>NW_022681453.1:102920645-104151478 GCF_009764315.1 Trachypithecus francoisi
GCAAGGAACATGAGAGGCCTCTTGAAGAAAACTAATATAATATTTGCGTTAAAAAATTATGCCAAAAGATTTTAGCTCAAATCAGCAGAAGGAGCAACTGTATCAGTCTTCTGTTTCCCTCTAAATCTTACTTCAATAAATAAGATTTTAACAAAATGTTAAAAATCTGTAACAGCAAGGAGCACAGTGTGCATGGCAGGGATGGATCATCAACATGTAAACATGATTAAAATATTTCTGACAGGTTGAAAAATCAAGACATAAATATCAAGAAAAATATCAGAATAAAAGAATCTGCAATCCAGTGCAAAAAGATAGGAAGGCAAGGGGAGTGGTGAGAGGATATTTTTCAAAAACCCACAAAAGCTGACAAGTTTTGAGAGTGGGAGTGAGAATTGGGACAAAAAACAGGTTGATTATCTAATGGGTTTTCTATGGGAAAAGTTGCTTGTTCAACTTTTTACCTTCCACACCCCAACACCGCTTATAAAGGGCTTCACCCCCTAATGTTTCTCTCAAGGCAAAAACTGGAGATCTGTTTCTAGAAATTGCATGCCTCCAGAAAAATAAAGTTTCCTCAAATGATGTTAGCATTTCAGAATAATTTTATCTCATTTTAGATGTGATTAGGGATGGGGGCAGGCACATGCGTGCTTCTGGTTTCTGCATACATTTACAAAGCATTCCTACAAGTCTCACAGCTCTCCCACATACCTTTTGCTGTCAGCCAGCCATATTATCAAGAGAAACTAGGCCTCATTACATAAGGACAGAGAAAATCCAAGATAGTTATATATATTGATCAACATTCAAACACTATTAAAAATATTTCTGGAACATTGAAAATCAAGGTGTACTATTGAGAAATTAACCCAAATAAAAGAAGCTGTAATCCAAACTAACCGTTCATTCTTAAATAGTAACAGAAAACCAAGGTCATCAGATTTCTGAGAAAATACTACTACATATAACAAAAAGACTACTAGAAAAGTGATTACATAAATTAAATTTGTATCCTCATAGTTGTTTGGTAAGTTATTAAGGGCATAAATTACAAACAAGAAATTTTGCTGTAAAACAAAACCACTTGGCCAAGAACACAAAACAAATGTACAAATTTTGAAAACATGGTTTACTATTTTAATGATTGAATGCAGTCATGTCCAAGTGAAAGCAAAGAGAAAAAGAATGTGAATAAATAATCAAAAATTGAGTTGCTCCAGGAGGCTAATATTCAATGCACAAAAAAGAAAACAGAGAAAATAGAAATGAAGAAATTATCCCTCAAATATTTGAAGAATCATCCAAATTGAACAGGACCACCAAGTTCATGCTAAGAGAATTACAAAAAAACTTCCACCTGGACACAGCCTCACAAAATATCAGAAAACCAAAAGAAAGAAATCATAAAGCTACTAGATCAATAACAGCAAAAAGGAGATTTAAACCAGTATCCAACATTTCTGTAGTTCATTTAAAAGAAATTTTAAAATGAACTACCAGTCAGACATACCCTTTAGTCACATTTAAATCAGCTTAAGAGTATGCTAGGCAATTGTTGTTAATATTCTGCAGCTAAATCCCTCTCCATAACACTTGGTCCTGTCTCTCTTCACTTCCTCACAATCTGCCTCGGTTACAATCTGGTTCCCAACTAGAATGTTGCCTCTTGTTTACTACATAGCTCTGTCCCTCTGGACTTGGCATTTATATAGGGTTACTCTGCAGGATTCTTGCTCCCCTCAAGGTCTTTGGCTCAATTTCACACTTACCTTCCCCACTGTGGATCGCTTCTGAGAGCACATGGCTTCTCATATCCTGCCAGTTCAATAGCCAACCAGAAAATCCTCTACATTGGAGACAATGGGAAAGCCATGTTTTTGCTTAAAATGTCCAGCTTCATTTTAGTATCCATCAGGTGAATGTGACACATTTCTGTTGAAGAGAAGGTTATTATTGTTCTTGTTGTTTTGATTTTAGTTTATTTGCTCAGTTATTGAAATGATACACAATTTCTCCTTGTGGTATTTCTGTCAATTTTCTTTCAGTCATCCAAAGTTTGCTCACTATAAAGTATGTTTCTGAGCCATCTGTAGCTACAATTCACAGCCCATTTATGTCCAGATCAGCAAAACATATTTCAGTAGACATAAGTTGAATGATGATGGATTCAGAAGTGACACTAATGGAAATGCTCAAAATATAAGATTTGCTGCCTGTCGAATAGCTAAAAATTACAGCCATATTGAAAATTAGGTATGCGTACTGCACGAGGCCAAAAAGCCTTAAAGAGGTTTTTTTTATCCTAAGATAGTTACTAAGAAAATGCTACATGCTTTTAAAAATATGATCATTCAAGAACATAGGCAAGAAACTGATTGTGACACCTGTTGTGTGAAATGTTATGTTACCATAGCAGTCACTTCTTACTGTAGAAACGAGGTATTAAGAGACCTCCCCAAGAATTGTTCCTGAGTGGACCTGAAGCCTAAAATCAATGTTTACCCATGTTTTTAATACCACTTTGCTTTCAACATTGATTGAGTTTAGTGAAAACTCCCACTGGAGGTTTTTAAGTGTCAAATTAAATTGAAAGTTCCCAGTGGTGTTACTGAAACCTACAACTTGCAGGCACCCTTGGGTTTTCAGAGAGCCGGTGACCCTGGCTGTCACTGGTGGCTTAAACCTTTGGCAAGCAGCCAGTGAATTTCTGAAATTAGCTGCTTTTCTGGCCTGTTTTCATTGAATTTTTTAAAAAACGGCTTTATAGAAAGTAATTACAAAGTCTTTACATTAATTCTAGTAATTAAATGTGACGGCACCTATCATTATTAGCCTCTGTTCTTTTCTACATTACCAGAAACAAGAGAGATCAACATAAGGGATCTTACGTTAGCTGGACATGAATTATTTAAGTCAATTAACTAGACATCAATCTATTCCATTGGAACAAGGTGGACAAATTCAATTTTTTTTTGAGTGACGGGACATTTCATAATGAAAGTAAAGTTGTGGGACTAGACCAAAGAGTCCTAAAATGATGAAGTTCATTTCCTCACTAAAATATTATTTTAAGATAGAACTAGCATTAAAAATGGCAGGAGTTCAGAGAATATCAAAGCTAGATTCTTTGTCTAAGTTACCTCTACCTTAATTTGGAAACGAATATTCTGGAGAAAAGGAATGATGAAGTGTCTACACATGATTTTTATGGCATTTTAACTAATGCCCACAGACTTAAAAACAACTTCCAGCTATTACTCCTTCAGCACAGTATTGACTAAAGCATGATTTAGAAAAAATTGTCTTTATATAGCCTTTTCATAATAGTTGTGTATTAAATTAATATCCCCAAATTCCTTGTTTCTTCCTATTGACATCCATTAGTCCAGGATGGAGGAACATGAAAAAATTACTTAATATATCCCTTCCTGTCTTGAAACTATTTCAGATTAGAGGATCTACCATGATATTCTCATAAGGAGACACTAGGATGTTAATAATTGCCGTAGATACATGGTTGTTTTCTCTTCAGCACTCATTATTACTCCTTATTCTTTACTAAAGCACCTAATTTCTACATACTATTCCAGGAGGTTAGCCAAACTTTCATCTAGGAATTTAAGTATGTATTTATGACAATACTAATTATTATAACCTATCCTCTGGCCACAATTATTGCTTCAGAGATGAGAATATTATATAAGCTGATCTAATCAAAGCAAAGCATAAAACTTATAGTCAAATTTCTAACATATATCCTCCTCCAATCAGAATGATGTAGTGGAAAGACGAACTACAGCCATTTTATCATAAGATCCATGCCATCTTGACGATGATCTTATGCATGAAGAGGGAAGAATCTTGGGGACACACGAAGCCATGGAGATGGAGCCAATAGTAAGCCAGTCCTGGACCCTACCACTTTTCTGGACTTCTGTTTTAATAAAATGTGAACTATTGTTTAAGCAGTTTGAGTTTATGTTTTCTAAGCAAGAATCTTGACTAACAAAGTAATAGAGGAAGATAATAAAGAAATAAGGACATAAATCACCTGTGAGATTAATGATGCATTTTTAAGCCACACACACACAAAAAAATGGAACTTAACACATATTCTGTGATGCACTTGTTCTTAATCAGAAGACAACAGTCATAGTGGTGAGCTCCAAGCCCTCCATAGTCATATCAGATTTCAGTTAATACAAATCATGTGTTTTTTTAAAACTATGCATTTTCATTGTGATGATGAATGGAATGTGTATTCTACAGTTGTTGGATAAAATGTTCTGTAAATATCTTTTAAGTCCATTTGTTCTAGGGTATAGACTTTTTGATATTTTCCTGTTGGACTAGTCCTTTTGTCTTTATATAATGTCTCTCTTTCTCTTTTTAAAATGTTGTTGCTTTAAAGTCTGTTTTGTCTCATGTAAGAATAGCTACTTCAGCTCACTTTTGGTGTCCATTTGGATCAAATGTCTTTTTCCACCCCTTTACCTTAAGTTTATGTGATTATTTATGGGTGAGGTGAGTCTCTTGAAGACAGCAGATATGTGGTTGGTGAATTTTTATCCATTCTGCCATTTTGTATTTTTCAGATGGAGCATTTAGGCCATTTACATTCAACATTGGTATTGAAATGTTACTATTCTGCTCATCATACTAGTTGTTGCCTGAATACCTTTTGTTTTTTTCCATTGTGTTATTGTTTTATAGGCCCTGTGAAATTTATGCCTCAAGAAGTTTTTATTTTTGTGTATTTTGAGTTTTTTTTTTTCTTTCAAGACATAGAACTCCGTTTAGCAGCCCTTTTAGTGCTGGCAAATTCTTTCAGCATTTGTTTGTCTGAAAAAGATTTTACTACTCCTTCACAATCTACATATCTGACAAAAGATTAATTTCCAGATTCTACAAGGAACTCAAACAAATCAGCAAGAAAAAACAAACAATCCCATCAAAAAGTAGGCTAAGGACATGAAAAGACAAATATCAAAAGAAGACATACAAATGGCCAACAAACATATGAGAAAATGCTCAAGGTCACTAATGATCAGGAAAATGCAAATTAAAACCACAATGTGATACCACCTTACTCCTACAAGAATGACCATAATCAAAAAATAATAGTTGTTAGCATGGATGCAGTGAAAAGGGAACACTTTTACACTGTTGGTGGGAATGTAAACTAGTTTAACCACTATGGAAAACAGTGGGAGATTCCTTAAAGAACTAAAATTAGATCTACCATTTTGTCCAGCAATCCTACTCCTGCGTGTCTACCCAGAGGAAAAGAAGTCATTATATGAAAAAGATACTTGCACACATGCTTATATCAGCACAATTTGCAATTGCAAAAATATGGAACCAGCCCAAATGCTCATCAATCAATGAGTGGATAAAGAAAATGTGATATATATATACACACACGCACACCATGGAATACTAGTCAGCCATAAAAAGGAATGAAATAATGGCATTCACAGCAACCTGGATGGAATTGGAGACCATTATTGTTACTTAGGAATGGGAAAAAAAAAAAATTTGTATGTTCTCACTTACAAGTGGGAGCTAAGCTATGAGGATGCAAAGACATAAGAATGATATAGGCCAGGCGCGGTGACTCAAGCCTGTAATCCCAGCACTTTGGGAGGCCGAGACGGGCGGATCACGAGGTCAGGAGATCAAGACCATCCTGGCTAACACAGTGAAACCCCGTCTCTACTAAAAAATACAAAAAACTAGCCGGGCGAGGTGGCGGGCGCCTGTAGTCCCAGCTACTCCAGAGGCTGAGGCAGGAGAATGGCGTAAACCTGGGAGGCAGAGCTTGCAGTGAGCTGAGATCCGGCCACTGCACTCCAGCCTGGGCGACAGAGCCAGACTCCCTCTCAAAGAAAAGAAAAAAGAATGATATAATGGACTTTGTGGACTTGGGGGAAAGGGTGGGAGGGGGTGAGAGATAAAAGACTACAGTGTACACAACTCAGGTGATGGGTGCACCAAAATCTCAGAAATCACCACTAAAGAATTTTTTCTTTTTTTTTTGCTTTTTTTTTTAATTATACTTTAAGTTCCGAATTTTTTCATGTAATCAAACACCACCTATTACTCAAAAACCTATTGAAATGATAAAAAAAAAAAAGCTTAAAAATAAAGTAAAATTCTAATACTGTAGTGGGCAGATTATATTATACTAAGGTTTAGTCAGTTGTCTTAATCAATAAATTAACTTCAATGTGGGTCAGTTATAATTAAATTTTATAATTCTAAACTCAGAAATAACTATTAAAAGCACTTCTAGTATTCATATCTTAATACCAAGGCTTTCTCCAATAGTATAATACAATGCTTCAAATGACAAAATTATGGCTTATTAATTATTATAATGCATATTAGCAATAGAATCTCAGTAAAATTAATAGTATTTAAGATATATAAATTGAAATATTTAAGAATCGTTTCTCATCTTTACATAATCAGAGCACAGAATTCTCAAAAAGCTTGATCTTTGAATGGTCTTGTATCCAATCATTGGATTCAGGGATTTCTAATTGTCTGATATCAGCTAAACAGGAAATAGAGGCATAGTTCCAGAATATTAGCATGTCTCACTTATATCAATCTTTCATTCAGGCTGTGGTCAAAGCATCAAAAGTTGAGAGAACTGGGGTTTCATGGTGCTTATAAAATAAGTGGCATGAACTATTTTATGTCTGCTGGTTAATATTTGCTTAATACATTTCTGTATATATAACAAGATTTGGTCTAAATGTTGGTTTTCTTTCCAACTTTTAGCAAGACTTCAGAGATAGAACTAATCTTAGACAACCTCAAAATTCTCCAGAGGTTACCATCATCCGGCAAAATGAACCTAAGTATTGTGCACGACCAAAATGTTTTAGAATCATTTTAAAATGTCCATTATTAAAGCAGTGTCTCTCAGACTTAACATTGTACTATATGTATTTGAAAATATGGCCTAGAGTGAGACATAATTTGTTTTAAAAAAGAGGTAAGAATTATCATTCTTTCTGAGATGACATAGAGTTAAAAACCTGTTAGATTCCAATGGTGACATAAAGCTAAATGGTAACTAAATGAAGAACATTAGGCATGAGATTACACATTTTTTTTTCTTAAAGCTACTATTAGATTTATTTTAAGCTTATTTTTCAAGTAAAATTTTATTTATATAAATAACATGTATAATTTTTCCTGGAAAAAGTATTAGAATATTGTACATAAGAATGAACTCACTACAACTATTGCTATTAACCACCATCAATCATGGTCTCTTTGTTGGCTACCGAATGCTGTGCATTTTCAATGATTGTTTTCTGGGTATTTACAAACACAAGCAGAAATGTGAGCACACATACATACATCATGGGAAATACATAATATTATTTAAGAGGGAAGAAGAAAAGTTACAGAAATACATTCTTGTTTTACTAAACATTGTCTTAAAGTAATGCACACAATTCTGACCTACTGTTTTATACCTGTTTTTCATATTGATTGTTTATTTGCCTTTTTTTCCTAAATTACAAACAATGCTGGGTGAATGTCATTATGGTTCCTTCTTGCATTAATATAAGAGTGTTTCTCCTAGCCTAAATTCTAAGAGTTTGAAGTAGAATTGCTAAGTCATAGAGAATGTACATGTAAATCCTTAATACATTTTACCAAACTGTCCTTCAAGTGTGTCTCCCAGCATATGAGAGGGCCTGTTTCCATACACTGTTTGCCTTGTCAGCACTCGAGGTTTGCTAATCTGATGGATGAAATAAGAATCTCATTAATGCTTCTAGCAATTTACTGGTGACTTGCAAGGCTAACAACTCTTTTATCAGTGTATCAAGTGATTGGAATTTCCTCTTCTATGAGTTCCCTGTTCATGTTTTTAGCCCAGAGATGCTTTCATAGATTCACACAGTCATTGCTACACAGCATTAGCAATTAATAATGATTTCCAACGTGCTTGGTGTATTGACATTTGTAATCCCTTAATTGTATAGCATGCAGAAAAAGAAAATCTAGTGGTATAAATGTGGACTACAAGAAATTATCATGAATTGCTGCTAACATTTAATAAATAAATACTTATATAGTTTAGCATATCTATTATTTAAAAAGTATACAACCTCCCTGAAGGGGAAATTATGAGACTAAATTACTAACACTTTTGGTCTTTTTAACTTCTTTACTTTATATTCAGATCACCTAAACTCCAAACAGCAAACAAGACTTATGGAAGTCCTATTTTTTAGACAGAACAGAAACTTAGTATTTAGATATCAAGAAAGGGAACCTCCATCAAAATATACCAACAATTTTCAATGGATTTTCTTTCTTCAATAATGCAGCAGCATCAAAATATGGCTACAGAGGATTAGATGTGACCTATTATAGTGATTAGAGTCTTACTTAATTCTAGTTTTTCTTTTATGACGGAAACAAATAGTTTTAACTTTCTGGTTCTCATTGTCCTTATTGGCAAAACAAGAAAATATTTACTAATGCTTCTGTTGTTTAAAGTTATTGTACTGAGGATGTAAACAGATTAAGTTCGGGAGAAATCATTTCAGAGTGAAGTAGAAGCACATACTCCCCTCATTATATTAAAAAGAGTTGAAGACAAATACGAGGAAATATACCTTAGAGGAAAAAGTCAAAAGAATCTATTTTCTCTTAACTTTATCTTTCCTGAAATTCTGGATAACAATTTTCTCTTTCTTGAAAATTTAGATTTTTAAAACGTAGATTTCAGGTACATTTAGCACATTTTACTCTAATGATTTTTTCAAGTATTTTGCTTTTGAAATTTCTTAGACTATTTCACAAAAGAGACACTGTAATTACTGAAATGTCTCATAGATTGATATAATAGGAATTTAAATTTGACTTAATTTGAGCTTTTTCCCCAACATCTTTCATGTGTCTCTAGTATTTCCTTGTCCTTTTATAAACAACTTTCATTTCCAGCCCCATTGTACTATTTTTACACTACTGCTTCTGTAAGATTTCTCATTATTAGGATGAGTGGTAATATTGTAATTTAAGTGCATTGATTTATTAATCATGCAACCATTTATTTTATGATGAGCATCACAGACTATTCAATTTCCAAGGAAATTCACTGTTTTAAACAACATAAATTAAAGTGCCACTCTGTCGGTCAATATACCATGTTGGTATCTCTAGAGATTTCCAGAAAAAGTGAATGGGAGATTTGTGAAAGCAATTTAAGTTATACCTCTACCTCTGTGTATTTTGTCTAACTCTCAATAACACACCTAGTTGAAAAGCCTTTGACTATGCCAAGAACTTGTAGAAAAGCTGTGGAAGTTACACAAATAGATTTTGAATTGAACATGGAAAATACAGTAATGAATAAATTGATTATCCTTTAGTTTAACTTAATTAAGTAGAAAGTTAATACCAGTGGGAAAATTAAATCCTCAATTGTACCATAAATTAATATCAAATTATTAGGGAAAAATTACAAAAACACAATGATGTCTTTATTCTTTGTTACCAGTAGGCATCCCATAGATGGTATAAAACATTATATTAAATTATCACTGGTGACTGTCTTTTATGTAGGAGTTCTGCTTTCTGGAAAAGATGCTTCAGATCTAGGAATGGTGATTCATGAATTCTGAGTATAGACATTATTGGGCAGTAAGGTTTTAGAAGATAACGTATTATCACATCAAAAGATCTGGCTGAGGATGTATGGCTAACTTAATATTTTAGAAAATAAAAATAACATTCTCTAACATTATGTGCAAATTCTTTTTCCCTTAAATTTTTTCTCATGTAGGGTGTGATTTTTTTAAAAGACTAAAAATTGTCATAACTCTCCAAATAAATACTTTTTAAAAAGCACACAAAGTTTTACCCTGATGATGATGGCTATGTTTTCTTTCAGGTTGTTTTTACACGTTCAAAATTAAGCTTTTATAATTTATTTTATTTCATTTTATTTTCACAGTAGTCAGCGGAAAAGGTAAATGCTAGAAACTAACATATTTACCAAAATCATTTGTGTTAATCAGAAATTTAAAAAAGTATATTATTTTTCAGATGTTCTCCATGCTGGATGTTAAGTATGATGCTCGTAGCAGCAAATTATATTTTTTCCTTATTCTAAGCCAGAAATAGAAAATCTTGATGAATAAATAGATTTTTACTTAACTTCTATTCTTGCTGAAATGTTTTTTGTTTCAATTCAGAAAGCTGATAACAATTAATGTAAGTAAGTCTACAGTCATGGTAGATCACAAAAAAGGATCAGCAGACAAACACATCCAATTTAAAAGTGATATCATAATAATTTTATTTCAGTCAAACAGCTTCTTAATTTACCTCCTTAAAAGTTATGTGCATAATATTTACATACGTTTCCTACAGGGATTATAATTTTTGGTACAAGTTTTTGAATGCTGCTTTTTCCCAAACATTTTTGCATGATATAAGAATACAATTATTCATTTTAAAAGCCCATTTCTTTCATGTTTGGGGTGTTCTCAGCCATAAAAACCCCTTGGGTGAGAAAATATAATTCAATCCACAACTTATGATGTCCCAGGAGTCCTATGCTAAGTTGTGAAGAAACAAGGCAATTAGTATGAGCCCAGGTTTAATAGAGCACACCACATAAAAAAGAGAGAGATTTATGAGCAATTCATGGTACTACAATGTCCCTAAGTGTTAACCCAGCACTACCACTGAAGTAGTTACTGAGTCACAGAGAAAGGCAGAAATTAATCTCTGAGTGGAAACAATGAAGTTGTTAAGACTTCATAGAAGAGAGGCTATTTACACTGGGCCTTGAAAGGTGACCCGGCTTTTGTTTTTTTGTTTGTTTGTTTGTTTGTTTTTTGGTTTTTGTGTGTGTGTGTGTTTTTGAGATGGAGTCTCCCTCTGTCGCCCAGGCTGGAGTGAGCGGCGCCATCTTGGCTCCCTGCAAGCTCCGCCCCCCGGGTTCCCGCCATTCTCCTGCCTCCGCCTCCCGAGTAGCTGGGACCACAGGCGCCGCCACCACACCCGGCTCATTTTTTGTATTTTTAGTAGAGATGGGGTTTCACCGTGTTAGCCAGGATGGTCTGGATCTCCTGACCTTGTGATCCGCCCGCCTCGGCCTCCCAAAGTGCTGGATTACAGGCTTGAGCCACTGTGCCCGGCCTTTGTAAAGTGTATAAAGGCTAGGAAGGGTATTCTTGCCAGAGAGAGAAGCATGAATAAACACATCTAGGTATATAGGGCATCAGGGTCACAGATCCCCAGTGAAATTTGTAGGAACTGAGATTAGATTGTGAATGGTCATGAATTTATTTGGGCAATTATTTGCGTGACAAGAAATGAGATGTTATATTAAATGACAAACACTGTGGATATCTGAGAAACAGAGGCTGAAAGCAACGATGCTGTTGGGAGCGCATTGAAATAATGTGAGCAAGAGATAATATCATCTGGATAAGGACAAGTAGAATTAGAGTGAAAATGAGTCCTTGAAGGCATTTTAGGCATTAATTGACAGGTGTTAGGATATAACTTCTAGAGAGCGAAAACAGGAAATCAGAAATTACTTGTGTATATTTACCAGGTTCTTGAGTCGATGAGGAGATGTTACATTAACCGAAATAAGAAATTCAGGAAGAGGAACTTGGGAGAGTGAAAAAAGGAGAATGTATTCATAGTTGCACTTAGCTCCTTGTCAAAGCTATGAATGCATAGGTAGAGATACCCAGTCTTAGTCACAAATATAAATCTGGATGTGACAAAACTACTTGATTGTGAAGGTAGTACTCTTGGAATCATTGGCACATTGGCAGCAATTGAAAAGGACTAAAATTAAATATCAATATTTAAGACTGGAAATAGATAAAAGGGCTCAGGTGAAAGCCTGGGGACTTTACAAGGGCCCCTCTTCCTTTGCAAATGGGGTAATGTCATTGTTGCCCCAACAGTGAGGAACTACTGAAATCTCTGCTTAGCTTTTGAGTCTCCTGATGTCTGCTTTGGAACTGGTTTCCTGGAATCTTGCCCCCAAATATGTTGCATTATATTCAGGATATTGACCCTTCAGGTTCTGATTGCCTTGCTAGCTTTAAATCCAATATTTGTGAGATGCGACAAGCTTCAGACTGTTGCTTCCTCTACTGCCTCTCCATCTCTCACAGTGAATAAAGAAATTCCTTGACAGGGAAAGTCTACAGAAAAATTCAGTTTACCACAATACATTTTATTCTTTCTGAAATATCAAACCCCATATTTTTGGCTTGTTTTTATCTTTATGTTGACTTCAAGTAGTCATTTTTTTAAACTGTTGTACCCAGACTCTATAGTTTGTCATAGTGGGAAAATCTGGTTACAAGATCTCTATCACAGGTAGGTGTGAATTATCCCCATAATATCCTGAATGTAGCTCCATTAATGCACTACTTCCATGTGTTCTAATTACTTATATATGTTTTTCTCCAACTGTACTTAAGAACAAGGACTTGTTATATATTTCCATTTTTCTTTCCAAAACTTAGTATCAATAAATGACGTTTGAATAGATAATGAGTGTTTACAAACTATGCGAAATTTTCTGAGAGCTATAAGGGAAGGAAATCAACTGTCCCCGAAGTGAAAAAGAAGCTATCTTTATATCCACTTTTATGGAATGTGTCTGACTCCCTTGAAACTGACCTTTCCATCATTCTGAAATTCTTGATGGCTCCCATCATTCTGATTAAAGTTGTAGTGTTACCAGTTGGTAACACTACCACATTGTGGTAACATTGTTTTGTTACCACGTTCCATCAATATCAAATGATTCCATCTTGCTTTTCTTCCTCGCTGTATCAAATTCCTTTTCATTCCTCAAAATTTGGTTAAACAGCATCTCCTCAGTAAAGCATTTCTAAATCTCACCCCTTTTCATGCTACTTTCATATTTTGCATTTTTACTGATGCACTTATTGTTTGTTTATGTTTCTGCCTCTTCTGTGGAGATAACTGAATGTGAAGTATATATCTAAACATTTTCCAAATTCCTTTAATGGGTAAACTGTGTATAAGAGCTTTGCTTGCATCTTCTTCTTTAAACTTCAAACACACACAACTGTGATGCAGGTACTGTTAGTTTCACTTTATGTATGAAAAACACTGAGGTTCAGAGAAATTAGAAAGTTATCAAAATCCACAAATATAGTGCTATAGCGTGCATGTTTATGTGTCCCCAATACCCAGTGCAATAGTATTTAGAGGTGAGGTCTTTGGGAGGCAATTAATTCATGAGATTAGAGCCCTCATAAGCAGGATTAGTGTCTTTTGGTGGTGGTGGTGGTTGTTGTTGTTGTTGTTGTTGTTAAGAGACAGCATCTCACTGTGTTGCCCAGGCTTGTCTCAAACTCCTGGCCTGAACTGATCCTTCTACTTTGAACTTCCAAAGTGTTGGGATTACAGGCACAAACCACTGTGTCTGGCCAGGTTAGTGCTTTTATGAAGAAGGCCAGAGAAAGCTTGTTTGCCCCTTCTACCATGTAAGAACACAGTGAGAAGGCATCATCTGTGAACCGGAAGAGCAAACCCTCACCAATATGCTGATACCTTGACCTTGGATTTCTCAGCCCCTAGAACTGTGGGAAATAAATTTCTGTTGTTTATAAGCTACCCACTCTATGGTATTTTGCTATGTTATAGCATCTCAAAGAAACTAACAGATAGTAACGCACCACATAGTCTGTATGCTCCCAAAATTTGTGTTTTTAATTTCTATTCTTGTTGTCCATTATGATGTCTAGCATGAAGTAGGCACCCTATAACACTTGTAAAACATGATAAAAGTACTATCAAATATACTGTATTATTCTGTTATGTTACTTTGCATTATATTGCATTACATTGAAATGAGATATGTCATGATTCTTTTATAGTCAAGGTTAATCGTTTGTAGGTTAATCACCAAGCAATACATTAGATTCATCCTCAGTTATCTTAAACAAAATAATGAAAAGAGAGCAATGAATTATTCATTCAAAAAAAAATCCATGTGAAAACTAAAATATTTTCACATGCGAACCTGTGGTTTCTTAAAATTACAGAACTTCCAAATATAGGGCATGTGCCAGTGAAATTCTTTATTTCAACAATTTGGTAATCTGTGTAAAGAAAATTAATAGGCAGACTTCATTTGTACGCTGGTAAATGTTTCATTATTGAAATAATATAACAGATGACTTCATATGACAACATGTAAATATAAACAAGAGCCTAGGGCCCTAAGTTTTACCAGTGTATTTTGCATGTTGTTGGAGTTTGTCTCTCTTACATCATGTTAGTCGTTTGCACTATGGCCACTGAAGGAACTGTTCACATTAAAGAACATAAGAATAACTTCTTGAAAAATAATTAAAGCTAGGTAGAGGAAAGGCTTCCTTTTCCCATAGACTGGAATATGAGTTGTATTATTGCAAGCTCAACAGGAAGAATCAATTCACAGAGTAATAAATTATTATCTTCACGAAAAATCTGCTACATCTAATCGTGTATTATGTTTCAAAATGCAACTTAAGTACATAATACAAAGGATAGTGAAGAGCTATGAGATTCCCAGAATCACTTTTTATGCCATTACAATTGTGAATCACACAAAAAAGGTAATGGTAATACATGGTATTTCAGGACTAGAATTAAAGGACACACAGATATGCATCACAGGGATATGCGCATGCATTGTTAGGCAATTTTGTCATTGTGGGACTATCATAAAGTGTGCTTATATAACTCTAGATAGTAGAGATGGCTACACTCCTAGGCTATTGCTCCCAGGCTGCAAACCTGTACAGAATGTTACTGTACTGAATATCTGCAGCCCATTTTAACATAATGACAAGTATTTGTGCATCTAAACACAGAAATGATAATGTGTTTCACTATGACCTTATCATACGTTGTCAACGTTCACTGCGCAACAGGAATTTTTCACCTCCAATAGAATCTTATGGGACCCAATGTCATATATGATGTCTGTCATTGACCAAAACATTGTTATACTGTGCGTGACTGCATAGTCAATGGAATTACACACACACACACACACACACACCGTGTAAACAGTCAACCTTTTGCAACCTATAAGCAGATATTGTGCTTTTTGAAAGCTTATGTGCTTATTTTAGTTCTCTTTTGCACTACTATCTGACATCTGGCACTTAAACTGTCTCGTTCCCTATCTATTTTGTGGGTTTTGAAGTAATTAAGTTTGATAATTCAGACAACTAACTTACTCAAGTAAATTATAAAATGCTTTCTAAAATAAATTAGAAACAGTCTGCTTAGTGACCTCATTTTATTTATTTTTATCAATAAAATCATAATCTGATATTAAAAAAGCTACAGGTCAACACTGTGGTAGCATTCATACTCTCACACAGGTTGACCCCAGGTTTGCTTTCAAATATGGCTTATTGGTCTGGAAGGATCCACTATAATAGTTTGAATGGAAAGATCTAGGAAATACCATGTTTGTAGATTTTCAAAGTGTTTTCACTTCTTTCATTAGTTAGATTTTCTGTACATACAACAGGCCACTCTTGTAAGCCAGCCATTATCGTGCATTTCATTACAGCAAAGTTGAGGAGAAGGTGGGCACGTATTCTGCAACAATAGAATTAATTGTTAATTTAATGTCCATTATTTACTCATTATCTTTTTTTTGTAAAAGATAGTTCACCGATGCTGTATTAGGATAGTATTTGTGATAGATCCTATGAGAAAACAATGAAATATATTTCAATTCTATAACAAAAATAGATTTTTCAATGTTTTTTATATTTAAATTGTATAAGATGTATTTTTTAAAGTATCAAAGAGATAGACAGATAGAGGTGTCAACATCTTTCTCTCCATGAGTTACTTTGATTTTAATTCCTTAAAATCAGTATTTGCTATAGAACTCAGACTGAATCAGAGTAGTGAAATAAGCAATCAGCTTGTCCTGAAACCACTCCTAGAAAATGTCAGATTGTAATACAAAAGCATTACAATGTGTGCTAAGGAATTATACATACACTTGTCACTTTCTTTCTAGTTCATCCTCCTAGGGGAAGAGAATTCTGGTTTGCTTTAGAAACTTAACTGTGTGGCATCACTGGCTCCCGTTCCTAAATACCATTGCTAAACCAAGGCTAGGAACACACATAAGAACACCAAAATAAAGGAATAGATCTGGCACAAATATATATATATGTATAGAAATCAAAATATCTTTCTTCCTTTGAGCACTACTTTTCCAACTGATAATGGTTGGAGTGATAAAGTTGGAGTGTCTGTGAATGCCTCTTCGTAGATCCTTTGTTTGAAAGGTGAAGTAAGACTGGGGTATGATATGAGTTATAATAAAGGCACTTTAGGTGCAGACTTCCAGGGACAGAGGTGGAGTAACATCTTCGAAGGCACTTATTGTATCAATCACATAAGACTGGAATATAAAAGTAATTAGGATGCAGTGTGAACATTTAAAAATGTTTTAAAGATATATTTACCTGAGTTGTTTATTTTTCCTTAGCTCTCGGTAATCTAATTGTAAGAGTTATGTGGAGGAGATCAATTGAAACAATAAAATCCTACAGCCTGGAAAACCCCAGAAATAACATCACACCATTAGTTTCTTAAAACTAATTAACAGCAATTTATTAATATAGAACTACATAGCAGTTAAATTTTCCATACAAATATCATGTGTTTTAGGTGTGAAAACTTTACAAAAGACATATATTATAAATCTCTCTCAAATACCGAATACGTTCCCTAAAAATAGATATGTTGTCTTTATGCTTCTAATGGCTCTGATAATAAACAAAATAAAATATGCATAAACTAACACTATCAGACCATTTGGTGAGGTTATATAAGGGGAGAACATATGATAAGACGCAAAAGTAGAAATTTCTTATTATTGCTTATTATATTTTTACAACTGCTTCAAGATAATTCTCTGATTTTTTGTGTATAAAATATGTTTCCTTTATCCTTCTTTGTACTTCACTTGGAATTTCATGGTACAAATATTTAATGCAATTACAAAGAGTAATTTGATAAAAGTCATAACTGTCCATTTGTGTTCCCAATTTTTAAACAGACATTGGACTACTAAGTGACTAAGGGCAGGTAGTAACTGTAGTGTGAAGATACTAGACAGAGGGGTAATTTACATCCAAGGCAAGATGGAGCAGGACGACGGACGTGAAATTTCATCACGCTCCTGAAGATGATACACAATTTTATAAAGTGTTTATTTCCAGATTTTTGTATTTAATATTTTCAGACCACACTTGACTGCATAAAGTAAAACCATAGATTGGGAAAACCACTTTATGTATATTAAGTCACTGAAACCTCAACAATTTTATGAGAAAGATAATATTGTATTTTCATTGTATAGAGTATTTTGTCTATAAATAGCCAGTGAATACCACTACATCTGTATTCTTACTCTGAACTCTGTACTCATTACTCTGAAAAGTTTACATTACTACTTACTATTTACTTAGTACCTACTCTGGGACCTTTTTTTTTTTTTTTAACTTTTTTCTCAGATCATCCCAGTATTCTATAAATTTAGTCATGAAGGGTTAGAGAATTAAAATTCGAGTGATTTGCTGAACGTTCTCAGTTCCTGGAAATTGATAGAATTTTATTTAAGTTCAACAATTGAATGACTAAGTGAATGTATACATTTTTTACAGCTTGGTTTGTCCTAACTCCATCTGATGATTTCTGCCTAGCTTAGGTAAGAAATAATGACAACTTACACTTCCAGGCCTTTTCAGTCTTGAGAGAAACAACAACAACAACAAAAAACTGTATAATAATTGACATGGAAAGCCTTTCTTATGTAAAATAACTAAATCTAAATTCTACACCTTTTAATTTCTATTTTGAAAGTCCATATAAAACATTGCAGAGGAGGAATGACCATGGAGAGCCACAAGAACTTTTCACCAGTCCATGAAATAAAGGCATTGGGACTATTTCAGGTATCTGAATTTCTACATAAACTGTATTATATATGGTGAAGTGAAAGGGTAAGGATATCCAGCTGAGTTCAAGGTTAAGGGCGTATTAGACAGGCAGACAGACAATACCCTTACCTGGAATGCAAGTAGTATGAATCACAATTTAAATGTCAGTAGATTTCACCTACGCTAAACTATTAAAGATGGATTGTGTTGGAGAAGCATATAATTGCGAGGACTACTCATTTTATGTTAAAATGAGTTACATGTACTTTGGGGACAATACCTAAAATAATTGTCCTAGCAGGGTTAATATTATTATAAAATATAAAAAGAAAATAGTAGCACAAAAGACCACTATGCTGTTTAATAATTAAACACCTAGAGAGAGAAGAAATAAAGTTATTTAAAACATGTTCATTAGGCATTAAAATTACGGACTGGAAAAATTGTTAAGTTTAAAAATAAAGTAGCAAAACACAATAGATAGGAATCCGAACATCATGCTGTTTTACTCTGAATTTCCCAAGCTCTCTTTCTTAAGGAACATGTGGCATCACCTAAGTAAGATTCATCTCCACATAAGGTCAGTACCAGCCCGTTAAGATGTCAGTATACGTACATTATTACTAGTTATGTTAAGGTCTTACAGCCACCCTATCTCCTCAGAGATTAGGCTTATCACTCTACAGATGTCTTTCAAATTTAGTTACATCCTATCTTTTCTCAAAGCCAAGAACAAGAACCCAGATCTCTATATTGCGCTTTATAGATTGCAAGAAAGATAAGAAATATTTTGCAAGTACACAAAGTAATCATCAGTTTTATTAACAGAGTAGGATCCTCGGGTAGACAAATTTACAGAAATATTTATTTAGGACTATTAATAGCTGAATCCAAACCAAAAAATGACATAAAAATTTTAATGCAGTGTACTGATACACTGCATGTATGAATAGTCTTCAATGGATATCATTTAGGCCATTTAAATGTATTTGCTTACTTTTGGGAAGCAATTTAATTTCTTTGCATATATAGTCATGTGCCACAAAATGATATTTTGGTCAATAATAGATAGCATGTATAATGGGGGTACCATAAGATTGTAATACTGTATTTTTACTATATATTTTCTATATTTAGATATGTTTAGATACACAAGTACTTACAATTGTGTTGCAGTAACCTATGGTATTCAGTACAGTAACATGCTGTATGGGTTGGTAGGCTAGAAGCAATAGGTTATATCAAATAGCCTAAGTGTGTAATAGGCTATACTATCTAGGTTTGTGTAAGTGCATCCCATAAGGTTGACAATACAACAAAATTTTCTAAAGACAAATGTCTTAGGCCATATTCTCATTACTAAGGAAAACATGAATGTAATAATATACAATATACATAACTTTTACTATTACTATTTTACTGCTATGAGTATCAAGTGCATTTGCTTTTCAGTTTCAAATTCTATAATTATAGGGTATGGCTAATCATTAGCATGCTTAGATACTTCCTATGGGGGTTGAGGATAGAGTATAAATGAGAATTAGAAATGTGAAAATCACATTGATATTAATTTGACAAGGATAACAGTCTAATTGATGAATGACATTTTAGACAGGACAGATTCACCTATAAGAAATTTATAAACACTGATAGTTTACTTTTAGTTTAAAAACTAATGTAAATCAATTATACTTACTTCATTATATTGCTTTATAATTTAGACCTCAAGCTTTAAAATTTTTTTGTTTTGTTTTTTCGGAAGCCTAGAGAACACAAAGCACGCACATACAAATCTTTGGAAAACGTTTTAGAAGTCTTTACATGTATTTTTTATAAAAGCAAACAATATATAGATGCTATTGCTGTGATTTTTAAATTACTCATTAATTATATTTGCAAGACATATGCAAAAAACTTATATGTCTTTGGATTCAGAAAAGAAAATCCATCGTATTTCTCTGATAAATAATAAGCATAATCATAAAGCCTGTAGCACCTGCATTAGCCACTTGGGTAAGCTATTCTTTCCAATATATTATGTTCAAACTATCCTGTCAGCTATTTATAATTGTCTGATTTTTCTTTTTAAGTGCAACATATTTTTATATAGTCTTATTTATATAAAGCAATTATTGATGCTGAACATATATTTCAATATGAACATTCTAATTTTTATATTAAAGATTGCTTAAGATTTGTCTAAATAAACATGAGTATTATAGTATATTCAAATATGTTATTTTCACCACAGCTTGTAATTGGCATGTCAAAATAAAATAAATATGACCATTTCTTATTATTTTATACTAAAATAAACATTAAAAATTTGTCAGGTCAATTTAGCTCTTTTATTTAATGTAGTTTTAATTCACACATAAATATTAGTGTGTAGGCTAGAATAACGCTTGAAGTATTTTTCCTTTTCATGTGCAAGTCTTTATTTGTAAGTCAAATTCAAATCTAAATGTGGTTCGTGCAAAATTTTAGCAGTTCTGTTCTGCTTTATTCTATGATTTATCTTTTGCATTAGTTATTGTTTTAACTACTCTATAATTAAATTGCTTAATTGAGTACATGACATTAAAATGATAACTTTTCTGTGAAAATGAGAGATTATGTGGCCAGTTAGTACTTTTCATACTTTTTTCTATAGCTAATTCTCTTCATAGGATGACAGAGTTAAACAATTTTCATTGTTTGCTTTTCAGTTAAAATTTTATTAGTATAACGATATTTTAAATTGTAAGCATATTTAGAAGGAATAATTTTACTATCAAAATTCTAAATAAATCATGAGAGTCTTCTATTTACTTGTGAAATAGTTTATCAATAGTTTTCCTCTTAAATATTTTTTCATAGAATCCCTTTCTGTTTTCTTTTCATGGAATGTACTACAAGGATAAGCTTCAATTCCTCAACAATATCCCTGTCCCTGTGGTTCACTGTTTGAGTCAGATGTCTTAACTACTCTTTTAAAAAAATGTGAGGACATCCTTTTATCTATTGTCTCCTAAATATTTTGATGGAGAACAGCCTGCTTGCTCAATTTAGCAATGGCTGTAAGTTGACGAGCCTCCTAAGTCCCCTGTTGAAATAGATTTTCCAGAAATATATTTCGCTCCTTGAAGAATAACAGCAGATCTCTTTGCTTCTAAACTACTCCTTATTCTTTCACGTACTATACATTGAGTGACTGTGCGCATAAATAGCTGTTTTTTTAACAAAAATTTTGGACACTAAATATAGGTTCAAAGAAGCAGTGCCTTACGCAATAATAACATAGCAACCAAAGTTCTAAACTAAAGCAACCAGAACGGGGAAATGATGTATTCCAGACAAGTATATCAGAACAAATAAGTATGACTGACAGTAAGAATTTGCCACCCAACTTACTCAGTTCACGCTGAACGCGAGACAATTTTTATTCTCTGGGTTTCAAATCCTCCCACTCCTGTGTTATACCATGTGGAGAATGTAAAACTAGAAGTGTATGTCTCTCCAACTCTGGTCTAATTTAGGATGGAAATATCTAATTGACATACATATGTCAAAGCAGTAACTGTATTTTTAATCCCTAGATACAAATTACTTTACTAATGGGGAAAAAGGTATATAATGTCATGAAAGAAAAATCCGGAAACCTCAGGTCACTTAACACTGCCTATTACTGTAAAAAGGACATATAAAAGGAAAAGTGGCTGCTGGAGTGAAAATCCTTTATTCATTTTAGGGCTGTAGTTTGTACATTTTATTTTGTAAGCCACGCTGAACAAACAAAATATTCTTTTAGAAAATGGGTTTAAACGCATGGGCAGCCAAAAGAAGGAGGCATGAAGGAATAAATATACAAAAGTAATGAAACCATTCCAAAATGAAGTTAACAAACTGAAGGTGGCCATAGATGTTTAGAAGCAAGGAAAACAGCCTCATTTCCAATATGTCTCAGTAATTAAAAAAAAAAAAAAAAACAGGCATTGTTTTAATTCTCCTTTTCTGACTCTCTAGGGGCTCAGGATACATCTGCTATATCAGTTTGGAATGATGTAGGGTGGCGTAGTCACTGATGATCAGCCAGTTTCAAGTAGCCAAGAGCCTTAAATTGTATTTTTGAATGTTATTTTTTCTTCTTTATAAAAATTTAAAATGTCAATATCAGTAACAGAATTTGTTGCCAAGATATGTTATTGAAAATTGTTACCAGATAAGGCACTGTTAACCAATGTATCACTAAGTATTGAGTAGATATTTTAAATCTATTCGAAAATGTAAAAAATTAATCAGAGTCTAGAGAACAGAGTTAACGGAATGAGGATTCATGGAGCCCATGCAATAATTAGGGAGGAGAGGAAAGAGATAGGCTTAAAATAGAGTCCATTGATCTTTCTTCCATTTTTCATGAATACTGTCCCTCAACTTTATATCACTCTCTGACCTTAACCTATTCATTCCCAACAAGTGAAGAGGTTGTCTTCCTTGTTCTTCTTCATCGTTCACCTCCCATTCTTGATTCCCTGTGTATTTGCATAATCTTTAACACCTTTATGCAAATATTTTACTAAGATAAATCTAAAGCAATATCAGAACATGATTTTAGTCAACCTCTTTCTTGAAATGTCCAACATGTCTACACTGAAACATTGTTAATCTTGAAACATTTTCTTTGCTTTGTATCGTTTTTTGGGGGGTGGTTCTTCATGCGTTTCTTACCACCCTTAACTCTGTTTCTCAGTCTCTCTCTTGATTTTTCTTCTGCAGTCTGTCCCACAAAAGTTGGTGTTCCCTGAAGTTGTACTATTGGCCTTCCCCTCTTGTCACTTTATATACTCTCCTCCATCAACCTGATCCATGGCCACAATTACAAATCCTCTGGTAAGTTCCTACAGAATACCCATTAACGCATGTTATTTAACTCAAGTGTCCATCATTGAACTAGTTACCTAGCCTTTTCAAAACTTCTCCCTTCCCGAAGCTTCCACTTTGGCAGAAGATTTCCTAATTAACGTGATTGCTTGATTCAGAAATATGGATGTCAGAGATTCATTCATTGACTTTAGCACTTGTATCTGTATCACTCTGCTTCTATATCAGTCTATTTTAGTTTGGTATCTTCTTTGTCATTATTGTTTTTGCTTTTTGTGTCTTACCTTGATTATTACAAGGCCTTACAGAAAAAAAATAGGTTTCATAAGCCTTTAGTTTCAATATGCTCTTCAGTTTGTTCTCAACTTCCCCACTCCCCAGGCAAAGGTGTGTTTCTAAAATTCATAATTATGGTATTTCTATGTTAAGTATATCTTTAAGACTCCACTTGCATAGAGGACAAAGTTCAGATGCCATTGCACAAAATAGAAAGCTCTTAACTGTTGGGGAAAGCTGAGTGTTGGGAGAAGCTGAGGCAGGGTTTGCACGTCTGACATAATATAAAAGAGTCTTGGAACACATCCAGAGTCCAGGGTCTAAAACCCCTTGTGGCCTCTGGAAGGGTGGAAGGCTACCCTGATGCACCATAATCTAAGCCTAGGTCATAAAACCTCTTGTGGCTTGGATAGAATCCAGGACTTGTGGCTCTGGAATGTGTCTAGACTTGCTGGCTCCTTGCTCTTTGCTCTCCCAGGATCGATTGTATCTTGAGTTTAAAAGAACCTGCTCTCCATTATCTCGAGTTAAAAGAACCTGCTCTCCATTATCTCAAGTAGCAGAGCATGTGCTAAACCATCACAGCTGTAAATCATGTGCTCACTGCAATGCTGCCTTTCAACCCCACATTCTCACCACCTGTTTCTTTGTTTGATCACCAATAAATAGTCTGGGCTTCCAGAGCCCAGGGCCTTCGCAGACTCCATACTTAGCGATGGCCCTCCTGGACCCGCTTTCTCTCTCAAACTGGCTTTTCTCATTCCTTTGACTCCGCTGGACTTCCTCGCCCCCACAGCCTGGTGTTGGGTCCAACACCCCAACGTTAACCACAACTGTACGGAGCAAACAAGCTTTCATTAAATAGACTATATAATATCTTCTACCTATTTCTTCTCTCTTAAATGACCTTTTCTGTTTACCCTGGAGAAAAATACTCTGGCATCCCTATACAGAGTTAGGGTCTTTCTCTTCTGAGACTCCACAAAAACTTGATCATAGCCTTTCATAATATTGATTGTATTTTGTAGATTTTACAGTAATAGTTCATATTCTATTCATCCAAGTAGTTTTGGTTCTTAGTAGTGTCTCAGTAAATTATGTTGACTAAAAAAAGACAAAGGAAGATAGGGAAAGAGCAAGTAAGAAAAAAGGGGTTTACCATTAAATCTAATTTTAGATTGTTCTCAGCTCTTCTCAAATTCAACTGACTTATAAATATCTGACATTATTTTTAATGCATGCACACATTATGATAGTGAATTTTATGTGTCAATGTGATGGCAAAGGTGCCCAGGCATTTGTTCAACCATTGTTCTAAGTGTGCTTGTGAGGGAGTTCCTAGATAAGATGGCTGTTTGATGGGTAGACTAAGCAAAGCCTATTGCCTTTTCTAATGTAGGCACACCACATACTACTAGTTGAAGCTCTAAGTTAAATGAAACGCCGGCATTCCTTCAAGTAAAAGGAAGTTCTCATAAATTTAAGACCAAGACCAATGTCCAGAATGGTGTTTCCTAGGTTGTCTTTTAGAAGTCTTATAGTTGGAGGTCTTATGTTGAAATTTTAATATATCTTGAATGAATTTTTGTATGTTAAAGATAGAGGTCCAGTTTCATTTTTCTGCATTGGTTAGCCAGCTATCCCAGCACCATTTATTACATAGGGAGTCCTTTCCCATTGCTTATTTTTATGTACTTCACCAAATATCAGATAACAGTAGTTTTGCAGCTTTATTTCTAGGTTTGCTAATCTGTTCCATTGGTTCATGTGTCTGTCTTTGTACCAATACCATGTTTTGGTTACTGCCGTCTTATAGTATAGTTTGAAGTTTGGTAATATCATGTCTCCAGCTTTGTTCTTTTTGCTTCAGATGGCTTTGACTATTTGGACTCTTTCTTTAGTTCCCTACAAATTTTAAAATACTTTTTATAATTCTGTGGAAAATGTCATTGATTGCTTGATGGGAATAGCATTGAATCTGTAGATTGCTTTTGGAAGTATGGCCATTTTAATATTCATCTACTACATGAACGTGAAATATTTTCCCATTTGTTTGTGCCATCTGTTATCTCTTTCAGCAGTGTTTTTGTAGTTTTCCATGTACGTATCTTTCATCTTCTTAGACAGATGTACTCCTAGGACCTTTTTTGTTGTTGCAGCTATTGTAGATGAGATTTTATTCTTGATTTGGCTCTCAACTTGAACTTTATTGGTGTATAGAATGCTACTGATTTTTGTACATTGATTTTGTATCCTGAGACTTTACTGAAGTCATTTAACTGTCACAAGAGCCTCTTGATGGAGTCTATAGAGTTTTCTAGCTGTAGGGTCATATTGTCAGCAAAGAGAAACAATTTACTTCTTGTTTTCCTACACAGATAGCTTGTATTTCTTTCTCTTGCCTGATTGCTCTGGTTAGGACCTCCGGTACTGTTGAATAAGAGTGGTGAGTGTGGGCATACTTATCTTTTTCCAGTTTATAGAAGGAATGCTTTCAGTTGTTGATAAAGAGTCAAAATCTGTAAAATATTTGAAGAGATTTATTTTGAGCCAAATATGAGTGACAGTGACCATGGCCATCACATAGTCCTCAGGAGGTCCTGAGAACATGTGGCCAAGGTGGCCCTGCAGCCGCTTGGTTTTATATATTTTAGAGAAGAATGAGACTTCAATCAAAGACATTTTAAGAAACACATTGGTCTGGTCCAGAAAAGCGGGACAACTCAAAGTGATGGGGTCTGGGGCCAGGGTGGGGTGTGGTGGAGAGGGCTGGTGGTTGGTGGATGCACAAGGCTTTAGATAAGTTTAAACATTTTCTGGTTGACAACTGGCTGAGTTTGACTAAAGACATGGGATTCATAGAAAGAAAATGCTTAGGTTGAGATAAGATTGTGGAGACCAAGGTTCTTTTGAAGTCTTATAGTGGCTGCCCTTAGAGACAATAGATGACAAATGTTTCCTATTTAGATCTTTAAAAGGTTCTACACTCTTAGTTAATCTCTTTAGGATTGGGAGGGCCTGAAAGAAAAAGATCAAGCTATGTTAATAGAGATTCTTTACAGATGCAGATTTTCCCCCACAAAGGACAGCTTTGCAGGGCCATTTCAAGATATGGCAAAGAACATGTTTTGGGGTAAAATATTTTGACTTTCTTCTTTGTCACATAATGTTATGCCAGAGTCAGATTGGAAAGTAAGTCACAATACATAGGGTTAAATAAAACCCATCTGATGAGAATTTATGGTTTGTGAGGCATGACTCACCAGAACCCTTAGATAGGAATTTGGGCAAGATTTAAAAAATCAGAGCTTAGTCCTCACAGCTTGTGCCTATTCGGTATGATGTTGGCTGTGAGTTTGCCACAGATGGCTCTTATTATTGTTAGGTATGTTCTTTCAATGTATAGTTTCTTGAGGGCTTTTATCATGAAGGGATGTTGAATTTAATTGAAAGCATTTTTCACATCTAGTGAGATGATCATATGGTTTTTGTTTTTACCTCTGTTTATGGGGTGAGTCACCTTTATTGATTTGTATGTGCTGATTCAACCTGAATCCCAGGAATGAATCCCACTTGATTATGGTGAATTAAATATTTGATGTCGTGAAGAATTTGGTTTGCTAGTATTTTGTTGAGGATTTTTGTGTCTGTTTATAAGGAAGATTGGCTCGTACTTTTCTTTTTCGTTTTGTCTTTGCTAGGTTGTGGTATGAGGGTGATGTTGAGTTTGTAGAATGAGTTAGAGAGGAGTCTCTCCTGCTCAATTTTTTGGAATAGCTTCACTGAAATTGGAACTAGGTCTTCTTTGTATACTGGTAGAATTGGATTGTGAATCTATTTGGTCCAGAGATTTTTAGTTGACAGCTCTTTGAAATTCACTGATTCAATTTCAGGACTTGATATTAGTCTGTTCAGGGTTTCAATTTCTTCTTAATTCAATCTCGGGAGATTATATGTTTCCAAGGATGTATCCATTTCCTCTAGATTTTCTAGTTTGTGTTCATAGAGGGGTTTATTATAATATCTGGGGATTTTTATTTCTGTGGGATCCATTGTAATGTCATCTTTGCCGTTTCTGATTTTGCTTATTTAGATCTTCTCTCTTTTTCTTTGTTAATCTAGCTAGCAGTCTTTCAATTTTATTTATCTTTTTAAGGAACAAACTTTTAGTCATTCTTTGCATGAATTTTGGGATCTCAATTCCATTCAGTTCTACTCTGGTTTTAGTTATTTCTTTTCTTCTGCTAACTTTGGGGTTAATTTGTTCTTGTTTTTCTAGTTACTCTAGGTATGATGTCAGGTTATGAATCAGAACTATTTCTAACTTTCTGAGGCACATATTTAGCACTAAAATTTCCTTTTACACCATTTTTGCTTCTTCCCAGAAATTCTGGTATGTTGTTTCCATTTTCATTTATTTCAAGGAATTTCTGTATTTGTCTTAATTTCACCAAAAACAAAAATTGACAAGTAGGACATAAACTAAAGGGTTTCTGCTAGCAAAGAAAAACTTTCAGTAGAGTAGACATATGACCTATGAAATGGGAGAAAATATTCACAAATTATGCATTTGACAAAGGACAAATATCCAGAATCTATAAGGAACTTAAAACAGTTGAGCAAGCAAAAAACAACCCCAATAAAAATGAGCAAAATACATGAAGAAGCACTTTGCAAAAAGACATACAAGCAGCCAACAAACATTATGAAACAATGCTCAAAAATCACTAATCATTAGAGAAATGCAAATAAAAACCATAATTTGATACCATCACACTAGTCGGAATAGCTATTATTGAAAAGTCAAAAAACAACATATTTTGGTGAGGCTGTGGAGAAAATGCTGAGACCAGCTCAGTCGTGGAGATCCTAACCCAGTGGTGCTAGAGGAATTAAAAACATACACATGATATAGGGTGTGAAGTGGGAAATCAGGGGACTCACAGCCTTCAGAGCTGAGAGCCCTGAACAGAGTTTGACTCAAATTGACAGCAAGCTAGTGATAAGCATTATTTCTATAGATTATAGATTAAAAGTATTCCTTACGACCAAGGGATGGGCTGAAACAAGGAGATGGGCTCAGGCTGGTTATCTGCAGCAGGAACATGTTCTTAAGGCACAGATTGTTCATGCTATTGTTCGTGGTTTAAGAATGCCTTTAAGTGGTTTTCCGCCCTCAGTGGGCCAGGTGTTCCTTGTCCTCATTCTAGTAAACCCACAACCTTCAGTGTGGGCATCGTGGCCATCACGAACATGTCACAGTGCTGCAGAGATTTTGTTTGGCCAGTTTTGGGGGCCTATTCCCGACAAGAAAAGGGAACATTTATACACTGTTGAGGGGAATGTAAATTAGTTCAGTCACTGTGGAAAACAATTTGGAGATTTCTCAAAGAACTTGAAACAGAAAATATATTTGACTTAGCAATCTCATTACAGGGTGTATATCCAAAAGAAAATTACTCTACCAAAAGACACATGTAATCTTACGTTCATCACAGCACTATCCATAGTAGCAAAGACATGGAGTCAACCTCAGTGCCCATCAGTGGCAGACTGGATTTAAAAAGTGTGGTACATATATAACATGGAATACTATGCGGCCATAAAAAGAACGAAATTTTGTTCTGATAGTTTGGATATTTGTCCCTGCCGAAATCTCACGTTGAATTGTTATTCCCAGTGCTGAAGGCAGTGCCTAATGGAATGTGTTTCCATCATGGGGGTGAATCCCTCATGGCTTGGTGCTGTCTATGTGAAAGTGCGTTTTCATGATGATTGGTCATTTAAAAGTATGTGGCACCTTTTCCCCGCTGTCTCTCTCAGTCCTGCTTTTGCCATGTGATGTGTCTGTACTCCCTTTACCTTTTGCCATTATTGGAAGCTTCCTGAGGACTCCCCAGAAGCAGATACCATATGCTTCCTGTATAGCCTGCAGAATCATGAGTCAATAAAACCTCCTTTCTTATTATCCAGTCTCAGTAATTTCTTCATAGCAGTGCAAGAATAGCCTAATGCATGACCTTTGCAGTAACATGGATGCAGCTGGAGGCCATTATCATAAGCAAATTGATGCAGGAACAGAAAAGCAAATATGACATGTTCTCATTTATAATTGGGAGCTAAAACACTAGGTACTCATGGTCACAAAGATGTCAACAATAGACAATGGGGGCTTACTATATGGGAGAGGAATCAAGGGTGCCTAGTGTTAGAAAATTAACTATTGAACACTATGCTCAGTACCTGGGTGATGAGACAAATCATATCCCTAATTTCAGCATCATGCACTATACCTAGGTAACAAACCTGTACATGTACCTCCTGAATCTAAAATGAGTATCTGAATCTAAAATTCAGATCTCATTTGAACCTGAATCTAAAATTATTTTTAAAATTTAGAAGACATCTACATAAAGATGGCTTTTAAAACCATGAAAGTAGACAAGGCAACTAGGGGAAGAGTTTAGAGAATGAAATAAAGAGGGCATGAGGCTAATCCTCAAGAAATAACAATATTTAGAGATTGTTTAGAAAAGAACTCTTTAAAGGAATAATCTGAGTTACTCTGGACAGTGCAATGGAGGGGAGTGAGAAAATATGACAGAAAATCTAAGACAAGGAAAGTTTTTAGTTACTTGCTCCTTCAGCCACCTGAGATGACAAAAGGAAAGGTGGTGGCACTGACCCCTAGTGTCATGAAGAAGCAGGCCACGAAGGTGGTAAATTCCGTGTTTGAGAAAAGTCCTAAGAATTTTGCCATTGGACAGGGCATCCAAACCAAATAAGACCTCACCTACTTTGTCTTTTTTTTTTTTTTTTTTTTTTTTTTTTAGACAGTCTCTCTCTGTCACCCAGGCTGGAGTGCAGTGGCATCTTCTGGGCTCACTGCAACCTCCACCTCCCAGGTTCAAGCAATTCTTGTGCCTCAGCCTCCCTAGTAGCTGTGATTACAGTTGTGCACCACCACCCCTGGCTAATTTTGAATTTTTAGTAGAGATGTGTTTTTGCCATATTGGTCAGGCTGGTCTTGAACTCCTGGCCTTAAATGACCCACCCATCTCAGCCTCCCAAAGTGCTGGGGTTACAGGTGTGCATCACCGGCATGCACCACCATGCCCAGCCAACCTACTTTGTCAAATGGCCCCACTACATCCAGTTGCAGCAACAATGATCTATCCTCTGTAAACGTGGGAAAGTGCCTCCTGCAATTAACCAGTTCACCCAGGCCTTCAGCCAGCTGTCATTCTGCTGCTTAAGCTGGCCCACAAGTACAGACCAGAAACAAAGTGCTGGAAGAAGCAGAGTCTGTTGGCCTGGTCTGAGAAGAAAGTTGCTGGCAAAGAGGATGTCCCCACTAAGAGATCACTTGTCCTTTGAGCAGGGGTTAACTGTCACCACCTTGATAGAGACCAAGAAGTTTCAGCTTGTGGTGACTGCATATGATGTAGATCCAATCAAGCCAGTTGTTTTCATATCTGCCCTGTGTTGTAAAATGGGGGTCCATTACCAAACGATCACAGGGAAGGCAAGACTGTGACATCTAATGCACAGGAAGACCTACACCACTGTCATCTTCACATAGGAAAACTGAGAGAAAAAGGAGCTTTGGCGAAGCTAATGGAAGCTATCAGGACCAATTACAATGACAGGTATGATGAAATCTGCCATCACGGGGAGGCAAGGTCCTGAGCCCTAAATCTGTGGCCCACACTGGTGCTGGAAAAGGCAAGGGCTAAAAAAATGTGCCACTACAAACTGGGTTAAATATATGCTGTTGAGTTTTCTATACATAAGAATAATACAAATTATCCTTTAAAGAAAAGGTTATTTTCTTTTGTCTGACTGCCTGGAGTTAAGACACAGGTTTTTTTGTTTTTGTTTTCTTTTTTTTTTTTCTGCCTTTGGACTTCAAATAAAACATTAACTCTTCCTGGGTCTCAAGCCTGCAGACTTTCAGCAGTCGAGAACTACACCCTGGGTTCTCCTGGGTCTGTAGCTTGCTGACCTCAGATCTTAGGACTTGTCAGCCTCTATACTGTGTAAGCCAATTCCTGATAATAAATCTATGTGTGGATATATGTGTACACACACACACACACACACACACACATCTCCTACTGGTTCTGATTTTCTGAAGAACCCTAATACAACATACATTCAGGGACTAAAATGGATAGGTATGAGAGGCACTTTTTAAATATATCTTACTCAGACTAAAATGTAATCAGCTTTTCAAGACACAAGAATGAATGACTCCCAACTGTTACTCATTTCTGCCATTGAGAACTTCAGAGGGCAAGGAAACTAAAGTGGTTAGTTACTGACAATGGCCATAATGTGGGCAAGGACACTAAAGTAAAGAAAGAAATTATTCTGTCTTCACCATTTTCCTCTGTTGACTTGGTTTATATCAAAGAGTTCAGCTTCTTCACTTTCTTAAATTTCCCTCAAATGGAAATTTATTATTCTTCAGAAATAAATAAACCTTCCTGACACCCACTGCTTCTACTACCTAGATACATAATAAATATTTAAGAAAGATACTCTAAATGAACAGCCGGCAAAGAGTGTCAACTTGTGACATTTCATCCTTATTAAGATATCTTCCTCAAAGTACACAAAACAAAATAGACCTCAATTTTTATGACGAGGTACTGGAGCATTACATGACATGGAATTTTGTGACCAGTGGCAGATGGAGAGAGAACAGAAAGTGTTGCATACAAAATTTCAACCATGAAGTAGATTAGTTGAATTATCTGTAGGATTTTGTCTGACTTTGAATTTCTGAAAACATATGGGAATGGAAGTGACAAAAATGAGGCTGCCATGGTGGGAGACAGAGCCCTAGGAATTACAAAACGGTATAAAGCATTAACGGAAACAAGGAAAGATCTAAAGTACAAATCCAAAGGGAAATCAGAGAGCAAAGATGGAATCGGTAGTAAATGTGCCTGGACAGAGTAAAGAACAGAACCTGAAGATGGGTTTACAAAGTTACAGCTGTGCACCCAAAGAAGCTTTTCATGAGAGGCTTGCACTTAAATTTATAGAACACTTTTTAAATAAATCATTTATCATTTGAATTGATAGGGTAGTGTAGAATATAATGTGATCCCATTTTGCTTCCCCAGGTAAACAAGAAATGGGACTACATTTTTTTGTGAGATGTTAAGCTAATTGTCTTAAGTTCTGACGTTGTTACTAGACCAAATCTCCTATATTAGTTTTCTATGTCGCGTAACTAATTTCCTCAAGTTTAGTAGCAAAAGCTACGCACGTTTATTTTTTCACATTTCCTTGTGTTGGGAATCCTGGCATGGTATAGTTGGATCCTCTTCTTAGGATTTCACAAGACTAACATAAAGGCTGCGTAGGCTACATTCTCACCAGGAACTTGAACGGGGAAAAGATCAGCTTCATAGTTCCCTCAGCTTGTTGTTAGAGTTCGTTTCCTTGCAGCCCACTTCTAGATCCTTTTATAAAGGGCTCACCTTTTGATTAATATAAACTGCCTCAAAGAATATACAATTTAATTAAAGTCAACTGACTTAGAACGTCAGTGCATCTGTACAATCCCTTTATCTTTGTGATATTTTATTGGTTACAAGAAATAACCAGTACTGTTTACACTCAAGGAGAGAGGATTGTACAGGGGAGGGTCACTAGAGGTCATCTTAAAATTGTTCCTACCAACAGCTATCAAGAGGTAAAATGGAATCAACACAAAGAGGTTTCATCTCTGGGTGTTTTATTAAAAATGGTATGACTATGCTGGGTTATAAAGCTAAAAGCAACTGTCAGACATAGTTGAGTTCAGACACAAATTGAAAAAATGCTAATCTTCAAAATTTTCAGACTGAAGAGTACAACGCTTCCTACCTCTGATACCTAAGTCATAGAATTCTTCTTTTACTAATTATTTCAATTAAATCTATTTTATTATATTCTGATTTTTATAGTATCATGATAATTAATATCTTAAAACCTCTCATTTCCAGCTTCAGATACCTTAAAAATTATTTCCAGTTTTCAAAATGTGTTTAAGTTAATTGAGTCTTCAGATGAGGTAAGATGAGTCTAAGAGTTTAATATATAAGCTTTTATCACAGCAAACATGATTTCTGGGTTTTATAAACAATGTATTAAGTTAATATATTTTCAACTTATATTCCACTCAAGAAATACATACCTCTACTTTACTGCCATATTAGTGAAAATTATTTTCCATTTTCCACATATTAAATATTGGCTCATATTGTACCAAACACTTTAGTATATTTTCTAATTATTTTTTCTAGTATTTTACAATGGTTTAGTGTGCTAACCTTTTTTTTTTTTTAGTTAAAGAATACATTTTCTATGTTGTTATCTAGGTCATGAATGAAAATGTTAAACAGAACTGGGCCAAGTCTCTATAGAGCATTTCTTATTATGTCTTCCATTCTCACCCTGAACTGTTGATAATATTATAGATAAGCCAGCTACACACTCATTCTATAATTAGTTGTGAGTCAAATAGTTCACTTGAATAATTTGAATTTTCCCAATGTATTGATAAACATGTGAAACAAAAAAATCTTGCCAATACAAAAGTTTATTTTACCTATTTTTGTCCTTGTATTTTCCAAAGCCATTATTTAGGATGACAGAGCTCTTAAAACTTTGAAATGAAAGCCATGAAAGTAGACAAGGCAACTAGGGGAAGAGTTTAGAAAAAAAATCCTAAGACCTTTATTTCTAGATTAGAAAATCTTTCTTTTGTTTTGTTTTTGTTTTGTTAATTAAGGTGCAAACAAAATACATACATAAATATGTAGTTTTTAATATAACCATTTTCATTTTTTTATTTTAACTTTAAAAGACTCTCTAGTTGTCTTGCTTATTCTCAATAAATTACAAGAATCAAAATCTAGCTTCTGTTTCTCTTTATATCATCAGTGCCTGATCAATTTAACATCTACATATCTGTAAACTCTTTTTCTATACCATTGTTTTCTTTGTTCCACCTGGTTTTGCATTTCTATAGGTTCCCATTTCAACTGTTTTTAATGGAAGAGGTTAAAATAAGCAACATTACAAATCTTAGCCCTTTTTAGTGTCATCTCTTATTAGCTCTATTTACTTTATCTGTCATTCAAATCTGCCACATGAAAAAAATGTTTAAAAATTTTCTTTATGTCATGTGTCATTGCATCTCATTTTCATTTGATTTCTCTTTATTTGTTTCTCTCCAAGCACCCAAGAATTATTTCCACTGGTTTTGATAATTTAATTTGTATTCTTATATTGCTGTCTCTGTGTTAAATTCTACTAGATTGTACACTTAACTAAATGGATATCATATCATATTGTAGAAAGAATAATTGAGACCATATAGCTCATGTCTTTCTAAGTAATAACAGTTAATTGAACCAAATAATTTTTCCAATCTTACTGAGAATAAAGGAGAGAAATCTTATTTTGTGAAAAAATGCTTCACAACATGGAAAAGACAAAGAATGATGAAACATTTAGTAACACAGAATGAATTTTGTTTATCCTCAACATAACCTCCCTGAAATTTTGGCATGCAAAATACATATTTTTTGCTGTATAAATGGAGCCTTCCATACATGATATGATGAAAATGCAAGTAAGTCTTCTCTCATTTTTCTTAGTTTAGCTAAGAACTTGTCAATTTTGTTTGTTTTCAAAAAAACTCAAAATCAGAAAAAGGAGACATTACAACAGATATCTGAGATCATAAGAGATGATTATAAATAATTGTATATCAACAAACTAGATAATCTGGTAGAAATATACAAATTTCTAGAAACATACAATGTACCAAACTGGGTCAAGAAGAAATAGAAAGTCTAAACAGATTAAATATCTCTCTCTCTTTTTTTTTTTAATCAGTAATCAAAAGTCTCAGCAAAGAAGAGCCTAGGACCAGATGGCTTTAGCATGCACTCTACTAAACATTCAACAAAAAAATTAATACAATTTTTTTCTGAAATCCATCCAAAAATAGAAGTGGGACCACTTCCATACTGATTATATGATGACAGGAAACATCACTTTAATAACAAAGCCAAAGAAAACACAGGAAAAATAAAAACTACAGACTAATGTCCCTGATTAATAGAGATGCAAAACTGATCAATAAAATGCAATAAAGCTGAATCCAAAAGCATATTAGAAGGATTAAATACCACGACAAAGTAAGATTTATTATTGGATGCAAAAATGGTTCAACATATGCATATCAACCAATGATATATCACATTAACAGAATGAAAGGTTAAAACCATGTCATCATCTCATTAGAAGCATTAAAAAAGCAATGTATAAAATTCAACATCCATTCATGATTTAAAAAACACTCCACATAATAGGTATAGAAGAAACTTAACACAATAAAAGCTATATTTTAAAAACATAGAGATAACAACATAAAGAAGGGGTGACTCTGAAAGCTTCTTTTTCTAACATCCAGCATGTGGCAAGGATACCCATTGTACATCACTTCTATTCAGAGAAATTAGATCAAGAAAAAATTTAAAATTATCCAAATCACAAAAGAAGCAGCAAAATTATCTGTTTGTAAATGACATAATCATATATAAAAACATAAAAGACTCACAGAAAAACAAACTGTTAGAACTAATGAACAAATTCAGTAAAGTTACAGAATACAAAATAAACACACAAAATTTAGTGGTGTTTCTACACCCTAACAAAGAGCTATTCAAAAATAAAATTAAGAAAACAATCCTATCGACAATAGCAACAACAACAAAAAAATTATTAGGGATAAACTTAGCCAAAGAAGTGAAAGGCTTGTATACTGAATATTATAAAACATTGGTAAAAATAAACAAAAGAAGACAAAGACACATGTAAATGGAAATATATGCTGTATCCGTGGATTGAATACATTAGTATTGTTAAAGTGCCCATAATGCCAAAAGCAAACAATGCAATCCTTATCTGCCAATGGCATTTTTCACAAAAAAAAAAAAAAACCCAAAATTCATCTGAAACCATGAAAGACACAAAATAGCCAAAGTGATTTTGAAAAGAACAAACTGGAGGCATCAAACTTTCTCATTTGAAATTATATTACAAAGATGAAACCATAAGAACAATATGGTACTGCATTAAATTTAAAAGACATGTAGACTGGTAAAATAGAACAGAGAGCCCAAAGATAAATCTAAGCATTTTCATTCAACTCACCTACAACAAAGTTGTCAAGAAAATGCTATGGTGGAAGCACAGCCTCTTCAATAGTTTTGGGAACTGAATATCCACAATGATATTGTCCTCCTTTCTAAAGTAAAATGTAAAAATTAACTCAAAATGGATTAAAGACATAAATGTAAGAGCTGAAACTGTAAAATTTCTGAATAAAAACATAAAAAGGATTGGTCTTGACACTGGTCTGGGCAATGATTGCATATGACAGCAAAAGAATAGACATTTTAAAAAATTAGAAAAGTGGGATTACATCAAACCAAAAAGCTTAAAGCTTCTGCACGGCAAAGGGAACAATCAACAGAGTGAAAAGACAACCTATGAAATAGGAAACCATAAATACGGTAAGTGGATAAAATCCAAAATGTACAAGGAACTCAAACATCTCAGTGGTAAAAAACATATAACTGGCTTTTAAAATGGGTTACACTGAATAGACGTTTCTCAAAGAAGTCATATAATGGCCAACAATATGTAAAATGTGCTCAATGTCACTAATCCTCAGGGAAATACAAGTTAAAATCACAAGGAGATATCACTTCATACCTGTCAAAATGGTTATTATTAAAAAGATAAAAATAACTAGTGTTCCCAAAGATGTGGAGAAAAGGGAATCCTTGTACACTGTTGAGGAGAATGTAAATTGGTATAGCCATTTTGGAAAACAGTATGGAGGTTTCTCAAAAAACTTAAACTACCATATACTCCAGAAATCTCGGCTTGGGGTATAGAACCAAAGGAAATGAAATCAATATCTCAATGAGATATCTGCACTCCCATGTTCATTGAAGCATGATTCACAGTAGCCACGATGTGCAAACAACGTAAATGTCTGCCAACACATAAATGAATAAAGAATATATGTTAACTAGTTTGGTTGTGGTGATAATTTCACAATGTATACAAGTATCAATACATCAAGTTGTATACCTTAAATATGATCAGCCTATATTTGTCAATTATATCCCAATAAAACAGAAAAATAAGAAATCATAAGGAAGAGAAAAATAGATTCCTGATGTCCTATACTAAATATTTTACACCACCACCCACTTTAAGATGGCTTGTTGTATACTACACTCAATGAACGTTAATATAAGATAATGTTATGAATATAAAAATACTTTAAAATTTTAAAAGAAAATTGTCAGAACTAATAGTATACTGAATATACCATTGTATACTATATTCTGACTAACAAATAACTCATGATTATTGAATTGATTACACATAACCAGTAGGTTTGTGCCTGTAAGTGCTGTTGATGGTGTAATCTACCCTAATGCATGAAAAAAATAAAAAGATTTTTCAAAATTTCTTGGCTACAGCAGATTTCAGACAGTAAAATGTCTTCCACTTTATTCATTAGAATTGTACTTTTCTGAGTCTGTATAGGTTCATTTTCTATTTTGATGTCAATATACTGGAGATAAGCTTATGAATAAGAAATTAAAGACAGATAATCTGTTCATATTTAGCTATAAGCTAAATTTCAGTTTACCACACATCCAAACACTTGTCTATTTTCTTTTTATTTATTTTTTTTTTTTTTGAGGCAGCGTCTCACTCTGTCGCTCAGGCCTGAGTGCAGTGGCGCCATCTCTGCTCACGGCAAGCTCCGCCTCCCGGGTTCCTGCCATTCTCCTGCCTCAGCCTCTCCAGTAGCTGGGACCACAGGCGCCACCACCACGCCTGGCTAATTTTTTGTATTTTTAGTAGAGACGGGTTTCACCATGTTTGCCAGGATGGTCTCGATCTCCTGACCTCGTGATCCACCCGCCTTGGCCTCCCAAAGTGCTGGGATTACAGGTGTGAGCCACCGCGCGTGGCCACATTTTTCTATTTTCTGAAGAATGACAACTATCTTTTCCTTGTTGTATAGTAAATGTTTTATAAGGTGATATTAACTAAAGCATTGTAATAACAATGGGCAATAATAGAACAATAAAATTTTTTAAAAGTTTGAAGATATGGAACAATAAGAATTCTAAATGAAAATTACTAAAATCATTTTGGACCTGTTTAGTAGTATTCATTAAGCATACAATATTACCCAGTAACTTTACTCCTAGATATATACAAAACAGAAATATATACATGTATGCATGGAAAGGCTGACTCAAATATGGTCAAAGTAGACTTAACCAGACTAGTCCAAGACTATGCTAAGAAAATGACTAACAACAGTAGAAAGGCTAAAGCAAATATAATGTGTTCATTCCAGGGGCTTTAAAAGCAATGAAAAAATAATATATGCAATATGTAATAAAAATCTCACAAATATGATATTAAACAAAGAAAGCCAGATATATAAGTATACGTTATGATTTCAATTATGATATTTTGAAAGCAGGTAAGAGTAACCTTTGCTTTTGGAGTTAAGAATGGTGGTTTCCTGGCCAGGCGCGGTGGCTCACGCCTGTAATCCCAGTACTTTGGGAGGCTGAGGTGGGCAGATCACCTGAGGTCAGGAATTTGACACCAGCCTGACTAATATGGTGAAACCCCATTTCTACTAAAAATACAAAAAATTAGCCGGGCATGGTGCTGCATGCCTGTAATCCCAGTTACTCAGGAGGCTGAGGCAGGAGAATCGTTTGAACCCTGGAAGCCAAGCTTGCAGTGAGCAGAGATCACGCCATTGCACTACAGCCTGGGCAACAAGAGCGAAACTCCATCTCAAAAAAAAAACCCAAAAAAACTAGTGGTTTCCTTTGAGGAGGAGAGTGGCCTGCTGTACTGAATTTAAGGTGGCAAGAGGAAAGCTTCTTGGTGCTGAGTAAGCCTTAACTTGGTTACATGGCCATATATGCTCTGCAGAATTCCATTGAAATGCACTCTCTTGTATGTATGTTGTTTATGTTAAAATTTTTCCAACTAATTGTTGCTTGTAGGAACACACCTGCCCTTGGTAACCTGACGTTTTGCCAAACAGTCTCACATTTATTCATTGAGTTTAGTCTACAGATTCCCATAATTATTTTGTGTTTATTTCTTTTATTTATACTTTTGTTACTACACTTCTGTATAATCTGCTTGACAGAACAAATACAATAGTGAATAGAAGCTGTAACAACAAAAATCCCTTTATTTCTGATTTTAACAAGAAATGCTTCCATTTTCACCGTTATATGGAAAGTTGGCAAAAGGATAATTACTGTTTATAAAGTTTTGTATGATTTCTTATCCATTTCTCATTTTGTTGAATTTAGTTTGTTAGTACTTTATTTAGGGATTTTACATGTATATAGGTGAGTGACTTTTTCCTCTAATTATTGTTCTTTAATGCTCTTAAAAGTTCTATTTTGAAATCCTAATTTGTACGTTTTCTTTCTCTTTAGGTTTACGTTTGTCTGTTTGCTTGCTTTTTAATTTTATTTTAAATTGATAATTCACAATTACATGCATTTATGGGGTACAAAGTAAAGTTATAATTTATTAATACGATGTGAAATAATCAATCAACATATCCATAACCTCAAATACTTAACTTTTTATGTGGTAAAAACATTTGAAATTTATTCTCTTAGCCATTTTGAAATTTATAGTACACTATTATCAATTGATATCTATGACACTGTACAATAGATCTCAAAAAAAATATTGCTTTTTTGAGTTTTTCTACCTTTTGACCATCATCACCCATTCCTCTCCTCTCCCAGCCTCTGTAATCACTCTACTCTCTGTTTCTATGCGTTTCAGTTGGTTTTGATTCCACATATTATGTGAGAACCTGCGATATTTGTCTCTCTGTGCCTGGCTTATTTCATGAAAGATAATATTCTCCATTTCATCTGTGTTGCCACAAATGACAGATAATTGCTTTCTTTTTTAATGCTGAATGGTATTTCATTGTATGTATATACCACATTTTCTTTATTCATTCGTTAATGGACACTTAGGTTGATTCTATAACTTTTCTAGTGTGAGTAGTGCTACAAGGAACATGGGTTCAGGTATCTCTTCAACAAGCTTATTTCAAATCTTTTGGGCAAATACTCAGAAGTGCGATGCCTGGATCATATGGTAGTTCTCTTTTCAGTTTTTTGAGGAACCTCCATTAAGTTTTTCACAACTGCTGAACTAATTTACATTTCCACCAACAGTGGCCAAGGGTTCTATTTTCTAGACATCCTTACTAATATTCATTTGTTCTTTTTGACAAGTGTGAGATAATATTTCACTGTGGTTTTAATTTGAATTTACCTAATAATTAGGGATGTTAAGCATGTTTTCCTACATCTGTTGGTCATTTGTATGTCTTTTGAGAAACGTCTTTTCAGTTTCCTTGCCCGTTTTTAAATTTACTTTTTCTTGCTATTCAACTATTTTAATTCCTGATATATTTTGAATATTAATCTGTTATTGAATATATGACTTGCAAATATTTTGTTCTTATTTGTAGATTGTCTCTCCACCTCGTTTAAGTGGAAAAGCTTTTTAGTTTAATGTAATCATATTTGTCTATTTTTGACTTTATTGTGTGTGCTTTTGGGGACAAATGTAGTATAATTTGAAACCGGGTAGTGTAATACCTCCAGCTTCTTTATCTTGTTGTTCATGATCGCCTTGGTTACTTGCGGGTTTTGTTTGTTTGTTTGTTTGTTTTCTGTGATGGAGTCTCACTCTGTTACCCAGGCTAGAGTACCATGGTACGATCTCGGCTCACTGCAACCTTCACCTCCTGGGTTCAGGTGATTCTCCTTACTCAGCCTCCTGAGCAGCTGGGATTACAGGTGCCCACCATCACGCCCAGCTAATTTTTGTATTTTTAGTAGGGACGGGGTTACACCATGTTGGTCAGGCTGGTCTCGAACTCCTCCTGACCTTATAATCTGCCTGCCTTGGCTTCCCAAATGCTGGGATTATAGGCGTGAACCACCACCCCCAGCCTATTTGCGGTTTGTGAGTTGAGTCTCATAAAAACAATTTGGGTGGCTCACACCTGTAATCCCAGCACTCTGGGAGGAAGAGGCGGGTGGATCACAAGGTCAGGAGATCGAGACCATCCTGACTAACACGGTGAAACTCCGTCTCTTCTAAAAACAAAAACAAAAACAAAAAAAAACCCCAAAAAATTAGCTGGGCGTGGTGGCGGGCGCCTGTAGTCCCAGCTACTTGGGAGGCTGAGGCAGGAGAATGGTGTGAACCAGGGAGGTGGAGCTTGCAGTGAGCCGAGATCGCACTACTGCCCCATCCTGGGCAACAGAGCGAGACTCTGTCTCAAAAATAAAATAAAATAAAAATAAAAATAAAAACAATTCGGAAGAATTTGTCTTTTCAAATTCTTTACCCATGCCTGTGTCCTAAATGGTATTGCCTAGATTTTCTTCTTGAGCTTTTTTAGTCTTTAATCCATCTTGAGTTCATTTTTGTACAAGGTGTAAGGAAGGAGTCCAGTTTCAATTTTCTGCATATGGCTCGCCAATTCTCCCAGCACCATTTGTTAAATAGGAAAAGCTTTCACCATGGCTTGTTTTTGTTAGATTTGTCAAAGATCACATGGTTGTGGATGTGCAGTTTTGTTTCTGAGTTCGCTATTTTATTCCATTGGTCTGTGCCTGTTTTTGTACCAGTACTGTGCTGTTTGGGCTACTGCAGCCTTATAGTATAGTTTGAAGTTGGGTAGCATGATGCCTCCAGCTTTGTTCTTTTTGCTTAAGACTGTCCTTAAGCAAAGACTCTACAAGCTCTTTGTCAGTTCCATCTGAATTTTAAAATAGTATTTTCTAATTCTGTGAACAATGTCAATGGTAGTTTAATAGGAATGACATTGAATCTATAAGTTGCTTTGATCAGTATGGCCATTTTCATGATATTGATTCTTCCTATCCATGAGCATGAAATGTTTTTCCTTCTGTTTGTGTCCTCTCTGATTTCCAAGAGCAGTGGTTAGTAGCTCTCCTTGAAGAGAACACTTCCCTTGTCAGCTGTATTCTAGGTATTTTATTCTCTTTGTGACAATTGTGAATGGGAGTTTATTCATGATTTGGCTCTCTGCTTGTCTGTTGGTGTATAGGAATGAGTGTGATTTCTGCACATTGATTTTGTATCCTGAGACTGCTGAAGTTGCTTATCAGCTTAAGAAGCTGAGTCAATGGGGTTTTGCTAGGTATAGGACAATGTCATCTGCAAAGAAAGACAATTTGACTTCCTGCCTTTCTATGTGAATACCCTTTGTTTCTTTCTGTTGCCTGATTGCCCTGGCTGGAACTTCCAATACTACGTTGAATAGGAGTGGTGAGAGAGGGCATCCTTGTCTTGTGACAGTTTTCAAAGGGAAATCCTTCCAGCTTTTGCCCATTTAGTATGATATTGACTGTGGGTTTGTTATAAATGGCTCTTATTATTTTGAGGTATGTTCCTTCAATATGTAGTTCATTGAGAGTTTTAAGTCTTATCTCTTGTGTATCTCATTACTTTGTCTTTATTTTTTTGATGGTTTGAATCACACGCAAACAAGTGCCAAAATGGTCTTCAGTGCATTTCTCAGCAGTAATCTTGCATGCCAGGAGAGAGTGGGATGATGTATATAAAGTGCTGAAGGAGAACCACTACTAACTAAGAATATGTTACCTTTTTAAAATGAGGAAGAAATACTTTGCTTATCTCATAACTTTGTCTTTGATTTTTTTGATAGTTCGATTATTGTATGTCTTGGTGCGCTCCTGTTTGGAGTGAATTTGGTTGGAGACCTATGCTCTTCCAGTACCTGTGTGTTGGCATCTATCCCCATATTAGAATTTTTTTCATCCTTATTTCTTTACATATGCTTTCTGCTACTTAGTCTTTTATCTTCTGCAACTTCCATTATGTGAATTTTGATCTCCTAATGTACCATAATTCCCATCTCCTAATGTACCATAATTCCCATCAGTTTTCTTCATTCTTTTACATTTTGCCTTTTTTCTCATCTGCTTGGATAATTTCAAATGTTCTGTCTCCTAGCTTACTGATTCTTTCTTCTGCTTGATTAAACCTGCTTGTTGAAGCTTTATATTTGATTTTTCAATTTAGTCACAGTATTATTCATCACTAAGATTTGTATTTTTATCTTTTTTATTGTTTTCATTTATTTTTCAAAATTATATTTTTGTGTGTATTTTTTTAATTACATTTAATTTTCTATCCACATATTCTTGTAGTTCACTGAAAGTTTTAAAAAGTATTATTCTGAATTCGGTATCAGTCATTTCATAGATCTCCATTTTGTCAGAATCCATGATTGGATCTTTATTGTTGCTTTTGAGATGTCACGATTCCTTCAGTCTTCTTATGTCTTGTGCTATCATGTTGTTGTCTGCATATTTGAGGAAAAAACTTCCTTTTCTGGCCTTTGCCTGTGGTTCTCTGGCAGTAATAGACCTTCACCATTTAGGTTAGCCTGTGATTCTGGAAGGGCCAGCTGATGGATGACCCCAAGCAGGCAGAGCTTATTGTGGGTTTTCTTGTTGCCTGGGTGACTGCCTTTACTCTAACATTGAGTCAGGCTGCTGACTGGGCTACACTAGCTAGCAAGACAATTGTCTGAACTCTGTTATCAGGTGGAGCTGCTATCTGAGTACTAACATGGTTTCTGTTCAAGCTCGTCACAAGATGTATTATCTGGCTGGGTGATTTCACTAATTAGAACCTGTAGTTCTGCAGGACTACTGTATGGGCTCCATAGTTAGGTGGAATGGAGCTTTGGATGGGTGGGATCAGAAGTGATGCTCCCTAGAAACTCAAGATTGAAAATGACTTCCCTTTCAGAGTCCAAATTGTTGACCATTACACAAGGGAAGCAGCTAAGATTTCCTCCCATTCAGGGTGCAACTGTGAGGTGGGCTTTTTGTTGAATTGAGCATCTGTTTGACCTCCTCAGTCAAGCAACTCTAGCCACCACACTTCTTTGAAATGGGCAGAACCAGGAATCTTTCTGCCTGTGTGGGGTCATTGTGGTGGGCTATGAGGCTGGACATGGAGGCTAGCTGGCTAGGGACTCAAACTAGGTTGAACTTCCCACCGTGTTTCTGAAGGTGACTAGGTCAGCTTTGTGAGTGGGCTATAAAATTAGCTAATATCTCTGATTGGTGCCACACCTGGCAGGAACATAGAGGCACCATCGCTAAGATCTATATACTCGTCATTATGACCTCTGCCTACTTTCTTTGTTTTCACTTGACCCTAGGCAATCTAGCAATGCCATTAGACATACTGTTCCTTGGGAGGTGAGATCAGAGTGGGCTTCCGGGCAAGTGTCACAATGCTAGGAAAGCTGAATGACTGCCTCCAGTTCTTTTTTCTCTACAAAAACAGTGGACCAGGGGAAATCCTCTCCATCTGGAATTGTGCAGATATGAAGGAGACAGTGAGGTGTACTATGGTTGTAGAGACACCGTTCTTCTTTCTCTTCTAGTAAGGTTTTAATTCATTTCTGCAGGACACATGGGTATCTTTGGCTGGTTTCCAATTACTGGGGTTTTCAAAAAGATTTTCCTGTCTCTGGTAGTTGCTAGCCAAACATTCTAGGGGGATTGGCAGGGCAGGCAGTGGAGCCTAGATTTTCTATTCTGCCATTTTACTGAATCAGCTCCCTTTTGGGTTTTGTTGAAAGTGTTTATATCAATCATATACTAGTTTCATGAAATGAGCTAAATAGGTTTATCTTTTTTTTCAATTATCCAGAAAATATTCTATAACATAGGAAGTATTTCTTCTTGAGCATTTTGTAGAATTGGCTTATAAAATAGTCTAGGGCTGATGTATTCATTTGTGAAAAGCGTAAGTGCTTTTTGTAAATGATTTAGTTTCTATAATAACTATAGATCTATTAAGATACTCTCTTTGACAATTTTGAGATCTACACATTTTGTTAAAATTGTTCATTACTTCTGTATTTTTAAATGTATTGATGTAATATATTTTAGATTATTAGCTTATACATTTTTAACATTTATCTGAATTTAACTTGTTTATTTTATCTAATATTACATAGGTATGGCTTCTATTGCATATCTTACACCTAGAAGGTCACTGTTTTGTCACATACAAAACAAAACTTTTCCACAAAGTATTAAATCATCTGTTTATTTTCTTTTTCAAAAATTGTATCTTCTTAATTTCTGCTTTGATGTTTATTACTTTTTAATCTGCTTTCAAGTGTACTCTACCATTTTTAAAACATAATAAGTTTGAATACGCCTTACTTTTAAAATTATTTTACTTTGTGTTTCAGAGATAAGGTCTCCTTATGTTATCCAGGTTGGCCTTGAATTTCTGGGCTCAAGGAATCCTTTCTTCTCAGCCTCCTACAGAGCTGGGACTAGAAGCCTATGCCACCATGCCTGACTAACTACTCCTTTACTATTGATTTGTATTTTTTCTAATGTATTTCTTAATAGTTACAAATTGTTTAAGACTTTTTCCTTACATACCAGAAATTTTGCTATATCGAGTTTTTTTAGTTTGAAATTGTAATTCTATTATGATTTCTTCTTTAGCCTTTACAATGTTTTACTGCTTTCCAAATACATGTATGAGTATTGAATTTATATATTCAGTTGGAACATTTTGATTCACAGATACCTTAGCCTGCATGAAATTCATTCTTGTTTTTTCAGTTCATGATACAGAAAATTTCTTTAATGATATATTTATGCTTAAACGTATTCACTTTTCAAATATTGCTTCTGTAAAATCTTGTATTAGAAATCTTTCTTGACACATAATGTCTGGATTAGTTATTTTTATTGTTTTCTAGCATACTAACAAATTATCCCCCCATTTCAGTGTTTATCATGCTGTGGTGTAATTGCCCTGTGTCTCATTTGTTCACTTCAACAAATTTTGAGTTCTACATAGTTGAAACAATATTGGTCTTGTTCACTCTTGTATCCTCAGTGTCTAGTACTTTCCAAATGTCATCTATAAATACTTGTTGTTTGAATAAATTCAGAACAAATGGTCCATGCTCAATTGAAGGCCTGGAAGGTATCAGACCCATCACTTTTGTGGATGCATTTATAACATAAACGTCACTTGTAACATGGCTTTATGATTTTATAACACAATGTATATCCCTATTTGCCTATTTCTGTCATTTTCTAGATATCACTTAAAAAATATTGCTTCTTCTATTTGTACTTATCGTACCTTTCCCAGTGCCTGACCCATACTAGGCTTAATAATTGGCTACGGAATAATTGAATTCCTCTCAATTTTACATTTACAATGTTTCTCATACTATTTCTTTTTATTTCACTTCATTTCTACCATTCTTACCAGGATTTAATTACCTGTTTGTATTATAGTTATATACTTTCCACATTCCTTCTTTTTAGTGCTTTCTCACCTTCCAGTAGCTTCCACAAATTGTTATTCAGATGAGATGATCGCCGAGAATTTTTTCTAAAAATCCAGTTTTATAATACCATAACTCAGCTCAGAAACTATTTTTCTTTCAAGAAAAACTCTAAGCTCCTTAATGTATCTTGACCTTCAAAACACTCTAGTGTGTATAACCCTTGACTGCTATAAGATAAGTGGTTTTTCATTTTATTTATGATTGCCCACCACTGCACCCAGCATTTAACCAAGCATATCATAGTTACTCAGTAAGAACTTATGAAAGAATGTGTTTGTTGATACCTTGCTTCTTAAAATGATTCTATGAAAAATCATCTGTACATAACTAAAAACTTATCTGTTTTAAAGGCATATATTCAGAAGTAACTTATTGTGCAACATCTATTAAAATGATACACATAATTGAGAAAAACACTTGCATTTCTAGGTTTAGAAATTAAAATGTAGGTAGATAGATTTATTTAATTGTAAATATCAATGGAATGACATTTCAATTTTGATTTGAATGATATTTTGAAACAGCTAAGTGAATCATTGTCTATTTGAAAGAATACATAGGAAATAATACAAAACAAATATTTGGTAATGAAAAGTAATCTGACAAGCCTTGACCTATAATGAAGACATCAGTGGGTAAGATAATAGTGACCAGAAACAGTTAAGCTCCAGTTAAGTATTCCAGATGATTTGTGAAGCAGAGAGTGTCCATGAAATATTGTACGGTAGCTCACTACCAACTGGACATAAAGCAAAACAGACATAGTGGAGATTATATCGTCACTTGACAACGTACACCAAAGAAAGTATTTAAAAACTCAAATGGTTAATAGGTAAATTACATGTAATAAAATGAAAGGAAATCCAGATGAAAGTGAATATTTGTTGCACTCTAGGTAAAGAATTCTTAAGCTCAAAAGGTATTGAAAAAATTGTAAAGAAATATTAATTGACTATAAAACTTTTAACATTTCTTTGCTAAGTTAAACAGCTCATGTTTGCTACAAAACAATTACAGAGAAAAGTTTACAGTTGTAATATGAATGGCAGTAATATGGATGTATGAGAAAAATATTAATAGGTCAAATAGACGGTAGCACTTAGAGCAAAACAGGCACTCCTCATAATAATTCAACTGAAAAGCAATTATGAGTGGACTCCAAAAAGTTTGTGGAAAAAAATAGAATTAAAATATAAAAGTAAAAAAAAAAAAAATTACATAATCCCCTTCAAGTTTGAGAAACTTTTGTAAACAATAATACCAAATATTTAATTCATCCCTAAAGAATTGACAGTCTTGGAAATTTAAGCGTGTTAATGCCATCATTTTTCTATTAACTGAAGAAAGATGAGTGCCCTTTACACATGTTTTTGTAATCAGGAAATAAAAAGAAGTCAGAAGGAGCCAGGTAAGGACTGTAAGGTGGGTGCCTAATGATTTCCCATTAAAATTCTCACAAAGTGGCAATTTTTGTAAAGAGAAGTTTGAACAGGAGCTTTATTGTGGTGGAGAAGGACTCTCTGAAGTTTTCTCAGGTATAATACTGCTAAAGCTTTGGCTAACTTTCTCAAAACTCTGTCAGAATAAGCAGATATTATTAATCTTTGGCCCTTCATAAATCGACAAGGAAAATGCCTTGAGCATCCCAAACACCTGTTGCTGTCACCTTTGCTCTTGACTGGTCCACTTGTGTTTTGACTCGGCTACTTCCATCTACTGGTAGCCATTGCTTAGATTGCCTTTTAGCTTAAGAATTGTCCTGGTAAAATCATGTTTCATAGCCTGTTATAATTCTTCAAAGAAATGCTTCAGGATCTTAAATTGTTACAATTCTTCAAGGAAATGCTTCAGGATCTTTATCTCACTTGTTTAAAATTTTCATTGAATGAAAGTTTTGCTCTCGTCCTCAGTTGATCAGGCTCCTGTCTGCAGCTGATCAGGGCATAACAGTTTTGGCACTCAATGAGTACAAAGTTTGCTCAATTTAAATGTTTCAGTCAAAATGGTGTAACCTGAACAAATTGAGATGTCTACGGGGTTGGCTGTCCTTTCAGCTGTTCATTGTTGGTCCTGTTTAATTTGGGCATGAACAAAGTTTTTTCCTTGCAGATTGATGGGGATAGACTACCTTTGCAGGCTTCGTCTTCAACATTGTCTCATAACATTTTTAAATGAGTTATCCATTTGTATACTACTGATTTCTACAGGGCATTGTCCCTACCAGCTTTGTGTAAAGCATCACGATGTCACCGTTCTTCTGTCCTACCTATGTCATCAATTAGGTGTTTCTTCCTGTCACAATTTTAGCAGAATTCATGTTGCTGTGATAGGGTCCCCCTTTAACCTGACGTCTAATCCTTCTTAGTGTCTCAAACTAGGTCCTGTTCAGACACGTTACAAGTTAGTACAAGTTTATTTTGGTGCCAAAACTTTTGAAATCTATGCATAAATTTTTCATAATATGCATTTTCCATAGGTTTTATGAAAACATCTCATAGAGGTAAAAAAAATAGAAGCCATATAAATAAATAAATGTATATACCATTTTTCCTCATATATTTTAACAAAGCTCAAGAAGTCCTAAATTCTGAATTTGACAAGTGTATTTCATAACTTACCTTTGAAAATCAGCAGAGGCAAGGTAAATTAGAAACATTCATTTAGAAAACACTGGATAGGTGTTATTGATACATATTATCCGATTGAATTAACATATCTATATTTAATGGAATGAATCTATATATTCAATTATTTAGTAGATTATTGTTTATAAAATATAAATATTTAAAAATTATAACTTAAATTATTTAAATTTTTAAATATATATAGAAATTATATATTACAGATATCCATAAAATGTCCATACTTTGATCTAGTAATTAAAATTATAACTGGTAATACATGCTATGAAAATAATCTTAAATACAGGGAAAACTGCAAGTATGGACCTATGTACAATAGTAAATAAAAAAGGCAAACTGAATATGAGAATAATCAATAAAGAATGTCCATTATTCTTCACCGAGAAATATTAATAATGGCATTTTAAAGAATATGTAACAACACAAAAATCTTATAGAATGGGGAAGATATTTTTAAAGTTGGAAAATGTATAGAACAGTTTATATTTGATATTTAAACTTTTAAAAAATTATGAGAAAGGAATATTTCACAATATTTTCATTAGTTGTCTTTAGATATCAATAGCAAACATTGGCATGTATACAGGTTATTAAACAAAACAGGCAGTGGCTTATCTGCCAAATTTGAGTTTTCTCATAATTATTTTGGCTATTCTAGATCCTTCGCATTTTAATATGAATTTTAGAATCGGGTTGTCAGTTTCTGAAGGAAATTCTACTGGGATTTTAACTGGGATTGCATTCAATCTATGGATCAATATAGGACAGTTGGCATTTTAACAATGTTGAGTATTCTCATCTGTGAACACAATTCTCTGTCCTGTAATTTCTATCTTTTAAAATTTCTCTCAGCTATGTTTTATAATTTTTCAGTATAAGTCTTGCATAAAAAATGCTATGTATCTAAGTGTTCTATATTTTAGTGCTATCATATATGCTGCAATATTTTGAAAACTTGCTAATCTCATATATCTAACAGTTTTTAATAGATTTAATTAGATTTTTATAAATACAATCATGTCATCAGAGAATGAAGACAGTTTTAATACTACCTTTCCAAACTAGATGCATTTTTATTTTTTTTTCTTGCTGTGTTGAAGATCTCTAGTACAATGAAGTAGTAACAGCAGGTATTTCAAAATTGGAAAGTGCCAAACAAGTTTGGTATTTATGGAGAAAATGCATGAAATATTAGGAAGAGGTGTGTATTACTATGAAAGTAATAAATCTCACATTACTAAAAACACTAAGTGAAAACCTATAGCAATTGCATTTTCACTTCTAATACTAGGAAAGTGTGTACAAACCTGAGATTTCCACAGTTGAAATGATCTTATAAAAAGAAGTCTCCATGATGTCTCTTTAAAGCATGAAAATAAAAAATTTAAAACACTAAAATATGCTGTAAAAATGGAGCCCTAAAGTCTTACACTAACTCTATTTTTACTAGGATATTCACATTATGGAATTTAGATAAAGGAAGAGTCCTTGGAATCACGCTCGTCTTACAGCCCATTTAATGGTTTATTTCCCTGTACCAAGTGCTTGACTATCTTCACTGACAAATAATTCACTGTATTCTGAAATAGACCATTTCACCTTTAGATTTTACTAATTGTTCACATAACCATTGTTCAGTGTTCTGTTGAATTCTCTCAGCATTTTCTACTCACTGGTCCTTGCTCTAGTTTTTTCTTCTCTGAGATATTTTTTCTCAATATTAAGCATTATAAGTGACATAAGTTTTTATTATCACATAATTCCATGTTCTCTCTATCCTGATCTCTTTCCTCTGAACATAGTCCAACTTTTATAAATCCCTGGTAAAAGTGAGATATGCAAAACTAATTGTCCAGGAGTCCTTTCATCAGTGTCCTAAACACTATGCTTTGATAGCTGGATTCAGATGACTCTTGCTTTTTAGGTAGCAAATCCCACTGCTTCAAGCAGAATTAATCATCCCTATTTTACATATGGAAAATAAAGAAGCACCAGTTCTTTAAAATAGGATGCCCATTTGACTTGTATGTGTTCTATAATAGCTTTTCTCTATAACTGCTCCTTTCCATAGGAAAATCTTCACTATACCAGCCTATACAGTTCAAATTACAGACAATAATAATTTCTTTAGCTAATTTCTATTGAGGTGATGTTTTTATTTCATTTATTAATTCACCAAATATGAATTGCGTTGATATTCAACAGGCTCTGAGCTAGGTAGTAGAATTATCAAATGGAGAAAGCAAAATCCATGCTATCAGAGTTTCACAATATAGTGACCTTCAAGTTACAAGTACTATAAAGTATATATAATGTTAGTAATAAACAGATAAGGGATTATTTAACTCTACCTCAATAAACCTGAAAGACAACGTGATATTTCACCTGAAGCATGTGTGAGAATTAGAAATCACCAAGCTGAAAAGTGATGGAGGGGCATTCCAGGCCACGGCAACTGAATACGCAAGGAGATTAAGGTATGGGCCGGGCAAAGTGTCTCACGACTGTCATCCCAGCACTTTGGGAGGCCAAGGCAGGCAGATCACCCGATGTCAGGAGTTCTGGCCCCTACTCTACTAAAAATACAAATTCACTGGGTGGCGTGGTACACGCCTATAATCCAAGCTACTCGGAAGGCTGAGGCAGGAGAATCATTTGAACTTGGGAGGTGGAGGTTTCAGTGAGTCAAGGTTGTGCCACTGCCAGTCTGGGTGACAGAGTGAGATTCTGTCTCAAAAAATAAAAATAAAAACAAAATAAAATAAAGAAAAAAAAGAAATTGAGGTATGGTAACTTAAGGAGTTATTCAAATTGAGGTTTCAGTTCCTCTTCTTATATACCTTATGCTGAATTTTCAGAGTTTGTTGTTGTTCTTTGGTATTTGTTTTTACAGGTTTCTTTCTTTTGAGAAGTAGTTGCAAGATTCACTGGTTTTGAAGACACTGGAAAATACAAACAAGAATATTTTCACCACTTTTATCTATAAATTCCACATATGGAGAAAGTGGAATGACTTGTATTTTGTCTCAGTAAGAATAGTCTATTTTAGAGACTTTGTAAATGTTCATCACTACTAGGATATATAAAATGGGAAGAGGATAACTTGAGTTCCAATACACTAAGAAAATGGTATGAATACTAAGCTGGACACAACTGTGACATTGGAGAGGGCCTTGTGAAGATCCTAATTGAGATGGGCCGTGTCACTGGGTCGATAAAATGTGTCAGCACAATTTGATATTAATGAAAGTAAGTCTTCGTGGAAAGCTTCTGCATTAGTACTTAGCACAGGCAACAGCTGCTCTGTGTGCCTTTTGCTTTAGCAGGTGTTTCATGTAGGTGACAGGCTGACAGGAGAACCATCAAGGGTTTATTTCCGGTTGAATTTTAGTTTCTGCTTTCATTTGTTATTGTTATTGTTTGAAAAGAAGTATACTCATATTCTCTGCTTTGTCAGCAATCCTCCTTTTCAAGTTTTTGAAGCTTGTCATAGATAGCTAGGAAACAACTGAACTTTTAAAAGATTTTTGCTGTATGTGCGTGATGTCCTCTATAACTGACTTTGAAATACATAAGATGAAATTATCCATGCTTAAAAATCGGGTATCGGCATATATGTAACAAAACTAATTTAACCTGCATAATTACGGGTATCGATGTAGAATTGTTTCACACTGGCTGCCTGGAGTACTGCTGACATTCAGTAAATGTTGTCATAAATTATAACAATGGGCTTTCAACTCTTACTAGGGACAAAATAATTCCACCAGTTTTGAGAAAGTGAGTTACTTTACATGTGGAAAGACATTAACCCCACATTGTCATTTAGTGGAAAATTTATTTTCATGAATTGTTCCCAGAAGTAAAGTAAGTATTTTTGAAGATACATTAATGTTCTCAATTTAGGATCCTGGCTAGCTCTCTACAGAGGCACTTTCCCAAACAGCACCTTTGTGAACTGGGATGTGAAGGGTTAATGTGGTGGCTAGTAACCTCTAGAATCAACATTCTGACAAAAAGATTCTGGATATTTTCCAAACAAAATGATTTAAAGCAGCAATAACTAAAAACTGAAAAATATGGTCAATACAAGTTTCTTTATAAGAAAACAATGGTGATGGTAGTCATTCCTTCTAAAACCTCAGAAAGTACAAGTCAAATATTAGGGAAATTTTATATCTCTATAGACTTGGCAGAGAAGGGACTGCCATGACACTGCACGATGCAAATTATTCCACACAACAGAAAATAACACACATTCATATTTTTGAAGGGAATAGTGGACAGGATATTGTCAATCACTTTGATTTAACATTTATTTAAACTTTTTATATACTATGTATTCATCGTTTTAAATACATCATATCATTTAATTCTCACAAGAAATATAATAAAGTAGCATTATCATCATGTTTGTTTTATCATCTTTATTATATAGATTAGTAAGTTGATTTGCAGAGAGGTTAAGTGATCTAAGATAGAGCACAGTCATTGTTAGCTCCCTCAAGCATTACACTATCAGGGCAAAACTGTGATGAACATATGGGTATTAAAGCCAAATAAATTCATTCTGTTATTTGAATATGAATATACTTGTCAGCCGGTAATATTTTATTGACTGTTTATTCAGATACAAGGCCTTCATTGGGCAACATTAAACTTATTGATAGACACCTTTAGGAGGTTCAAAATTAAGATAAATTTTATGATCATACAATTCTAAGAAAAGTTAGTAGCTTGAGAAGAACAAAATTTTAGGACAGCTAAGTTTTCAATGACATATCTTTATTAAATGGGAAATTTGAGAATAAAACAGGATAATACAATCATTTTAGACTAGGAAATTGATGGTACATATATCCATGATAACATTTAAAGAATGAGTATATTTAAATTTTGCTTTAGTTTTATATAACATTCAAACATTAAATTATTTAAAGAATACGACATTATGCTATTTTCCTGACACATACAAAATTTTCCCTTCCAGTTGAAAGTAAGAATAGTCATAAGTATGTTTAAATTACACTGGAAGTAAAAATAACAAGTGATGTTTTAAATATATACTTAGTTTACATATGTATAAAAACAAACACTGTAACCTGCTTCATTTCAGCATACACCTTAAAAACATAAAGCTTGCAGAAATACTATATTTGGGTTAGTCTATTTTTAAGAGATGCAATACATGTTCATTGAAAATATTTAAAAGAGAAAAGCATAGGGCAGAATATTATACATTCCTTAGTTAGATTAGACCAGGGTAATTTCAGTTAACATTGTGCTTTATTTCTTTAATCATTCATTTATACATCTAAAAGTATTTATGGAATACCTGCAATGTATATTCACTTTACCAGTTAATAGGAATGTATTCCCGCTCTCATGAATATGACAACCTAGTGAGATGTCCAGGCACATCAATATCTAAAACACTGTAATTTGATGAGTGCCTGGATAGGACTGTAGCAAAGCTTAGGTGCATATAGAATGAGACCCTAACCCAGATTTTAGAATTACAAAAATCTTCTCAGATCAAGCGTTGCCAAAACTAATACGTGGGGGATGTTAGCTCAGAAAAGAGCTATAAATAGGGACAGGAAAAGGAAGAGAAATGTTTATCAAAGAGAACAACATGTGTAGAGGCCTAGAGATAAGAGAGAAAGCAGCAACATGACCAAAAAAATGAAAAAGAAAAGTTCATTTTCTATATCAAAGTTTTCTAGAAGTACAGTGGAGTGAAATCAAACTAGAGTGATAAATACAAGAAAGTTCACAAAGAGCTTTTAAAGCCAATGATAAACATTTTGAGTTGTATCCTTAAAGCAACGAGAGCCAAGAAAGAGTAGGCAAGTAATGGTGAGCAGATGTGCATTTCAGAGACGTTGTGTTGGAGAGCACAAAACGTGGCAGTAAAGTCATTTAGAAAACTCAAGCAGTAATTCAAGTAAGAGACTATAATGACCTCAACTGGGCTGATGACAGGGAAGATAGAATGGATGGATTGGAGGGCTTTCTTTGATAACAATTGGTTCTCTTTAAACCACAAACTATAGGGAGAGAGATAACTAAGTCGAATGAAGGTATTGTTTGTGGTTTGAGGAATTAGGTAAATAAAGTCAGCACTGGCTGAGACAGGTGACTCAGGAAAAAGATTAAATTTGATGAGAAAGATCACAAATTCCATTTTAGAGATAGTATGTTTGATGAGTTGGTGGAATACTTAGTGCATCAATTTGCTAGGGCTCTCACACCAAAGTACCACAATAGCTTGCCTTATGAAACAGAAATTTATTTTCTCACAATTCTTGAGTCTAAGTCTGAAGTCAAGTTATTGGCAGTGTTGATTTCTTCTGGAGGTCTCTCTTCTTGGCTTGCAGATGACTATCTCCTTCCTGTGTCTTCACATGATCTTTATCTATGTCCTACTCTCTTCTTACAAGAACATGAATCATAGTGGGTTAGGGGCAATCTTAGTGACCTCATTTGACCTTAATTATCTATTTAAAGACCTTTATGTCCAGTCACAGTCTGAAGTAGCAGGGTTAGGACTTCAACATATAAATTAGGGGTGTGAAGTGAATGGACAAAATTCAGCCAGTAACACTCAGGTAGAACTGTCAAGCAGTCAGTTGGGAATATGGCTCTGATACTCACGGTTCTAGTATCACTATCATATAATCAGCTTTGTGATTTGGATTACTCAAGGAGAGTGAATAAAGAACAAGGTACAGGACATAACCCATATTAGGACTGGGTAAAAAATGAAATTGATAAATTCCTCAAAACACACAACCTCCCAAGATTGAATCAGGAAGAAACTGAAATCCTGAAACAATAATTCCTGAAGAGTTTTGAGTTTGTGTGCATACAGGTGTTCCAAACAGTCTCTTAGGAACTTTTGTATTTCCGTGGGATCTGTTTTAGTGTAACTTTTGTCACAAAGTACTTCCAGACCTAGTAGAAGACTAGGACCTTTGTTTTTCTTGTTAGTCTAGCTATCACTCTATCCATCTCATTCATCCTTTCAAAGAACCCATTTTTTATTTTGTTGATCCTTTGTATGGTTTTTGCATCTTAGTATCATTTAGTTCTACTGTAATTTTAGTTACTTATTTTCTTCTGGTAGCTTTGGGGCTAGTTTTATTTATTTATGTATTTATTTATTTATTTTTCTAGTTCCTTTAGATGTACTGTTAGATTGGTAATTTGAGATCTAACTGTTGGTGTAGGCATTTTAAGCTGTAAGCTTTCCTCTTAGCAAGGCTTTTGCTGCATATCAGAAATTTCGGTATGTTGTACATGTATTTTTGTTTCAGGGAAGTTTTTAAATTTCTGCCCTAATCTTATTGTTTAGCCAAAAGTCATTCAGGAACAAGTTGGTTAGCTTTCATGTAATTGTGTAGTTTTGAGAGTCCATTTTGGTATCGATTTTTGTTTTTATTCTACCACAGTCTGGGAATATGCGTGGCATGATTTTAACTTTTTTGAATTTATTGAGATACTTCATTGTCAAAAATGTGGTTGATCTTAGAATGTCTTCCCTGTGCAGATGAGACTGTGTATTCTGTGGTTGGTAAGTGGAGTATTCCGAAAGTGGGGGCTCCTCCCTTGTTTGATGTCTATTTCGTTTAATTGTTCAAGTGTCAAATTTAAGTCCAGAGTTTCTTTGTTAGTTTTCTCTCTCAATGATTATCTAATACTGTCAATGGGGTGTTGAAGTCCCCCCCATTATCATATGGCTATCTAAGTCTTCTACTAGGTCTAGAAGTACTTTTTTGTAATCCGAGGACTCCAACATTAAGTGGACATAAGTTTTTAAGCAAGTTAAATTTTCTTGTTGAATTGAACTCTTTATGAATACATAATGACCTACTTTGTCCTTTTTTACTAGCACTAGTTTAATGTCTACTTTGTCTGATATAAGACTAGCAACCACTTCTTTTTTCATTTTCCATTTGCATTATTGATAGATCTCCATCTCTTTACTTTGAACCTGTGGGTATTGCTACACATGAGATGGGTCTCTTGAAGACAACAGAAAGCTGGGTCTTTTTAAAATCCAATTTGCCATTATGTTTTCTAAGTGGGGCATTTAGACTAGTTTCATTCGAGGTTAATATAGATATATAAGGCTTTGATTTTTTGTGGGGCTGTTAGCGGGTTGCTTTGTAGTCTTGATGGTGTAGTTGCTTTGTACAGTCTGTGGGCAGTGTAATTAATGTGTGCTTTTGTCATTGTAGCTATCATTCTTTCATTTTCATGTTTAGAACTCCCTTAAACATCTTTTATAAAGCTGGTCTAGAGGTAACACATTCTTTTAGTGATTGCTTGCTTTGGAAAGATTTTATTTCTCCATTGCCTATGAAGCTTAGTTTGGTGGGATAAACACTTCTTTTTTGAATTTTTTTTTCTTAAAAAAATGTTAAATAGGCATCCAATCTCTTCTGGATTGTAAGGTTTCTGCAGAGAAATTAACTGTTAGCATCCTGTAGTTCTCTTTTCAGGTGATACAATCATTTCTCCAGCTTTCTTAAAGTTTTCTCCTTTCATATGAACCTTGGAAAGTCTGATGAATATGTGCATTTGGAGATGGTCACCTTTATATAGTATCTCTCAGGAATTCTTTAGTTATTTGTATGTGCTTGTTGATATCTCCTGTGAGATTGGGGAAATTTTCATTGACTATATTCTCACATATGTTTTCCAAGTTGTTTACTCTCTCTTCTTCTTTCTCAGGAATTCCAATGAGTTCCAGGTTTGCTCACTATACATAATCCCATATTTCTCAGAGGGTTTGTTCATTTTTGTAATTTCCTTTTTCTTTACTGTTTTCTTGATTCAATGGGTCAGTCTTAGAGCTCTGAAATTTTTTCCTCAGCTTGACTAGTTTGTTGTTAAAGCTTCTATTGTAATTTTATAATCTTGTAGCAAATTTTTCAGTTCCAGAAGTTCAGATTGCTTTTCTTAACATATTTATGTCATTGTTCAAATCTTGGATGATTTCTTTCTGGTTTCTTTGGATTGATTTCAATTTTCTCTTGCATCTCGTTGAGCTTTCCTGTAATTCAGATTCTGAATTACGTCTGTTATTTCAATCTGGTTAGGGTGCATTGCTAGGAAGCTAGTGCAATCCTTTGGATATAGTGAAACATCCCGACTTTTTGGTTTGCCAGAGTTCTTGCATGCACTGATTCTTTCTAATCCAAGGGAAATTACATTTATTTTTCTTTTTGAATTTGCCAACATTTGGATGGAATTTTTTTTGTTTTTATTTCCCCTAAAAGTTTCTGGTGTATGTTGTGTATAGTTGATTGGCTTCATTTCTGGGTGCTTTCAAAGGGCCAAGGATCTAAACAGGTTCCTTGGTTGTAAATAGGTTCTTGTAGTGAGTTTTCACAGGCATAGTGTGTTGAAGCAATGTATGTTTGCTTGGTGGTTTAAACTAGGCTGTAGTACAGTAGGTGGCACTTAACAGTAAGACGCTCCAACCACCTCTTACTCAGTTGTGCACCCCTTTTCTACTTCAATGTGTATGGAGCAGTGTTCTGGGGAAGATAGTCAGGGGACAAGAGATGCTTTCCTTGTTCATTCCTGGGGCTTGATGATGTCCTCTTCAACTATTGGCACCATACTTTCATTTTATTTGCCCCAAGGGGGACTTTGGCAGGCTGTGCCCCTCCACTTCAGGGTGGCCCAAGCCATGAATTAGGCCAGCAGGGGATCCGCAGCTTCATGGGATTACCAGAGTCAGAGCAAATTGTGGAGTATGTCTGTAGTCTGGTGATACAATGGGTGAAGTGTGGAGGATACTTGGGCAGGGCAGTAGCACCAGAGGTGTGTAATCAGTGTGGTGTCCATGGTCTTGGGTTTTCAGCTTAGCAGATGACTGTGGGCTCACATTCCTCCAACCCAATGAGTCTTACTCCAGTGTCTTCCTCAGGAGCAGTCCCAATAAGCCAAGCCTTCTTTTCCCAAGCCTTCTACAACCAGATCACTCAGCTGTTCCAGATGTTTCAAGCTATGGGGCTTCTTTGGGAGGAAGCTCAGCTGGCTATCTATGCACACCCTTCCCATACTAGTCTTGTGAAGGGAGGGACACCCAGCTCCCATGCCAGCACACAAACCGTCAGCACACACTTTTTTTGTTTTCTGAAAGTGGGGGCTCCTTTCTTACTTGAGCTTAAGCCACCTATTTCAGCTTAACACCCTGGGTGATGTTCTTGAATCCTGGGGAGTTGGGACCAGGCACAGATTTGTCCTCTGGCCCCTTGAGGTCAAGCACAGGCTGTGTTGTGGGGGCTGAAATGCTCCCCCAGGCCACCAGCAAAACAGTCAGGTGGAGCACTGGAGGTATGCCATTGGCACTCTTCTGCAGGAGTGGCCAGACATGTGGTCTTGGAAGGGGCTGGTAGGCAAGTAGGGATATAGATCAGATGTGACCTGGTCCTGCAGCACTGGTAACTCTGCTCTCTCTGGGCCCAACTGATCACAGGAGTTGCAGCCATTTGGGGCAAGATGGAGAGTCCTGGGGGCTACACACGTATGGTTGCATTTTGTTGCAGCTGTACTGTGCAGAGAAATCTGGGATCCACGTAAGTTTGAGTTGTTCCTCTGCTTGATCTCCGGAAGTCTCCTCCTGCCAGTTCAAAGGTCTCATGGGGTTGTGGAAGCTCCTGTAGCTAAGTTCCCAGAGGTCTACAGTGGGAGAGCAAAGCCCCAAGTTTCCTTCACTCACCCCTTCCTTAGGTTCAGTTAGAGACCAAGGCCAGTCATGGCACCTGGGGACTATGAGCAGGATCCCCACCTTCTTCCTTCTTCAACTATAGTGTCTTCATTGCCTACAGACTTTCAGTGTTTTCTCTCAAAAGATCTGTTCAAAGTGTGATGGTTTACTACATATTTTGGTTCCTCTTGCTGAAAGAGTTGTTTCCCAGCTGCATCTAATCAGCTATCTTGCCTGGCTCCTCCCAATTTCCCATCCCCCTCCTCTTACTTTTTTCAATACTGCTTATCTGTAAGTGCAAAGACAATCCAGGGGGAGTGGTTTCTATTAATCACATAACCTGTTTCAATATTCCCCCTAGTCCCTCAAGCTGTGTTTAAGTTCTCCTTTACTCACTTCCTGTGATACTGTGCTCCTTTCTCGGTAAGGCAAAATTTTAGGAAGTGTTTATTTTATTCTTTAATCTGTTCCCATTTGAGCTATTTCTGTCCACAATTCTTGATGTTTCAGACACAGACATGACATTTGTACTGAGCTTCTAGAGATAGTCATGCTCCTTCCCTCTTGTGTTTTGTTCTTTGGGATATTTTAATATTCAATCCTATTCTACTGTTGGGAAATGGATGGGATAGGAAGTAAGAGAAGGAAAACCTTAAGCTTTTACTTTACCTCCAGTTCTTCAAATTGTTGAAATTTGAGTTTATTTAAACAAATTTCATGAGCATCAACAGGTATATTACTTAGAAATTAAATCACAATATCAGGAGTATATGAATTGATGTTTGACACCAAAGTAAGCTAATTGAAATACCTAAGGACTATTATATGGTATAGGGCTATAATCTTCTGTTATACCTTTAATACAGTCTCATTCACTTCCTTTATGTTCCATGAACTCATTAAATACTTTTGGTCTTAGAGCCTTTGCGTTTTTTTTTTTCTCTGACTTTGGACATTCTTCTTTCTGATATATATTTGGCTTGTTCCATCCCTTCCTAAAAATATCTGTTCAAATATTACATTTTCAGAAAGACCTTCCCCAGACATTCCTATATTTCTTCAAAGGTTTTATCACAAACTTATCTATTATGTATTTGTTTATATTATTTCTATTCTATAATTTATAACTCCAAGATGAAACACATTCTGGTTATTTTGTTCATTGCTCTACCCAAAGTGTCAAGAACAGTGTTTGCCTCATAGTAGGCACTTAATACATATTTGTTGCATAGATTATTTTGCAAACTGTTATTAATTAAATACACAAAAATAAGACAGAAAGTAGTTAAATTTTTAATCTTAAGCATTTGGCTTTATATACATAGTACTTGATATTTTTGAAGATAAGAGAAGATGTAATTCTTTACGAAAAGTTAGAACATTTCTTTAAAACACACCTAACAGAAAAAAAGACCAAGCTAGTCCCACTGCTAAATCATTTTACTGTGTTCACTTGTTATCATTTGATATTTTTGTCCTGATTTCTCAGCTGTTTCATGTATCTCCTCTCTGCAAGAAACTTCAAGGTCTGCTCCCATTTATTTATTCAGATTTTATGCACAAGGATAAGTTATAACTCCTTAAGACAGAGCATCTCATTTTCCAAGACACCCCACAGATATCAGCAATTACACTGCTATACAAAAGGTTTCCATCCAAGCAAATAATTTGTTTTTTAGTGAAAAATAAAGGATATCTCGCCTCTGAGAAGATTTTTTTGTTTGTTTCTTTCATAACTGTGAATGACCTGTGAGACCCATCTGGTCTTTCCACAAATGAAAGAAAGAAAATCCTTCAAGGGTAAAATATTACTTATTCTATGAGAAAACAATTTTAAATTAAAAAAGGAAGTGTTTGGCTTATATCATGGCATGTGTCAGATTTGAATCCTTTTCAGCTAGTACTGTTATGCCCACTTAAAATATTTTTGTTTTATAGTAGATGTGAAGGAAGAAAATATTTTGTTTCAGAATAAGCATTTCCAATAATTATGAAAACCATTCTCATATAATCAAAATAAATAAAATATTGCTGTACATGTATATTTTATGGCTTACTGACAAAGTGAAATAATATATTTGCACCTATACATGTTCTTTTCTATTAAAAAGTCTTAAAAAATACTGAAATATATCTCTGCCTCATATATAGGATGAAAATAGTACCGGCCATTTTGGAGCATACATAAAATAATTGAGTTAGACAAAATAAAGTTCATTCATGATTGTAGAAAGCACAAATAATTGTTTTAATTACCTCAGTTTTAAAGCTTCCTGTCACTAGATTATTTCTGCATATAGGTAGTAGTCAATTTCTCAAGTATTGCTTCAATTAACTTTATGGGGGTTCAACATTCTAGTTCCGCAATAAAGATTAAAAGACATTCACTAAATTTTATATCCAAACATTCATTTTTATTTTTTCATGGTTACTTCCTTGGATAAAATATTCATCATAATTTATCTGGACTTTTTAAGGGTCTCCCAACTTGTCATACAACCAATAATTTCATTCAATTCAAATGCTACTCAGTACCACTTCGAGATAAATCTGTAGTATAGTGGGAAATGGGATAATGGATTTAAAGAGTGTGTTAAGGCTTTCAAATTTTTGCTAATGGCATGAGCTCAGATAAATCAATTAACCTCTCTGATTCAGTATCCTCATCTGTACATTGGAGAAACATTAGCTCTGGGATGTCTGTGAAAAAAAAAAAAGGTAAAATTTGAGAAACATCTACGATGGAACACAGCAAAGGCTGAATGAATTCTAATTGAAAACATGTCTAAATGCAGATGTTCCCACCATGGCTGATTATCTAGAAAACTATCCCCTTAATGGTTACCTTTGCTCACTCATTCAGGGCAAGGTCTTCATGTGTTTTCAAGGCACTCTTATTCTGATTTCAAAACAATAGGCCTAAAGAATAAGCCAGCAGCATTTTCTTCATAGATAATAGAGATCAATATAATTCTATACAACAATTTTAAAATGTCAAATGACTTTGCAATAGGCTTATGAAAACTCAGATGTAAGGTTAAAGTAATTAAAACAACTTAATACTGGTTTTCTTCATAGAAGAAAGATGAAGCTTAAATTTTTAAGATAAATGTTTTAGCACATTTTCTTAAAGCTATAGTAATAGACTGATTATAAAAACCACCCTAATACTTTATTCTCTTTTTATCTCCAAGCCATTTCCAATCTGACTTTCAAACACCTTCATCAATAGACAGAGTATATTTCCCTTCCTGAATATGGGCTAACGTGTGACTTGTTTTGGCCAATAGAATATTTTCTTGTGGAATCCCAAGCACAAACTTCAAAGGTCTTGGAATACTTTCAGTGGGAATCCAGCAACTGCCAAATGCACAAGTCCAAGAGAGCCTGTTGGAGGATGGGAGATGATATGGAGAAAAGTCTGATTGTCACAAATAAGGGAATCATAGACTGACCTAAAGGTCTACGGCAATCAAACATATGCTAGAGCACTTCCAAAATCAGCAGAACTGCTTAACCCATGCAGTGTCATCTACAAACTCACAAATGAGTTCAGTCAAGACAGGAAGAGTAAAGCAGGTAACAGACAGACTCATGAGCATTAATAAGTAAATGTTTTCGCGCTGTTGCATTTTGGGTTGGCAACTATTAAACTCTATATTTATTGCATTAATATTATTAAGCTAGATAATAAATACTCCAATATTCAAAATACTGTATTAGGAAAAAGTGTGCAATCGTGTGCGGTGGCTCACGCCTGTGAATTCAGCACTTTGGGAGACCGAGGTGGGTGAATTGCTTGACCCCAGGAGTTTGAGGCCACCCTGGCCAACCTGGTGAACCCCATCTCTACAAAAAATACAAAAATGAGCCAGGCGTAGTGCCACGCACCTGTCGTCTCGGATACTTGGGAGGCTGAGATAGGGGTTTGCTTCAGTCCAGGAGGCAGAAGTTGCAGTGAGCCGAGATCTCACTACTACACTCCAGCCTGGGCGACAGAGTGTGACACTGTCTCAAAAAAGGAAAAAAAGTGTGAAAATTAATTTAAATGTTCACTTTACATAATTACATACATAATTATGTAAAAAATAAATATATGTTCTTACATAAATGTCTTAGTTCTATGTATATTTGGCATATTTTTTAACAATTTATTCTTTATTCTACTGTGCTTTATTATATATTATACTCCTTCAGTAGTCACATCATACTGCACAGGAAAATGTCCTCACATTAATAGTAATTTATTCAAAAGGTATGTATTAAGTAGTTTCTCAGGGCAAGTGCAGCCCACTCTATATGAGGGGTGGAGGGATTAAATAACTGTCTTAAGATAGTCTGCCAATGAAGCTATTTAGTCAAGACACCCAGGAAGTTTATACTGTTCATGGCTTTGGCAAATAAAAACAACCATTTATGGGTTTATTTTGTTTTCAGATTCCAATCAGAAAGTTCCATTTCTTACCGGAAAAAAAAAAAATAGACTAACAACGTTCCTCTATTCCATTCTATCTTGTGGAAGGACACCCCAGTATGTGACACCCCAGTATGTGACAAAAGGCACCCTATTCAGAATATGAACCACCCATCAAAAACCTGAACACTGCCGAAGCTTCAGTGACCCTTTCTAGGACATAAAAACAAAGCAAGAAATTGACAATTTAAAGGATACAACATAAGGCAAAGAATTATCTTTAACAATGGTGATTATGAACACTCAATACTTAAACTTGAAGTAAGTATACTTGAAAAGACTAAAAATGTTCTCTTATATAGTAATTAGGATCCTGATATAGAGAAATGTGACTCTACTGCAAAACACATAAAAATAGCTTGAAAAAACTTGTAGACTTCCAAATACAGACATTATATATTATATGAGAATATTACTGTTCCAGCCATACTAACTTAAGGAATTCCAAAGAACGTATTGGAAAACAACGCTATTGAAGAGAGTGCGGCAAAGTTGTAACAGTATCTCACTGCATTGAACCTGTAATCTGTTGTAGTTATGCTTAAATTAACAGGGTAGCTATGTTGTATTATTTACCACATAAAACTGATTTCAGAGCATAGTATGATTGTTTTGTTGCTTTTCATAACTTGTATTTTCATAAATTTCAAGTCACTTAAAGTCTTCAGTTAAAGTGTAGGTATCTATACTGGTTTGACTTTATCTGACAATTATTAACAGCCCATCTTAAGAAATACATGATAAAGTTTGTTAGTTTGTGTGTTGGTTTCTGTATATGTAGTACCATATGACATAAACTGTCTGGTAGCCAATTGTTTTTTTAAAAAAAAAGATTAATACGATACATTCCCCTGCACTGAGAAATTCATAATCTAGCTATGAGATTTCTACATTACTGCTTTCTCAGTTGGAAGTGGTGATATAATTTCAAAAAAATAAAATAGTATTAGTATTAAAAACAGCATTTTCTAACTTCCTGTGCTCCAGGTTTAGGTTGAAGTATTTTTACCTACATAATCTCATTTAATTATCACAACACATCTATGAGCTCAGAATTATTGTAAAGCTTATTTTTACATAACTGTAAAAAGAAAACAAGAACAAAAGAAGAGAAGTACAGCCAAGTAATTGCCCATGGAAACCCAGCAAGGAAGTAGATGAAGTGGGATTTGAAGCCACCAGTCCGGTGACACTGTGTGTGCTCTTAATGATTATATTATAAAAAATCCTTTATATTATACTATATACAGTGCTTTGTACTACGTAAGCACCTTTAAAACACTTGAGAGAGTTATTATTTGATGTAACTTGTTAATGTCCTTCCCTACTAGTACCTCTATATCTCAGCCTATATTACTGGAGTTCTGGTTTTGAAGCCCAATGGAGTTGTTTTGAACAATGAATTCACCAAATCCTACCTGTATCACATTGCATAATTTACTTCTCTTCTTTAACTCTAGAAGAGAGTTTTGTCAGCTCTAAATTGTAGATTATAAAGTATCCTCTTGGCTAACTTGATTTCAGTACAATACTGATGGACAGCTCCTTGCTCAGAACTGCTGTCCCATTTTGGCAAAGTTAGGAATCTTTTCCTTCCAGTCTTGTCTGTCTCCAAAGCAAGAAGTCTCTTAGCATGAGCACAGAAGTGCAGTTTGGAAGCTGAGGGAGTTCACAAACAACAACATCCTTCAGTTTCTTATCCTTTTGGGCAGTCCGTTCTGAGGTGCATTCTACAGAGTTCCTGAAGATATTTCTAATGGAATTGAGCATCAATTCTCCACTACAGTAAACAGGTCAATATGTACCCCTATTGGCTTCCCTTTCTTCCCCATTGTGCTTTCCCTTATCCCTTATCTTTTATTCCATTTATAGCCTTTGAAATAAACTACTTGCACACAAGATTGTGTCTCAGGCACTGTTTCAGGTTTAATAATGAAGGAGGCAAAGAATAAAGAAGATAGTCCACATAAAGTGCTTAGTCAAGTCATCTATAGTACGTTCTCAATAATAATCAAATAGTTACACTATTGTATACCTTGGAATTTTAGGACTTTTGGAAACATCTTAGTTTCAATTTTCCAGCATTAATTTTCGCAAAGCAAGCAAGCTGTGAACCAAAGAGATCATGACTGAAAAATGAGTAAAATAAGTAAAGCACTCTAATACACAAGGGTATTCACTTCTGTTCTCGTGAATTTTGATAACAATAATTGCCAAAACACTACAAGAAAAGTCTGAAAGTCTAAAGTTATTTTCATCATATTGTATTATAGTAAACTTGACTTCCAATGCAGTTGTTTGAGAAGGAAATAAAGATTACACTATGAGAGATTTTCCTCTATGTATTTGGACAACTAATGTCAGGATAAATTCCCCATAATATCTTAACACAACTAAGCATAGGAAATGGTTTCTTGGCATATAATGTAAATAAGACAAATGTTTGCCTGTATTGATTCTGAAGCAACATCAAAGAGAAAGCTAATTTCCCAGTCACATTTTTGTATCCTAATTTTGAAATGAATCATCAAACTACAAGAACAGTTTATATCCCTCTTTAAGTTTTGAGTACTTTTTATTTTCCTTAGCTTCTTCCCTGTTCTTTTTTTTCAACAGTTTTTATATTTAAAAATATTTTTTGATTTCAGAGAGTTTATAACCTAGCTGAAGAGATTAGGGAACATTAACAATAATGCAAGACAAATGGCTCTATAATACATATTCTGTGCTGAATAAATTAAGAACAGATTAAAGTGGAATAATGTCACTAAGGATAAGTAGAAGGTGGAATTTTCAATTAAACTAAAGAGCTTCTGCATAGCTAAAGAAACTGTCATAAGAGTGAACAGGCAGCTTACAGAATGGGAGAAAAATTTTGCAATCTACCCATCTGACAAAGTTCTAATATCCAGAATATACAAGGAACTTAAATTTACAAGAAAAAAACAACCCCATCAAAAAGTGGGCAAAGAATATAAACAGACACTTCTCAAAAGAAGACATTTGTGTGGCAACAAACATACGAAGAAACTTCAACTCACTGATCATTAGAGAAATGCAAATCAGAACCACAATAAGATACCATCCCTTATGATACCATCCCTTACCAGTTAGAATGGTGATTATTAAAAAGTCAAGAAACAGCAGATGTTGGCGAGGCTTGTGGAGAAATAGGAACACTGTTAAACCATTGGTGGGAATGTAAATTAGTTTAAACATTGTGGAAGACACTGTGGTGATTCCTCAAGGATCTAGAACCAGAAATATCATTTGACCCAGCAATCCCATTATTGGAGATATATATATACCCAAAGGGATATAAATCATTCTATATAAAGACACATGCACAGGTATGTTTGTTGCAGCAGTATTTACAATAGCAAAGACACAGAACCAACCCAAATGCCCATCAAGATAGACTGGATAAAAATAAATATGGCACACATATACCATGGAATACTATGCAGCCATAAAAAGGAATGAGTTCATGTCCTTTGCAGGACATCAATGAAGCTGGAAGCCATCATCCTCAGCAAACTAAGACAGGAACATAAAACCAAACACCACATGTTCTCACTCATCAGTAGAAGTTCAACAACGAGAACACATGAACACAGAGAGGGGAACTACACACACTGGTGCCAGTCGGCAGGTGGGGGGTGAGGGGAGGGAGACCATTAGGACAAATAACTAATGCATGCAGGGCTTAAAACCTAGATGATGGATCAATAGGTGCAGCAAACCACCACAGCTCACATATACCTATGTAACAAACCTACATGTTCTGCACTTGTATCCTGGAACTTAAAGTAAAATTTTTAAAAAAGGTGGAATTTTCTAATTACTGAAGTTTTGTGATGCAGACAAATGTGCAGGAGATTTCAAAGCACAGCTGAAGGAATATCAACAAATAAAGAAAAAAAATCAGTTTATCGAGAGCCAACAGTTAATCCTGTGAAGTAGTGGCTCTAGGATTATATTGGTAGAATAGAACCAGGTCGCTAAAAGACATAAAAATTATTTCACAGAATTAGAGGCCAGTTATGAAAACATTCAAATTTTCCACTATCTCAGTAGAAAGTGTTTACATACATACTACATAGAAATTTATTAATTTATATAAAATATTTTGCTAATTAATATAAATGAGTTTTTATTAACCACTGTATTATATACATTATAAAAAATACACACATTTTAAAATTTAAAAGGGTTACATGTAGATAAGCTAGGTAGCATTTTAAAATATGAAGCTATGCATGATGTTATCACTAGTTAAAATCCCAAAACAAGGAATACGCTTAGAACAATGCTTACGGTTGCAAACTGTATTAAATAGGTCTTGATAATTGCAACTGTTGGCTGATTTTTTGTGATACTGTCTTTTTAGAACGTATATTAACAAAATATAGGCAGAGTTTATAGACAGCGCTAGGTGAAATATTAGGTTTGTTAATTTCTTGTTCAACTCCAGAGATTAAACTTGATGTTTCTCCAGAGTCATCATTTTAAACGTCATCAACAATTTTTTTTTTTTTTTTTTTTGAGACTGAGTTTCACTCTTGTTGCCCAGGCTGGAGTGCAACCACATGATCTCGGCTCACTGCAACTCCGCCTCCCAGATTCAAGTGATTCTTCTGCCTCAGCCTCTGGAGTACCCAGGATTATAATCATGTGCCACCACGCCCAGCTGATTTTTTTATTTTTAGTAGAGATGGGGTTTTGCCATGTTGGCCAGGCTGATCTTGAACTCCTGAACATCGGTGATCCACCTGCTTCAGCCTCCCAAAGTGCTAGGATTACAGGCATGAGCCACTGCGCCCAGCCGCCATCAATACTTTATGATGATAATTACATTAAAACTAGATAATAGAAACTTAAGAGCCACTGACTTGGGCACAGGTAAACCACGATACACAGAAACACAAGTCAAACAAAAGGGTGAAAGTATCACTGTCAATCCCTCTCTGTTGTGGAAACCTCATCCATCCCTCAGGATACCTTTTTTTACCTTGTATGACACATATACAAGACAGAGAAGAACTAAGAGGGTTAGGGGAGCCATAAATGTGTTAACATACTGCAGAGGTAGAAAAAGAAAGAGAAAAAAAGAGTGTGTAAAAGAGAAAAGAGAAAGACAAACTGTAGGTTCAGAACCATATCTAAGACCAGGCTAGGAATGAGTTATCAGACATATTTGTTAGATGTGTTAAGTTAAAGATGAAAAAAGATTATTTTTCACTTTCTCCCACCAATAGGTGAGGTCTAATTCCTCTTGAGTTGATGACTTCCTTTATCAATATGGCAGAAGTGATATTCTGGGATTTCTAATATTCAGCCATAAAAAGCATAGAAGATTCTGCCTAGTTTTATAGCACATTCACTATTGGAACCCAGCTGCAATGTCGGGAATCTAAATTCGTGCAGCTCATGGAGGGCCTCACATGGAAGGAAACTAAAGCCTGCAACTAACAGCCCCAGCTAAGCTCCAAACTGACAGTCACCATCAACTTGACAGTCACATTAGTATACATACTTGGAAATACATCCTCAAGCCATGGGAGTTTGAGTCACTCTATGCTACATCATACAGAAATAAACTTTCTCCATTGTGCCCTGTCAGAATTGCAGATTTGTAAAGAAAAATAAGTTAATATTGTTGAAATGACCTATTAATTTTGGGATTGTTTGTAACACAACAACAGATACGCAGTTATGTGCCTTGGGATCAAATGGACTGGAAGTCCCAACTTTCTCAGAATTGAGAGTTGATATTCTCAATGGGAGAATTCTAAGCACATTCTAGGCATTGACTAAAATTAAAGGAAACAGCTGAGCAAAAAGCATACAGGAGTCAGCAATTAGTGAAAATCAATGAAAAGAAAATTGCTTGCCACAGAAAATGAATGAGGTCTATGAAAGTGACCCTTTCATAGGAAAGGAAGTAAAAACTAGAAAAGAAAGTGAAAATTAGAAAAATAGAAAAAAGAAAACTGGAAGGCAGAGATCCTACATAGCCTATTATTAAATTCTTATCATGTAACACACTGACACACAGAAAATATTTAATGGATACTTATTAAATGAATGAATGAAATGGTATCCTCAGAAAGCATATTTTACTGGCTGATAGATTTTATAAAATAATCTGTTTTAAATTGTTTCAAGTCTCAACATGGATTTTTCACATTCGATGGCTGTCTCAGATCTAGAGTAAGCATTCAGTTTGTTTTGTTTTCTTTGCACAGCCACTATGGCATGGCTGTTTTGATGGTATGACTATTTGGACACATTAGAATGTTCACACAAAACACAGTGAAAGTGTTTTTCTTTACAGGTAATGTAGGTACTTACCTGACTCTTAGATCTTTCCTGCATTGTCCACATTCCTTATTTTTAATGAACTTTATGCATCTTAAGGATATCAAACTGAATCTAACATCCCCTGTACACTTTTTCTATCAGATGTTGGAGATAGAATCTAACAATAGATCATGAATTATAACATTTTAAGTGGTTACGTGGTTGAGCAAATCTATTATTTTCTTCTAAATATTGCTCTTTATTAATATATGCTTAGAATTCTACAACTGATGTTTTAAGACCAGGCATCATATTTTTCATTTTGATGTAGGATTTTTTAAAACATTTTAAAGACCTTAAAAAGTTAAAAACTAGGTTTTTTCCATCAAATAGTAATGTTTTCACGGCTATAAAAGTACTTCAAAAATTGAAATACTACTAGGAAATGTGAAAACCAGATAGTTTGCAAATCTTTAACACTGCAAGGTGTCAAATATTTTCCAAATGCATGTATGCACTAATGATGAAGATGATTATTCAAATAAAACATTTTCCATTTAAAATTTTGTTATTTTAAAAATTCTTTGTACAATTGGAAAGTACAGAGTGCTTTCACATAGGTATGTAATATCTTAAGAGAAGGCATTCTAATGATACCGCTCAAAACTATTCTAGTCCTATTTAGTGCCTGTTCTGCATCCCATATCCTGCTAAAACCAGTTCGTTCAAAGTTATCTACACATGACTGGGGTTTTCAAACTGCAGTTCATAACACTTTTATGTCATGTGAAATAAATTTAGCAGCAAATGCTACTTCTGTGACCAATAATAATAATATTTTACATATAGAATAAATAGAATGAATTATAGTAACTGTAAGCACTATAAACATATAAATATAAGTTCATGACACTTTTGCCTCACATGTGTACATGTGTGCAAATGTGTGTGTCCATCCCATGTGCACTTGAATTTATTTGTGCAAGTAACAGCCAAGAAAATTTGAAATCTATTGCATCAAGAGTGATAACACGTGGAATTGGGAGCTTCCTCCAAAGTTAGAATTACACGATAGGGCCAAAACCAAGAGTCTGCTGAATGGAAATGAAATGATGTCATTTCAAATTGTTTGTTCTTAGAAAGGAAGGCTACTGCCACTTATTCTTAAGCATGGTTTAGTCTAACCATGCTATTTATGCACCTCAGATATTTAAAGAGACTATTTGCAGTGCTGCTTTGAAATTAAGTGAGTCACAACTTCAATTCAGTCATCCTTAGACTAGTTATAAAGCTCTTGGAAGTGTAATCATGCTTCAAATATTTTCACCACTATCAAGATTGAAGTCAACCACTAGGAAAATTCCCAGAGCACAAGAGGAAAGCAGAAGCAAGCAAGTCATTGCAGCTCCTAGTCAAGGGTTCTAGTGTGTTTTAGCTGGTTCAATGTATCTGTTATTGCAAAAAACACAGAATTCAAGAGCAAAGGACCTGCATAATTGAAAACAGCAATTAGACTATGAGAAATGGGCAAATCAAAGTCACTAATGAGAAATAGCACATGCAATAAATGGAAAGGAGTTTGTAAGAGAATAGAAGGTAAGAAATTTGGATAAACTCACAATTTAAAGTATTAAATACAGAAACTGAGACATATCTCAAAATAAAAGGTAAAGTTAAGATTTGAGGAACATGTAATAATTACATGTAATTAATAATTACATGTCTGCAATCATTTATTTACTTTTTGCTCAATAAATACTAAAGACTAAATATGAGAGTCTTTGGGAAGAATAAAAATACTGAGATTCTGACTTTAAGAAAGTTTTGCTAGAAATACTACAGAAGTATGAGCCAAGTGTATGTAATGCCACTAAAATTTAGCTACCTGTAGGCTAGTCTGAGTTGATGTAGTTTTCAAAGGAATGCCAATCAATTAAACATCCAGCCTGCATTGGAAAGGCATTTTAGAGATTCCTCCTCTCTGGGCAGGGCATCTCTGAAAGAAAGGCAGCAGCCGCAGTCAGGGGCTTATAGATAAAATTCCCATCTCCCTGGGACAGAGCACCTGGGGGGAAGGGGTGGCTGTGGGTGCAGCTTCCGCAGACTTCAATGTTCCTGTCTGATGGCTCTGAAGAGAGCAGCAGATCTCCCAGCACATCTCTTGAGCTCTGCTAAGGGACAGACAGACTCCTCAAGTGGGTCCCTGACCCCTGTGCCTCCTGACTGGGAAACATCTCCCAGCAAGTGTCGACAGACACCTCATACAGGAGAGCTGTGGTTGGCATCTGGTGTGTGCCCCTCTGGGACAAAGCTTCCAGACCAAAGAACAGGCAGCAATTTTTGCTGTTCTGCAGCCTCTGCTGGTGATACCCAGGCAAACAGCGCCTGGAGTGGACCTCCAGCAAACGCCAGCAGACCTGCAGCAGGGGGGCCTGACTGTTGGAAATAAAACTAACAAACGGAAAGGAATAGCATCAACATCAATAAAAAGGATGTCCACACATAAACCACATATGAAGGTCATGAAGATCAAACACCAAAGGTAGATAAATCCATGAAGATGAGGCAAAAACAGTGCAAAAAGGCTGAAAATTCCAAAAACCAGTACACCCCTTCTTCTCCAAAGGATCACAACTCCTCACCAGCAAGGGAACAAAACTATTGCGGAGAATGAGTTTGACAAATTGACAGAAGTAGGCTTCAGAAGGTGGGTAATAACAAACTCCTCCGAGCTAAAAGAGCATGTCCTAACTCAATGGAACCTCGAAAAAAGGTTAGAGGAATTGCTAATTATAACCACCGATTAGAGAAGAACATATATGACCTGATGGAGCTGAAAAACAGCAGAAGAATTTAGTGAAGCATACACAAGTATCAATAGCCAAATTGATAAAACAGAAGAATTCGAGATTGAAGATTAACTTAATGAAATAAAGCATGAGGACAAGATCAGAGAATAAAGTATGAAAAGGAACTAATAAAGCCTCCAAGAAATATGGAACTATGTGAAAAGACCAAACCTACCTTTGACAGTGTACCTGAAAGTGACAGGGAGAATGGAACCAAGATGGAAAACACTCTTCAAGATATTATCCAGGAGAACTTCCCCAACCTAGCCAGAGCAGGCCAACATTCAAATTCAGGAAATACAGAGAATGCCAAAAAGATGCTCCTTGAGAAGAGCAACCCCAAGACACATAATTATCAGATTCACCAAGGTTCCAATCAAGAAAAAAATGTTAAGGGCAGCCAGAGAGAAAGATCAGGTTACCCACAAAGGGAAGTCCATCACAGTAAGAGCAGATCTCTCTGGAAACCCTACAAGCCAGAATAGAGTGGGGGCCAATATTCAACATTCTTAAAGAAAAGAATCTTTAACCTAGAATTTCATATCCAGCCAAACTAAGCTTCATAAGTAAAGGAGAAATAAAATCCTTTACAGACAAGCAAATGCTGAGAGATGTTGTCACCACCAGGCCTGCCTTACAAGAGCTCCTGAAGAAAGTACTAAATATGGAAAGAAAAAACCAGTAGCAGCCACTGCAAAAACACACCAAATTGTGAAGACCATCAACATCATGAAGAAATTGCATCAACTAATGGGCACAGGAACCAGTTAACATCATAATGACAGGATCAAAATCACATATAACAATATTAACCTTAAATGTAAACAGACTAAATGCCCCAATGAAAAAACACAGACTGGAAAATTGGATAGAGTCCAGACTCATTGATGTGCTGTATTCAGGAGACCCCATCTCATGTGCAAAGACACACATAGGCTCAAAATAAAGGGATGGAGGAATATTTACCAAGCAAATGGAAAGCAGTAAAAAAGCAGGGGTTGCAATCCTAGTGTCTGATAAAACAGACTCTAAACCAACAAAGATCAAAAGAGACAAAGAAGAGCATTATACAATGGCATTATATTATATAATTTATATCATATAAAGGGATCAATGCAATAAAAAGAGCTAACTATCCTAAATATATATGCACCCAATGCAGGAGCACCCAGATTTGTAAAACAAGTTCTTAGAGACTTAAAAAGAGACGTAGACTCCCACACAATAATAGTGGGAGACTTTAACACCTCCCTGTCAATATTAGACAGAACAACAAGACAGAAAATTAACAAGGATATTCAGGACTTGAACTCAACTGTGGACCAAGCAGACCTAATAGACATCTACAGAACTCTTCACCATAAATCAACAGAATACACATTCTTCTCAGCACCCCATCATACTTATTTTAAAATTGACCAAATAATTGGAAGTAAAACACTCCTCAGCAAATGCAAAAGAATGGAAACCATAACAGTCTCTCAGTCCACAGTGAAATCAAGTTATAACTCAGGATTAAGACGCTCACTCAGAACCACGCAACTACATGGAAATGGAACAACCTGCTCCTGAATAACTACTGGATAAATAATGAAATTAAGGCAGAAATAAATAAATTATTTAAAACCAATGAGAACAAAGATACAACCTACCAGAATCTCTGGGACACAGCTAAAGCAGTGTTTAGGGGGAAACTTATAGCACTAAATGCCCACAGGAGAAAGTGGGAAAGATCTAAAATCAACACCCTAACATCACAATTAAAAGAACCAGAGAAGCAAGAGCAAACAAATTCAAAACCTAGCAGAAGACAAGAAATAACTAAGATCTGAGCAGAACTGAAGGAGATAGAGACACGAAAAACCCTTTAAAAAGGTAATGAATCCAGGAGCTGGTTTTTGGAAAAGATTAACAAAATAGAGAGACCACTAGCCAGATTAATAAAGAAGAGAAGAGAGAAGAATCAAACAGACACAATAAAAAATAATGAAGGGGCCATCATCACTGATCCCATAGAAATACAAACTACCATGAGAATATACTGTAAACACCTCTATGCAAATAAACTTGAAAAATCTAGAAGAAATGGATAAATTCCTGGAGGCATACACTCTCCCAAGACTCAATCAGGAAGAAGTTGAATCCATGAATAGACCAATAACAAATTCTGAAATTGAGGCAGCAATTAATAGCCTACCAACAACAACAACAACAAAAAACCCAGGACAAGATGGATGCACAGCTGAATTCTACCAGAGGTACAAAGAGGAGCTGGTACCATTCCTTCTGAAACTATTCCAAACAATAGAAAAAAAGGGACTCCTCCCTAACTCGTTTTACAAGGCCAGCATCATCCTGATACCGAAACCTGGCAAAGACACAAAAAAAGAGAATTTCTGGCCAATATCCCTGATGAACATTGACACAAAAATCCTCAATAAAATACTGGCAAACTGAATCCACCAGCACATCAAAAAGCTTATCCACCACTATCAAGTCGGCTTCATACCTGGGATGCATGCAACGTTGATCCAACATACACAAATCAATAAACATAATCCATCACATAAACAGAACCAATGACAAAAACCACATGATTATCTCAATAGATACAGAAAAGGCCTTTGATAAAATTCAACAGCACTTCATGCTAAAAATACTCTCAATAAACTAGGGATTGATGGAATGCATCTCAAAATAATACCTATTTATGACAAACCCACAGGCCATATCCATCTGAACAGGCAAAAGCTGGAAGCATTCCCTTTGAAAACTGGCACAAGACAGGGATGCCCTCTCTCACCACTCCTATTCAACATAGTATTGGAAGTTCTGGCCAGAGTAATCAGGCAAGAGAAAGAAATAAAGGGTATTCAAATAGGAAGAGAGGAAGTAAAATTGTCTCTGTTTGCAGAAGACATGATTGTATATATAGGAAACCCCATCATCTCACCCCCAAATCTCCTTAAGCTGATAAGCAACTTCAGCAAAGTCTCAGGACACAAAATCAAGGTGCAAAAATCACAAGCATTCCTATACACCAACAATAGACAAACAGAAAGTGAAATCATGAGTGAACTCCCATTCACAATTGCTCCAAAGAGAATAAAATACCTAGGAATCCTACTTATGAGGGATATGAAGGACCTCTTCAAGGAGAACTACAAACCACTGCTGAAGGAAATAAGAGAGGACACAAACAAATAGAAAAGCTTTCCATGTTCATAGATAGAATCAATATTGTGAAAATGGCCATGCTGCCCAAAGTAATTTATAGATTCAATGCTGTCCACATCAAGCCTCCATTGACTTTCTTCACAGAATTAGAAAAAAAAAAAAAAAAAAAAAAAAAACTACTTTAAATTTCATATGGAACCAAAAAAGAGCTTGTATAGCCAGGACAATCCTAAGCAAAAAAACAAAGCTGGAGTAACCACGTTACCTGACTTCAAACTATACAAATCTACACTAACCCAAACACCAAGATACTGGCACCAAAACAGATATATAGACCAATGGAACAGAACAGAGATCTCAGAAATAACACCACACATCTACAAGCATCTGATCTTTGACAAACCTGACAAAAACAAGCAATGGGAAAAGGATTTCCTATTTAATAAATGATGTTGGGAAAACTGGCTAGCCATATGCAGAAAACTGAAACTGAACCCCTTTCTTACACCTTATACAAAAACTAACTCAAGATGGATTAAAGACTTAAATGAAAAACTTAAAACCATAAAAATCCTAGAAGAAAACCTGGGCAATACCATTCAGGACATAGGCATGGGCGAGGACTTCATGATGAAAACACCAAAAGCAATGGCAACAAAAGCCAAAACTGACAAATGGGATCTACTTAAACTAAAGAGCTTCTGCACAGCTAAAGAAACTATCATCAGAGTGAACAGCCAACCTACAGAATGGGAGAAAATTTTTACAATCTACTCATCTGACAAAGGTCTAATATCCAGAATCTACAAGGAACTTTAATTTACAAGAAATAAAACAAACAACCCCATCAAAAAGTGAGCAAAGGATATGAACAGCCACTTCTCAAAATAAGACATTTATGTGGCCAACAAACATATGAAAAAAAGCTCATCATCACTGGTCATTAGAGAAATGCAAATCAAAACGACAATGAGATACCGTCTCACACCAGTTAGAATGATGATCATTAAAAAGTCAGGAAACAACAGATTCTGGAGAGGATGTGGAGAAATAGGAAGGCTTTTACACTGTTGGTTGGAGTGTAAATTAGTTCAACCATTGTGGAAGACAGTGTGGCGATTCCTCAAGCATCTAGAACCAGAGATACCACTTGACCCAGCAATCCCATTACTGGGTATATACCCAAAGGATTATAAATCATTCTACGATAAAGACACGTGCACACGTATGTTTATTGCAGCACTATTCACCATAGCAAAGACTTTCAACCAAACCAAATGCCCATCAATGATACACTGGATAAAGAAAATGTGGCATATATACTCCATGGAATACTATGCAGCCATAAAAAAGGATGAGTTCTTGTCCTTTGCAGGGACATGGATGAAGCTGGAAACCATCATTCTCAGCAAACTAACACAGAAACAGAAAACCAAACACCACATGTTCTCCCTCATAAGTGGGAGTTGAACAATGAGAACACATGTACACAGGGAGGAGGAGAACATCACACACTGGGGCATATGGGGGGGTGGGAGGCAAGGGGAGGGATAGCATTAGGAGAAATACCTAATGGAGATGACGGCTTGATGGGTGCAGCAAACCACTATGGCACGTGTATACCTATGTGACAAACCTGAACGTTCTACATATGTATCCCAGAACTTAAAGTATAATAAAGTCATTTTAATTGTATTTACTGTTCTAAAAATGCATAAATAATTTATTGTGAAATCCTTTATGCAATTTATTATAAGTAATACAAAGATATCAAATATTTATTTTTCCTTTGTTCAAACATTCAATCTCTCTTCCAATGTTCAAATATCTCTTTACTGTGAAGTCTCCAAAACTTCCCCTGAAGCGAGCACATAATTTTAAGCTTAATCCAGGTAATTTTAAACTGATCAGCTGACAAAAATATCTACTCTTGGCAAACAAAGGGACTAAGCATTAGAAAGTGAGAAGTTTACTTCTCTGGGTCAGGCAACTTAAACATGCTCCACAATGACTGTTATATTAAAATAAATACTATTTTGTTGTTGTTGTTTGCACTTATAAAAAGTTAACTTCTGGCCTGGCGCGGTGGCTCAAGCCTGTAATCCCAGCACTTTGGGAGGCCGAGACGGGCGGATCACGAGGTCAGGAGATCGAGACCATCCTGACTAACACGGTGAAACCCCGTCTCTACTAAAAACTACAAAAAACTAGCCGGGCGAGGTGGCGGCGCCTGTAGTCCCAGCTACTCGGGAGGCTGAGGCAGGAGAATGGCGGGAACCCGGGGGGCGGAGCTTGCAGTGAGCTGAGATCCGGCCACAGCACTCCAGCCTGGGCGACAGAGCGAGACTCCGTCTCAAAAAAAAAAAAAAAAAAAAAAAAAGTTCTGTTAGCAAATGATGCGCTTATAGGTAAAATGGCTACCTGGTACATTCTTATGAGTCTTAGTTTTTTCGTTTTAGAAATTAATATTATTTGTAACTGACAAATCATAATTGTATACATTTGTGGAGTATAATTCATTACATGTATACAATGTAGAATTATTAAATCAAGTTGATTAACATAACCTGTTATTAAGTATACTAGGTTTTATGTAAGCCTGATGGTAATGACAAAGCAAAGACCTATAACAGTTATACAACCATGAAAAAAAAAAGGATTCAAAGCATACTCCTACTGAAGAATGTCACACCACAAAGCAAAACTGCAAGAAAGGAAGAAAGAAGCAAAACATCTGCAAATCAATCAGAAAGCAAATTATAAAATGGCAATAGAAAATGCTTACATATCATAATTACCTTGAATGCAAATTGATTAAATTATCCAATCAAAAAAACACACAGTGGCTGAATAAAAAGACCCTACAATACACTGCTTATCAAATAATCACTTTACTAGTAAGAATATGCATAGACTGAAAGTGAAGAAATGGAATGACCTGCAAGACAAATGAAAATCAAAAGAGAGCAGGGGTGACTATATTCGTATCAGACAAAGTTGTTTTATTGTTTTTAAAAATATTATCTTCTGATTTCTTCCTCTTCTCTTCTTTAATCCCTGCTCTTACATTGTTAACTTTTGAGCTTCTTTTTCACTTTCACCTCAGTTTGCACTTTCTCAACTTTTGGTTTTGCTTTAATGGTACCAACCTTTTACAGGTTTATACCTTTCTTGCCGCATTGACCTTATAAAGCCGTCTGTATCTATCTGTTCCTCTGGAGTTCAAATCGTCAACTGTAGTTGCAGTGTGCAATGCAACTCCTTAAAAAAAAATCGACCAGCACCAGCTTTGCTTTAGTAATTACTCTCTTATTTCACTTTTCTTTCTATTATGTTTCCTAACACTTAACTGAAACCTAAATGATTGAGATAGTTATGTCTAAAAATCAATAGTTTGAAACCACTTTCCCCTCATTAAACCATTAAGATTTTAGCAAGAATATGTTGTTGCTTTTATAGGTATATAAACCTGTCTTGTGTATTCCATACTCTTTGAGTAATTCTAGATATAAACATAAATGGCATAACAAGCAACCAACTTTGTTAAAACTTGTTAAGTAAAAATACAGTGTCTGTGAAACCAGGAAGAAGATTTGCATTTTCTTTTCCATCTGATCCACATATCCTTATTTGACCAATCTTCCCTTCAGGTACAGCAAAGTCTCCATATTATTTACAAATGCTAATTGTTATAGGATATATTTTAGTTTGCTTAATAAAAAAAGATTGTTTCAATTTCTTTTTAAAAAAGAAATATTCAACTTCTCTTCAGCTAACACATCATCCTTCTGCTACATAGGGTTTAAATCGTGACCTCAAATTTAAAGATGTGATTGAGAAATAGTAGCTGAAAGTAAAACTGCCATATTTTACCCTTATACCAAAAGGCCCAAACATTTTACTCTCCTTGGCTGAATTATAATGGTAAATAATGTATGAAAATAGCATCAGTTCTTAAAAAAATCATTCATTCACTCATCCATTCAGTAAATCATTGTAAAACATTTCCAAATAATCTAACAAACAACTGTGCAATTACATGTTGAGAAATGTGTTCTGAAGAAAATGGTGATGGTTCTGAGACATTTCTTTAAAATCTCGATTCATTCTGAGAGAGAAAGACAGGAACCCCATTTCTAAAAATCAATACCTGTACTGAAGTTAGAGGGGGTTTATTACTTTAACAAAGCTATCCAAATTACATTTCCTTACACAAAAAGCACATACATAACTTTTAGAAGAATTTGTAACACAAGTGCCAGTAAAACCAGTAAGGAAAGCTAAGAAAAGGACTAGGATAATATCATGTTATCCAGTACTCTTTGTGCTCCAAGTGTGAGAACATAATTCTGATTAGCCTGAAAGGAGGCGATGGAATGTTAATGGTTGAGATCAGATTTTATTTATTTTTTAATTTCATTTAATTTTTTGAGACTGAGTCTCGTTCCGTTGCCCAGGCTGGAGTACGGTGGCACGATCTCGGCTCACTGCAACCTCTGCCTCCCTGGTTCAAGAAATTCTCCAACCTCAGTCTCCCAAGTAAGTGGGATTACAGGTGCACACCACCAACCCAGCTAATTTCTTTGTATTTTTAATAGAAACAGGATTTTACAATATTGGCCAGGCTGGTCACGAACTCCTACCTCAAGCAATCCATCCTTCTCAGCCTCCCAAAGTGCTGGGCTTACAGGTGCCCACCACCAACCCAGCTAATTTCTTTGTATTTTTAATAGAAACAGGATTTTACAGTGTTGGCCAGGCTGGTCTAGAACTCCTACCTCAAGCAATCCATCCTTCTCAGCCTCCCAAAGTGCTGGGATTATAGGTGTGAGCCTCTGCACCGGGCCTATTTAATTTTCTTTATTTCAACTTTTGTTTTAGGTTCAGGGTGTACATGTACAGGTTTGTTACATGGTATATTGCATGATGCTGAGGTTTTGGTTACAAATGATGCTGTCACCCAGATAGTGAGCATAGTACCCAATACATTGTTTTTCAACCTTCACCCAGTTTCCTCCCTCCTCCTCCTTCTAGTCCCCATTGTTCCCATCTTTATGTCCATGTGTACTAAATTTTTAGATCAATATTTATACTCAGACTGCTAAGATGTGTCCTGCTCCTCTTATGACATCCTGAATTAGTTGCTTATTGTGGTATACACAGTGATTCACTACCCAGATCTTTCTTCAAGGTGAGGCTTGATGTTTCAACTATGGAGAATACTAGAGGCCCCAGTCTCCAATTGCCTTTGCTCAAAAATTCTGCCTCATCTAAAGTCACACCCCCTTCCCAAGATGACTCACATCTAAGAACCTATCAAGTGGGCTACACAGAAGTAATTTTGTGTTCCAATGGAACATCTTTGAAATACCAGCATAGCCCAAGGGCTCTCAGTGGTTCTTGCAAGACTGTCTGTAGGCCTGCACTGCTGCTCCTCTTCCGTCTCTTCCCACCCCTGCTTCCTCTTCTTCCATCGCATAGGTGTTGGTCCCAGGAGCACCCCTTAATAAACACCCTGCCTGCTAAACTCCATATTAGAGTCTGCTTTCTGGGAAATCCAATCTGTGACTTATACTCTCTGACCCTCTACTTTTTCATCTATTAAAAGAGAATCATAGAACATTTTTTTACCAGATTACAAAAATTGCATTGACAATACTCAGAATGTCCTCAATCTGGTGACTTATACATAGTAAATTGTCTATAAATTTTATCTACATAGATGATGATTATGATGATTGGGAAAGAGAAAATGCGATGAACAAGTGTGGTTTTATATTCAGGATTTTAAATGACATTATCACACTCTATTGCTTTCTTGCTCTTTCCATTTATGTATTTCTTATGAGCAACTACATTTTCTGTTAGCTTTGTTTGTCTCCTGCACATACACCCTCTAGCACCATCCATATGGGGAGCAGGAAGCTAGAAGTGACCTGAATGACAAAACAAATCTCTTCTTTCTTCCCTCTTCTGGAGGTATACATTTTAGTCAGTTCCTTTTGTGTTATAACCTCCACTGAACACTCGACCTTTGTGATACTCCAGTTTTGTGGGTGTTAGTAATTCTTACTTACAAATTTACCTTTTTGTATTTTGCATTGTACATGTATTTGGTTTGTTTTAAATTCTGTGAAAGTGTTGATTAAAAGACTCCTTTTAAATAGAAGCCACCAGGCAGCAGAATGGAAGATTGGAGGAAGTTGCCTGTGAGTGCTGGCCTTTGTGTTTCATTCCATATGTGTGATGATCCGTGCTGGAGTTTTTTGCTTTGTTTCAAGGGAAATGTCTTGGAGTACATTTTAAGTTCCTGAAGCTAATTTGGTTTAGAGGAATTTTGTTTTAAAAAATAGGATCATTCTGAACTTTTGAATGATCCCCTATAACTGTTCTGAAAATGAAAACAATTAGTTACATGAAAAAGATTTCCAATGAAGATGTCAGCATTTTATGAAAAACCAGAAGTTATTAGATGAAAGCAGTGATTTAATCTTTAAAACAGACGTGATCATGCACAAACAATAAGTCTTTTTTCTCTTAAACTGGAAGTAAATCTATATCAGTTAGAAATTATATAGCCCAAAAAATGTGAATTCAAAGACTTTTTTTGTCAATAGTGTATAGCAAATATATGAATCAAAGTGATTTGAGTTGTAAAAATGTAAAACTGTGTGAACAGAATTTGTACTATACCAGATTTAAACATCTAGTGAGATTCACATTCATACTAAGTGTTCAACATTTTGTTCTTTTTGCATTTATTTTTTATTTTTATTAAAGGTTCAAAAGAAAAAAGAAACAGAAAAATGTTTGATTTAAGGCCTAGTCTAGATGACATAATGTTACTTATTACTCCATAACTTTTATCCACCCTCCAGCGCAAATCTACCTGGACTGTTTACAGTCGTCAAAATTTTACTGAAGGTTAACTTTGCTCACTTTTGAAATGCTCATCTTCCAGGAAGAGTTAATTCTTTACACAGTTTAAAAGACAAGAGAGACTTTATTTTTAACTCAGATCCTTTCCTCAGAATAAACACTGACAGGGAGAGAGCAAAGAAAAAAGAAATGATGAGCAATAGAGAAGACGGCTAGAAATCAAGGAAAGAAAAAACTGAGAAGCTTAAAACTCCTGAAGATGCATGCCTTCTATTTTCATCACAGCATCCATGTAGATATTTTGGATACATATCTTTTCTTGGTGTTGAAATCAAAACTGATATTAACATTATATTGTACAGTAACACGCTAATGTACTTCACTGCCGTATCTGTTGGCTATTGGAAAACAGTCAATAAAATAATGTAAGAAAATTGTAAAAAATAAACAGAAAAGTATTAACAGCCCTTTCCCTCCCTTTATCTACTACAGGAGAACTCAAGGACCATGAATTGACTCCTCTCATCAAGCCAAAGGCCCAGAGAACTTCATCGTGATAAAAGATGAGCACTTCCTGTAGACACTGACAGATTTGTGGAACATGAAAGTATAATTTCTGGCCATAGGAAGTCAAATTTGTTTGAATAAGTTCTCTTTTCAAAAATGAAAATTTCTAACCCGCAAAATATTTTGATCTTGGACTACGGTGCTTTGGCTTTCCGCCTAGGTAAATAATGGAATTTAGCTGACCTGGCAGAATAAAAACTTCTTCTTCCACTTACTCTCTTGTCTGAGCAACAGAAGTACCTCAATTAGCTTTTTGTGTTTGCCTCTTGTCTCAGCATTCAGTCTACCTAGATAGATAAGTCTGCCTTTCTTCTTTTTACATTTATTTCTTCTTTATTCTTAATTATAAAAGTTATTTAATCTAATTAGGACTCTGGAAGAAAATAATTAAAATAATTATAATTGAACCACCTTACTATATCCCTTCCAATCCTTTCTGTGTATTATTTCCTGATTGTTTTCTTCTCTAGTACGATTGTTCTTGTCATGGCATGACATTATATATCCATATTTTTTTCACTTAACAATTTACAGTAAGCATGTACTTGTGTATTTAGAGAGGCTTCATAACCATTTATTAGTGGTTACAAGAGCTTGAATAAATAAATCTATTATAATTTTCCTAATTTCCTATTAGAGAGTTTAGTTTCTCCCCAAATTCACAATTCTAATCAAATTATGCCTACTATATATTTTTAAATATACAGTTTTTTCATACTTTATATTATTTATTTAATATCAAAGTCTACTGAGATATTGTAAATAAAATAAAGTGCCTTTTAACACTTGTCAGTGAACTGAATGACAAAAGCTGTATATAAATAATGGTTCCAAACTTTGGGCCACATTTCCTTTTAAGGTCAAAACACAGTGATCAGAGATACTTTTTCACATGCCCAAATGTTGCTTGCCATCAGTCGAATTACAAACTACCCTCCACTCTTCTGCAGTTTGCCTCTTGCCATCTCAGAAGAAGCCTCCTTCAGCCAGATGTTGCTGTTTTCTTTGGTACTTGGTCTTGAATGATGATCACAGACATGACCCTTATTAATTCTTTCAGTGAAGAAGAACCTTCATCTTCTTCACTGAAATCTTAGAACTCACAAGTGAATTACAATACCAAATATTTCAAACTGTTAGATTAATTATGACTGCCTTGACAATTCAAAGACTCGATCTCTTCTATAGCATTTCAAAAGTTATACAGATTATTGCTCAACCTCGAGTATGGGTCATTGTGGTAGAGGACAGACAATCATCTGAACAACACTCCTATTTGCATTGAGGAGGGGTTTGGGCATCACCTCCTTTTGCTGTAAGTCAAGAACCTGTCTAAGGTCTGAGAGTCAACCATTCACCTTTCACACTAGTGCCGTCCTAGTCTTCGAGTACCAATCTTTTGCCAGAGGATTGGCTTTGGTACAGGGTAATTGTCAGGAGGTAGTAAACACCATCTCCAGCATCAGGAGTAGGGTTGCAAAAATAAATAAGTAATCCAAATTTCAATCTCGTAACATTTGCAAAAGTCTGGGTTATTGGGTATGAACTAACTCCACACATGGGACTTAACAGTCCAATTCACATTATACTTCATCAAACTTCGTTATGCTTCTCTTGATTTTCTTTGGGCAGAAGTTGAGAGGAAACTGTTATGCTATATTGGCTAGCCTTTTCGTGTAATTATTCAAATAATACCAAAGGAACAACAGGCAAGTGATAATGCACAATCGTGACAAGTGTGTGTGTGGGGGGGGTGTATAATTCTGTATTTAAGAACACATGTATATACTCTATCAGAAATGGTATCTATGAAGAGAGACTTGCTTAAAAAATACAGCTGATGGTCAGGTGTGGTGCTTACACCTGTAATCCCAGCACTTTGGGAGGCCGAGGTGGGTGGATCATAAAGTCAAGAGATCGAGACCATCCTGGCCAACATGGTGAAACCCCATGTCTACTAAAAATACAAACATTAGCTGGGCATGGTGGCAGGTTCCTGTAGTACCAGCTACTCAGGAGACTGAGGCAGGAGAATGCCATGAACCCGGGAGGCAGAGGTTGCAGTGAACCGAGATCATGCCACTGCACTCCAGCCTGTCAACAGGGTGAAGCTACATCTCAAAATAATAATAATAATTTAAATTACTAAAATAAGATTCTCCATTATCATTTACATCTTAAAGCCCTTAATGGAAATGATCAATGGCTTTTTCAAAGAACAGAGAGACAACAGATTCCAAAGTTAAATTTAAAGCTCTACTCTGAGAAGCTGGTGTGTGATGTTCCCCTTCCTGTATCCATGTGTTCTCATTGTCCAACTCACTCTTATGAGTGAGAACATGTGGTGTTTGGTTTTCTGATCTTGTGATAGTTTGCTGAGAATGACGGCTTGCAGCTTCACCCAAGTCCCTGCAAAGGACATGAACTCATCCTTTTTTATGGCTGCATAGTATTCCATGGTGTATACGTGCCACATTTTCTTAATCCAGTCTATCATTGATGGACATTTGGGTTGGTTCCAAGTCTTTGCTATTGTGAATAGTGCTGCAATAAACATACGTGTGCATGTGTCTTTATAGCAGCATGATTTATAATCCTTAGGGTATATGCCTAGTAACAGGATTGTGGTCAAATGGTATTTCCATTTAAGCCTGTCAGAGGGATGTGGGGATAAGAGAGGAACAACATTAGGAGAAATACCTAATGTAGGTGATGGGTTAATGGGTGCAGCAAACCACCATGGCACGTGTATACCTGTGTAACAAACCTGCATGTTCTGCACATGTAACCCAGAACTTAAAGTATAATAATAAAAAAAGAAAGAAGCTGCTTTCAAGTTTACTTTGAAAGTTTGCTTTTATATTTTTGATTGCTATTCTTAAGAATGTTTCAAATGTGACAGCAACAATAATAAAGATACTCTGCTAGACTGATGCTCTTCAATACAGATATTTTTAAAATCTGAAGTTTCAAAATCAATAGCTATCTGGGAATATTAACCAGAGATAATAAAAGTGGCATAATTTCAATAAAGAGTGCTGAAGATTTCAATGTCTTAAAATGTTTACAAAGTGATTTTTATTCTCTTGTATCACCTGAGAACAAATTGAGTTAAATACAATTCTTAGATTTTTTTGTGTACACTGTATTCAGTGAAAAAATTAAGGCAGATAATGACTAGTGATATTACACTGAAACCTTGCTGCCAAATTATAATTAAAATACATCTCAAACCAAAGTTTGCCACACATTATTTTTTACCACATACAAGTTTATTAGATAATATTAGTAAGCAAGTACGAAACAATATTTTGCTCTTTATATCAGATAAAATGTCACTTTTAGTTGTTATGACTAGTACTATGCATGAAAGATTAATTTAAGGCAAGCCAGCCAATGCTCTAGAGGGGGGATTTTGTTACATGTATAGTTGGCATCCAGCCTCTAGCACTCATATAAGTAAAACATAGAACAAAGGATATTAGAGGCTGAGAATAGTAGGGAGAAGGGAGAGAGAGGAAGAGATTTGTTAAAGGATATAAAATTGCAGCTAGATAGGAAGAATACATTCTAGTGTTCCATAGCACTAAAGCATGGCTATAGTTAACAGTAATACATAGTTTCAAATAGCTAAGAGGAGGATATTCAACTTTCCCAAAACAAAGGAATAATAAATGATCAAGATGATGATATGCTAATTACCCAGATCTGATCACTATACATTACAAAAAACAAAACATTACTATGTACCCCATGAATCTGTACAATTATTATTTGTCAATTTAAATTTGTCGGTTTAATAAACATGTTTAAAAACTGGATATTTAATGAAAATATGTCCGATATTTTCTACGATGATGTGCGTAATCTGGTAAAATTTGTGTTGATCATGTTCCTGGTCCAAATAGTATTGACCAACTTTTATAGAATATAAATTTTGGAGAATTCATCAATCACCATTTAAAAAGATGATTTAGGTGCTTGAGGTCATCTGGAAAAATGTATTTTAAAAATTATATATATATATATATATATATATATAATTAAGTAGGTCGATAGATATTGATTCCTCTGGGAACTTTTCTTTTTTTTTTTTTTTTTTTTTTTTTTTTTGTTGAGACGGAGTCTCGCTCTGTCGCCCGGGCTGGAGTGCAGTGGCCGGATCTCAGCTCACTGCAAGCTCCGCCTCCCGGGTTCACGCCATTCTCCTGCCTCAGCCTCCTGAGAAGCTGGGACTACAGGCGCCCGCCACCTCGCCCGGCTAGTTTTTTGTATTTTTAGTAGAGACGGGGTTTCACTGTGTTCGCCAGGATGGTCTCGATCTCCTGACCTCGTGATCCGCCCGTCTCGGCCTCCCAAAGTGCTGGGATTACAGGCTTGAGCCACCGCGCCCGGCCGTACTTTTCTACATAGAAGTGAAATAACTATACCGGAAGTTTTCCTCTCAGTCCTAGATAGCAAATATATTCTATTATAATCTTATCAGATGATTATTTGTTTGTTCACTTATTTTCAAAAGATTCATTGAGTTACAATTGATACTCAACAATCTAGCAGATATTAAAACTTCGGAAGTTTGGAACAGATATAGATGCATACAATCACAAATAAAATTAAGATAATAAGCATATCCGTTACCTCCAAAGCTTACTATGACACTTATAATCTCTCCTTACCGACTCTCTCTACTCACCCTCACCCTACAAACAATTGATTTGCTTTCTTCGCAAGTAGTAGTTTTAATTTTCTAGAATTTTATGTGAATGGAATTATGCAGTATTTACTTTTCATCTTCTTCCATTCATAATGATTATTTTGAGATCTATCCATGTTGTGTATGTAACACTAGATCGTTCTTGTTGATTGCTGATTAGTATTCCATTGTATGTGTATACCATACTATGTTTACTCATTTATTTGTTGATGAACATTTTGGTTGTTTACATTTTTTTACTTATTATAAATAAACGGCTCATGTATATAAATGTTTCCATGGACATATCTGTCATTTGTCTTGAGTAGAACCCTATAGGTGGAAAAACTGGTTCATACGGTACATGTATATTTGTATTTGTATGAAACTGCCAAACTGTTTTTGTAAATAGTTGTACCATTTTATATTCCCACTAGCAACCTATGAAAGTCCAACTGCTTCAAATCCTTGCCGAAACTTGTTCTAAGTAGTCTTTTTAATTTTGGTAATACTAATAAACGTGTACTGGTATTTCATTAAGGATTTATAACGAGCTGATAATGTTAGGCAGCATTTTCTGTGCTTAGTTTCCTCTGAATATATTCTTTGGTGAAATGTCTGCTTATATATTTTGCCTATTTTGTTTGGAATGTTTATGTTATCATTATTGTGTTTTGGATTTCTGGATTTATCATTACTACATATGTCATATACAAACATGTTTTCCCAGTCTGTGGGCAGTCTTTCATTCATTTAACTGTATTTTTTGAAGTTCAGAGCTTATTAACTTTAAATGGATTTATTTATGGTTTATATTTTGGTGTTATAGTTAAGAAATCTTTGTACTATCGGGTCACAAAGATTTTTTTCCAACTTTTAAAAATTTCCTAAATATTTTAGTTTTACGCTTCACATTTAAGTTCATGATTCATTTTTAGTTAATGTCAGTATATGGTTCAATGTATGGATGAAAGTTTACTTTTTCTTTACACACAAATACCCAATCGTTTTAATACACTTGTTGAAATATTTTATTTTTCTCCAATGAATTATCTTTACTAGTTTTTCAAAAATTATCTACGTGTGGGTCTATATCTGAACATTGAATTCACTTTCATTTATCTGGTTGCCTCTTTTGCTGCCAATACTATACTACTCTTTTGGTTATGGAAACCTCATAATAAACCTTGAAATCTAGTAGAATAAGTCTTCAAACTTGGTTCTTTTTTCTAAGTTGTTTTAGCTGTTCTAGTTTCTTGCATTTTTATATGAATTCTAGAATCAGATTGTATATTTTTATTAAAATGCCTGCTGGAATTTTGGTGTAGATTCTTGTAAGTCTACACATTAATTTGAAGAAATTGACAATTTAGTAATATTGAATCTTCAGATCCATGAACACGGAATATATTTCCATTTATTTAAATATTGGTTAATTTCTCCACCAAAATGTGTTAGTTTTTAATGTACATATTTTGCATGTCTTTTATATTTATCCTAAAGTATTGTATACTTTTGATGCCCATGTAAGTGTTAATTAATTTTTAATTTCAATTTCCAAGTATACATTGCTGGTATACAAAATAACTTGGTTTTTTTTTTTTTTTTTTTGTACTGGCCTTTCATCCTGTAAAATTATTAGTTTATACTATTAGTAACACAAAAACACTCATTAGTTTAAGTTTTTTTTGTTGTTTTCTTAGGATTTCTATATATATGATTTTATGAGATGAAAACACTCTTACACGTTTTACTCAATCTGAATGGCTTTTATTTATTTCTCTTAACTTTTTTGTACTGTAATATTGAATAGAATTTGTGAGAGCAAACATGCCTGAGTTTTTTCTTAATCTTAAATGGAAAAGATTCATTCTTTCATAAATAGGTATAGTAATTGTACTTTTTTTGAAAATGCCCTTCTTGAAACTGAGAACATTTGATTTCATCCCCAGATTGCTGATATTTTAAAAAAGAAATACATTTTCATTTTTCTTAATTGCTTTTTTTTAAAACCTCTGGTGAGATGATTATATACTTTTCTGATTTTGTTCTTTTAATGGTAAACTAACCTTGCATTCCTGGTATAAATCCTTGTTAGTTGCAATGTAGAATCAATTTTGTGTATTGTTGGATTTAATTTATTAAATTTTATTTTAAAAATTATCATAGTTGTGCTTATGAAGAGTACTTGTAGGTTTCTTATAGTGTCCTTATCTTGTGTTGGTATTGAGTTAATTTGGGCCTCAGAAGAAAGGGTTGCAAATTATTTTATTCTCTGCAATTTCCTACAAAAGTTGATTTTGAATCTTTTTCTTGAATTTTTCTTTCATAGAATTTGTCAAAAGTAACTACTTAATATTAATTGTCATTCTCCAGAAGAGATCATGGCTGTGTTTCTTGTCACTGTGTACTTAGAGGCTAAAAGAATGCTGACTGCATAGTGGTAGCATAGGAAATATGAATCAACAAATGGAATATTAACAAAAGACACAATAAAATAAATTCCAGTTTTAGTATATTCTTTGCTATTGATTTAGGAAACTGAATTTTCCTCTTACCTTAATACTAATTTAAAATTTTATTGCCATTAGTGAACTTTTTAGAAGGAGTACATTAGAGATCTTATTTTATTATTTATTTTATTTTTTTTATATCAGACATAATTTTAAGAATTACATGGCACAATTATTTATCAAAAGTAATTAGTAGGTTCCCTATGTGGGTATACAAGTAAAATATCTATTATAGTTTTTCCTTTATAATGAAAATTATGAGTTTAACTTTTGTATTTGTATCTTACTAAAAGAAACATCATATTTTTAATGCTTAAATATTTTCTGTTACACATGCCCAAAAACAAGTGGCTTTAAAAGTGTTTTCTCAACTCTGTGTTTGTAGTTCAACAACACCCAATGTTTCTGCTTAATTTCTCTACTGAGTATAAATGTGCAACTTCAACCTAGTATTTACTAATTATACAGTACCCTGACATCTAATTTTTAAAAAGAATTTGAATTTCTAAGTCACTTCAAAACCTAATGGAACTCAACTGCCATTACAGCTGAAACCACTTAATAGGGCCTTGTTAATAAAGACAATTTAGTTAAATTAGGCACTTTCAGTGAACATGCTTTATCTTGGGGACTTGATATAATCCAAAATAATAATAATGGCTAATAAGTACAGCCTGATAACACGGACATTTTCTCCATTAACCATTTGCCTGGGATGTTGGGATTTTTTTTGCTTTACAGTTAATAACAGTCACTGATTAGAGAGATTCTATTATGAATTCTGATTTCTGGTTTAAAAAGAAGAAAACAAGCATGTATAATAGTGATATCAGTACGATTTAAGTATGTATAAGAAAGCATGCTCAACAATGCATACCCACTATACTGTTTCCCAGAAACTTAACCTAAATTCTTCTTGTAATAGTTTATGGCATTTTTAATTTTAGTTCTATAGCTATCAGAATTGAAGTATCAGAATCTCTCATGTAGCATTATATTTTATACAAGAAACAGTTTTTGTAAACTAAAATAGGATCATGTTTAAGGTCCTTCAGACAGAATACTACAGGGTTATAGAAAAACCAATAATTTCAGAAAGCTCTCATAAACATTTAAAAACTGCGTGCTTTTTTTTTTTTGAGTTAGTATGTAGTTCCATCCATCTCTTTAGAGAGATTTAGTCATGCCTTCAGCAATTTCTCTATCTAAACAATGTGACACTTCATTCAAGTGTATTATATACTCTGTTTACAAAAAAAAAAAAGCAGTCATTTATCTTATAGCTAAAAAAAAACAGATCTGCTGAATACTGTAATGGCCTGTTAGTTGCTTTGTTCTTCTAATTCTTGAAAATTAAAACAAAATTGAATGCACTTTGGGAGCAGATCACTTGAGATCAGGAGTTTGAGACCATTCTGGCCAACATGGTGAAACCCTGTCTCTACTAAAAATACAAAATTGAGCCGGGTGTGGTTGGGCTCATCTATAATTCCACCCACTCAGGAGACTGAGGCAGGAGAATCACTTGAACCCGGGTGGCGGAGGCTGCAGTGAGCTGAGATTGCACCACTGCACTCCAGCCTGGGTGATAAGAGTGAGACTCCATCTCAAAAAAAAGAAAAAAAAAGTGCCTGAATCAAAGCATCACATGTAATCTATAAATATATACACTTATTATGTACTCTTAATGCTTAAAAATAAGAAATTTAAAAATAAAACAAATAGATATTTTACTCCTTACCAAAACTCATTCATTCTTTCATTCAATACTTGTCAAATATCCACTACATGTCAAATATTATGCTACACTTCATTAACATAGATTATGCTAGATTTTCCATTGTCAAACTGGTATTAGCCTGACCTCCATTTCTCGTGCAGGGGAGAAGATCAAGCTTACACATGTAACAATTCTTTTACACTATTACTCTTAGTTAGAGCTACCAATGGAAGGTTCTCTAGTGATACCTTTAGGAGACAAGCTCTTTTTCTACAGCAGCACCTGCATTCAGGCAGTAGAGATCATCTACAGTGGCTTTTCCTGACTCTCAGAAGTCTTTTGGGAATCCCTTGTTGTGAGCAAACAGCTAATATAACTAGGAGAGAATTCCCTTGGATTTCAGTTTGGGAAGAGTGAGGTCTTCCAGAAAAATCACCCACCATGATGATTTTTATAAGTGATTAGCAGCACTGGAAGAATCTTGCCATCAGTTCTTGTACTTTGTATTGGAAACAGCCTTTCTGATCTCATGTCCCGAGCCTTTCAAAGATTGTGTAAGTTTATTATTCCCGGTTTCAATAATTTTTCTACTTCTGCTTTTAGCAATATGGATCAACCTAGAATAAATGTTTCCCCTCAGCTGAAACAAATAACAAAACCGGACACAATAGTCAACATGTTTTTCAAGGACTGGGTATCTGGCAGTCCAAAACGACAATCCTTGAGGGAGTAAAAACAAACAAACAGGGTCCTATGATTGCCTTGTCATACTTCCTAAAGAGTATTTACAAGCCATAGTACAGGAGGGGAACACAGGTGGAGTCTTGTGGTCTCCCAGAGGTGAGAAAATGAAGGTAAATGTCCATGAAGGCCTGAGTGATTACAGTCTACAAGACAGCATGCTGGAGAGAAGAAATGTGCATAGACAGGTGGCTCTAGAGATTTGCAGAAGATCGCTTTTGAGTTTTCAGCTTACTACTGATGAAGGCATGTGTGGGAGAAAACCGCCTGAGAATTACCTGAAACGGCATGTAATGCTATCTCTAGAATTTACACAAAACTGGGAACTGTTTATGTTTCCACCAGACTGAGTAGAAAAATCTTGTAATTCATGGGACTTGTATAGATTTTGCAGAATGGCATTTTCCCAATGGAAGGCTGCTCAGGTCCTAGCTATCAAAGTTTTGAAGCAAGTGGCAAAGGGGCGATAGGGTTTTTAAATTGCTTTAGAACAAACCCCAAACATATTTATGGAGATACAAAAATACCCAGCACAAAACAAAGCAAAATGTAGTGCCTGATGTTGAATTTTAAAATACATGCAATTAACAAAGGAAATAAAATAATGTTAATGATAAAGAGTGAAGGAGACACAAATAAATGGAAAGGCATTCATGTTCAGGTTGAATAAATTAATATTGTTAAAATATCCATACTATCAACAAAACTACAGATCTCATACAATACCCATTAAAATTCTAGTAACATTTCTTTATAGAAATAGAAAAGGCAATTCTAAATTTCATATGGCATAACAAAAGACTTCGAAAAGGCAAAGCAATCTTGAGAAGTATAAAATTGAAGTCATCACACTTGCTGATTTCAAAATATAAAGTTACAGCAGTCAAGCAATATGGTACTGGCATGAAGACAGATATTTAGATCAATGGAACAGAATAGAAAGCCCCAAAAGAAACTAATTTATATACAATCAACAGTCACTTAATGAAGGAGATATGTTCTGAAAAATACGTCATTCGGTGATTTCATTGTTCTGCAAACATCACAGATTGTGCTTATACAAACCTGGGTGGTATAAACTAGTACATATCTAGACTATGTAGTATGGCCTATTGTTCCTAGGCTTCAAACCTGAATAACATGTTACTGTACTGAATACCCTAGGCAATTGTAAAAAAAAAATAGTATTTGTGTATCTAAACATAGAAAAGATGTGATAAAAATACACTATTATAATCTTATGGTATCACATCTTAAAAGTGGTTTATTATTGGTCAAAACATCACTATATGGCTCATTACTGTACCATCAGCTGATCTCTGAAAAGCGTGCTCAGAAGAATACACGAGGGGGAAAGGATAGCGTCTTCAACAAATGCTCTTGGGAAAACAGGATAAGCGCTTGTAAAATAGTGCAACTGGACTCCTGTCTTAAGCCATATACAAAAATCAACTCAAAATGGATTAAGAATCAAAACTGTAAAACTCCTAGAAGAAAACATAGGAGGAAAGCTTCTTGACAATAGTCTTGGCAATGATTTCTTGGATATGATACCAAATGTAATGGCAACAAATGGGAACAAAAGCACAGGAAAAAAATGAAAAATTGACAAGTAGGATTGCATCAAACTAAAATGCGTCTGTACAGTAAAGGATACAGTCAATAAAGTGAAATAGTAACCTACGGAATGGGAAAAATGTTTGCAAAACGTATGTCTGATAAAGAGTAATCTCCAAAACATGTAATGAACTACTTTAAATCAAGAGCAAAAAACCAAATAACTCAAAATAACCAAAGGGCTTGAACAGATGTTTATTCAAAGAGACATTAAAACGGCCAGCAAGACATCAATCAGTATACTTCAAAATAACATAGATCAGAGAAAAATATCGAAAACAAAATTAGAAAGTGTTTTGAACAAAATTATAAAGAAAACATAATATGTAGAAACTTGAGGAATGCATTTAAAGCAGTTCTTAGACAAGAATTTCTGGCAATAAATGCCTATGTTGAAAAGAAGAAAGCTCTCCAATCCATGACTTCAACTTCTACATTAAGGAACTAGAAAAATAAGAGGAAATTACAAACAAATAAAACAGAAAAAAGAGAATAATAAGGGAGTAAAACAGAAATTTGTGAAATTAAAAATAGAAAAAAAAACAAAAAAATGGCATTTTGAAAGGGTTAATAAAATTGATGCATTGCTCTGCTGAGTGGTCAAGAAAATACACACAAGTTATCCATAGCAGGGATGAGACATGTGATATCACTGAAAGTTTTACAGGACAGAAAGGATAACAATGACATATTATGAACAACATTATTAGAATAAATTTAACCACTTACAAGACATGGACAAATTAAAAGCCATGAACCACTAAACTTAAAAAAAAAAAAAAACTCTGAATACCTGAATAACCTTATATTTATTTGTTAAATTACATTTTTAATCAAGTAACTGCTTTTTATTTTAACTTTTTAGTGTGTACTTTTTAAAAAATTTGTGTTTGTCAAGTAACTTCTAAGAGAAAACTCACATAATTTTACTATTGGATTCTACTGAAAATTTAGTAAAGAAATTACATCAATACTTAACAACTTCAACCAGAAAATTGAAGGAGAAAGGCACTTTATTCCATTAGGCCAGCACCAAGACACTCCAGTACAAACTAGTATACTTCATGAACATAAGTGCCAAGCTTCGTGACAACATTTTTCCAAATAGAATTTTAAAATATGTGAATAGGATAATACATCTTGACTAGTTTAATTTATTCCAAGAATTCAAAGTAAGTTCAATATTAAAAAATTAATAAAATTAACCATAGAAACAGATAATAAAAGAAATTCATACCATCATTTCAATAGAAACAGAAGATTCTTTCACAAAATCCAATATTAATTGATGCTGCAACTCTTAAATGGGAACAGTAGGAAACTTATCTATTCTGGAAAAGGTGACTGATACATATACATATATGTGCATATGTAGATCCATGTATCTGTGTGTATGTAGACATACATAGACACTAACACCATACTTATTCATGAAAGACTGAAAGCTTCCTCACCAAAGTCAGAAACAAGACATGGATGTCTGTTCTTTCTCTTGCTATTTTGTTTTTCTTTTCTTTTCTTTTCTTTTTTTTTTTTTTGAGACAGAGTTTCACTTTTGCCCAGGCTGGATTGCAGTGGAGCAATCTCGGCTCACTGCAACCTCTGCCTCCCAGGTTCAAGCAATTCTCCTGCCTCAGCCTCCCAAGTAGCTGGGATTACAGGCATGCACTACCACGCTTTTCAGTAGAGACGGGGTTTCACCATGTTGGTCAGGCTGGTCTCGAACTCCTGACCTCAGGTGACCCACCCGTCTTGACCTCCCAAAGTGCTGGGTCACTATGTCTTTTAAACATTATTCCAGAGGTCTTATCAAGTGTCATAAGGCAAGTGGGAGAAAAAAAGTGGATTAGAAATACACAACTAACTGTTTCATTTGGAAACAACATGAATTTTATCTTAAAAAAAAAAAAAACCCTGTGGTACCTTCAAAACAGCTCCTAGAACTAATAAGTAAGTTTAGCAGTGTTACAGAATGTATAAACAACAAATAAATTGTATTTCCATATACTAGAAACAAACAATCAAAAATTAAAGTTTTTGAAATTCTATTTAAAAGACCACAAAACGTGCAATATTTAGCATTAAGTTTATCAACATATAAGCAAGACCTATACACTGAAAACCTACAAACATCGATTAAAACTTAGAAAACTTAAATAGAAATATATATACCATATATATCATTTGTGGATCAGAAGACTCAATATTGTTTTTGGGGGTTTGTTGTTGTTGTTGTTGTTTTTGAGACGGAGTCTTGCTCTGTCACCTAGGCTGGAGTGTAGTAGTGCAATCTCAGCTCACTGCAAACTCTGCCTCCCAGGTTCAAGCGATTCCTCTCCCTCAGCCTTTCAAGTAGATGGGATTACAGGTGCCTGCCACCATGCCTGACTAATTTTTGTATTTTGAGTAGAGACAGGGTTTCACCATGTTGGCCAGGCTGGTCTTGAACTCCTGATGTCAGGTGATCCACCTGCCTGTTCCTCCCTAAGTGCTGGGATTACGGGGATGAGCCACCACGCCCAGCCTCAATATTGTTTAAGATGTCAGTTTCCAAATCAAATTCCTAAGTTTTTGAAAACTAAAAGCTAATCTGAAATATTGTATGGGGGAAAAAAAAATAAGAGCACATGGAAGTCCCAGTGTATTTGAGATAGAAGAATACGCTAATCTATCTCTAAAACCATCTACCTATCTTTAAAACCATCATTCATCAAGATAGTGCAACATTGCCATATAGATTGACAAACAGATCAACAGAACAGAATAGAATCCACAAATAGACCTGAACATATATTCAATTAATTTTTAGGAAAGCTGGCAAGGCAATTCACTGGAAATCTTCATCTTTTCAAAAATTGCCACTACAACAATTGAATAGCCATATGCAAAAAGTAAAAAAAATTAAATCTTTACCTAATATAAAATATAAATAAATTATATTTTACCTATATATAAAATATAATTTAAAAGTAATCATTTATCAAACTATAAGAGCTAAAACTATAGAATTTCTAGAATAAACCATTGAAGATAATTTAAACCACATTGAAATGGTGAGTGTGCAGAGCAACTGAACTTTCTTATATTGTTGCTAGAAATCTAAAAGTCTAAAACCACTTGGGAAAATACTTTGCTAGTTTCTTAAAGTTGAACATGCATCTATCACACTACCTAGCCATTCCAATTTCAGATATTTAACCAATTGAAATGAAAACCTGTTATTTTTTACAAAGTCTTATATTCGAATGCTCATAGCAATTTTATTTTTAATAAATATTCTTCAACAATGAATGTATAAACAAATTGTGATGTATCCATATGATGGAATACTACTCGGCAATAAGGAGGAATGAACTGATACATAGAACAGCATGACTAATATTAAAATAATTATGCTACATGAAAGAAGACAGACCAAAAGTAGTTCTAGCTTGTGATTCCATTTATACAATGCTCTAGAAAGTACAAATAAATTTGTAGTGGCAAAGCGCAGATCAGCAGTTGCCTACAGACAGGGCTGGGTGGGCCATTGATAAACGAATGTATAGGCAGCCCTTTCTATCTGCTGGTTTTGTCTCTGGATTCTACCCACACTGAACTGAACATTTTTGTTAATGCAACAATTAAAAATACATTATAACAACTAGGTACAAAGCATTTACATTGTGTTAAGTATCATAAGTACCCTGGGGATCATTTAAAGTATTCTGGAGAATGTGCATAGGTTATATGCAAATCCTATGCCATTTTACATAAGAGACTTGAGCGTCCACAGATTTTGGTATCTGTCGGGGATCCTAAAACAAATCCCCCGCAGTGGACTGAAGGATTACTGTATTATAAAGAATCATGAAGAGTCTTTTGTGGGTATTTGATATATTCATTAGTTTGAATTTGTGAATGGTTTCATAGGTGTATAAATATGTAAAAACTAGTGAAATTGTGTACTTTATAGTTCAAGAAAATGAAAAAAAAATCTTTTGATGAAAAAAAACTTTTCTGTTTTCCTGACAATCTTTACTAATAGAGACTCTCAACTTAGTACCTAATAGAGAGAGACATTAATGTAGAAATTGCATATAGTAAATTATGTATAGTACAATATATCACAATGACCTGAACAACATGAACTTAGGCAATTAGTCTCTGAAAGTGAATGGCTCAACAGGAAAAACTAAGTTATTCACAATAGTTTGCATAGAGAATAGAAGAGTATAGAAAAAATATATTAAGCCTTGATTGATGAATGTGAAATCAATCATGAGCAACTTTTCATACCAGCCTGTGGATATTAAGAAATCATTTACAGGAGAGCAATATGAGGGTGTATATCAACACACACATGGAAAGGCTAGCCACTTTTAAGTGCAGAAAACCCAGTTCATCTTAGATATCTTAAATAAACAAATAAACAGATACATTAGTTCACACAACTAAAAAAGTGTCTAGCTAAATCACTGTTTGATTCAGAGACACAAATGCTGATTCTAGATCTGATTTCTCTATATTATTTTGCTCTTCTCTCCTCTAGGCTGACTTCCTTCTTGTCACCACCTCGTATTAAAATGATCTACCAGAAGTTCCCATTCTACATATTCCAACATGTAAACCCAGTGAAAAAAATACATGTGTTTCCTTTCCAACAGTCCTAGCAAACTTTATTTGACTCTCCATGGCTTTGATTGGTCACAAATCCATGAACTAATTATTCAAGCCAAGAGAATAAAAATGTCCTGATTGTCTGATTTGCACAAATGTCATATAGCCACCCCGTCACCATGAGGTTGAGGAAGAGAAACTGGAATCATGTTAGCAGGAAAAGTTAAATGAAATGTAACTGGCAAAAAATTTCAGGAAAAAAATAAAAGCGGTCTATAAGAAAACAAAGACGTGTGGTGAGTGAGTTCATGGTTGTTGTTTCAGAGGTGATTAACTGTGGGATTTCCCTGTCTCAGTGTTCTCTGGGAAATAAAAATGACAAATATTATGTCAAAAAATATTTATCAAGAGACTACTGAGAGCTAATCATCTTGCTAGGCATTAAAGATACAAAATCAAACAAGATGTGTTTCCTGTCCTCGACAAATTTGTAGCTTATTGTAGGAGATAACTAAGTTTGTTAAACGTTATGAGAAAAGTTTACAAGTATTCATGGAATCCCAGAAGAAGGCCTTCAAAATCATTTGGGGAGTTTGAGTTGACATTTGAACCAAATTTGGAAGGAGCAGGAGTTAGCCAAATGAAACAAGATTACAGGAGTGGGATGAATAAGACATTGTAGCAGAGAGATCAACAGGAAACGGGACATGGAAATGGGGAAAATCTTGGCACATTAAGGGCACTGACTGTAGAGAACGATGCAGTGAGGGGACACTAGAGTAAATAAAGCTAGGTAGGTAGAAAAAGAAGCCAGCCACAAGGATTTAGTGTACTGAGCTAAGAAATTTGAACCTAGAAATAAGAAATGTTGTGTTCTGAGGTATTAAAGGAAGGGAAGAGATGAAGTTAGAACTACATTATAGGAAGTTTATTCTGACAACGGCAAGGAAAATAGACTGGAGGAGGCCCAGAGTGTCAACAGGGAGAATCCCTACAATATTCTGGTAATAATTACAGTGAGTAGAGATAAGAGCCAAGAAAGCAAAAAAAAAGGCAGCTGAGCAAGTATAAAGGCAGAAAAGACAGAGTTCTCCAAAAGAAAGTTGAGCTTTAGAGATTTTTGTCTCGATGGAGTTGTGAAATGCATGAGAAAGTGGAGGAAATGGTGATTCTAAGTTTTATGTCTCGTAAGAATGATGACACTAGGTGCTGTTTACCAAAAATCAACTATATTGCATTTATGCTGGATTTATGACAGAATCTGAAAATCCAGTGGGCATGACAAATTTCAATCATTTTCTTAAATGTCATGTATTTTCCGGTCCTTGTATGTCCAAGTTCCTAGGATTTATCTTTTACTAAGTTAAGTGCTTGCTTTAGCTTGGGAAACCTCACCTACATAAAGCTCCAAACTAGGAGCTGAATTTCTGCCATTACAACTCTTGGATTAGAGTCTTATTCCTAAGAGATGGCAGATCATGGTTCAGTAGGATGTACTAAGAGGAAATAATCTTCATGTTTATAATTAGCATGTCTTTGAATGTCTTTATGTAAGTAGCCAAACGGAGAATGTTATGAGCAGAATCTAAGTTGCAAAGGCCCAGGAACCAATGAAAACTGATCTTTCAATATATTCAAAGAAAGGGTTAAAAGGGAGTGTTTGAGATGTGTTATTGAAGTGTGAAAGGGATTTTGGGGGTCATCTTTTCAAGGGTAAGGTTATCTAGGCATACATATATAAATAAAATGATAGGAATTATAGCAGAGAAAGTTAAGTAGAAGTCAAGGTCATCTAGCTCTCTCTTGTTCTCCCAAAGCGTTCTGAAAAGCTAAGAATATGAACTTGAACACACAATTACATTAACTGGGAAAATGTTCGCATTTCAGTTAAAGTCTCTTGCACTAATCTGTCTTAACAGCAATCTACCTGATAAAATCTTTGTATTCTGGTTGACTACAACATCAGTATGAGCCAAAAAGATGAAGTGGCAGTTAATACCACACTGAGCAAAATAATGCAAGTCTAGAGTCTAGATAAAGAAGGTAATTATCTCACTGAACTCCACATTGTTCAGGCCACAACTGGAGGTTTATGTTTTGTGCTGGGCTCTGCAATTTATTCAAGTTTATTTTCTCTTACAGTCATATACTCCTTTTAAGAAGCGAAAAATGCATACAAATGTGAAGATTAAAAATCTTGCAAGCAGGGCACGGTGGCTCACGCCTGTAATCCCAGCACTTTGGGAGGCCGAGGTGGGCAGATCACTTGAGGTCAGGAGTCTGTGACCAGCCTGGCCAACATGGTGAAACCTCATCTCTACTAAAATACAAAAATTATCGGTGGGGGAGGTTGTGGGGTGTGGCTCACGCCTGTAGTCCCAGCTACTCAGGAGGCTGAGGCAGGAGAATCGCTTGAACTCAGGAGGCAGAGGTTGCAGTGAGCAGAGATCACGCCACTGCACTCCATCCTGGGCAACAGAGCGAGACACCATTTCAAAAAAAAAAAAAATCTTGCATAATCCCACCGACTTTACATGATGACTATTAACAATGTAGAATATTTCTTTTAGTTTTTTCCTTATACTCACAATAATATAGAAAGAAGCACATTTAGAATTTTAGAAAATCTAAATTTGATCTAAAATAAGTACCCAATTACTAAACCACATTAAAGATTAAATCATGCAAATGATTCTGAAATAACTTCCTTTGTAGCCTTTGGTTCTTTTCTGGGAATATTGGATGGGTATTTGTTTTACAATAATCTAAAATTACGTACTCAATGACATTTGTACCAGAATAGACAGAATGTATGTCTCAGAAGAAAATCCAGGTCTACAACTGTTAGATCTTCTCACTGCACTCCTCAAAATAAATGAATAAATAAATAAATAACAAAAAGGTATTGTAGTTTTTTATTATTTTCCGTTTTCTTAACCAAGATTTGGAAGAAAAATTTTATGATTAAGTTTTATCCCGATATGTACATATTTACAGATATGTGTATATGAGATCTCATATGTGTATATGAGATGTGTATATGCTGTGCAGTTTTATAATTATAGTTTTATTATTTATTCAACTACTTCAGGTTTTAACTACAAAACTATCACACATACAAAACATGTATAAAACATATATGTACAGCTTTAGGACAATTTTCAAAAAGAATAGATAGTTACCACAAACCAGCTGTAAACAGAACAATGCCAATTCCTTTGAAGCCTCTCTGTGCCTTTCCCAAATCATATTCTCCTTCATCATTCAAAGATAGTCATTCTCTTGAATTATTTTCTTGCTTTCCTTTATAGTTTTAAAGTGTAAAAAAAAGTGTAACTTCAAATAATATGTTTTTAAACTTTTTTGACTACATGGCAATCCTTGGTGGAATTTGATTTAAATGACATTAAATCTGGATAGTGATTATGGAAGAATTGCCATGTATTTATTATTAAAGCCCCTTTTATGAACATGGCTTAGGTTTTCTTTAATATTTTTTCATAAAGTTTTATTCATAAAAGTATTTAAATGTAATTTTATTTTATTTTATAAAAGTATTTAATATTTTATTTTATTAAATAAAATATTTTATTAATATATAGTAAATAAATATATATATTTAATATATATTTAATATAATAAAATAAAATATTTTATTTTATTTAATAAAATTAAATATAATTTAATTTTATTCATAAAAGTAATTTAAAAGTATTTAAATATTAAATTCATATTTTATTATTTTCTCTTACAGCAAATAGTATACATTATTTTAAGGAATATAGGCACTTAGTTATAATTAAAATTTTATTTACATAGGTTATAACATCCTATTATCATTTTAATATGAGTATAATCTTTAGAGATACTCTTTTACATTGTTTATACTGACTGTTTCCTTTCCTTTTTTTATTTACTTTCACAAGATTTTTATAAATTCTATTGGTCTTTCAAAGACACAACTTTTCATTCTGCTAATATTCTATTTTATACCTGTATTCTGTTTCATTCATTTCTGTTTTTATTATTTCCTTTTCCATTACATTTATTTAGTTTTTCTTATTTCTGCTTTTTGGAAGGGTTGTTTAGTTTTGGGTTTTTTTTCAACCTTTTTTCTTTACTAATACGCATATTAAAGGATGAAAATTTTTTATACTTTACCTGAATCCCAGAACTCAAATCTCACAGTCTCACAATTCAAACAATCTTGAATATAATTAGTTCAAAAAATTTTCCTGTGCCCATTGTTAATTTTTTCTTTGTCTCACACATTATTCTGAATATTTGGGTATTTTATAGTCATGATTTTATGACTTTTTGAAGCATAATTTAATTTTGGGCAGGGGACACTATTTTCTTAAGGTCATTTTGTAAGATTTTTGGTATTCTACAATGGTTGTGTGCCATATCATATATATGTTTATGGGGATTAGTTTACTCATTGTGTTTGTTCAATATTCAAACCTCTTTGTTTTTCTAATAGTCGCAGAGATATATTTTTTAATCTAATGTTATGCTGATGGTTTTATCTATTTTTTCTTACAGCTCTGTTTCATTTTTGCTTTATAAAATTGAGGCTAGGTTGTTAGGTGCACACATATTTAGAATTGCCATTTTTTATTATTCGGAAGCATCTTACAAGAGACCTAATTGAAACTTTATTATTCTGAAGCATATTCTTATATTGGGTTCTGCTGAAATATGAATTCTCACTTAAAAATTTCACAAGACTGTGTCAGGATTTTTATCCTACTTGGGACATGAGGGATCTCTAAATTTAAGAATTAATATATTTCTTCAGTGTTGGATAATTTCTATTATCTATTAAAATGCTGTTTCTGCACCATTTTCTGTGTTCTTTTTGCTATACCAATCATAATTGATTCTCATTATTTGCAAATTCTGAATTTGTGAATTTGTTTACTAAAGTTTTTTTGTAACCTCAAAATCAATCATGGAGCTTGTGTGCGCAATCACTTTCAGGCATGCACAAAGATGAAATGTTTGAGTAGTTAATGATGCTATTGCAGTTGGGGTCAAACAAGATGATACTGTCCCTTTGTTTCAGGTCTCAGGCTGTAAATAAGTTTTGCTTTTATTTTTTATTTTATTTTATTTTTATTTATTTGTTTTTTGATGGAGTCTTGCTCTGTTACCCAGGCTGGAGTGCAATGACGCAATCTCAGCTCACTGCAGCCTCCACCTCTCAGGTTCAAGAGATTCTCCTGCCTCAGCCTCCCAAGTATCTGGGGTTACAGATGTGCACCACCACACCCGGCTAATTTTTGTATTTTTAGTAGAGATGGGTTTTTGCCATGTCAGCCAGGTTGGTATTGAGCTCCTGGCTCAAGTGATCCACCCGCCTTGGCCTCCCAAAGTGCTGGGATTACCAGCGTGATCCACCGCACCAGGCCGAGTCCTGCCCTTTTTACAGTCTATTTAAATGCTATATTTTACCCATTTTGTGCTTTTTTCGGTAATTTTGCTGTTTAAAATGGCCCCAAGTATACTACTGAAGCGCTGCCTAGTGTTCCTAAGCACAAAAAAGCTGTGATGTATGTTCTTGACCAAGAAAATATGAGTGTTATATAAGCTTCATTCAAGTTTGAGCTACAGTGCTGTTGGCTGTGACTTCACTGTTAATTAATTAACAATATATATTATAATAAAGTGTTGGGAGGCTGAGGCGGGTGGATCACTTGAGCTCAGGAGTTCAAGACCAGCCTGGGCAACATGGCAAAACCCTGTCTCTAAAAAATCATCAAAAATTAGCTGGGCAGAATAGCTCAAAAAATAATAATAGCAATGATAAAGTGTCTTTAAATAGAAACACACAGGAAACAAGGTCATGTATTGATCAGTTGATGAAAAATGTGACCAGACACTCATAGAAACCTAATCCTTTATGTCCCCTTGAAAAAAAAATTTCAGTATTTGCTAATTCTGTACCTGCTGCAACTTTATAGAACATGACTACCATAAACAAGAGTCAAATGTATAAATTGAACAGCATTGTCTTCGTCACTTACTTTCCCTTTGTTTCTCTTCTTTTTTTGTTTTCTCCTGGGTATGTTTTTCTGACTTATATTCAAATTTTAATTTGTTGTTGAATTCCTAATCCGATTATTTACATTTTGGTTGTAGAATATGTATACTTTACCCATGTTTTCTTTTCTACAGCTTATTTTAAAAATTCTCAATTTTACATTCTGTTTTATTGAAGATGTTACACATATTTTTTTTCTCAAAATCTATGTCTTGACAATTCCAAATAACAACATGAAATAACAGTAGCTTCCCTGTGTCTACTTCGATTGCTTATCATTTCTTCTGGGTCTCATTCATGTTGTCTTATATCATGATATTCCTGATTAGTTTTAATTTTTGTTATTTGTGCTTGCAGCACACTGTACTTGAAAAATTACAAAAATAATGCAAGGCCTGGGATTGTGTCTCACTTCAGACAGAATTTTTTATTTGCTTTTTACAGGCTCCTGGCAACTCGCAATGTCCTATAACCTGAATTTAATTTCAAAGATTCAGATGGTTCAAATTTGGCCTGTAGTCTCCATGTAGACTCATTATGCACCGTGATTTCTATCAACTACTTATTTGGAGTCCTTGGTGGATACCAGTATTCAGCTTGAGCTTTTCTCACCCAGGCAGCTGGTGAAAGCACTACACAATCTCTTTGGAGTCTCATCACTTACAACATTAGCAGCATCTCCTACGTGAAAGTGGTTCTAAATATCAGACATATCTCTGAATTTTCATCTTATTCCAGACACTGGTTTTTAAGAAGTCTTTTAAAAACACATCTTTTGACCTCAGTGAAAATGTTAATCCAAATTACTTAGTGATTACTAAAAGCCTCTTTTGAATTTTTAATTTCAATTAATTTTTATTTCTATATCCTGTAGTTAGTTACCAAATTTGTTTTGTTACATTTAGTAATTTTATATTTAGTAATTTATTATTCCTTTTTCCTTTATTCTCTTAGGTTTTCTTTTTTTATTATTATTTTACTTTGTTCTAGGGAACATATGCACAACATGCAGTTTTGTTACATATGTATATATGTGCCATGTTGGTGTGCTGCACCCATTAACTCGTCATTTATATTAGGCATATCTCCTAATGCTATCCCTTCCCGCTGCCCCACAATAGAACGCAGTGTGTGATGATCCCCTTCCTCTGTCAAAATGACATCATTGTTCAATTCTCACCTATAAGTGAGAACATGCGGTATTTGGTTTTCTGTTCTTGCAATAGTTTGCTGAGAATGATGGTTTCCAGCTGCATCCATGTCGCTACAAAGGACAGGAACTCATCCTTTTTTATGGCTGCATAGTATTCCATGGTGTATATGTGCCACATTTTCTTAATCCAGTCTGTCACTGATGGACATTTGGGTTGATTCCAAGTCTTTGCTATTGTGAATAGTGCCACAATAAACATACGTGTGCATGTGTCTTTATAGCAGCATGACTTATAATCCTTTCAGTATATCCCCACTAATGGGATGGCTGGGTCAAATGGTATTTCTAGTTCCAGATCCTTGAGGAATCGCCACACTGTTTTCCACAATGGTTGAACTAGTTTACAGTCCCACCAACAGTGTCAAAGTGTTCCTATTTCTCCACATCCTCTCCAGCACCTGTTTCCTGATTTTTTAATGATTGTCATTCTAACTGGTGTGAGATGGTATCTCATTGTGGTTTCGATTTGCATTTCTCTGATGGCCAGTGATGATGAGCATTTTTTCATGTGTCTGCTGGCTGTATGAATGTCTTCTTTTGAAAAGTGTCTGTTCATATCCTTTGCCCACTTTTTGATGTGATTGTTTGGTTTTTTTCTTGTAAATTTGATTGAGTTCTTTATAGGTTCTGGATATCAGCCCTTTGTCAGATGAGTAGATTGCAAAAATTTTCTCCCATTCTGTAGGTTGCCTGATCACTCTGATGGTAGTTTCTTTTGCCATGCAGAAGCTCTTTAGTTTAATTAGATCCCATTTTTCAATTTTGGCTTTTGTTGCCATTGTTTTTGGTGTTTTAGACACGAAGTCCTTTCCCATGCCTATGTCCTGAATGGTACTACCTAGGTTTTTTTCTAGGGTTTTTACGGTTTTTAGTCTAACATTTAAGTCTTGAATCCATCTTGAATTAATTTTCGTATAAGGAGTAAGGAAAGGATCCAGTTTCAGCTTTCTACTTATGGCTAGCCAATTTTCCCCGCACCATTTATTAAATAGGAAGTCCTTTCCCCATTTCTTGTTTTTGTCAGGTTTCTCAAAGATCAGATGGCTATAGACGTGTGGTATTACTTCTGAGGGCTCTGTTCTGTTCCATTGGTCTATATCTCTGTTTTGGTACCAGTACCATGCTATTTTGGTTACTGTAGCTTTGTAGTATAGTTTGAAATCAGGTAGCGTGACGCCTCCAGCTTTGTTCTTTTGGCTTAGGATTGTCTTGGCAATGCAGGGTCTTTTGTGGTTCCATATGAACTTTAAAGCAGTTTTTCCAATTCTGTGAAGAAAGTCATTGGTAGCTTAATGGGGATGGCATTGAATCTATAAATTACCTTGGGCAATATGGCCATTTTCACAATATTGATTCTTCCTATCCATGAGCATGGTATGTTCTTCCATTTGATTGTGTCCTGTTTTATTTCACTGAGCAGTGGTTTGTAGTTCTCCTTGAAGAGGTCCTTTACATCCCTTGTAAGTTGGATTCCTAGGTATTTTATTCTCTTTGAAGCTATTGTGAATGGGAGTTCATTCACGATTTGGCTCTCTCTTTGTCTATTACTGGTGTACAAGAATGCTTGTGATTTTTGCACACTGATTTTGTATCCTGAGACTCTGCTGAAGTTGCTTATCAGCTTAAGGAGATTTTGGACTGAGACAATGGGGTTTTCTAAATATACAATCATGTCATCTGCCAACAGGGACAATTTGACTTCTTCTTTTCCTAACTGAATACCCTTTATTTCTTCATCTTGCCTGATTGCCCTAGCCAGAACTTCCAACACTATGTTGAATAGGAGTGGTGAGAGAGGGCATCCCTGTCTTGTGCCAGTTTTCAAAGAGAATGCTTCCAGTTTTTGCCCATTCAGTATGATATTGGCTGTGGGTTTGTCATAAATAGCTCTTTGTATTTTGAGGTACGTTCCATCAATACCGAATTTATTGAGAGTTCTTAGCATGAAGGGCTGTTGAATTTTATCAAAAGTCTTTTCTGCATCTATTGAGATAATCATATGGTTTTTTTCTTTGGTTCTGTTTATATGCTGGATTACATTTATTGATTTGTGCATGTTGAACCAGCCTTGAATCCCAGGGATGAATCCCACTTAATCATGGTGGATAAGCTTTTTGATGTGCTGCTGGATTCAGTTTGCCAGTATTTTATTGAGGATTTTTGCATCGGTGTTCATCAGGGATATTGGTCTAAAATTCTCTTTTTTTGTTGTATCTCTGTCAGGCTTTGGTATTAGGATGATATAGGCCTCGTAAAATGAGTTAGGGAGGATTCCCTCTTTTTCTATTGATGGAATAGTTTCAGAAGGAATGGTACCAACTCCTTGTACCTCTGGTAGAATTCGGCTGTGAATCCGTCTTGTCCTGGACTTTTTTTGGTTGGTAGGCTATTATTGCCTCAATTTCAGAGCCTACTATTGGTCTATTCAGGGATTCAACTTCTTCCTGGTTTAGTCTTGGGAGAGTGTAAGTGTCCAGGAAATTATCCATTTCTTCTAGGTTTTCTAGTTTATTTGCATAGAGGTGTTTATAGTATTCTCTGATGGCAGTTTGTATTTCTGTGGGGTTGGTGGTGATATCCCCTTTATCATTTTTTATTGCATCTATTTGATTCTTCTCTCTTTTCTTCTTTATTAGTCTTGCTAGCGGTCTATCAATTTTGTTAATCTTTTCAAAACAGCAGCTCCTGGATTCATTGATTTTTTGGAGGGTTTTTTGTGTCTCTATCTTCTTCAGTTCTGCTCTGATCTTAGTTATTTCTTGCCATCTGCTAGCTTTTGAATGTGTTTGCTCTTGCTTCTCTAGTTCTTTTAATTGTGATGTTAAAGTGTCAATTTTAGATCTTTCCTGCTTTCTCTTGTGGGCATTTAGTGCTATAAATTTCCCTCTACACACTGCTTTAAATGTGTCCCAGAGATTCTGGTATGTTGTATCTTTGTTCTCATTGGTTTCAAAGAACATCTTTATTTCTGCCTTCATTTCGTTATGGACCCAGTAGTCATTCAGGAGCAGGTTGTTCAGTTTCCATGTAGTTGAGTGGTTTTGATTGAGTTTCTTAGTCCTGAGTTCTAGATTGATTGCACTGTGGTCTGAGAGACAGTTTGTTATAATTTCTGTTCTTTTACATTTGCTGAGGAGTGATTTAATTCCAACTATGTGGTCAGTTTTGGAATAAGTGTGATGTGGTGCTAGAAGAATGTACATTCTGTTGATTTGGGGTGGAGAGTTCTGTAGATGTCTGTTATGTCTGCTTGGTGCAGAGTTGAGTTCAATTCCTGGATATCCTTGTTAACTTTCTGTCTCGTTGATCTGTCTCTAATGTTGACAGTGGGGTGTTAAAGTCTCCCATTATTATTGTATGGGAGTCTAAGTCTCTTTGTAAGTCTCTAAGAACATGCTTTATGAATCTGGGTGCTCCTGTGTTGGGTGCATATATATTTAGGATAGTTAACTCTTCCTGATGAATTGATCCCTTTACCATTATGTAACGACCTTCTTTGTCTCTTTTGATCTTGGATGGTTTAAAGTCTGTTTTATCAGAGACTAGGATTACAACCCCTGCTTTTTTTTGTTTTCCGTTTGCTTGGTAGATCTTCTTCCATCCCTTTATTTTGAGCCTATGTGTGTCTCTGCATGTGAGATGGGTCTCCTGAATACAGCAAACTGATGAACCTTGACTCTTTATCCAATTTGCCAGTCTGTGTCTTTTAAATGGACCTTTTAGTCCATTTCCATTTAAGGTTAATATTGTTATGTGTGAACTTGATCCTGTCATTATGATATTAGCTGGTTATTTTGCTCGTTAGTTGATGCAGTTTCTTCCTAGCATTGATGGACTTTACATTTTGGCATGTTTTTGCAATGGCTGGTATTGGTTATTCTTTTCCATGTTTAGTGCTTCCTTCAGGATCTCTTGTAGGGCAGGCCTGGTGGTGACAAAATCTCTAAGCATTTGCTTGTCAGTAAAGGATTTTATTTCTCCTTCACTGATGAAACTTAGTTTGGCTGGATATGAAATTCTGGGTTGAAAATTCTTTTCCTTAAGAATGTTGAATATTGGCCCCCACTCTCTTCTGGCTTGTAGAGTTTCTGCCAAGAGATCTGCTGTTAGTCTGATGGGCTTCCCTTTGTGGGTAACCCGACCTTTCTCTCTGGCTGCCCTTAACATTTTTTCCTTCATTTCAACTTTGGTGAATCTGACAATTATGTGTCTTGGAGTTGCTCTTCTTGAAGAGTATCTTTGTGGCGTTCTCTGTATTTCCTGTATTTGAATGTTGGCCTGCCTTACTAGGTTGGGGAAGTTCTCCTGGATGATATCCTGAAGAGTGTTTTCCAACTTCGTTCCATTTTCCCCGTCACTTTCAGGCACACCAATCAGACGTAGATTTGGTCTTTTCACATAATCCCATATTTTTTGGAGGCTTTGGTTATTTCTTTTTGCTCTTTTTTCTCTACACTTCTCTTCTTGCTTCATTTCATTCATTTGATCTTCAAGTGCTGATACTCTTTCTTCCAGTTGATTGAGTCGGTTACTGAAACTTGTGCATTTGTCATGTAGTTCTCATGTTATGGTTTTCATGTCTATCAGTTCTTTTAAGGTCTTCTCTTCATTGATTATTCTAGTTATCCATTCATCCATTCTTTTTTCAAGGTTTTTAGTTTCTTTGCACTGGTCACATAGTTCCTCCTTTAGCTCTGAGAAGTTTGATCGACTGAAGCCTTCTTCTCTCAACTTGTCAAAGTCATTCTCTGTCCAGCTTTGTTCTGTTGCTGGCGATGAGCTGTGTTCCTTTGGAGAGACAGATGCGCTCTGATTTTTTTAATTTCCAGCTTTTCCGCACTGCTTTTTCCCTATCTTTGTGGTTTTATCTGCCTTTGGTCTTTGACGATGGTGACGTACTGATGGGGTTTTGATGTGGGTGTCCTTTCTGTTTGTTAGTTTTCCTTCTAACAGTCAGGACCCTCAGCTGTAGGTCTGTTGGAGTTTGCTTGAGGTCCACTCCAGACGCTGTTTGCCTGGGTATCAGAAGCAGAGGCTGCAGAAGATAGAATATTGCTGAACAGCGAGTGTTGCTGTCTGATTCTTACTCTGGAAGCTTTGTCTCAGGGGTGTACCCCCCCCGTGTGAGGTGTGAGGTGTTGGTCTGCACTTAGTGGGGATGTCTCCCAGTTATGCTACTCAGGGGTCAGGGATCCACTTGAGCAGGCAGTCTGTCCATTCTCAGATCTCAACCTCCATGCTGGGAGATCCATTGCTCTCTTCGAAGCTGTCAGACAGGGGCATTTACCTCTGCTGAGGTTTCTGCTGCTTTTTGTTTAGCTATGCCCTGTCCCCAGAGGAGGAGTCTACAGAGGCAGGCCGACCTCCTTGAGCTGTGGTGGGCTCCACACAATTCGAGCTTCCTGGGGGCTTTATTTACCTACTTAAGCCTCAGCAATGGCAGGCACCCCTCCCCCAGCCTCGCTGCCACCTTACAGTTAGATCTCAGACTGCTGTGCTAGCATTGAGGGAGGCTCCGTGGGCATGGGACCCTCTGGGCCAGATGTGGGATATAATCTCCTGGTGTGCCATTTGCTAAGACCCTTGGTAAAGCACAGTATTAGGGTGGGAGTTACCCGATTTTCTAGGTGGTGTGTGTGTCAATTTCCTTTGGCTAGGAAAAGGAATTTCCTTCCCCCTTGCACTTCCCAGGTAAGGTGATGCCTCACCCTGCTTCAGCTCTCGCTGGTTGGGCTGCACCCACGGACCAGCGCCAACTGTCTGACATGCCCCAGTGAGATGAACCCGGTACCTCATTTGAAAATGCAGAAATCACCCGTCTTCTGTGTCACTCATGCTGGGAGCTGGAGGCTGGAGCTGTTCCTATTCAGCCATCTTGGGTGTGCCCGCCTACTCTCTTAGGTTTTTATACAAATTAAAATATCTATTGTATATCATCTGCTGAATGGTTCCTATATTTGAAAATTTTTGGATCTTATTCTATTGCTATTTCTGATGACTCTTGATCATATTGGCTTGTTTACTTTTGGATTTAGTAACTTTTTAATTATGAATTTAAGTTTCTTTGAAAATTATTCGGGGATATCGCATTATACCTGTGTTTAAATTGTATATTGGATAGCTATTTTGATTTAATCCAGTACTTCTCTTTTATTAGCGGTGTAACAACAACAAAAAAAAAACACTTGTATTTAAACACTTGTCTACAGATTTAAGTATTTTCTTAGGACAAAATACAATTCTTGGGGTTAGAGGGTTAAAGTAGTGAATATTATATTCTAATATGTTTTATCAAATTTATTCCATAAATGTCACTGTAGTTTATATTGTAGTAATATTTGATCTTCATATTTTAAAGTGAATATTGAAACAATTATCTGAAAAACTCACTAGGATGATAACTGGACTGAGATACAAACTCTATATAAAAAGATAAAATAAGAAATATATGTGTGTGTTGAATATGTGTATGTATTCACCTGATAATTTAACTTTATCAAATGTTAAGTTAGGCAATAAATACTCCAAGATTATGGTAGGTTCTGTTTCTATGTATTGATTAATTCATTTGCCTATTCACTCAACAATATTTGGTGAGTGACTAATATAAGTCAGCAATAAACTAGCCATGAGGGATTCAACAACAAGCCATTATGAAACTCACAGCCTAATGGAGGAGACTTTAATAAACAGGTTAAAAACAAAATATGCAAAAATAATGAAATATGGAAAAATTTAAAAATTTGGGAAGTTTTATAAATGTTTTAGAAAAATGCAGTGATAGAAAGGGATGTCTTTTGTTGCTTATTTTTTTTAATCTAGGGTGGTTAGGGAAAGTCTTACATTAAGGATTCTTTAAGTGTGGGTAAGTGGTGTTGTTAGGGTAGAGACAGGAAAATCAATCCAGAGATAAAGTACAAACAATGGACTCTGAATAAAATGCCTACATACTGGCAAACTCCAGGAGAGAGTAATATGAGGTATTAATAAATTTGCAAAATTTAGATCAAGGTAAATCTAGATCAAGGTAAAATTTAGATCAAGATAAAATAGATCAAGGTAAGAAATTTGGATCTCATTCTCAGGGCAACAGCAACAAAAAAAAAAACCTTTAAAGATATTTTTCAGCAGATTTGTCATGCAAGCTGATTTATACTTTTAAAAGTTTACAGTCTTCAGGAAGAATGGATTGTAGGCCATCAACAGTGGAAACAAGAAAACAATGTGGGAAATTACTGCAGTAGTCTAATTGAGAACTAGTGATGGCTTAGAATGTGGAGCTTGTAGTAAGATTGATAGAGATGGATATATTAAGTTACATTTTAGAGGTACAGATATACTCACTAGGGCTAGATGAAACACTGAATAAAAGAATGATGGAAAGTACAGATTCTAAAGTGACTTCGTTTTCCAGTGTGAGCATCTGAATAAGAGAGGCACCTAGAATCCTGTACTTTAAACTCTGTTGACACAGTTTGTGTGTGTCTGACACAAAGTACTATAAGCTTCTGAGGGGCAGGAACTTTCCTTTCTCCATTTTTGCATCCTTATTGCCCTGCACAATGACTAGCACAGAGAACTTACCCAATCAGTATTTGCTGAACGAACTGATGAATGAATAATTAAGTGAAAAAAAGATTGTCTTTTGTCTTTTTGTACTGGACAACTAGAAATAATGGCTCATAATTACAGGCAGACAGATTTCAATTCTATGTAAATATTGCCAGATAATTAGAACTCCACAAATGAAAGAGTCTGACTTTGGAATAACATGCTCTCTGATAACTAGGAATATTTAAGCAGAATTTTGTTGCAAATAAGACAGGTGTCTAATTTTGAAGAAGAATTGGAAATTAACTCAGGCAGAAAATATTAATTCTTCCAACCTCTCTACTTAATCCCTCTTTAAGTTCAGAATACCTTTCATTGTCCATACCTCTGAACAATGACATTTTATTTTCTGTTAATTGAGTTATTTAACTTATGTTAAAAGAATGTCTTGAAATACTGAAGATAAAATTAAAATAACACTTCCTCCTTTCAGATAAGTAAAATGTAGGGTTTATAGTTTCTAATGTTTGCCCAGGGTACCAGGATGTCTGGCATATATGATCATGACTGAGAAAGCATGAAGCACCTGCCTGTTTCTCCTGATGAGGTTCCCATCTCATGCCTTACCAAGCAATATGGATGTGGGAGGTTTAGTTAGAGAAGAAAGAACTGATAGAATCGGACTTGACTATTGGTTGGAATTTTTGAGTTTAGGAAATCTTTTTTAAAGGTTCTGTCTCTATTTCATATTTGATGCAAGATTCTACTAAAGTTCTATGTCATGGAGAAAGCAAAGGAGCCCCCACAATCTGATTCAGGAAAACAATTTCTTCTCTCATGTATTCTTATCTGTAAAACTTAGAGACCACAGTTATAAGAATAAATGGATCTTGGAGGTCATAATCATTCTGACTCAAAGTCAGAGGATTTTATTGGCCATGGGGTAGGGGACAGTACAGTGGATGGATATCCAAGTTCTCCACTGACAATTTACCTAAAGCACTCTGCTTTTTACCAGTTTTACTACATTTCCCAAAACATTTATTTTGAAGAAAGAAATCTACAGCTGGAAACTCTGTCCACACCATTGGCCTAATTTCGCTTAAGAGATTTTTTACATGTTGAATTAACATTGGAGAAATGTTCCATGGACATTTCTCACGATTTAATTTATCTAATTAATGAGGCAGAACACCCCGTCTATATCAACATCACATTGATGTTTGATTTGGATATATTTAATCTACAATATAACATGCAGAAGACAAGTTAGAAGTGGGTGTTCTTTAGTTCTTAGTGAATTGAATCAGGAATGCTAGAAATACCACATAAAAAAGGGGATCTCTATACATTCAATATTTAAAAGCCTAGCATACTAAGCTGAAACTCTTGTACATCAAGAGTGTGAAATAAGTTCTTATCAATATGATGTTTTGAAACTATCTTACTTTGATTTAATGAATTTGTGTCACCGATGCTTTCTTTAGAACATCTAAACCTTCAAATTACTATAATCTAATTTTTTTACATTCTTTTACATAATAGGATTTTGCTTAGTTTTTAATCTATATATCCAACTGTATACTATGAAAGGCATGAATAGACACAAGAAAAATAATGAAAACCATTAACATCTCTTTATACCCAGTCAGCTACATATTGCAGCATATTTGTGGGTAAGCTCGGATAATTACTTTTGCAGTGTGATTGAAAAAGTTTTCTCTTTCTTTCATTATTAGTTACTTGAAATGCTTTTAAACTACCTTCTAATTTCATTTTGCTTCTATTTTTGCCTTTTCTCGTTTTCTCTCTGTTGCCTTCTTCCTTACATTTTTCCGTGAAAGTGACAAGATTCTACAGGGATGTTTAGGAAGTGCTCCTTTTCTAAACGCTTACATAGTATGTCTCAAATTGAACACACTGTTGTCTTTGTAGAAAACTTCTATCTCAGTTATTATAAAAACAACTGTTAGTGGAGACTAGAAAACTCCGAAGAAGACTCTATTTTAATTCTAGATTTCCCATAATGCCTAGTTCAAATGCCAGTTGCTTGAGAAGTAGAAAAAAAATAACCATCTCACTAAGCATTAAATATGGTGCACATCAGCAAAGTATTTGATTAATTTACTCAGCATATGTGTATTAAACACACTTTTTATATCAGGTATTCTTTTAGATGTTTGGGATAGACCAGTGACCAGTCCCTACTTACTCAGACCTTACAATATAATGAAGGAGGACAGAAAAAGAGGGAAAATAATATAATTTCAGTTAAAGGTAAATGTAATGAAGGAAGTAAAGCAGGGTATTGTATGAAAGGTCAGAAGGAATTAAAGAACTACGTTTGGTAGAATGATTAAGGAAGTCTTTTCATATGGAGGTGACATTTGGGTCTTAGGTAGCCATTGCCTGATTCCATTGAGTCTATCCCCACCATAGGTAGATCAGGAGAGTTTTTCAATCTGGTAGGTAACTAATAGTCACTGTAAAAAGATTTAGGTAGAAAAGAGAGGAGTCTAGCCATAATTACTGACAATTGTTTTTGGGAAGCTGTGCAGAGCCAATATACAAACTAATAAATATTTTTTAGCTGACCATAGAGTCAGAGTTACCTTGTTTATTACACAAATATTTTCTCAACACAGCACTTCAACCTTCCAGATTCATATTCCTAGGGAAGTGATGGAAAAATAATTTTATCAGGAGAATCAGTTTGCTGATTCATATCTGGCCCCTTAGTCATAACCAGATGGGCCGGACACTGGTACCCCAGCCAACAACAGGAAAACACGCATCCTAGAGTTTATGGATCTGACAAGCAAAGAGTCATTTTCTCCACTATTTGAAGACATTCTTTTAATATAAGTTTGTTAATCAAATTCAGGAAATAGTTTCAGAAAGTTGACGACATACTCTTTGTCATAATTTAAAGAGGTCTACCAAAAATCAGTTGAGTCTTCCTTCCTTCCTTCCTTCCTTCCTTTCTTCCTTCCTTCCTCTCTCTCACCCTTTCTCCCTCTCTCCCTCTCTCTTTCTCCTTTCCTTCCTCCTTCCCTCCCTTCTTTTCTTCCTTCTTTCCTTCCTTCCTTCCTTCCTTCCTTCCCTCCTCTCTCACCCTGCCTTCCTCCCTCTCTCACTCTGTCCCTCCATCTCTTTCTCCCTCCCTTCTTTCCTCTCTCCTTTCCTCCCTTCCTTCCTCCCTTCCTTCCTTCCTTCTTCTCTCTCTCTCACCCTTCTTCCCTCTCCCTCCCTCTTTCTCCCTTTCTTCCTTCCTTCCTCCCTTCCTCTCTCCCTCCCTTCCTTCTTTCCTTCCTTCCTTCCTCCCTCTCTTTATCACTCTTTTCTTCCTTTGTTCCTTTCTTTCTCCCTCCTTCTGTCTCCTTCTAATTCCCTCCCTTCCTTCCTCTCCCATCTCTCTTTCTTTCTTTCTTTCTTTCTTTTTCTTTCTTTCTTTCTTTCTCTTTCTTTCTTTCTTTCTTTCTTTCTTTCTTTCTCTCTCTCTTTCTTTCTTAGAAACATTTTTACAAATGGGCAAATTAGACTTATATTGGCATCACTTTGTTATAGTCAGCCTAAATATGTCTAGCTTTGGCTCGTCTACTGATAACATCTTGTATTTTATTTTTATTTTTCTTAGCTTATTAATTGTGCAAATTCTTATTAAATTCTATTGATCTCCATGTTTGCACAATTGATCTCTGAGCCAGTAAAGTTTAAGCAGATATTAATAATTTAAAGGAAGGCTATAGTTAACTTATAAGGAAAAAGCAAATATTTGCTAAAGAAAATATTGGTAATTTAATTGGGTTTATAAATAAAAAATTGCTGTCATTTTTCTTTTCTAACAATAGTTACTGTTACTATTTTGCTTTTCAAGATGATAAGGTTTTTGGCTTTTTAATTTTTTTTCTCAAACTTTAGATGTGATATGTATACGCTGCTGTCAAAAGATAACAAACTTCATAAGTACATGTTTAAAATTCTCACAAGTCAACTGTGTTAAAAATGTTTAATCTAGCATGGCAACAATCAAACTTCAGGAATTCTATGAAAGTGAATATATTTTTATATCAGTAAGTTAGAAGTAATGGCCATAATAACCAGTCTAGATTCAGACCTTTGTTGTACCAGTCCATCCTAGTTTTCTTTCTAAGACTGTTTTCTGGCTCTAATAAAGCTTGTCCAACTAGAGGAGTGGGATTAGAACAACATTAGCTGTAAACTCTGGCTCTCTTATTACTGTGTCTACTCATTTTTCAATTACAACTCTAGAAGCAATATCTATAGAAAATATATCAAAATTGAGTTAAGTTGTGTGGTAAAGTTAAAACAAAAATCCAACCAGTTAGAATTCAGGATATCTGTGATGAATTCTAGACTCAGCCACTAACTAATTTGGTGACCTTGAACAAGATATTTATTTCTTTGAAGAAGTCTCCATTTCCTCAGTTGTAAGACAAGGGTGTTGACCTAGATCTCTTACAAATATAGGATTCTGAGTTTGTTATGAGCTAAACTGTGTCCCCTCGAAGTTTCTATGTTGAAGGCCAGGCATGGTAGCTCACACTTGTAATCCCAGCACTTTGGGAGGTCATGGTGGGTGGATCATCTGAGGTCAGGAGTTCAAGACCAGCCTGACCAACACGACGAAACTCCATCTCCACTAAAATTACAAAAATTAGCTGGGCGTGGTGGTGGGTGCCTGTAATCCCAGAAACTTGGGAGGCTGAGGGCTGAGGCAGGAGAATCATTGGAACCTGGGAGGCAGAGGTTGCAGTGAGCTGAGATCGCGCCATTGCCCTCCAGCCTGTGCAACAAGAGCGAGACTCCTTCTCGGAAAAAAAAAAAAAAAAAGTGTATATGTTGAGGCCCTAACCTTTAGTACCTTAGAATGTGACTGTATTTGAAGACAGAACCTTTACAGACTTGATTAAATTAAAATGAGGTTGTTAAGGTGGGCCACAATCCAATCTGAATAGCATCCTTATAAGAGAAATTTGGACATGCAAAGACATACTAGAAGTATGCATGCACAGAGAGAAGACCACGTGAAGACAAGTCAAGAAGGCAGTCATCTGCAAGACAAGAACAGGCCTCAGAAGAAAGCAAACCTGGCCGGGCACGGTGGCTCAAGCCTGTAATCCCAGCACTTTGGGAGGCCGAGGCTGGCGGATCATGAGGTCAGGAGATCGAGACCATCCTGGCTAACATGGTGAAACCCCATCTCTACTAAAAAAATACAAAAAACTAGCCGGGTGAGGTGGTGGGCGCCTGTAGTCCCAGCTACTCGGGAGGCTGAGGCAGGAGAAAGGTGTAAACCCGGGAGGCGGAGCTTGCAGTGAGCTGAGATCCGGCCACTGCACTCCAGCCTGGGAGACAGAGCGAGACTCCGTCTCAAAAAAAAAAAAAAAAAAGAAAGCAAACCTGTTGACATCTTTGATCTTGGACTTGTATTATGCACAACTTGCTTAATCACACATTTTTTTTTTCTTTCTTTTTCCAGTAGTAGCCCAGGAATAGACAAATAACTATAAAGATACATAAGAAAGAATTTAAGTTTGTTATTGGAAATGTCTGCAGCAGAAAGTCAAACATAGAGCAAGAATATGTACGTGCTAGATCCAGTGCTTTGGTTTATTTAAGACTCTTTTTAGGACTAAGACATTTGAGATATTTGGCATCCTGAGTTGTGGTACCCTATAATATCTATTTTAACACTTATAGTCAGAGATGTTCCACTATTACATAAATTCTCTTTTATTTTCTCTGTAAAGGGTTTATGATAGCTATGATACATGTGTGTCCTTAGAGCTAATCGTCTCCCCAGGATCCCCCATTAGAGTGCAATCTGCTAAGCTTTCAGACCAGATCTAGTCTAACCTGAAGTATCTGTAGTGAGTGGTGTTTATCACTAGACAAAATGCAGACTTTCATATTAATTTGTAACAGCACATACCAATTTTTTGTCCCTTTGTTTGGTTTTTCATTCACAGTTTATGATTTGTGGCTTTAAGATGCAAACGAGTTTTCTAGTTCAATTCATTGGCTTGCCAAAAGACTGTATAACAGTTTAAAAACACTTCGACTGTTTCCTAATATTCTTCTCAGAGAACTTTCAGACATAGTCAATGATCTGCAAACCTTACAATTTATCATAAGTCAACAGGTACTGAATCAGCCAATAAGAAGTCAATGTTAGACAAATATCTCACAATACAGTTACAGAATTTCAGAATACAGTATTATTCCATATTACAGAATATTCTGTTATACACAATTACACAATACAGAACACAGTATTAATAGAGTAACGGAACTGAATGATCTACCTAAACAATATTCAATAAATTTGGTAGTCTTGTACACGTAATTATTAATTTTCCATGTTAACTATTATTTTCCCTGGAGATACAATATGCATAAAATTATTGTTGTTGTTATTAAATTATTATTGATTTAAAATAAAGCCTTTCTACTCAAAGTTTCTCCATGTACTGTAAGCATCAATATAACTAGGATAAACTTAAAATCATAGGCACCGCCTCCAATTACCTGAATTAGGATCTTCATTTCAATAAGGTTCCCAAGCACCTAGTCTGCACCTTCATGTTTGAGAGATACTGAACGAAAGAATTTAGTCGTGGTCTTTAATATGTAGTTCTGAAATTTTTGTTATGGACATCTTAACACAAATGTAGCAAATAATGGGAAAACATTTGAGAAAAATAATTTAGAAATTGATGTTAAAGCAAAAAGGAAAGAGATAACTATTAGAGTTGAATTCATTGCAAGATCTAATATGAAAACAGATATTAATCTAATTTATATTGCAATATTGCATGCCATTACTATAAGACAAAAAGCAAAGTTGATTTGGTAATTAAGGAAAGCAGAAAATTATTTCTCTGCCCCCCACAATCTGTCTTTTTCTCTCTTTCACACATACGCACACACTTCATGGACACAAACAAAAGGAAATTCCTGGTCAATATACTAAACCATTGTGATGGTCCTATCCTCCCCTTATATCATTTAACATCTATCCTTCTATAACATTAAAACTTGATCTCTTTTAAAAAATGTTGTAAAGTTAAACATGTCATATAGCCTCTATAGGAGGTATATTTATCATAGTACTCGTTTCTTTTCCACTTTCAGGATCGACATATTGTAAGTTAAAGTACTGAACATATTTCAGCTTTGCAAGTATGAGAAAGGAGGTGAAAATGAGTTAGAGCTACTATTTATACTAAGAATTAATGGAACATTCTTCATTATTTTCCTGGAAAGTCAAATTCCTCATTATGAGTGGGTGCTTTTTGCTTTGAGGTTCTTTTCTTTTTTTATAATGAAAAGAAAAGAAAATATCACAACTTTTCAATCGTACAAACTCTCTCTCCCTTATACACACAAACACCACACACACACACACACACACACACACACATATCCACTTCAGAAAATTATCAGTAAACCAGCTGTATTTAAAGTTGAAATTTAGATTCACAATGTAGCACTGTATTATGTCTGTAGTTAATTTTAACACAAATAAGATAGGGCAAAATTAAATGTGCTAGCATTATAATACTTTGGCCACTTTGCTTTGTGAGAGTGACTGTGTTGTGTAGCTAGTGTCTGACATTGAAAAGATCTGAACTGTCATGTTGTCATTATGAACATTTAGGGGAGGAAAGAACCACAGTCAATCAAGGAAGAAGAAAAGTTAAACAGGCAAATCGGGCACAACGGTGATTCAGCAGCCACTCTAAGTGGCGGATTGCAGTTTGCTTGCCTACTTAAACTTGCAGCTGTGCTTAGGGGAAAAGGAAGGAAGGAGTGGGTGAAACCACTATGAAAATGAGGCTGAATAGACTGCTTTTGAAATTGAGCTTTATTCTCTGCCTATGTTGTAAGTACTATTAGCTGTCAATTATTTTAGCAAGTAATATTCATAATTTTTTTTTCACCTTCTGACATCGGATTTATAGATCTCAGTAACTGACTAAACACTTCAGATACCTGCAAAATGGCCTCTTATCTATCCCAACAATCAGAATCCTACTTCTTCAGTGTAAACTTACTGAGTGAAAAGAAGCTAGAAACACAATTATCTAAGTAATGAGTACAGAAAAACTTGCGGTGAATAAGTATAGCAAACTTGAGGAATTTTTATATACAACAATGCATAACTATATGGCATTTTGTAATTTGAGTAGAGCACCATATTTATTTTAAAAATACTACTTTCATTTTACAAATTAATTAACAAATTATTTTATAAAATTTAGAATTTCAAAATCTAGAAAAATATCTACTGTATTAAATTTTAGGGTTACTTGGGCATCAAACTTGGGAAGAGAGGCAAATGTGTACATGGCATGTTTAGGAAGCTCCAATTTGTCATGGAAAGCCATATATCCTGTTTTGAAGTAATTGACAGGAGAAACAGTGTATTTAAAGGCGGTGTCTGTGACTTGTGACTCCACATGGATATTGTATGCCATCCTTCCAGAGCAAGGCAAAACATTCTGACAAACACTATTTTGCAATCTCTTCTTAAAACACTGCAATGAAAAAAGTCAGTGGCTTTTAAACTTGCAAAGTTCCAGATTCAATGAAAAATAAAACAGAGTAGTTCCCTAGAGCTAAGAAGTGTCCGTTGTTGAGTTTGAACAACAACAAAGAAAGAAACTACCCAAAGAATAAAAATTAGAAGATGGAAACCCTGCTAGGAAAAAAAGAAAAAAAGTTTAAAATGTCTATCTCAAATAGGTTACTTGAGGAAGCTAGTTTCTTCTTATAGCCATTTATTTGAGTCTGCAACCATTTCTAGAAGGGATACACAAAGGATATTGGATAATGACTGACTCAGCTTTTCTTTCTAATTCTTTCTAGTTCTGATTCTTTTCTTTCTAATTCATTTAACTTCATGCCATAATTTTACTGTGTATAAAATGAGAATGTAAGTAGACTTTTGGCAATGGAAAAATACTTGGACTTATTTTTCTTATTCATATGTACTTCCTAAATTAGTTGATACCGTTTTATGACTTTATATATCTTCTATTCTAATTACTCCCAAATGTATACCTTAAATAACATCTCTCTCAACTCCATGTTTGATGTCTGACTTAATGCCTAATAGATGTCTCAAATTAGCATATCAAATGTACTCTTGCCTGCGACTTTAGTGTTCCCAGCCCACTCAGTGTACCAACAAACAGTAAACAGACCTCCTACTGCTGACACCATATTTGACAACTGTTTTTTTTCCTCATATCTCACATGGCAGAGATGACTAACTTTCCACTAATAATTCATTTTTCACTTTTGCAGAGCAGAGTTGTTATAGGAAAGTGGCTGCCTAAAGAGTCACCATATTTCCTGTTCTCCTTGCATAAAACTTGGAGCACAGCAGCTGGTTTTCACCAGAGAAAAGTTAATAGAAGTGATACATTGACTTTTTTGGGCAATGTGCTTAAGAAGTGAGTGCACCTTCTTCATCCTTTTTTTTTTCCCCATCAGCCAGTCGGATGTCAATGCCTGGGAAACCATGGAACCCACATAATGTTTGCAGGTTCTCAATTAGACTGGCTCCATAAATGACTGTGTGAAAAGTAACCCCCACCCAAAAGCACACAGGCCAAAAACATCCACATTAGACTGTCAGAGGCAAAACAAAACTTTAGTTTTTAAGCCACTAAAAGAATGAAGTATGTTTGTTATAATAACTAGTGTCATACCATATGCTGTATGATTCTGCTTATGTGAAATGTCCAAAGTAGGCAACCCTATAGAGACAGAAAGTAGATTAGTATTGCCTAGTGCTAGGAGACCAGGAGTTGGGAGAAAGTAGAGTGACTGCCAAGGGGCACATGGTTTCTTTCTGGAGTAAAGAAAGTATTCTAAACTTAGAGTGTGGCAATGATGGCACATCTCTGTGAACATACGAAGGACCAATGAATTGTATACTTTAAGCAGGTGGATTTTATGGTATGTGAATTATTTCAATAAAGCCATAATTTTTTAAAATGCAAAAAAAAAAAAAACTAGTGTCATAATAACTAACACATTTAATATATAACCCAATATCAAATATCCTTCAAAATATATCTGAAATCCAGACATCTCTTGCTTCTTGTGCCACCACAAGAGAGCAAGGCACCTCCACTGTTTTCCCTGAATTATGGCAATAGCCTACTAACTGGTCTCTTTGTTTTGACTCTTATCTGCCTTTATCTTGTAAGTATCTAGTAGCTAAAGTGATTCTTTTAAAAATGAAATCTACTCATATAATTTTCCTGCTTAAAATAGTTCAATGGATTTCTAGTATACTTTGAATTAAACCAATTAAAAAATTGGCAGAATATCTCATAGACACCCCATCAGAGAAGATATACAGGTGGCAAATAAATACACTAAAAGACGTTTAACATCATATGTCATTAGGGAATTTCAAATTAATACAACGAGATACCACTACACACCTATTAGAATGGCTAAAATCCAGAAGATTGACAACACCAAAAGCTGGCAAGGATGTAGAGTAACATCAGTTCCCATTCATCGCTGGTGGGAGTGCAAAATGGTACACACACTTAGGAAGACAGTTTGGCAGTTTCTTACACAAGTAAACTTACTTTTAACATATGATGCAGCAATTGTACTTCTTGATACTTACCCAGATGAACTGAAAACCCATGTCTGCACAAAAACCTGCATACGGATATTTATAACAGCTTTACTCATAATTGCCAAAACTTGGAAGCAACATGGAGGTCCTTCAATAGGTGAACGAGTCAACAAACTGTAGTACGTTTATACAATGAAGAATTAAAATGAAATTAGCATAAAGAAGCACCACAATGGCTGAGTAGAAGCAGCTAGTGTGTGCCACTCTTACAGAGAGGAGACAGTGGCAAGTAAACACTAGCTCTTGAAGCAAGTTATCCATGAGACCACATTGGGATTCATCAAGGAAGCAATAGTGACCCGCAGGGAGCAGAGGGCAGCCAGGCAGGACAGCCACCTACCTGGGACTAGCGCAGAGCCAGGGAAGGCTCCCTACATGGGGAAAGGGTGAGTGGGTGAGAGCCCCCAGGAACTCAAACTTCTTCCATTAATGTTTGCCATCCTGGGCATAAGAGACCTCTCCTGATCCCCCCCCACCCCCAGACCCGCATGGAGTCTGAGCAGAGCTGCTACTCAGGCCCATGTGGAGCCCCACAGGCCTTGGATCCTTGAGCACCCCAGCACCAGCTGCCCCAGATCTACCAACAAGGGAGCCCAGGCTCTATTGTGTGCCCCTAGGTTAGGGGCCACATACATGATGCTGAGGAACCAAATGACTGCAGACCCAACTTCACTAGACAAAGCCCACCGGCCTGGGAACCCAGCACTGCCACCTCACCCACACCTGAGTCAGCTGCAGCTCTGCATTTCTCTGGGATAAATCTCCCACAGGCAACCAACAGGCCTGCCTATGGTTTCCACCCCTGCTTCCCTTAGGCTGGAGGAGTGAAGAGCCACAAAACTGCCACAGGTCTCCAGCACACCATAGCTACCTTGTAGAACAGTGGCCAGACTGTTTTCCATGCCGTCCCAGCCCCTGCTACTTCTCCCTGGACAGGGCCCCTGGCGTGGGCCCTCAACACAGCTGCCTTACCCTCACCTGATTACTTCAGTTAGTAGTGGCTCTGCATTTCTCTGGAATGGAGCTCCCAGAGACAACTGACAGGCTTTCTGCCACTGCCACCACAGCAGTACCAACCCTTGCATCCCCCAGACTGGGAAAGGAACAAAGTCCTGATGGCTTCTGCATGCCTACAGCACACACAGTTACTCTACAGAGAGGAGGACAGACTATCTTCCTTGTGAGCCTCCAACACCCCTGCTTTTCACTAGGCAGGGCCTCAGCTTGGGCCACAGGGTAGCTGCCCCCGAGCCAGCTGAACATTCCCATTGGCAGCAATTTTGTGTGTCTCCGGCGTGGTCTCCAGAAGCAATTGACAGCCTCTCTGCTACTACCCACAGCGGTAGCTGCCCTTGCTGCTGCCCATCTGGTGGGGCAGGGAACAGAGAGCCTGAGAGCTTACGAGCTTACCTTGCCCCTCCGACATGCTGCAGCTGCCAGAGAAAAGTTCAGAGTGTCTTCCTGGCTCTTCACCAATCAGAGACCCTGGCTTGGGCCCAGAGTGCAGTCACCCGACCCTGGATGATCATTTTCACGGGCAGGGGCTCTCTGTTTCTCTGAGGTGGAGCTCCCAGAGACAATGACAGGGCCTCTGCCATTGCCACTGCTAAGGTCCCCACCCTTGGTGCTCCTGAGCCGGGAAAGGAACAAAAAGCCGGAGCTTTCCCCCAGGGCTGCAGTAAGGAGCTTAGGAGTGTTAAGCCAAAATCTGTGGATAGCACTTAAACAGAAGAGCCCAGGCCCTCAGAGCACTGAGAGGGGTGAGTCGCTGGGCTGCTGTGGAGAGCAGGGCCTGCCTCCCCCCACAGGGCCAGCCTAGAAAAAGTGTGGCCTGTCTCAGTGCCATGGCCTCTGCCTGAAGGAGCCGTGCAACCCAGAACACCTAATTAAAAAAAAAGAGGGCCCAGTGCCACTGATCGAAAGGGGCACCCTCAAGTCTCAGGAGAAAACCTGGTGAAGGGGTCACCTCTCTTACGGCATCATAAAGAATGGCTACAAAAACGAGGAAATAAAAAGGAGCCACATGGCTGAGTAAGAGCCTATCTTCTGACCATTACTCTTAAGTGCTATCTACTAGATTGCAACCCAAAGTAGATCACCAAAACTACTGTGCTACTTTGTCGTGCTGTGAAACCAAGGGCAATATTCTAGCCAAAAATAAAGATCCTGCACAGAGCCTTGGCCCTCTGAAAACATCCAGAAATGAATCCAACTGATTATATTCAAATTACACCATAGTTAAAGAAACACTAATCTTCCCATGTGAGAAAGAACCATAGCAAGAACTCTAACAATTTGAAAAGCCAGAGTGCACTCTTACATCCAAACAAATCAACTAGCTCCCCAGCAATGATTCTTAGACACTTAGAAACGAAAAAAATGATGGACATAGAATAAAGAATTTGGATAGCAAGGAAACTCGTTGAGATTCAGAGGAAAGTTGAAATCCAATCCAAGGGACCCAAAGAATTCCATAAAACAATCCAAGAGCTGGAAGATAAAACAGCCACTTTGAAAAAGAACCAAACTGAACTTCTAGAGTTAAAAAACTCACAAGAATTTCATAATATAATTGGAAGTATTAACAGCAGAATAGACCAAATTGAGGAAAGAATCTCTGAGCTCAAAGACCAATCCTTCAAATAAACTCAATCAGACAAAAATAAAGAAAAAAGAACTTTAAAAAAATAAACAAAACCCCTGAGAAATGTGAGATTATGTAAAGAGAAAAACAATCTGTGACTCATCAGCACACCTGAGAGGGGAGAGACAGAATAAACAACTTGGGAAATATATTTGATAAGATAGTCTACTATAGTTTCGCTAATCTCAAAGGAGCAGTGGATGTACAAATTCAAGAAATGCAGAGAACCCTGAGTAGATCCAATTCAAGATGATTCCCAAAGCACACAGTCATCAAATTCACCTAAGTCAGTGCAAAAGAATAAGTCTTAAAGGCAGCTACAGGGAAGGGTCAAGTCATGTACAGAGGCAACCCCATCAGACTAGCAGCAGACCTCTCAGCAGAAACCTGACCAAGCCAGAATAAACTGGGGGTCTATTTTCAGCATCCTTAAAGAAAAAGAAATTCCAACCAAGAATTTCATATTCTGTCAAACTCTAGTTCATAAGGGAAACAGAAATAAAACCTTTATCACACAAGCAAACGCTGAGGGAATGCATATCAACTAGACCAGACTTACAAGAAGCCCTTAAGGGAATGCTAAACATGGAAACAAAAGACTGACATTTGCTACCACAAAAAAGCACTTAAGCACAAAGCCCGGAGGAACTATAAAGCAATTACACAATTGAATCTACATAACAACCAGCTAATAACATAGCAACAGGATCAAAAATCTCACATATCAATATCAATACTAACCCTGAATGTAAATGGGCTAAATGTCCCTTTTAAAAGACATAAAGTGACAATATGGATAAAAAGACAAGACCCAACTGTCTGCTGCTGCAAAAGACCCAACTAACATGTAGCAACACCAACAGGTTCAAAGCAATGGGATGGAGTCAGTTCTGTCATGCAAATAGAAAACAAAACAAAAAAAAATAGCAGGAATCTGTATTTTTATATCAGAGAAAACAGATTTTAAACCTATAACAAGAAGGAGAAAGAAGGACATTGCATAATGATAAAGAGTTCAATCCAACAAGAGGACTTAACTGTCTATCCTAAATTTATATGCATCCAACATTGGAGCACCTACATTTATAAAGCAAGTGCTTTTGAACTAGGAAAAGTCTTAGCCACACAATAATAGTAGAGGACTTCAACACATCACTGACAGCATTAGACAGATCATTGAGGACAAAACCAACAAACTCTGGATTTTAACTTTACACTTTACCAATTAAACCTAATAGACACCTACAGAACACTCTACCCATCAACCACCAAATATACATTCTTCTCATCTACACATGAAACATAATCTAAAATTGACCACATGCTCAGTGATAAAGCAACTATATAAATGCAAAGAATTCAAAAGTATTCCAAGCACACTCTTGGACAGCAGTGCAATAAAAATAGAAATCAATATCAAGATCTCTCAAAAGCACACACGGAAATTAAACAACTGACTCCTGGAATAATTCCTGGGTAAATACTGACATTAAGGCAAAAAATAAATTCTTTGAAATAGATAAAAATAGAGACATAACTTATCAAAATCTCTGGGATTCAGGTAAAGCAGTGTAAAGAATAAAGTTTATAGTGGCAAATGCCTTCATTGAGAACTTAGAAAGATTTCAAATTAATCTAACTCTGAACCTAAAAGAACTAGGAAAAAATAACAAACCAACCTAAAAGCTAGTCAAAGAAAAGTAATGACTAAAATTAGAGAAGTGGATAAAATTGAGATGCAAAAAAAATTCATACAAAAATCAAATAAACCAAGAGTAAATTCTTTAAAAACAAAAAGTTTGATAAATGGCTAGCTAAATTAATAAAGAAAAAAAGAAAAGATCCAAATAAGTACAACCAGAAATGATAAAGATGACATTACAGCTGATCCCACAGGAATACAAAAGATCCTCAGAGAATACTATGAGCTACTCTATGTACAAAAATTAGAAAATCTAGAGTAAACTGATAATTTCTCAGAAATATACAATCTTCCCAGATTGAATCAGAAAGAGATTGAAACCCTGAATAGACCAATATTGAGATCGGAAATTGAATCTGATATGTAAAAAAATCTATCAACCAGAAAAGCCCTGGAGCAGATGATTCACGGGTGAATTTTATCAGATGTGCAAAGAAAACCTGGTACCAATCTTACTGAAAGTATTCCAAAAAATTCAGGAGGAAGGGCTCCTCCTAACTCATTCTGTGAAGCCAGTGTCTGCCTAATAAGCCAAATCTGACAGACACACAATGAAAAATGAAAACTTCAGGTGAATATCCCTAATGAACCTAGATGTAAAAATACTCAACAAAATGCTAGCAAACTAAATATAGCAACACTAAATCTAGCAAAAAATTAGCACACCACAATCAAGTAGGCTTTATTCCTAGAATGCAAGGCTGGTTCAACATATGCAAATCAATAAAATGTGATTCACCACATCAACAGAATTAAAAATAAGAACCACATGATCATCACAATATATGCAGAAAATTAATTTGATAAAATCCTGCATCCATTCATGATAAAAAAAAAAAACCCTATAAACTAGAATTGAAGGATCATACCTCAAAATAATAAAAGCCATCTATAAAACTCCAACAGTCAACAACATACTGAACAGGCAAAAGTTGGAACCATTTCTGTTAGGAATGCTCACTCTCACCACTCCTGTTCAACATAGTTCTTGAAGTTGTAGTCAAAGCAACCATGGAAGAGAAAAGAAAGAAAACACATTCCAATAGAACTCTGACTGTCCCTCTGTGGTGATGATATTATTTTATACCTAGAAAACTCTAAAGACTCCATCAAAAGCCTACTACAACTGATAAATGACTTTAGTAAAAGTTTCACAATACAAAATCAATGTACAAAAATTAGTAGCATCTCTATACACCAATAATGTCCAGATTAAGAGTAAAACCAATAATGAAATCCCAGTTACGACAGCCACAAAGAAAATGAAATACCTAGAAATTCAGCTAATCAAAGAGATGAAAGATCTCTATATAAGGAAAACTAAAAAACACTGCTTAAATAAATCAGAGACGACACAAATAAATGGAAAAACATTCCATAATCATGGATTGGAGGAATCAAATCATTAAAATAGCTATATCTCTCCAAGCAATTTACAGATTCAATGTTGTTCCTATCTATTTACCAATGTCATTCTCCATAGAGTTAGAAAAAAGCTATTCTAAAATTCACATGGAATGAAAAATAACCTGAAAAAACAAAGCAATCCTAAGCAAAAAGAACAAAGTGGAGTCATCACACTACCTGACTTCAAACTAAACTCCAAGGATATAGTTATGAAAACAGCACGGTACTGGTACAAAGATAGACACATAGGAAAATGGAACAGAATAAAAAACTCAGAAATAAAGCTGCACACATACAGCCATCTGAACTCCAGCAAGGCCAACAAATACAAGCAATGAGTAAAGGACTCCCTGTTCAATAAATGTTGCTGTGATAACTGGCTAGTCATATGCAGAAGAAGGAAACTGGACCCTTACCTTTCACCATATACAAAAATTAAGATGAATTAAAAATTTAAATGTAACAATTCAAACTATCACCTTTCCAGAAGAAAACCTAGGAAATACCATTTTCATCATCAGCCTTGGCAAAAATTTTTGGCTAAATCCCCTACAACAATTGCAACAAAAGCAAAAGTTGACAAATGTGACCTAATCAAACTAAAGAGCTTGTGCACAGTGAAAGAAGCTATCAATAGAGTGTGTGGACAACCTACAGAATGGGAGAAAACATTTGCAAACTATGCATCTGACTAAGGGCTAATATCCAGAATCTATCAGGAACTCAACTCAACAAGCAAAAGCCAAATAATCCCATTAATAAACGGGAAAAGGACATGAACACACACTTTTCAAAAGAAGAAATAGAAGCAGCCAACAAATATTTAAACAAGTGTTCATCATCAGTAATTATCAGAAAAATGCAAATTATAACTCAGGATGAGATATAATCTCACACCAGTCAGAATGGCTGCTACTAAAAAGTCAAAAAACAACAGAGACTAACAAGGATGCAGAGAACAGAGAACCCTTATACACTCCTGGGGGAATGTAAATTTATTCAGCCTCTGTGGAACGTAGTTTGGAGATTTTGCAAATAACCTAAAACAGTGCTACCATTTGACCAGCAACCACATTACCCAGTGTAATACCCAAATGAAAACACATCAGAATACCAAAAAGACAGATGTACTCATATGTTTACCATCACACTAGTCGCAACAGTAAAGACATGTCATCAACCTGGGTACTCATCAGTGGTAAACTGGATAAAGAAAATGTCGATGGTAAATGGTAAACTGGATAAAGAAGCATGGAATACTATGCTACTGTAAAAAATGTATATATATAAAAAAGACAAAAATCATGTCCTTTGCATCAACATGTTTGTAGCTGTAGGCATAAACCTAAGCTAATTCAGCAGGAAAAAATCGAATAGCACTTGTCTCACTTATAACTGGGAGCTAAATATTGAGCATACATAGATATAATGATGGCAACAATAGACATTGAGGACTACTAGAAGGGGGAGGAAGGAAAGTGGTGTGGAATGAAAAACTATCTATTGGGTACTATGCTCACTATCTGGGTGCAATATACCCATGTAACAAACCTGCAAACGTACTTCCAGTATCTAGAATAAAAGTTGCCAAAAAAAGAGAAAGAAACTATCAAGTCACTAAATAATACATAGGAACTTTAAATGCATATTGCTATGTGAAATAGGCCAATCTGAAGAGACTACATAATGTATGATTCCAAGTGAATGATGTTCCGTAAAAGGCAAAACTAGGAAGATCCAAAAAAGATCAAGGGTTTGAAAGGGAAGAAGGAATAAACAGGTGGAACACGGGGCATTTTTAAGGCAGTGAAACTATTGTATATGATATTATGATGGAGGATACCTGTCATTATAGGTTTGTCAAAATCTATAGCAATTATAACACAAAGACTGAACCTTAGTGTGAACTATGGATGTTAGTTAATACTAATCTATCACTATTGTTGCATCAATCACACAAACGTACAACTCTCATTCAAGATGTTAATAGTAGGAAAAACTGGAGGTGGGAGCAGAAGATGGTGCAGAGGTGTGTAAGAACTCTGTGTGCTTTCAACTGAGTTCTTCTGTAACCTAAAATGACTTCAAAAAATAAAGTGTTAATTTAAAAATATATACATATCATATCACCTTTATAAAAACAGACTTACTTTAAAATAGAATAAGCCTTGGTGTAAAACATAGGTGATATATTTTCCTATTACAAAGCTGTACAGTAGGCTATTTAAATATTAAGTGGACTGTACTCATCTTCATAAATGAGATCAAATTTTGAAAACAAATTTGGGCTAAAAATTTTTGTAATGCAAAATAAATGTAATAAAATAAATGTGTCTAAAATTAGCGCAATTTTAAAATAACTATCTTGTACCATTAACACTAAAATCCTGCTTTATTCTCACTTCTGTAATTTTATTCTAAATTAGTCCACCATTTCTTTTTCTTTTTCTTTCTTTCTTTCTTTAGAGATGGAGTTTTGCTCTTGTTGCCCAGGCTGAAGTGCAATGGCATGATCTCAGCTCACTGCAACCTCCGCCTCCTGGGTTCAAGTGATTCTCCTGTCTCAGCCTCTTGAGTAGTTGGGATTACAAGTGCCTACCAGTACGCCTGGCTAATTTTTGGTATTTTTAGTAGAGATGGGGTTTCACCATGTTGGGCAGGCTAGTCTCAAACCCCTGACCTCAGGTGATCCTCCTGCCTCGGCCTCCGAAAGTGCTGGGATTACAGGCATGAGCCACTGCGCCCGACCATTAGTCCTCCATTTTTTGGGAAACCAAGTAAGTCAGTCAGCAAATAAATAGCAGCTACCTTCTTTTGCTTTGTGTTTGTTTTGTATATTATATTCATTTAATTTTGTTTATTATATCTGTAATTGAAGAGTAAAATAGTAAAGTGTGATCATCTCTGTATTTCATCCAAATGCATTAAATTAATTTAAGGCAGAACATTACTTGTTTTTTTCCCACAATATTGTCAATCAGATAATAAACATAGTATAAAACAGATAACTGGAAAAAATATTAAGAATTAATTGAATTCACAAGCATATACAAAAATATTTTAACAGTCCATCAATTTTCTCTTAGAAGTTTTGAGACATCATTCCCAGAATCTGACAAATTAAGTAGGAAAAAAATTATAAATGTATAAAAATCAATATATGTCTTATTATTTTATTGTTAGATATTTTCCTCAAAGTTTCTGGTGATCTCTGAATGGCCCTTCCCATATGACAAGGAGGCTCCAGAGACATGATTGCCATTTCATGTGCATGAGTGAAACTGATTGCCTGGGAAATGCTGGTGATCTCAGAGTCTAAAGGAGAAAATATGTGATCCCACTTTTCATCAAGCAGATTTCCACGTATTCTATCAGTTTCAGTAAGGCATAAGACATCCCTACAAACTCAGCCTCCTGTCACTTAATTCCCAGGCCCCCTGATTCAACATCTTCAGGGAGTAAATGCCGTGTATCCTCTTACACTGAGGAGAGAATAATTTCCTGGCTGTGCTGTGTGGTGATGGGCATCCAAAGCCCAACCGATTTCTCATGTATTGCTTTAATCAATTCTTCAATTCCAGCAGCGCTTCTCTTTCCTCACTTCAATCATCCACCAGCCACAAGAGGAATCTCATGCTTTTGATTTTAGAGCCTTTCCTCAACTCTGCAACACAAATGGTTTTGTGTCTTGGCTTTTCCAATCTCTCACTCCTATTTACTACTGTCCAGTTGAAAGTTCTCATTAGCCACCACTTTTTCTTGCAGTCTACATATCCTTTCTTCTGGGTCAATAATGTAAAATAAATCTCTTTGTTGGACAGTTAGAATTGAGTAAATTAAATGTTTGTGTTTAATATATGATGTTTACACAGAAGTCTTATATAGCAGATTTGAATCTATATACATATTTGAATAAATAAGTATAGAAATATTATGATGAAGAGACATAAATACTATTTGCAAATACCATAGAACAAATACTCAATTGATTATATACACTTGCAAAGAAAACTTTGAAAAATTATCCAAATATATTAGTTTGCAGGAAGTTAAATTGTTGGTATTTTATCATACTGGAAATTTAGAAACGGTAAACACACATAGAGGCTACAATGTTTGACTATAATATAAAAGCACATAGATTTTTTAATGACAGTTCATAACATTTAACCCTAGACATTTAAAACCACTGACCTCGAGCTCTCACCATGTACAAAACTTCACACAAGATGGAATCAAAGGCTTAAACTTAAGACCTGAAACTTTGAAAACCCTAGAAGAAAACCTAGGAAAAACTCTTCTGGACACTAGCCTTGGTAAAGAATTTATCACCAAGTAATCAAAAGCAAATACGGTAAAAACAAAAATAGACAAATGAAACAAAGAAGCTTCTGTGCAGCAAAAGAAACAATCAACAGAGAAAACAACCTATGACATTGGAAAAAATATTTGCAAATGATGCATCCAACAAAGGGCTAATATCCAGAATTTTCAAGGAACTCAAACAACTTTGCCCATTAAAAAGTGGACAAAGGACATGAACAGACAGTTTTTTAAAAGAAGACATACAAGTGGCCAAAAAAATATAAAAAATACTAATATCACTAATCATCAGAGAAACGAAAATTAAAACCATAATGAGATACCATCTCACACCAGTCCGAATGGCTATTAATAAAAAGTTGAAAAACAACCGATGTTGGCGAGGATGTAGGGAAAAGGGAATACTTACACACCATTGGTAGGAACGTAAATTGTAGTAAAGCCTTTATGGAAAACGTATGAAGATTTCTCAAAGAATCAAAAATAGAACTACCATTCAATCCAGCAGTCCTACTATTGAGTACATGCACAAACAGAAAGAAATGATTGTATCCAAAAGATACCTGCAATTGTATGTTTATCACAGCTCTATTTACATTAGCGAAGATATGCAATCAACGTGTCCATCAGTGGATGATTGAATAAAGAAAATGTTGTGTGTGTGTGTATGTGTGTGTGTATACATACACATTACATGTGTATATATGTGTGTGTGTATATATACATGTGAGTAGTATTTTATGTGTGTATACATATATACACACACCCTGCATCTCTATATAAGCATCTATACATACACACTGTATATATACACACACACTACATCTATATACATGTGTATACACACACACATACACAATATAAACTATTACTCTGCTATAAAAAAGAATAAAATAATGTATTTTGCAGCAACATAGATGGAACTGGGGCTATTATCCTAAGCTGAATAATTTGGAAACAGAAAGGAAAATGTCTCAAGTTCTCACTTGTAAGTGGGAACTAAATAACAGGCACACAAGGAGATACAGAACAGAAAAATAGATGGTGAAGACTACAAAAAGTGAGAAGATGGGAGGAGGATAAGAGTTGAAAAACTACCTTTTGGGTACACTAAAAGCTTTGACTTCAAACTATGCAATATATGTGAGGAAGCTGTACTTGTACCCCCAAGTTATATTTTTTAAGTCAAAAATTAAAATACAAAAATAATTATTAGGAAGAAATAAAAATGAAATGAATAGTTAACAATAACTCTGGCCGGGCGCGGTGGCTCAAGCCTGTAATCCCAGCACTTTGGGAGGCCGAGACGGGCGGATCACGAGGTCAGGAGATCGAGACCATCCTGGCTAACACGGTGAAACCCCATCTCTACTAAAAAAATACAAAAAACTAGCCGGGCGAGGTGGCGGGCGCCTGTAGTCCCAGCTACTCGGAGGCTGAGGCGAGAGAATGGCGTAAACCCGGGAGGTGGAGCTTGCAGTGAGCTGAGATCCGGCCACTGCACTCCAGCCTGGGAGACAGAGCGAGACTCCGTCTCAAAAAAAAAAAAAAAAAAAAAAAAAAAAAAAAAATAACTCAATTTTATAGTTTATATGCGTAACTCCCAAATTTCCTCTGAGCACCAGAATCCCATTTGTAAAGGTCTACTCAGTACTGTTCCCTTGATCCTTGGCAACACCTGTAATTCTGTAGGTCCATCAGTAAGCTCATTACCTTCTCTTTAAAAACATGCTGCTCTTGGCGGGCGCGGTGGCTCATGCCTGTAATCCCAGCACTTTGGGAGGATGAGGAGGGTGGATCATGAGGTCAGGAGATCAAGACCATCCTGACTAACACAGTGAAACCCCGTCTCTACTAAAAATACAAAAAAAATGGCAGGTGTGGTGGCGGCGCCTGTAGTCCCAGCTACTCGGGAGACAGAGGCAGGAGAATCGCTTGAACCTGGGAGGCGGAGGTTGCAGTGAGCCAAGATCATGCCACCGCACTCCAGCCTGGGCAACAGAGCAAGACTCTGTCAAAAAAACTATACTGCTTATTACAAACTTCCATGTTGATGTCCTGAGAAACCTTTCATGTTCTCAAGTTGAAAGCTCCAATTATCTTCAAATTTTGTTTTTCTTCATATTTTGAGATCGAATTATTAACCACAGGTGCCTTATTCTACAACTAAGATATTTCTTGAATCTGACTTCTTATCACTTTTTATGTAAATTGTTGCAAAACACAGCTGCCTTTAGTTTTTCTCTCTTCTCCCAAAAGACCTCAATAAAACAGAGATGATGTTTTCATCTCCATTTAAAAACAAAAGACAAAAAACATTTTTGGAGAAAAGTCATACATATACATATATACACACACGCACACATACACTATTTCATGAATTTCTAGTATTCATTCCTAACTCTACAAATATCCTGTAGAATCAATCACAATGTAACTCTGACTTCTAATTTTTTTTTTTTTTTTTTTTTTTTTTGAGACGGAGTCTGGCTCTGTGGCCCAGGCTGGAGTGAGCGGCGCCATCTTGGCTCACGCAAGCTCCGCCCCCCGGGTTCCCGCCATTCTCCTGCCTCAGCCTCCCGAGTAGCTGGGACTACAGGCGCCGCCACCACGCCCAGCTAATTTTTTGTATTTTTAGTAGAGACGGGGTTTCACCGTGTTAGCCAGGATGGTCTCAATCTCCTGACCTCGTGATCTGCCCGCTTTGGCCTCCTAAAGTGCTGGGATTACAGGCGTGAGCCACCGCGCTCGGCCTCTGACTTCTAATTTTAAAGTGTATTATTCTTTGATTCTACCCTTTTATAGATTCTCAGGGATCCTTGGCATGCACACCAGGCTGTAGTAAAACAAGACTGTTGACTATTATCCAATTCCATTGTCAGTTTACTGGAATATCTCCCCCTTTCCCTTACTTGTTCTGATAACATTGAACTCATTCTTGCAGGCCCACCTTAGTGTTTTGTCCTCAAGGATTCCTCTTGTCCCTTCATCAGTCCCATTTTCTATCATTTGTTTGTGTACATATATCTGTTTATAATATATGTTAATCTCTGAGAAATAGATTGTGTATTGCTCAGTTTTGTATTTCCTGAGAGGTCCTAGCCAAGTACTTAGATTGCAATGATTGGTACTTAGAATGTGTTTGTTCCAGATAGATGGGAATAATTAAGGATATAATCGTATTCGTTCTAAAATGTAAAAAAATTGCAGCTAATGATGACCCTAGCGTATTTTCAAGAAGTGGCAGGGTCTGAGATTTTAATCTGAATTAATTTGTAGTTTAATGAGGGGGATACATTCTGAGAAATGAGTCATTTAGTGATTTTATCATTGCATAAACATCAGAGAGTGTACTTACACCATCTAGATGGTACAGCCTACTACGTACCTAGGCTATTTGGGATAGCCTATTGCTCTTAGACTACAAACCTGTACAGCATTTTACTATACTGGATGATGTAGGCAATTGTAATACAATGAAAAGTATTTGTGTATCTATACAAAAAAAGGTACAGTAAAAACATGATATAAAAGATAAAACATGATATTGCTGTATAGGGCACTTCCCATGAACAAAACTTGTGGGGCTGGAATTTGCTCTAGGGTGAGTCGCTGAGTGAGTAGTGAGTGACTATGAAGGCTTAGGAAATTATTATGTATGACTACAGACTTTATAAACACTGTACACTTAGGCTATACTACATTTATTGTAAAGAATTATTCCTTCAATAACAATATTAACCTTAGCATATGGTGACATCTTTATTTTATAAATGATTTTTTAACTTTTTGATTCTTGTAATAACACTTAGCTTTAAAAAATTGTTCAGATGTACAAAATATTGTATTTATTTATACCTTTAATCTGTAATCTTTTTTCTATTTTTCATTTTTTTAACTAAAAAATTTTGTTAAAAACAAAGACAAAAACATACACATTAGCTTAGGCCTACACAAAGTCAGGATCATCAATATCACTGTCTTTTACCTCCACCCCTTGTCCCATTTGGAGTTCTTCAGGAGTAATAACATGCATGGAGCTGTCATCTCCTATGACATCAATGGCTCTTCTGGAATACCTCCTGATGAAGAAGACTGTTTTACAGTTTTGTTTTTTTTTTATAAGTAGAGAGAGTACATTCTAAAATACTGATAAAAAGTAAAATATTATAAATACATAAACTGGTAACATAGTTGTTTATTATCATTATTAAACATTATGTACTGTGCATAATTATATGTGCCACACATTAATATGACTGGCAGTGCAGTAGGTTTGTTTACACCAATATCACCACAAACACATGAGTAATGCGTTGTGCTACAGAGTCACTAGGTTACAAGAATTTTTCAGCTCCATTACAATCTTATGGACCACCTTTGTATATGTGGTCCACTGTTGGCCGAAATGTTGTTACACTGTACACAACCATATTTGCAAGCTAACAAATTAGCGTGCCAATGTTTCATGTAAGCCAGAAGACTCCTTCATATACAAAGGACTTTATTACTCACATCAACAACCGTAATCAGAGCACCAATATTTGCACCAGTTCTCCAAACCACAATATCCACAGAACAACACAAAAAGGACCAGCTGATGTTGCGCCTTCATTGGTTTGTGTTAAAGGTGAGAAACTCGGAGTTTAAGGAAGCCCAATTGTTTATAATGGACAGGGGTTTTGCCCATATTTTCCCCAAAGATAATATATCTATTATTCTGTCAGAAAACACATCTTCTCCGTCTCCGACAGGGACAGGACTTCTATCTTCCACGGCTGTTATAACTGTTCTTGAAAACCTAATCTAGAACAAGGTAATCAGTGACTCTGCTCAGAAGATGTGCAGGAAAGCAAGAAACACATGAACATTCTCTCTCAATACCTGTTTAAATTCATAAGATTCTGATGAAGGCATAAAGGACAATTACGATGGAGGGAAACTGAAGGAAGTCCTTGGAGTACATGATTAGAACTATTATTCAGTCACTCAGTTCAATTAATATTGATCCAATTCCTACTCTGGACAGACACTCATCAAAATTCTGGTGACACAGCAGTGAACAAAACATATTTCTGCCTTCTTAAAACTTACATTTTACAAAGAGGGGCCTAGAAAGTTAACACATAAAATGTATATACTTACATTAGGCGATGATAAAATTTATGGAAAAAAAAAAGCAGGGTAAAGGGACACAAAGTAAAAGGTAGATTTTTAGATTGGGTGGCTAGTGGTGAACTCTGATTAAAAACGCTAACATAGTAAATATGAAGCTACGTAGCTATGTGGGAGAGTAGTGTTTTAAACAGAAGGACTAGGTTTTGAGGCCTAGAAGGAGAGTTTGCTTGACACATTTGAGGAATATTAAGGCCATGCAACTGTAGCACATTGAGCATGGAGGCCAGAGAGTAGTAAAAGGCGATGTGAGAAATTTGGAGTGGGGAGATAACGTGTTACCAAAACACCAGGGGTTTGGTCCAGGACCTGCTGCTCACTGCACAGAAAGCCAATAGTTGTCACTGAGACAACTATTATTGTCAAAGAAGTCTCTAATTGGGTGCTACACCTGAGGACATGGGAGATCAGTGTCAAATCCCCCTCCATGACTGACTAAAATTAGGGGTTTATATAGCAGGAAAGAAATGTAATAATGTGTAGGAAAATAGGAACTAGGGAGGGGTAAGGAAGCAGTCATGATGAATGAGGGTTCTGACATCTCATTGTCTGAATGTGACGATCTGGTGAGTTTTAGTTCTTAGATACTTTCTTTGAAAAGCCAGGTTGAAAGGCCCGAGGGTGCTGAGGAAGGATGTCAGGTAAAGCAAATGTAAGTATCAAGTTTTAAGAAAGTGAACAGAAAGGCCAATTTCTATGTCCAAAAAAACTGTCTATGGGACTCCGCTGGGTCAGTTTCAAATTTAAGGTCTTATAGGCCACTGCAAGCACTATGGAATTTATACTGACATGGGAAGCCATTGGATTATTTGGAGCAGAAGACTAAAAATAGGCTAGGTACAGTGGCTAACATCTGTAGTCCCAAGCACTTTGGGAGGTTTTGGCAGGCAGTTCACTTGAGATCAGGAGTTCAAGACCTGCCTGGATAACATGGCCAAACCCATCTCTTCTAAAAATATGAAAATTAGCCAGATGTGGTGGCGGGCACCTGTAATCCCATCGGCTCTAGAGGCTGAGGCAGGAGAATCACTTGAACCTGGGAAGCAGAGTTTGCAGTGAGCTGAGATTATACCATTGCACTCCAGCCTGGGGGATGGAGTGAGACTCTGTCTCAAATTAAAAAAAAACTAAAAAGAAAAAGTCTGAAAATACATAAAAACAATCAGCCATAAATTTTCAATTTTTGAAGGATTGAGTTGAACTAGGTTAAATGGTAAATATGTTGGAAACTAGAAAACCAGTTAGGAGTTGACTGCAAGAATCCATGTGAAACTTGATGGTAGTTTAGACTAGGATGTTTGTAGTGTATACAGATTTAAAATACATATTGAAAATTAGCCGGGCACGGTGGCTCAAGCCTGTAATCCCAGCACTTTGGGAGGCCGAGACGGGCGGATCACGAGGTCAGGAGATCGAGACCATCCTGGCTAACACGGTGAAACCCCGTCTCTACTAAAAAATACAAAAAAACTAGCCGGGCGTGGTGGCGGCGCCTGTAGTCCCAGCTACTCGGGAGGCTGAGGCAGGAGAATGGCGGGAACCTGGGAGGCGGAGCTTGCAGTGAGCCGAGATCCAGCCACTGCACTCCAGCCTGGGCCACAGAGCGAGACTCCGTCTCAAAAAAAAAAAGAAAAAAGAAAAAAAAAAAGAAAATTGATCTGGCAAGATATCCCAGATGGGAGAAAATAAAGGGGAGTCACCTTGATTCCATGATTTCCAGTTTAATCCATTATAAGCAAGAACAACCAGTCAGGAAGATACTACAAAATCATCTATATTCATCATATTCTTATACTGTGCTACTATATAGTTTTAAAATATATGTATTTTCAGTATTATCTCATCAAGTTCAATATTTTTCATTAAATTGGTTATGATCATCAAAGTAGCTAGAAAGCTTAGAGCAAATTTTGTTAAATGCAGGATGTTCTTTATTCTAATTTTTATGTGGAAATGTATAAATATTTCAGCCCAAGTGTTCTCCTATAAATCTTTTGTTTCATTAAAAGTAATATTTTTTGACAAATATTTTTGCAAGACAAAATTCGTCAAATAAGTTATCATTATTTATAATTCTTTGGCTATTTTACTGAATTCGGAAACTGAACAATTATAGGCCTTCTCAACTTAATCTCATTTTTGTACTGGATATAGGTTTATCCTAACAAAACAGAAACTCTATCAAAATATTTTTCCAACAAACTGAGATATTCTAAAACAAAATTATAGAATTTCAAGGTCTCAACTAATTCTAAAATTATAATAAATACCTAGCAGAGAAAACACAGATTGCTACATTAGAAGAGGATTTAAAAAAAAAAAAAAGTCAGCTTTCCACAAACATGTTGTAACTCAGTTATTCTATGAATGTACAAAAATATTTATTTCACAGCTACAATTTCTATTTTAATTGGTAGATATCTTGTCTGCGTCAGCTTAGGTCCTCTGAGAAGCAGAAGCCAAAATAGTATAGATGTGCAAGAGAATTATTGGGAAACACCAGTGAAGGACAAAAGGCAAATATTAAGAGAAGGCAGGGAGAACCTTCAGACCACACCTGTGGAAGTCAAGTGTGAAAGAAGGACTGGGAAGAAAGAGCTGAAGTGTATGATGCAGTTCTGAGATACTCTCGTCCAGGCCATAGGGGACTCCTCCAGCAAGTATTACCCAATAGAGTTGTCTGGTATTGGGTAGAAATTGTCTGGCTCTAGTACCACTGGCCATGCTAAGACGTTGGCTAAGAGGCTGGGGGGAAGCGTGGCTTCAGCATGCATGTCACAGTGGATCTGAGGAAGTATAGATTCAATATGACCCTTATGGCAGGTTCTCTTGAGAAGAAAGAGCAATGTTCCCCATGACCGTCATGGCCTCCGACAGGAATTAACTGATAATGTTTTTGAAACATCAGGTAACATTGACATAAAGCCCCCATTAGTGAACTCTTTTCGAAAATTGTTTTTTCTGCTAATGAAGTCAACCCAGTAATAGTTAAAGCTTCCCTTTTTATCCGAACCAAGAAAATTTAGCATCAATAAGTAACAAAATTAATTTAGAAGAACAGTCTTTCAACTAAATGAAATACCATGCTTCAGAAATGATGAGTAAACACAGCCCACACAGCTGCATGTTTTAAATCGTCATCTCCAGGCGCATTCTTCTGAAATAACTATTTTTTGAAGGAGAGTCTTATACTTTAACAGATTCATCTTCTCGTTGTCATGTGGATGCTATGCTCCTCATATTGGATTGTAAATGTTGAGATTCATTTTGCACAAGTTAATTTTTCATCATCAGAGCTTCCTTTTCTTGCATTGTAAAAATTCACTTTTTTCTTATTAATTTCTTATGGCAAATGAGTTTACTACAAAATGAAAAGTATAACTAAAACTCATATTAATAGGTATAGATTCATACCTTCATAGATTTTGGTGACAGCAATCAGATTATTCTCTATATGAGTATAACATGACCACTGTCTATCTAAATAAAAATATGGCAAAGGCTGGAAGTACATGGTGAATGTCTCACAAGCCCAACTTAGTTTATTTTAATGCAGCAATGTAATAATAATAATGGATTGTTTAAAAAATGAGCAATTCGGCAAAAGTCCTAATTCAGAAAACAATTCAGGAAAAATCCCAAAACACAGTACACTTCGACAACAGGCATAAACCAAGACCACCTGTGGTAAATTGACACTCTAGGGGCCACTGATATTTTCTAGACATGATATTCATATACTTAGTCGTAATTAAGGATAATTTTGAACACTGCCTATAGGAAAGGAGGAGTTAAGCAGGAAAAGCAATGCTGGGAAGCTTTGAACTAAGACTTACTCAGAAAAGAAAAGGGGAAATCAATCAGAATCATCTGTGTAAGTTTGAAAGAATTTTAAGAATGACTAATGTGTTAAGGTTGCAGATATGTGGGGTTTGAAGCCAAACATTGCTAGGTTTGAACTCTGCCCCCTTTCCATATGTCACTGGAGAAACCGAATGTACCTCCCCACACTTTATGCTTTTATATTCAGCTTGATATGCTTTGGTGTGTCCCCACCCAAATATCACCTTGAATTCTAATAATCCCCATGTGTCAAGAAGGGGGAGCCAGGTGGCGATAATTGAATCATAGGGATGGTTTCCTCCATGCTGTTCTCATGGTAGTGATTAAGTCTCACAAGATCTGATGGTTTTATAAGTGGGAGTTCCCCTGCACAAGCTCTCTTGCCTGTAGTCATGTGACACATGATTTTTGCTCCTCATTCACCTTCTGCCATGATTATGAGGCCTCCCCATCCATGTAGAACTGTAAGTCAATTAAACCCAATTCTCTTATAAATCACTCAGTCTCTGTTATGTCTTTATGAGCAGCATGAGAACAGACCAATAAACAACTGTTATGAATATTAATATAAATACATAACTCCTCTTACAATAATTTGTAGCTCTAGAAAGTATTAAGATTCCTAAACGTAGTCTTATATGTCTGGGGTACCAGAAGTTACTGAATGGAATTGGGAAGGTTGGCATTTAAAAAAATTAAGACAAGTTTTGATTTAGATACTGCCGAAGCACAGAATCTCTTTTATTTCTTGTTATCCAATGAAAGTTCTAATGCAAGCAAAAGAAGTTATTAGCATCATTAAGGAGTACAGTAAAACATACAGAAATATAGTATGATTGCCCATGAAAAATCTAAAGCAAAACTAACAAACTGATATGATTTGGATCTGTGTTCCCAATCCAAATCTCATGTAGACTATAATTCCCAGTGTTGAAGATGGGGCCTGGTGGGAGGTGATTGGCTGATGGGGATGGATTTCCCCCTTGGTGCTGTTCTCCTGATAATGAGTGAGTCCTCATGAGACCAGGTCATTTAAAAGTGTGTGGTACCTCCTACCCCTCTTTCCTCCTGCTCTAGCCATGTGAAATGCTGGCTCTGTCTTCACCTTCCACCATGATTGTAGGTTTCCTAAGGCTTCCTCAAAAGCCAAGCAGATGCCACCATCATCCTTCATATATAGCCTGTGGAACCGTAAGCCAATTAAACCCCTTTTCTTTACAAATTACCTAGTCTCAGATATTTACTTACAGCAGTGCAAGGGTGGGCTAATCCACAGACAAATGTCTTTCATCCAGTAAGTCACTTTCAGTGAAAGTTATAGAGCACCTGATCACTGTGAAATAATTCTAAATTCTATCCTCATAAATATTCCACATCTTCTAGTGTGTAGTTTTAATTTTTCTGAGTCCTGTAACAAAATCTATTTTGGCAAGACCTTCTCAGGGTAATGCAATGCAATATCATATGGATCATTCAGCTCGAATAATAATTTCTCAACTGATATCCACTGCAGCCAGCCTTTCACATAACAATGGACCTTGTCCAGCCTCATGCTCCACTGGCTTTCAAATGTCTTGCACTACTGACTCTCTGAATTCAGGAAATTCACAGAGGACATGACTTTTTGCATAAGATTACTTCTTTAAACTGACTCAGACAAAACTGAGCTCCCGAGGTTCTCATCAAGCAAGTACGTTTTGGTGCCATTAGCACATTGATGTTTAAACTTCACAGGAGTAAAAACAATAGTAATAGCTACGTTTGTTTAGATCTTACTTTGTGTCAGTCCCTGCCTTAAATATTGAACTTCCTCATCTCACTATTTTGAACATACTTTACGTAAGTGAGCAGAAGTTAAAGAGGGGAAGTAATTGGGAACAGGTCATGGGTCACCAAGCTGTGATCCTGGATCAGAGGAATCCAGTTCTGACTTCACATTTGTATTCTCAGCACCAGACCTGCCACCCTCATGTTTTGTCCATTTGTCCAACATCTAATGAAAACAGTTTCTCCACATACTAAATCAGAAAAATATTAATTTTAAAAAATAGTGATTTATAATCTTATGGGGGCAGATTATGAAATTGAAAAAACAAACAAACAAACAAAAAACTAGATTGAGACTTTAGAAGTATGGGAGATAACTAGAATTTAGCCATTGACCTGCTAGGGTGAATTACCTCACCTGTTTATATAACTTTTCACAACTGTAAAGTAAAAAATTGTATTAAATGTTAAAAACTTAGGAATGTCTAAATGTCCAGCATCCTTACCAATACATAAATGATATTGAAGGTCTATGCTTGGTATTATATGGCACATGGTAATGTATTAGCTGTAAGCATTTACTCACCTTGCTGTCACTCTAGATCACGTGCTTTCCCTTGAGGCAACTCATTTAAACATCCCAGCAGCAGTGGGGGAAACAATATAATACTCATTTTGTGATTGGGAACATTACATAATCTGCCCAACGTCAGACAACTAGCTCAGAGTATAGATATGAATTTATCATTAATGTCCCAAAATATAAGATGTTTTCAATATGATATAGACACATGAGAAATGTTGAACTTTTTAATGCACAGATATGGCAATTTTGTGCCATGTCAATTTAGAATTGGCTGTTGTACAAATCTGAATGGGATCTGGAAGCGCAAGTGAAAGCAATCTCCATGTTTACATTTAAGGGTTAGTGTAAGAACTGTTTCTCAACACTTTTAAAAATCATTGCCTTTCATATAAGTCTTTCAAAATTTTCCCCTTATTTCCTTTCCCTCCTTTTGAAATTAAATACTAAGTAACAAGATTTTGTCAAGTAGGATTAAGCCATGGAAGACCAAGAATCATGTTAATAAGAATTTTTTTCCCACCCCCTGCAAAACCAATTTTTGTCCCCTTGGAGGTGACATCCCTCCCACTGATATAGGTTAACTGATAACACCATTGATATAGGGTCATTTTAGCACTGCCACTGATACTGGCTCAATCTGTTGCCCAAGGCACCAGTTGTGCCTGCAGTTCTAGCTTCTGCACCATTTCCTCCATCACCTTCTGCAAATCCCGGACCAGGTATGTATACAGCTCCACTGATGAAGGCACTGGCACGATCTGCCTGTTACCCATATCATCAGAGTTGCAAGAGGTGAGACAGAGGCATACAGGTTCCCGTTCAGTCTTTGGGATTTCTGTCCATTCTCCCAAATTCCAGCTTATCATTGTGATATGGACAGGAAGCAAGGAAATGCTGAGTAGATGAGAGTGGTTCCCCAGCAAAGGCCCCACCTTCAGATCTGGAAACCCGCGGGCCTAAATGGAAAGAGGAATTCCTGTTTTCACTCCCAAATTTTGCCTTTTCCGACACCACTCTGACCCACCACTCTGCAATCTTATAGCCATAAAAATTCCGAAACCCTAAGCTCCATGAACAGAAGAGTGGCAGAGAGGCAGAGCAGCAGAGTGACAGAGCAGTGCAGCAGAGAAGGAGAAGGAGCATTTGAACGTCCAGAGGACTTAGGATAGGGTTGGAGAGGAAATTGGCTGTGGGATATCCCAACTCCAGGGAAAGATCATCTTCCCACTCCATCTCCTTTCCAGTTCCTCATCCATGCCACTGATAGCCACCTCCATCACTCAATAAAATCCCCACATTCACTATCCTTCAAATCCATGTGAGCTGATCCTTCCTAGACTCTGGATAAAGACCTCGGTACCAAGAGGGAAAGGTGTTAAAAGGCTGTCACCTTGACTCTCCACAGAACTGGTTTGATACTTAGCTGTCCACAGATGGCAACTGCTAAAAGAGCATTAATTGTAACACACCCCTAGATGCCACTGTGAGACTGGAGCCCAAAAGTACTTGCCCTGGCTCCTACCTGTCTGCATGCTCCCCTCCAGTAAAGGGTTTGAGCACATGGCAGCCCAAGCAAGTTCCACAAGTGGGTCAGAGAACTCTCCCATTTCAATTGTGCTCCTTCACATCATCTTTCCTTCTCTATTGCTGGCCCTGTTGACTTCAGGTCCAACACAAGAAGCAGGAATAACAGTCTAAATTGGACTGCATAACCAGTTTTCACAATTAAATAAGGTAAATTACCACCATAAATTTCTTACTGCATATTACTCAGTTTGATTTTTTCCTCTGATAGAATGCTAGATGATAAATATACAGTAATTATTTTATAGTTTCCAAATTTATCAACTTGAATATATTGACATAAATGTAAATATACAGTTCTCCTCATTCAGTTCTCTTTTTTATTTCCTGTCCTCTCTTTTAAAATGAAATCCTCAGGACAAACAAATAAATAAATAGTAAAAAAAAAGAAAGAAAAGAAAATTATTGTATACACGTAGTCTCACTTTTTCCTTCATGCTATTATATTCTATTTCTTTCAATATTTGATGCATGGTTTCAATGTCATTTACACATTCAAAATGATCTAGCAAAGGAACATTCTTTGACACACATGTTCTTTCTAATTACAACACCATTTGTCATCAGTGCTTGTAAAATGACTCTTTCATCTCTCACTTTATTGTTTACATAAATGTATTTTAAATAAAATGGATCTAAATTTGTATTACTTCTCATTGAATAGGAATGTAACTTATTTCCTGGTTTGTTTTTCTTCTTAGACTCTTGGGATACAACAGTTGGATGATACATTCACTTATTCTAATATTTAACTGTTTTCTTAAATCATTCATAATCTTCAAGATGGCTCAATTTTTACAACAAGACAACAATAATAAATATAAAAATTAAGAAGAAAAATAAGAAGAAGAAATTAAGACTAGGCATTTCATAGGAAGCTTTTTGAAAAGTAAGACAAGATCAAAATAGTTGGGCAAATTAGAAAGTACTTTCTTATTTCTATGAAAAATCAGTCTTCACGGAGAAAACAATAAGCATCTGTCCAATAATAGCTCAGTCTCAGATTGAGAATCTCTGTTCAGATATTGTGTTTGTTGAATGAAAAAAATGGGTAAGATAAGCTTTTCACACAGTTTGTGCTTTCATAGAGTTTGAATATGTAATCATAAATTTAAATATATTAACTGCATGCATTTATTTAAATGTCCAATATCAAAATAAATGCATCTGTGTTCATTGCAAACCACAGACATAGTCAAGCTCCTATGAAACTACTGTGAATTCTGTCACTTGGTACATTGTCTAAAATTGGCAAAAAAACACTGAAAACATCCTTCAAAATCCCGTGTGTGTACGTGCATGTATGTGTATAGAATAGATATTCTCAACATTTTTAATATGGTTTAATTTTACCTTAGGTCAAAGTTTTGAATACTAAGTAAAATGTTCTACTGTTTCTCTGAGTAAAAAATTTAACACATATCATTTCAAAAGAATCATGTTTTTAGAAAATTGGTCATTGTAGGTCATTTCTGCCTATTTTTAATTATGGCACCACTATGTCAATAAGTTATGTTTAGAACATTTACATTCAAACCCAGATTCCAATAATACATAAAATGTGTGTTTATGTTTTGTACTTATTTGAATTATTGTCCCTTTGATGATAGATATTTCAGCAGCTACAACATAAAAATATTAAGACATTTAGGAAAAAATGTTAGCACACAGGCTGTTAATATTTTTAAAAAGAACATTTGTCATTGTTGCTACTTGACTCATTGAAAAAAATCTCCTGTTGACATCACTCTAAAGGGAAATCCATTTGTGGCAAAAGAAAAAAAAATCCTTTAGGAAACCCATTTGGGATTTGTTATATGAAATTAAATTAAGTCACGTTTTAAATTTTCTAAAATTTGCTCCAAATACATATCAACAATTGCAGTATTTCTCTCTACAACTCTATTCTAAAACTACATCCCACTAAAAGTGTGATTTCTCTACATTTCTTCCATATATATCCTAAGAGTCATTATTCTAGCCTTTCTCAACATGAGTAACTCAAATATTTCAAATACTTTTAAAATAATTCCGTATAGACATATTAAATCAGATGTCATATTAAGGACGAAAAGTGTGGTCGGCCCTATATATTCTTTTTGGCTACCACAGAGGAGATTAGTACAAAATTGCATTGAGAGAGTCTCAAGCCAGATACTCACTAGGAATAGCTTCTAAGAGAGTACCACATGCTGTGAGCAAATGCAAGGAGCAGCTCACTGCTTTTCCATGTGACCAAGAGTGGCTGATGATGACAATGACAGCCAGAATGTATGGGATCGTGTGATCAGACAAAAGGACCCAAGGTTTGATACAGTGTGGACCAATGAACCAGGGAATAGAGGGAAACAGCCACACACGCACACGCACACACACGCGCGCACGCACACACGCCCACACGCCCACACGCCCACACGCACGCACACGCACGCACACGCGCACACACGCACACACGCACACACGCACACGCACACACACGCACGCACACACACAGAAATGTAAACGCAAATAGTGTGATTTTCATTGATTTTAGCTTAGTTTTGTTTTGTTTAAAATATAATTAGAAATAAATGTACATATCAGATAAAAATAGCTGACACCTAGTTCTAAATGCATACTTAGTCCAACTAAATGTAAGGTCAGTCAATGACTTGACTCTCTTCATTTCTTCTCATGCCTCACTCAAGAGAAAGTAGGTATTCCAGTTACTGTGGCTATGTAACAAATTACCCCCAAAATTAATGACATAGAATAACATATTATGGTACTTAGGGAGTCCTAGGACCAGCAATTTGGAGAGGACACAACAGGGATGCTTTGTCTTTATGCCACGTTGGCTGGGCCCTCAGCTGGTATACTCAAAAGCTTTGTTCACTCATATGTCTGGTGGATGATGGTGGCTGGCTGGCACCTCAGTTTCTCTCCGTGGTCTATCATCACGGGCTACTTTAGGCTTCCTGAGAGTATGGTGGTTTGGTTCCCAGGGCAGGTTTCACAGGAAATAATCCAGTGGATCTTTTATTCTTTTTATTACCTAGTTTTATAAGTCACATAGCACCACTCTTGCTGTACTCTCTTGATGAGAGCAATTATAAGTTTCCATCCAGATGCATTGACAGAAAATATAGACGTCGATTCTTAGTGAGAGAAGTGAGGAGTCACACTGTTAGAAGAACATGTGGGGTGGGAGATGGTGTTGCAGTTATTTAGATGAATAAAATCTGCCATGACAGGCAAGAGGCACAACATAAAGACTAAAATTAGAGCTGGTCCTTCTTTTAGTGAGTCTCTCCAAATGCAATCTTCTATCTTCTTCTTTCTGTTCACTACACTTGTTCAAACAGCAAAATGATTCATTTACATATTTTAATTACTTTACTTGGTTGACTCCCTGCTATTTGAAGAAGTGTATTTTTAATCGACTAAAAGAAGGTTAAGTTCTAGTTTTAGACTTTATATCATGCAATATTTATGAATAAGTGAGTCAGACGTTTGGTGAGACAGTGATGGGGCTATGGTCAAATCATGTCTTTTAAAAGGAATTCAATTTTTGAGGTTTTAGATATTTAATTTAAAGTGAAAGACTAGAAGACCAGTTTGTCAGGATAAGCACCATTGGTGACAGAGAACACAGAATGTGTGTAGCCTTGGGCTGAGGGACAGCTTTGATTTTTGTAAAATTATGAAGATAGGTTCTTCTAATCTGCCCAGAGATAATCTGTCAATTCTTATTCCCCTTTCTTTTCAAAGACGATCTCACCTTCTTGATGTTTATGCTCACACAGTACCCTCTGGGGGGCATAAACATCACTGAGATGTTTGCAATTTTTTTTAAATTTAATTTTATTATTATTATACTTTAAGTTCTAGGGTACATGTGCATAACGTGCAGGTTTGTTACATATGTATACTTGTGCCATGTTGGTGTGCTGCACCCATCAACTCGTCAGCACCCATCAACTCGTCATTTACATCAGGTATAACTCCCAATGTAATCCCTCCCCCCTCCCCCCTCCCCATGATAGGCCCCGGTGTGTGATGTTCCCCTTCCCGAGTCCAAGTGATCTCATTGTTCAGTTCCCACCTATGAGTGAGAACATGCGGTGTTTGGTTTTCTGTTCTTGTGATAGTTTGCTGAAGTTTGCAATTTTTACATACATGTGTCACAGCAGAGATGGGAAGATAAATTATGAGATATTTTGTAGAGGGACAATGACAAATGTGTGGTGTGTTCTATACAGAAGAACTCTGTTTGAGACCAGAAGCCCATTCACATGTATCAGTCTTCTGCTCAACTGTTTCAGAGACATTGAAGCAGGCCGTCCTGCGTGCTTCAGAGGCAATTGTAGGTGACGTCAGAAGATCCCAGGAATTGTGATAGCTCACAGTATCATGAATATTTGGGAGTAGATTTCATAGCAAAAAGAGTATAGAGAGCAGAGTCAAGGGTTTATGGGCAGATACTTAAACAATTGATATGTTTAGGGAGGTATAAAAAGATAAACTACATTCATGAATTATTTATTCAAATATACTATTTCATGGCTTTACAACAAAACTGTTTGACTCTAAAGAAGCTATATTCTGACAACCCTGATAATACAATGTTTAAAAGCAAACACAAAAAAATACAACTATACATTTTGTGTGATTACCTCTCAGTTACATATTTATGCCAGGGAAAGAGAACAAAAGTAATTAAGCAAAATACCTCACCCTTACTCCTTATTTGCTTATGACCAGGATAATTGGCCAACCTTATTTATGACAAAGGTTTACTAACCAATGCACTGATGGAATGTGTTCACACCTAAGTTCTTATGTGATGTAATATTATCCAAATGAACTGTACATAATTTCATTGTAAAAGAAAGTTTAATATAGAGGGTTTTTAAATCATTTTAAATTTTACTCTTTCCCAATCCAATATACTTTATTGAGAGAAAGCAAACAAATAGAATAAATCAAGATTTTACTCTTAACTCCACTTTTTCTTCTGCTGCTTATATAAAGTCTCACCTAAACAATAACAACGACAAAGGGGGCTCTGAACATTTCTTGTCAAAAAAATAAAAATACAATAAAAGAGCATGAAAAGTCCATACTCCAACAATGTCAACTTTCTCTTGTGATGGCAGGTAACTTAAGTCACAAAAAGACATGGAGCAGTAAGGGAAGAATCCCTGGTGTTCTGGTTTCTTTTTAAAAGAAAAATATGGCCTGCTCAGCTCTCACGGCTGCCAAGCATTTCATCACCAATCTTCACAGCATTCCTTCAGGATGGGTACTCTGTATCGTTAAGAAAAAAAAAAACAAAAAAACAAAACAAAAAAAACCAACACTGCCACTAATGGACAAGAAAAACTTCAAAACACATCAAGATAGATGAACATTCCTCATCATGTTTTTGAAAGTGTAGGCAAAAACAAAACAAAACAAAAATCAGACAGGTATGCCAATATCCAAATCAGATTTTGATAAAAGTAGGAATATCCATCTATGAACAGATGAAATTGATTAGATAGATGATAGGTAGAGAGTAGATAGGTAATGGAAGATGATATTTTAGCCTGATCTCTAAAATTATTTTGTGGAACTAAGGTACACCTTCAAATAAGAACACCACATGATGAACTTACTCTACTTATTTGTTCTCAAAGGGTGGATCACAAGGATATTTTTGGACTTAACAAGGTCAAATTTATGCACTCTGAAAACACAGAAATATAAAATTCTAAAAGATATTTGTATTTTTGTGAAGGAGGGTGTGCTGTTGCCGTTAGTTGTACTAATAAGTACTGTATAGGTTTATTACATAATTAATTTCTTTGGCCAAAACTACTAATGTAAAACAAAAATCAAAGAGACTTTTCTAAATGGGAATTTTCATGACTAATTTGAAGGATTTTTTAAAAATTAATAATGGAACAGTGATTATTCTAGTGAGGTGGATAGAGCTTGTTTTTAAAGTCATTAATGCTATACGGTGTGAGTTTCTGGATACATGTAAAGGTTTATTTTTTTAAGTGAGCAAAGCTTGAACATCATGTACACAAAAATATGCCTGTTTAAATGAACCAGCAGAAATTCAGGGCAGAGTTACGCACGAATACATCCTCAAAGATATATATACTATTCGGAAGCCATTTACTTTGGGAGAAGCTGGTAATTATGACAAAGAAAAGCAGACCTAATCGTGTGATCATCTCTCTTTTCACTTGTTTTACCATCTTGCTTTCCTTGTCCATGGTATCATCTTTCCCAGCCTTTTGTAGTCGTCATCACATCTTTCTTCCTTATGATTTTCCAATCCATTTTTGTATGCCTTTGTCATGTCACAGTTTCTCCTACACTCTAATGAGCCACAAGAAACAGAAAATAAACCATTCAGCTTTTGAACTTTACTTAGCATACTCTAAATCGGCAGGTCTTAGGCAGTTAACAATAAAACTTGTTTAAAAAACACAAATTTTCAGAGGCTTAAGCATTGAGTTAGTTATATTGTTTAAAGCATTGCTAAGATAGGAAAAGGTGATATGCTAAAGTATACGCAATACTGAAGGAGCAACATTTGGGGAATTACACGGCCGGAGTCAGTGTGAAAATGACCAAGCACCCGTAAGCTTTGTGCCTGTTTGTTCTGCTATTTTAGAGAATAATTTAGACTCTGCTTTAACCTGAATTTTTCTATGGTAGTTGTTCATGATTTTAAAAGACATCCACGTTTACTTTCTTAGTGTGTGCACAGAACAAACAAACATTTAGGTGTTTACACTGCACAGCCCAAATCCACGGCTCTGCAGCTGTCAATATCCCAAATCCATTAGGCAAATGCCTAGGAAAGTAGAGAAAGTAAGCAACTAGAAGAAGTATCAACAAACAAGTGCAGAACTCCATCAAAAGATGCTCATTTTGACCTTCCAGTTTACTATACAGTATGGAGGTGGCACACAGAGCAATGAATAAACTAGTGTTCTCTGAAGAGGACCAAGTCTTCCTTTAATCTTCCAAAGCCTAATTAGTTACTATTACTAGGTTCTATAAACAATGGCATTTCTGTCAATGCCCTTCACATATGCAACACACTAGCCAAGAATAGGATTTTAAAATTCTAAATTTCTATTCAATCTCTGCCTATCTACCCTTAGGTTTCTGAATACCTTCTTTTGCCAACCTCCTAAGTATTCTCATGTTCCTGGCCACCTAGATTTTCTATTGCGTCAGGCTTCTCCACCATTTCAAAACTCACATGGCTTATGCAGTATTTTCTCAGGACATGTGAACATAGAGATAACGTGAGCAGAGGACATAAAGGTTGATTGAGCATATATCAAGGCCTAGTATTTGTTTGGTAATTTACATGCATCGTCTCATTTATACCTCACACGAATCCTTCAAGAGAAATATTATCCCCAGTTCACAGATAAAGAATCAAGAGATTAAGTAACAGGTACAATATTGGAGCTAGTTAGGGATAGATGCAGAACTCCAAGTGCCAAGAGAGTCTGTTTCTAAAGACTCTGCAATAACAAACTGAAAAACTAATGAGTACCTCTGTAATATAATGTGCCCTTCTTCAACTACATTGGTACACTTTCTGGCAGCCAAACCAAAACAGCACAGGTGGCACAGGTGGCATCTAACTCCAGAAAAATCTCACTACTTATTGCTGATGAGAATTTCTGCTTGGCGTACATCACCACCTCACCTTTGCTTGTAGCCTGGGAAGATCCTGATCCTACTATCTCCTTTCTGTCTGCTGACTGACAGAAATGGCCAGCTTTCCTCCTTGTTACCTGTCGGTGGACTCTACTATTGTATTTTCTGGAGTCAAAGTGGTTGTTATGGGATGAATTTTTGTCTTCCCCCAATTTTTATGTTAAAGTCCTAACCCCCATTACCTCAGAATGTTACTCTAGTTGGATAAAGGGCCTTTACAGAGGTAGTTAAGTTAAACGAAGCCCTGAGGGTTTGCATTAATATAACCTGACTGGTGTCTTTATGATAAGTGGATATTAGGATATACAGAAAGGCACCTGAAAAATATATGCACAGAGGAAAGGCCACCTCAGCACACAACAGAAGCCAAGAAAAGAAGCCTCAGAAGAAGCTAAACCTGCTGACACCTTGATTTTGGACTTCTAGCCTCCAGAGCTGTGAGAAAATAAATTTATGTTGGTTAAGCCATCTGGTCTGTGGTATCTCTGGCAGCCCTAGCAAAATAATACTGTGGCTTTAAAACATGATGCCTATACAGGTTTAAAGGAGAAGGGAGAAAAAGCGGAAGGCTTCCCTGTGAACTTGTCATTGAACACATCTTCCTCACAAAAGCTTTGTGTCAGGTTGAAAACATTTGTGTGTGACTAAGATAATAACAACTGATAATATACTAATGGAGCATCTCTGGCATTTTAAACACAGGTTTCTGGAAATATTAATATATCTTAACATTAAGGAAAGTCACTAAAAATTTATTCACAGGCACTCATCCTGGACAAGGAGTGGGAAAATATTGTGAAAAGGAAGTACTCTTTGTATTTAATTATTCTGTCTATAACATCTTCATAAAAATGCTGAAAGGAGGAGGGATTCAACATTCTCTTATGATTTACACATCCGGCAAAGGTCTACGTACATGAAATTCAGAGGAAAATGAAACAGAAAAGACACATTTATAATTTTAAAAATTCCCAAATGGCAGTATGTGTTAGAAGAGTAATTTTAAAAATTCCCAAATGGCAGTATGTGTTAGAAGACTATCCTTGTATCCCTTGCAAAGCAGGCGCTAAGGCAAGGCTTTGGTAGAGCTATTCTATTTAGGCAGTGATTCAGGAAAAAGGAGGAAAGGAGGCATCTAAGTAGAAAAACCAATAAAGCGTGTGTTAAGTGGAACTCCCATTCACAGTGCCATAGATTCATGAGCTGCTGGAAAAACTGAGACATTTATTCATAGATCCCCACCAGGGAGTATCAACCAATGCCTATGTGTGTATGTAAATTGTAACTCATTATTTCACTGGCCAGTACCATGGCCTGGGTCCTTACATTTGAGTTTCAGGAGAGTGAGGGCATGTGTATGTAGTTTTATTTGAAATAAAATATACACAAGGTGGTAAACAAATGATCACATATATCACAATAAATGTATATAAAATGAAGACCTATGAAACCAGAACCTGTAGGAAGAAGGTGACTGGGGTCAGCACCACAGAAACACCTTGTTACCTCTACCCAATCACTACTCCCATAAAGGTAAACTACAAAGCCAGTTTCCATCATCACAGATAAGTTTTGCCTATTTATTTTTGAAGAGTATTATAAGTGCAATTATGTATATATACTGTTTATTTTCTTGCTTTTTTCCAACAACATCATATTTATGAGATTCATCTATATCGTTGTATGTAAGTATAGTTCATTTATCCCCATTGCAGCCTAGAATTTAATTGTATGAATGCAATAGTTTATTCATCATTATTTCTGGGAAAAGCATTGTTATCACACAGAACTGCAGTGTTTCTTGGGAAACTTAAATTTTATACTTTTGAACAAAATTAATATATTGTTGTCCTGGCTACTTGCAAACAAAATAAACAGCCACAATGTCTTCTAAATGAGAACTATTCTGGTTTTTTTCACCTATAATTTAAAAATCTCTAAACAGAAATGCATGTTTCACTTTTATATGTAGGTGTGTGTCTGTTTTATAGATATTGTTTACTAAATTACACATTTAATTGATAAATTTCAGCAAGTCATTCCTTCAACATATAAACATTTTTGATCACCTACCGTGTGTAAGCTATTTTGCCGTATACTGGAGCCATGATGAACAAAAGGAGACCTAGTTATTGCTCACCCTCAATTAGTTTACAATTAGAGAGCCACAAAGAAATGTAAAATAACAGTTATGTCTCAGCATGGTGACTGACACAAGAAATGATGTACAGGTTTCCCTGAGAGAATGAAGAAGGAGGCCTAATCCAGATTTGTTGGGTGCAGGAAATCCTGGAAGAAGACGATAAGTTTAGGGTTATTCAAGCAAGTCAGGATGTGTCCTAGCAAATGGAAATGTGTTCAGGTCCTGAGGTAAAAAAATATATATATTGACATGTTGGGGGAAATTAGAGGACTTGCTTTTGTTTGGAGTTGTTTAGTTTCCTCTTCTGTAAAATAAAGGGAATAGAATGAGCGAGCAGTGAGCATTCTTCCAGCTCTGGCATTTATATCAAATACTGGTCTCCTATTGGTCTGGTCTCTAGAACTACAATGAACACTCACAGAAAGAGATCTCGATTTGATCGTTTAACCTCCTGCAATGCTAATGAAGTGATGTAATATCCACAGAGATCCAGCCACTCTTGTTGAATGATTTATGGAACAAAAAATAAATAAATCTCCATAAAAAGTTTCTTACATGTATTTTACTCACCTCAATTTTGAATATCTTACACTTTAGAACCATGTAATTTCCTCAAATATTTTTGACATTGAAAACCAATTCATTAAAACCAGAAAATCCATTTATTTATCTTGCTACCAAATTACAGGAGGTCAGGGAGGGAAGACAGAAATGAAAATAAAGAAACCCTCACCAGAATGGTTGGGATAACTTATAGACTCTCTTATTTAAATTGTCACTTCATAACAGAAACCAAAACAAGTTTCATTTTGTAAATATTAACACTACAGGAGACTGATTCATGAACCAAAGAAAGAACACTTTTAAAAGAACCACCTCTGATGCTTTGAACAATTTTGTGAACAGTTTCTGATCACAAAAGGCCAATCAATATAACAACTGCCCTTTCTCTTCACCTTGCTGATAGGGTTTGGTGGTGTGTCCTAACTCAAACCTCATGTTAAACTGTTATTCCCAGTGTTGGAGGTGGGACCTGATGGGAGGTAATTATATCATGGGGGGTGCGGTTCTAGTGGTTTATCACCATCCCCCTAGAGCTGTTTCATGACTGAATTCTCACGAGATCCGATTGTTTAAAACCGTGCATCACCTCCCCTTTAGCTCTCTCTCCTGTAGCCATGTGAAGATGTGCTTGCTTCGTCTTTTGCCACAGTGGTAAGTTTCCTGAGGCCTCCCCAGTCATGGCTCCTGTACAGCCTGCAACACTGTGAGTCAATTATAAAGACTTTATAAACTCCAGTCTTGGGTAGCTCTGTAGAGAAATGTGAGAATATTTTCTCTAATATACTTGCCAACACACTCACATACACTTAGGAGCACTTATTAATTCTCCATGGGTGTTGCTAAATACGATGTGCTGTAAGTCTCTATATTGAATTAAAGTTTGTAAACAGCCTGTGAAGGAAACAGAAACATCATAGCTTTTCTGCTTAAATTTGCTGAAATTTCTTTGTTCATACAGTTGTTAGACTGTTTGTGCAGACTCCTATTATGTCTAAAAGGCATATTAGTGTCCTAATAAACGTTTATTCTGCATATAAAACACCAGCATTATTTCTTTTATGTGCATGTCTGGTACATGTATCATGAAAATATATAGGCATATTAAACTTGTGACTCTATAAATCTCCTTTAAAAGGGATTTTCACTTTCAAGATAGATAAATACATTTATTTCCTTTTTCCGATGATAAAATAGACATACAATCAATGCACTTGCTTAAAAATTTGTAGCACAGACAGAATAGCAGTTTTAAAATGATCAACAACTATGACATGCATAAATTACTACAATTAATATTTGGTTTGCTTTCTTTCGTTTATTTACTTCATTTTTAGCAGAATTGAGATCTGTGGCAGCTGAGAATTGTTTTCTGCAGCATGCAGTAAAAACTGATTACAAGGGCTTAATTAAAGAAAAGGTGTTTTCTTCCTGAATGTTTTCTTCCCCCCCCCCTTTTTTTTTTTTTTTTGCACAATAAGTAATACAGAGACAGGCAGTCCATGGCTGCTATAGTACCTACAGGGACTATGCCCTTTGTTTTTCCTACTCCTGCATCCTTACATTATAGCTGTATCTTCATGGCAACCTCATACTGGCAAGATACGTTCCCTGTATTACACCCAGAAAGAAGAAGGAGGTGTCAAAGAGGATGGAACAGTACTTAGGTCAGTAAAACAAAAGTTTCCCAGAAATCCACAGCAGAATATCATTTGTCCACCTGTATCTTAAAGAAATTTGGGCCAGGATTGTGTTTAGGTGGGCATTTCTCCCCCTCAAATATCAGTGCAAGTAAAATGGAATAAATTAGATATTTGGGAGGCAACTGATAGTGTCTGCCACAAGATTATATATACAGCAAATATGGTTTGCTGGTTTTATTACACTTGCGTTATCCCATATACAAGTTTACATAACTGAAACATTTGCATGAACACAATTGTAATGGCTACATGTCTGTGAAATTATCCATGTATTCCTTCCATTGAACAAACATTTAAGGATAATTTTTCTTTTACTATTAAAATTTTTAATAGTAATTCAAGATATTTGTGCCCAGTGATATTATATACAAAATATTATTTATATTTAATAGGTCAGTATTTTAGGCTTATAGGTTTTATTTTACATTCTGTACTTTTTCTGGTAACATATGAAATTTATATTTTTTAAGAAATAATTTTTCAGTAAACTTTATATATGTATATTTCTTTGTCTATCAGCACTTACACTATGTTAAGCCAAGGTCTTAATGAATACTCTTCAAAATTAACTCAGTGTGTGCAAACTTCAAAGAGGTTTGACATTTGGTTACAGCACAATTAAATAAGAAATTCATGTATTAAAATTTTATACTATGATTTAAAATATATTAGCTGGAAACATCAATAGAATCACAAATATTTGATAAGTGATACATGAAAATAAAAGCTAATCTGCCCTTTTATTATGGAAGAAAAAATGAGAGATCTTACAATTGCACTTTCAACTGTTTTTAATATATGGCAATTCAGAATTTTAGTCCTCTATTGTATAATTACTGATTTGCGAGATCCAATATAAAATCAAGAAATTTAAACTAACATAATTCCCTACCCCATGCTAATGCTTGGGACAGGCATACTTTCTTGTCCTTGAGTTAAACAATGCTGGGATCAAGCAAAATAACTTAGTTTATTGCTCCATAAAACATCTGCCACTACAAGATAAGGCTGTATTAACTAAAGAGTTTACTTATCAAGATTAACAGCTTGTTCATCCAGATTCTCTTGGAGATCCTCGCCTTGCTATATCTTCAGATCCAAAGCTATCACATCCTAAACTTTGACAAATTCCTGTAAGTTCTCCTTCTAAGGCCTGCCTTAAGATTGCCCAGCTTAGACTTTCAAACTCAAGAAATAACTTTTTCTTATTTCTCATTCTGAAACCATGCTAAGACTCAATCGAGAGACACTCTCACTCACTGCCACATATCCATTAAGTTTTTCCTGACCAACAGATTTTCATAATGGCTGTATTAGTCAGGGTTCTCCAGCACCAATAGGAGATTTAATAGGAAATTTAATAGCTAGCTAGCTAGATAGATAATAGACACAGAGGTATTTACTATAAGAAATTGACTATTGGCTGTTGGCTGTGGTTGCTGACACCTGTAACCCCAGCACTTTGGGAGGCCATGGTGGGAAGATCACTTGAGGCTGGGAGTTAGAGACCAGCCAGGACAATAAGCGAGACCCCACCTCCACAAAAAAATAATAAAATAATTATAAAATATTTTAGTAATTGGTTGCATGTTTATGGAGTCTGAGAAGTTTCATGGTCTGTCATCTACAATCTGGAGACTCTGAAAGATAATGGTATGAATTGTAGGCTAAGCCTAAAAGCGTGAGAACCAGGAATACCAATACTGGAAATCCCAGTTCAAGAAAAGAAGGCCAATGCTACAACTCAAGCAGTTAGGCAGAGAGAGAAAATTCATTTTTGTTTTATTCAGATCCTCAGTAGGTTGGAGGATGCCCAAGCACATCAGAGAGGAAAATTCACTTTAACCAGTTTACCAATTCAAAGGTGATCTCTCCTGGAGACACCCTCACAGACACACCCAGAACTAATGTATAACAAGATATCTGGGCATCCCCTGGCCCAGTCAAGTTAACACATAAAATCCACCATCACAATGGTTTTTGGGCGGTCAATAGTAAGCAGTGGATAGATTTCTGAATAGACATCAAAAACATGAAAAACATTTAATATTATATGATTAAACTCAAATTTTTCTACTTTAAATACAGATTACTTAGTAGTCACCTAATACTGACTACCAATACAAATTTAAGGTTTAGTTAATTTTGATTTACCGTAACAACTAAGAAAATTAAAAGTTAGCCTTGCATTTATTTTCTAAAATGAAACAAACAAAACTCTATCATTTTTATTTTTCTTTCTTTATTTTTTTGAGACAGATTCTCACTCTGTCGCCTAGGCTGGAGTGAGTGGCGCGATCTCTGCTCACTGCAAGCTCCGCCTCCCGGGTTCCCACCATTCTCCTGCCTCAGCCTCCTCAGTAGCTGGGACCACAGGCGCCGCCACCACGCCCGGCTAATTTTTTGCATTTTTAGTAGAGATGGGGTTTCACCATGTTAGCCAGGATGGTCTTGATCTCCTGACCTTGTGATCCACCCACCCTGGCCTCCCAAAGTGCTGGAATTACAAGCATGAACTGCCGCGCCTGGTCACAAAACTGTATTTATTTTTAAGCATATTTTGATCATTCAAAAATAATCTTGGTTAATAAAACAATGACCTTCAGATTATATTTTAAATGAAAACCAATAGCCAAATATTTTCCAGAAAGAATTGAGCACTACACATAGTGTAGAATTTAGGGACATGTTTATAATGTTTGGATACAGGTTGAGCATCCCTAAAACAAAAAAATCAGAAATGTTCAAAATTCAAAACTTTTTGAGTGCTGACATGATGCCACAGATGGAAAATTCTACACTTGACCTCTTGTGATACTCTGCAGTAAAAACTCAGGTGTATAACACAGAGTTTATTCCTTTAGGGGACGTATTTAAAACATTGCATAAAGTTATCTTCAGGCTATACATAAAAAGTATATATGAAACACAAATGAATTTTGTGTTTAGACTTGGGTCGTATCTTCAAGGTATCTCATCTTGTATTTGCAAATATTCCAAACTCTGAAAAAAAATCTGAAATCTGAAACACTTCTTATCCTAAGCATTTCAGACAAGGAATACTTTGCTTGTACTATAAACTGGAATGAAAAGTTTGGCACGTCATTTGGGGCATTTATAGGTTTTCAAAAATCTCTAAAACCAGAAAACCTAACTCCCGTGATTCAGGGAGAGGGATGTCTACCTCCGTCTTCCAACCGCGCTCTTAGGTGGAGCAGCCATCAGTACCAGACATGGCTGCTCTGCCTATTTTATGCCAAATTAGAATCATGCTTGGTAACTTCTGAGAAGCTGATTTTTTTTTTTTTCATTCTAACATCAGAAGGCAGTTGTACCAGTCTCTGAATATCTCCTTTCAGGGGTGGTCATGGGATAGTTTTGTCAGGTCAGTGTTTCATTCTGAATAGAAATGGTGACAGGACAGACAGAAAGGAAAGAACTGGGAAAAAATCCTGACATTAAGTCCTGAGCGTATACTTCATGAGGTGAGAAAAAGGAAATCCCGGGGAAAGTTGCCTATGCTCAAAGATATTCTATCATCCCCTCCTCCTCCATCATTCCCTCATTTGCTCTTATTTAAAGACATTGGAAAAGAAATCAAAATTGCCTTTGAAAAAGGTTAATTCATTCTGACTCAATTACAAAACTTCTATATAACTTGAATTCCATTAATAAGACAGTCTTTAACCTTCCAACCTTTTCTTCAGACTGAAGAATTCAAATTCTTTTCTTTGTTGTTTTGTTCTGTCCCCTAGGCTTTTCAACATTCTTCGTATCCATCAAACTCTGTAGCAAAAAATTAGGCACTAGTCTTCTAAGGCCTAGACTGCAGTTAGATTCATGTGCTTGCTTTTTTTATACCACTACCATCTTCTATTTGGCTCTTGCAAAATTTTTACAAACATGTGTTTCCGGGAAAAGCGTCATAACACGTGGCAGTATTGATTTCCCCCCGACTCCAGCAGTCCAAGTTCACATAGCACGTGGCTGAAGCAGATGCAGTCGATGTGATGGAATATGAACAGGTTGCCTTTCTGATAGGACTGCACCCAGCATTTCTTCAAAACATTCAAAATGTGTCCTGAGAGAAGACTCTAGGTTATATAGGCCACATGCTAACAGAGTTATCTGATTAAAAGCACTGCTTCAAAACATGCTGCTTTGTTTTTAAAATAATGCTAGCATAACTAGTGTTTATTATACACAATAGAAAACTTAAAAAAAAACACCCTTTTTAGCAGATGATTTAAATTATTTTGGAATCAGCACAACACAGAGAAGCAGTTGATAAGAATAGTGTGTTAATATAATGAGTCCTTAAACCACAGATCTAATATTGTTCCTGAAATGTTTGGCAAGAGGAAAAAGTATCAAGAGAATTAGATAATAGTTTATTTCTAGTGGGCTACAGCAAAGATACACTGTCACAGAATGAATGAAAACTTATATCTCTGTAATTGAAAATATAATTAATAAAATTTTTGAATCTAAAGTGCAAGGTAATTCTAGATTTCAAGCTTACAGTAGACCAGTCTGGCCGATATAAACAAAATGACAAAAGGTACTATCACCCTGTTATCTGCTGCTCTCTTTCTTTGCAACTTTACATATATTAAAATCAAAAGGCAGGATAACTCAGAGTGATGTTTCTGTTAAAAATGTACATACAAAAGAGGACTAGATTCTGTCATAATCAAGAATATTGCAATTAGACATAAATGCCTCAGTTGTGGAAAAGCCGGACCTTCACCGACATTGAAATATTTACCTGAATGGACTATGCCAGAGCACCATGGGCCAAACTTTCCTCACGTAAGATCCTTCATGAAAAATCTTACAGACAGAAGGGACTGGGCAACTCATAAACCAGTAAATATAACAAGAGGCGAACACAACAAAAACAATGTTGAGTTTTGCTACCAACAAAGAAATGGGATTAATTAAAGACATTAATCAAAGAGGAGCTATTTCCACTTAGTGCACTGAAAAAAGTTTATGTGACGATGCCTATGCTGGCTTTGGGGAAAAGAAAACTGGTAATATGTATCAAGAATTGTAAATATGTGCATATTCTTTGAATTTAAAGATTATAAAAAAAAAGTATATGATCTAACATCTCTATTGCCTGAGATCTCTATATCAAGAAAAGCTGCATTTTCAGGAAATGGATTTGATTTTATTTTATAACACTAGGATATGTAAATAATTATACCTTTATGCTAGCCAACACCCTTGTCCCCAATTTGCTTGTTAAAAATCCAAAATGTAATTTGATGCACATCTCTAATGAAAGTATAAAACTTAACAGCATGCATTTCATAATTCTTGTTTCAGTTTATTTTTTCTCTGCTTGTTTTTCATTACTCTGGTGTTCTCGGGTAATATTTTCATCTCGTTATTTTATATTGTTTGAAAGCTATTGTATTTTAAAGCTTTTGGAAATAAAACAAGATTTAAGCAATTTAAACGTTCTTCAAATAAAATACCACAAGACTGTTCCCGACTTACCATGGTTTTTTAGGATGGGTTTATTGGGACATAAACTCATTGTAAGTTGAGAAGCATCTGTATATGGAAAATAATTTTGACATAATAAACACTTAATAAATGTCTATCATTAAAATTTTATTCGCAAAAAAAGTTTGAATCAAAAGATGAGAGAATTACAGAGTATAATATAAACATTGAAAACTAATATAAAAACTGAAAGAGTATAATATAAACATTGAAAACTAATATAAAAACTGAAAAAATAAAACTATTCTTAAAATTTAATTTATAATATAAATTATCATGGAATTTGAGTAAAAAAAAGTGAAGAATTAAAAATACACAATTTCGTGTGTGTGTGAGAGGGAAAGACAGGTAAAGAGAAGGAAAGCGAAAGAAGAAATATATGTCTGTGTATCCACAAAAAGAAATCCTTAAAAATGCCAGCAGTCTTATTAAGAGATTTGCTTCTTGTTTTGCATTTTTTCAAAATATTGTTGTTTCCATGTTACTAAAAACATAAAATGCTATGTTTTTAACAAAGTTTAAAGGTCAAATTTTGTTAAATGTTAAATTTTTAATATTATTTTTATGATGAAATGTATTTAATTTAAAATTTTACCTGACCAAAGTTCTGGTCCTCAGGCAGGTTAAATTTTGCAGTTTACATTTTATTAATAAGGTATTTAAGACCCAGGTGAGCAAATAAGACTTCTGGAGGCCAGAAACACTGGTAATGTCACGAACATATTAGGGACCCAGTACCCTGGCGTAATTCCATTGATATTTTGGCATTTTTCTACTGGGATTATGCTACCTATGTCTTATTCTGCTTGGCTTCTAAGCTTGCTGAGAGACAAACTTTGAATCAGACTTCAGTATGATGTAGTCATATTTTTTATGCTTATTTTCACAAAATTCAAATTAATTCGAGGCTTAGTTGAGCAACACTGTCAACTGTATCTTGGAGACGCATTCCAAACTTCACTTCCCCCTCTGGGGAGGAGAGCTGTCTTTCTCCTCAGAGATGAGTGGGCAGGTCCAAGGAGGAAGGCAGCCCTACCTCCTGGAGGCATTGGACAGACCTACGCGTGCATCTCCAGAGTTCCTCACGGAGGAAGCAGGAGGCTCCCGAAATGGACCAGGGAAGTTGTGAAGTCTGGCCTCAGGCTGACAGTGGAAATGTGAGGGGAATCTGTTCAAGTCAGTGCTCACGCTAAAGGCAGCTGCACGATGACAGGGAGGCCACCAGGGTCGCTGCGCACACAGCACTTGTGCTGTGACTGAGGGAGCCATGGGTCCTGGAACCGAGGAAGCAGCTGGACTGTGCGGTGGATCGAAGTGCTGAGGCAGGAAGCAGGTGGTCACAGGGGGAGGAAAAGATGAGGCTTCTGCTATGGAGCATCTGCCCTTCACGTTGGCTCCTGTGGAAAGGCTCTGCAAAGATGAAATTGTAAAGGAAAAATCATGTATTTTGCCTAATCATCGTCAAAAACAATTTTGACACTTGCAATGCTGAAAGGAAGGCTACTCTGGACAACAAAACAAGAAATACGGAATTCTCAAGGACTAAGTTGTCTCAGAAAGTGCACGGGCAACAAAAGCATTTCCACGAGGGGCCGGGTGGTCATTAAGGAATTCCTCACTGATTTCTGACTTTTCCGGTGGCTGATGGGTGCCTCCAAGCAAGTTGCCGAATCTCTTTGAACCTATCCTCCTACTAGAAAAACAGGTATCTTGTTGTAAAAAGAAAGCACTTCTTTTAGAAATCAAAAGTTCCCAGGCAAGCTACATATGCAAAATGCTCTAATCTCAAAGGAAAATGTGTTGGAGTAATTCTTATATATTTCAGTTGAAATTCTCTTTATAAAGTTTTAGCTGTAAGAACACATTCTAAATTTATTGATTCGAAATTGTCTGGTTGGCTTTTGTTGTGGCTTTAAACAACTTTCTATTTTATGTACTAACTAAAAAATCAGATGTTAAATTTTCTTCATGTTGGCTTAATGCAGATAAATAAAAAGCACATTTTAAATTATCATTTTCTACTTACCATAGGAAGATAAAATTTAGAGCTTGTTTAGTCTATTGAAGCTGTAACACACTGTTTAGCTCATAAGAAGGCCCTGGTTTCACTCCAAAATAGGCGCTTTCCTGACCAAAAAAAATAAAATAAAATAAAAAACAAAAGGTCTAAGTCATAATTATACCTAATAGGAAAATAATGAAATCAAATAAATATTAACTAGATCTTTCTATTCAGGTTGGTGCATTTTTAGGGAGATACAATCTTAAAAATTAAATTTTTAGGCTAGGTGCAGTGGCTTACACCTGTAATCCCAGTACTTTGTGAGGCTGAGGTGGGCAGATCACATGAGGTCAGGAGTTCGAGACCAGTCTGGCCAAGATGGGGAAAACCCCGTCTCTTTTAAAAATATGACACTTGGCTGGATGTGGTGGCACACGTCTGTAATCCTAGCTACTTGGGAGGCTGAGGTGGGATGATTACTTGAACCCAGGAGGCAGAGGTTGCAGTGAGCTGAGATGGCACCACTGTACTCTAGCCTGGTGACAGAGCAAGACTGCATTAAAAAAAAAAAAATTACTTTCAGTAAAGTAACCCCCCACCCCAACACACAAACACACTTGACTAGGGTTCTCCTGGTTCATACATGACCTTCCTCGGAGGTAGTGTTTTCATAACTTAACTGATAATGACTACAGATTTCCAAGTTCCTGCAGAGTAAATTCTGAATCACTAGATCTGAGGTAAGGCAGAGCAATCTGCGTTTTTTTTTTTTTTTAACAAGCACCCTAGGGAACGAAGAAGTTCAAAAAACTGCTCTAAAAGACCACTTGCTACTGCTGTAGGTAAATAACTCAATTCACCCAGATCCTGTCTTAGGACAGACCATCCGTGACAGCAGTAATAAATTGTGCATGAAATTGATTTCATCTATATTGGAAACATAATTTGTCCTGCAGTATGTCTTGTGTGCCATTGACTCACACTTTCATTTCAGTTGTTGTTTCTGCGTGATCTAATCTTGTATATATAACCTCAATTACAGAGAAGATTTTAATTTTTCTCAATTATGAAGTTTGCCTTTCTCCTTCCCTTCAGTCTACCGATTTTTCAGTGAGGAGTTCTCAAGCCTTAGAATCCAATTTCTTCTGATTTCAGTCCGAGGTAAAAGCTTAAACCCAAGCAAAGCTCATTGCAAAGAATGTGGTTAGAACAGAAGAATAGAAGTTGCGCATTTATTCAATTATACCTTTTGTTTTGTGCTTTGTAAATACCTTTTCATCTAACGTAAATTAGAATCGAGGTCTTAGTGAATTTCAGACACAAATAGAGTGGTTCACATTTGTATTATCTTAGCCACTATGTTTATTGGCACTGTATTATAATGGACTTAGACCCAAACAAGAAATAACCATTTGAGTTTGTTTCCTTGTTTTACAACCTTTTCACATTCCGGCTTCTCCGCATAAAAGGAATTAACAGAACAGAGTACACTGCACCTGAATACTAAACGTCCTCACATTCTGTGTCCTTGAGCAAATTTGAACTAGGGGGAAAAAAAAAAAACTCTTTGCTAACACAAATACAGTGAAGTAGCAGACATATGCACTATGCTGAATTCCATCACTATCTAAGCTATGTGTCATGAAAAATAACATACTTTAAGAAACTACACAAACTCCTTTTGATCACTAGGCTTCTATTCTGTAAATTACTGCTGCAGATTTATATGCTACCTAACTTACTACCAGTGAATGTATGAGGTAAGGGGAGAATGGAATCATATTGTAATTGCCGTATTATGTGTGATTATCCAAGTCACACATTATGTTTGAAACTATTTTTCTTACAGGGATAAGGATGGGATGCTATGTGCCATTTTATTATTATCAAGAGGAATAGTAAATCAATTTGTATTTATCCCAATAACAAAATTTTAAAATTTGTGAAAGAGGGTTCATTTATTTTCAATTAGTAGTAACTAAACCACCTTATAATGAAAAGCATAGTAGTTTCTCCTTGAGTATCTATACATTAAAAAGGCATGAAGAAACCAAACAGTACATTGTAACTAGTTAAGTGAAGCTGAAATAATATCACTCTAAATCCTCCCAATATGCAAACCATGATGATATGAAAAAACAGAAACTTTAGACTACAATCCTTTTCTTTAATGCCCTAACCAAACATAAATTTTTAAATCCCAAAGTAAATACTACTTAAAAATATATTTTTAATTAAATGTATGTAAACATTAAGTGATTTTGATATAACAGCTTTCGAGGCCAGACTAATAGTTCTGTTTCCTTTTCTCTGTCATTCTGGTGAGTCCACAGAGTAAATGAATATTTTTTTAAGTCACTTGATACAGATAAAGTTTTTTTTAATAAAACCTGACAGTCTGGTTTTGAAATTTATATGGAAGATTAAAGAGCCAAAAATAACCAAGATATTTTTGCAGAAAAAGAATAAAGAGTGAGGATTTACCCTACCAGGTAGCAGGACTTATTACGAGGCTGTAATAAATATGATAGGAGTAGTGTTGTATTGGAGTTTTACAAATTAACAAATTAAATGTAATAAAGAGTTCAGACAGATACACATATATGAAAACTTGATATATGACAAGAGTGGTATGCAATATCAGTTCAAAATAAAAAAAATCAATTAATAAAACCAAAGAAAAATGACCATCTGTATGTAAAAAAATTGTAGGAAATTAGATCCTTACCTAATGCCTTTCACTCAAGCAAACTCAGATAGATTACAAACATAAATATCAAAGACAAAGCTTTAAGTATTTAGTCAAAAATGTAGATTAATACTTTTCTGACCTTGGGATAAAGATTATTTCCTAAAACAAGACCAAATAAATGCTAGCTACAAGACATGATTGAAAACTGACTCTATTAAAATGAAGAATTTTGATTTTTCAAAAGGCACATAAGGTAAGGGAAAACAAAGTAATAACTTTTAGGAGAAGAGGACCAAGGATATATTAAAAGCAAAGAATCACTTCTAAAAAATAAAAAGGAAAAGATAAACAACTTAATGGGCAAAACAGACACAAACAGAAAAATGGGCAACAGACACAAACAGGTATTTCAGAGAAGAGGAAACACATAATTACTAGTAAGAATATGAAAACGGGCTCAATGTCTTTGTGGTTAAAAAAGTGCAAATCAAGACCACAACAAGATATCATTTTATATCCATCCATTGACATAATTTAAGAGCCCTGATCATGTCATGTACTAGAGAAGATAATTTTAGTATCATTGATTGGAACATAAATAGTTAAAATGACTGAAAAATAATTTGGCAATATCATTTAAAGTAATTCTCATATCCAACTATTCAACATTTATACTGCTAGGCACTATCCAAGAATATGCCTCACATTTGTGCACTTGGATGCATATACATGAATATTCCTAGCAAGGTTATTTATAATAGGGAAATACAAGAAATTAACCCAAATGAAATGGAGATGAATAATTAAATGAGATATATCCATTCAGTTCAATTCTATAATAGTGCAACCCAGGTGTGGTCACACATGCCTGTAATCCCAGCACTTTGTGAGGCCAAGGCAGGAGGATTGCTTGAGCCCAGGAGTTCGAGACCAGCCTGGGCAACACAGCAAGACCACGTCTCAAAACATGAAAATTCTGTAAAAGTGTCAATGAACATATATACCTGCAACAGTGAAAATAGACAAATTATAAAGCTACTTGGAATAATTCAGATGAAATTTAATGTACAATGTTGTCGGTGGGGAGGAGGAGCTGAATAAAATCTTAGACTATGAACAGCCTACTGCCACCCTTTTTAAAAAGTTCAAAACAGTTAAAACTATAGATAGATAGATGTGGAGATATAGACATATGTGTCTTTATATATATATATATAGTATGTATATACAAAAATGTATTATGTAGATTTTTATATATATGTACTTTTTTGAGAGAGAGAAAAATATGCACAAATTCAGATAGTGGTCATTATAGAGGGGGTTGGGGATGGCATGGGGAGAACATATTAGTAAATACAAGTTATAATCAAACATATTAGTAAATATCAGTTATGATCAATGTATTATATTAGTTCTTTGGTTGGTGAGTTCAATGACATTCAGTATATTTTAGATGATAAATGTGGATAGATGTAGATAGATGACAGATAGATAGATAGATAGATAGATAGATAGATAGATGTTAGATAGACACAGCCCACAGAGAAATGATGAGTCTAGTGACTAAGTATCGTTATTCCAATTCTGTGAATCTAAAAGATATTAAATTAAAAAGTAAAAGACAAAAAATAGCACCTGACTCCAGAGCAGTTCTCAAACTTCACTGTGTACCAGCATCACCTGAAAAGCTTTATAAAAGTTCAGATGATTGAGTCCCCACCTCCAGAGGTTCCGTGTCAGTGGAAGTGAGTGAAGCCAATAAATAGCACCCCAGGTGATTCTAATCCAGGTGATATATGGTTCACAGTATCAGAAATACTGCTTTATAGGAAATGCTTTTCTTGGCTTTATCACAAAAAAGTTTATGTTCTTCAACCTGTGTATGTCACAGTGGCCCAAAGCCCTCTGGACTTAAGTGACACAAGTTTATGTCTTCATGACCCTCCACTGTACCAGCTGCATAGTTCATATTAAGGCATGTGTTATATTAAATAATAAAACCTGTAGTAATAATAACTTAAACATATATTTACATAGAGCAGTATATTTAATCTATTTTTATTACTTTATGATTTGAGATGAATTGTATCCCCCCAAAATTCATATGCTGAATGACTAACTCTCAGAATGTGACTGTACTGGGAGACAGGGTCTTTAAGGAGGCAATTAAGGCGAGCATGGTGGGTCACACTTGTAATCCCAGCCCTTTGGGAGGCCAAGGTGAGAGGATCGCTTGAGCCCCAATGGTTGAAGACCAGCATGGGCAACATAGTGAGACCCCATCTCTACAAACAAAAAAAACATAAAAATAAGAGGCAATTAAGTTTGAGAGAGGTCATTAGGATGGGCCCTAATCCCATATGATTAGTGTCCTTATAAAAAGAGGAAATTCGGGCATTTTGGACATAGACATGCACAGAGGGAAGACCATATGAAGACACAATGAGAAGAAAGCAACCCTGCCTACACCTTGATCTTGAACTTCCAGCCTCCAAAACTGCAAGAAAATATTTCTTTCATATTTAAGTCACCCAATCTGTTGTATTTTGCCACAACAGCCCTACCTAACAAACTAATACACCGCACAAAACCTAACCTTACATAGAGAAGATGTTTAGGGAGAGTTGGGAACATTATACCATTAAAAAAAGCATTACAATTAAATTTGGCATTAAATCTGGAAAGACAAATTGGTGGAAGGAAAACTGGTGTGTCAGTATTTTTCACTCTCTAGAAGAGGCATACATATCTGACATATCTATTTGCACCACTTTTCACCAGGAGACAGATGTTGAAAGGAATTGGCAGTTTTTGTACAATGATTTCTTAAACGTCAATGTAAATGAACACTCATTATTAAAATTCATAATGCCTAGCCACCCATATGAAATAGACATTTGTTGTTTTGATTTTTTTTTTTTTTTTTTTTTTGCTATCAGGTATTTACTCCATTTATTAATCTGTTCCTCCATTCAAATTCTAGCAGCACTGAGTCCAGGTGGACTTGTGACCTAAACTAGATTATCAATGCTTCTTTCCAGGATTATGAATCTTTTCCAGAGACAATGGGCACAGTGACATGATGCCTTTCATTGGCCATAGGAAATTTTGCTTCTGTCATCCTAATATATATTAAAAATATATATATTAAGTAATTATATTTTACAACCATGTTATTATAAAGTTATGCAGCTGGGTTGGATCCATTTTTTCTTGTGATTTTAAAATAAACTTAAAACATGTTTTGTTTGTAACTAAGAGTTTTGTGGGCCCTAGGCACCATGCCCGCTGTGCCTCGTGGCTCACTCAGCCCTAACAAGAACTCTGGAGATGGGAGGATTTCACTCTCATGCTGAAGTGCCCGGGCCAGCTTCCTTGCCTTGACCTTTAGCAGAGTTTCTGTTCTTTAGCCTTAGAGTTTTGTTTTGTTCTGTTTTGTGTAAATGACTCTTCAACTCAGAATAGTGTGGTCTTGTGACCCTATTTTGTTTTTTAAGGTAGAATTAAGTCTTCGGGATATATTCATTCTAAAACAAGTTTACTGTTACAGAACTCTTCTGTATAGCACAAGTCAGTGGTGTTCAGCACTAGAGATGTTTCAGATTGCAGGGAGTCTGTAAGACTTACAAACCATGCACCAAGTAAGTGAACTCCCAGCTTACATTTAAAACATTTTTGTATCAATTGTTCTGGGGTTTCAGTTAAAAAATAGTCAAAGGAAAATCAGATCTTTAAATATTTATTTTTCTGAAAAATCTACTCTGGACTATGTAATATGAATCAAGCCAGTATTATAGCATCAAAATGCCACAACTCATGAGAAACACAAATACTAATAGTGAAAGAATGAATAGCAACATAGCAATTTGTTTATGTGAACAATATGTTCTAATGCTAACATTAATATATTAGCCTCATTCCAAAAGCAAATCTGTTTCTACATTACCTGGTATTTTAACAATAATACAAATATTAAAATCCAAACACCTGAGACCAGAGTGAGAAGATGAGAAACTTAGGAGGCAAAATTTAAGAAGGCACACACTCTCGAGGTAATACAAATGCATGCAGGGTCAGTATTTCCATAGCCCTGAAAGTTAACCCCCACTTAAAGTTTGCATCTTAGGAAACTCATTCTCCTTATCTTAGTTCCATCCTTCATAAGCCAATTTATTAGTCTATTCAAAAAGGAAAATGAAATGTATTTATAATACTTGGCTGCAATCAAAGCCTGGCTTAAAATTAATTCCCTATTCTCTGGCACCTAGAAATGAAACAAAGCTAATGACCAGTCACTCTGTTGCAACACCTCTTCAAATACAGTAAGATAAAGTTATTATATATACCTCTATCTATCCTTTTCTTTCAAGTCTTCATATCTTCGTGATCAGTGTTTTGTGTGGTCTTTTTGGAAGCTGCATTCATTTAATTAAATAGTTAATATTGTTGAAGTGTAGATGAAGAAAATCACTAAACTATAAAAGACTCACTTTAACTTGTAACGTTTATTGCAGGAAAGAAGTCCAGACCACAAAATCAGATGTTAAGAAATAACATTATCTTTATTTTTCTCTAATGGAAATTAATTTTTGACTCTGTACATCCATTCTGTGTATCTGAAGGAAAAATTGAATCTTATTCTCATTAACATCACCTCTCACCCACTCTGTGATTATTCTAAGATTCTGGGATCTCAAACAGTGCCAAAGCATTAGGGTAGGGATGAAGAGGCACTCAGGAGATCCACAATCAGAGTCCACAGAGTTTATCCAGCCTCAGCCTCAAGGTAGGACAACTCAGCATATTTTTCAGCTTTAACATAAATAGTACACAATAAACTGTGGTCCTAAAGAGGTATTGTTGTAGGGTCGAGACTTGGGGGAAAACTCTTTAGTAAAAGGATATCTCATCAAAGAGAATTCACCGTTAAACAATGACCAAAGTGAGGAAAATTGAGGAATTATCAATGAAAAAGAGCAGGCAATTGCTAACTGAAAGACTAGGCAGAGGCCAATCATGGTAAATGACTGCAATTTCCCCAATACTGCTAAAACAAGATCTCGGTTTTTGCTACATCAGGGCACTGCTAATTAATTTTCCAGCTAGAAAGAGAGCTTAGATAACTATGCCTTTTAAATTCATACTTTAGTTCCACTGAATCAGGGCATCCCTCAGAGTGGGCCTCGAAGGAGAGTTCAAAATGGTAGAGGAAATAGGAGGGGGGAATTTCTCCATTAATTTAAGAAACAGCCTGAGGGGTTCATTCAGTTTCCTGCTTTTTAAAAGCAAGGGCACTTCTGAAAGAATTGAAGAAAGAGCACGGAAAGTAGGACCCATCTCTTGCTGCCAGTCTTGCAGTCTAATTTGATGTTGCCTCTTTCCCCCTAAATTCCCAATTGATTTCTAAGTATAAGGAACACTGCTTGTTGATTTACAAATAGGTACCCTGTATTTGCCTTTGTTACTGCATGACTCTAAAATTTTGGATGAATAATAGTGAATGCTGTTGGTTGTTGCTTGTTCTTTTGAAGAAGAGCTACTTTAAAAATAATTTCACAGTCTGAAGAACAACAGTGAAGAAAGCATTAGGCATAGTGGAAGTGAACTAAAAATAATCTAAGTCAACGACATGAGTATCCTATGAGAGGAATTACTTTTAAGAGCACATCTCGATCTCTGTTCACTTCTGATCATAAATAATTAAATTGAAGAATCAGAAAAATGGCAGCTTCCACTTAGTTCATATTAATCACTGTTACAGTGTAGTGAAAAAGTGACATGTGGTTTTAAACTCATGATAGGATTTTGCTTTATAAATATTTATAAATAGCAAGGTTGGGTTTTAACAGCTTTTTTAAAAGTGTATGGAAAGCACAAAGATACCATACTTCAAAAGTAACATCTTATCACAGGCCATAAATAATATTTTTTATGAATCGTCAGCAACATCAGAGAAATTCAAAAACACTGAAGTTTTTTCAAATTATAATCAGTAATTTAAATTGAATTGTATTCTTATATAAATACACATATATACACACTCATAAGTGCAAAGAATCTGAAGATTTTCTCTATTATTAATTTTCTCTATTAAAATAGAGAAAGTAAAACTACTAATCAAGAAGTAAAGACAATATTTGCTATATAAACATTCGTTATTAGTGTACAAAAAGTATGAGGAAGAATAGAAAGAATGATGTATTTTATTCTTTCAGTTGTCATCTGCTCTTCTACTTACTTTAAGCAAGAAAACTATGTAATTATGAGGTGAAAAAAGAAGTAATATATCTTCTTCCATGGACCTGCCAACATCTGATGTTAATATACTGGGAGAGAGGGTAAGAATGGGAGTTTAATTGTAGTGTTTGTTTGAACAGCAACTTACTTCATAACCTTGTTTTTGTTGCTGTTGTTGTTTTTGAGAAGGAGTCTTGCTGTGTCACTCAGGCTAGAGTACAGTGGCTCGTTCTCTGCTCACTGCAACTTCCGCCTCCCGGGTTCGAGCAATTCTCCTGCGCCAGCCTCCTGAGGAGCTGAAATTACAGGCACCCGCCAAGATACCTGGTTAATTTTTTTATATTTCGTAGAGATGGCGTTTCACCATGTTGACCAGACTGGTCTTGAACTCCTGACCTCAAGTGATCCGCCTGCCTCGGCCTCCCAAAGTGTTGGGATTACAAGCGTGAGCCATTGCACCCAGCTCACAACCTTGTGAAAACCACATATCCTTATCTCTACCCTATAGTTGCAAAGGCATCTTTTGGATTTGGGCTTAGAAATTTTAAACAAATTAATTCCAACATTTATCATGCACAACAAAATTGGAGAATGATTCATTTCTATGTTACTATATCTTCTAATGAACGCTTTGTATAGCTTCATTTAATTATAGATTCAGAATCTTCTCCTCCTCCTCCTACTCCTACTACTACAAAAATTAGGTATGTCACTGGTGGACAAATGTTGGGAATGCAGAAATAAATTAAAAATGCATATATTTAGAAGTCATACCTTATCAAAACTAATACTACAAATTAAAAATGTGTCTATCAATGAGTGAATAAAGAAAATGTTGTATATATACACAATAGAATACCATTCAGCCTTTAAGAAAGAAGGAAATCCTGTCATTTGTGACAGCAAGGATAAACCTGGAGAACATTATGCTGAGTGGAATAAGCCAGGCACAGAAAGACAAATACCACATGATCACACCTATATAGAGAATCTAAAAAAGTTGAACTTATGGAAGTAAAGGGCAGAATGATGATTGCCAAGAGCTGGAGGGAATGGGGGATGTTGAGGAATAGTCGGTCAAAGGACACAAAATTTCTGTGAGATATGAGGAATAAGCTGGAGAGATCTACTGAACATCACGGTGATTACAGTTTATAATATAGTAGGTACTTGAAATTTGCTAAGAGAGTAAATTTTAAATGTCCTCACTACACAAAAAAAAAGGTTTCAGTATATGAAGTAATGCATATAAAAGTATCTAAAACCAATTATGATACATTGCAAACATTTGTATATTTTTCTGTGATGGCATACTCCAGAGATAATGAAGTCCTCTGAAGAGCACTGACTACTTACACAGTAGCCAAGCTAAGATATCTGAAGTGACCACTAGCAGCATTTGATCCAGAGGTACTTATAATTGGTTTTGAGTGGACTCCATTTGTCTCCACTATGGCTCTCTTTGACATTGAAGTTGTCTCTTGCTTTCTTGGACATTACTTAACTTTAAAGTGTTAACTCTTGAGGCTGATCGACATAAGGAAAGATAAACATCAGAGAGATCAAATAATTTGACATAGATGTTGATCAAGTCAGTAAAAGAGCTGGTGCATTCCATGTCATTACCTCATGGCTGAGGGAATGCTATATACCTTGAAAACATTTCAGAATTTGTGGAGACTACTTGACATTTTAAATCAAGGGTGATCTCCCAACCCTTGAAACTAACATTTTAATATGCTTCTCCCAGAATAATGTACTATTAGGAATAATTGCTATAAAGAATAAATATGGTCAACTTTTTCTTTTTTATTGTGGTAAAATAGGCATAACATACGCTTCACCATTTTAACCATTTCCAAGTGTACCATTTAGCAGCATTAAGCACATTCATATTGTGTATAAATATCATGAACTTTGTTTTATTATATATTCCATAACTAAGGAACACCTAGTCCTGTTTCCCATTTTACCACTCAGTATATATACATAATGGCAACATAATGCCTGATGCTCAATCATTGCCTGGTTACTAAATGAATGAATGGATCAATGACTCCCTGGCTTGTAAGAACTGCATGAATTGAATGAAATGAATGTGTTTGAAAGTACTTTAAATAATGACTATAAGGTATATACTATGTCCTCATCCCAGGCAATTGTGCTTAAACGTTTGGCTGGTGTGCATAGATCAAAGCCAGAGAGCTTAATAACTATGTAGATATTTGACCCACTCCCAAAGATTCTGACTCTGATGCCATTGAGTCCTGAAAGGAGGTTTTGAAATCTGCCATTTTAAGATGTCTCCTGTTTTAAAATCTATGCTCAGCCTGGGGCAGTGGCTCATGTCTGTAATCCCAGCAGTTTGGGAGGCTGAGGTGGGCGGATCACCTGAGGTCAGGAATTCAAGACCAGTCTGGCCGAAATGGTGAAACCCTGTCTCTACTAAAAATACAAAAATTAGCTGGGTGTGGTGGTGTGCACCTGTAGGCCTAGCTACATGGGAGGCTGAGGCACAAGAATTGCTGGAACCTGAGGAGGCTTCAGTGAGCTGAGATTGTGCCACTGCACTCCAGCCTGGGTGACAGAGGGAGACTCTGTCTTAAAAAACAAACAAACAAACAAACAAAATAAAAAGCAAAAAACTATGCTCTTGCTCTATTGCTGTGTATTGTGCTGGCGTGGTAGTTTTCAAACACACCTCTGAAATTTTCTAAGATGAAATGAGAATATGCAAGATGAGATTAATTAAATCCACTTGCTGATGAGGAAACAGGTTTATGGAGGGAAGCAGATTACCTTTACCTGAGGTCATATAGAAATTAGGGTTAGAAACAGGATATGTGTCCATATCTGACATATTACAAAGTCCATACTCATCTGACTGCATGAAGCTGTTTTGCCCTTTCATTACTGAGATGTAATTAATTTATTAATTCATTAATTAACAAATAACAGAAAGCCTAAAAATGTTAGTTACTTGATTACTAGACTGAAGTGTAACATGCAGCTTCTTGACAAGTGAGTTAATTAATGAAGTCATTGCACGAATATTCATTGAGTTCTTGTTCCTCCCAGGTGTGGTCATATTTGTCTATAAACTTGTTTACCACATTATGTATTTATTTCTTACTTGAGAAATACAAACTGCATATGTTTTTCATGTACAACATGTTGTTTTAAAATATGCATACATTATGGAGTGGCTAAAGCAAGATAACTAATGTATGCATTAATTCACAGACTTCTATTTTGTGGTAAGAATACTTAAAATCTACTGTTAGCAGTTTCAAGAATACCTTATTAACTATAGGCATTGTGTTGTACATCGGATCTCTTGAACTTATTTTTTTTCTGTAACTGCAAATTTGTATCTTTTAACAAACATCTCCTCAAGGGCCTCCCCAGTCCCAGTCCTTGGTAACTACCATTGTACTGTCTACTTCTATGAGTTCAACTTTTTAAATTCCAGGTATAAGTCAGATCATGTGGTATTTGTCTTTTTGTGTCTGGCTTATTTCGCTCAACATAGTCTTCAGGTTCATCCATATTGTTACCAATACACAATTGCTATTTTTTAAGGCTGAACAGTATTCCTTTATGTATCTATAACACCTTTTCTTCAACTAGTCACCTGTTAATGGACACTTAGATTGTTTCCATATCTTGGCTATTGTGAACAGAGCTTCAACAGACATACAGATATGTCTTCAAATATTAATTTCATTTTCTGTGATTAAATACTAAGTAGGGGGATTGCTAAATCATTTCATAGTTCTGTGTAATTTTTTGAGAAACTTTCATTCTGTCTTCAGTAAATGGCTGTACTAAGTTTCACCAACAATGTGCCAGGGTTTTCTTTTCTCTGCATCCTTTCCAATACTTGTTATCTTTCTATTTTGGAAAATAGTCATTCTAAAGAGGTGTGAGGTGATATCTCATTGTGGTTTTAATATGCATTTCCCTGATGATTAGTTGTGTTGAACATTTTTTCATATACCTGTTGGCCATTTGTGTGTCATCTTTTGAGAAATATCTGTTCAGATCTCTGCCTATTTTTAATCAAGTTTTTTTTTTAACCATTAAGTTGCTTGACTCCCTTAAACATTTTGAATATTAATCCCTTATCAAATGTATGGTTCGTAAGTATTTTCTCTCATCTCATAGGTTTTCTCTTCACTCTGTTGATTGCTCCCCTAGCTGTGCAGAAGCTCTTTTGTTTGCTGTGGTCCCATTGTGTATTTTTAATTTTGTTGCCTGTGTTTTTAGACTTATATTTAAAAAATCATTGCCCAGGCCAATATCGTGGAGACTTTTCCCCTATGTTTTCTTCTAGTAGTTTTACAGTTTCCAATCTTAAGTCTTTAATACATTTCAAATTGGTGTTTGTATATGGTGTGAGATACAGATAATTTCATTATTCTGCATGTGAATACCCAGTTTTCCCAACAAATACCACTTTGAAAAGACTGTTTTTCCCCATTGTGTGTTCAATTGATATTACAAATGTGTGGATTTATATTTTAGCTCAACATCATGAACTTTTGAAAATACAAATGTCTTGGCCTTACATCCAGAGTTTCAGATGGTGGATCATTGTTTAGAATCAGGCATGTGCATTTTGTTGTTGTTTTAGAGTGAACCATATAATACATTTACTCATAGAATATTATGAAGTCAATAGTTTCCATTAAAAATAGTTGTCACATTTTTATTGACTATTTTGGGCAACATTTTAGCAACTTGTTTTGAAATAAAGTAGGTAACATAGGTCATTTTGGGCCTGAGGACTGGCAAGATGTTGAAAATTTTAGATTGTTGTGATTACACAGCAAAATTAGATGTTCCCAAATAGGAATTTCTGATTAGGAGGATTTAGATAAATTAGAAATTTGAATTCTGATAGGATATCAAATGGTTCAAGTAGACATAGCTGAAAGCAACAGTAAATAAAGGATCAGAAACTGGCTGAAAGTCAGAGATAGAAATGTTCTTTGGTGATTTTTCAGTATAGAAATGTAAGTTAAAATTGTGGAAGCAGAAGAGCTATGAAGGAGGGAATCCAGATGGAGGAGAATATAGGCATAGAATCAAAGGAAGGTGCTGGTGAGAGAAAGGACAAAAAGAATCCTAAAGAAAATGATGACAAAATCAGAAGGATAAGATAATCAGGAAAATTGAGAAATTTAAAAAAAAAGAATTTTTAATGGAAAATAGAGCAGTGATTCAAAGGAGAAAGGGATTGGAGAAATATTTTAGTGGTAACCCAAGACAGATTTTTTTTTCTTTTTTGTAACTTAAGGTAGTACATTGGTATGTCGCACATTTGTTAAAATAGGATGCATATCATGGATATTATTGACGCTAATACTATTCCTTAAAGACTGATTAAAGGTTTTGTACGATTTTTAAACTACTTTTAGTAAAGGGCTCAACTGATATTTGAAGGAGAAATAATTATTTTTGTTTTTTAATTTAAAAAATTATCCTGGCCATGAGTGGTGGCTCACATCTGGAATCCCAGCATTTTGCGAGCCCGAGGCAGGAGGATCACGTGAGGTCAGGCGTTCCAGATCAGCCTGGCCAACACGGCAAAACCCCGTCTCTACTAAAAATACAAAAGTTAGCTGGATGCAGTGGTGTGTACCTGCAATCTCAGCTACATGGGAGGCTGAGGCAGGAGAATGGCTTGAACCTGAGAGGTAGAGGTTGCAGTGAGCCAAAATCACACTACCGCACTGCAGCCTGGGCGACAGGGAGAGGCTGTGTCTCAAAAAAAGAAAAAAAAAAATTACTCTGTAGGCAACTCTGATGAACATCCACAGTGTACAGAAACTAATTTTAACACAGTCACTCATTCTCTTAATCTCTTAATTATTTATTGGAACATCTGAAATCTGTAAGCCTCTGAGCTAAGTAGCAAGTACACTGAAATTATAATAATTATTAATCAATCAATTTTAAATATCTATTGTATGCCAGTTGCTATTTTGAAGAAAACGTACAAGTTTTTTAGAGATTTATTTTATTTAATAACACAACCAATAGAAAGGGGTTATATATGTATATACATATGTATAAAAATATATGTATATACACACGTATACATATACATATATGTGTGTATATATATGCATACACGTGTATATATGTACATGCACATCTATATACGTATGCACACATATGCGTGTATGTATGCACATACATATGTGTATATACGTGCATGCACATATATATTAGATTCAGGGGGTACATGTGCATGTTTGTTATATGGATGTATCATGTATTGGTGGGGATTGGGTTTGCAGTGTATATATACCACTTTAGAAAGGGTTTTAAAATACATACATGTATGTACGACATTTTGTTGTAGAAATTATAGAAAACAAAAATTGGTAAAATTAATCCACATAGCTTTAGAGAGCCATATTTATCCTTCTACATCAAAGAAAAGTTTTATATAAAGCCATAGTGGAAGTACCTGAGCCATTGGTGACATGTGGTAACCCTACTGATGGAAGGAGCCCTTGTGCATTTTTACAGTTTTCTTCTCTGCCATTATTTATTGTGGGAATAACAGCAGTCCGGTGAAAATAGTTCTGAACATAAAAGGCAGCTAGAGTAAAAATTAGACCTTAACTAAAAATAGTTGCACATATTTACATCAAGAACAACGTCCCTGTATTATCATTGCTCTGCAGGAGGGGGATAAAATTAATTATATTTTTGAGCATAAATCATTATTATTATATTACTAATATATTATTGAGCATAAATTGCTTGTAGAAAAAAATAAGATCACCAAGAAAACGTATCTAGAAAATATGCAAGACATGCATTTGGAGAAAGGGATAACAGTTAACTTATGACTCTCTCAAGTCACATGTAAAAATTTTAAGAGTAGTCCTGAACACCTGGGAGGAAATCAATATTTATTAAATGACCAGATGAATGAGTAGAACCCGTAAATCATAAGTATACATCTGTTTATTTGTTAAATTTACTATGTGTATCCTTTAATGACAAACAGGGTCCTGTGCTGAAAAATAGAGTGATTTTTTTTTCTGATGGGAGAGATTTGAGTACACATACATATTTAGTAAAAGTCCCATCCTGGCTAACACAGTGAAACCCCGTCTCTACTAAGAAATACAAAAACTAGCCGGGCGAGGTGGCGGCGTCTGTAGTCCCAGCTACTCGGGAGGCTGAGGCAGGAGAATGGCGTAAAAACCCGGGAGGCAGAGCTTGCAGTGAGCTGAGATCCGCCACTGCACTCCAGTCCGGGCGACAGAGCGAGACTCGCCTCAAAAAAAAAAAAAAAAAAAAAAAAGTCAATGTGTGGAAAAGTTTATAGCACAAGAGACTGAATGAGGAAAGAAAGGCACATAAGAGAATAAGGTTGCACAGTAAGTTCGTGCCAAACATTAGGGCTTATTTCTAATTCCAATATAATTTTATTATTAATGTATTTATTCCTTAAATTCTAGAATATAGCTCAATTAAAACAACAGGGAAAAAGTATCAAATGTGACTATTGCCTTGTAATTTTTCTCTGCAAAACTAATCTTTTTTTCTGACCTAATGTAGAGAATAATAGAGTTCCACTAGTAGATTAATCCTCTTAACTCAGTATAATAAGCCTAAGAATAAAGACACAAAGAATGCATTTGTTACACCAGAAGGGAATTGCATAATTGCTGAATGGGCAATGTGTTTTGCCAGATACCTAAAGAACTACATCACGCAGACAAGAAAAAGTAAGATATTTTTATGCCATAACAAAAAATGTGGATGTGTAGTTTTCAGCACTTCACTTAGCAAAAGTGGGATTACAACCTTTATGGGATTTTCCCTCAGTGAACAAAAAATAAGGAGTTAGAAACAAAAAAAAAAAAAGAAAAGAAAAAGAAACACACACAACCTTGTGGGTTATTTACAGACCATCTATTATAATTATTTTCTTAAATACAGTACTGTTTCTTATGCTTTTAAAACATTTTTTCTCAAATTGTACATGATTGTGATAAAATGCATGTGAACATATCTACCTGAAAACAGTGAAATGGCTCAAGATTATAGAGTTTAATCCGCTTGATTCATTGAGGGCTTTCTTCACAACATACTCATAATAAGCGTTTTTGTTGTTGTTGCGTGTTTTTGTTTTGCTGTTTTGTACCCGAGTTTTACCAAATTGAAAGGGGAAGTTTAATAAAAACCCAGCTAAGGAAGTGATATTTATATTTATAATGACAGATATACACTTGAATTTAGGAAGTTGGATACTGTGGAAGGTAAATGACTATGTAAATAATCATTCTGTTTATATTCCCACAGAAAGAGTAGGGACAAGGAATTTGTTCCAGTTAACCTCGTGCAGACTACTGTAAATTGGGAGCCACAACATGGCAAGAGCTAAGCAGTTGCCCTACATGTAAAGCATGTTCAAGTCTAAGCTGGGAGAGCTGGAGAGGAGGAGCCTCATTCACCTGAACAGATTTAATCTGAATTCAGAGGCTGCCGAACTTACTCTTTAAACCACATGATTATAGGTGTATAATTACAACGTGGCTAAGATGCCTGATCAGACCAACTGGTCTGAGGCCTAAATAGTTCAATCAAAACCATCATAAATAGATCCCATAAGAAAAGGTATTTTCTAAGCTTTTGGATTGAAGGACAATCAAGCATAGGCACTATCCGTGAGACATTTCAACTTATTTGAAGTCCAAAATATGTAAAATACATAAATAAGTGAAAAAAGAATAAAAAGTAAACAAGAAAATTAAAATCCTACCATTGATTTGTTACATGAATTCCCCATTATAAAACTGATAATTTTGCTCATATCTTCTTAATTTTACATAATTTTCTTTGTAAAGAAAAAAACTTTCTTGAATCATGATATATTTTATTAAAATCTGTCAAAATTTAAAAAAGTCACATTTTAATATGTATATATTTCCAAGTACAAACAGTGGCTGTAACTAACTTACAGAGTTGGCTAAAATAAATTTATTTTCTTGTTAGATTTCTTATCCTAGTGGACAAAATGTGAACTGCTAAAATCAAAGTGTTGAAAGGTTTTACAATGGTTGTCTCCAGCACAGGAACTTAAAGGAAACACTAAGAATCTTGCTTACATGTTAACCTGCACAATAACTTTTTTGTATCTCGAAATAGTAAAAATGCATGCATAAACATGTATGTAAATTGGACACTCTGGATCCTACAGGAAGCAGATACAGAGACAGGCATAGCGGTTTGGAAGTTGGGGCTGAAGATCAATGCCTGTGAAGATAAAAGGGAAAGGAAGCAAGTTTGGGCACATTGGGAAAAATTTCAACCCACCCAAAGGGGATCTGAGTCCCACCATAGACCGCCCTAGGCTCAGTCCTTGTCTGGGGCACATTGAGAAGAGGTCAGCCTTAGTACAAATGCTACAGGTGGCCCCAAAGATGCGATGGCTGGAAGTCGTCAACCAACTGTACTCCTCACAGGTGAAAGGCAGGTGCTTTCTTGTCACACCAAATCACTTCTTAAAATTTACCTGATAAAGTTTATTTTGGAGATTTTATGATATCTACCATGCACAAACTTTCAGAAAGGAAGTTGCATGACCGTCAGAAGATGTGGAATACAAAATTGTTTCCCAAAACATCAACATCGCTTGTGGATTACTGTTAGTTGCAGAAATCTTCTATACAAATGAAATATTGCAGTAAACTACCATATTATTTTAAAGATATTTTTAAGAACAGTACTTTATTGCTATAAATTTATTCAATAAATTCAAATTTATAGTACACATTTATTATAAATTTTATTAATAAGAGTAACAAAAGCTATTTTCATGAACATAGACATTTGGAATTGGAGGTTATGGATGACAGTGACAGGAATATCTCCACCTAGTCTGTTTGTGCTGCTACAACAAAATACCACAGACTGAGTAACTTACAAATAGAAGAAATTTATTTTTTACAACTCTGGAGACTGGAAGTTCAAGATTAAGGCATTGGCACTGGTCTGGTTAGGGCCTTCTTGCTGCAACCTCACATGGCATAAGACAGAAGGGTAAGGTAGCCGAAGGCTCTAGGAAGCCTCTTTTGAAAGAACTTTAATCCCAGTAAGCCCTCATGGCCTAATTACCTCACAAAGGCCCAGCTTCTTAAAATCATCACATTGGCAACACCTGCATTTTGAAGGGCCCACATTCAGACAATACCACCACCTTCACATCCAATGTATTTTGAGGTTTTTTTCTCTACTGCATAGAACCTAGGAAATTTTCTGATGATTAGTTGCAACTGGTAACCATTTTGCCTCTTAATAATCACAGAACACACGCAACAAGGTAAGGATGGCAAGCTAAAAAGTTTGGTGCAGATAAAACAATATGTCAGTAGTTTCAAAATTGTTAATATTAGTAAATACTTTTGAGAATAATGTTGATTTTTTAATAACTGAAATATATATAAAAATGAAAACTAGATTAAAACTATGCAGAAATTCTCAACCTCACAGTTCAAACATTATTATTCTGTGATATAATTGGGGATTCATAGCAATAACTTTTCTAACTGACTAGTGTTAAAAAGGCTTGAATACTCCTGAATAGCAATTTATATGCTGGAGGAAATTGATGAAACGAGTGGTTAATAAATTTCCCAGCCTCTGTTATGCTGCACCAGATCTTTTTAAGTACTGTTCTTAATTTAGCAATGAAATAAAAAAAAATCAAAGAAAGAAAGAAAGCGAGGACATTATGTTTACATGTAAACAGTTTTAAATTATTACCTTATTTTCAGACACCCATAATTAATTATTCTCTTTTAATTTTATTAAATTAAGTGGCAAAGAGATGGGATAAAATCTTTGCTTCTGTAAATTTATAGAACACTGTTACTGCTTTTTCCTCTTCTTTATGCTATTTTAAGCAAGGTCAGTTGTTATTCTTTCTAATTATTGTTTTATACATTTGGAGGATTCCTAGAGCATTTTTTTCTCCCAATAAATCATCTCTGTTCACAAATAGGCAAAGGGTCATAAACTCTTCTATGACTACGGAAGATTTAAATCTCAACAACTGTTTCTTAACTGCAGACAACTTTATTAAGAAATGAATGGAAAAAGGAAAAAATAGACTATAAGACTACAAATGTGTTACCTCAGTAACTACTGGTTGCCTATTTCTTTGCTTTCAGCTTCATAGGGCAAATCGGTGCACCCTGCAGAGATTTGCAGGTGGAGGAGCAGGTACTCTTTACACAATTATCTACGGGAACCAAATTTAGACAATAATGGGAGGACACAGCAGAAAGATGGATTTCTGTGAACCCCAATTCATGCAATTCCAGTGCATTTGTGCACTCTCTCTGTCTCTGTCTCTCTCTCTCACACACACATACACCCACCACACACACTCTTACATATTGTCCCACCAAATTTGTCATCAAGGTTTTATACTACTTACTTCACGATCCTGTTTCAAAGCAGAGGTCCTTAATAGGTTTCAAGTGTGCTGAACTATGTCTTCATAGCACATAGCACCCTTGCTGGGAACCCAGGGTATACGTGGCAAATGGTGTTTCTCCTCAACCCTGTCCTCTCAGTTCTGACCTGAGGCTCACTGTAGCCCTGACCCTCCAGGCTTAAGCAATCCTTCCACTTCAGCCTCCTGAGCAGTTGGGACCACAGGTGCATGCCACTACTACTGCTGGTTTGTTTTGTTTTGTTTGTCTGTTTAATTTTTTTGTAGAGACAGGGTCTCCCTATGTTGCCCAGGATGGTCTTGCCTTGGCCTACCAAATTACTGGGATTACTGGTGTACACCACTGTACCAGGTCAAATTTTAACTACTGTATACATAGACATCTATATACTGCTTTTGCCAAGCAACATTACTAAGCATTTTCTACATTTCTTTATATTCTGCCTAACTGGCCCTATTGATGGTTGCACAATTGTCCATCAAGTTGATATGCCATTTATAACCAAGTCGATATGCCATTTTGTTAACCATTGAATAAATATTCCTAAATCAATATATGTTTAGTTAGTTTCGATTTTCCCAGTGTACAACACCAACATGAGTGTCTAGATATGTGTAAACAACAATGTATACATATCTAAATGCAAAAGCAGAAATACGATTCTCAATAGCTTTTGTCAAAACGTTTTCCAAAAGAGTTGTACTGAATGTCACCACCACCAGGGGTGTGTGAGCATAACTTTTTAACAGCACTTTTGTCATCAGTGACTCTTTGCTATTAACTCTTGAGTTCTGTTGAGTTTTAAGAAGACTGGTGGTAAAAAGAAATCCAGTTCTTTTTCAAGCCCCATGTTGAGTTTTATCACCAGCCTTTCTCTCTGACCCTTTATCATAACGAGAGCAGCAAAAGCGGCTGGTATTCTGTGCCAACCCTTTTATTTCCTTATGATAAAATTATTTTTGTTCCTTTTGACTTGTCTGAAAAGCCAAACTAATGTCACCTGGACCTTAGGGCTGCTCGGCCACAGCAGGAGGACACCAGGGAAGCCCAGGCAGCATGCACAGCAATGCCTGACTTTGCAATACTAAGTTTCTTCTCCTCCAGGATTTGTCAATTTTGATTTGCAGCTCAGTCAGTAATGCCGTGTGCTGTTTGCCTCCTGTCTGAGTTACAAAGTAAAGAGTCATTTTCTCTTCCAAGGTGACAAATAAAAATAAAAATAAAAATCTTTATCTTTCCATGTCTATTATATTTTCTACCTCGGTGACATACACTTTTGAGCATATGAACCAGAGAAACTCAGAGGAAAAGGAGATATTGTAGAAGCTTGGCATGTTATACCATCTGCTCCTACATGAACAGAACTCCACTCAAATATTAACCATCGTCATTATTATATGATAATGGTAGTTAATAAGGAAATAAATGTAAAGAATAAGGAAAAATGTTCTTAAGATTCATTATTAATATTGAAATAGGAAATTCTAGAAAATAATGTAAATAGTCTAAATAGTAAAATATGTTATGTCTTTGATCGCTAATAAAATGATAAAAGTTTTAATGCAGATTTATCAACCTTTCCTTCTGGGATTGCTCGCTCATATATTGTTTGTGTTCTAAATTCTAAGACTCTGTTCCCCTTTGTTTTTATTATTGCTGTTTTAACATGGTTTTTAACTGTTAGCACATAAAACTTACATATGCATTGTTGAAATATTCACAAATGCAGAAAAAATAACAAAACAAGTAAAAGATCACCTATAATTCCACTGTTTAGAAATATACATCATTAGACATATGGGTATTGTTTTAGTCCATTTTCACACTTCCAATAAAGACATACCTGAGACTGGGTAATTGATACAGGAAAGAGGTTTAATGGATTCACAGTTCCACATGGCTGGGGAGGCCTCACAATCATGGTGGATGACAAGGAGGAGCAAGTCACATTTTACATGGATGGCAGCAGGCAAAGAGAGAGCTTGTGCAGGGAAACACCTCCCTCACTGATACGTTGTGATCCTCTGTATCAGCTTGTGTGTCTCTCTAATTTTGTGGGCAATTTTTTGCTCTGTGAAACCAGAAGAGACCAGGGGCATTGCAAAGATTGTAAATATTGAAGAAAATGACTAGGAGAAGTATGTAGCCAATGCCTGGCAATATGTCAATCTCAGGAAAGGTGAGAAATTATTAAATAATTGTGGTCATTTATTATCTATATATTGAATATCTCTAATTACCTTAGGATAACATCCTAGATGTAAAATTGGTAGGTACACATACAGTTACAGCCCAACAGGTTCTTCTTGCCCAGTGCTCAAAAACTCCAAACACTGGGAACAACAGGAGTTTCAGTAAAGAAAGAGTTCAAGAATTGTAGGGCCAACCAAGATGGATGGTGGAAGATTTTTCACAAATCCATCTCCACAAGAGCTCACAGGCTAGGGTTTTTAAGGAAAATTTGGAGGGCAGGGGGATAGGAAATGAGTGCAGATTGATTGGGGATGAAATCATCAACGTGTCCAAACTGACTTTGCATACTGAGTCAGTTTCTGGGTTGCGGGGGTCACAGGACTGGTGAATCAGTTCCTTAGTATGAGTCATGGGTTCCGTATGGGTTAAGTCAATCATTTACTAGAATGCAAAATTCTGGAAAATCTCAAAGATCAATTTTAGGTTTTACAATAGCGATGTTCTCTGTAGGAGCAATTAGAAAAGTTACAAATCTTGTGACCTCCAGCTACCTGACTCCTGAGAAGTAAGGGGTTATAGAAAAGCAAGCTAAGGAACAAGGGGTCATTATTGTTTAACTATAGCTACATCTTAGCAGAACTCAGGTCCCTCTTGTAATCCTATCCTTGTGGGCTTTCATTAGTCTTACAAAGGTGATTTTAGTCCCTGGAAGGAGTCAGTTTTGGGAGGAGTTGTTATCATCCTTGCTTCAACATTAAACTATAAACTGAATTCCTCCCATAGTTAGTTTGGTCTATGCCCAAGGATGAGTAAAGGTAGTTAGCTTTTGAGGTCAGAAACAAGATGGAGTCGGGTTAGAGTTCCCTCACTGTTATAATTTTTACAAAGGTGGTTTCAGCAGTCTTTTAGTCTGGTTATTATGGTAAAATATTATTGCACATTTCAAATTTGTTTCGTCCAAAAAACTTGAATTACATGTATCTGATTGCTGCTTGGAATGTGAAAGTACTACTGTTGTCATGCTGTGTATGTTTGTAAAGTAGATCTTTTCCACTTTTCTTTCTGTTTATTACCTTCAAAACTTGTTGTTTGAATACCTATTTCAAAAATGTCTTCATATTTCATAATGTAGTGATTGTGTAATGACTTATCAAAATGGATCAGGTATCTTTTTCTGGTTTAGCCAAAAAATGCAAGAGAATATAGCTTATATAAAATCATATTTTAAAGCAGAGAACTGGTTTTGATGTTAAATATTGGTAAGAACCTTTCTTATTTTACTACTTAGCTTAGTCTGGTCACAAAACAAAGACTTTCCAGTTTTTAAATATTTATCTTAAATAAATTGTTACCAATATGTGGTTTCTTTTTTTCACTTAGTATAGATTCCAAGTTATTGATGTAAATTTAAAGTACATGCTACAAATGAGTGACAAAAAATGCTCACTTCTGATGTGCAAAGAAGCCCTCAGCAAATCACCTTCAAGATTGAGGAAAGTCCTTATTTCTTATTCAATAGGCCAAATGTAGAAAAGAAAACAAAGAATAAAGGAAAAAAAGGAGGGCAAAAGAGAAAAAGACAAAAGGAGGAAAGAGAACAAATTGCCAACTCTTCACACAGCATACATACATTCAAAATCTGGACATGGCTTTCAAGAGATAATAAGAGGAATGAGAAATGGTAGAGTCTTCATGAACATAATACTAGTTTCTAATATTTAACTAGTAAATTTTGGGGAAAAGAATTACTGCATAGACTTATTTTCTTCTATGTATGAGATCTAGTAACTTCTACTCCTTTTATTCTCTCTTTCTGCGTCACTCTTTAGCTTCAGGCAAAGTGGGCTAATTTAACTTTGGTTCCCTGTGAGACTCCTTGTGAAATCATCTCTTATAGATTCCAGGAACCTTGCCAAAACCTTTCAGCTGATCCTTTGGTATACAGAACCCCTCATTCACTGTGCTACATAAAAACTCTGCCCTCCAAAGAGACTGCTGCAAAAGTCAGACAGATCTTGATATATCTTTCCTCTTTAGAATCACAGAGTAGTAGAGCTAGGAGTGCTCTTTGAATTTATCAGAAAGATTAAGTGATTTACTCAAACTTCTGTGACTATTTAGTGCTCAACAGGGGAATTCTGATTTCATTTCCCTTGTTCTTTGTGGGATTTTAACCCCATCTACCATACTAACTTAACTCTTTTGCACAGAAGACTATTGCTCCTGTATTTTCATATTGAAAACTATCAGAAAAAAAGTGCAAATGACTGACAATATAAAATATGTTACTTTTCAGGGATAGTTTCTATTTTAACCCTGGGTAATTTAGGACTTCACAGTGGGCTGTTAGTCAAGTCAAAGGAGTTATTCTACTTAAATATCAGACTGATTATGCTTTTTAATATCGCTATTTCTAATTAGTCTCACCAGAAGGAGATTTCAATCAAAGAGAGAGACCCAAACCACTCATTGATTTTGTTTTATAGTAATGTTAATGAGGAAAAAACGGTGAATTTAAGGCTAAAATTAAGTGGAAGATTCTGTGAACTTCAACTATTCATCTTGTCCTGCTCACATTAATGTGATTAATTGAAAATTCCTTGTATTTTATTTCATATAATCATAAAATACTCATTTTTATGTGAATTATAGCTGTAACCTAAATGTCACCTGTTCTTGCCAGGCTGTGGATGAAACTAGGCTCACCCTTAAATTTATTCCCCATCCCTAGTGGATCTGAGTTCACCAATATCCTCCTTCAAACTGTCACCTGTCATTTCAGAAACTCCACAGAAACCCCGCTCAGCCACAGTCTCCTCAGGTGTCTTTCCCTACTCAAACTTTTCTTTACCTGTGTCCTCTCCCCGTGAAGCAGCTGAAAGGAACATCAGGAGTTTTCAGCTTCTGCGCCACTGAAAGAACACCAACGTCCATACCAAAGGCAATTACCTCCTTACATCAGCAATGCCACCAGCCCCCAGATGGATTCCACGTAACATTCTCACTCCACTCCACACAACATTTCTCATCTTCATCCCGAAGCAGCTTAGTTTATACCCGTAGTCCCACAAATCTATCAAATTAATCAGCCTCACTCTGTAGTAGGTTACACAGTGATTCTGAAAATGGTATGTTCAAGCCTTAATCCCTAGATCCTATGAATGTGATCCTACTTGGAAAGGGGTCTTTGCAGATATAATTAAATTAAGGATTTTTAAATGAGGTCATCCTAGATTTAGGGTGGGCCCTAGGTCCAACAACAGGTAACTTCAGAAGAGAAAAGAAGAAAGAGACTTGAGACACAAAGATACAAGGGAAAAAAGCATAAAGACAGAGGCAGAGATTAAAGTTATGTTGTCATAAATCAAGGAGTGTGAGGAGCCACCAGAAGCTAGAAGAGGCAGAAAGGCATTCTCCTCTAGTGCCTTCCAAGGGAGCGTTGCCCAGCCAAAGTCCGATTTTAGACCCCTGGCCTCCAGAACTGTAACATAATAAATCTGTGTTCTTGTTTTGCAGCAGCCCTATGAAATTACACACCACTTATAACAGAGTACAAGTCCAGATGAAAGAGCAGGCAAGGGAGCACATGACATGCTGCCATTCAGTTGTTCATTTGTTAAATAAATATTTGTGGGGCATCTAATAAGTTCTAGAGCCAAACATAAAGAAATGTTCAGTCTTGCAAGGAAGATAGACATTACAGTATTGAAATGACTTTTAAGGCAGAAGAGTAGGGTATTATGGGCGACTAGAGAAACAATAACGTCTTTCTGAAAGATGAATATTGACGTTCAGGTCTAACAGGCGGTTAGGAGTAGTTGGATGAAGATTTCGAATGGTGGCATGTCAGGGAAAAGGATAATGCTAACTTTGCAGGGAGGAGAATGGAGAAGGCTACATCTGAGAGAAAACTGGACATTTTGAGGAACTCAAAGGTGTCTTCTATTGCTCCATGATAGGGTGGAAAGGAACACGTTAGTAATGCAGGAGCCGAAAAGGTGTGCAGGGCCAAGATCCTGAAAAGCCTGAGATCAATCTTAAAAAAGAGTACAAGATATATTTTAGAAGTAATGAGAAACAGTCTTATTAAATAGTTTCTTAGGGCTGCCTTAACAAAGCTCCACAAACAGGGTGACTTAAAACAAATGTGTGGTCTTACAGTTCTACAGGCCAGACTTCCACGGTCAGTCAAGCTGTGTCAGGACAATGCTCCCACTGAAGGTGCTGGGAAAAGAACCATTCCATGCCACTTCCCTGGCTTTTGCTAACCACAGGGGTTTCTTGGCTTTTAATGCATCCGTCCAATCCTCCGTCTTCACACTGGAGTTTTCTCCGTGTGTCTCCACTTTGTCTTTCACACACTCATTGTGTGGGTCTATTTCTGGGTCTAGCTTTCCCCTTCTTGTAAGAACACCAGTCATAGCAGATTAGGAACCAACCTAATGACCTTGTTTTCACTTCATTATCTCTGTAAATACTCTATTTCCAGGTATGGTTACATTCTGAGACATTGAGTTTTATCAGCACCTCGACATATATTTTTGGAAGGACACAATTCAATGTGTAATAAAAACAAAGGTATTTCAGTAAGAAGGTGAGATATTATTAAAAAAAAAAAATCATTGTGACCATAGAGCGTTCTTACACTAATAAAGAGGAAGAATGCAAGAATGTTGAGGTTGCTAACCTTAGTCCATATTCAATAGGATTTTCCTCCCAGGTAATATCTATGGTTTTTGTTGTTGTTGTTGTTCTCTTATTCAAAGCCCTAGCCTCGAGGGAAATGCAACCTAATTACAAAACAAAAGCCTTATAAAACAATGATTGCTAAGAAATAGGCCTATGGGAAAGGGACTAAGAGAAAAGAGGATGTTATCTATGCTTTGCCAGTATCTGAGTCTCGATGAGCCAATCTAGATGAACTATGGTCCTAAGCTTTATTTTCCAAAAAATAAAAATAAAATCATGAGATTTTATGAGTATGAGGAGTCTATTCCTAGGTAGTTTATAAACAAGTTATTTCGTTCAATATTCTAAATATATTCTAAAATAATAGCTACTTTAAGCAATCTATTAACGTATTAAACCAAGTCTAAAATGTGATTAGAGTTACGGAAAACTAATCTCCCACATCATTTTCTTACTTAAAGGATTGAATCACATCAAGATTATCTTCTTGGAGGTAAAATGCATTTTGGATTCATGTCAGGTCACTTGCCATTGAATTCAACACAATAAAATGGCCATTTTCTGTTTGTATTAGTGTGTGTATGTGAACTAGAGGATATTACAATATTAGGGAGTAGACACAAATGCACAACCATGTTGGGGAAGTGTCCAATTTACAGGAAGATAATGAAATGTATGTTTTATGAAGGGCAAGTGAATTTTCTCAAGGCTTATTCTTAAGGGAATCATGTCTGCTTGAAAGAGTACACTCAGAAAGCAAAATCTATACTGTTCTACAGCAGACACTATAAAAATGTAAATTAAGGTTGAAACATGCTTTATTCATGAATTTCTTAAAGTATTGAATTTGAATCTCTTAAAAATACAAAGCTAAAGACAGTTTTCATTTAAAAAGCCAAAAAATAAAATATGTATTTAAAGGGATAAATTATACATAAGCATGATTTATAATTTATTGCCCATAAAACTTTTATCAAAGAAACAAGAAAAGTGGTATGTATGCAAATACAGGGATACAAAAATAAACATATTTCTATAAGCTGTGCACCAGAAAAGAAAGGGCATTTGATTTATATTGGTTTTCGCTTTTAAATGTGGCTACAATCCAAACAATTCTTTTTAAATAGTAAAGCTTAAGGTATTGCTAACACTTGAGATGTGCCTTTTTGTGCTTTAGTATTAAATCAAAATATTTTGGTTGAGTAGGGGTACCTTCTGTTCTTTTTCATATAATCTAGTTAGTGGCAGCGACATGTGCATTTACGAAGACTTTAAAGACCATTTATTTTCTGTTGCTTGTACTGTTGCTGAGTCCTAGTTCTTTCCCGACTTATTTCCATAAGCACCTCATGCTTAAGAATCCTGTATATTTAAGAGTAAAGGAGGATAGAGAACCATAAAGCAGGTTTAGATTTTTAATCTATGACTTTTTGCCTTTAACAAGAGTCTTTGTGTGAACTATGTAAACCTCTGTCTCTCTCTACTTTCAGTTTCCTCTCCAGGTTTATGATAATGATAAAATATAGCCTGTATCTGGGTCTGTTAAAGAAAATTATAACCATAGTTCGAAAGTTAATGGACTATAGCATTGGCTCAGATTCACTCAGGATTAGTTATTAGCTTCAAGAAATTGGTTACATTTATTACACCACCACACATCCATTTTGACAAGATACAGTAAATAGAAGGAGAAAATAAATAAAACCATTAACTATTTTTAAACTTACACTTCCTTCTATCATAACATGAATAAATTTTCAGTATTTCAAACACATTGTAAAGAGAATACAGTGTGCATTAAAAAAATCTTTTTTAAAAAATGTGCTTATCAAACTCTCTTCAAATGTATATTGCCCATGAAAAATATATATTTCATACCAAATATGCATCAACTGCTGCTAACTTTGTACATGAAGATAGATAGTACTTAAAAACTGTCAGAAAGAACTGCATAAATTAAAGAACAATAACAATAACAGCAAAAATTTATCTCCCATGTAGTAAGTGCTGAAAAGAAAAGAAAATCAATTTAAAAAGTCTTTCCTAATTATAGTGCTTGATCCTTAATCTATCTCTTTTTTAAGGATTGACCCAAATAGTTCATACCTTTTCCTGATTTTGTTGTAAATATTCAGATAATACCTTAAATTAGGCTAATTTTATAATTTGATTACATTGACACAATATCTGAGGCCAGGTAAGAATTTTATCTCCGCTGTTGTTAGTAATTTATTTAACTTTTTCATACTGTCTGAAATTGTACCTTAAATTTATTCATAAATAGCCTATTTCACAATGCCATAAGCCCTGGCCATCAGTTACATATTAGCAGGTCACTTGAATAGCTCCCCTGAAATAAATAATATTGGGGCAAGGAGGAATTTGATGGGGAAGAGGAAGGCAATATAGTAGTTTGGGAGTGTATGGGCATGACAGTAAGGATGAGGGCTGGAAAAAGCAGAACAAAGCATGCCAACATGTCCCAGGGTTGAAGAATGAGTGTACATGATATTTGAAGATACTGTGCAATGGTCTGAATGTTTGTGTCCACTCAAACATATGTTAAAATCCCAATCCCCAAGGTGATGATATTGAGAGGTGGGGCCTTTGGGGGGGTGATAAGGTCATTAGGACAAGTCCTCAAGAATGGAATTAGTGCCCTTAGAAAACAGGCCCAAGAAAGCTCCTTCACCCCTTCCACCACGTGAGGACACAGCGAGAAGGTGCCCTTCTATGAACCAGGAAGTAGACCCCCAACAGATACTAAATCTGCCAGGAGATTGATCTTGAACTTCTCAGTCTCCAGACTGTGAGAAATAAATTTCTTTGTTTATATGTCACCTAGTTTATAGTACTTCTTTATAGCACTCTGAACAGACTAAGATGTTACGTGATAACAGTCCTAGAAAGTTGGAAATTAGCACAAAATAGAATTGGACAGTGCCAAACACCACATTTTGTTCAGAACTTTCCATATGGTGTGTCTCTGAATTACTTTTAGAATGCTTTGGTTAGTACCAACTTGCATTTGTATGAAGCATGCTTCCAATTTTCCCAGAGTGCTTTGCAGTTTCATTTTTCTGCCTTCTACATTGTCACATTTTGTTATTGATCAACTCACTGTGGTCCTTTATTTTTTTCACAAATCATAAATAAGAATGATGACCCTGAATTAATATCAATGAGTAGCAAACATGCATTAAATATTTTATATCATATATATACTCTATATTATAGATAACTACTATGGAGAATATTTGAACTTATCCTTGTTGCCTAACTTCAATGACTAAATAATTGCTTTTTTTACTAAAGAAAATGTTACAGATAGAAATGAAACAATGCTACCTAAGTACTGTAGTTTGAGAGATCCTAGTAAGCATCTCCTCTCTATTGTGAAAATAATTATCCCCATTTATATTTTCACATTGAGTAGCCATTACTTTCTACTTAATATTGTTATCAGGATGTAATCTTTTTTTAGAGTATAATTATGTATAGTGTGATGATTATGATAATGATGACAATAAAGGCAATGATAATAACTTTCTACATTTGAGTATCCCTAAATTTCTGACAAATGTGTTTACCTATATTATTCTATTTCATCCTTACAACATCACTATGAAGTAGGCAGAAGAAATTTAATAACTCCTACTTAATAAGCCAAGCTTATGGCTGGGCCTGGTGGCTCATGGCCTATAATCTCAGCACTTCCAGAGCCCAAGGCAGGAGTATTGTTTGAAGCCAGGAGTTCTAGACAAGCTTTGGCAAGAAAGGGAGACCCTATCTCTATAATAAACAATTAAAAAGAAAAAATAAAACAATAAAAATAAGCCGGCCGTGCACGGTGGCTCACATCTGTAATCCCAGCACTTTGGGAGGCCAAAGTGGGCAGATCACGAGGTCAGGAGTTTGAGACCAATCTGACCAACATGGTGAAAACCTGTCTCTACTAACAAAAAACAAAACAAAACAAAACAAAACAAAAATTAGCTAGGCATGGTGGCATGCACCTGTAATCCCAGCTACTCAGGAAGCTGAAGAAGTAGAATCGCTTGAACCCGGGAGGTGGAGGTTGCAGTGAGCCGAGATTGTGCCTCTGCACTCCAGCCTGGGCAACAGAGCAAGACTCCATCTCAAAACATAAACTAAAAGTTAAAAAAAAAAAAAAAGCCAAGCTCAGGGAGCTTAAAGTGATCTGTCCCAGGGAATAATATACATGCAAAGCAGAACCAAGCTTAGGCCAATTATTTGCTATTCTATGACAAGGACTTCATGACCTTAATGATGTGTACAGATCTCTTATTTAAGGTAGAGAAAGAAGCAGTAGGAAAGTCCTCATGTTTCCTTTTGCTAGTAAATGATAACAGGGAAAGGACACTTAGAGAGGAGATCAATGAAAGGTAAACTTTACCATCTTTTCCATTTTACTTAGGCAAGTCTTTTGGCCTCTTACGAAAACCATATGAAGGAATGTTAGTCATTGCATTATAGTGTAGAGTTTTATTGAATCATTCTGCCCTAACGCTTTACTGTGATTCTTCTCCCCAAATCCTAGGAAATCAGGCACTCCATCTCTACTTGGCTTTACTAATGGGAAGTATACCACCTCAAAAGAAGTCCATGCTACTTTTAAATATTTCTAATTATTAGATATGTTTTTTTAATTAAATTGAGAATAAGTCTGTTGTCTTTTCTCTAGACCTACCTTCTGGAGACAATTAAATAATTTTAAATCCTCTTAGACCTGTGTAGTCAGTTAGTTATCCTGTCTCCTCTAGGCCTTCTGTTTATAAGGCTGTAGTGTTGCAAGCATCTTATTTAAGCTTAAACAGCCAAATCCTATCAAGGAAACTTGATGTAGCCTATCCCAGGGCCTCACCTCGGGGACTAGTCACAGCTACTTTCCCTGGCTTCTGTGCTGTGTCATAAGTCATATTTTTTCCAGGTAAGTTTTCAGTAACAAACACCCCTAAATTTTAATGGCCTACAACCATAAAGGTTGATTTATTCTTCTCATTATAGTTCAGCGGGGCATCTGTAGCAAGTCTTCAGTTGTGTTCCATATGTCTTGACACCTGGGATCCCGGCTGATATGCCGATTTCCATCTTGTCCACTTGGCAAAGGTAAAGATATAGTTCTGGAAACTCCCAGTAGCCCTTCCAGTTTCTTTCCAATATCTCATATGTGACAACCCCTCACATTCCATTGGTTGAAGCAAGTCACATGGCCAGGCCTAAAGAAAAGAACACTCTTCTCACAAGGAAGTACGTACAAGGAAGTACAAAATTGTTTGGCTCTCCCTGAAAGATTATATATCTCTGTTGACGGCCATGGGACTGCAATGCCTTCCTGTGCAAGATGTACCTTAAATGTCAGAGATGATTTTTCTGATACTTTGGGATAATGTGTAATCTACCACATTTAGACATTGTCAGAAAAATCATTTCTGACACGGAAGGTATGTTATTGATAATTCCTGGCTTCCCTGCAGCAACTTACCTATTTTCACTTTAATTATGTGTTCCCTCTGGGTAGTCTAGTCTCAACTGATAACAGCTGTGACTAAAACACACTTCCTGAGCAAAGTTGTCATTTGATGGCGGTATTAGTCTATTCTCATTCTGCTTTAAAAAAAATACCTGAGATTGGTTAATTTCTAAAGAGGTTGAATTGACGCACCGTCTGCATGGCTGGGGAGGCCTCAGGAAACTTACAATTGTGGTGGAAGGCATCCTCTTCACAGGGTGGCAGGAGAGAGAATGAGTGGAAGCAGGAGAAATGCCAGATGCTTATAAAACCATCAGATATCATGAGACTCACTCTTTATCCCAAGAACGAAATGAGGGAAACCTCCCCCATGATCCGATTACTTTCACCTGGTCCTGCCCTTGACACATGGGCATTATTACAATTCTATGTGCGATTTGGGTGGGGACACAGCCAAACCATATCAACAGGCATGGAGTTTAAATACATATTGTTTTCTCCTAGCATCACCTTCTTCTACTCGGGCCCAAGTAAGTCACTGGCTATGTCCTATTCAGGCTTTACCATTGATACTTGCTATCTTCTCCCATACATAACTATTTAAAATGTGCTTTGATGCCTATTTCATTGAGGTGTTTCAAATAGCACCTTTCTTTCATCATCCTAGTAAACACATTTAGTGTTTCCGTGAGATTTTCCAGAGAAACAGGACCAATAGGATATATGTAGAGAAATACATGAGATGAAATTTATTAGAGGAGTTGGCTCACTCACTTGAGGAAGCTGAAAAGTCCCATGACGGGCTGTCTGCAAGCTGAAGAACCAGGGAAACCAGTAGCATGACTCCCTCAACCAAAGAAGCCAACGGTTTAACTGTCTGACACTGAAGACCTGAGGGGCTGGGGGACAGCTGGGGCAAGATCTGGAGTCTAAGGACTAAATTACCTGTTCTGACATCCAAGAGTAGGAGAAGAAGGGTGTCTTGGCTCTGGTAGAAAGAGCTCTAATTTGCCCTTTCTCTATCCTTCTCTTCTGCCTGGGCACTGCCTCTCATCACTACCATCTCTCGCTCAATTGGATGGTGCCTACCACATAAGGGTGGCTCTTCCCCATTCAGTCAGCGGACTCACATACCAGTCTCCTACAGACACACCTCGCAGACACACCTGGGGCAGCCCAATTATTCTAATCAAATGTCAGACCACCTGGGTTTCTCTTTTAGCAGAAAAGGGATGGGCTCAGTACCTACTGAAGCACGGAGAATAAATGACGCTTTACCAGCTATCTGCGTGACCCTTAAATCAGTTGACACCCAAAATTAACCATCACAGTCTGCCATTTCCTTAATATGTGATTTGCAAAGCTGAATCCAAAGTAGAATAGACTGAATTTAATTTTGTTCTGTACATTATGTTTCCAGGAATGCACCTCACATTCATTAGTAGAGTTCACAGTATAATCTAGCCTTGTTCTCTACACTATGTCTCCATCAAAGCATCCTAAATCCATTTGTGTTAGTTATGGATCATATTAATTTGTGTCAATCTTAGAGATATGCAGGTCCTCCAAAATATTTTTACATCAAATGACATTAATTCATTGATTTTAATTTTATTTTATCTGGAGGTTCTGTTTGTTTTGTCATTTGAATTGTTTAAAAGTGTAGAAGTAGAACTTTATATTATCCATTAATTTCTTTTTTGTTTGATTCAGGCCATTCTTCCAACTTAGCAAGAGCTTAGAATCAAAATTTTGCATCCAATGTATTACCTACCAATCTAGATTTGTGTCACTCACAAATAAAATGATCATGACTTCTCTGTGTGCCGAAAAGCCATTGATAAAACTGTTGAGACATTTTTAAAGGAACAGAGCTCTGAAACATATTGTTCAAAACCTTATCATCATAGACAATGATCCATTAATCAGCAATCACCTGTCCCTCAATTCACTGTACTGCACTAGCATCCAGTGTGTTTCTGCATCTTATCCACAAAGATATCATGACAGGGCTGTGAGGGCTGTCAGGCTGTTACCATCCTATCTCTTGCCTCAATCAGCTCCATTGCTCTAGTAGACACTACAGATATTCCCTCTCCCTCACCTGCTCTCTATGTGTTCCTTCCAAAGCTGTTGGTACACTCAGTGGAGGAGGACAACCATTCAAAAGTTCATGAATTACTATGTTAAAAGGATGGCTCATATTAATATTTATTATGTATAACTTGCCTTAAACTACCAATCAGAAATGAAAATGAGATTAGTCTATAATAAATTCATGAACTATTTCTTTAATAATGATTGAATAGCCCTTTGATTTTTACCCTCCTACTGATTACAGATTTGAATGTTACTATTAACATTTCCCAATCCTTGTCAAGTTTGAGGTATTTTTCGTTTTAATTTCACAGTTTTACTTATTAGCTGAAAAATTTTTAACTGCCTGATTGGAAGCCAAACCACCATGTTACATTTCCTTCACCAAACTGGTAATTATTTTTTTCAACTTAATAGAATTAATTGTGATGAAAGGCAAACTGTTTCATCTACCTTTTCTCCAAAGTATTAGTTACTTCTGTCCTAGTTTTAAAATTGTTATGTTTATCCTGTTAAAATATTTGCTATATATCCAGAATCCCAGAAAATATACCCAGAATCCACGACAGGGAATTGGCATCTGGACCCAGGTTTACTGAGATTCAAGATAAGCAAGATCAGCTGAGTAACTCAGAACAGAACAATTGGAGGGAAAGCAAGTTGTGTAGTCATACTGGTAAAAGACTGGACAGCCAGCCAAGAGGAAGGCAAGCAAACAAACCTGCTGAAAAGACTGAAACAAAGGAGATTACCAGACAAGTGGAAGCAAGTGTTTCATCACATAGCCACAGACCTATATGATTAAAAACTATCCACTCAGAAACCTATGAAGTTTCTGAGGTTTTTTTATGGCTCTGCTTCCTATTGAAGACAGGTTATTCTCATTCATTCAAGAAAGTCTGATATGTTTACAGGAAAATAAAGCCTGCTGTCTTGGAATAAATGCAAACGTATCTAACTCCTGGTTTCAGAGGAATTGAGCTAGATAGGGTTGGAATATTTCTCATTCTCTCTCTCTTTTTCTCTCTCACGTAATTTCTGTTCTTAGGAAATAGACTATGGCCTGCCTATTGACTCAGGCCCTGATAAATCAAATGTTGCATCATTGCATGATAAATAACTTTCTTCTTTTACCTAACTACAAAAGAAAATCTGTTCTTGTACAGATGTAAGGGTTATTTTTTGACTTGTTTTAGTACAGTATATTGGCCACATACACACACATACATACATAAATACATAGACATAGATACTCTTTACACATAACACTGAATTTCTGTTAAGTGGATATGCACATTAATGTAATTCAATGTCTTTATAGTGAAGATGGGGAAATGGATGCCCAGAGCATTTACAATGTACTTAGCATCTCAGGTAGCACCTTTGTAATGTCTATTGCATCTTAGTGAAGGGCTTTCTCAGAAGAACAAAAGCTTCTAAAACCATTAGACTTAAAATATTGTCCATGTTTACATTTCCCTGACAGAAATATGTAACATTTCTTAAGAGTCGTTTAACAATGTTTCAAAACACTTAAAAAATTGGGTGTTTTATGACATGCATATCTAATTGTTTGGCAAACGTTTGACCAAGCCTCACTGAAAGAGGTAAGAAAAAAAGGTGCTGACCTAAGTAACAAATACAGTCTCTGTTTTCAAATATCTTATTTTTAAAAATGCAAAGAAGTTTAAAGGTTAAGCCTGTAACACAACTAGTGCAAGAAGAATTCTGAAAGGGAGCTAGGAGTAATCTCAGAAGTATTGGAAGGAATTTGTGGGGGGAAGCTAGAACTGAAGGCTAGGGAGGCTAGTGACTAATTCGATCAATTAGTAGCACATCTAGGATGGTGCCAAATTTCTCGTATGTCCCATACTTTCAACTATGCTAATAGCAAATATACATAATATACAGAGTGTGCTATTAAGACGTAAAGAATGAATGGTGTCTGCAGCTAACATTCACTGAGCTCTTACTGAGTCAGGCACAGTACTAAGTACATTAAAAGCATTAACCTGTTAATTCACACACACACACGCGCACACACACACACACACACAAACCTAAAGAGAATAAGTTTCAAAAAACTTTAAAAATTGAAGACAGGTTATTCTCATTCATTCAAGAAAGTTTGATATCTTTACAGGAAAATAAAGCCTACTGCCTTGGACTAAATGCAAACATATCTAATTACTCCTGGTTTCTGTGGACTTGAGCTAGACAGGGTTGGAATAATTCTCATTCTCTCTCCTCTTTTTATTAATGAGGAAACAAATTTTATCATCCTCATTTTATCAATGAGGAAACAAATTTCACCAAGTTCAAAGAGGAGTAAATAGAAGAACTGAGATTTGGATCCAAGTGCATCTCCAGAGCTCAAGTTTTTTACCACTAAGCAATAAATAATTTCCTATTAATCATGATTAATCTCCTATTAATCATAAATGAGTAGCTCTATGATACTGTAATTTAAAAAATCATTACACAAAACACTTTAAAAAGAAAACAGAGTACTTACCTAGACTCCAAGAATAATTTTTCTCACTAAAACTCATATTTTATGTAGATTGTACTGCAATCTAAAATTTAATTGAAAGATGTTTTATTTTCATTTTTTATTTTTATTTGTTTATTTATTTATATTTGAGAAGGAGTTCTGCTGTTGTCGCCCAGGCTGGAGTACAATGGCACTATCTTGGCTCACTGCAACCTCCACCTCCCCGGGTTCAAGAGATTCTCCTGCCTCAGCCTCCTGAGTAGCTGGGATTACAGATATCTGCCACCATGCTTGGCTAATTTTTTTATTTTTAGTAGAGACGGGGTTTCACCACGTTGGCCAGACTGGTCTGGAACTCCTGATCTCACATGATCTGCCCACCTCGGCCTCCCAAATTGCTGGGATTACAGGCGTGAGCCACCACGGCTGGCCTGATGTTGTTTTATTTTAAATTATGTGATTGATAACTCTATTGCTCATAAAATATTGAAAGGATTCATTCATAATTATAACCAAATCCACATACTCTCTCACTAAGAAGAGGTATATAGGCATTTTAAAGCCACATTTGTTTGTTTTTTTTTCTTCTTATTGTAATTTAAGCCTGAATGTTTGCCACTTTACTGGCTTGTGTCCAGAATTGATTGCCAGGTATGGTAATCATGCACAAATGATATGCAAATGGAGGCACTGAATTAATAGCTATGTAAATATAATGTTTTTACTCAACTCCGTTCTAAGTCAGCACAGTCTTTTTTATTTATGAGAAATAAGCTGCACACATTCCCCCAAATAGAGAAATGCATGTTTTAGCATTATTGCGCACACCAATGTTCAGCTGAAAGACACTGTTATTGCGCACACCAATGTTCAGCTGAAAGGCACTGCCTAGCTTCCTTTCTATTTCTCTAGGTCCTTTTTTAACTTATGGGTCAAACTGTCTCACCTAATTCAAAAAGCTTTTCAAGAACCCCTGTAGTCCATTTAATTGGCACTTAACATGAATTATCTCATCTCTTAAGTGTTGATGATGATGATGATGATAGTGGTGATGATTTTAACTATAAATTGACTTTGTGAAGTAATTACTGATTAATTATGAGTGTAATGATGTCTCAAATTTCTTTAAGAGACTTGAGAGCATTTGCCATTACTACTTGCTACCCTTCCTTGACCCACATTGTTATTCATACCAACTTTCCCTAATACCCATCTTTCCACTGATACTGCAAGCGTGGAAAATCAGTGGAGATAATATTAAAATACATTTAGAAATAGCTGGCTATTCTTCTCAACCCTTCTAATTTCATCATTGTAATTAGCTGATATTTTCTAACCGAACTTAAGGAGGAGAAGTCTAACAATTTTGATCATTTTAATTACACTTAGTTTTCACATTAAGAATGGTAATTTTAGTAATAATCTTCAATTATTTTGCAATATATTATTTATATTTTTATATATTTCTTATATTTTTGGGTGAATTGAAAATTCTCCCTAACCCAAAATTTTCAGTCACTCATTTTGTTGTTTGTTTTTAATTTTTGGTAGTATAAAAGGTAATACAATTTTTTTCCCTAGGCTGAGAAGCACATCACATATGTTAGAAAGAATTCTAAAGTATAGGTAACATTTTTAAATGGTGTTTAAAGTGACAAAATTCAGAATTTGAAAACATACTAAGGTATAATTACTTAGTTCCTCACGGCATCAGGTCAGTGAGATATTACCATACATATTAGGATATGTACTTATTATTCTACACAAATGTTTGACTTCAAGGCAACATAATTTCCCATACCTTTAAAAAATCCTTTCTAGTTAGTTTCATTCCTTAAAAAGTGCATTTTTTATAATTACAGAATGATATTTAACACAAAGTAAATTAGATTTATTTTATCCATATGCCACAAAAGGTCAAATTCCATCTGTTCATGTTTCTCTGCTTTCTAAAGTGAATAGCGTTTAGTTACTGAAAGATATACAGATGTTCACAGCCTCTGGAAAACAACCTTTTGTTTCTCAATAATTTTTAGATGACTGTTCAGTGGATATCAGCATAGATGTGGGAAAGCATGAGTTCAATTTATGGTCAGTATTGGCACCTTAGTAGTAGATGCAATAAATGGAATACAAATGTTTTATTCATTATGATGTTCTCCTTCTTTTAATGAACAGAAATAAGTGTGCAAGTAAAAACCATGTTCCATAACAAAATGCTCCTTCCAATAATGTAGTTCATTATGAGCTCACAAGTCATACTAGGTTACAAATTTGCATGAGGAATTCATAACTCATATATATATATTTTTTATTTGGAACAGTAGCATTTTAACAAAGGCCATAGGTACAATGGGGGAAAAAATTAAGTGGCCCATGAAGCTTTTACCTAGATAAATAGACAACAATTATTTACATTTTTAAAATGATGTCCCTGAATTCCATTTCACCTTACTAATGAAACCTGGCACATATTGGTACTTTGAGAAAATTATGAGAAATTAATTTTAAATTCTGTGTCACTTAATCATAAATTTCCATAAGCCTGGAAAATACATACATAAAAGAAGATGTGGAACACCATTATAAATTCAATACACTAATAACCATAAATCTATGGTTAATTCTGTCTTCATTTATATATTGTCATACTTATCACCTCTTTACCAATCATGTTTATACAGTAATATCTAGTGATCATATATGCTATGTTGATATGGAAAGGAGGTAGAGAAATAAGGTGTAGAAGAGGGCAGTCCCCAGTGAGGGCTACTCCCTCAAGCCTGGACCCATGGCCCAAAGTGAGAACATGTATTGTTGTTTTCCCACCTGAATGTTGTTTTTCTAGAACCATGCTAGCCTGCCCCACCGTGTACCCATAAAAGCCCCAGGCCCTACTGGCAGAGTGGCAAGCAGCAGAGAAGGAGAGGAGCAGCCAGGCATCAGAGAGAAGCAGCTTGACTTCAGAGGAATGGCTTGACCTCAGGGAAGAGTTCAGCCAGGTACAGTCTAACTCCATGGGAAGACCACTTCCCACTCCATCCGCTTTCCAGCTCCCCATCCTGTTGACAGTCACTTCCACAGCTCAATAAAACCCTCCACATATACCACCCTTCGATTCGTTCAGGTGACTTGATTCTTCCTGGATGCCAGATGCAGGTGCAAGAGGCTGCCACACTGACCCTCCACTGAGCTGTTTAACACTTAAGCCATGTACAGATGGCAAAGCTAAAAGGGCACACTTAACACATGCCCTCTGGGGCTCCAGGGGTCATGGCAACCCCTAGATGCTACCACGGGCCCACAAAAAGTTCTGCTCTTGCCAATTGCCCTGAAGCTCTCATCCTGGCCTCTGCACCCACTCACCTGTGTGCTCCCCCTCCTGCAAGAAGTTGACAGCTATAAGCTGAGTAAATGAGCCAACCCCTTTGCACGTCCATGAAGGGGTCAAGGGAACTATATCCCATTTCAACACGAGGAAAGTTCAATCATTGCATACTACTTGCAAAGAGATCTCTCATATGAATTTCTTCTGATTATCAATCTTTCAAAGTATACTGAGATTTAAGGGATGGTCACATCAAAAGAAATGACAAGAGATGTCATAGTTCTGCCTCGAAGAAAATTTCTTTACTAGAGGAGAAACAGAAAAATGTAATTAAATGAATGTTAACATCTTCATATAAAAATCACATACAATCAAGTGACATTCATTCACATCACAGCTAAAGCTGGGGTGATTTAGATAACAGGACCAAATGAGGTTAGCGATCAAGTTTTATTAGTGGTGATTCTTCAATAAGTTTGGTTGTAGAAGTTAAACACAAGATGTTTACTGACTCAGAATTCCCAGGCAGCAAATCTGATTGTATATATTAAGCATTATCTACGAAACAAAACTTTTTAAGGACTAGGTTAAAAAAATAGTAGGAAAATTTGTTTGTATTTTTAAAGGAAAACAAACTTTTTTTGTGATCTGTAAGGCAAAGAAACTTATTTACATGTTAAGGGAGTAAATTAAACGCAATGCTATTGCTGTGAAGAATTGCTGGACAGTTCAAGTCAATTCAGATTAATAGTAATATTTGTATAATTATTTACAGACAATAATTATCTTTCTTAGAGTTATCCTTAAATCAGTTTTGGGGGTTAAATTATTACTATCTCCATTTTATTGATAATGAAAGTGAGAATCAGAATATTCAAAGGCTACTGGAAAGTGGAAAAGTCTGAATTCCAGTTTTCTGAACCCTGATTTTACTCTATTTCTGCATATATGCCCCAGCCGTGAGAAGAGCCTGGAAATACATCTAATTTGATCCAGCAATTAAATGAACTCTTAAAAACCAGAGGGCCCAATGGAAATCTATTAGCGCATATAATTAGCCAAGCAGCCAAATAGCTTTCTTCTCCCTTGGGGGTCCCTCATGCTGTCTGATTGTTTCAAATTCTGCTGATATGTCACTGTATGCCATTTTATATGGTCCTTCTGTTTCTTCATTTTTTGTTAGTTGATTGATTGAAACTCACTGACAAAATTAGGCATAACCAAGTGGATCATACTGTGAGTTTTTACCTTAAAAACTATCCCTTTCCTGCTAATGGAAAAAACAAAGTCCCAGTTTTCAAAATATTTTCTTGCTGAAATGGACATGCAAAGTTGATTTAGTATGCCTATGAGTTTCTATGTGACATACTGATATTTTGATGAGAAAAAAAATCTAAAACTATTCATCATTACTGCAGTAGTGTGGAATTCTTTTCCTACCACCATCCATTGTCAAAAGAGTTAACTGACCTTTTAACTCTAAGTGCATTTTATTTTAGCATCAGTCAAAACACTGGCATATTCTCCTTGAAAAAGACTCTGCGCTGTATCTGGGAGGAATCAGGAAATAGTAATGAGTTATTGCTGGTTATCTCGTTTTTTTTAAATTTAGTCCCATGTTAAAAGAGAACTTTAATTGCTATTTATGAGCTTTGTGCCCTAGATTACAAGACTTTGGCAGAAGGTGGAATTATAACATGAAAGTCTACCAAACTTATTCTGGTTTATTTTCATGCGTTTATTTGTAATTCATGCCTCATTATAAAATAAGCAATTCAGGACAAGTGCTGCAGAAGTGAACATAACAGGTGTTCACTGGACTGTACCAGGCAAACCAGAATGTTTCATTCTGACCACATACCACACTATCACAGTACCCTTGGTAAGTGGTAATACCTCAGAAAAACAGTTGTATAGTGTGCCTAAGGAGACTGGGTGCTGGGGTTCCTATCTTGTCATATAATCCTTGGAACCATACTGGGCCTATTATTTATTTCATAATAGGTTAGGGAGCCTAACTCATTTAATAATGAGTTAAGGAGCCTATTTACTTATTTAATGTATTTATTTGTAGCAACTTAAAGAAAAATGTATTTTATAAATTAGTAGAAAATTGTACAATTTAAATGATGACACCAGGTGCAGTGGCTCACACTTACAATCGCAGTACTTTGGGAGGCCAGAGAAGGGAGGATATCTTGAAGCCAGGAGTTTAAGACCAACCTGGATAACATGATGAGACTCCATCTCTGCACAAAATTTGTAGAAATTAGCCAGTGCAGTGGCACACACCTGTACGCCCAGAGACTTGGGAAGCTGAAGTGGAAGGATCCCTGGAGCCCAGGGTTCCAGGCTGCAATGAGCTATGATTGTGCCACTGCAGCCATCTCTTAAAAAAAAAATAATAAAATAAACCCACAAATCAATTATTTCCACCATACTATAAAATGCCCTGGATGAGAAAAGAAAAATAAATGGGCTTTTTTTCTCTGAAACTCTCTATAAACTTTGGTTGGTGACTACTTAGAATATTTCTGCATAGACAAGTTTTTAATTCAGTTGTATTGCTGTATGTGTGAGTTTCAAACAAAACAAAACAAAAAAAAACCCAGAATAATAGTCACATATTGGTCTAGTTTTCTCTAATAGAAATCTATCATACCTTATTCATTGCTTAAATTAAGAAAGATGACTTTTCAACATGTATATGCATTTTATTCACTCATACTCTGCCTTGTTCCATAAAATATGTGAGACAACCACATGCACATATGTAATTTTCATAAAATTTAGTGTATCATCAGGTTTGTGAAGCAGATTGGATGGCACTAAAAACCTGCCTATTACTTTAATTTCTTCTTTTTTTGTTGTTAATAGAGACAGGGTCTCTCTATGTTAACCAGGTTGGTCTTGAACTCCTGGCCTCAAGCAATCTTCCTGCCTCAGCCTCCCAAAGTGCTAGAATTATAGCCGTGAGCCACCACACCCAACCCTATTAGTTTAATTTCTTATGCAAGTACACTAAGAGAGATGATAGTTGCTTATTCAGAACTGGGATTTGAGAACAGAAAATAAAGTCTAGAATCTAGCCCATATTATCAATATTTTCATTCCATTATTGACTAAATAGTACATGTTAATCTTAACACAAGCTATAAAATATATTCAGTTTTATCAGTTCCCTGACACCATATCCAAATAATTTTAATGTAATTAGGAAAAAACTGAATGAGTGAGCCAGTATGAACATGTAGTAATTTAGACTAATTCTTGTTCTACTAAAAAATGAGATAGAAACATCCACACCAGTTTCATTTCCTTTAGTCTTGTAAGAGAACCAGTATTTTTATATAATGGGATATTGATAGGGTTGAATTGTGTCCCTCTAAGAAAGATATGTTGGTAAGTTCCAGCACCTTAGAATGTGACCTTAATTGGAAATAGGATCATTGCAGATGTAATCAGTTAAATGATGTCACACTGTAGTAGGGTTAACCCTTAATCTAATATGATAAGTATCCCTATAAAAGGAAACAGAGAGAGACAGAGGGAGCGCGACCATGTGGAGACAAGAAGAGACTGGAGTTTTGCTGCCACAAGCCAAGGAAAATCTAGGATACTAGAAGATAGAAGAGGCAAGGAAGCATTCTTCCACAGAAGTTTCAAAATGAGCTCGGCCTATACCTTGATTTCTGACTTTTAGCACCCAGAATTGTGGAAGAAAGAATTTCTGTTGTTTTAAGCAACCCAGTTTGTAGTAATTTGGTACAGCAGCCCTTAAAAACTAATATGAGGATGTAGAATTTTCAAAATAAAAAATAAGCTATTTATAAGTAACAAAAATACATATTAAATTTTAATTTTAAATGACCATTTTTGTATCTCTTTTATTTTTATTTTTATTGGAAGTTTATAATTTCAAAAGCCTTTTGCTCTAGATATTTCAAGATGGTGATAGCAGAATTACGTCTTCAGAGAGTAAAATTGATTAGTATGTTCAACTGAATTTATCTCATGCTTTTATAGATTGTTTTCCCTTCATGAATTCACTCAATTTTCTGCATTTCTGACATCCATATCAGGGATTATTCCCTTATGTTCAGTTGTGTTGATTAACTTCTATTTTTAAAATATTCTTTGCTTTCTTACTAATGATTATATAAGACAATTTTAAGAAGTTTTGCCCTTGAGAAACTTTTTTCTAAAATTGTATATGCCTTAATTTATGGAGATTCATGTTTATTTATGTATGAATACTAAACAAAAATATGTATTTATATGTAAATGGTCAATCACATCTATTTGACTTTAAATTTTGCCAAAGTTTATTATTAAAATTTAAAATAAAATTGTATCACATATATATTTCTCTTTATATTTATCTTTGAAGTAAACTTTGGATTAAAATTTACACAGTATTTGGCCAAGATCGAAAGGAGTTCCATTCTGTGATTATTTCTTTCATTTAATTAAGTGGGCATGAAGCCTTTAGGAAAAAAAAAAAAAAATTACATGTGCATCCAGAACCCTGGCTCTAATTAGAGAAACTAACAGCAGAGCTGTTGAAATGCACCTGAGCCACATGTGTTGCCTTGGACAGCAAACTCTTTTTTTAAAACAATTACAGAATTAATTCCTAACCAAACAATAGATATCTGGCCACCATGAACAAAAGTTTCAAGGAATTATAGTAATGAAGAAATTATCCAGTATTTGGTCTTGTGTGGGGCTAGTATCTCATCTGGATATTATATGGGAAAGGAGTAGCTGATACATGTAGGAAAAATTTTAAAAAAACAAAACAAACAAACAAACAAAAAAATCAACACTGACATCCACATTTTTGACTGATGTTTCTAAAAGTTATTCCAAATTTGGTCATTTTTTGTCTATCTTTTCAGAGCAGTGACAGAAGTTTGAGCTCTGCAGCCTTTTTTGGGGACTTTATATATTCTTTGCTGTAACCACATTGCTTGTGTGGTAGAGAGAATGACAGCCCCCTCAAAGACATTCACAGCCTAATCACAGGAACCTGTGACTATTTCATCTGACAGGGCATTTCACGATGTGATTAATAAGGACCATGGCATGACGAGATTGTCCTGGATTACTCAGGTGTGTCCTTAAAATGGATCCTTAAAATTAGATTATCTTTTTAAGGTGTGGTCAGAAGAGGGAGATATAACTATGAAGGAATGTCCAGATAGACGCAACCTTGCTAGCTTTGAAGCTGGAGGAAGGGGACCATGAGCCAAGAAATGCAAGAAGTCTCTAGAAGCTGGAAAAGGCAAGATAATTATTTTTCTCCCAGAGCCTCTGGGAAGTAACACAGCCCTGCTGACACCTTGATTTTAGCCCTTGTCAGATCTTCCAACCTATAAAACTGTAAAAGAATACATCTATATTGTTTTCAGCCACTAAATTTGTGCTAATTCATTACAACAGTTATAGAAAACCAATGTACCTTTGTTTTTACTTTATTTTTAAATACCTGATTATTCTTTAGATATTCTACATAAATTTTAATTAATTACTATCTATTTAGCTGAAGTTAGGGTCATAGTGACTAGTGTGTACTTGATGAAAATATTATTTTGAGCTCATCCCCCAAAACCTAGTAGGATATGAAAATATTTGGCTATGTAATAGAACAATTGTAAATTATACACATAACACTTAATTATGATGGCAAACACTGCTGGCTCCCAATCATTTAAAAGCTGAGTTTTAGCCCTTTGAAAAACTCCATTTTGGTGAAGCTGCAAAATATGTATTTTTTTTTTTTACTGGGATAATTTCTAAGAAATAAGATACAGGGGCACTCACTTCATTCTGATTCACTTCCTACCTGAATTGCTCGTTGGTTACATGGGACTCTATTACACTAAGTGTCCAGCAGGGGCGGCAGTGTGGAACTTTTCCCACCATCCAAACCAGATGAAGTTAGCTGAACCTAAGCCTGCTCACGTGTGAGTACATTTCACTTTATCATTGGCAAGCACTTAACATACTGTAGCTGAAAGAGAAATAAAAATTATATTGTGTGTGAGAGGGGTCTGAAAAATAGAATTGGGAGTTGTAAGGTCATCTTTTTTATTTCCCTGTATATTAAGAGAAAATCCTGATCTCAGCATATATTTTATATACTAGTAGGCAAAATCATGGCAGAAGCTGGAAGTAGACAGTGGAGTTCTACCAAACCCATCCTGATTCATTTTAATGCCACCATTAATTGTATTATTTGTATTCCATCCATTATTACAAAAGTGCATATTTCAGGTTCAAATGCTACACAGAACAGGACTCTAGCACAAGATTGTCCTAGCCAAACCTGGCTTTGTGGTTTGCCCTTACCATGAGCCACTCTATTGCAGAGCCGTTTCCAAATGGGAATCCTCAGACAGGAATAGCTGCATGCTGTGCCAGGAAGGCTGTGTGCTTCCTACAGTAGAGTGCTGGTAAATGTTTAACGACTAGCTCTAAGGATAGAGGAGTGAGGTTGGGAAATACGACTTGTAGCATTTGTTAATTTCTGCATGTAAATATTTCTACCATGAACAATTTCAAGCTACCAAATTAAAGTCACTGAATGTGGAATTGGGAAGAGATGCTCACAATCATTCCTAACAAGCTGGTAGGCTCTGACTCCAGTGCACCACTAGCTGTCTCTAGCCGTGGCCTGGGATTCACACACACAAGGCATGTAGGCAGAGCCATGCGTAGCTGGATTCTAAGGATACCAGAAGTGACTATCGTAGACTAGAACTGAGAAGCTCTTCCTTTTTCTCTTGGCATTAATTGTAAGTCAGTCACAGATTCTAACATGAAGGCGTGGGGAGCCGTTGGGGAACTTTGGAAGTTTATTCAGTTAAAGATTAAAATACTGCATTGTTTTAATGTTATTATAAATTCCTTTAAAAAGTGAAAAATTAGAGATTCACTTATTGGTTTTAGAATTATGTGAATTCCAATTTGGGGAGAGCATAATTTATTAAGGACAAAAAAATTGAGCTAAACAAAGGACCTTATGATGTGGAAGTGAACTTAGAAGAGGTTGAAGGTTCTCCTCTCTGCTGGCTAGCATCAATCAGATTTTAGGATGTTTGAACATTTGAACAACTACTTTGTAATTCATTCTAGTTTTCTTGCAATGGCATTAAATGCTTTTATACAGTGTTTTAGTCCATTCTCACACTGTTATAAAGAAATACCTGAAAGTGGTTAACTTATAAAGATTAGAGATTTAATTAGCTGACAGTTCCACAGAATGTGCAGTAAGCATGGCTGGGGGAACCTCAAGAAAGTCACAATTATGGCAGAAGGCAAAGGAGAAGCAGGCACATCTTACATGGCCTGAGCTGGAGGAAAAGAAGTGGCGGGAGGTGCCACACACTTTTAAACAACCAGATTTCATGAGAACTCACTATCAGAAAACCAGAAGTGGGAATCTGCCCCCATAATCCAGTCACCTCCCACCAGGCCCCTCCTTCAGCATTAGGTATTACAATTTGAAATAAGATTTGGGCAGGGACATAAATTTAACCCATATCAGTGGGACTTCTAAATTTTAGTTGTATTTTCTTCAGAGTCAACTGGCAAAACTTAATCCAATTATTCAACAAGTGGCTCACCAATAATCTCCAATTTTGAAGTTTTAGCAAACTCTAATGATTGAACAAAAGCTTACAAGGAGAAAGCCATTCAAATGTATTCCACAAAAGCAAAGGAGGAACTGAACACATTAAGAGAACACAAATAGTGAACTTAATTTAATTTTTAAAATTTTGTTTTGTGATTGGCGATACATCAATTCATGAAAATGAGTTTTGATTTTAAAAATTTACATGCTGCACAAAGTGGAATAAAATGCAGATTGCCTAGGATATTATAGATGTGAATTTGACAAAACATTTAGATGAATTATAAGTAGTGGAAACTTAATTTGACACATCCTATCGTTAAAAATATATTTTGAAAAAAAAAAGGTTTTTGAATGGAGGCAGAAAGACAGCCTGTGAAAATATTTGTTCTGAAAAAATTATACATTTCAAAATGGAAAGAATTAGAATTGGTAATAACCTGCATTTAGCAGAATGCTCTCTACACTTGTGTGTACCTCAGCACCTGGAGGAAGAGTATTTCCTCCACTGAATGTATTACAGTATATAGAAAGATCACTTGAATTTATGACTACAGGAGATTTTTTAAGTAATTAATAATAATCAATTAAAATGTATTTTCAGAAAAATGCCAATGACTCAGGATTAGAGACAGAAACGGAATAAAGTGTATGAGTATATAACAAGAACTATTCTGCATAATTTAATTTTTATATTCAGATAATTCATATGAAATATTTTAAGTTGACTTTAATATACATGATATATATTATTTTTAATTTTTAGAAAGATTTTTAGATACGAAAAAAATTACTGAATGACACTATTTGAGAGGCCAAACAATATTATAAAGCCAGTTGATTAGTCCATTAATAAATATTTCAAAACATGAATTAATTTTAATTACATTTTTGCATCAGATTTAACTCATAAAATTGTCCCTGTTCAAAAGACATATGATGTTTTTTTGCTACCCTGAGACACATGCACCTCTATTACCCTACGGTCTAGGATGAGCTCCCTTCCCTCCTTCTCAAAGGCACTCCTCAGTTTGCCAGAAGCTCCTTCTTTTTTACAGGGATACAGACCTATCAGTTACCACCAGTTCAAGTCACTAGCAGGAGCTCACCAGTGAGGTCAGAATTTAGGAAATGGTAGAAAAAACTATTGACTTCAGGCAACTTCTGCTTTTTAGCTAACAGTGAGCACGACATTGTGCATTGGTTAAAAAGAGGAAGGATAAAACGCAGGTGTTGTGTAAACTGACAACTTACACGACACATTACTTATCTCTAGCCATAAAATAATCCCTCGTTTTCTTTATAGTCTTTCTTTTTCCATAGTTCTCTCTTTCCTTTTACTTCTGCAACCTTTCCCTTCGCCACTTTGAGCTGCCTGGGAGGTATGCAACCTGGAATCATAATTCTAGTCTAAAAAATGCTATTTTGAATTAGTGGCCTTTCCCTTGCTTGTCCTCAGAAAGAACTGTTTGTGTGATATTTAAGCTAAAATAGAAGTTGCAGAAGGTCTGCTATAAAAAGAAGGGACTTATGATGTCCCAGTAGAACTGCAGAGCTGATGTGAATAAAGACAATTGTTGGTTTCAAGGGGGTGCCTTGCTGACTTAGGATAGAGTGATCAGATCGCCTTTATTAAAATGCAGACACACTCAAACTGATTGACAGTAAATCCTCATAGAAGAAAAGTATCCTGTCCGCATAAGATCATTACAAAATCCATCAGCAACATTCTGCTTACCCTCTATTATAGCAGATCTTACGCACTGTAATATTTGTGTATATGCCTCTTTTTCCCACTAGACTGAGCTGTTGAAGAACTGGGATCTTATCTTATTAATCGCTATATCCCCAGGGCCTAGTATAGTCTGGGCACAAAATAGGCACTCAATGAATAATTGCTGAATGAAGGAATCATTAATTCAATCATGTCTACAAATTCTTAAGTCACAAATACTGCAGATGCTTGAAGAATGTAATGAACTATTTGCATCAGTGTTACAAGATCTGTTTGTTGCAAGTCATCTGCCATGGGGAAGCTTCTCTGTCTCATTAGCACCATCTCAGCATTATCAAACCGTGTTCATGAAACTTGCACCTATTTTTAGAATGACTAGGACCTTATCCTGTAAGATTTAAACATTTCTTCATTAGTTTTCCTCCACTTTCAGCAATTCTTTTTTTTTTTTTTTTTTTGAGGCGGAGTCTCGCTCTGTCGCCCGGACTGGAGTGCAGTGGCCGGATCTCAGCTCACTGCAAGCTCCGCCTCCCGGGTTTACGCCATTCTCCTGCCTCAGCCCACTTTCAGCAATTCTATGACCCAAATTGCAATGTGATTTCAAATACAAAAGATTGATGAAAGGAAAATATTTAACTTTCACAGTTGCAAGATGTTTTAAAGATCAGTCGCCTGGTATAATCCTCTCAATTAACAAATGAATCAACTCTTACCCAGAAAAACTGAATTCAAAACCAGAACTTCCTGAAGAGTAGTCCCTTCTTATTCTGCGTCCAACTCAAAGATGTTGGTTTTACATGTTACTTGTTTACCAGGAATCATGTTTCCTTCTTAGTGGTGGGAGATGAAAGACACACACACCATCCTTTACTGTGAAGATGATCTGGCATATACTAGACCATACAGCTTATTGATATAGCATGTCCCTAAGGCTTCATAGAGTTTATAGGGAATGCTATAATTTCCCATCCTCTGGATTACATGTGTCTTAACAAGGCCACCAACATACATATTTCTACCTCATATAGTCCACTCAATACAATGCCATTAAAATAGTAGACCAATGTAATATTATATGTTCGAACAGGTTAGTTTTCTTTAGACTACATGTATAACATAGGGTAGAAGAATTAACATATCCCTAGGATAGCACTGCGAATGTATATATGGGTCCATCACATATGAATATTCACTTTTTCTGGTTAGCCATATTTTTAGGGATGGGAAATAATGCATTCAACAGAACAGTGACTGTTTACCAAGTTCCTGGAAACATGAAATACACAGCCAGGACTAATATGTGGTGAGTAAGACACTTGCATCAGATACAAAACTTTGAGGGAACATCAAAAAATCAGTAATCAAGATAAATATTACAAGGTAAATATTTTTAAAAGTTAAATTAGTACAAAAAATCCATGATGAGCAAAATATTAAAATTGTTAAGGACAATATTGGCATTAAGTTTTTCTTTTGTCCCATGCTTCAGTTTGGCTTGGCATGGTGCTATTCCTGATTCTGTCTTCCTTTAGAAGTTTATTACATCTGGCATAGCTCCTACAATTGTGGCTACTACTTGGTTGAGTTTGTAGTAGGTCACTGTCATCCTCCAGAATTCATCTGAGTTTTCTGTTGCTGAAGCAAGGCTACCAAATTAAATTGGGGGAATGATGGGAACCATCATTCCTGCATCTTTTTTAACTTTAAGCAAATTTTATGCAAAATTTTCTTGGTTTACTGTCTTGGCCAGGTTCAGAAACAGTTTCAGAGGCTTCTATTTAACATTTTCCATTCCAATAGCTCTTATTCCACAGGCCAGTGGAATTAAATGTAGTCTTTGCATTCTAAGTATGCATTTGGCGATGAGAGAAATGTCTAGTGGGTTTATGTAATCAGTGTACCCAAGACTCCATTTATTACCTGCCTATATATGCTCCTGCTTCACTGGGGGACCGTGGTGAAATTGCAGGTACCTGTGTAACAATATCATCGGAACCTCCAATGCCCCACTGTTTTGTAAATAACTGAGTATTCCCCTTTCCTCAGTTTATGGTTATTCACGATAAATGATGTAAGGTCATTTGAATAAGAACTGGGAATTGTTACATCACAATATGCTTGCTTGGTTTTGCAAAATCCTCCCTCCTGGGGAACCGGTCTTTTTAGTCAGTGGGTTCTGGAACTGAAAACTGGCTCAGATCATGAAACTGGGGTACCTGACTGTAATATTTCATGGAAGATAGCAAACCTCGACCTTCTAATAATCCCTCCTTAACTTCCTTTGATTTTTACAAATGAGCAATATCCTTGTCAGCTGTCCAGCTTTTTTTTCCCCTAGGCCTGCCATGTTCTATTAAATATCAACATATCTCTGAGAGTCAGCTGCCCCTGGCTGCTACTGTGACTTTGCTGCACTGCCACCTATTTCAGGATTCTATATTTCCCATTTTATAAGGGACGTGTCAGGTACTGGATGTCAATGTCTAATCTGCCATCTTTTCTGTATTATATAACAATATCTTCTACCATCAGTCCTGGTCCTCAGAGTATAGTCACCACTGACCTTCACAACAATATGTCTTTCTCACCTTATTGCTGTATTTGGTGGAAAACAATAAAATGTTTTTCAACCAAACTCTTGTAGGATATACTCATAGGTAAGTTTTCAAGCCCCATGTGGTCTATCAACTCTTGTAGGCCAACTTCTTAGAGTATTTTGATCCTTTCTTCCACTCTCTGCCATCTTAGTTTTGGCATTTGTATCTCACTTGGTGAAAGCCATCACTTACTTTCAACTTTGAAGAGCCCACCTAGCAGTATGTTAGTTCTATCCTCTGTCATCCTTGCAGGGCGTATTACCTGTATCATGACAGAATGCTTGCCATGAACCATACATACATGGCTCTTGCCAGTACTTGTTAGCTAAGTCCTGTAGTTCCTTCAGCACATTATCCTTTTTCTCCCTTTGTAGGCACAGCACATATCTGCCTAGATTATACGGCGACTTATCCCTTTTAGTCTTTCATCAAGACTGGAGGCAGAGTGGATCCTAAGTGACTGGGTTGTATATTGTCTTACGAGACAGAGGCCTGCACTGTTTGCAAGGAAAAGGGAAGGACTGACCTTTAGTATGAAAGAGTGGACCAGTTTTGAAGACATAAATAATACAGAGGAATATATAGATTAAAATTTTTCAAGTGCATTGACCCGGTTTTCCTCATCTCAAGCCTTCAGGCTGCACCCCTTCTCAATCAGGACCCTGACTCTGGCATAGCAGATTTGCTGAGGTCGATAATTCAATCTTCTCTAGAGTCTTCTCTGTCTTTTAAATTAAGTCCTGGGTCTGACCCTCAGCTTTTTATATTTGACTATAAGAAATGAGAGTCTCTTCTAATTCAGCCAAGGAGAATATTCTGGCTTTCACATTTTGCTTTAACCTGGTGATTAATCACATCAGCTTTTCTTTGTCTTTCCCAAGTAAATTGATAGCATTCAGTAGCAGCCGCCATCCAATTTCATTGTCCTGTATTTACTGGCTTTTTCTGAGCCTCTCAAGTATCTGAGTTATTGTATTCATCAGGGCCTTCCCTTTTACTGATGGGTTATCCTAGTTACCACTAGTGAACATTTTAACAACTAGTGAACATTTTAACAACTGCCCTGCTACAGTTCACCAGGGAATGTCAGCACTTCATCTCCCACCCATAATGGGCAGGAGATGACCAAGCTTCCAAATCTCCTTTAGGGTCTGTTTCCTTGAGCCAAACAACTCCTTGTACCAACTGTCTTAGGTCAGGCTTCATTTCCGGTGAGCAGAATCTTAAACACAGATTTGAATGAAAGAATGTTAACATGCTTGGGATTAACACCTGGACAGGAGTGAAGTAACAGGAATGAAGAGAGAAAGAAACAGAACTACAAAGCTGTTGTCACACAAGGCTTGGCCAATTCCATGGAGACTACGAAAACCACAGTGGTTCTTACTTGTCCCCAGACAACACAAGGGAACCAAGCATTTGATTACCTACATGAGTCAGTAAATATACATGAGCTACCCCAGGGAAGAAAGCATAAACACGGGGAAGGCAAATCCCGTTGGCTGAGAGCATTCCTTGGGGATGGAATTAGTTATAAGCAGTGCCTGACAACTCTTTTGACAGTTGGGGAGATGATCTCGGAGGAAGGTTCTGGGTGATATACCACACCAGCCACTATAAATAACTTGGTGGAAACTTTTTATTAAAGTGATAATCTTCTAATTTAATATATTTGTACATCTGTCTCCAGGTGCTGAGTTTGTAAAGGATGATAACAGCATGTAAAATCTACTAAAAAGAGATCCATTTTAATTTATAATATAACCCCTCTAGCTATAGAAGAAAAAAAGCCTTCTGCCCTATAATAATGTTCTTTAAAATGTCTTTCTGTTTTCTGGGAGTAAAGAACCAAGAAACAGAGCTCTACACAAGAAGTCAGTAAGAATTCTGCAAGAAAAGGGTATGAATCTTAGATTCATTTATCTTAATCAGTATGTTTTCACCCATTATTCCCAAACATATAAGCACTTCAAATTGGAAAATTTCACTCTTTTTAGATTTTAAAATACATTTGTACTGAGCATAATTAAGTTTTAAATAGCATAATTGATTTTTCTCGTAAATACCTTTTTCTATTAAAAAAAAAAAATTGTAGGATTAACCACTGTAGTCACTAGGCCTTTTAAGTAGACCCTGAGGGCTGAGAAAAGCTGAGTGGGAAGGTGAGAAAAAGGAAAGTACAGATTTCTCATTCAGAAACTTAAGGTTTCTGAATTGTAAGTTAAAAATATGAGTATAAATGGGTTCAGGATTCATGTCTCTTGATATATGGTACATCCTCTACATCATGCTGAAGCCATTTTCACATGACCTCCTTAATATCACGCAGCCCGATAAATTATCTCTAATAGGTCGTTATGATTTGCTGCCTTCTCAAGAGTCCAGAGTCTCTCTAAGGTTGTAAGAAAGAGTTTGTCTTTGTCAGCAATTGTCTTTGCAAGATTTAGTCTAAGACTCTCATGAAATAAAGATCCATCCATTTCCTGTTCTTATATGTTAACTAGAGAAGTTCATACCCATTATAAAGGGTCAGACAATATTAGACAAAATATCATTCTCTACATTTTTTATCCATTCTATCTACTTTCTCCATCCCATCCGAATTTCTTCCTCTTCTAGTTTTAAAATGAAAGCTCCCATATATACCAATAAGTGCAAAATGATAAGGAGGAGAATGTCCAAGAAACAATGAACAAAACTGGGGAAGGAAGGCAGAGCTCACTGTCGGTTATGTTCTCTCCAATAACTTTCTGTGTTATTCTCAGATTTCATAGACGTGTACAGGTTTATCAAATCTGAGAACATGATATACCTATCCTTCTGGTAGAGAAGCAGATAGATGAAGATTCTGTCTCTTTAATGGGGTAACAAGACTAACTTAAACTCAGTACTGCCCAGAGAGATACTCAATGCCCTCCAAATATGTGACCTCCCTGTCTCAGACCCCCATGCTGGGCAGGAAGGAAGACACAGGTTACCCAGTTCCCTAAAAGCAAGAGTATGATGTAAACATCAATTAAACCAGGGGTTCCCAACCCCTCAGGCCATGGAAGTGAGCAGCGGGCAAGCAAGTGAAGCTTCATCTGTATTTACAGCTGCTCTCCGTCACTTTCATTACTGCCTGAGCTCTGCCTCCTGTCAGAGGCAGCGGCATTAGACTCCCCTAGGAATACAAACCCTATTGTAAACTGTGCATGTGAGGGATCTAGGTTACATGCACCTTATGAGAATCTAATGCCTGATGATCTGTCACTGTCTCCTGTCACTTCTAGATAGGACCATCTAGTTGCAGGAAAATGACCTCAAGTCTCCCACTGATTCTACATGACGGCGACTTGTATAATTATTTCATTATATATTACAATGAATTAATAATATAGAGTGCACAATAAACATAATGCACTTGAATTATCCCAAAACCATCCCTCGACCCAGTCCATGAAAAAATTGTCTTCTAGGAAACCAGTCCCTGGTGGCAAAAAGGTTGGAGACTACTGAATTAAATGGACCATTTCACCCAAACCCAGCGCAGCAGAGTGATCCACGCTCTCTACCACAGTATGGCTAGGGTTGAGGAATCAGGTCAGGGTGCTTTGAAGGGTAGATACTCTCTCACCCCTCCCCATAACTAAGAACAAGTGTTCTCTCTGACAGTTCTTTCTGACCCCAGAGGCTGAGGTGGTGGGAGGACCCTGGCCCATGGTGAAGACCAAAGGACCTAACTATTCCAGACTCCCAGTTCCAATTACCCCCATGTGCTGTATCTCTCAGTCAGTTTTAGTGGAGTAGTGGCTAAACACTGATGGGTGAGGTATTCAGAAAGCTGGGACGGGGAGTCTCTGTTGCAGATTTAGAGAGATAATTCTCAGATAAGGAACATTCAGCAAACTGCATGGGGAAAGAGCTAAATATTAGAACGTTCAATGACATTATGAATTGTTCCGCAACTACAAATACAAGAAAAGAACATTTCCTCTCTTCGTTTAAGGCTGTAAGAAGAGAAAAAAGTTTGGATGAGGATGGAGGCAAGGTAGGTCAAATAAAGAAGATAAATCATTAATTTATAACCAGAGTCCTGGTAAGGACCACTGTCAGAAAAATTGCTCTTTTGCCAAAGCCTCAGAAAACTTAGTCTGAATCAGCTTCAGTTAGATGACGCTGTTCGGACTAACATTTCCGTGGTTGACTAAGCTGCAATAACAAAGCACATTAGATCTGCCAGACTTTGCTTAATACCAGTTGGGTAGCAACTGACAACTTCCCAAGGTCACACATAAGCAAGAAGGGGCTTCTTGGACACCCAGCATTTTGGGGAAACCCTGGACCCAAGAGGATAATTACACTGAAAAATGGCAAGATCTTCAAGGTAAGCCAGTGCTCAGACAAGTCCGGAACAAGAATAGCATGAAACAAACGTACGAGTACCCAGAACTCTTACGATCAGTAGAATACTGATAAACCAGTTTCCTGGTTGAAAAGGTAGACATGATCTCTAATTTGCAGCAGTTGCCAACATCCATTGTGTGAATACTTACACTAGGGCCAATTTCAAGCTACCAGTGTTTTAACAACTGACATGCAAAATTCCTGAACGTTTAACATGTGTCCCTTGGGGGCTATCCAAGCCAGTTCTGGCATGCCACAACTTCAATGACAATAAAAGAAACAGGACACATACACACTTACCTTGGCCACAGCAGGCTTAGAATATTCACCTCTTCTTTAATACAGAGTATTAGAAATAAAATAGAAAAACTATACTATAGAGTTTGTGCTGGTTACATTTATATGTTAGTGCTTATTAAGTAAACTATGTATCATATCTTCTGTAGTCTCAGTACATGGCATAAATTCATTTTATTTTACCTCCCTGCCATCTTTATAAAGTTATGAAATAAAGAATTTCTACCGTTACAGGAATAGGCCCACGGCTATGTATGGACTAAGTAGACCCGTCCAACTTCTTATACTAAAATGAAGAAATGAAAAATCTTTCAAGATTGATTAAAAACTCCTGGTCTGGTTATAAAGTACAGTAAATTTTCAAACAGTATTTTCTTTTTCATTATTATTATACTTTAAGTTCTGGGGCACATGTGCGGAACGTGCAGTTGTGTTACATAGGCATACAGATGCCATGGTGGTTTGTTGCACCCATCAACCCATCACCTACATTAGGTATATCTACTAAATGTTATCCCTCCCCCAACCCCTACACCCCAACAGGCCCTGGTGTGTGATGTTCCCCTCCCTATGTCCTTGTGTTCTCATTGTTCAACTCCCACTTATGAGTGAGGACATGTGGTTTTTGGTTTTCTGTTCCTGTGTTAGTTTGCTGAGAATGATGGTTTCCAACTTCATCCATGTCCCTGCAAAGGACATGAACTCATCCTTTTTTATTCCTGCATAGTATTCCATAGTATATATGTGCCACATTTTCTTTATCCACTCTATCATTGAGGGACATTTGGGTTGGTTCCAAGTCTTTCCTATTGTGAATAGTGCTGCAATAAATATACATGTGCATATATCTTTATAGTAGAATGATTTATAATCCTTTGGGTATATACCCAGTGATGGGATTGCTGGGTCAAATGGTATTTCTAGTTCTAGATCCTTGAGGAATCACCACACTGTCTTCTACAATGGTTAAACTAATTTACACTCCCACCAACGGTGTAAAAGCATTCTCATTTTTCCACAACTTCTCCAGCATCTGTTGTTTCCCGACATTTTAATGATTGCCATTCTAACTGGTGTGAGATAGTATCAAATTGTGGTTTTGATTTGCATTTCTCTGATGACCAGTGATGATGAGCATTTTTTCACATGTCTGTTGGCTGCATAAATGTCTTCTTTTGAGAAATGTCTGTTCAAATCCTTTGCCCACTTTTTATGGGGTTGTTTCTTTCTTGTAAATTTGTTTAATTTCTTTGAAAATTCTGGATATTAGCCCTTTGTCAGATGAATAGATTGCAAAAATTTTCTCTCATTCTGTAGGCTGTCTGTTCACTCTGATGATAGTTTCTTTTGTTGTGCAGAAGCTCTTTAGTTTAATTAGATCCTATTTGTCAATTTTGGCCTTTGTTGCCATTGCTTTTGGTGTTTTAGACATGAAGTCTTTGCCCATGCCTATGTCCTGAGTGGTATTGCCTAGGTTTTCTTCTAGGATTTTTATGGTCCTAGGTCTTACATTTAAGTCTTTGATCCATCTTGAGTTGATTTTTGTACAAGGTGTAAGGAAGGTGTCCCATTTCAGTTTTTTTGTATACGGCTAGCCAGTTTTCTCAACACCATTTATTAAATAGGGAATCGTTTCCCCATTGCTTGTTTGTGTCAAATTTGTCAAAGATCAGATGGTTGTAGGTGTGTTGTGTTATTTCTGAGGCCTCTGTTCTCCTCCACTGGTCTATATATCTGTTTTGGTACAAGTACCATGCTGTTTTGGTTAGTGTAGCCTTGTATTATAGTTTGAAGTCAGGTAGCATGATGCCTCCAGCTTTGTTCTTCTTGCCCAGGATTATCTTGGTTATGCGGGCTCTTTTTTGGTTCCATATGAAGTTTAAAGTAGTCAAACAGGATTTTCTACTTGTGTAATGTTATTCTGAAAACATATGTTTGTTAATGAATGTATAGAAGTGTATTAATATCTCTAAACTTATATATAAATAATGTAAATTGCTTACAGTTTAAGTACCTTTGGTTTCATTAGAATGTATACTTGTCAGTCCATATGATCCTAAAGGGGAGAAACCATAAATAACATCCATGCTTTAGAAAAAAAAAAAGGACCAGAAATAGCAACAAAGTTTCCCTTCAAAACTAACAGGCCTATAGTATCTAAAATGGACCCCCAAATTCCTAACTTCATGGGAACTACGAAGAAACAGGGCTACAAGTATCAGTCATATTTAAAGCTTCAAAGTTGTTATTGCTGTTGTTACTGAGGTGTTGGGTATGTTAATTAGCTCAATTTAATTATTTCATACTGTATTCATAAATGTTAACATCACTTTCTATCCCATAAATATATAATTATACATTTTCAGTTTACAATACAATTTTAAAAATTAAAAAGGCCCTGCTATTAGTTTCATTTTGGAATTGATTTAACAAATACTTTGCATAAGGCATTTTTCCAGGTGCTTTGGAGGACACAAAGGTGGTCCTTGTTCTTTAGAAATTTCACATTCTAGAGGGACAGAGAGATGTACACAAAACGACATAGTGTAAATTCATTTTGTGTTACCTTCTTGCCATCTTTATAAAGTCCTGAATTAAAGAACTTCTATAGTTACAGGAATAGGCCCGCAAGTTGCAATAACTGTTATCATAGAGGCAGAAAGTCCTCTAGTCACCTAGAGGATGGATGAGGGAAGGATTCATTCTCATTGTGAGATCTAGCAAAACATGTGGGGATTATGAACATGTAGTACATCTAAGATTTCAACTGTCAAAGACAGATGGAATAAACTCCCCAATTTTGAAGTAGCAGCAAAAATTTTTAAAAAGAGTTTCAGAGGAGAACTTTTACAGGATGCATTGGAGATAAAATGAGAAAGTATGATGGGACAAAACATTGTATAAGGTGAGGTAGACGACAATAAGAGATGCACTTAAAAATTATAACAAGGCCCAATAAAGGACAGTCTTAAATTCCATGATCAAAAATTTGGGATTTTTAAAACAGGTGTTGAGAAGCTTATTAACATTATCTGAGCTCACGGCTGTGAAAATAGATTTGTATGGGGGACCATAGCACTGGAAGAGATTTTTTTTTTTTTTTTTAAGTCTGAACTAGAATTATTGTGTGAAATTTAGAAGTGTTATTTGTAAGGGATCAAAAAATTAAAACAAGCTAGATTCGTTTATTCAAAAAATTGAATTTATTTTATCATATAACTGAAAATCAAACAGCTGCTTAATTCTGCAGGCTCAAAAGATGTCACTTCAATCCAATTTATCTTCCTATTTCTACACTACTCAATGTCCGCTTCGTTCTTAACCTCCATGTAATTACAAGATGTCAGCAATAGGTCCAGGCATACATTATACCAGATTTATGACCTATAAAATGTTGAATAAAATGTCTCAATCTTTTTTCAAGAAATTGACAAGCCTATTCCAAAATTCACACAGAAAGAAAAAGAACTTGGCAAAATAAAAATTGTTTAAGTAAAAGTAAAGCTGAGTAACTTATACTGCTATAATCAAGCTAGTTTAATAGATCTAGAGATCAAGGGAATAGAATAAAATCTATAAATAGACTGTTACTTATATGATCAAGTTGCCAAAATAATTCAATGGAGAAAAGAATAGTCTTTCAAGAAATGGAGATGGAACACCCAAATGTCTATGTGGGAAAAAAATAAACCTCATATGTTATCTCATACTATATGCATAAATCACTTCGAAATATATTCTGTATCCTAATGTAAAAGCTAAAACAATAAAATGTTTGGAAAAAGAAGGAAAACAAGTATTTGTGAGACATTGAAGTAGGCAATAATTTTTTAAATAGAACACAAAGAGCATAAGCTATATAAAGAAAAAAATTATAAATTACACTTTATCAAAATTAAAAACCTTTGTTGTTTGAAAAACACAGTTAAAAAAGCAAACTACGGACTATGGGAAAATGTTTGCAAAGCATACCTAGAAAGGGACATGTAAAGAACTCCTGGGGATGGGCCCAAGATGGCCAACTAGAAAAAGTGGATATCAGAGGCTCCCATCAGAAAGAACCACAATTAGCACATGAATCCTTCACTGTCAACCAAGGTATCCAGGTTCTCTCATCAGAACTGACTAGGTGGCTGTGATCCACAGAAAGGAAGAAAGAGCAGTGTGGTGCACCGCCCACCTGAGAGCCACATGGATCAGGGGAGCCCCCGCCCCCTAGCCAAGGGAGGCAGTGAGTGAGTGTGCTATCCAGCTGGGGAAACTGTGTTTTTTCCACAGAACTGTTCAACCCACAGATTGCAAAATCCCACTGGCAAGCCCACGTCACTGGGGCCTAGGTTCCCAACTCCGGAGCTGTGTAGATTCTCAACAGCCTGTCAGCTGAAATCTGCATAAGCCTGCCAGCTCCCCAGGAGGAAAGGTGACCAGCACCACAATTGTGGCTGCCTGCTGCCTAAGCCCTTTGAGCTCCTTGGAGGAGGGGCATCAGCCAGGACTGGGACTCATAACTGCCTAACACACGAAGCTTCCTGGACGAGGGAAGGGCAGCATCCATCTCTATAGCTCCAGGCTACTCTTTTCCCTGCTGGAGCCAGGGAGGCTGGGTGGCTTGGTCCCCAAGAGATGTCCCCCAGAGCCCAACATACCACCTGTGGCAGACTGCAGCCAGAGCGCCTCTTCAGGGCTGACCCTGACACATCCTTCTTCACTGGGGCGGAGGGTGCAGGCACTCCAGCAACTCCACCCAGAGACTCAGGGACAGAACCCGGATCTTCCTGGGCCCGAGCCCCTGGGTGAGAGGTGGCCACAGTCTCTGCAGACCAGCAGACTTAGTCTTTCTTCCTGGTAGTTCTGAGGAATCCAAGCAGCCCAGATGAGCGGGTTTCCCCCAGCGAAGCACACCCCCTCCACCAAGGGACAGTAAAAGTTCTTCATTAAATAGGTACTGTTCCCTGTGCCACCCAACTGGGCGAGACCCTCCAACAGGGGTTGACAGACACCCTATACAGGAGTGATCCTGCTGGCATCAGGTGTGTGCCCCTAAGGTCAAGGATCCCAGAAGAATGAGCAGGCAACCATGTTTGCTGTTCTCCAGCCTTGTTGAGTGACATCTCCAGGCGCGGAAGCAAACCAGATGAATAGTGCCTAAAGTGAACCCCTAGCAAACTATAGCAGCCCTACAGAAGAAGGACCTGACCATGGGAAGAAAACAAACACAAAGCAACGATGACAGCATCACCAACAAAAAAAGTCCCCACAAACACCCCATCCTAGAGTCAGCAGTCTCAAAAATTGAAACTAGACAAACTCATGAAGATGAGAAACAAGCAATAAAAAATGCTGAAAATCCAAAAGGTCAGAGTGCCTTTTCTCCTCCAAATGATCGCAATGTGTCTCCAGCAAGGGCACAGAACTGGATGGAGGATGAGATGGATGAATTGACAGAAGTAGGCTTCAGAAGATGGGTAATTAAAAACTCCACTGAGCTAAAGGAGCATGATCTAGCCCAATGCAAAGAAGCTAAGAACCTTGATAAAAGGTTAGAGGAGCTGCTAACTAGAATAACCAGTTTAGAGAGGACCATAAATGAACTGATGGAGCTGAAAAACACAGTACGAGAACTTCGTGTATCAATAGACAAATCAACCAAGTGGAAGAAAGGATATCCGAGTTTGAAGACCACCTTGATGAAACAAGGCATGTAGACAAGATTAGACATAATAATAATAATGAAAAGGAGCAAACAAGGCCTCCAAGAAATACAGGACTTTGTAAAAAGATTGAACCTACGATTGATTGGAGCACCTGAAAGAGTTAGGGAGAGTGGAAGCAAGCTGGAAAACACACTTCAGGATATTATGCAGGAGAACTTCCCCAACCTAGCAAGACAGGCCAACATGCAAATTCAGGAAATACAGAGAACACCACTAAGATACTCCACAAGAAGATCAATTCTAGGACACGTAATCATCAGATTCTCCAAGTTCAAAAGGAAAGAAAAATGTTAACGGCAACCAGAGAGAAAGATCAGATCACCTACAAGAGGAAGCCCATCAGACTAACGGTATACCTCTCAGCAGAAACTCTACAAGTCAGAAAAGACTGGGGGGCAATATTCAACATTCTTAAGGAAAAGAATTTTCAACCCAGAATTTCAGATCCAATCAAACTAAGCTTCAAAAGTGAAGGAGAAATAAAATCCTCTTCAGACAAGCAAATGCTGAGGGATTTCATTACCACTAGATCTGCCTTGCAAGAGCAAGGAAAGGAAAGGAAAAACTAATATCAGTCACTGTAAAAAACACACCAAAATATAAAGGCCAATGACACTATGAAGAAACTGTATCAACCAGTGTGCAAAATAACCAGATAGCATTGTGATTACATGTTCAAATTCACATATAACAATACTAACCTTAAATGTAAATGGGCTAAATGATCCAATTAAAAGACATAGACTGGCAAATTGGATAAAGAGTCAAGAGCCATTGGTGGGCTGTATTCAGGAGACCCGTCTCATGTGCAAACACACACCTAAGCTCAAATTAAAGGGATGGAGGAAAAATTTACCAAGCAAATGGAAAACACAAAAAGCAGGGGTTGTGTAGTCCTAGTCTCTGACAAAACAGACTTTAAACCATCAAAGATCAGAAAAGACAAAGAAAGGCATTGCATAATGGTAAAGGGAATGATTCAACAGGAACAGCTAACTATTCTAAATATAGATGCACCCAATGCAGGAGCAGCCAGATTCATAAAACAAATTCTTGGAGACCTACAAAGACACTTAGACTCCCACACAAAATAGTGGGAGATTTTAATACTCCACTGTCAATATTAGACAGATCAACGAGATGGAAAATTAACAAGGACATTCAGGACTTTAACTCAGCTCTGGATCAAGTGGACCTAATATATATCTACAGAACTGACCACCCCAAATCAATAGAATATGCATTCTTCTCAGTGCCGCATGGCATTTATTTAAAAATTGACCATATAATTGGAAGTAAAACACTCCTCAGCAAAGGCAAAATAACTGAAATCATAACAAACAGTCTCAGACCACAGTGCAATCAAACTGGAACTCAGGATTAAGAAACTCACTCAAAACCACGCACTTACATGGACATTGAACAACCTGCTCCTGAATGAACCCTGAGTAAACAATGACATTAAAGCAGAAATCAAGAAGTTCTCTGAAATCAATGAGAACAAAGAGACACCATCTCAGAATTTCTGGGACACAGATAAAGCAGTGTTAAGAGGGAAATTTTTAACACTAAATGACCATATCAGAAAGCTAGAAAGATCTCAAATCAACACCCTAACATCACAATTAAAAGAGCGAGAGAGGCAAGAGCAAATTAACCCGAAAGCTAGCAGAAGACAAGAAATAACTAAAATCAGAGCAGAACTGAAGGAGCTAGAAAAACAAAAAAACGCTCCAAAAAACCAATGAATTCAGGAGCTGGTTTTCTGAAAAAATTAACAAAATAGACAGACCACTAGCTAGACTAATAAAGAAGAAGAAAGAGAAAAAATCAAATAGATATGATAAAAAATGATAAAGGGGATATCACCAATGATCCCACCGAAATACAAATTACCATCAGAAAATACTACAAACACCTTGACACAAATAAACTGTGATAGAATATCTGGAAGTAATGGATAATTTTGTGGATATATACACTCTCGCAAGACTAAGCCAGGAAGAAGTTGAACCCCTGAATAGACCAGTAACAAGCTGTGAAATTGAGACAGTAATTAATAGTCTACCAACCAAAAAAATTCCAGGACCAGACAGATTCAAAGCCGAATTCTACCAGAGGTACAAAGAGGAGCTGGTACCATTCCTTCTGAAACTATTCCAAACAATTGAAAAGGAGGGAGTCCTCCCTAACTCATTTTATGAAGCCAGCATCATCCTGATAACAAAATCTGGCAGAGACACCACCACAACAACAATGAAAAAAAAAACTTCAGAGGGGCGGAGCAAGATGGCCGAATAGGAACAGCTCCAGTCTCCAACTCCGAGCGCGAGCGACACAGAAGACCGGTGATTTCTGCATTTTCAACTGAGACTCCACCTCTGGGGACAGCCCACAGCTGAAGACCAACAGGGGAAGCAGCGGGGGCCTGTGCAGACGCGAACCACTCTGTCTGACAGCTTTGGGGAGAGCCGTGGATCTCCCAACACGGAGGTTGAGATCTGAGAACGGACACACTGCCTGCTCAGGTGGGTCCCTGATCCCTGAGTAGCCTAGCTGGGAGACATCCCCCACTAGGGGCAGTCTGACACCCCACACCTCACAGGGTGGAGTACATCCCTGAGAGGAAGCTTCCAAAGGAAGAATCAGACAGGTACACTCACTGTTCAGCAATATTCCATCTTCTGCAACCTCTGCTGCTGATACCCAGGCAAACAGGGTTGGGAGTGGACCTCAAGCAATCTCCAACAGACCTATAACTGAGGGTCCTGACTGTCAGAAGGAAAACTATCAAACAGGAAGGACACCTATACCAAAACCCCATCAGTACGTCACCATCATCAAAGACCAGAGACAGATAAAACCACAAAGATGGGGAAAAAGCGGGGCAGAAAAGCTGGAAATTCAAAAAATAAGAGCGCATCTTCCCCTGAAAAGGAGCGCAGCCCATCGCCAGCAATGGAACAAAGCTTGTCAGAGAATGACTTTGACGAGATGAGAGAAGAAGGCTTCAGTCCATCAAACTTCTCAGAGCTAAAGGAGGAATTACGTACCCAGCGCAAAGAAACTAAAAATCTTGAAAAAAGAGTGGAAGAATTGACAGCTAGACTAATTAATGCAGAGAAGGTCATAAACGAAATGACAGAGATGAAAACCATGACACGAGAAATACATGACAAATGCACAAGCTTCAGTAACTGACTCCATCAACTGGAAGAAAGAGTATCAGCGATTGAGGATCAAATGAATGAAGTGAAGCGAGAAGAGAAACCAAAAGAAAAAAGAAGACAAAGAAATGAACAAAGCCTGCAAGAAGTATGGGATTATGTAAAAAGACCAAATCTACGTCTGATTGGGGTGCCTGAAAGTGAGGGGGAAAATGGAACCAACTTGGAAAACACTCTTCAGGATATCATCCAGGAGAACTTCCCCAACCTAGTAGGGCAGGCCAACATTCAAATTCAGGAAATACAGAGAACGCCACAAAGATACTCCTCCAGAAGAGCAACTCCAAGACACATAATTGCCAGATTCACCGAAGTTGAAATAAAGGAAAAAATCTTAAGGGCAGCCAGAGAGAAGGTCGGTTACCCACAAGGGAAGCCCATCAGACTAACAGCAGATCTCTCGGCAGAAACTCTACAAGCCAGAAGAGAGTGGGGGCCAATATTCAACGTTCTTAAGAAAAGAATTTTAAACCCAGAATTTCATATCCAGCCAAACTAAGTTTCATCAGTGAAGGAGAAATAAAATCCTTTACAGATAAGCAAATGCTTAGAGATTTTGTCACCACCAGGCCTGCCTTACAAGAGACCCTAAAGGAAGCCCTAAACATGGAAAGGAACAACCGGTACCAGCCATTGCAAAAACATGCCAAAATGTAAAGACCATCGAGGCTAGGAAGAAACTGCATCAACTAACGAGCAAAATAACCAGTTAATATCATAATGGCTGGATCAAGGTCACACATAACAATATTAACCTTAAATGTAAATGGACTAAATGCTCCAATTAAAAGACACAGACTGGCAAACTGGATAAAGAGTCACGACCCATAAGTCTGCTGTATTCAGGAGACCCATCTCACATGCAGAGACATACATAGGCTCAAAAAATAAAGGGATGGAGGAAGATCTACCAAGCAAATGGAGAAGAAAAAAAGCAGGGTTGCAATCCTAGTCTCTGATAAAACAGACTTTAAACCATCCAAGATCAAAAGAGACAAAGAAGGCCATTACATAATGGTAAAGGGATCAATTCAACAGGACGAGCTAACTATCCTAAATATATATGCACCCAATACAGGAGCACCCAGATTCATAAAGCAAGTCCTTAGAGACTTACAAAGAGATTTGGACTCCCATACAATAATAATGGGAGACTTCAACACCCCACTGTCAACATTAGACAGATCAACGAGACAGAAAGTTAACAAGGATATCCAGGAATTGAACTCATCTCTGCACCAAGTGGACCTAATAGACATCTATAGAACTCTCCACCCCAAATCAACAGAATATACATTCTTCTCAGCACCACATCACACTTATCCAAAATGACCACATAATTGGAAGTAAAGCACTCCTCAGCAAATGTAAAAGAACAGAAATTATAACAAACTGTCTCTCAGACCACAGTGCAATCAAACTACAACTCAGGACTAAGAAACTCACTCAAAACCGCTCAACTACATGGAAACTGAACAACCTGCTCCTGGATGACTACTGGGTACATAACGAAATGAAAGCAGAAATAAAGATGTTCTTTGAAACCAATGAGAACAAAGATACAACATACCAGAATCTCTGGCACACATTTAAAGCAGTGTGTAGAGGGAAATTTATAGCACTAAATGCCCACAAGAGAAAGCAGGAAAGATCTAAAATTGACACTCTAACATCATAATTAAAAGAACTAGAGAGGCAAGAGCAAACACATTCCAAAGCTAGCAGAAGGCAAGAAATAACTAAGATCAGAGCAGAACTGAAGGAGATAGAGACACAAAAAACTCTCCAAAAAATCAATGAATCCAGGAGTTGGTTTTTTGAAAAGATCAACAAAATTGACAGACCGCTAGCAAGACTAATAAAGAAGAAAAGAGAGAGGAATCAAATAGACGTAATAAAAAATGATAAAGGGGATATATCACCACTGACTCCACAGAAATACAAACAACCATCAGAGAATATTATAAACGCCTCTACGCAAATCAACTAGAAAATCTAGAAGAAATGGATAATTTCCTGGACACTCACACTCTCCCAAGACTAAACCAGGAAGAAGTTGAATCCCTGAATAGACCAATAGCAGGCTCTGAAATTGAGGCAACAATCAATAGCCTACCGACCAAAAAAGTCCAGGACCAGATGGATTCACAGCTGAATTCTACCAGAGGTACAAGGAGGAGCTGGTACCATTCCTTCTGAAACTATTCCAATCAATAGAAAAAGAGGGAATCCTCCCTAACTCATTTTATGAGGCCAACATCATCCTGATACCAAAGCCTGGCAGAGACACAACAAAAAAGAGATTTTAGACCAATATCCCTGATGAACATCGATGCAAAAATTCTCAATAAAATACTGGCAACCGATTCAGCACACCTCAAAAAGCTTATCCACCATGATCAAGTGGGCTTCATCCCTGGGATGCAAGGCTGGTTCAACATTCGCAAATCAATAAACGTAATCCAGCATATAAACAGAACCAAAGATAAGAACCACATGATTATCTCAATAGATGCAGAAAAGGCTTTTGACAAAATTCAACAGCCCTTCATGCTAAAAATGCTCAATAAATTCGGTATTGATGGAACGTACCTCAAAACAATAAGAGCTATTTATGACAAACCCACAGCTAATATCATACTGAATGGGCAAAAACTGGAAAAATTCCCTTTGAAAACTGGCACAAGACAGGGATGCCCTCTCTTACCACTCCTATTCAACATAGTGTTGGAAGTTCTGGCTAGGGCAATCAGGCAAGAGAAAGAAATCAAGGGTATCCAGTTAGGAAAAGAAGAAGTCAAATTGTCCCTGTTTGCAGATGACATGATTGTATATTTAGAAAACCCCATCGTCTCAGCCCAAAATCTCCTTAAGCTGATAAGCAACTTCAGCAAAGTCTCGGGATACAAAATTAATGTGCAAAAATCACAAGCATTCTTATACACCAGTAACAGACAAGCAGAGAGCCAAATCAGGAATCAACTTCCATTCACAATTGCTTCAAAGAGAATAAAATACCTAGGAATCCAACTTACGAGGGATGTAAAGGACCTCTTCAAGGAGAACTACAAACCACTGCTCAGTGAAATCAAAGAGGACACAAACAAATAGAGGAACATACCATGCTCATGGATAGGAAGAATCAATATCGTGAAAATGGCCATACTGCCCAAGGTTATTTATAGATTCAATGCCATCCCCATCAAGCTACCAATGAGTTTCTTCACAGATTTGGAAAAAACTGCTTTAAAGTTCATATGGAACCAAAAAAGAGCCCGCATTGCCAAGACAATCCTAAGTCAAAGGGACAAAGCTGGAGGCGTCACGCTACCTGACTTCAAACTATACTACAAGGCTACAGTAACCAAAACAGCATGGTACTGGTACCAAAACAGAGATATAGACCAATGGAACAGAACAGAGTCCTCAGAAATAACCACCCATCTACAGCCATCTGATCTTTGACAAACCTGAGAGAAACAAGAAATGGGAAAGGATTCCCTATTCATAAATGGTGCTGGGAAATTGGCTAGCCATAAGTAGAAAGCTGAAACTGGATCCTTTCCTTACCCCTTATACGAAGATTAATTCAAGATGGATTAGAGACTTAAATGTTAGCCCTAATACCGTAAAAACCCTAGAAGAAAACCTAGGTAGTACCATTCAGGACATAGGCATGGGCAAGGACTTCATGTCTAAAACACCAAAAGCAACGGCAACAAAAGCCAAAATTGACAAATGGGATCTAATTAAACTAAAGAGCTTTTGCACAGCAAAAGAAACTACCATCAGAGTGAACAGGCAACCTACAGAATGGGAGAAAATTTTTGCAACCTACTCATCTGACAAAGGGCTAATATCCAGAATCTACCAAGAACTCAAACAAATATACAAGAAAAAAACAACCCCATCAAAAAGTGGGCAAAGGATATGAACAGACATTTCTCAAAAGAAGACATGCATACAGCCAATAGACACATGAAAAAATGCTCATCATCACTGGCCATCAGAGAAATGCAAATCAAAACCACAATGAGATACCATCTCACACCAGTTAGAATGGCAATCATTAAGAAGTCAGGAAACAACAGGTGTTGGAGAGGATGTGGAGAAATAGGAACACTTTTACACTGTTGGTGGGAGTGTAAACTAGTTCAACCATTATGGAAAACAGTATGGCAATTCCTCAAGGATCTAGAACTAAATGTACCATATGACCCAGCCATCCCACTGCTGGGTATATACCCAAAGGATTATAAACTATTCTACTACAAAGACACATGCACACGTATGTTTATTGCGGCACTATTCACAATAGCAAAGACTTGGAGTCAACCCAAATGTCCATCTGTCACAGACTGGATTAAGAAAATGTGGCACATATACACCATGGAATACTATGCAGCCATAAAAAAGGATGAGTTTGCATCCTTTGTAGGGACATGGATGCAGCTGGAAACCATCATTCTTAGCAAACTATCACAAGAACAGAAAACCAAACACCGCATGTTCTCACTCATAGGTGGGAACTGAACAATGAGATCACTTGGACTCGGGAAGGGGAACATCACATACTGGGGCCTATCATGGGGAGGAGGGAGGAGGGAGGGATTGCATTGGGGAGTTATACATGATATAAATGATGAATTGATGGGTGCTGACGAGGTGATGGGTGCAGCACACCAACATGGCATAAGTATACATATGTAACAAACCTGCACGTTATGCACATGTACCCTAGAACTTAAAGTATAATAAAAAAACAAACAAACAAACTTCAGACCATCACATAAACAGAACCAAAGGCAAAAACCAAATGATTATCTCAATAGATGCAGAAAAGGTCTTTGCAATCCTTTGATATCTCCTTTATCATTTTTTATTGTGTACCCATCTGACAAAAGTCTAATATCCAGAATCTACATGGAACTCAAACAAATTTACAAGAAAAAAACAAGCAACCACATCAAAAAATGGGCAAAGTATACGAACAGGCACTTCTCAAAAGATGACATTTATGCGGCCAACAAACATATGAAAAGAAGTTCAACATTACTGATCGATCATTAGAGAAATGCAAATCAAACCCATAACAAGATACTCTCTCATGCCAGTCAGAATGGCGATTATTAAAAAGTCAAGAAAAAACAGACGCTGGTGAGGCTGTGGAGAAATAGGAATGCTTTTACACTGTTGGTGGGGATGTAAATTAGTTCAACCATTGTGGAAGACAGTATGGCAATTCCTCAATAATCTAGAGCCAGAAATACCATTTGACCCAGCCATCCCATCATTGGATATATAGACAAAAGAATAGAAATATATTATAAATCATTCTGCTGTAAAGACGCATGCACATGTATGTTTATTGCAACACTATTTACAATAGCAAAATCATGGAACCAACCCAAGTGCCCATCAATGATAGACTGGATAAAGAAAATCTGGTACATAAACACATGGAATACTATGCAGTCATAAAAAGGAATGAAATCATGTCCTTTGCAGGGACATGGATGAAGCTGGAAGCCATCATCCTCAGCAAACTAACACCAGAACAGAAAACCACACAGCCCATGTTCTCATTCATAAGCGGGAGTTGAACAATGAGAACACATGGACACAGGGGGAGGAACATCACACACCCAGGGCCTGTCAGGGGGGTGGGGGTCGGGGGGGAACTTGATGGACAGCTCAATAGGTGCAGCAGACCACCATGGCACTGTATACCTATGTAACAAACCTGCATATTCTGCATATGTATTCTGGAACTTAAAGTAAAATTTAAAAAAAAGGAAAAAAAAGCAAATTAAAAGCAACTGTTTTTCACAAACACCTATTAAAATTAAGAAAAACTATGAATAATTCTACAGACTAAGTAGATACTCTACTGAAGTAAATATACATTAGTACAAACTTTCTGAAATACAAAAAAAAAAAAAAGACTCCTATTGCTAGTTCAAGACCAGCCTGGACAACATAGTGAGACCCTATCTTTATTAAAAAAAATAAAAAATAGCCAGAGGTAATGGCACATGCCTATAGTCTCGTCTCTCCAGGAGGCTGAAGCATAAGGGTGGCCTGCACTCAGGAGTTCCAGGTTGCAGTGAGCTACTATAGCAACACTGCACTCCAGCTTGAGTAACACAATGTGACTCTGTCACTAGAAAAAAAACAAAAACAAAAACAAAACTATTATTCAGGAATAACAGAATAAACAACCAATTTATAAGTGGCAAAATACATTAAAAGATGCTTGATTAATGAATATACCCAGATGGCCAATAAACATGAGAAAAGATGCTTAACACTACTAGCCATCAAGGGTATACAAAGTAAATCCACAATAAGATATCACTATATACCCACAAGAATGATTAAATATAAAAGAACAACAATGCCAAGTGCTAGAGAGAATATGGAGCAATTGGAACTCTCATACATTGTTGGTGAAAACAAAATAGTACAGCCACTCTGGAAACCAGTTTGCCAATGTCTTATAATATAAACATACACTTATACCCCTTAGCTGGCAAGTTAATTATTTACCCAAGAGGAAGGAGAACTTATGCTCTCATGATGGCTTGTAAACACATGTCTGTAGCAGAATTGTTTATAAAACAAAACCTAGGAAGAACTCATAGGATCATCAACTAACGAGTAAATATACCAGATATCCAATATATATGCAATACATTTGAACCACGGGATCTTATTCAGTAATAGAACATACTACTGAACACGCAAAAAGAAACCTAAAGTGCTTTATGCTAAATGGAAAAAGCTAAACACAAAAGACTACATACTGTATGATTCTTTTTGTGTCTAATTCTAGTAAAGGCAAAATCAAAGTGAAAGAAAAGAAACTAGAGGTGAGGATTGAAGACTTCCAAGGGGATGAAGGAACATTTAGGGATGAAAAATATTCCTTATCTTGAACTTAAAATGAGGGAATTTGTGTGTGTGTATTTAGATTTCACTTCAATACATGTGGGAAAAAATAATTCCTGAGCCTTTCCTTCTCCTTCCCTTGTTCTTTTTCTCCTGTTTCCCAAAAATTATAGTCCCGGGTAACTGAAAAGTGGTATTAGACTTGAATTGATGGTTCGGTATCAATACATAATTTTTGACATGTGTGTTTATGTATATTCTCTTCCTCTGTCTTCTGACAGAACATAAAAGCAGTGGCGCCTCAACAGTAATGAACACACTTAAGATCCAGATATTGGTTTCTGGCTATTATTCTGCACCAAAATTAGTTAGAACTCCCTTAAGGAAATGACTTATTTCAAAGCACAGCTAGAAAACAGAAGTTCTCAGTGCATGGTAGGTCCTGTCAAAGGAACACAGAAATTAGTTTAAAGGGATTTTCACTGTCTATAACAGAGATAATGTGAGTATAAAGTAAATGATAGTAAGAGGATATAACCCACTGAATAAAATAGGAAGTCAGTCTTTATCATGTATCCATATTGATATAAAGAAATCAGTAAATCAAAAATTTGATGAAGAATGGGATATTTGTATAGTCTCAACATACTTCTACACAGAATGCTCACTAATGTCAAAAGGAAAAGGGGTAGGTCTAAAGTAGGGAAGCTAAGTAGACACTACTTTAATTAAGTGATCAAAGTGAATATTATCAGAAATGTGACAAATTAAAATTTGTTGACCTCCTGATAAGATGTAAAGTGAAGTACATCACATACTGAGGATATATTAGATGAGGCCTGAATGCAATGCATGACTTAAGATTTATTATTTTGCTATAAGTATCACATTGGGTGGGACTACTGGCAAAACTTGAATGAGTACTGAAGATTAGGTGGGGTAGTAGGCAGAAAGTGGTCCTCAAATTATTTACACATCCTAATCCCCAGAACCTAGAATGTTACTTTACATGGTATAAGAAACTTTGAAGAGGTGATTAAATTAAAGATGTTGAGATAGAGAGAATAGTCTGGAGTAACTGGGCGAACCAAACGTAATCATAAAAATGTTTATAATAAAAAGAGAGAGAATTACAAAGATTTGAAGGTGTTAAGCTACTGGCTTTGCAGATTGAAAGAGGAGGCTGTAAACCAAGAAATGAAGACAGACTCTAGAAGCTGAAAAAAAGTTTTTTGTTTTTTTTTTTCCTAGATCATCTAGAAAGAATGCTGCCCGGCCTGCCAATATCTTGATTTTAGCCTATTGAGAGCTATTTGGATTTCGTTTTACAGAACTGTAACAAAATAAATGTGTGTAAATTGTGCAGAAACAATTAGGAAATTAATACAATGGTATTAGCACATTGATGTTAACCTCCTAATATTGATAGTTGTATTGTTGCTATATAGGAGAATGTTGTTTTTAGGTATTACTATAAATTTAGAGAATGACGGAGCATTCAGCCAACAACTTATTCTCAAGCGGTTCACAGGTATAAAAATATATTTGAACTGTACTTTCAAGTTCTCTGTAAGATTGGGATTGATTCTCTTTGGTCAAAATTTGTACATATCCTAACTAAATTAGTTTTTGTGGATAAAAGTATGGAACTCCAGGCTTACAATTAATATCCATGAATAGAGAAAACATACTATTGTAATTCTACCCAAAACACTTAGTTTCTCAAATCAAATTCGGAATATACTTTCATAAGAAAGAAAAGTAGAAAGTAGGCAAAGAAACCACAAACAACCAAACTTCACTGCAGGGAGTGAAAACCAGGAGAAATTATTAGAATGGAATTTCAGAGGAAGATTCATTTGGACATACAGAAAAAGCGAAAGGAGAAATCAAGCATAATTTCAGGTTTCAAGCCTGGGTAATTAATTTATTTTCCTTGCATTCATTGAATATGGACTTCAAGAGAAAGAGCAAATAAATGGAAATATATGATAGATTCACATTTGGGGATACTGAGTTTGTAATGCTAAAAAGACAGTTGGAAAGGCCCATCTGATAATTAGTAATATTAGTCCAGATATAAGGAGAAAAAGGAAAAGCTGAAGTATAGATTGAGGTATTAGTCGATATAGAATGAGTGAGAGCCAGGAATAGATGAATATAATGAAAAATGAAATAAAAAAGGAAAATTGAAGAAAATGCCTATTAAATAGAATAATATATGAGGAACTAATGAGTAGGATACAGGTAGACACGAGCATGGAGCAAAAGCATCAGTAGTGACAGTGTAGCGGAGAGGTTAAACAGGAAACAAAATAAGGAAAGATAATTCATATATTTCAGGAAACACTGACTGCTTTAATGAGAAAGATTTCAGTTGTGTGCTTGAGTTTGAAAGAGTAGGATTATGTGGTTAGTATACATTGAGGAAATAAAGCCATCAATTTAGGAACAAGCTCAGGCTAGCCTGCTGGAGGATGAAAAACCCTGTCCTGAGAAATTCCAGTCATCCCAGACATTCCAAGTGAGGCAACCATCAGCCAAGCAGCTCCCGTCAACACATGAGCTGACAGGTCTGTGAGTTCAGCCATGATTAACCGAACATAGCTCATACCAGTGTGATAACCTAAATTCTAACCCCACAGAATTATGAATTAAATATATTGATACCATTTTAAGCCATTAAGTTTTGGTTAGTTTTCTGTACAGCAAGATATAACTAATATGCCTTCAGATAAATTGTTTTAATATATATTTTGCCCAATTTTCTAATTATTCTTGATGTGGATTTAGTCTTAGTTACCTAATCCTCTATCATAAGAAGAGAAAATTTCTGAAAATCATTAATATATTAAAACTTTATGCTTACAACCTTAAAACATCTTTGAATGAAATTTTTATTTTTATTTATTAATTATTTTTCATATTTTCTTTCTTTTTGAGACAGAGTCTCACTCTCACTCAGGCTGGAGTGCAGTGGCATGATCTTGGCTCACTGCAACCTCCGTCTTCCAGCTTCAAGTGATTCTCCTGCCTCAGCCTCCCAAGTAGTTGGGATTACAGGTGTGCACCACCACTCCTGGCTAATTTTTGCACTTTTAGTAGAGACGGGTTTCACTGTGTTGGCCAAACTGGTCTCGATCTCCTGACCTCAAGCGATCTGCCTGCCTCAGCCTCCCAAACTGCTGGGATTACAGGCATGAGCCACCAAGCCCAGCTAAATGGAATTTTTAAAAATTATTATTTGTACAAATTTATGGGGTACATGAGAAATTTTGTTACACGTATGTAATGCATAGTGATCAAGTCTGGGTATTTAGACAGTCTATTACCTGAGTATAATATATTTTTGTTAAGTATAACGTCATCCTATTTGCTATCAAACATTGAATTTATTTCTTTAATCTAACTATATATATGTACTGTGAGGGATATTTTTAAAAGGTTAAAAAATAAAGTATTACTAAGCGCAGAACATTAAAATTCACAACAAATTGCATTAATATCCATAAATTCTTAAACATTTGTTACTTCTACTATAACATCCTCCAAATCAGTAAATAAACAACTTTAAAAATACATATTAAACATAATCATGCATACAAAGCACTAATCATGTAATTTCCTTTTGAATTTTAGTCATTGCCAAATTGTTAGAAAATATTTTTTCAGCTTTAAAAAGTTTAAATAGGAGAAAAAATCACCTAATAAGATAGGCACTACCAAAACCCACAATGGTTATATCTCACCACAAATAACCTAATAACCTAATGATGCACAGATCAATAAGCATTTAAAAATGATACACAAACACAAAATAAACTTGTAAAGAGAACTTGTAATAAAAAATATCAAGCAAAATACTTTGATTGTAGGTTGTTGGAGATAGGTTTGATGGGAAATAGGCAGTTGTTTTTGACCTTGAGGACAGTCATAAAAGTAGCCCAGCAGCACAAAATCAATCATAATAAACTGGAAAAAAAGTTTGTAAATAAAACTAGTGAGGAATTTTTTTTTTCAACTTTTTCCACAAGGAAATGCAATGATAAATGTCCAGAAAAGCAATAAAAATAGTTCCTTTATTTTAAACTAAGGAACATCTTTATGAAAAAGGATGTAGAAGAGAATCTATCAGAAGAGAAAATAAGAATAAGCAAAGTTATAGAAACACGGAAAAATAATTATGCCAAATGATTGGTACCTGTTATTTTATTATGCCTCTTATAAAATGCTTCAGTACTGCATATTCAGTTTGACACACTAGCAATCCTAAGCTTTAATAAAACAATGAGCAACAAAACCCAATCGGAACTAATGATACGGCTAGTTTGCCCACAGGAGGTAAAATATGAATCTACAATGCTGATTGACTTATTTCAATTTTAATAAAAAATGGCTAGTATAATTATAGACTAATATGTAAGTAATAAGTCTGGATCTCATCACCACTGGATAACAGAACTGTTATTGTTGTTAATTAGATTGTCTAATACAAGTTTTTGAACACCTTATCCGAAGCAGGGTGATTTATTGACTACCCGTATCATCTACAAGCTCTAATTTAAGTTGTAAGAACAACTGCTTCTGTTGTAATTAATTCTGGGCATGGAGTTAATCAGGCATTCATCTTTATTGGTTTACTACATGATTAATATGCTCTTGTTTGTTAGGATGGAAAAGAAATAGCATGCCTGATTTGGACAGGTCAGCTATTATAGGTCTTTCAAACTTTACAACAAACGAAAAGGTTTTGTTGTTTTGTTTTGTTTTACTTCAAAATCATGGGGAAAATATTTTTATATTTCCTTTTCGTTTAGAGTGTTATGCTGGGGAAAAGTTTATAAAAGGAGGAGAGACAATTCACAAAAAGGCACTTCAGATTTTAAGTTTAGTACAGAGAAGAAAGAACCTCCCCCCAAATTATATGATGAAAGGAAAGAACGATGATGTTGGTGTGTAGATGAGGATGAATCTATTATAATTGAAATATCTGAAAACATACTCTTGCTCAAAGGATAATTAGGGCTAAAATATGAAGGTGGAGTGGGGGAGGGGTACAAGCACTGTAATGAATTCTGATAGTTTTTCATGTTTGAAGGATGCCAACAAAGTAATGCTGAAAGGTGAATTAATCCATTTATCCTTCTAGCAAACTCGCAAGTGGGCTTCACTAAGGAATATTGCTGAATATGTCTAGAAATTTGCAAATGAAATCAAAGCAAATTAATTCTCACAGGTTGGTGATTTTTTTTGCATATATTTTCCCCAGCATAACACTCTTCGCATCAAACACTTTGGAATAATGCCTATTGAGGGATGTGATGTATTCTCACATCACAAGACATTTAGTACATGTAGATAGGTATGAGTTCATAGAGATCATATATTTATTTCACTAATGATCTGTCAACCACTCTCTCTATTGTAATAAATGGCTAAGTAGTTACCTGAGCAACAGACTAAAGCTTTTTCAGGAAGGGTGTGACCACCTTGTCCATTTTAAAGAAAGCTGAAAGCAAATATATTACCCTAGTTCTAATATGATCCTAATAACAGATCGATTAATAAGTGATTACCTGCTTTACATAGCTTTTATTGCCTCATTAAGTTTTTGAAAAATGCTTGGGGAATGCAATATCTCTTTTCATTTGTTACTCTTATAAAAGTAGTCAATTAACTTTTAAATAAGTAATTAGAAGTAATTTAATGTTATCATTCAAGGGTTGAATTATAGGTGTTCGTATTTTCAATTTATTAAATAAGGTATACATACAATCCCAGGAGTGTTTCTATTTAGTTGTGTTTTATGCTGCATCCAACTTTACCAACAATCATTTACAGGAGAATTATAATTGCCTTTAAATATTCTTTACCAGATCAATTATTAGGAATATATGTTCATATGCTTGGTTACTATGCAAAATGAGATCAAAATAATTCAGCCATCATTGAAACTCCAGATGATGTGATTAACATCAAATACGAATGACAATCTAACTTTTTGGGAAAGGAGACTAATCACATCCAGAAAAGCTTCAAAAAGGCCATATGATTAAGGGGAATTTGAAGATAACTTGAAGTAATGGAACAAATATATACTGAGATTTCACAACTATAACAACAACAGAGAGCTGAAAGGTAACACAGTTCATAAGGAATAGGATCAACAAACAACAAAACAAAACAAATAAATTACTACCTGCTATCAGATCATAAACTATATCAGATTCTCACTATTTTTATGTCATTCTAACTGACTCTTGATCCAGAGAGACCTTTTATCTTTCATCTCACTTTAGTTATGTCTACTGAGGATAGAATTTAAACTATACTATGTTATTCCTTGGTCTAGTTAATATTCCATTTAATATTCAAATAGTGACATATTGTATCTATGGAATAAATTCACATTGTCTCAAGCTGTGGATAACACTTTTAAAAATAACTTCAGCCTGTAAGGACACTGTACCTCTATCTTTAATATTAGAATATTTGTTATTTAAAATGGTAAATAAAATGTGGTATTAAATCATTACCAGCAAATCACGTTGCTCCCCATTCCAGCTTTTGTTCAAATTAATATCATAAGTCTTCCAAGCAACACCAAACAAGTACATGTATTTATTATGCTTTAATTAGTTTTATTTCAGTAGTCACTGTTCAAATGTACTGGACTGTTGGACAAGAAAAACAAAATAGAGTTTGTTGTAAAACCTGCTGGAATATATTTTTGTATAATTAGTTTCTAAAAAATGGCAATATAACATGTAAATCTCAAATGAAAATTACTTTTTTAGTTACATATGCCAAGCCTCAGTTAAACTATTCCCTTGTGTAGCAGTACATTTTCCAGGGATTTAAGTGTAAAATCAAACTTGGAAATGGCTGTAAGGTGTTCTTTTTCTTAATATTATGGTGTTGAAAATCAAGACTATTAAAATAATAAAGTAAAATCCTTTAAAAGAAGAATAAGAAAATTAATGTAATTAGCTGTACTATTTCAAGTAATTTATGAAATAATTTTTTTTCAAACTTGGATGGGAGAAACGTAAGGGGGTGTTTAAGAGAACATTTTTCCCATTATATTTGCAGTCAGATATTACACACCGACTGCAACCATGGTTAAACTGCCACCTGAAATATCTATGAAAAGTGTCTGTGTTATATTCTGCACAGCACCTGTTAAATGCTATATTTGAAAATGGTTTAAAAAATGTGTTATTTTATGACTTTACATAGGAAGATTCTCTTCCTTTGCAAAAGCAACCAGATCATAAACATTTACTTAGTAAATACTTTAATAATGATATTAACATATCTTTCTGTAGTTAAACACCATTGAAACAAATTGTTCTTTTGTTACTTGCTAAAACATGAACAACAAGTTTTAGAACAAATAATTTCCTATTTAATCTATTTCATTTTAGTGTAAAAAAAATGGTTACCTTGGATATCTGATGCTCAGAAGTTGTATCTGTCTTGAAGGAGACATTAAATGAAAATGAAATGTAATCATCATAAAGAAAATTGATAATGGATTTGTAAATACAAGGAAGAACAACAAGTAACTTCGTTCAAACTCAAAGAAAAGGATGGACCTACAATAGCAAAGTTGAATGGATTCCTTCAATCATGAAATATCCTGTTCTCATGCAGGGGGCACAAAGAATTCCATTCTATTATATGCACATCTTTAACTTTTCCATTTTCAAAGTAGGCTTAGAAAGAACAAAGGACTTAGAACTGTTCAATGACATTATTCTAGAGGAAGTACTCGACTAGGGGTTCCATTTTGCCATCTCAAAGGGAATTTTTTTTTTTTTTTTTTTTAGCTGTCAGAGTGCTTTTTAGCCTGTAGATAGTGTATGAGCAGGGAGAATTCTGTTTGTTCTTTTAAAAATAGTCCAAAACATTTCAGTCTTTGTGAAAATTTCTTGGAGTTTAAATAGGAAATAAATTCAAAGTCAAATTCTCTATTAAGCCACACATGTTACTTGTTTCTTATTCCGCTGAGAACAGTATATCATAGATCTACTGAGGCTAAAATAAGCTCAATATAAAGATGGGAATAAACTATAGAAAAGTCTTTGATTTCACCTGAAAGTCAAACAGATCTTGAAGTTATACAAGGACACTTTTAGTTTATCTTTTTATTTTTAAGGTTAAAAATTTGTTATTCTTTCCTATGTTAGTAGTCATGTCTTATTTAAAACCATCTTACAGGAAATTTGTATACATACTATAGTTGTATACATACTGTAGTTGTTCATTTTCTTCCATAAGGTTATTTTAAATAAGACATGACCACTAAAGTAGGCAACTGTAACAATTTTTTTAACCTTAAAAATTGTAAAAATATACAGTTATATGTGTTTGTTTGTGTGTATAAATTTGGGGACCTATGGAAAATACAGACAAACTAAAAAATTCCTGCTATTCATTTAGGAAACATTTCATTGAAATGTTACCATTTTTCAATTGTTGGGGAAAAATGGGGAAGTAAATAGAGTTACTGGGTCAGTGAAGTTGACTTCAAGTAACAAAAATGTGATTTTAAAATTCCTAGTGTAGCAAAGACTCCAATTTAACTTAGCATGGCCTAATATTTAAGATACTATGTGTAGCACTGGCTTTAGAATTTTGAGAGATCTCATTATCATGTATTATATGGAGAAAATGAAACTAAAATATGGAATTAATTTGATATAAATTTAATATATCCTTTCTGGTCAGGCCATATATCATGTTAGTAATTACTCAATAGTGATAGCATTAAAGTTTATATCATTGACTCCTTAATAGCATTAAACATTCTTCTGCAAGAGGAAAGCAAATTAATATATTTTCCATAAGCTATACAACACAATAAAGGAACTGGGGGTATAATATTTTTTCCAGTTTTGAATGAAGGCCATAATATTTATTCCTCAATGAAGAGTATTAATATATGATGTTGAGTTGTAAATAGCTTCAGTAGACATTAAATTTTATATTCACAAACTATACATCTGACAAAGTTGTAATATCCAGAATCCAAGGACCCTAAAAAATTAAACAAGCAAAATAATCCCCATTTTTAAAAAAATGGGCAAAAGACAGGAACAGACATGTTTCCAAAGAAGACATAATAGCAGCCAACAAACATATGAAAAAATGTTCCATATCAATAATCAGCAGAGAAATGTAAATCAAAACCACAAGGAGATCCCATCTCACAGCAATCAGAATAGCCGTTATTAGAAAGTCAAAACAACATGGCTATTATTACAAAGTCAAGAACAATAGATGCTGGTGAGGCTGCAAAGGCAACATTTATACACTGTTAGTGGGAATTTAAATTAGTTTGGCCACTGCAGAAATCAATTTGAAGACTTCTTAAAGAATTTAAAACCGAACTACCATTTGAAGCAGCAATCCCATCATTGGGTATATATCCAAAAGAAAACAATTGTCCTACTGAAAAGACATGTGGACTTGCATGTTCAGTGCAGCACTATTCACAGTAGTGAAAATATCAACCTAGGTGACCATCAGTGGTGGACTGGATAAAGAAAATACGGGACATATATACCATAGAATACTATACAGCCATAAAAAAGAATGAAATGATTTTCTTTACAACAACATGGATACAGCTGGAAGCCATTATTCTAAGTGAATTAACACAGGAACAGAAAACCAAATTCCACATGTTCTTACTTATAAGTGGGAGCTAAACACTGGTACATGTGAACTTAAAGATGGCAGCAATAGTCACTAGAAAGTACTAGAGGGAGGAGGAAGGAGTAGGGCAAGGGTACTACGACCAGGACCCGAATGATGGGATCAATTATACCCCAAATCTCAGCATCCTAGGTAACCCAGGTAACAAACCTGCACATGTACCCACTGAATCTAAAATAGAAGTTGAGGAAAAGAAAGAAATTAAATTTTAGATATACGAGAGCGATTATTATCTGAGATGAAAATACTCCAAATATTTCATTTTTATTGTATAAATCTTCAGTCTTTTCTCTTGAAAAGATGGTATTGGAATATTTTAATGGTATTATTTATGATTCAACAAAATGTTGCTGATTTATTTACTTTCTTATTCTCCACCCCCCTCACCCCCCACATACACACTGACAGTAGAATTCAGTGTCTAGTTTTGATATTTTCAAGAACAAAGTTTGTCCATGTTTATCCCTTTAAATCTTTAAAATAATTTTAACTTTTCTTTTTTATTATTTTCCTTCATTACTTTTTAATCACATAATAAATAAAACATTCAAAGGGATATTTATATCATATAAGTTATTTATAAAGTATAATAACAAAGTGAACACTTGCCAATCACCACCCAACACAAGAATGAGAACAGTACCATGAATTTTCATTTGCCAACTCATTCCTTCCAAGCTGCAGCCTCTTAATCTTCCCACCCTAGAGCAACTCTACTGATCATATTTCCAAGATAATTCCAAACCGTTTTACAAAGCAGTGAACCAATTTAGACTTTCAAATAAATTGAAATGAGTTTTTATTTTCTTCACTATTACATCAGCTCTTGTTATTTGCAAACTTTTAGATTTTTTTCCAATGTATTGGATAGACAAAAGGCATTTCACTGTGATACTGATTTGCATTTTACTGATGACTAATAAGATTACATATATTTGTTTTGGCCATATGTCTTTCCAGTTCTGTGAACTGCATGTTGTATCAGTTATCTACTGCTGTGTAACAACTTATCACAAACTTAGTAACTGAAAACAAAAGCAGTCATTTCAGGGTTTCCATGGGTCAAGAATCAAGGAATAGATTCACTGGGTCCTCTGCTTTGAGTCTCACTAGGCTACAGTCCGCTTGATGGCCAGGTTGCATTTTCACTGGGCCATTCAACGGGGGAAGAATATATTTCAAAGCTCCCCCAGGTTGTTGGCAGACTTCATTTTCTTCGACTGTTGGACTAAGGGCAGGGACTTCTTCCTAGCTGTCATCTGGAAAACACCCTCAGCTTCTAGAGGTTATCCCTAGCTTCCAGAGGTTGCTGACAGTTCTTTGCCATGAAGGTTTTGTCAAAATGTTAGTTTACTTCATCACACAAGTAAGAAGTGTCTCTGTATTTGTTTGAGTTCTTTGTAGATTCTGGATATTAGCCCTTTGTCAGATGAGTAGATTGCAAAAATTTTCTCCCATTCTATAGGTTGCCTGTTCACTCTGATGGTAGTTTCTTTTGCTGTGCAGAAGCTCTTTAGTTTAATGAGATCCCATTTGTCAATTTTGGCTTTTGCTGCCATTGCTTTTGGTGTTTTAGACATGAAGTCCTTGCCCATGCCTATGTCCTGAATGGTACTACCTAGGTTTTCTTCTAGGGTTTTTATGGTATTAGGTCTAACATTTAAGTCTCTAATCCATCTTGAATTAATCTTCGTACAAATATACAAGAAAAAAACAAACAACCCCATCAAAAAGTGGGCAAAGGATATGAACAGACATTTCTCAAAAGAAGACATTCATACAGCCAACAGACACATGAAAAAATGCTCATCATCACTCGCCATCAGAGAAATGCAAATCAAAACCACAATGAGATACCATCTCACACCAGTTAGAATGGCAATCATTAAAAAGTCAGGAAACAACAGGTGTTGGAGAGGATGTGGAGAAATAGGAACACTTTTACACTGTTGGTGGGAGTGTAAACTAGTTCAACCATTATGGAAAACAGTATGGCAATTCCTCAAGGATCTAGAACTAAATGTACCATATGACCCAGCCATCCCATTACTGGGTATATACCCAAAGGATTATAAATCATGCTGCTATAAAGACACATGCACACGTACATTTATTGCGGCACTATTCACAATAGCAAAGACTTGGAATCAACCTAAATGTCCATCTGTGACAGACTGGATTAAGAAAATGTGGCACATATACACCATGGAATACTATGCAGCCATACAAAAGGATGAGTTTGCGTCCTTTGTAGGGACATGGATGCACCTGGAAACCATCATTCTTAGCAAACTATCACAAGAACAGAAAACCAAACACCGCATGTTCTCACTCATAGGTGGGAACTGAACAATGAGATCACTTGGACTCGGGAAGGGGAACATCACACACTGGGGCCTATCATGGGGAGGGGGGAGGGGGGAGGGATTGCATTGGGGAGTTATACCTGATATAAATGACGAATTGATGGGTGCTGACGAGTTGATGGGTGCAGCACACCAACATGGCACAAGTATACATATGTAACAAACCTGCACATTATGCACATGTACCCTAGAACTTAAAGAATAATAATAAAAAATAAATTAAAAAAAAAAAAAGGAAGTGCCTCTAGCACATGTCTGCTTGGAAAACAGTCTATGTCATGTAACATAATCCCAGGAATGACATTCAATCACCGTTGCCATATTCTATCCATTAGAAGTAAGTCACTGGTACTGCCCATGCTTAAGGGGAATCATGAACAGCCAGGAGGCAGGGACCATGGCGTCGGCAACCCTAGCGTCTGTCTGCCATACCTGTTTATGTCTATTTTACTTGAAATTTTTCTTAACAATTTATATGTTTTTGTATGTTAGTTTGTCAGCTATCTATATTGTGTATATTTTTTCCTAGTATGCTACTTGCCTTTTCACTTCATTATAATGAAAAACCAGATATTCTATATTTAATGGAATCAAATTTATTAATTTTGTGTGTATGGTTTTTGCTTTTTCAAACTTATTTAAAAAGAAAGACTTCTAATTCTTTCTAAAATGTTTAATGTTTCGCACTTAATTTTTAATTAAATTGATACGTTTTTGTGCTCTATAATCTGTTCTGTTGGTTAATATATCTGTCTATTGGGCCTAATGCTGCATTATCTCTGTAAGAGGCCTTGCTATCAGATAAGGCAACTGCCCCCTTCCCATAACTTTCCTTCTTCTTCAAGGCTGACTAGGCTATTGTTAGAATTTTTCTCTTTAATAAACATCTTAGAATTAACATCTAATTCATATTTATGAAACGCCTTTGGACATTTTAATTGGGTTGCACCAAAACTACAGGTCAAAGTGAGAAGCTATACAAATTTATGATACTGGGTCTTCTTTCCATGCACATGACATATCATTTCATTTATTTAAGACTGTCAATATATTTAATATAATTTTTAAAATTTTATTTGGTCTTACCCATGTCTTTTAGTTTTTATTTGAAGATATCTTACATTTTTATTGCTGTTGTAAGTTATAGTTTTAATTATTTTTTCTATTTTTGTTGTCATTGTCAATGGTGTGTAGAAAGACAATGGTGTATTTGTATGCACCGATGTACGAATATATCCCATTATTTGGCTAAACTCCCTTGTGATTCTTAATAATTTGTTCATAAATTCTTTTGGCTTCTCTAGGAAGAGGGCCTTATCATTTTCCAATAAAAACAGTCTGACTTGTTCTTTCCAATCCTTACGCTACTGATTTGTTTTATTTTAGTATTAATGTAAATTTCAGCATAGTGTTAGACAGAAATGTAGATGTTTAGCACCTTGTCTTTTTCCTGTTATTTCAGGAAATGCTACCAGCATTCCTCCCATTAATAAATGTATCTTCCCTTTTGATCCTTCCTTTTGCCTACTTCATGGAACTGAAGAAAGTAGGTATTCCCTCAAGAGGTTGGGAACGTTGTTGATACAATGGCCCAAAATGGATGGCCAGAGTTCTGTTATAGTAAGGAGAGTGTGTTTATGCTGGGAAAGCCTGAATTTGAGCTTCACAGCTCATAAGGGGTGAACACAGCCCTTTACTAAACGTTAGAACACTGCAGGGTGTTGAAACCCATTTGGACATGAAGGTGTCTGTGTAAGAGAACAGCCAGGTGTGGTTATCACAATTCAAGTAGGGTGAGAATAGCATCCCTGTGGGAGGGATCAGGAGGCTGACTTTTGAAATCTTTCTACAGTCCTTTTCCACAATTAATAGGGCTGGCATGTTACCAAGAGGGTATTGTCGAAGTAACGGAATGTAATATCTGAAGCTAGGTTATAAAAGACAATGAGGCTTCTGTCTTATTAGCTTGGATTACTTGCTTTGGAGCAAGCCAATATTGTAACAGCACAAACAGGCCTATGGAGAAATCCTCATTGAAAGAAACTAATGCTTCCTACCAATAGCTACCAAGGATACTCGCCAACAGTCATGTGAGTGAGCCATCTTGGTAGTGCATCCAACAGTCCCAGTCAAGCCCTCAGAAGACTGCACCCCCAGGCAACATGTTTGCTACACCTCTTGAGAGAACCTGATCCAGAACCCTCAAATACCCTATGTATGTTTCTGTACCCTAGGTACAGAAACACTCTGAGATAGTTTTGTGGTTAAGTTGCTAAGTTTCGGAGTAATTTATTACCACAGTATTATACATGTTTGATATTCTGGCATTATTATATCTTTCATTAGACTAGCATATATGAAAAGAAAATAAGTAATAAAAGTTATATGAAATAATCACCTTTCATTCAATGAAATCCAAATTTACACAATATTGGCATAGAATGTTTGTCTATCACATTATACGTTGGAACGTGTGAGGGTGTGGATAGATATTTTCATGCATTGCTAATGAATGTATAAACCATAAAATCCTCTGAAGGGAAAAAGCCTTAACACATACTCAACTGCTCCGTTGGGAGTCTGAGTCCATGTGTTGTTAAACTCTCTCCCCGTATCTCAAAATGCCAAATAGAAAAGAATGAAACTACTTTCACTCACTTCATCCTCCTGTAACAAAAATGGAAAAGAAAATCTTCAGAACAGTAATGAAGATACTTCCTAGATAGGCACATTAAGCTAAAGCTCCCTCCTTGCTTCCTTCAGACAACCAGATCATTTAATGTAGCAAATCAAGACTTTAGCAAATCTTAACTTTCTCTTCTCCCTTATCATGGACACATTTGAAGAGGGACTCCACATTCTTGGAGCCAACTGATTTTAACTTCGTTTCTGAACACAGGTCACTTCCCCTATTTAGTATGAGCAAACAGACAAACCCAGACATATGAACAGGGCCAATCTAAGAGGCAAAACTAATGCTTCCCTGAGTAGTAGTTTTTGTTTTACTTCAAGAAACAGAAGAAAACTAGAAAATCTGTAATGTATTCTCAGTGTCTTTAGAGGCTTTGGCGTATTCTAGCAATCAAAGAAACAAAATTAAAACTGTCATGTCTTGGCCTTTCAAATTATTAAATAATTTTAACTGCCTGTGTTAGTTAGAACAAGGGAAACAGAAACTCTTAGACAATGTTAATTGGAGAATAAATTGATATGTTAATTCAGAAGTGAAAGTTAAAGTATGTAATAATAATCAGATTTTTTGATTCAGTAATTATACTACTAGGAATTTGTCATTGTAAGATAATCAGTGAGACATACTAATCTATATATAATGTTTATAGCATATTACTTAAAATAGAAAAAATAATAAAAATGTCTATCAATATAAAATCATTAAATAAATTATATGATCAGGATGCCAGACAACTTTTGTTTGACAAAAATGTAAAGCAATTTAGTTCATAAGTCCTCATTTCAGTTGAGAAGCAAAGAAAAAAATAATTCAAGTTAAAGTAGACAATAACTCTGTCATTAACGTGTTCAATTTATTATTTCAACTAAGTTAAATCAAGATTCTCCCTCTTCTCATTCTCTATTTTTCTTTTCCAGAAAGACCTACGTTCTTAGGGAGCTTTCTTAATGTCTCTGATTCAGTAGATACACATGTGTTTGAGTCACTATCCCTTTTCCTGCAAACCTGCCTGCCCTGGTTTTAAGCAGATTCTGGTGTCCACCACACCCACCGCGCCTCCTAGTTATGTCCATGGCCTCGTTAGGTCTTGTGATCTCAAAACCCGTGTTCTCTGAGTTGGCCTAGTCACAATTTCAGTCCTCTACTAGTTAGCTGCTCCTCTCAGCATGTTTTAATTTCTTTCTAACCTGAAACTAACGAAGCTATTTTTCCTGCACTATTGTGGCATGCTTGAGATTTTCCACATAGACACTTCTCTTGCCATGGCTCAGACAGCACTTAGATATTGGGTTGTATGTGAAAACTGTCATAGACCTGCAGTCACCACCATTTGACCATGAAAAGTCTTTTGCTTGGGCTCCACTAACCTCACATCTACAGTTTTAGTGCTAGAAGTGGGCAGTGACAACCTTGTTTTCTCTATTGCAAAGCTCTCTAACATCCCATCCCCGGCCAATCAGCTGTACTTACATAATTTTAGAAAGGAAAGTGCTCTTAAGAGAATCACTCTTTTGTTCATATTATAAATACTCACATTAAGTCTTTGAGGCTCTGACTTCTTGAAACATAGGAATCTTATTCTATCTCATCAAAGCCTGGTTCCTGCAAAAGAAAGCTTTCTTCTCAGGATTCCATTTCAATATCCTGTTCTCGGGATACATTTCAAAATTCATTTTGCACTTTAGTTAACATAGTATTTTTTAGGTTGTATATAACCTCATATGCAGGGCAAGGAGTATTTAAAGCTAACTCTGCTCACTGAATAGGGGATAACGTGATTAAAAATAAAAAGGATTGGAGTAAGCAATCTGTTTATGCAAACACAGAAATGAGAATGAAAGAAAATATGCTAAAAATATTTACAGTGGTTGTGTCCATATTGCATTTTTTTAGGTTTCTATAAGAATAGTTCAATAATTGATACGTTTCTTCTGTGTTTGATAAAATTATCCTCAAAGATACTCAATTACTTTTTTCTGTGACTATTCTGGACATCTTTTTCCTCACTCTTTCTAATACTGCTATTGGTTTTTGTCGTTGTTTTAGAGACAGAGTATCTCTCTGTTGCCCAGACTGGAGTGCCATGGTGCAATCACAGCTCACTGCAGCCTCTCTCCTGGGCTCAAGCGATCCTCCCACCTCTACCTCCTGAGTAGCTGGGACTACAGTTGTCCACCACCACACCCTGCTAATTTATTTATTTATTTTATTTTAATGTAGATATGGGGTCTCACTATGTTTCCTAGATTGGTGTGAAACTCCCGGGCTCAAGCGACCCTGCCACCTCGGCCTCTCAAAATGTTGGGGTTATAGGCATGAGTCACTGCACCTGGCCTGATATTATTGTTAATAAATTAGGATACCTGCTTCTTTTTTTAAGGTGATTTTTCATCCCACTCCCATCACTTGAATCTATGTTCTTCTGGATTAAGAATAAAGCCTTCTAATTTTCCTCAGTGGTACCACAATATCTTGTATATATTTTAAAAGTTTTTTCAATACAACAAAATAAATTACAGGACCTGTAGCACCTAGGCGTCTTTGGACCATGATTTATTTGCTGTACCTCTCACTGCAAACTTAGTTTCTAGACAAGATTTTGCCCATCATCCATCTACTTTTACTTTTTTCATAGTCTTATTTTTTTTTAGAATTGAATAGAACACCCAGTGTTCCTGTAATTCTTACCATTTGATGGGTATGCAACCAAGATCCACCATTAAAAGAAGATATAGGCTGTTTACATCCCTATTCCCTAGTTCAACAGAACCTAAACATAAAAACATTCATGAAGAAATTCAATACCTCTTTCTTTGAAGTATGTTTTTGTTTCTCTTAAAATACTCTATTTCCCCAGGTCCCTAGAGTCTCTTGGACAATACCCAAGAGAGAATTTTTAAGTAACCAATGTGTTTCTTATTTATTGACTGCTGTTGGAGTTTTCCTCTTTAAATTCAAGGTGGCTAAGAACAACTTTCTTCAAGGCAACAGGGAATTTGCTTTATTTGAAAGGAGAATATCGAATTCTAGTGTATGATTCTGATGGAAAAACCAAAGTAAGGAAACTCTAATACATACTGAAAATAGCATGTTCGGATCTGCTACATTGCAATGAAATGATGTCTGTTCCTACAGAAGCTGGCTGCTTTATCTCTTCCTCTCTCAAATAATGGAGTTTGAGAAAATCATTTAAGTAAACTAAAACATTTTCAAATTATTAGATTAAACTTCCACTGCAAATTTTAAGTGGAGCATAATAGGTAGGCCATTGTGTAAACATTCGCCCTCTGTCAGAGTACAAACATATTTTATTTGCAAGGAATATTTTGGAAGATATTTTTGTTTTATTTCTATTTCTTTAAAAGTGTTAAAGAAGCTTTGATAAATAAAAGGAAAAGGATTTCTAGAGATGCCAGTGAGATTTTTCCTATGAAGTTATTTCAACACTCATTAAAATTTAGTAAAATCTAGAATCAGAGAAGCGTCATGATATTTGCATTTGTTGTGCAGAAGCTGAGTTCTGGTAACTGCCAAGACCGTTTGTTACACAGATTCCTATTCTTCTTCCTTTTTAAAAATGAACAATGGAGCTCTTTACTCCCCCCATTCCATGTTTTACAGCTGAGTCACATTTTTTATTTACAAGACACCTGCCTCCCCCTTCTCACATCTCTGAAGCAAAAATCGGGCAATAAGAAAGTCCAATTTTAAATTCAGTCAGCACACAAGCCATTTGATGCAATGGATTCCATTTTAGCCACTGTTTCTGCCTACATCCCCCATGTGAGGGGAAAATTTTTTTTTCCTTTCAAGAGCTGAGCATGTGCACAGGATGTGGCTGAAATTCAATATGAGTCTGTCCAGGTGTAGGATTATTGGCAGTAGTCCTGGTCCCAGTGATTGACTTTCACCCCTCAGAGCCTCCCCTGTGTTCCGAAGAATGCTGATGGGTGGCGTTTTAACTTCCCTGAACTTTCAATTTCAGACACCAAAGTGTTTTAGAGAAGAGAGTTTTACACAATTGCAAATGCATCAAATCTCTGCATGGCTCTTGGAAATGAAAGTGTACTGTGAGCTGTACAGGAAAATATAATTTTATAGAGATCTTCGGAGAGAACAGGACAGGAAGGAGTTCTTGGCAACTCCAGCAGTCATTTCCTAAAGGGAAAAAAGATGGTGGTGGTTTAGTTATATGACTGATTCTAAAATCAGTTGAGTTGATTTCTTGAGTTTTTCATTATTTTTACTCTCAGCCTACTCAAATGAATTACATAATAGTCACAAACTAAATTGGCTTTCTAAAGAAGATACAGCTTCAGAGACCTATTCTTGGCACATAAACTGACATCTTATCTTCTATTCAAAATCAGAAGGCAAGATTCCTAAGAAAGTACCTGATTAGAGAAATTCCACAAACTGAGTAGAAATGACAATTCATTATTTCCCCTTTTCACATGTGGAATCCTTTAACTGTTATGGAAACACTATTTCCCCTTGCTCATGGAGGAGACAGAAAAACTTAATCTCTACCTCAGTCTCTAAACCATTCCTGCACCTGCCTCTGTGTTCCCAGATGCTTCTGAAGTCAGTTCACAGAGCAGCTCAATAGAATGCAACTTGGGATAAAAAATCTTGCCTTTTTAGGGATCCAGCTGGGTCATGATTTAAATTTAAAGGAATATCAAATCAAGTACTGACTGTGAAACTTCACCATCTTCTTTTTGATTTTCTAATGCTCAGTGTGTCAATCTAGAAAGTTATTTAGTTGAGCTGAATAACTACAAAGTGAAAAAGTTTCACCAGGTTACATTCAGAGAGGGAAAGCACTGGGGTAAATTTTAAAGAACAAACTTGGGTGCATTAAAAGATACTTTTCATGATTTAAATTATGGCCCAGCTGGATCCCTAAAAAGAGGCATGATTTTTTTTATCCCAAGTTGCATATGTATGTGTATGCATATATAGATAGATATAGATATAGATATAGATATCTGCTCAAAAAATAATCTTACAAAACATCTTAATGAATAATTGTGGGGATCTGACATTTGTCATTGGTCATATAGTTTCATACGTTTTAATGAAAATAGTTTTTCAATTTCTGTAACCAAGCAATAATCATTAGCTTATATTAGATAATCAATTGCTTATATTAGATAAATATTTGAACTCCATAAAAAGTCTAGAATAAAACTGCAGCCTGTAATCACGAAGCTAAGGGAGAGAATTAAGATTCTCCAGTACATAGAATGTCAGCATTTAGCCACTCACCCACAATAGAATTATTTCTCAAATATGTGTGTGTATATACATCTTCTTCTCATATTGCGAAAGCGGGTACAAGATGGTAAATTTAGGAAGAAGACAGGGAATGATTGGTTTAGAATATCAAACTTTTGAAGAATATGAGTAAGAGGAATAAGCAGGACCAAACAAAAAGTATCTATTATTTAGATCTAGGTAGGACTAATTTTATCACCAAGCAGTTAACCAAATTTGTATGTCTCATAGCAGAAGTAAACAATTAAACCATCATGTCTGCTTCTTTTCATAAATTTGTAGTTTAAATAACTAAAGAGAAAGACAGGAATGGGTTGGGAGTTGTAATTGATGTACATTTAACTCTCAACTACTGTGTTTTAAATAACAGTCTTATGTTTGTATGCTGAAAATGTTAAACATGTGATTCCTTTTATATAATCCGGGTCCATAAAATTGTCTTAAATATAAAAACTTGACAGCAATCAATGATCCATACTTGAAGAATGGGAAAGAATGGATGACACAGGAAAAAAAAAAAAAGATCAATTTATTCTTCATCTGATAGTTGATTGACTGATAAATATATAGATAGATGAATTACTGGGCTCTGAAAAAACAAGAGGCCACGATTTTTTTATTTTAAATAGGCATTATTCAGGCAGTTTACTTCCTGTGAAAACTAAACAAGGAGAATACAAGTATTAAAGATGTTAAATTTCCAGCTATAAATGTCTCATTGAAAAAAAATTTTTTAAGGGAGAGAGAAAGAACAATCTTGAAACGTGATCCTTAAAACACTATTTTGAGTTCTGAACATTTCAAACTTGTTTTTGCTAACGCAGAACTTCTCAGGGATGAAAGCAACCTCCAGGTTAAGCAAAGATATTTTATATGTGGGTGCTCATGGCTTTTGGCAGTTACACCAATGTCTTTCTGATCTGTCATTTGTGTATATATCCAGCTTCTGGTTATCATACTTTCAGCATTAAGTACTTGAACCTCTCATCCCCCTCTCTTCTTAGCTAAGTGATCGCCTTGTTTTATCTTGCTGTTATAAATCTTTTTCTGAAAAATTTTCATTATTTGCACCAATTGTGTTTGAACCTCACAATACATGAAGAATCTGATCAGAAGTCACATGAACAGTAAAATTTACTAATATATACCAGAGACTTAGAATAAGCAGTATTGCTTATCGTGATCACCTTGTTTTACAAAGAGTAATATTTTATTTTATTTTATTATTTTATTTTATTTTTTTGAGACAGAGTCTCACTCTGTCACCCAGGCTGGAGTGCAGTGGCGTGATCTCAGCTCACTACAACCTCTGCCACCTATGTTCAAGCGATTCTTGTGCCTCAGCCTCCCGAGTAACTGGGACCACAGGTGCCTGCCATTGCGCCCAGCTAATTTTTGTATTTTTAAGAGACGGGGTTTCACCCTGTTAGTCAGGATGGTCTCGATCTCCTGACCTCATGATTCGCCCACCTCAGCCTCCCAGAGTGCTGGGATTACAGGCGTGAGCCACCGCGCCCGGCCAAAGAGTAATATTTTAAAAGATTTGACATCTGTTTAGGATAATTATATCAGAGCAGACACCAGTTCAGTTAGACTTCTACTGGGGGTGGCAACTAAATATGAGTCTGAAGTTGAATATTAATTTTTTTTTTTTTTTTTTTTTGAGACGGAGTCTGGCTCTGTCGCCCAGGCTGGAGTGAGCGGCGCCATCTTGGCTCACTGCAAGCTCCGCCCCCCGGGTTCCCGCCATTCTCCTGCCTCAGCCTCCTGAGGAGCTGGGACCACAGGCGCCGCCACCACGCCCGGCTAATTTTTTGTATTTTTAGTAGAGATGGGACTTCACCATGTTAACCAGGATGGTCTTGATCTCCTGACCTCATGATCTGCTCGTCTCGGCCTCCCAAAGTGCTGGGATTACAGGCGTGAGCCACCATGCCCGGCGAATATTAAATTTTATACATAATTATATTACATGTATACACACACATATTTACGTATACATGCATGCATATCTTGATAAATTATAGAATGTTTTTAGCAGCATCGTGTAACTCTGACTCTCATATTTTTGTAGTGTTTGCATTACAAATTATAATCCAATCAAGAAGGACATTAAATTATTAAAATATCCATTGACATCTTTCTAAAAATGTAACCAATAACCCTTATTTGTACAACATTGTGTTGTGCCCACATGGAGGATTCCTGTATCTTTCTGAAGACTTTCAATATCTGGAAAATGACTGATTGAATAGATACAGATAATAATATGAAACGGGTATCTTTAAACACCTTGCAGGTATTATCAACCAGGTTTGATTGTAAACATAAGAAATACTTTAAGCTTAGGTGAATGTAGCAATATTACTATGCACAAATGTTTTCCTTTGTAAATTAATTCAAAACCGTAACTCATTCCTTGATGCTCTATCGTTATAAATCATTAATCTTCCTAATCAGGAATATATAAAATGAAATGTTTCTATACAGTAATTTGTCATAGTGTAGATTTTGAATTTAGAAGATGAAATTTGTAACTTACTAGTAAGCCACCTCTAAATGTTGCAGTGGTAACATGTCACAGCCTGCCCAAGCTTTTTTCTTCACAATTGTATGCTGCACAGGCAAATTTACTACTAAATGTTTCTGCAGGAGCACTTCTAGTGTTTTAGAATTACAGCTTCATCCCATGCATACAATATTTTAAGTCCCGTAATTGTTTGAAAGGTTTTGCTCCTTTGAAAAGTGACATTGCCTAGGCCAGGTTGCAACTGATTAAAACTGAGCTCTAATTGAGTGCATTTGTTAAAGTTTTCCATTTAAATAATTGAGATATGGCCCCGCAAGCAGTGGTCCATATCAACTATGTCATATTATAAATGGAATGGAGCTTATGTCATGGCCACCTTTGGATAATTTGTGCAATTGTCTGTGAAGTGCTGCTAGACAATTTCTGTCAGTGACTATTCTTGTCTTTTTATTCAAATAAGCTTTGTAATAGGCTATTAAGCTTGTTTTCTAGAGATATACTTCAATAATTTATACAGCATTGCAGTCAAAACTGACCCATCACTTGTTTTTAGCAATGTATCTTCCTAGAAGTTTAATGATTGAGTAAATTCACAGGGTGAGATCAACTAAATATAGAAAATCTCATAATCTCTGTCCCAGAAGTGCTGAAGCACATTTAGTAATGAGAGGAAAAGTTAAAATACTGATAGCTAACAAAAGATAGAGCAAAAGTTTTAGCACATATAGCAATAACAAAGAAAACACACACCACTTTAAAAATATGTTTGTAAAGGTCCTTCAACTTTGATGTAATTGGGCTTTTACCATGTGCTGATCTTTACTACTGATATTCTAAAATCTTACACTTCTCCTCTCCCCCACTGAGATCTGCCCTGTCATGTACTTAGTCAGAGGTGATTTTATATTAGGGCTATGAAACCTCTTAAAATAGCTTTTTATTATTTATGACCCACAGATCTGTATCAGAGGCATTGTTCAGTTCAGCACATTGACACCGCACATAAGGATGGCTCAGATTACCCTGAGATTATCAATGCTCTCCAAAGAGCTGGCTTCAAATCATTCTGGAAGCATCCACAGTAAATATTTCACTATCGACCTAACAGTGATTAAAGAGATTGCTGTTATTGAACAGAGAGGAGTCAGCTGCTCAAAGTTTGAATTCTCTCCAAAATAAAGAGTTGCCTTTGATTGCCTTTGACCAACTTCATTTTTTAGGAACAGTCCTTGCGTCATCAGTGAACAAACATACTTTTTGAGACAGACATATGGGGACAGATTGTCTTCTTTTTCACTATGACAATTTCTGTTTTAACATAATGAAGATTTAGAGAGCTAACTGATAGTCTGGGCTAGCTGTGTAAGTGTTTTCTGATCAGTTAGCCTGGAGTTGTGCCTTCCGAGATGTTACATCAGACAGATCTCCTGAGTTACCCACAAAGACACAGAAGTCACCAAACGGGCCTGTTCAAGGGTAGAAAGCTGGAGACAGAACAATACCACAGAGGCTGTCACAGAACAGAGCTTTCATCTCACCACAGCGTTCCTGTGTAAGATTTTACAGCTATATGAGACATGGCAATTTCAGTTCACAGAGGTTTAAGGGAATCTTTGTTTTTACCACGCATGGTAAAAGCTTTAATGTGAGTTTGAGGTTCTAATAAATTTGAAATCTCAAAATAAAATCTGGCAATCACGTGTATGTTTGGTGTAATGTCCACTAGCATTAATATAACTTAGCCTTGAACACATCCATTAGATAGTTTATACAACTAAGTATTTTTAAAACTATCAATACATTTGAATTATATTAGTATAAAAAGGCTTTTATATAGTCTTCTGGAGTCAATAATTTCAATCTACTGAGCCCAATTATTTAAAAAAAAAAAAGACATCCTTTTCTAATGAGAAAAATTACTTATCTCAACATTTAATGAAAAAAAGGTCATTTTGGGGGTTAGGGGTAAAAATAACATTTTTGCTAGTTTCCTTTTAAAATGTTGTTTTGCTTCATGTAATTCAGCAAAGAGGATTTGGTCTCTCAACATAACTGGCTACATGATCGTTTGAAGAAATTGTATCAGTTAAATGTCATGCTAAAAAGTGTGGAAGAAATTCGGATGAAAATTAGCCTGTAAATAATCTTGTGTCCTCTCAAAGGAAGCAGTTACACCCTGAACACACTTTCGGTGATTGCTGGGGTGAACACAATTGTGATCGGTTTGTTGACAGATTCTGATTCATTATAAACTAACCTTCCTGAGAAAGTCGTCACAAGATTCTCCGGTGAATCACTCGTGCTGGAAACTATTAGGGTTTCTTATGCAGATAGGTACCCAGCATGTGACCCTAAAACAAATTGCCCCTTCTTCCAGAAGGGAAACTGCCCTGAAATAGATTGCCCATTTATTCACCCACTCTCTAAACCGACGCATGCTGATTGAAAATTCCAGGGCATGACTTTTCCTGGAGCTGTCCTCTATCTTAATTTTAGCTGTCCAGAAAAAGACAGGACATCCAAGGTTTTTCATCCCCTCCTCTTCAGTCCCACAGAAACTGCTGTCATTGTGTTACTTTCTGCTGGCCAGGCAGGTATGAGGCTTCCACTGAGGTGGATGTTAAAACAGCCACATGGGTCAGCAGGCAGATGGAGAAAAGGACTAGGGGAAGCGAAAGAGTGCATGCTTTTTAAAAAGACAACATACTGCGGGGTCACACATATACTGCTGGGTGATCTGACACTGCAATACTGACAGTTGTTAGATGGAATTTAAAAGATGGGGGGTTTTGTAAAATTATTTCAGATAGTTCAGTGCTTCTAGATAATTTTATAGGGTGCTCTGACATTGAAACATCTGAGGTAAAACTTCCTTTGAAGCCCTGACAAAGGTATAGCCATTTTATCATAAGCCAAACAATCTTATTTTTATAAGAATAATTTATCAGAACTGTGAGTTCCCTGCTGAATCATTTAAGTGAAACTAAGAGAAATCAGGAAGTGAGGATGAAAGACAGGAAGAAAGTTGGAAACGCAAGGAAATACTGAAAAAAAATAGATACATATTCTACTCAGTAAATGTTTTGTGTCATCTCTGAGAGAGGAGTAACCCCGAGAGGTTCCAGAAAGTACAACTCCACTTGGCAGTGATTAGATTGGTGGTTAGACCACCAGCCCTGCAGAACAGTATGACTTATATGCTGTTTTCCAATACCAGGACTAGAAATCTAATTTACAGTACCCAGCCCTTTTCCAAACACCAAGGTCTCCATCTAAAGAATGTCATGCTGTTAGGAACACAACTATTTAACCTCGACGGCAGCAATTCTTTATGAGCAAGGTTCATCCTTCATTCTCTGCAGTTTGGCTAATAGATGGATTCCATAATACTCTCTCAGAATCCAGGTACACTGGGGCTGCCTTTATGCATAGGTGGAGAAGCCACCAACAGCATCTAGTGGCTGAAGCCCAAGACAGCTGACGTCTACAGTGACTCAAATTGCCACACTTTCACTACTTCAAGGAACAGCATTAAAACCAAAACTATCACACTGAAAATCCTCAGGAGGTGGCATTTAAAACGTAAGATACACAAACGGTGCCACTGAGAACTGTACAGGGCAGAACCTATAAGGCCAACATTTAAAGTCTCCTTGAAAGCATTTAAAAAGCATTTCTTTTTATAGGAAGACAACATCTTCAGCCATTATCACCCATTAACTCTTTCTCCCTGTATCAGACAGGGTCCAAGCAGAGATACAGAACGAGCGGGAGATAGATATTAAGAGATTTATTGCAGACAATTGGCTTATAAATTACAGATTATGGGGGGTGACTAGGCATGTTCACAAGCCTTCAGGAAGGAAAGGCTGAAAACTCTCAGGCACAAGCTGAAGCTGCTGCCCACGGCTGACATTTCTTCTTCAGAGAAGCCTCGGTTGTACTTTTAAGACCTATCACCCGATTGAATCAGGGCCACTCAGGAAATCTTATTTAAAGTCAACTGATTATGCACTTAATCACACCTGCAAAATACAGCAATGCCTTAATTAATGCTTGATTAAATAAGTATAGATTGGACTTAAGCCTAGCCAAGCTGACACATAAACCTAACCACTATAATTTCCTATCAAAATTGTTTAAAAGTTGACTGCTTTAGTTTTCTATAGTAATAGTAACAAAGAAAATTAATAGCCAGGAGAGAAGATGTCGTCACACCCTGTGGAGTATAAGTATCCTAGGTCCCTATCCAGAAATCTGAAATAGACATTTTTTAAAAAGATATGAAAAGACTGGGTACATGGTGGCTCACACCTATAATCCCATCCCTTTGGGAGGCTGAGGTGGGCGGATAATTTGAGGTCAGGCATTTGAGAGCAGCCTTGACAACATGGTGAAACCCTGTCCCTACTAAAAAAACAAAAATTGGCAGGGTGTGGTTGTGGGTGCCTGTAATTCCAGCTACTCGGGAGGCTGAAGCAGGAGAATTACTTGAGCCCGGATAGCTCCACTGCACTCCAGTGAGACAGACAGAGAGAAAGAGAGAGAGAGAGAGAGAGAGAGAAAGGAGAAAAAAAATGATACGAGGATGTAGCTAAAAGAAGAAAGGTTCTACCTACAGTGGATTCACTGTATTTGATGTAGGAGGAAAGCAATATTTTTACATATTAGTGTGTTTTTGTTCCTTGTGATTTTCATTTCCTTTAATTCCTGTTTATTTCCTGGTCCTTTCCCCATTTAGACTAAACTCAGAACCATCCATTGTTTCATGGAAGCATTGCAAAATCCCAGTCTTGTGAATATCAGAAGCTAATGCATAATGAGTAATTCAGAAGAAGAAAAAAAAAAGTCTGCCAGGGATGATTTTCTCTCAACTATCTCCTAAACTCCAAGACTAGTTAAAATCTGCTTTTATGATTCTGAGGGAAACAGCAGAAGAGTGAGAGACAAAGGAGTGGAAAAGAAAGGCAGGGCCTTGATGGGACCATGGTTAACCTATTCCACTAAGTTTTAATTCAACAAGGGGAGAAATGATAAATATTTCATATGATCTAAAAGTAGAATAACCTGTGTTTCTTATTTCATTAGATTTATCCACATATCTGGATAAATGTGTGAAAAAGGAAACATGTTTTTTGAATCTACCATGGGAAAGATCAAAAGAAAGATCTTGGAGGACTGTGACCATCCCATAGCATGTGAACTGAAACTATCCCCATAATATGCTATAAAGGAGTACAGCATTCTCAAAGAAGAGGAGACTTCATTTTGTTAGAAAAATAAATGATGTTTACGTGAAATGGTCTTGCCTTGGGGACTATTTCAGTATTTGTTGCCGTGGAACTAATTTAACCTAAAATTTTGTTAGATCAGTGTCCTTTCTACCAACAGGTGACAGAATATTTACAGCTCATGTCTTCACCACCTCATTCTATAACTTAACAAATATGTTTACCACAGACTACCCTAAATCATGTCAAAGTTTGAATCTGAGGCTTCTAATTAGATGCCCAAATCACTTCATTAGGTTATTTCCATAGTTTTTTCATTGTAAAATGGCTATACTTTGGAAAGACAATAAGATAAATTCATGCAACAGTTTTATTCCCGAGGAAGTAACATGTACAGGAACTCTCCGATTGCATGTGCTGTCAGTAAGATGCAGGCCTCAGAGTCATAAAAGCCTAACAACACGTAGACCTTGGAGTTTGAACTATAATTTGATGACATGTTGCTGCCATTCCTACCTGTTCGTCTTCTAGCTGATGCACTGACTTATCTTAACAAGAACTGTTATATCCTGGTCCAAGTTTGCCTCACTGGGAACTCACAACCAAGGAAACTCAACCCTGTTGAAACTCTTAGTTCCTTACCATTAATGGCAGATTTGGATTGCCTGTGGGGTTGCAGCTGATGCGTAACCTCTGCCTCACTCAAGCATATTGTTAGTCTATAGCCCTGAGTGCAGAAATAATTGACAACCTGCTCTATCTCCTTCTGTATAAGCCTGCAGGGCATAGTCATCCACATTAAACAACTGGTAGGTGACTGCTTCAAATATTGCAGGCTTCTACTGAGTCCTGCTCAAGGGCAAGAACTTTCTGGAGGAGGAAAAGGAAATCTTTATATCAGTGTTCAAGTTTCTGGTTGCATCACTGATCAGGATGACAGAAAGAAGACTGAATATTCTAAAACAGGAGGCACACCCATCTAAATCCACCGGATATAGACAAAAGATAAAATGGGGCTATGTACATAACATTGCCATTCATGTTGAGCAGCTTTTTAATCTATGTAGCAGTAGACATATGTTGTGTTTTTTTAAAAAAATAAGTTCATATACAAAGAGAACCAGAAGATAGGCAGAAAATAGACTTTTCCAATTTGGATAACTTAATTTAAATGTTTTCCCTTTTCAATTATTTTTTCCAAAGTGTAAAAATATTATGCCACAGTATAATGTTCTTTTATTAGTTATTGGTCACTACACTAGTCATCTATTGGTACATAACAAACTACCCCAATACTTAGTGACTTAAAGTAATTTATTATCCCTCATGTTCCTGAGCATTGACAGGCTTATCTGAGTGATTCCTTTTTAGGGTCTTCCATGTGATTGCAGTCAGATGACAGATGAAATTGAAGTCATTTGAAGACTTCTTCACCTACATGTCTAGTATCTAAGCTGGGAGGAATAGAACAATTGGGAATTGATGGAGGTCTTTTTCTCTCACTTTCTATCCCTGGGGCCTGTCTATGTGGCCAGCTTGGGCTTCTTCATGACATAGAATGTTCAAGGTGTTGGATTTCTTATCTAGTGCCTAAGAGGGTCTTCTTGGAGGAAGGAAAATGAATCCACCAATTCTTGAGGCCTGGGTCCAGAAACAGAAACAGCATCACTAATGTAATATCTGTCCATATTCAAGGGGAGAGGTCTCTATATCTTAATAGAAGGAATGTCGGAAAATGTGGCATTTTAATCCAGCGTAGCTACCAATAACAGCAAGTCACTTTTGTTCCATTAGTGTATTTTGCATTTAAAGTACCAGTTAATGTTCCCTAATGATTAATAACGACTTTTTGAGAGTTACATTTGCAAGTACTTTATTTGTGACCTGCATGCGATTAGAGCATTGTAGGTTATAAGTTGAAGTCATTTTGACATAATTTGTCAGTAAGGCCATCTATGGTATGCATTCAGAGTGCAGGTTCAAATAAACATCCTTATAGTTCATTAGTATCATGCACATTATATATTTTATATAATATAGACTTTATTTTTGTTTGCTGTAAGTAAATATCACATAACATCAACTTTAACAGATTCTACAATATGAAATGTCCCAAACCTGTAATCTCCCTCTCTAAAAATGGAGAGAAGATATGCATATATTTATATTTCATAGTTACCTTAAACATGCATGTATTATTCACACAAGAGCATATTCAAATGTAACCAAATTGTATCAATTAAAATACATTTGGCTGCAAATAATATAACGGCCAAATGTCAACGGTTTACACATAGGTATATCATTATTTCTCACAGTAAGAAGGCTGAAGACTGGTGGCTCCAGAGTGGCAGCAATGATATTACTACTAACACTGGGGTCTTTTAATTTCTCTGTCCTTTGAAATATGTTGATTTTTCTTCCTTAGTTTTCTCACTTCAAAGTCAAAAAATGGCTTTCGCTGCAACAGGTGCTATTTTGTCTTATTCCACATCCCAGATCAGTGGGAAATAACCAGGCACAACAAAATTTTTCTTTTTCTGTGAAAATAAACCTTCCCAGAAACTCTAGTACATCTTCCCCTTTAATTCCCAGGCCAAAACTAGGATATATGCTTACCTCAAAGCACCTCAGACAAGGCCAGACTTTGTTTTTACTCAATTCAAAAGGCCTCTATGTGATCGATTAAATATCTTAAATGGGATTTTGTAAGCAATAAGAAATGAGAGAATGGTTTTTATAGGCCATGAACAGAATCTATTAATGAGTTTTTGGTGGATGTATATTATAAAGTGAAATTGTTTGGTCATAGTTCCCAGCGACGACAGTGGTCTTCTATGTGAGTCTCTAAATGACCTGGTCTTATCTATGTTAGTGCTGTCTCTGATAGTTGCCTCCTGATTTTACTAAGTAAAAACTTACCTTGAGGAATCGCCATACTGTTTTCCATAATGGTTGAACTAGTTTACAATCCCACCAACAGTGTAAAAGTGTTCCTATTTCTCCACATCCTCTCCAACACCTGTTGTTTCCTGACTTCTTAATGATTGCCATTCTAACTGGTGTGAGATGGTATCTCATTGTAGTTTTGATTTGCATTTCTCTGATCTAGAACTAGATGTACCATATGACCCAGCCATCCCACTACTGGGTATATACCCAAAGGATTATAAATTACTCTACTACAAAGACACATGCACACGTATGTTTATTGCGGCACTATTCACAATAGCAAAGACTTGGAATCAACCCAAATGTCCATCTGTCACAGACTGGATTAAGAAAATGTGGCACATATACACCATGGAATACTATGCAGCCATCAAAAAGGATGAGTTTGCGTCCTTTGTAGGGACATGGATGCAGCTGGAAACCATCATTCTTAGCAAACTATCACAAGAAGAGAAAACCAAACACCGCATGTTCTCACTCATAGGTGGGAACTGAACAATGAGATCACTTGGACTCGGGAAGGGGAACATCACACACTGGGGCCTATCATGGGGAGGGGGGAGGAGGGAGGGATTGCATTGGGGAGTTATACATGATATAAACGTTATGCACATGTACCCTAGAACTTAAAGTATAATAAAAAATTAAAAAAGAAAAAAAAAAAAGAAAAAAAAAAAACTTACCAACCTTCCTGTACAGGAAGCATTTATTTGACAGACTTGCGTATTCTGTGTATGCATAATTTCTGAAAGGGCTTTAATTATTCCCCCATGACAGGTATAAGCTAGAAAATAGGGGTAATCTACAAGTAAAGCATCCATGGTGCTCCAAACTGGTGAAACTTTGGTCTTTCTGTCGTTTAGAATTACACTGCTACTGTCTCCTCACCCTAAAATATGAAATTGAGATCCAAGTTTGCTGGCTTGAGTAGAACCCAATAATTCCTAATTATCATTGACCAGCACAATCACATACCTAATTAAAGCCATATGATGTCACTCTAATGCAAATTCTGACATTTGTAAATTGGTTCCAATGAGACAACCAAGGCAAATTTGGAAGCTAAAATAAAAATCTGGGCTATTTTTAAAGATTCATTTATTCAGTAAAGTCAGAGTATAGCTTTGCTAAAGGTTTCTAAACCTCTACTCTTGGGGCATACTTTCACTAGGGCTTTAAATGACTGTTAGGAACCTGTTTTTCTACTTGGTTTCAATGTTCAACTAGTGTTTTCTAGCCCTGTACTATTTTAGTTTTCCTAGAAAGTAACTGTTATTCTTTCTCCTCAGTGAGGTACACATTAAGAGGTCTGATGTCTCTAACCCTCCTCTTTTTACTTAAATTACAATAGTGGAAAGGTGTCCCCTTTTCTCTACCCCGAAAGCATGTGTTCAGCATCAACTCTGCCAGAAACCTTATAGCATCCAGACAGATAGTGTCTCTCCCCTCACACAGCAGGTGATTCAATCCTATGTAAAGAACATAAGAAACACTTTGAAGGAGAGAAGAGTCGGTTAAAAAAAAAAGATAGAAATATTATCAAGGTATATAGACAACACAGAAATTTCAGAATGTTTAGTAAATGTTTACATGAGAATTGAGTGGCTATCAATATCAAGGTCTTTATGTGAAGAATCATTTAGGGATAGAAGAGAAAATATTTTAATTTTAAGGGACACAGTTTCCTTTATGTGTTGAAAAAAAAATGAGTCCAGAATTTATCTTTTAAAATGCTAATAATACTATTGAAGTCAAAATATTAGTGAGATGATTTGATAAAAAAGGAAAATTAAACACCAACATCTATGGGATAGGGTTTACTGGAATAGACAGATTCAGTTCTAAATAATTGATGGATAAGAGAGAGAAAAAAATTACATCGTTATGAGTATTTTAACAAGTTTACCAAAATGTATTCAAATAAAGTAAAATGCACTTTTCAAATTAGGAAATATTTTTAAATTGGTAAAACTAACTTACAGAAAATATTGAAAACCCCATAAATATTCTCAGAAAATTGATTGGGTTCAAATCCTAAAAATGAACTTTTTCAATTGATCTTAGTTTCTTTCCTTTCTCCCTCTCCTTATTTCTGATCCTAAGAGTCATGGCCTCATTTACATAAAACTCCAAGCAGAGTAAAGGTTTTAAGAAGGTAGACATTTGACAGTAGTTAATGAAGCCAACTCCCACTCTAGAGATATTTCAAGATTTTGATTGCCAAGCCCATAGCATCTGCATCTTTGCTTTACTTGGGGGGTTTTGCAGGATCTGTTGACCAGGAGGCTGACAGAATGCTAAATATGCAGAGAGTACAAGGCATTTTTTTTCCGTCAAGTTCTACCTAGCATGCTGAATCCCCAATTCTCCTCCCTGCCACCATATGAAGCAGAAAATGTTGGTAATTAATGTCTGCAACTCTCTAAACACATCCTACTCTAGAAACCTGAAGGCAACTGCACATGCACTTTGCAAAACTTAGCAACTGTCCTGAGCCACCTAAGAAGGAAATGCAGCATGAAGGACTGCCTTCAAACACCTCAGGGACTAGACAGACTCAAGACCTCAACAGATGACGTTTGAACAGTAGTTGCGGCTGATTATGGTCCAGGAGTAGTGGCTCTGCCCTGAAAGGACCACAGGTTTCTACTTGGGAGAAAAGACAGGAAGTAAATGGTGAAAGACATATTGCACACTGACAACGCATTATCGTTGCTAAGTTGGCATCGTAAGTGGTAAGTACTAACCTTCAATGTCAAAAAACCTGGAAATAAATAGAACTGCTAATACCTTATCTTTAAGCAAGTTATATAAATCACCATCTTGGTTTAGGCTAAGTCATGTCATAGGATAAATTATTTTGGCCAACAAATAGAAGGAAATTTTACAAAAATATAGATGATAAGTAGTCAAAATATTTTTTAAAACTCTATTCATAAATTATCTTACCAAACTTTCAAAAAATTTGAAATCAGATTAATCATTCAGTGAATATAATACTGTATAATATAATTAATACGTCTTAAACTTCCCTTAAAGCAGTATATGTGATTTACTTATATATAACTGACAAATGTTATATGTAAGTATTAGCAGCTGTTCCAGAAGACAGCTGCTGGAAGGCAAAAGTTTTAATGATCAAAAATTAATAAAATCATTCATTTACAATAAGTGTCGCACCTGGCTTTGCTGATTTATGCATTTGGTAAAATTGCAAAAAATTCTGTTTCATTTGGTTACTAAAATTGTTTAGATGTTAAAACCCACACAGTAATTGTTTATGGTGATCATTTGATAGTTTTAACTACAACATAATTTGAACTACATAAAGGGCAAACATTTATGAAATTATCATTTACTAAAAAACATTCATAAATACTAAGATTAGCCATAAGAGAGATCATAAATTAGATTAAAATATTGTTGATACAAATTAAAGGAAATAATTTAAGTGCACCTACAGAACACTCTCTAAGACTAATTTACTGATGTGGTTCTTCCTGTAGAGAAAATATGATTATTTATTCCCAATTATAACCCCAAAATTAAGAGACAAATGTTCTTTTCCAACAAATAGGCATCAAGAATACCTAACTAAATAAGAATCCTGACCTGGAATCCATGATATGTCATTTCTGTTTCTGGTATTTCTAGCTATTTAGTGATCTAGGGGAAAAAAATAATGATGAAGGAACTTAGTTTCTTCATCAGTTTTTTAAAGAGTGAGATGCATTGGATAAAGTCTCTTATATGCCACGCACTGTAGTAAAGACTTTTCCCGAGTTAATTCATTTAATAGTCACACTATGTCTATTGGGTAGATATAATTCCTATCCTCAGTATACATGTGAGGAAACTAAGGCTTAGGTAATTTAAGCAAATTGCCTATGAAGACAAAATTCAAAGTCACATAGTTGAAATGACCTTTAAGTTCTCTTTTACCGCTGACATTACAATATAAAAATACCATTTAAATACGTGAATTAAAATATTGAATTTAAATACTTGAATTAATATGTTTTAAAAGTTGAATTTAAATACAACTTTAATTAAAGTGCGGTTGTTTAATCCCTATGTCTATAAACACTGTTTCCACAGCAAAGCAAGATTTTTAGGATCTAGGCTATGAAACTCAAGGTTTCCATAATTTTAAGACAGACACATATTGTACCAAATGCTGCACCAAATTGGTACATGAGTTATGTCCAGTCCTAACCATGAAACAATCTTCAGTCTGCTAGTTATATTATTTATTTATTCATTATTATTATTCTTCTTGAGACAAAGACTCTCTCTGTCACCCAGACTGGAGTGCAGTGGCATGATCTTGGCTCGCTGCAGCATCCATCTACTGAGTTCAAGCAGTTCTCATGCCTTAGCCTCCCTGTAGCTGGGACTACAGGCATGCGCCACCACACCTGGCTACTGTTTGTATTTTTAGTAGAGATGGGGTTTTGCCCTGTTGGCCAGGCTGGTCTCAAATTCCTGACGTCAAGTGATCCACCCACCTTGGGCTCCCAAAGTGCTGAGATTACGGGTGTGGGCCACCGCCAGCCTCAGTCTATGTAACTTTCAATGTCATTATCTAGTTGAAACCTAGTCGTAAGTATAAAGTGCTCAAAGATGACCAAGACAGTCTCAAAACTGCATTTCACTTTGACGGCCCAAGAACGTGAGGAAGATAAAGCAAGACTATTCACTTGAAAAGACTATTCATTTGAAAAGACTATTCATTTGAAGAGTCAAAGAAAGAGATTGAGAGGCAGCACAACGTTTGTAGAATGAGGCAGGGACGAGGAAGAGGGAGGGAAAAATACTTTCATACACTGAAAGTTGTTTCTGCCAACAATTCTCAAGAAATTTAAGATGTGAAGTGACAAACCAACCCTATCAAATTGCAGAAAAATGGACAGATTGGGAACTTTCCAGGGTCTCAACAAAAATGATGACACACCTGGCTTTCAAGTTCCGGTTCAATACTTGATGCGATTATTTTGCAAACACTTTAGATAATGTTCTCACCAAAGAACAATTCTGTTTATTGAATTTTGTCTTTAATTCCATTTCTAGGCAGCAGGAATGCTAGAAAATGCTACCAATACAAATGATATTTTTAATGTAACAAAACAAGAAACTCTTTTCAGAAACTAGTTTTCTGAATATTTGGTATGCAATATTCTATATATTCTTATTTAACTGTCATTTTTTAACTCATAAAAGATTAAAATATGTTATGGGAATGGTAATGCTATATAATACATATTTAAGTGCTTAATAATTTACATTTTGTTAATTATTTTGACTGATTTTGGGTAAAGATTGTTACAACACATAAGCAGGCCATCTGCTGCTGTTAGAATTATTAATAAATACTCCCTGAACTAAGTATTTTCATTAAAAATAAAATGCTGCATGCATTAAAGCCCATCTTAAGTGGGATGTTCCAAAAGGAATTAATAGTGTATCCAGCTGCCAATCTCTAAATAGTTTGAAAATATTACAAACTTTTATTCATGAGAAAATGCCTAGATTTGGATGATTAGGGAGCAATCTGTTGAGTCCTCTAAAGCCTTCTGCTGTGGAGAATCTGAGAGTACATGAATCAATGAAAATTATATTCCATTTTCTATATACTGTTTCAAAAAACTACCAGTGAGTTAGACCAGTGCAAAGGCTTTCTTCTTCTTAACTCTATCTTTTTGACTTTTATCTTGGGAAGGAGAGCAATTGGTATTAATCATTTGACAAATTAGTCACCTTGGAAACTATGAACTTACTTTATGATAGTGTATTGTTAAAAGCCAGTTTCTGCAGTCAGCCAAGGTTTGAATACTACCTCCTCATTTTCTAGCTGTGTGACCCTGAGAAATTAACTCAACCATTCTGTACCTCCATGTTCCCATCAGTAAACTGAGGATAATAGTGTTATCTCCTTCATATGGGTATCATAAGAATTAAGAGTTCATAACACAATGGAACTAAGTAAGTGCTTTATACTAAAGTGATTAATTAATAATGGCTCTTGGATTTATTACTTTAGCATTATTGTCATTAGTCAAAGTACTTTTGCAATTTTTGTTTAAAGATTGCCTTTGAAAGATGAGTCATATGCTTTGGCATTTTCCTGAGGATACGGCATCTTCAGTGTTTGAAGTTGGAACTGATTTTTCTTTTGTAATTCAATGTAAATTGGAACAAAGAGAATGAGGAAAGTGAGGAAACTTAGTAATGCCATTTTTAATCAAAAAGAACACATGACAAGTAAGGAAAGATATATGTACAGTTTCTAAATTTCCAGAAACCTACTGTACATATGCATGACTTCTAATCATCATTAAAATACCAGATCAATATGTGGAGTGAGGGAGCAATTGATGAAGAAAAGCAGGAAGAAAGAGGTAAGGTTGAGAAAAGAAAGAAATTAGATAGGAAGTTCAAGAAAATAATAAACATAAGGGAGACTCAAAAAGAGTGTCAAGAAGTCTAGAGTTCTGAATTAAACTGCTAAGAAAAAAAAAAAGATTTCCTTTCTTGTTATGTCAGACCTTTGAGATTGAAGGTTTAGGTTGTACCCTTGGTAGTGCTGTTAACACGCATGGACTCTGACCCCTGGCACACGGTAGCAAGTCCCTGCCCATGATGAAGAGACTCCACTACAAAACGGTGCTCATTCACATGCCTAGAAGCAACCAGGTTTGGGGTAGCTATTAAAGTTGAGATATGCAAGCACTAACTTGAGGCGGCACAGTCTCTGCTGCCAGAGCTCCCTGGGGCACGTGGGCCTGTGGCGAAAACTGGAGAGGCCCTCTCTGAATGAAAGATTAACCTGCTCTGTCAAGTCCTTAAAATTGCACGAGGCACATTCGCTTATACCAACGGATTAGATCATCAGAACCACTCCTTCAAAACGCTATTGTTATCCTAGTTTTATAGATTAGAAAACTGAGCCTCAAGGAGCGTAAGTGGCTTTCTTCAGGTCACAGAGCCAGAAAGTGCATGATGCAAGTGTCAATGCAGAATTCAAAGCTAATTGCTTTTTATTGACCACCCCAGTGGTTTTCAAACTATGAAATGTGAAACCCCTGGCTCCTTTTGGTGCCTTAAGGAGTAGCACAGAGGTAAGGTGGTCCCTGAGCAGACCACCCTCTGCCCCTCCCACCTCAGTCCTTCTACTCCACAGACAGCTCTGGTGATGGGGTTTAGACATCAGAATCCAAGTAAAAACTTTTAGCAAACTTATTCTAACTAAGTTTTTTTTTTCAAAATTAATCTGGAAATCCCTTCATTACAAAGTCCTGGAGAATACCATTTCCCATAGAACCCTTTGAACTGGAAGATGCTCATTACTACAGATTGCGCTCATTCCAGGATTGATAGACGAGATCAACATTCTTGCTCCTCACCAGCACTTCCAGGCTTGTTAGTCTGTATATGCCTAGTTCATTTCCTGTTTTCATTCCAAGCAATAATTTAACAACTTTGCAATCTATCTTATCTAATGTAAAATACTGAAATAATTTGCAATCTGTCTTCCCGACAATAAGTGATGTTAACTGATCTAATTGATTATATGGCAGAATAATCACCAACAGAGAGACATTTGATCTAGATCAGTGCTGCTCAAGGTATAATCAGCAAACTGTTACTGGGTCTGAGATAAGAAGCCTGTGCCAGAGCACAAATCTACACATTGTTTCCTTCACATGGAGAAAGTCTTGTCACAAAACAAAAATAAAAACAAAAGTTAGCTGAACTAAGCAGAGTGCTGAGTTGGTTTACATTTTAGGACAGCTCCTTGTGTTACTCCTACACAGAGACAGTTTGTCTAGGGAGCTTTGATCGCACTCTTCTAAATTTCAAAGGTGCTTTGGCCTTAGAAATTTGCTTCCCACCCATACGGTTATGATCAGCTTTCTCAGCTGTCAGCCTCTCTTGCTATTCTTTCTGCTTTTTTTTTTTTTTTTTTTTTTTTTTTTGCCTGCTCAATGCCCTAGCCTCTAAATGCCATCCTTTTCTGTGACCCTGTCCTTGGACTGAGATCATATCCTTGAGTCTTGTTCTCTTTGCTCATGCTGAATGAATTTTCTGAATCCCTGACTTCAAAAACCTTTTATATACATTTTACTTTTATCTCTGACCCTGACTTTTCTTCTGAGCTTTAGAGCCTATATTTAATTGCCCACTAGCCATCTTTATCAGATTTTAGTACAGGTACCTAGAATTTAATATTTCTAATGAAAAAGAATCTGCCCCATACTTGCTTCTCAATTATATTAGTCAAAACTTTTATATTGTTAAAATCACACACACAAAAATGACAAATTTCAGAGGAGAGGAGAAAAGCAGAGAAGAGAGAATAAATGTTTTGGCTGTGTATCAGAAAATTAGAAAATTCCAAGGAACTCATTAGCTTTAGCAATGATTTCATTAAAAGGCTCCTAACAAATGTCATCATAATCTAGTTTTTCATCTCAGGGTTCAGCTGTCTTCTGTTCTGGCTCCATTCTGTAGTATGGTCAGCAGCTTCAGAATTACATCATTTCTTCTTAGCAGGTCCAAACCTAAAGAGAGATCCTCTCCTCCCAATGTATCAATATATACCAAGAATATCCATATTGTGATTTCCCATCTGTGGTACTGGCAATGGAGTCAGCTACATTTAAACATGGTACTGGTACCAAAACAGAGATATAGACCAATGGAACACAGCCCTCAGAAATAATAAAACACATCTACAACCATCTGATCTTTGACAAACCTGACAAAAGCAAGAAATGGAGAAAGGATTCTCTGTTTCATAAATGCTGCTGGGAAAACTGGCTAGCCGTAAGTAGAAAGCTGCAACTGGATCCCTTCCTTACACCTTATACAAAAATTAATTCAACATGGATTAGAGACTTAAATGTTAGACCTAAAACCATAAAAACCCTAAAAGAAAACCTAGGCAATACCATTCAGGACATAGGCATGGGCAAAGACTTCATGTCTAAAACACCAAAAGAAACGGCAACAAAAGCCAAAATGGACAAATGGGATCTAATTAAACTAAAGAGCTTCTGCACAGCAAAAGAAACTACCATCAGAGTGAACAGGCAACCTACAGAAGAGGAGAAATTTTTTGCAATCTACTCATCTGACAAGGGGCTAATATCCAGAATCTACAAAGAACTCAAACAAATTTACAAGAAAAAATCAAACAACCCCATAAAAAAGTGGGTGAAGGGTATGAACAGACATTTCTCAAAAGAAGACATTTATGCAGCCAACAGACACATGAAAAAATGCTCATCATCACTCGCCATCAGAGAAATGCAAATCAAAACAACAATGAGATGTCATCTCACACCTGTTAGAATGGCGATCATTAAAAAGTCAGGAAACAACAGGTGCTGGAGAGGATTTGGAGAAATAGGAACACTTTTACACTGTTGGTGGGACTGTAAACTAGTTCAGTTGTGGAAGACAGTGTGGCAATTCCTCAAGGATCTAGAACTAGAAATACCATATGACCCAGCCATCCCATTACTGGGCATATACCCAAAGGATTATAAATCAGGCAGCTATAAAGATACATGCACATGTATGTTTATTGCGGCACTATTCACAAGAGCAAAGACTTGGAACCAACCCAAATGTCCATCAGTGATAGATTGAATTAAGAAAATGTGGCACATATACACTATGGAATACTATGCAGTCAGAAAAAAGAATGAGTTCATGTCCTTTGTAGGGACATGGATGAAGCTGGAAACCATCATTCTCTGCAAACTATTGCAAGGACACAAAACCAAACACCTCATGTTCTCACTCATAGGTGGGAACTGAACAATGAGAACACTTGGACACAGGAAGGGGAACATCACACACCAGGGCCTATCATGGGGTGGGGGGAGGGGGAAGGGATTGCATTAGGAGATACACCTAATGTAAATGACGAATTAATGGGTGCAGCACACCGCCATGGCATACATGGTATATAAATACCTATGTACCAAATCTGCACGTTGTGCACATGTACCCTAGAACTTAAAGTATTAAAAAAAAAAAAATAGACTATAGAAAGGAGGCAGGATCTATCTCCAATGGATACATGGAACTGTTTTCATATAAAAGATAGTGGAGTTGGGGAGGCATGCAAAAGAGATAGCCATAATATTCAGCCTAAGTATGCATTAACTCCTCTATTTTCTTTGGATAATCAACTTGCCAGACATCCATTTGGACTTCTAATCTGGGAAGTAGGTAAACCTCAACTACAACTTCTCTCTCACTACTCATATATAATCCTATATCAATATCCAAGAACAAATCTTGTTTCTACCTCTGAAGTGTCTGTAAAATCTGGCCTCTACTTTCTATCCTAATTGCTATCATCTTTTTCTTCTCTTATTTAGATTATTGCTAGTAGTTATTCCAACTGATTTTCCTACCATCAGTTTCTTTTCTTCCATTCCATCTATTTTTCCAATTAAATCCTAGGTTTTTTTCATACAGAATAAAATAACAATTTCTGAGATTAGTTCATGCATTTTTTCATCAAGGATTCTGTTCACTACACTTAAAATATCTATAGAAGAGACAACCAGTCCCAAGGATATCTACTAGAACTCATCTTCCAAGGGATTTCTGGGTCCATATATTTTGAAATTCTTGAAGTCTGTTAATGCCATAGTGTCTCACAAATACCTCCATCCTCATCTATCTGCTCTTTTCTTCAACTTTCCTCTGCTCTACTGTATGTCCTTCCCTGATGCCAATCTAGCTCCTACTGCTGTCTTTTCTTCTAAAACTTTTAACTATACCTCCAGGAATCCCAGTCACCCTCAGTATCTTCCCATTACGTTCCTGCCTAAGAGAAACTTGGCTTTCCCTGAGGATACCATTTCCCCTGTAGCCCTCTTAATTGGAAGATGCTCATCACCACAGAATACCCTCATTCCAGAGTTTTTAGATGAGGAGATCACCATTCTTGCTTCTCAAATGCACTTCCAGGCCATTTCTCAGTCACTGACACACTGAAATTAATTACGTCTGGTAATAACACAGTCTTCATATCCTCAGCTATTTAATAACAATCCCTGTTCTCCTTTTCATTCACTGAAGACCTTAGTGCCAAAATCTCTGTTTCCTCCCACTCCGTGTTCTGCCACTGTCCTGAGTTACTTCAACATGCATCTGTAAGACCCAGCTGACACCCTAATTCTTCAATTACTTTTCCTCATTTTTAGTGACTTTGACCTCATTTCCTCTGAAATCTTTCACTCTTATATCAGTATCTTAGATAAGTCATTCACACACAATTTGCATTTAAAGAACTCTGCTCTCCACCCACATCCTCCTATCTTTTCTGCTGTCTTACTCTTTATCTCCTATTGCACCTTTCTTTTTTCTCATAAGGATTTCCAATTCCTTGGCCCCTCTATTTTATCCCTATCAGCAGTTTCTTCTGTTCACTTCCTGGACTAACTAGCTTAAAGTCCATTACCTGACACTTTCCTCTGTCTCTTCCATTTTTCCCTCTGTTTTTCCATAATTTTATTGTTCTAGAAGACAGTAAACTGGATGAATCCATCTCAATTTTCAAGGCCTCCATCTAGTCTTCTGAGAGCTGCCATTGAAATTTCCTTCAAATTTTATTTCAGCTCACATGTCTTCATCCCCATCAAACTCAAGAATATTAGATGTTTATTTTACAGAAATAGCATATCACCTTATAATGTGCTTGATCTCTTTATATGCCTATCTCCCTCTATAGACATGCTGAAAACAAAAGGTATGTCTTGAAAACATCATTTTTATTACTGGTGTTTAGCACACTCTAGTTATTGAGTGAACATTATTAAATAGATGGCATATTGTTACATTATTCATCCTTCATGCAGTGGAGTATATGTTTCATATACAAATGAAAAGTGCTGGACATTTTTATTATTCGATATGTTAAATTTGAATTTATACTTACTCTTCTAGAATTATTATTTTTACAAAGAAAAACATTATAATTTTTTTGCTTCTCTTTAAAGAATCTAAGTTACTCAAGTTATTTTAATGGAAATGGTGTTTCGGTTATTTAAGACAAATTGGATTTGGTACAAGAATAGTTCAACAGAATTGAGGATACAGAGATAGACCTAAAAATAACAGTCACTAATTTCTTTTTGTTGTTGTTGTTGTTGTTGTTTTTATTATACTTTAAGTTCTAGGGTCCATGTGCACAGCATGCAGGTTTGTTACATATGTATACATGTGCCATGTTGGAACAGTCACCAATTTCATGACAAAGTTGTCACTGTGTTACGGTGGAGAATGGATTATCTCTTTAGTAAGTAATGCATGACCAACTGGGCCTACATCACACAAAGCACAGAAAGGCAAATGACTTGAACATGTGAACACATTTCACAAAAGCAATTAAACCAAATGACCAATAAATATATGTAATGGCACTTAACCTTATTAGTCGTTAGGGCTACCCTCTGATGGAACGACTAAGATTAAAGAGGTAAAAATACCAAAATTACAAAAATGTAGAGCCACTAGAATTCTAATACCTCACTGGTGACAGTCTTCATGGGTATAGCCACTTAAAAAACTGTTAGTGTCTATTAAAGCTAAACATGTACATATATGTATAAATATAAATATATGTGTGTTCGTGTGTGTGTGTGTATATATATATATATATATACACACATATATATATGACCCAGCAATTCTTCTGCTAGAATTATGTTGTGATATTCACTAAAAGATATGTACGAGAATGTTTATGGTTGCACTATTTACAAAAGCTCCAAGTTGGAAACAACACAGATGCCTAACAATGATAGAATAGATAAATAACTTGAAGCATAATCACATAATGGAATATTGTGGAGCAATGAGAATAGATTATAGGACAACATGCAACAATGTGGATAAATCTCACAAATATGAATCTGAGCAAAAGAAGCCACACACAAAAGATCCCATGCTAGTTGATTTCATTTATATAAAATAAGCAAACAAGGAAATCTAATATATGTAGTCAGAAGTTAGGACAGTGGTTATCTTTGGTGGGAAAGGGCTGCGTTAGTCATGGGAAAGGGTCAGATGAATAACTTCTGGATGCTAGATACAAAGATGTGTTCAAAACTTCACTCCTATGTGTGCTTACAGCATATGTAATTTATGTATATTCTACTTCAATAAAAAACCATTAATTACCTCAAAATAATAAAAGCCACTTACAACAAACCCATAGCCAACATCATACTAAACAGGCAAAAGTTGGAAGCATTCCCCTAAAGAACTGGTAAAAGACAAGGATGCCCACTCTCACCACCCCTATTCCACTTAGTGCTGGAAGTCCTAGCCATGGCAATCAAGCAAGTAAAAGAAATAAAAGGCATCCAAATAGGAAAACAAGAAGTCAAACGATCACTCTTCACTAATAACATGATTCTATACCTAGGATCATATAGAATCACACAGATTTCATACCTAGAATCCAGAAGCCAAAGGCTCCTGGAGCTGATAAACAAATTCAGTAAAATTTCAGGATACAAAATCAATATACAAAAAAGTAGCATTTATATACATCAATAATGTCCAAGCTGAGAGCCAAATCAAGAACACACACCCATTTACAATAGCCAAAAAATGAAATACCTAGGAATACATTCAACCAAGGTTGTAAAATATTTCTACAAGAAGAACTGAAAAACACTGCTAAAAGAAATCACACAGAAATGACACAAACAAATGAAAAAAAATCCTATGCTCATAAATTGGAATAATCAATGTTGTTTAAATGACCATACTGCCCAAAGCAATCTACAGATTTAATACTATTCCTATCAAACTACCAATGTCATTCTGCACAGATTTAGAAAAATCTATTCATATGGCATGATAAAAGAGCCAAATACCCAAAACAATGCTAAGTGAAAAAAACAAAGCCAGGAAAGCATCACACTACCCGACTTCAAACTGTCCTATAAAGATACCATAACCAAAACAGCATGGTACTAGTACAAAAGCAGATACATAGATCAATGGAACAGAATAGAGAGCCCAGAAATAAAGCCTCATACCTACTGCCTTCTGATCTTTGACAACATCGACAAAAATCAGCAATGGGGAAAGGACTCCCTATTCAATAAATGGTGCTGGGATAGCTGTCTAGCCATATGCGGAAGAAAGACACTGGACCCCCTAACTTTTACCATACATAAAAATTAACTCAAGATGAATTAAAGAATTCAATGTAAGACCTCAAACTATAAGAATTCTAGAAGAAAACCTAGGAAACACCATTCTGAACATTGGCCTTGGGAAAGAATTTAAGTCCTCAAAAGCAATTACAACAAAAACTAAAATTGACAATTGCGACCTAATTAAACTAATGAGCTTATGCACAGCAAAACAAACTATCAACAGATTAAGAGACAGTCTACAAAATAAGAGAAAATATTTACAAATGATGCATCTGACAAAGGTCTAATATCTAGAATTCATAAGGAACTTAAATAAGTCAACAAGCAAAAAACAAGTAGCCCCATTAAAAAGTGGGCAAAAGACATGAAAAGACACTTCTCAGGGAATGTAAATTAGTTCAGCCACTGTAGAAAGCAGTTTGGAGACTGCTCAAGAACTCCAAAGGACTTAAAACAGAACTACCATTTGACCCAGCATCCCATTACTGGGTATATATCCAAAAGAAACTGTTCTACCAAAAAGACACATGGACGCACATATTCATCACGGCAGCAGTTTTCACAATAGCAAAGACAGCAACCTAGGTGATCATCAATGGTGGACGGGGTAAAAAAAAATGTGGTACATATACACGTGGAATACTACACAGCCATAAAAAGGAATGAAACCATGCCCCTCACAGCAACGTTGGAAGCACCTGGAGGCCATTATCCTAAGCAAATTAATGCAGGAACAGAAAACCAAATACCACACGTCCTCACTTAAAAGTAGAAGCTAAACATCGGGTACACATAAAGATGGCAGGCAACAACAGACACCGGGAACTACTGGATGAGGGAGGGACAGAAAGAAAAACTGTTGGATACTATGCTCACTACCAGGGTGACAGGATCAATCATACCTCAAACTTCAGCATCACTCAATATACCCATGTAACAATCCCACATACATACTCCATGAGTCTAATTTTAAAGTTGAAATTATTTTAAAACGTTAATGTATTTGATACCTATGATATATAAGGCATCTTTGAAATGAGATGTTAGAAGAAATAAATATAAAAATGAATAAACCGAGGGCAAATAAGGGAAGGGTCAAAGTTCAGAAAGAATAAACTCTTGTAAACTGAGTATGAAGGCCTACAATGCTTAGCACGTCATTAAAAAATATAAACTATTCAAAATGGAATCAGATTTACTTGGGTTCAGCTTTATGGCCTCCTTCAATCCAGGTTGACATCATTTGTGCAATACTGACTTAAAAATTGATTTTAGTACATTCCAAGAGCCTTGCACAAGAGAATAAACATAGTTTTGGAATTCACCATCCTCCTTTGTCTTTATCACAACAAAATAAACTCTTCTGTTGTGTCCTGGATGATCATTTGGCATTTCTTTTCACTTATAACTATCTTTACACACAAAGTTTTCCAGAAATTCTTGGTGCCTATAAACAAACTTTGGATGTCAGAAACAGTGTCTTATTCGTAAAAGGATGTTTGCTTCCTAATTTAAAAGTTATATTGCTTTTGGCACAAACTGAAAAGAAAAGCCATCAAATAAGATTTAGGTAGTGTTAAATGACTAAAGATTATAAAAAGCTTTATAACCTGTAATCTCAAGTTACATACTAACTGAGATGCATTCAAAGAATGTGGCGCTTTATGGCAAAGTGTAAAGAAAAGATACTATAGTAAAGCAATTTTTTTGTTGTTGTTGTTTTGCACTCATCTGTTATAAATACAACACGACAATAGACTATAGGTGGTTATTTAATAGGCAGAAAAATCAAAGCTAAACTATCCATTTCTGAAGAATGCCTTTAGGCAAAAGAGAAAGCCTATTATCATTGAGAAACATTAAGCTAATTAATAATTAATTTAGGAACGTGCCTTGGTCATTACAAAATTGAGCAGCAATAAATATTAGTGTTTTAAAAACTATTTGTGCAACACTTTTCATAGAAGAGTAAAAATAAAATTTGATAACATGTATTTAATTCAGGCAGATAGATTGCAGATCTACAGTCATGGTACAGTGGTTCTTTTCCAAATTTATAATCCAGGATAATGATAACAGTTACATAAGCATGTTTACAGTACAGGCACTCCGCTAACTAACTCATATGGGTTATCTCCCTGAATAATTATAATAAAACCTCAAGGTCATTTAGTAATTTCCAACTATGTCTGCCATCAATTATTTCTTTCCCTATACAAGCATGCTGTCTATTAAGAGACAGCATCTAATTTCCCTCTCTCGAACCTGAGCTGGCTTTGTGATTTCCTTTTGACAATTAGAATCATGACCTACTAGGTTACGAAAAACCTTAGAACTTCTATTTGGGCCTTTTAGAATGCTTGGTCTTGGAATGCTTCTTAGAACCCAGCCATTTTATTGTGAGAAATCTCAGCCCAGAGCCCGATTCATGAGCATGCAACCTGTGCTGTTACTATCTTGAACTTCTTAATAATTTTAACAAGAAACTCCATACTTTCCTTTTGCACTAGGTAGGTTCTGTAAATTATGTAGCTGATTCTGCCCAAGCCACGGGCTGAGTGCCCACAGGACAATCAGCATTACCTGCCAACTATGTCAGTAAGCCACGTTGGACATTCAGCCAATGTGAGCATTTAAATGACAGCAACCACAGACAACATCCGATTACAACTTCAGAAGAGAGCTGCCCGGCCCAACTTCAGAAGAGAGCTGCCCGGCCCAACTTCAGAAGAGAGCTGCCCGGCCCAACTTCAGAAGAGAGCTGTCCAGCCAAGTCTGGTCAGTGCCTATGACCATGAGAAACAATAAAATATTATTCAAAGACATTAAGTGGCTGGTGGAGTATAGTGTTGTGATCTCCGTTCACTGCAACCTCCACTTCCCAGGTTCAAGCAATTCTCCTGCCTCACCCTCCTGAGTAGCTGAGATTACAGGTGCCTACCACCATGCCTGGGTCATTTGTGTACTTTTAGTAGAGATGGGGTTTCTTCGTGTTGGCCAGGATGGTCTCAAACTTCTGACCTCAGGTGATCCACCCGCCTCGGCCTCCCAAAGTGCTGGGATTACAGGAGTGAGCCACTGCTCCCGGCCTATACTCATTTTTAAGAACAATTTTTCTAAGCGCACAGTTAGGAGGTGCTATCTGGTGTTGTCGAAACACATAGTCCAAGATATAGATTCCTATTTTTAATAAGTGTCTGACATACAGCAATATTACATGATACTTTCATTTGTAGTGTATTTTTCTATTTTGGCTCTATTAGAATTATTCTCCAGATTCCAATTTAACAATTTCATGTATATATAATTTCAAATTATCACTGATGAGATTTCTAAGAGTAAAATCTCAGGTTGCACCTTCCAGTACCTCCTGATTTCCTCAAAGTTTCTAAACCTCAATAATTGTAGGTATCTCCATTTTCATGCTAGCCAATTACGCTAATGGTAGTGCATTACTCATTCCCAGTGATGTATGTTCAACTTGTATGATTATGTCCTCTTCTATCCCCTGCAAGGTCATCATTAATTCCTAATTGCTCAAAATTACTTTTCCCACACATACACACCCACGAGGCCCTTGTGATGGGAATTCATTTCTCAAAAGGGAATTTAAGACTAAGTCTCAGATGTTCAAAAACTGATGAACCAGGTAGTTGACCTGAATCAGCTAATTAAGCTATAGGAAGTCACCAGGGAAAGAAAAAACATGTCATTAAGTTCACTGTGCTGAAAAGTAACAATTTCAGGGTTCCTAGGAAAGCAAAGAGATACATTAAACAGAATTTTTTGAAATTTTGTTCCACTTTTACTTTAACTTTTTTGTTTCTGGTATTAGCCTAAAGCACTTGAGTGAGACACCTAATAAACCACTTCTTTATTGAAATTGTTAATTAACTATAAGCCTGAAACTGAACTATGAATTATTCTTTTGTTTGGGTTTGAATAGTTTCAAATTAAGTTGGATGAGTGTTAAGGAGAAAAAAACTTTTTAGAAATAATTTCTCTTCTAATGAAGGCTCTTTTCAGATAATATAATTCATGCTTGAAATACATCTATATTCAAACACACAGCACAACCCAAAAAGCATATATACATGTATATATATGCATCTATCTTTCAAATAAAAACGAGGAATCCATAATAGTAATTTATGCATGAATTTTTAATTAAGAGGTAAGATAACTGGTTACCTATTTGTAAAGCCAAAATATAATTATTATAAAATGCATTATTGACTGACCACTATATTCCAGGCTTCTTAGTATCCTTTTTCCAATTATTCCTTCACAGAAAGTAAAATATTAACCCCCAAAATACTTCTAATCTACTGTATTTCCCTCTTAAATAAACATACATTTTAAAATAAAAGAAGATAATAGCATCTGATTTCTCCTGTGATCTCATTAAATGCTGAAGCTTTTTTGTTTTTTAATTTTACTTTAAGTTCCGGGATGTATGTGCAGACCGTGGAGGTTTGTTACACAGGTGTACGTGTGCCATGGTGGTTTGCTGTACCTATCAACCACATGCTGAAATGTTTAAAATTACTTTTTTTTTTTTTTTTTGAGATGGAGTCTTGCTCTGTCGCCCAGGCTGGAGTGCAGTGGCCAGATCTCAGCTCACTGCAAGCTCCGCCTCCCGGGTTCCCGCCATTCTCCTGCCTCAGCCTCCCGAGTAGCTGGGACCACAGGTGCCCGCCACCACGCCCGGCTAGTTTTTTGTATTTTTTTTTTTTAGTAGAGACGGGGTTTCACCTTGTTAGCCAGGATGGTCTAGATCTCCTGACCTCGTGATCCGCCCGTCTCGGCCTCCCAAAGTGCTGGGATTACAGGCTTGAGCCACCGCGCCCGGCCTAAAATTACTTTTTAAGTTTTCAATAAAAACACTGATTTTTATCTGTCACAGATTTTCAAAACACAGCATAATAAATATATTAAACCTTTTTGATGATACAAAAGTTATCAGTATTTTGTCATTTTTATATTCTGTAATATGAAAATATACTTCAAGGCTTGAAGATACATAGATGATATTTGATAAATGCTTCTGGAATGAATGAATGAATGAATGAATGAACAAGTCCAATCATAACTCCATAATTTCTCTTAAAAACAAAGTAATTTTACAATTGTTATTTTCTTTCTTCTTTCAGTAATACTGGGAAACCAGGTGGCCCCTCATCAGAACCATGGAATTGAGAGGAAACTTTTTAATGACTAATATAAAACTAAAGAAAATATAGTTTTTTTATGTGTTACAGGAGAAGATAAAAATGCAAATAAGAGACCCTCCTTAATTTTAATTCAACATTAAAATGTATTGATATATTGACTGTGAACTTCATGGAGGAAGCTGTACCATTTGCTATTTCATCTCCAGTACCTAAACATAAGTGGCCAGCACATACTGTGCTCAGTTAATAGTTACTGATTATATGAACAAATGAATGAATTTAATTTTATTGCCTTATGAGTTTTTTATATGATAATCTAAAACACTATTCTGACTACCGAAGTTTGAAAAGGATTTTTCAGAATGGCACTGTGTCTCTGTTCCATTCCCCAATGATTACTGATCATTGTTAGCCATTATGTATAGTAATCTCAAATATTTTCCTTAGAAGAAATAATTGTAGATGATTTAAAACATTCCTTTTGGAAAAAGCAACAAACTGAATGTTTTTCTTTTTGTCTGGTTGATGTATCAACTTTATCTAACTATATCAAGTTATCTATTGCTGCATAACGAATCACCCCAAAGTTAGTGATTTAAATTTACAATAATTATTTATTGTCTCTAATACTTTTATTGGAGATCAGAAATTCAGAAGCACAGCAGGGGCTCTGAGATTGCAGTCTGATATGAGCCAGAGCTGAGTCATCTGGAAGGCTTGTCTGGGACTGGCAGATCCGCTTCAAAGGTATTTTCATCTCAAGACTGCCAAATTGGTTCCTCTCTATGTGGGATACTTTGGTGTTTTAATGGCAAGGCAGCTGGCTCTCCCCAGACTTAGCAGTGCAAGAAAACAAGGAAGAAGCTGCAAGGCCTCTTATAACCTAGTCTTGAAAGTTACATGTCATCACTTCTGCATTATTCTATCGGGAACTCAAGTCAGTCCTGATTCAATGGGCGTAAATAGATGGGTATGAATTCTCGGAGAAAACTATCTTAGGGAACATCTTAGAGAGTGGCCATCATACTAATTTTATATGTAAAAATATAATGCAAAATTATGTAAGTGCTTACTTTATTTGAACTATGACAAAAAACATTTGCCATTAATTCTAGGGAATGCTTTTTCGTCTGTATTGCTACATACCTTGATCCTTTGGGCTTTAAGTTAAAATGTCTCAAAAGGTTCCTCGTGAACTTTTCATTTCAAGGCATTGGAATAACAATTTAATCATAGTTAATGTGTTAGTTGCAATTTATTTTTATTTCTTTGCTTATTGATTTTATTCCAATAAATTTGCATTTGACACATACAAAATAATAAAACTATAGAATTTTTCTTTGGAATCATCTGAGTATAAATAAGGTCATTTCCCTTTAAAGTGTTTTGCCCACATTGTTTCCACTTAACCTTCTGAATAGAGCAGGGGCAGCCTAAGTTCAGGGACTAATATCATAGGGGGAAAAGCAAATCCAAATAAGGGAAAAAGAAGGAATACAGAAATGAGATTCGGAGGAAAAACTGAAATGATGGAAATCTGGGGTTGATGAAGCAGCCACAGAAAGCAAGCTGGAGTGTATGGGAGAAACTAGACTGGAATGCGTTTAGCACCTAATTTAATGCTGGACAGCTTCTCTGAAAAGTCTGTGACCCATCCTCAGTCCCGCTCAGCAGGAACAAATGCAGGGCCTTGAGCCAGACTCAGAATTCTGGCCATAGTTGTGGACTTGCCATTTCAATAATATGTGGAAAGAAGATGCTGATATTACCTAATTGTACTTTCTCAGGAACATCATCAGGTCAAGTGTATTATTCCATGTTATTTGTTATGTTTATTTTCTCTACTGTATTCCAAAAACATGGACCAGCATTTTCCAAAACAAGTAAGGGCTGCCTTGGGGAACTGTTGTCAAAAGTCACTAGGCCTTTGGAAATTCAACTGAATAAAAAATGTGACATTGTTATCTATCAATTTTAGAATTTTTTTTCCTTGGGAATTCTTTATGTTGGTGTGAGAAAGGCTTGGACTTTAAAAAAATATGTGAATAATGATTCCACACTCACTAGTTATACCCATGGGCTGGCTACTTCTATGTTCTTTGCCTTCATTGCTTCACGAATCAAATGGAAATAATACTTTACAGAGTTATTTTTTATAAAAATTCAATTGAATAACATATATAAAGTGCCTCACCTAGCAGATATCTATGAAATTTTTATTCCCTTCTCTCTTTTTCATTTGTTCCTGATATGTAACACTATTTCTGATAATAAATCAATTTGCTGGCAGCCAATATTTAATTTTTGAGTAACAAATTTTCCTAAAGTCTAAGTTCTGAAGATTGCATATTTTGGTTATAATCTTTTTTTTCATTTGAAGGAGCAAGGTTAGTAATACTTCCTCATCCATCTTATCTCTAATTCTTTTCATGAAATATTTTAATTTTTTTCATCTATCTTCATTCTTCAGATAATCCTCAAGTTATGTTTAATGACATCAAAAAATTTTAGTCCTGTTAATTATCTACTACTGACCATCTCTCAGAGTTGTTTATTTTATAGGAAGCAAAACTGGATTATTAGCTGATAAAATTGTCATTAATATTTTTATTTTCAATGTCTCTACCCGTTTCCCATATGCAAAAAAAATCAATGAGTTTAATGCAGTAGAAGAAAAATGAAAAATCTTGTTTATTTAGTTCTTTAATCTCTGAAAACTTGCTACTCCAATTTCTCAAATTATTTTCCAATGACTCTATTATTCATTATTTGCATGTCTTAATAAATACCTAAAACTCAATTACTTCCCTCCTTGTTCTACAAATCTTCCAAATACAAAAGTGAGACTTTTTTTCTGATTATTAGGCATAAAAGTGTTAAATATGATTATAAATTTCTTTTTCCAATTTCCAGTTACTGTTTCCCTCCTCTGGTTTCCAGCAATGGAGTTTAAATGTGAAAAATGTGGATTAATGTACAAGTACCACTCCGTTATTTGTGTGGGGGTGTGTGTGTATGAATGTGATGAATGTATGACCTGCCACTCTTCCCTAATGTGTTATATTAGATATAAACGTGTTCCTCATGGAAAAGCAGCTCACAATGTTAATTCTCTGAAGTGCAAGGTGCTTTTGAGAATTCTCATACCCATTTCAGATCTAATATTTTTCTCTATCATAGTTTTTATGTTTCATTTCTACCAAATGACATTGGAAAATCCTGCTACGGTATTCTGGTTTCACTGATATTTGAATAATGAATCACAAATCAAATTTGTTTTATTTCTCAATAAGAAAAAATAAGTTCACTAGTTTTCTTTACTACTTCCTTATTTGAAACACATTGCCCTGTTGATTGATTCTAGGTCCTTGACCAAATACTGAAAATAAAGCCCACGTTACTAATTTTGGTTAGTGGCAATACTGTTTACTTGCTAAAACTCAGCCTCACTGGTCACATTTTAGAAATTTTAGTATTTTACAATAATTGCAGGAGTGATGTTATGGATTAAATTGTGTTCCCCTGAAAAAGATAGTTGAGGTCCCAACCTCCAGTAACACAGAATGTGATCCCTTTTGAAAACAGGGTCTTTGTAGATGTAATCAAGTGAAGATTAGATTATTAGAATGGATCCTAATCCAATATAACAGGTGTTTTTATTTTTTTTAAAAAGAAAGGAAAAAAAAGAGAAGAAAATTTTGGACACAGACATGTATAGAGGGAGCCTATGCAAAGAGACACAGGAAGAATGACATGCAAATACTGGACACAAACCCGGGACGATCTGGGGATACCAGAAGCTGGAAGAGCCAAATGAGGACTCTCCCTTACAGGCTGCAGTAGAAGCATGGCTCTGTCAACACCTTGCTTTGGACTTCTAGCCTCCAGAACTGTGAGAATACATTTCTGTTGTTCTAAATCACCCAGTTTTTGGTAGTTTGTAATGGCAGCCTTAGGAATAATGAAAAACTAACAGTTATTTTAATTCACTAGCATTATATAGACTCTACATAAATACAGTTTTGAAGGATTTATTTTTAAATGAATCATTGCTTTACTACCATGGATCTCTATGATCAAGATCTATTTTGGTAACGTAATAAAGTAACATTAGTTGAGGACTTCTTTGTGTCCAATAATAGTAATTTATTATTGTCCAATATTATAAGTGCTTTACTCGTCTTCATTAATTTCATTCACACAACTATGCTTTGTAATAGTCACTACCACATTAATCTCTATTTTGAGGCACAGAGAACTAAGGTTACTTTCCCAAAATATACTCCTAGTAATTGGGTTATCAGTACAAACCCACAACATCTACCCAGAGTCCATGTTCTCAATCACTGCATGAGATGGTCTTCAACTGGCCCATCGCCACTGACTTCACCCTTCACCCACTAAATATTTCAGTACGTCAACCCTCTAAAACACTGCTGTGGTCATTTTATTCAAGCTGTATTCAAAACACAACTTGCTTTACTATTGTCTACAGAATAACTGCGAGACTCTTCGGCACGGTACATAGCATTTACAGGGACCCGTGACCTGGCATAAGCCTACCTTTGAAAGCGCATCGCTACTTACGTATCTATATAGACATTAAATGAAGGAAACTGTATAGGTGATGTTAGAGAACAATGAGGGAATATAGAAATGTCAGGACTTAGTTTCAATGCAGGAAACACAGCTGACAATGAGTCCTTAGTACAAGGCATCAGGTCAGGACAAGACAGACAAGCATACAGATGTTGAGCTAGTCTGGTCGTATATTTTCTTCTCCCACTTTTTCACAGCACACACAGCACACACTTCTGCAGTTTTAGAATGACCATATTCTCTCTCACCTCCTGAGATTTATATTTGCTATTTTTCCCCTCCTGTGCCCCTTTCCCCTCAATTTTTCCCTTCCCACCTTCACCCTCCCACCAGCACCATTTTCATGACTAGTTCTGCTAGAACTCCTGCCCTGAGCAGCCTTTCCTGATGTGTCTCCTACTCACCTGGCCAGTCCACAACATGTGCTCCACCTGTGCTTCACATTTATCACACGGTTTGTAGCGTCACTTGACTCGTCTGGATCTCCATTCTAAACTCTTAAAAAAGGAACTGCATCGCATTAGTCTTTGACTCTGAAGAACTTGTATAATGAGTGGAATGAAGCAGCAGCTCAATGTGTATCTGATGAGAAAATGAGTGCATGAATGGTTGAACGGATGAATGAATAAATTTATGAATGCTCAACTTAAAAACCCTGTGTGTATACAATGGAGAGAAAAATGCCAGAACTGTGAAAAGACCCTAAATCACTGCTGTGGTGCGGAAACTCTGGAACCAACAAATAATGGTACAAACTCAAGTGTGCCCAGGAACCTAATGGTAGAGACAAGATCACATGGCTGAGAGTAAAAGATTGGACACATTGCATGGACCAAAGCAGAGTTTTATCCAAACAAACCAGCTAGGAGGAAAGATGAGAAAGTCAGTTGAAAAGAATGGATCAAGTAGAGTTAAAAACTTATATAGATAGCAAAAAAGAAGGGAAGTACAGATAGTAAATGCCAGGTGATACAAAGGTTGATTTTATAGGGAACTAAATTAGAAACAGAAAATTACCACATCAAGAGATAACACAAATCTTTGCTCAGGAAAGTGTTTAAGAGATAGGGATCCTATTAAGAGCCTGGGAATGAACAGGTATAAAAGCAAATGCAGCTGCAATTTTATAAAACATTGGTGACTGCAGTAGATGTTTGATTCACATTCTAAAATGTTATGCAATTCCTATTAAAGCAGATGTCAACTCCTAGGTGACCAGCATGAGCCATAAGTTCCATGAGGGCAGGCCTTAAACTGTCTGAATCTATTCTGTATCTGCTGCCTAGCACCTTATAGACAGAGAAAAGAACGTGAAGTAATAGAATGATAGGTCTTTCAGTGATATCCTATACCAGCTTCTCTTCACTATTTCCCTTTTCAGTGTACCATTCATCTACTTGCCCAGGCAAGAAACTATGCATTATCATTGACTTCCTCTCCCTCCCTCCTCCCCCAACATATTTATCAATAAGCAACTCTTGCACAACCTACCTCCAGAATTCAATTTCTGAATTGAAAAACACCTTTCCCCATTCACACAATGCTTGTTCAGGCCACCGTTCTTATTTGTTGTACTTCTGCTAAATCCTTCTAACTCTCCCCTTTGCTTCTAATTATTCTCTTAGAATTAAGTGTCCAAAATAGAGCCATAATAATAAGTGTTGTGGGTTGAATTACATTCCTTAAAAAGATATGTTTAAGACTCCCAGTATCTGTGCATGTCAGCTTACTTGAAAATAATCAAGTTAATATGAGGCTGGACTAGATTAGAGTGGGCCCTCACTCAGTGACTGATGTCTTTCTAGGAAGTGGAAGATGTAGAAAGAGGGACCAATAGTGAGAATGCCATGTGATGATGGAGGCAGAAGTTGGATGCACATATAAGCCAAGGGGCAACTAAAGGTTGCCAGCACTCAACAGAGGCTAGGGAGAGGCAAGCAAAGATCTTCACCTAGAGCCCTCAGATCATGACCCTGCCTACCAACTCCTTGATTTCAGACCTCTAGCTTCCAGAAATGTAAGAACACCTTTCTGTTGTCTTAAACTCCCTGGTTTGTAATGATGTGTTAGGGAAGCCCTAGGAAACATACAATATGCAAAAATAAAAATTCAATCAAGGCTGTTTGTTGATTAACATCGTTCTGTAATGATTTCAGCATAGAGTAAAAAGTATTTTATGAAGCCTAAAGAACCCCACATGATCTGAATCCTACCTAACTTTGAATTGATCTCTTGACAATTTCCCTTGTTTTCAGCTTGCTACACTTTAGAGATGTAAGACTGTTTACTTTCCTCAAATTTGCCTCTTCTTCTAGACCCTCATACATGCTGCTCTTTCTGCCTGAGCATCACCCTTTCTCTCCCTCACCTCCACCATTATCCTGACTACCTTTTCTATTTCCTTATCTCATAGTCCCATTCTGTCAAGGAGACCTCTTGAGATGTCAAAACTAGTTTGGCTCCCTTGCTGTGTAATAGTATAGTACAATATTTATTCTAAATATTGGATTACTTTTCTCTTTCCTCTCTAATCTGCAGAGTCCATGAGAGAAGAGATAACATCCTTCCTGTGTTTTCCACTGTATTTCCTGTATCCAGCATGCTTTGCACATTACTATGGTTACTCTATTACCACTATCCAATCATTACTATTACTAATAAAGAGCCAACAATTGTTCAGTATTTATTTGTACCAGTAATTTTGCAAATAATTGAGAAAATATGTTACATCAGTTAATCCTCTTATCTAGTGGTGATCAGATGGGACTCACCATTATTTCTAAGCCACAGCTGAAAAAAAAAGTGAATTTTGCAATGGTTGAAATATGATTGCAAGGTCAAACTGCTTTGAATTGATAGGATGAAGTCTCATCCTAGTTGTATCTGAATTCAAAAGGCCATATTCTTAATCATTTGCTCAATAAATATTTGTTGATATTCCAACAGAGAGAGAAATACAAATAACAGCCAGGTGCTGAAATTAACACATCTGTGTTTGAGCAAAAATGAGACAGAGGTTTAACTTTCAGCAATAAAATGAAAAGGGGGATTTGTTGTACGTAAAGGCCAGATAAAGAAGCAAGTTGAAACAAGATAACTGAGATCCTATGATTAGATGGAAAGTGGTTTCTAGGAAGGTAAGGCAGTCAGAAGCAGACTTTAGACACGATTTTCTCCAAAGATGCCAATCCATAAAAACACCATTGAACTAACAGAACGTACATTGACTTAGTCCCATCAATTATACAGCACTTTATGCAAATTTAAAAAAAACTTTCAAACTTGTTTGAGGAGGCACAAGAATGTGCTGAAGTGCTTTAACATATATGTGTTATAACACATATTTGATACAGCAGCTTACATTTGGTGATCACCATTGGCTAAATTTCTTCAAACTAATAGAACAGGATGTACCAGAAACAAAGAATGCATTTTACCTTCTATATTTTAAACTCTTCAGGAAAATGTCTAAGAAAATGTCTATTTTAGAAAGCAGGAGAAAATTCACGTGGCAGCATACTGCCCATTTTACACAATATTGATGCCACTTTGGACAGTGAAAGGGAATTAATATGTGAATCTTTCTCTGCATATACTTTTTAAATAATTTGAAATGAGTTGCCCCCTAATCCCACCACATGAATGTTGATGACAATATATTTAAAGAGTATCAGTTAGATAGATTGCCAAATTCCCAACCAAGTCAGGGAGTGCATTATCACCCACTCAAACTTTGATGGGAAAAAGCAATCACTTCTGATAATTCTTTAGATGATGAGAGAAAGTCCCAATAACTTCAAATTTGGAAGCCGAGCCTTCATAATTGACAGCTGATTTTACAGTGAAAAAGGAATGGAGAGAGAACTGACTTGCAGCAGAGTTCGATGAGTTATGGTTTAGCTGTTTTGAGTCTGGGCACCTGCAAGTATAAATGGCCATTAGAAAATAAATAATAGAATTGAGGAATCATCATGCAATATAGAAAAAAAGGCAAAAAAGAAAAAAAATAATTGAGTAATTATAGAATTCTACGTGTATATATCTTACAGGTTTGAAATGCTAGAGAAAGGCCACAACTAAAGGAAAACACCTGGAGTTTGTTGGTTAAATGTTCACAGGAACCACAGAAATATATCCTGCCGTCCACGGGGGTGGAGAAAATAGCACACACAGTGTAGGAACTGACTCAACATTGGGTTAAACCCGCAGTCAGACGCTAATACATGGAGGAATTAGAGCCAAGATACAAGGTACAGAAATCAAGGATAAGCAAAGTTAAGGTGAAATTTAAAGATGGTCACCAATAGTAAATACTAAAAGTGATCAAAAAGGACTGAAGATCGGTCAGGCACGGTGGCTCACACCTGGAATCGCAGCACTTTAGGGGGCCAAGTCGGGTGGATCACTTGAGATCATGAGTTCAAGGCAGCCTGGTCTACATGGTGAAACCCCATTTCTATTAAAATGCAAAAAATTAGCTGGGTAGCTGGGTAGCCGGGCGTGGTGATAGGCGCCTATAATCCCAGCTACTTGGGAGGCTGAGGCAGGAGAATTGCTTGAACCTGGGAGGCAGAGGTTGCAGTGAGCCAAGATCACACCATTGCACTCCAGCCTGGGGTGACAAGAGTGAGACTCAAATTAAAACAATTTAAAAAACAAAAAACAGACTGAAGACTAAGAATCAGATCTTAGGTTTAGTATAAATCTACATTGTTTTGGGGAAAGTGGTGTTGGGATAATGGTAAGAACTGAAACCAGGAATCAGTAGATTAAGCAGAAAATTACTAGGATGAAAACTGGAAGGAGTGGCTGTAAACAACATGTTCTGAAATGTTAATATAAAAATGATATCTTAACCTATAAAAAGTAAGACTGATTTTGTTGATATTTCCTCAGTGGGTGTATACTCTAGAAGATCTTGTGTATATTCTAGAAGGTCTACATAGACAAAGGTAAGACATACTGGATGGGAAATGTATGCAAATAATTATGCCAGGATCTTTTAAGAAAGTTGTATAGGATATGGCCTCAAATATTAAATACTTGAAAAACAGAAAATCAAAGCATAATGGTGTGATAACATAAATTTATGAATAATTGAAGAATTAACTCAAAGCATCACGTTTTACCCCACAAATATATACAATTATTATTTGCCAATAAAAAGAATAAGTGAATATATTTATTGAAATTATTTAAGTATAAACACACATGAAATGCAGGTCCTTTTTTTAGGTTACAGAATATTGACTATCAGAGATTTGATTATAAGCTCAGTAACTACTCAACCACAATTAGCTGGTGCAGTTTAAAAGAACTCGTGGTATAAAAATGGATCTTAACTTAGACAGGCCAGGTAGCTAAGATATGCAAAGGAGAGAGGAATAACAAGTCATTTCAAAAGTATACAAGGTGTGAGCAAAGGCAAGGAAATAAGAAATATAGAAAATAGGGGCCTGGGGAAAAAGAAAAGACTAACAGGAATCTCCTTACAGTACAGTCAAATTAGGAGAACATACGAGAAAAAGGTGAAGTGCTTCTAGAAAAATGGCTGATGAACAATTGAGGAATGGCTGTAAGGGATACAAATAGATTGGAAGGGTCATGTTTAACTTTTGATTAAACTTAAATATATAGAAAAGGTGATATGATGAAATTGAAAAGTTTAGTACTAGAGATAATGTATCTTCTGTGCCTTGCAAAAAAGGTATCTGGGTGATTTAATTAAAGAGAAACTACAGTGCTGATGCTCAAACATATGCATAAGGGTCTTTCAGGATTCGTGTAAAATGCAGAGTCTGGGCCTTAGCCACAGGCATTCTGACTGGATAGATGAGGATGCCCACAAATCTTAAGTTTTCTAGAGCACTCCAGGTGTTTCTTCCCCAGATGAGAGAGGTAGCCCTTCTCCCTACACTTTGGAGACATTAAATTAGAAGGTTCAGAAAAAAATTAAAAAAAAATAATAATAATAAAAGACTCACTTTAAAAGATGAAAATTAATTCCTGGGAGCAAAATTAACTTTTTTAATTTGATAGCAAAAAGGCAAGAGGATCATTTAACAAGCATCTCCAAGTATATTAAGTGTGTATATAAGAGAGCTGAGCAATTTTTCTCCATTTCTATTGTTGTCTACACAATAGGAAATTGACAAGGATTAAAGTAAAAACTCATTTGCAAGGAAAGATTTCTTCCCTTAAATAATGATTATAGGCCAGACTGTCATGAAGGGCATTTGGAGAATCTACACTCTTGTTTCGTCTTGCTTAATAATAATCACTTTTAAAAAGTCTATCCATCCCAGCTATTTTGGGGTGTGTCCCTTCACCAATATTGGGAATAGGGTCATTGACCATAGAATATTTTGAAGTCGATTCCAACTTTATGATAGCAACATTTAATAAGGATATATTGCTCTTTAAGTAGGCTATGCAAGAGTCATTAACTGTGACTAATATGCTGTCCTCAAGATGTGCCAGAACAGCCTCATTAATCACATTAAATTGCTGCTAAAGACACTGTGTACATGAATGTGTGTGTGCGTGTGTGTATGAGTGTGTGTGTTTGTGTATATGGTCATTTATTAAACTCCTTTGGAGTTACAGAATAAAGACAATGACTTAATTGAACCCTGTCCATTGTTGACTTTTTCTCCCTTTTTCCCCAGCTTTTAAAAACTGGTCCAGTATCCAGGTAGCTGTTCTCCCGAGCCTGCATTTGTAAATGCTAAGCATTACAGAGCTGTTCCAGCAAACAGAGGGTGGAATTCCACCTGGTTCTCTCTCCCTGCTACAATGAGAGGGAAGCAGTTTCATTTCTGCAGCACCCCCCACCCCCCGCCGTGCTGTGACAAGCCATAAAAAAAAGACTGGCTAAAGTGACTACAGATGTTGTGTGAAATAGCCAGTATGTTTTCCACCTGTCTGTATTTGCCTAAGGGGTCAGGGACAATCAAATTAAAGCAATATGCAAGATGTGACAGATGTTGTCCTATTGAGATAAATCCGAGCAAGTTGCAGAAAGGTAGAATAAATGTAATACATAAAACAAAACACAGAAACCACTTTAAAGGGTGTCCTGAGAATAACAACATTTCTAAATAAAGGCCCATTACTTTATGCCCTTCCCTTCTAATTAGACCCATAATTGGACACTTTATAGTACCTAGTGGAAGCATAATTAGTCATTCTTTTTATAGCAGTGTAATTTGTTGGGAGTTAGATTGTTGAAGTGGAAGAAGAGTCATTTTGGAGACTTTTTATCTCTTTTTCAGGCAACAGGTAATGACATGGTGCATTGCCCATTTTGTTGAAAGAACTTGGGTGAAATGTTTCACCATCAAATTAATGTCCTTGGATCTCATGTTCCCCTCAAAATAGAGAATAGCATCTTCTGCTACCTCTGAGGCTAATGCCGAGTAATGAAATGGCCTTTCAATAACTTATCTTATTGACTAGGAACGTTGTTAACATGTCAAGATCAGGGAAAGGGGAGTTAGATGTGACATTATGATTATATATGCCTTGAAACAATACACCAATATGGGGCATTTTTCTTTTGTGTCACACTGGCTAGATGTCTCTGGTGAAATAGACAATATATGTTTTTGGGCAAACTTCCTTTTGGATCTTTATCTTTCTTTTTCTATCTTAAAAATACTTTATGCTCTGAGATCTCAGCACTGCCCCTGAAAATTATTAGACTTAAAAAATATGAGTTGGCCAGCAAAAGCATAAAACCAATCAACCATTGGACGTTAACTCTTTTGAAGGTTGTAAAATCTTACAAGCCATGATGAAATAGCATTTACTGCATTTTGTGGAAAGAATAATGCGTTCCAATTTAAGTCATTTGTAAATACTTTCAGGGATGTAATAGAGCGTTGTGTGTTCTTGACTTTAAGGCAAAAGTCTATTACGATTACCAGGGTATATTGTTCCCTTAATTCCATTGTCATAATATGACACATACGTCTGAATACAGTCAATCCACTGCTGGTCTCAGCGACTGCCAACAGCAAGTTGATTTGGATGGCAACCTATGTGGCTGCAGTGAAGGCCATTGGAAATTACATAAACCGTTTTTCTTCCTCTCCTGAGGTTTTCAAACTCTCAATCACGAGGCAAGTCAAGCACAGAAGAAGCCTAATTGAGATTTGGATGCCTGCTACTTGTTGCAGCTTCCCTTCTTACTAATGCAAAGAGAGTATTTACTGTGGGCTTTGACACTTTTTGGAGTCATCCCAATGTAGGGTAGTATTTAAGTATTGTTGGTGTTTAGGAGGACTTTTCCAAGAGAACACCGATATTTTAAAATTTGACCTAATCAATCTGTGGTTTATCAACCTATTTGTTGAGTGCTTGTTATTTGTCAGGCACTGTATTACAACTAAACTTTCTCCTTCCTCAAATTCTGCCTGCCACAGGGACTCCAAAACTGGAATAACCTCATTAATGGTAATTTGGAACACACAACATTCCATTCACATTCTCTTTCTCTCTCTCTCTCTCTCTCTCTCTCTCTCTCTCTGTCTCTCTCTGTCTCTCTCTGTCTCTCTCTCTTCCAGTCCTTCCAGGCCCAGGGTGTGTAAATCATAGTGCACCCCTGAGAGAAGGGAATGTGCACAGAGGGTTTCAAGCTTCTCTTAATATTATTAGTGAACATCATGAGCATTCTGGGAAGCAGGTCTCCCCCCACCCCCCAAAAAAGAAACAGCATGGAGATGGGAAGTGAGGATGCCTCAGGCTAAAGAGATGCTAAGAGGACTGATGGCTTCTTGCTCCATCAACTAAGTCTGTCAATCACACAGCATATAGGAAAATGTGCCTGCTACCACAGATGAAATGGAGGGCCTGATTTAATCAACACTAATCAACTAATTCAGGTGGAAATTTTAGTTCGATTGTGCTGATGTGTATACAATGACAATAGGTTAATTTTTAGGGCAGTTCAGGCATTAGAAGTTCCTTGGCTAACAAAATTGACTGATTTGTGTGTGCTGTGTGTTCTTCACGTGTGAAAGAACACCAGAGCCTTAAAACACATTTTGAAACGATTTTAAAAGTATACTTTTCCCAGAAAAACTATTGATTCTGAAATCATTTAATTCATATTAAATAAGCTGTTTCACTTACAATTTAGACCAAAACATATTTTTGTAATTATATTTTCATGTATGTAAATTGTGTGTCTATTTTGCTGTACAATTGGCTGTTTGCATACAGTATCACTTACACTTACATACATGCTGTGTACTTACATGAATAACAGGAAGAATCCTTAAGATTCAATCCAGACATATTATGGTAGTTGGACTTTGGATGATCTGTGTGACACAATTATAGCCTACTAGATATCATTTTGTATACCATAAAAGAAAGATATATCATACATATGGAATTACAGAATTTTATGCCTCAAAGAGATCCTAAGAATCAGTTTCAAAAATGCAATATATGTGCAATAAAAATTTGTGGAATGAGGGAATTCAAACATCAAACTAAAGAAGTTAGAGATCCATATGTTCACATGAAATACTAAATTAAGTTGAAATACAATTGACCTTGAATGTAAAGGTAACAATATATTTCCCTTTATATAGTTTGTTCTGCTTATATCATCACACCTTGCTTGCTCAAAAACCTTCATCCTTAGACTTTCAGACAAAACCTAGGAGTACATCAAAATGTTCCTGAAGAGGCGGGTTAGGATATTTTCAACTTAATGGTGATTTTTCTTTAATTATGGAAGAAATTATTAATTTTTTTTCATGGAGGAGATGGGAAGGATGACAGAATCAAAAGAAGGTTCAAGTAGAACACATGAGAAATGAATAAAATTTATTTGTAGTTTGTAAATGAAGGTAACAGCACAGCGTTCTCCTTAAACATGCAAATAATATAAACCTATTGCCCACTGATAGCTTTACTTTACAAATCAAAGACAGGTATTATTAAATTAGATTATTAAAGGCTAAGAGTACCTAGACATGACTGTAATGGGATGGATAACATTTAAACAGCTAAAGAAAGAACGTGTTCACTTTTGTTCTCTTTTGGTTCGTTGCCACAGATCGATCGATCTATCTATCTATCTATCTATTTTGTTAATGTTGTCAATGCTCTGTTTACAGTGTTCATGAGAGAAGGTGCTGGAAAGTATTGATACCTAAGTCTGCTGTGCGAGATGAGTAGTTAAAAATTGAGACGCCGTATGCTTGAGGCCAGTGGCTCTCAATCCTTACAGACCCAGCAATTGATTTCTGTTGCTAAACTTTGTCCTATAACATAACTGGAAATTAAAATTTTTAGCTAATAGAACTATTCTGTGTCTGTAAATTTATATATGTGTAGACATAAAATTGTCTAGAAAATAAGAGAGAAATTACTAATATTCAAAATAAGAAAGAAATTATTAATATCCAATCCGCAGATGTAACTACACCAGATTTCAGAAGTTGACTAATGCCAAACCTCCTTTTTAAATAAATGTCTGGGTTTAAGTGAAGTAAAATAAGGAGGCATTCCATACATAAATGACAAGAAAATGAAAGTACACTTGAGCACTAAAAGACAAAATGATGTGATAATACGCAATAATACAGTAGATTTATTTTTGTTTAAGAAAAAATGTAAATAACATTAATTGAAGTGGGAGAATATGCCAAGACAAATTATAGAACATTACTACGGAGAAAAGTTGGCAATATAACATTCTATTTTGAAGTCCCATCTCATCTAGTCAGTATCTTATACTTTGGAAATTGTAACTTTCAATAGATAATTGAAAACACAGGGTTAATTGGACAAATAAACCATAATATAAGAGGTTACAGAAAAGTTGTGGATTGACATGAGGAAGAGGTAGAATAAAACCAAAAGAGATTTATAACTAATTTTGATTTATTTTTACAGCATAGATTGTTTTCATTGCTGCACTAAAAATATAAATAATGGCAATGTATAGAATGGCAATATAATAAATTATTTTTAAGCTGCCATTGCTAACAAAATTATACAAATGTTTGCACTTCTTTTGTGCTTGCAAATTTAGAAATAGTTTCTAAATATATTAAAAAGAGTTTCAAATATGTTAAATAATTTCAAGGGACAACCCACATTTTGAATAATGGATGTAACTCAGGTTGGTGACACAAAGCATAGCCATCAGTAACATGCTTTTCTTTATTTCTTTTTTTCTTTTTTTTATTATTTTTTATTATACTTAAAGTTCTGGGGTACATGTGCAGAATGTGGAGGTTTGTTACATAGGTACACATGTGCTGTGGTGGTTTGCTGCACCCATCAACCCGTCATCTGCATTAGGTATTTCTCCTAATGCTATCCCTCCCCTAGCCCCTGACTCCCGACAGGCCCCGTGTGTGATATTCTCCTGTGTCCATGTGTTCTCATTGTTCAACTCCCACTTATGAGTGAGAACATGTGGTGTTTGGTTTTTCCGTTTTTGAGTTAGTTTGCTGAGAATGATGGTTTCCAGCTTCATCCATGTCCCTGCAAAGGACATGAACTCATCCTTTTTTATGGTTGCATAGTATTCCATGGTATATATGTGCCACATTTTCTTTATCCAGTCTATCATTTTAAATAACTTTTGGTAAAGTTTTGAATAAAACAAGGTAAATTCTTCCCATGATTTATATACTCGTTTTATGTCAAGATTATTCACTGTATATTAAAACCAAGAAAGAAAAAAACACTTTGATCTTATACATAAATTATAATCAGATTATGTGCACAGACTTGATTATTTTTTGCTATTTTTCTTTTTTCTTTTCTTTTTTCTCTTTTTTTAGAGACAGGGTTTCACTCTATTGCCCAGGCTTGTATTCTGTGATGTGATCACAGTTCACTGCAGCCTTGTCCAAGCAATCTTCCTACCTCAGCCTCTCAAGCAGCTAGGACCACAGGCATGTACCACCACACCTACCTAATTTTTTAAAAACATTTTGTAGAAACAGGGTCTCACTATGTTGCTCAGGCTGGTCTCACACTCCCAGGCTCAAGCGATTTGGCCTCAGCGTCCCAAAATGCTGGGATTACTGACATGAGCCACTGCAACAGATGAGTTTTTTTTTTTTTTTTAAACATGAGTGTCCAATAGAGCATTTGAAAATCATGAAAAATGAAGGAAAATACATTACGTGGACTCACCCTTAGATTTCAGAATTTCTAGAATCCCTGCTTTTTCCCAATTACTAGTAGTGTTCCCCAGTAATTTCAACAATGAAATATTTGTCTCAAATTTTCAAAAGCATCTCTATAGGTATTTCTGTCAATAGAACATTCACAATATGTTGTCAATAAACATTCATGTCATATAACTAAATTCCCTATTCATATTCTATGCTCTCCAAGAAGCTTTTGATAGCCTGGTTTTCATGTTGCCTTCCTGTAGGGATAAAAAGTTCTCATTAGGCCACACAGTAGCTCAGTACACCTCTTTTAATGGGTTTATATATTCCACGGTTTATATTCCGTTTTCTAGTTTATATATTTTGGTCTCTCAGTTTAGTCCATAGAAACTATCCTTTCCTAATTGGAGCCTGGACATCAACAAGTTTAAGTTTCTAGATACTTTAAAAGAAAAGATAAGAACCAGATTCTGACCCATATGAACCTACCAGTTAATGCCACCGTATATTTAATTCATGTATTTTCCTTCAAACTGCTATAATACTAGCATTTAAAAAAAAATCAAGGATGCGAAAAATATAAAATATCAATTTTAACTATTGGAATTGATTAAGAAGTTAAACTTGCAGAAGTAATATTGATTCATGATTTTAGTATACATTTTAACTATTCTATTGATACAATTAGAAAAAATACTATCTTTGCTAAAATAAAAGTCATTATAAAATTCTATATTATTAATAACTGTGTACTTATTTTGGTTTTAAAATGTTGTGTATTTAAAAATTTAAAAATCCCAGGGGAAATATATATACATGTGTGTGTGTGTGTGTGTATATATATATATATAAGTCTTCAGAAAAGCTGCAGACTGAAGTGAGTGAGGACACAGAAATAGCTTTGCGGCCGGGCGCGGTGGCTCAAGCCTGTAATCCCAGCACTTTGGGAGGCCGAGACGGGCGGATCACGAGGTCAGGAGATCGAGACCATCCTGGCTAACACGGTGAAACCCCGTCTCTACTAAAAATACAAAAACTAGCTGGGCGAGGTGGCGGGCGCCTGTAGTCCCAGCTACTCGGAGGCTGAGGCAGGAGAATGGCGTAAACCCGGGAGGCGGAGCTTGCAGTGAGCAGAGATCTGGCCACTGCACTCCAGTCCGGGCGACAGAGCGAGACTCCGCCTCAAAAAAAAAAAAAAAAAAAAGAAATAGCTTTGCTACAGCTTGGGAAATTTCCCTAAATGTCCTAAATGTGCAATGGAGTGACCCAGGTGTCCACCAGTTGTGGTGATAAAAATCTTGCTGTTACATTACTTCTAGGCTGTTTGAAAATATATGAGAGCAAATAGAAATAGCAATTAAAAAATATGTAAGACTGTTAGCCTAACAGACAAAACTGGCAGAGAAAAAACCATTTGCTGCCACAGAGAATAAAAATAATTGAATGCTTCAGATTTTAGCTGTCAGCACTCATCTGAGGCTATTTAATTGGAAGCAAGAGTCTACAAAGCAGAGATGCAAGAGAAGGCAAACAATTGCCTGTGGGGTATCTAGCCAGTGACTCAAGGCTATGAACAGAAAAACGTATTTCCTGATTCACGAGTTTTTAAAAATATTGAGGGCTTTAAAAAATTTCAACAATTTACAGTTTTTGAGACTAAAGTTTCTGGATATCTTTGTACTTAGAGAGAAATAATGTTTCTGAAATTATTTGGAATTTCTTGATAAAACTTAAGAATCAGAAAAACAAACTGATGTTTTTCCAGTTATTAAGAGGGTGAAAATATCCTTACAATCGTAATAAAAAAAGTATTGCAAATTTTTATGATGTAATTTTATTTTTTATGGTCCAAAGGAAGATAAAGTTGACATCAGGTACTCTGTTTCAAATCAGGCAGTTTGAGTTAATGCACAGAATGGACATTTAAGAAGAACAGAAATCTTGTCTGTCATGTCATGGAGGGCACATAATATATACTTTCATATACACTAATATATACTTTTTGAATTAATAATCAGAACATGTGAATCCTTACAACTCAATCCAGTGAATTACTTCAAATGCTTTCCTTTTAAAAATACTCCAAGGTGTTATCATATTATAGCCCAACACCTAAATCTTTCTATTTATAATTTTCCTTTGGAAAATGAAAAACGTATTTGAATTAGAACTTAGACTTTTTAAAAAATTCTAATTCTGCCTATTCATATAAAACACTGTGGGTTGATAGATTAAGCCCCTATTTTCATCCTGTCTCTCCCAGACCTTTACTATGGAGTCTACAAAGCTATAAACTCAATTGCTCACACTCCAACTTCCCAAAATTCCTTGTTGTAGGATGTGTTCTCACTGAGAAGCATAAGTCTGTGGATTCTGTCTTTTCCCTTTAACATTTCCTACTCCCTCCTGTCTGGAAAATGATGTGAGGCCTAGAAATATGGCAGCCTTCTTGTGATATGAGGCAAAAGAATGTGTATGTGGAGGCCTGAGAAAGAGTCCAGGTCCTTGTGGGCATAACTGAGAGTTAGTAACAGCCCTGGGTTGAAGACTTTCAAATTTGTTGTGATATTAGACAAAGCATCATGTATTGAAGCCTTTATCTGTATGGTTTCTATTACTTACAGATGAGCCCGTATCTAACTGACAGAGGTCAAGCATCACCCTGTTACCTATCTTTCATTGGACATGTTTCTTGGTCTGGGATTCCAAAGAGGCAGATTCTGAGCCAAGGACTCAGGTGAAATATTTTATTTCTGACATGATGCCAGGAAATATCCATGGAGAATTAAGAAGTATAACAAATGTGCAATGAAGTGATCCAGGTATCCACCAGTTGTGGCAATACAAATCTTGCTGTTACATTACTTCTAAGCAGTTTGAAAATATTTGCGAGGAAATAGAAATAGCCATTAAAATTATGTAACACTGTTAGCCTAACAGGTAAAACTGGGAGAGAAAAAAATCACTTGTTGCCACAAAAACAAAACAATAAAAATAACTGATTACTTCAGATTTTAGTTGCTAGCACTCATCTGAGGTTATTTAACTGAGAGCATGAGTCTACAAAGCAGGGATACAAGTCAATGAAGAGGCATTATCCAGAAAGTTGCAATGTATAGCTGGAGCTCAACCCTACTGAAGAACTCTAAAAGGCAGGGTACAATATGTCTCAAAGTTATCCACACAGAGAGGCAAAGAAGCTCGGGTATTTGTTTACCATTTATCATCTATCAATGCTAGGTTGAGCACTATTTTGGGGACATTCACTCTCTAGCTTTAATTACCTTCCTTTGCACACTGGATTGGCATGCTACCATGGCAGAATAAAAAAGATGTTAGGCAGAGGGTCACAGCTGTTCATGGTAAGCAGCCTACAGGGGAGGATGTTAGTATCAAGCACATAGGGGCATGGCAACAACAGCATATGCTAGAGTCCACCATTTGTATTAGTCAAGTGACTCATGCCCCAAGTTAAATACTCTCTAAATACCCTCTATTCCTGACTCCGATTTTTTCAACATGGTAGCATGTCCCAATTTCTAATAAAGAAGTGTAGAGTAGAAGACTTAGAAGAAAAGTTACAGTTCCATCGCCGGGGTTACTAGTTACTCTACTGTTACTAATGTTGTAGTTGATATTCATCACTTCCTTCTCCCTTTCCCTCTGCATTCCACTCACCCTTGCTGCTTTTTGTTCATAGGGCAACTCATATACATTGTTCAGACTGTATATGAGACTATAGTTCCTAAAATTGTTGTTCTTGAGATTCATTGTTGAGACTATAGTTGAGACTATAGTTCAACTTCATTGTTGAGACTATAGTTCCTAAAATTGACCATATACACTTATCACTCAGTATGGTCACTGATATAGTTTGGATATATGTTCATGTCCAAATTTCATAATGAAATATAATCCTCAATGTTGGAGGTGGGCCTGGTGGGAAGGCGGTGATTGGATCATAGGGGCAGATTTCTCATGAATGGATTAGCACCATCCCCCTTGGTACTGTCCTCATGATAATCAGTGATTCTTCCTGAGATCTGATCATTTAAAAATGTGTAGCACCTCCCCCATCACTCTTTTGTTTCTGCTCTGGCCCTGTGACAAACCTGCTTTTCTTCAGCTTCCACCATGATTTTAATTTTCCTGAGGCCTCCCCAGAAGCCAAATACATGACAGCATCATTCTTCCTGTACAGCCTGCAAAACTGAATCAGTTAAACCTCTTTTCTTTATAAATTACCCAGTCTTAGGTATTTCTTTATAGCAATGTGAGAATGGGCTACTACAGACACCCAAAGAAGTGTGCTCATACATTTTCTGAGTTCCTGACATACTCTTTCTTAAACCTATTACATAAAAATAACCCTATCTCCTAATGCTAATAAGGGACAGTTACTCAGTCTAGTAATGTTCTTCTTTGCCTGTATACTAGTATTAGGAGACTAAAATTACCAGGTAGCAGTAATAGATCTAGGGTTAGTGGAAATTATTCTATGCTCCTTGATATAAACCTACCTCCTGCATTCCTGGAACCAGGACATCTAGTTCAGCAAAGCCTGTCATTGCAGGGATGGGAAGCACGAATTCTCAAAAGAGTAACTGGAAGTGATAAAGAGAAACACATCACTCCTACCTCCACCCCTTGGTTTCTGGCCCTGTGCTTTCTACCTGTTTTGAAGCACAGTATTCTAGATCCTCAGAGTTCTCATGCCCAAGTCAGAACCCTAACTCTGCCTCTATGAAGCAATTCCAAAATTCTGTCTGGCTGGCAGCTTCCAAAGGGTGCAGTTCATGATGGGATTAGTAAATCCATGGTCAAGTTCCTATTGTCATCAATTTTTCGCCAGAAAGTGAAGGCAACCCCATATATAATCTCAAGAGAACAAATCCAATATTCTGTGAACCCCTGGACTTTGGTGGTGGTTGAAGTATTTTAGGCAGAAAAACTACCCTTATTGTAAATACTTTACAATACCAATAAGATGGATTGTCTTTTCCCAGAGTATATAGGAGGCTGAATGCAATCAACTTCTATGGAATAGGTGATATTCTATTGAAGGCATTATATCACTTTCAATTATATTCTTAGGAATTCACGCTTCCTACCCCTAAAACGTTAGGCTCTGATTTTCTGAAGATCAGGATCTTCTTGTTGTCAATCTGACCTTAATGCCTATTATGATAGTTGTACCCATATCTCTGATAACTGACATGAAGTTCAGTTAGAAAACAGGAATGTGCTCCAGTGGTCTGTAGCACTGTAGGGTGAATATGGTTAACAAAATTTAGTACACATTTTCAAAAAGCTAGAAGAAAACATTTTGAATGTTTACATGGCCTCTAAAATGATAGGATGCCACCATTCTCATTGATAGTAGGGAACCCAGTTCCATAACAACATTCCCTGTCATTAAATAACCGCTATTTCTCAACAATACTGATGTCCTTCACTATCACAACCCCTCCCTCTTTACAGGAAGGAGTATCCATTGAGCTCCACAAAAGAACAAAGTCAAGTGGCTGATTCTCTACTATTACATAGTAAAGACTTTCTAATACATATGACCAAGACTGTTAATACTTTCTCTAAAACTTAAGGTTCTGGCAAACCTATCTCATTTACCATGGGTGACTTTTTCCAAGTGCAAAGAAGCTATTCCAAAAGAATATTAGGACCATCTTGAAAGATCTTTGCAAGCATCTTAATCTTGAATCTCAGGAGAGTGCCCTGTATCCATAAATTCTCCCTTACCCTGCCTTATATTCTGCTCCATCCCACTAGCACTATTACCATTAAGTTTCAAGCATCTTCTCCCAGTTTCTACTGTACAGAGATTCTGTACCACTTTTGGTAAATAATCCCTTTCCTTCTAAAATACTAAAATACCCCCCAGAAAGTCTTCATTTCAAGTTTCAGTGACCATTTCTTCTCTAATAAGGCCCTGACATTAGTGTAGTATCCTCGCCAGGGCTGTGAATTCAACTCACTTTGTGCTTCTCTCAGCAGGTTTCCCTCCTACTATTGGAGAAGAGGGTCTTTGTAAGTGTGGCCATGTGTTTTTCTGGCTATCACACCAAGCTCTAAGTTGGGAGGCTGTTTAAGTCTATCACTTTTATACTAAAGGGCTTTTATGGCAGTTATTATCTGCCAATCAATGTCACATCTTTATAATTACCATTACCCCATATTTCCCAAGGGCTGGAGGTTTTGCCTGAACTAAGGCATCCTCTTTTCCCACTAAACACTCTTAATGCACCACAGGTGAAAGTCTTAGTCTCTTTATGAGAGAAGTTATAAACACATGACTTACTACCTGTAATAGGGTCCTTCTTGCCTTCTGGCTGGTGAATAATCCAGTTCCAGAATCATGTTTGAGGATTTGCTTCTGCAACCATTTTTTGCACCAATTGTCTTTAGACATCTGTAGAAAGAGCCAGTGAGACACGAATTAAGTGTAGGTACTTTATTTGAGAGATATAATACAGGAGGCATCAGCAGAGGAGTGGGACAATCTGAAGGGAAAGGGAAGAAGGCCATCAAAGCTGCGTGACCAAAGCCAGTTACCAATTTGAGCAAGTGGGCTCAATCCCGTTAGGGCACTCAGGGGAGATATTATCCCATTCAAGGGATCAGAAAGCCAAGCTATTTGCACAATGTCTCCCCTGACACTGATTGAAGGATTAACTTTATGGCCCTTTCAGCCTGCCTTGTGCATAGGGCAAGCATATACCCACAGTTAGACTGAAGGCCTCAAGGAGGGAGTCACAGTTGTTCACAATAAGCAGCCTTCAGGGTGTAGATGTGTGTACAGAAAGGACATGAAGAGACACTGCTTGCATCTGCTCCAGCAAGGAACATTTTTCTCATAAGGCTGGGAAGGGTATGGTTATGCCAGATGGAGAAATCTACCTTTGGATATATGCCTAGTCAAAATAGGGAACCGTAAACACAATGTGATGGAAAGTGTCCTAGAATTACTTTCTCTAAATATGTCATAACAACTCTCCCCTTGTTCTAGTATCAGAAATTCTTCTATTTTAAAACATTCCTTCAGCCTAGACTTTTGATTGCCTTTGTTAAAAATTAAATTATACTTGTAAAGAATCACGCATTAGACCATTGTAACAATAAAATATAAAATACAGAATAGGAAAATGATGGTGTCAGTCCAACCACTAAACTGAAAGTAGGTTCTAGCATTACAACACAAAAAATCATATTCTCTCTTTAACAGCCAAATATTTGGAAATATTCCTAAGCCAATAAATGAAGAAAGTTACATTGATTTTACTCATAGATTCCAATCAGTCTGTTAAACTCACGAGTTATATAACTCATTCCAAAATAGCCTACAGCACATACTTAACAGTTTACTATGCACAATTTCATTTAATACTCAACACAGGGTGATGGCCAATACTCTCTCCTCTAATGACCTTTTCTCTCCTGCTACCATCCAATGACCAGATGCATACCCAAGTATAAGGTGCTATGGTATAAGTAAGAACATACTTTATCCTTTAATAGATTCAATTTGTGTCTTTCTTGAGAGGTTAAAGAGTAAAAATATTCTCTCTTCTACATGACATATTGGGTTGGGTTGGTTTTGCTTTATTTTCAGTTTTCTCTATTTTACATCATTTTGCTTGGAGAAACTGTTTTCTCTATGTTCTTTCTTGCACCTATTACAGTTAAATAATCATGAGAGTACCTTTTTTTGAAGGGTGACTACTTTTAAAAGGCCGAAAAGGACCACAGTAGAGAAAAGGGAAAGGAGGTATGCAGTGATTAGCATGGCACAGCTCTGCTCTAGGCCATGGAGAGAAAAGTCTCTGCAGAGGGCATTTGCCATATTTGAGGCTGTCTGTATCATTCAGGGTCCCAGATAGAAACAGATGGCACATTCGAATTAGGATAATTTGAAGAGGATTTAATTAAGGGGCAATTTACAAAAATGAGAGTAGAGTATAAAGAAACCACAAGGGATGGTGCTGCATCTCATGCTATTACCACCCATAGACTTGAGGGAGTAAAGAGAGGGAACAGTTAGAGGATCCCAGTGACCCAGAAAGCTGGGTTGAAAGGACCTCCTGCAGAAGGTAACATCTCATTTAAGGGACGCAGCAAGCCCCTGGGGACCCTGCAGTGAGGGAAACAAAAGAATACATACCCTGATCTTTCTCTTCTCACCCACTGATCTTCCACCTGGGCTTTCTGTTGGCTGACCCCAGCTGAGACCAGTCAATAAGGGGATGGGTTGATGGATTCCGTGCAAGTTCTAAAACTCAGATCATAGAGCAGGGTGCAGAAGAACGGAGGTTTCGATCTGAAAAAAGACTGGAATACTTCCAGCTCACAGCCCTTATTTGTATTCAGGGAAATCCACCAGTGTACTAATTTGGTAGAATTTAGGAACCATCTTCCAATAAAGAAGCTAAAAAAATTAGACATTTGCTCTCTGGTTCCTGGAAGCTATGCTTGGTCAATCAGATGCTCATGCCAAGGAAATAGAGCAATTTTGAATTAATTCTGGCTGCCTAGGGGAAGCAGTCATGGTGGTGCCAGCAGCAGCCTCCACCATCTAGGGGCAGCAGAACCAGTGGCAGAATCCAGTGACCCCTCCTCTATCTAGGGGTGTTCTTCTTAGATGACCTTGTCCCTGCTTCTAGTCAGTTAAGTTTTCTGAGCTTTTCTGAGCCTAGTTTTCCGGTCTTACTGTTATATCTGGTGTGTGTGTGTGGTGTGTGTGTGTGTGTGTGTTTGTGTGTGTGTGTGTGTTTGTGTGTGTGTGTGTGTGTGTGTTTGTGTGTGTGTTTCAAATAAACTGCTTGGCAGCTTAAATTCATCAGAGATTATTTGTGTTTTTAGAGTAAAGAATTCTGATTAACAGGAAAAAAATATGTTACCATGAGTGGGTTGCAGAGGTGACATTGGAGTGGCTACCATGATACACAGGGGGTACAGGGTTGTACGCTGAGTGGCTGAACCTTAAACAATCTTGGTAAATAAGAAGGAATCTGGAATTGTTCATCTTGCTTATTTAGAGCTGAAAACAAACAAACCAAAAATCTGTCTAGCATTCTGGGAGGAGAAACTCTATACCCAGCATGAAACTGCACATCTACGATTCATATTTCACCTACAGTAATCTGGAACAAAGAGGCCATTGAAGGCATTGAGAAACTGAGCAACTGCCATATAACAATATGCCAGGAACAAGTCATTCAAGGACTGCGGGGTGAGCAGATGCTTCTCATGGCACTGGATAGTTTAAAGAAAAACAGCGAGCAGCAGCCTAAATCCCTAAATACTTAGCTCAAGCAATTAGACTGAAACTCAGGAAATTTCTGCAATTAAGCTAAACAATTGTTTATCATTTTCAGGAGCAGAGCTGAGATGGGAGGCAAATGTACATTTGAGATTGCAGTGAATATCTCAATTTGAAATCATATTCATTGGAAACCATATTCATTGGTCTCTCTCCCACATTTCCTCAGTGCTTTACCTTCTTTCCTCCCAGCTGCTACTGTCTCTACAGTAAGAGTCTGAAAGTGAGGTGCATCACTGAAAAAATGGTAATGGGGAAAGGCATTAGTGTGCAGAGTAGGAAGTAAAGGCAAGGAGTCTCTGGAAGCTGGGATAAATGTAGCAGCAACCAGTAAAGGAAGCAAAAAGACAGCTGGAAACCTCTTTTGTCAAGGAAGATCAGGAGACAACTGAGAGGACCGCTTGTATTTATTCAAGAAATTATTTTATTTTAGCAAAAGGATTGCCTAAAAGGGAGAATTAAAAAGTAATAAATTGGGGAAGAGAAGAATAAACTTCTTTTCACCAATAGATAGTCCCCCTGAATTCATCTAAATAATACCATGATATTCTTATAAGCTTTTAAGATGGTTACTATGGACAAAAAAAAAAGGTTATTTATATAGATTTTATAAAATAATAATATTTTAATTTATTTAGCAGTTCTCCAAAAAATAGAGCTATATTTTGTTCTTTATTAAAACTGTGCACCCATGATATCCCTTTTAAATTTATGTGGCCCAGTGACATTGTTTTTTGTGGATTCCTCATTTTCTGATATTTTTCTTTAAATTGGGCACTGAATGTATAGTATTACAATAATTTTAGTAAAAATGTATATTGTAGTCAATTGTCAAAAAATAGAGAATGGTCTAATCATTAAATTCATTGTGATGGAATATTTATGATATGTCTGTAAACTTAGCATGAGCACTATTTAAATGTGAATGCTTTCATATATGATTTTTGAGTCCTGTTAACAAACATGGGAGCTGAGGCCAATCCTTCAATGAGGAAATGCAGCAGTTGAATAAGCAAGATTAATTTTTAAATGTGTAGATTTATCAATAATTTCAGTCAATAAAATTTAGATGTTCCGAAACAGACCTTTTTTTTTTTAACTCAGTCCAAGCTCCTGACCGCTCCACCCCTCCCCATCTCATACAAGTATCTTCATTGAATCCATCTGAGGTTTTCTTTCTCTCCAGCTCTGGGTTATTTAAAACAAACACCATCTTGTTTAAATTCCATCCGAGCCTCTTACTTGCTTCACTTCACTTCTGACCACACTCTAGGAGCTCACCTAGCCCAGAAAACTTCAGCTGGGTCTCAGCATGACTCTGCCCTGAGTTGCTCCTGGCAGAAGAGTTTCTGGTATGACTTTTTATGGCAGAGGAGAACCCCTGGGTCTCTGCTTCTCGTGAAAACACGGGTCCCTCTGCCCCACATGCTTAGCTGATGGCTTTGCACAACCTCCCTGATAGATAGAGCCTTTAATGAGATTATCTTCCATGCTGCATTTAGTTACTGGCAAACACTTGAACATCCCTCTCAGTCTACTTGGGCCTATGGGAATTTCTGGATTGCTTCCATGCTACTCTAGAAAAGTGGGAAAGTCAGAGGATGATCTTGGACCACTCATGACCACACTACCTTCACTATGGGGCCGTAGTTCTTGCTTCCCTATCCACGTTTCAGTACAGTAGGATATCTTTATGAGTTGTAACTCTCAATGTCAGCTGCAAAATAGAGCCCTGGTTTCTTCTAGTTCTGAAGCCCCACAATTTCATAAGGAATACTAGGAATCGTAGATGCCAGGACACATCTACTCCCTTTCTTTGAGGAATAGATGAGTAGGGGCAAGATAAATCTCTCTTATATTTTCCTCATCTTCCTCGGAACTCTACACCAGAATTTCTCAGCAGCTCCACTATTAACATCTTGAGCTGGATAATTCTTGTGGTCTGTGACAGTGTCCTTTGCATTATAAGATGTTTAACAGCATCCTTGGCTTCTATCCACTAAATGATACTCTAGTCACACATACCCCAGTTGTGACAACCAAAAATGTCTCCATAACCCCTTAGGGGAGGCAAAATCACCAACTCACACCTATTGAAAACTACTATTCCACAGTGACTTACACTAGTATGAAGGGCTTGTGTATGTGTTGTGTGAATGTGTGTGTGTATGAGTTGTTATATATAACATGAGTGAAAAAGAGAAGATGGAAGCTTACTCTGTCAAAAATCTCTACACATCTGTAATATCTCATCACTCAGTGGTGATGTCATTTATAACCTAATACTAAAAATCATCTGGATATTCTCCTTTCTCAGCAGTAGACAGTCTCTACAGAACATTTGGAAGATCTGCACAACTCAGTAAACTAGTATTTTCCAAATGACCAATGAATGATGTTATAACATTCAAAATACAAAATGTTAAGGTAATCAACTATGGAAAATTCATCAGTGTTTTCAGATTTCACATTGGAACTAAGAAACTACTACTCGTCAAATTCTGGTGCACTATCAAAGCAGAATATTCACAATTATCTGAAAAGGCTATTAACATATTACTTGCTTTCCAATTACTCATCTGTGTGAGCTAGATTTCCTAAATATTCTTTAACCAAAAGAACATATCACAACAGACTGAGCACAGACGCAGATAAGAGAATACAGCTGCCTTCTATCATTTTCCTTAAGTTAGACTTTAACGAAATTTGTAAAAATGTAAAACAGCTCAACTCTTCTCATTAAATTTTTGTTTGGAAACTACAATTTTTATTTTAAAAAGTATTTATTTTTATATGTAGTGGGCTTATTGCTGTTATTTTTAAATGAATGAATAAATATTTTAGAAATGTCAAAAAATAAAGAAATACACTTCTGTTTAACTTCAGTATTCCTCCAAGTCAGGGACAATGTGTGGCCCGGAAGATCAGGTTAACAGTACCTTAAATTAGGTTGGTGCAAAGGCAGTTGCAGTTTTTTGCACTGTTGACATTGACCGTTTGGTAATGGAGTACATTCTTAAATAAATGTGGTTATGTTATACATCATTTCAATGCGCATTTCTCAATTTTTTCTTTTTTTTTTTTTTGCTAATGACTTGTTACTTGATATTTATTTTATATCGATTTTAGACTATGGAAATGATGTAAGACAAAAGGCAAATTCAAGTGATATTCTTATTTGAGTTCCAAATGGGTCATAAAGCAGCAGAGACAACTGCAACATCAACAATGCATTTGGCCAAGGAACTGCTAAGGAACAATGAAGTGGCAGTTCAAGAAGTTTTGCAAAGGAGACAAGAGTCTTGAAGAAGAGGAGTGTAGTGGCCAGCCATTGGAAGTTGACAATGACCAACTGAGAGCAATCATCAAATCTGATCCTCTTACAACTACAAGAGAACTTGTTCAAGAACTCAACGTTGGCCACTCTACAGTCATTTGGGCATTTGAAGCAAAATTGGAAAGGTGAAAAAGCTTGATAAGTGGATGCCTCATGAGCTGAGTGAAAACAAAAAAAAATCATAGTTTTGAAGTGTTGTCCTCTCTTATTCTCTGCAACAATAAACCATTTCTTGATTGGACTGTGACATGTGACGAAAAGTGGATTTTATACAACAGCTGATGATGACCAGCTCAATGGTTGAACTGAGAAGACGCTCCAAAGCACTTCCCAAATCCAAACTTGCACCCAGAAAAGATTCACAGTTACTGTTTGGTGGTCTGCTGCCGGTCTGACCCACTACACTTTTCTGAATCTTGTCAAAATCATTACATTTGAGAAGTATGCTCAGCAAATGGATGAGATGCCCCAGAAACTGCAATGTCTGCAGCCACCACTGGTCAATAGGAAGAGCCCAATTCTTCTCCATGACAGCACCCGACTTCACATCACACAACCAATGCTTCAGAAGTTGAACAAATTGGACTATGAAGTTTTGCCTTATCCGCCATATTCACTTGACCTCTCGCCAACCAACTACCACTTCTTCAAGCATCTCAACAACTTTTTGCAGGGAAAAATGCTTCCACAACCAGCAGGATGCTGAAAATGCTTTCCAAGAGTTCATCAAATCCTGAAGCATGGATTTTTCCACTACAGGAATAAACAAGCATTTCTCATTGGCAAAAGTGTGCTGATTGTAATGCTTCCAAATTTCTTTAATAAACATGCTTGAGCCTAGTTATAATGATTTAAAATTCATGGCACAATACCACGATTACATTTGCATCAACATACAACACCATATACTGTCTTGTTCGGGTGCTAGCATACACACTTTGAGATGCAAGAGAAAGAGACACACATTGTAGTTTACCCCTTATTGAGGATTACAATAACCTTTTAAATCTGGATGTTGCTATCCTTCTAAGGTATGCTCCTTAAATTCCAAAGTCTAAAATTTGGTAGCCTTACAATGTTAGATAACACTTGCATGTATCCTATGAATGTTTTTTTCAAGGAACTTCCTTCCTAACTGCCCCTCAAGCAATCATAATCATTTTTAATTTATTTCACAAAACTTCTTACAAGACCAATCTAAACTCACTGCTTTCCATTCCTCACTTCCTTTACCACTTGATCCACTGCAAAATAACTTATTTTCACATCATTCCACTAAAACTGCTCTTAAGATCATCTTCTATACTATCTAACATACACTCTACTGATCTTATCTTCTTGTTTGTTGACCTCTCCATATTTTATATTATGACCATTTTGACTTCCCAAAATTGGATGCACACACATAAACAAATACACACACATACATACACACATATACACATTCATACACACGTAGACATTGAATACATTTGCATAAGCATATACATATATATGCAGATACGTAGTTTCTACTGGATTTTATAATCTACGTACTCCACAGAAGCTTGAAACTCAACATATCCAAAATGGAATCTATTATCATTTTCCCTCCCCAAAGCTATACTCCTGGAAATTGATGTGATTGTCTCATTCTCACTAGGTATATTAATCACTAAATCTTACTGAAATGACTCTCAGTCTGTCCCACTTCTCCATCTTTGTCACCTATCTCTTAGATTTAGTACTGTGCATTTCTCATTTAAACTATGAAAAATAACCTTTTAACTAACATCGAACTCTTCTATAACAACCACTGTATCAATTTCCTTCTCATTTTCTAGTCAGTGCTGATATTGCCTAGTCTTTTTCTCTTGAGGATCATGTCTTATCTTGGTTGGCATGTTCTGCCTGAGTCAGCCCTCCTTGGGTCCTTCTATGATAAGTATCTTCCACTTGACCTTCCAGACCCATTCCAGACCCTCTCCACCTCTTGCTCTGTGCCCTAAGAAGATGACTTATAGGGATTATAACAGTGAGCTCCCATATATTCTGGCTTTCTCTGCTTAGGTTTAGTCAATGGGGAAACTGGCTATCACCAGGCTCACTACTAGTGAATTTGTTTTCCACACTAGTAAGATGAACAATCTTATCTTGCAAAGCTGACCCAGAAACTATTCTAATGTACTCTCATCTAAATCACAAAACTTTAAGTATCTTAAGCAAACATATACAGTTTGCTTCATGATTGCCCTGCAGTCTCATGTCTGTCCACCAGGTCCTCTTTCACTCCATTTCCAGAATTGCCTAATTCACATTTTTCTGAACACACCTAATTATTTTCTTTCGCCATACTTTTGCACATGTTGTTTTGTACTTGCTGTGTTTATTAAATGAATAACACCTCACAATTCTTCTAATCATATATCAACTCCTCCTCCGTGATACCTTCTTAATCTCAACTTCACTGCACTCCTCTGTACTCTACAGGTAGAATGTAATGGATAATATACTTATTTACTTACTTTTTTATATGTGGCTAAACTTAAACTCCTCAAGAGCAGAGACAATTTTAAAAAATCACTTCGTGTTTTGTGGAACTGAAACTGAAACTCCCTAACCAGAAACTACTGATCCCTCAGATTGTTTATTTGTTCATATAGGTATATTTTTTAAAAAGAAAATAAAATTTACAAGAGGTTTTTGCATTTCATTTTTTAATACATTGTATTTGGGGTATTGTTTTTAAGTAACTCTCCATTACTAAGGAATCTTAACCAAAATAGCAATCTTATTTTCCTCGTGGACAAAAAAGGGCAAATTTTTGGCCCCATTCCTGAGAAGAAAGCAGTACCATAGACATGACGGCTTCTTAAATCTTCTTTTCTCTTTTTTCTGGCTTGCTACCTATACTCTAAAATGCTCCATGTAAATATAATCTTAGTTCACTTCTCAAGGAACCAAACAGCTTGTACCATAAAAATTAAGACTTAAAGTTCTATCTACTTAAGTTCTTATTTAAGACTAGAACAAGCAAATCGTGCTATTCAGGTATCTGTTCTTTTGGGAGGAATTTTGTTTTGTTGTGTTATTCCTAAGTTGTGCTTAGTATCTATTTATTACTGGCTATCAATAAATACTTTTTTTGTAGTTTTGAAGTATACTTGAATTTCATAAATCTTGCAAACTTCGTTTTTTCCCAGAGAAATGCTGCTAATCAAGATATGAAACATAACTAATTCAAACTAGCATTTGTGTTTCATTGTTAAAGTATTAAAAGAAAACAATGTAAGCAGTAAGTTCACATTAAGTAAATTAATACAATTATTTACACCTAGAATGAAATTATTTTCTTTAAGGCAGATAATATTAATTAGAATTTAATCTTATGTGATTTTAGGAAAAGATATAGAGACAATTACTTTTTTGAAAATTATCCTTTATTAATGCCCTACAATCCATAGTTCAAGCAACTGTAAATTTGAAGTTTAGAAATCCATTTATAATTTTTAAGGGACATTTGTATTTCTTTATAACAAGTATTAAACTATAAATCATAAATTTAAAAACTATGATGCTTTGAGAAAGACATATAAATTTATTCTGTCTTCAGAAAACCTTAATTAACTACATGAAACTTAATATTATAGCAAATTTTTAAATTATGCAAGTGTTGAAGAAAGTATTTGTTTTTTTTTCTCAAAGTAACAAAGTAGTGGCTAAGAATTATATAGCAAAAACTATCATCAAACAAACAAATTAAAAATTTGTGTCGGCCAGTTGGCGGCTCATGCTTGAAATCCAAGCACTTTGGGAGGTCAAAGCAGGAGCACTGCTTGAGCCCAGGAGTTTGAGATCACACTCCAGCCTGGGAAACAGAGTGAGACCTTGTCTCCAAAGAGAAAAAAAATTGTCTAAATATTTTTCAAGGTTATAACTTAATATCCTCGAAAGGAAACACTTAAAAAATACAAGATTTTTTGAAAGTGATAGTATGTATTATACTATTGCACAGAAAAAAAATGTAAAACATATTCTATCAAAACAAATGCATGTATTATAGAGTTGCATTTAACATTCATTCAACATTTTTGTGATTTAAAAATAATAAAAATAGAATAGAATAAAAGCAGGACCAAATCCCCAGAAGCAGTATACAGACGGGCTGAGAGAGAGTGCTCTGGTACTCACATTCTGAAGACGCAGCTCTAACACATACTAACTCATTAATTGTGAGTCTCACTTTCCTTACCTCATGCAATGAAATATTTCTTTGGGTTATGTTAGCACTCAGCTGAGACAGTATAGATATAAGAACTGGAGCCTGATTCTTTGGGCTTTGTTGTTAAAGAATAAAGAGAAAATAATTTTTAAGTAGTTAAGTGTACATTGAGCCAATTAATACAATTGTTTGCACATAAAATACAATATTCTCTATTGAAGCCCTTGATAAACGTTTCTTGTTACTGTGGCAATGGCAGGGGTGACAGTGGTGGTGTTGCCTTCCCTAGAGTCAGTCATCTCCCCATGCCCTTAGGGCTCTTCTGGCCAAAAAGTTTAACGAACTCTGGCACACAGAAGTATTAATCATCTGTCAAACTAGTTTTCTAACTTCTCTGTGATCATACCTTAAAATTTCACACCTCTGATTTCTACCACTTAAGAAGCATTTTCTACCACCTCAGGCTTTGAAACCCTACATATCTCTTCAGTTAAGTTTTCTTTTTTGGCATCTTCCCTAATTATACTACACTATATAATATTAGAGGGGTAATATTATACTGTAAGAATATCATTCTTATTCTTATTTTTCAGATGAGAAAACTGAAAATGACATAGATCCTATTTATTGTTCAAGGTCACCAATACAGAAGCAGCTAAAAAGTGGCTGAGTCAGCTTCAGCAGCTACATATTCTCTTTCCAGTTACTCTTCCCTGCGGTTCAGTCTCAGCTAGTCCACTATAGCCCATCTTGGGTTGCCACTATTTATATCTATGGTTTATTTCCTTGACTAAATTATGAAGTCCCAGGATTTCAAAATTCTTCTTCTACTGGTAATCTGAAACAAAAAGGCCAACCAGGAACTAGAGAAGACAAAAAACTGCTTTTCATCTGACCTTGCTGAACTAAAGAAATACTAACATTCTCAAGGGAAAAGTACAAGGAGAGATTTCAAGACTATAAAGATTCAGAGAATTGTCTTAACTTTCAGAAGCTATGCCAAAGAAATCTGAATCTTTGGCATGTCACTTTTGATGACACATGTCGACTTTCATAGGGTCATGAGATAAACAGTAACCTGAAGCACTCGCTTCCAAAGCTTCTGCTTCCTCTGAAGGCTGACATGGTGTGTCTTATGAAGTCACAAGTCCCATTATACCTGCTGCAATCAATACTGCAATTAAAGGGAACTAGTACCTGAAGGAATTGATCAAACAAGTCCAAACCTATCATCCCCTCCAGTAACTACATTTGAAACAATAAAATGACAAAGTAAATATATTGCACACACACAAAAATGACACGTCCTAATAGGATTAGGTCATAAAGACACAAATCAAAAAATAAATAAGGCTTTATACAAATTTTAAAATGTTAAAGTAGCAATTTGTAAAGGTAAAAAAAATTAAACCTTACTTCCAGTTAGCAGTGTCCACTCCTTTCAGATTTTACTCATTCAGTATATTCAACACAGAAGTGACACTATGCTTCACACTTTTACATTTTTGTCAATAAGATTAAGATATCAATGGCAAGCTAACATAAAGTTAGGAGAAGCATTTCTAGCTAAATGAGGGAAGGTCCTTAATTCACCTGTACAAATTCAACAGCAACTCATTAGTTGTAACTATGACTTATTAGTTTGTTTCTTAGAGGATAGTGTCTCAATATTTTGCCTTGTTAAATAAGGCAAATGATTTTATGTAATCTTAGATTTGAAGTTAATCTTAAATATCATTGCAGAAAGTGCCTGAGTGGGCACTCCAAAGGAGTTCCAGAATTTGAGAACACAGTCAGATAAAGGTTACCCTCTGAAAATGAAAGTTTAAAAATCATAACATTTCGATATCAGGAATAATTAAACTATATTGAGTACGTGCCATGTTACTTACATGTGTCCTCATATTGATTCTCTCATTCATGAATTCTACTATTATTTAGTGAGCTATGTTAGATACAAGTGACAGAAACAACTCAAGCTTGCTTAAACAAAAAAACTGACATACAGAAACGTGGGAGAGAGACCCTATGGAACCTAAATAGGGTTGCAGATGGACCTCAGAAACTATCTAGAATAAAGAAAATGTAAACATTAAAACTTTTTTTTTCTTCTATCAATGTTGTTTCTTTTTGCATAGCTTCATTATTCTTCTGTCAGATCCTTTATCTGTATGGAACATCAGGGCCACAACATAGCTTCAGATTTCACGGGGTAAATGTTATCCATAAGCAAAGGATCACTTCTGCCTCATTCCCAATTCCAAAATCCCAATGAAAGGAGAACCTAGTTGGAGTCTGTTGTGACAGGTGTCTAATTCAACTTAATCATGAATGCCTGGGAGGCAGCATTATAAGGCTACCATGAATTATTTCTGGTGAAGAGGAGCAAAACCATTATAAATTTGAAAGATAACCCAATCTATATTAATGCATGTGGCCATCTTTAGTAGTAATTTCTCCAAACAATCAGGGCATTCTACTTAATTCAATCAAGGAGACCAAACATAACTAGGTTTCCTGGAAAATTATAAACCACTCTGCTCTTTTGCAGTGTATCTGAAGTGACATCCTTATTTTATATCAGAAAAGCCATGATCTCGCATGGACCATAAAAAGAAAGATAGCTTATATATTAAAAATGAGTCAGTGCTAACCAGCATTGTCTAAGAGCAAATGGCTGTCATGAATATTCAAGCAACTAAACAGATGTGTTCTACAGTATTATATAGATATATCTCCTGCATCTCCTCCATCCTGGGTGAAATATTTCTCAATACCATTCAACTATCTTTACACTATTTTCACCCTTACTAGTCATTTAACTTACTAGTTCAGTTTTCCTGGTAGTGTTAATAAGGAAAATTTTGACCTGCACAATAAACACTAGGTTTCTTACTAATATCAGAATATAATCCCTACTGTAAACAAATCTCCATCTAATTTACAAATGAGTAATACATGATTAGTTATCATGAGCCAGTGCCTGAAAACTGATCACCCTTGCATGAACCAATTCTTAAAACATTGCTCCTTTCACATAAAAGTATATGTTCAATCACAGAAAAAGGAAAACACAGTCCCAAGATCAACGAAATGTCTCTCATCTAGCTAATCTAAGCAGATCACAATGATCTAACATTTACTGAAGTTGTAAAAAAATCATTTTCTTGCAATGACAAATTCACACACACAAAAATGATTTTAATGGCTTACTTAACATATCACATTTCAACAGGTGACTGAGTCTAATACTTATTGACAAGATATCTAAGTAAAACTTCTCATAACAAGAAAGTTCATACAAATAAGGCACAAAGTATGTGTTACAATGAAAACTCTAAGGGATTAAAAATGACTAATCCAAAATTGCATCACACCTACTTAAAACATTAATAAATTGCTTTTGAAAAAATAATTACATTCCAACTATACAAGTGCATGTACTACATTATGTGAAATATATTAATACTTTTGAGTAGCTGAACAAAAATCAGGTAAACTGTGATTAAGGTGATAGTTCCAATTTATTTTTTTCAGTAATGTTGAGGCTGGAATTTAAAATGATTAATGATAATTATAGGCAAAGAATTTAAAGTTCATTAGGTTAAGGAGTACTGGAGAACATCAGCATTCTTTGAACTTTACAGTTTAGAATCATTTAATGTATTGGTTTTCAATTGTTTTTTAGTTGCAGAACACTTTTTCCAAAAAAATTAAGATAAAAGTGCAAGTCAAAACACAAGATATAAAACTAATATAAAAAAAAATTCTGGTCAATAAGAAATGATGAGAAGTACAGGACTACCTATTGAACCCTTCTATTCCTGTACAGCCTCCCTGTGGAATACAGTTATAAACAACTGTTCAAATTAATATTTCTTCTATGACATCCATGATTTTTCACAACAAATCCCAAGCAAATTCAGTATCAAGGTGATACAAGTATTCACAGCAGTTGTATTCTCTCTGTAGTACTTTGCTTCCCAGCTGCTCCTTGATTCATCATAATTTCGTTTCCTCCACTAGGTATGGTTTGCAGAGATCCAGTAAGTACCATGTTTCATATGCATCATATGCATTTCACCATCACGAGCAGCCAGATACTGGCTAGAATTTCTTTTTTCTTCACTTATAACTGAGGAGAGTATCTGTAAGGTTGAGGAAGATAATGGTGCCTTACCAAAATATCTGCCGTTTCTTTTCCTTAGAACACTTTCTTACCATTTTAGGAAGTCCCACAAAACACCTGTGTTTGATCTCTAGTTTACCACATCCTAATGATACAGCTTTTCAGGACACAATATTGATATTATCTTCAGCATGCCAGTTGTGTTATATGTCTTTATCATCCTCTGGTTGAAAAATAGTGTTAGCAAACAAGATGGTAACACAGCATTGTATTATAGCTACTGTGAACCTGAAAGTATCTGAAACAGGTCTCAGTCAATTTAGAAAGTTGATTTTGTGAAGGTAAGGACACACCCATGACCCAGCCTCAGGAAGTCCTGACAACATGTACCCAAGGTGGCTGGCAGACAGCATGCTTTTATACATTTTAATGATACATAATACATCAATCAATACATGTCAGAGTTACATTGGTTCAACCTGGAAAGCCAAAACAACTGGAAGTGGGGGCAGGGAGCTTCCAGGTCACGGGTACATTTAAAAATTTTCTGACTGGCAGTTGCTTAAAAGAGTTATTACCAATAGAAAGGAATATCTGGGTTAAGATAAGGGGTTGTGGAGAACAAGGTCTTATCATACAGATGAAGCCTCCAAGTAGCAGGCTTCAGAGAGAATAGATTGTAAATGTTTCTTATCAGAATTAAGGTCTGTCTTGATGTTAATGCTGGAGGAATATAAAGAGGCATGTCTGAACCCCTCTTCCATCATGGCCTGAACTAGTTTTTTAATGATGACTCTGAAATACTCTTGGCTGAGAGGTGGGGTCCATTCACATGGTTGAAGGGCCTCAGAATTTAGTTTTTGGTTTATACTACTTATTTACCTAGATTTCTGTTAATAGTACATGTAAGTACCCCTAAAATGTTCATTTATAAAGGTGTATTATTTTATAATGAGGAGGCAAACTATAGATTAGGAAAAAATATTTGCAAAAGGCACACCTGATAAAGGACAAAGAATTCTAAAAATTCTAAAATATACAAAGAATTCTAAAAATTTAACAGTAAGAAAATGAACAACTGCATTAAAAAATGAACAAGAGACCTGAACGGATGTCCCTCACCAAAGAAGATATATAGATGGAAGTAAGCATATCAACTATCAATATCATATGTAACTAGAAAATTCCAAATTAAAACAATGAGAAATCACTACTGATTTCTGGTTATATCTGTCAAAATGACCAAAATCCAAAAGACTGCCAACACCAAATACTGGAGAGGATGTGTAGTAACAAGAACTCTCACTCATCACTGTGAGAATGCAAAACGGTACATCCACTTTGCAAGACAGTTTAGCAACTTCTTACAAAACTAAATATATTCTTACTATACAATGCAACAATTAAAGTCTTTGGTATTTAACCAAATGAATTAAAAACATGTCCACACAAAAACCTGCACATGAATATTCACAGCAGCTTTATTCATAATTGCAAAAACTTGGGAGCAAAGAAGCTGTTTTTCACTAGGGAAATGGATACATAAAATATGGTACATCCAGACAATAGATACTATTCTGCACTAAAAGGAAGGGAGTTATCAAGTCGGAAAAATAAACACAGAAGAAACTTAAATGCACATTACTAGTATTATGGTTAATTTTGTGTCAACCTGACTGAACAAAGGGAAGCCCAAATAGTGGTTTAAACATTACTTCTGTGTGTATCTATAAGGATGTTTCTGAAGGATATTAACATTTGGATTGGTGGAATGAGTAAGCAGATGGCTCTTCCCAGTACAGGTGGTCATCATCCAATCCATTGAGGGCCTGACTACAACAAAAAGGCAGTAGAAAAAGATTGAATTCACTCTTTGCTTGACTGCATGAGCTAAAACATTGATCTCCTGCCCTCAGTGCCCCTGCTTCTCGCAGTCTCATTTTCCACATGGAATGCCTTCAATCAGATGCTCCAGCAACACCAAGCTACTCACACTTCTCTGGACACACCATGCTGGCTTACCTCACTGCCTTTGTTCATGCTCTTATCATTCTCTTGTTTCATTTAATTTTCATCCCTTTATTATTTAAAATGCATCTCGGAAACTCTCCTCATCCACAGCCTGCCAATTCCACTCAGAATGGAATTGTGCCCTTCATTTGGGCACCACTAGGACCTGCATGACTTTTTTTCATCCATAGTCTTATGGATTGTTAATTATTTTTTTGTATATGGTTCTCTTACTAATCTGTTAGCAACCTGAGAAAAGGAACATGTTTTATCAAGGTTTGTATCCTCAGCATGCAGTTTAATGCCAATAAAAGTAACTTAGTCATTATTCATTCAATGAATGAATAAATGACATCATTAGTACAAATAAAGTGATGGCTTATCATTTCTATCAGATAAAGGGAAGAATTATCAAAAAAACTTACTGGTTCACTTTTAATGAAATGGAAAAGCATTCACTAGAGATCTCATAGTGTTTATGTGTCATAGTGATAGTTTTTGTTATTATTCCTAATCTACTTTTGTGTACAAATCATGGAATAATAGATTTAAAGGAAGGTACCAAGTGATTTTTTACAAATTTATTTTACATTAACATCAACTTTTGAAAGAGGAAGAAAGATCTTGCAGTATCAATTATTGTAGTTGAAGGTGTCTGCCTATTTAGATAATCTTTAAAAATCTACTCAATTTGCAGAAAGGAAAATAGTGATTACTGACAAGCTTCCCATGCAAACCACAGCTAGAGGAAGCAATGCCTCAGGACTCATCTGATCATAAATCTAGAATTAAAAATAAATCATTATGTTGTGATCCTTATGTTGATTTTGATCTTTGTTCAAAAGTGTACTTCTTAATTTTTAAATTTCTAGTAGACTAAACTAGTCAGCATCATTCACTTAATACATTTTCTAATACTTCTTTATATTCTCCCTATGCTCTACCTATTGGTGACCTTTGGGTCCAGTTACTCTTATAGCTGGGGGTCATGCCCACTTTAAAATGTATTTTTTTTTAGTTCAATGATTTACCAGTACTTGTGTTCCTACTATTGTATACCTAGTATATACTTTTAGTTTCTTCAGATCCCTGAGCTAATATCCCTTGTATTAGACCATTCTTGCATTGCTATAAAGACTGAGAGTGTGTAATTGTTTAAAAAGAGGTTTAACTGGCTCATGGCTCTGCAGGCCATACCAGCATGGCATCAGCATTTGCTCAGCTTCTGATGAGGGCTTCACAAAGCTTATAATCATGGCAGAAGGCAAAGGGGGAGCAGGCACATCACATGGCAAAAGGAGAAGCAAGAAAGAGAGAGTGGGTGGGAGGCAGGTGCCACACACTTTAAACTTATCAGATCTCATGTGAACTCAGCACAAGAGCTCACTTATCACCAAGGGGATGGCCCAAGGCATTCATGAGGAGTCCACCACCATGATGCAAATCCCTCCCACCAGTCCCCACCTCTAACACCAGGAATTACATTTCGACAGGAGATGGGTGGGGACAAATATCCAAATGATATCATTCTGCCGCTGATGGTCACCCCAACCAATCTCACGTCCTTCTCACATTTCAAAATACAATCATGTCTTCCTAATAATCCCCCAGAGTCTTAACTCATTCCAGCATTAACTTGGAAGTTTACAGTCCAAAGTCTCATCTCACAAGGCAAGTCCCTTCCACCTATAAGCTTGTGTATTAGCCTGTTTGCGTGCTATTGATAAAGACATACCCAAGAATGGGAAATTTACAAAAGAAAGAGGTTTAATTGGACTTACAGTTCCAAGAGGCTGGGGAAGCCTCACAATAATGGCAGAAGTCAAGGAGATGCGAGTCATGTCTTACTTGGATGGCGGCAAGCAAACAGAGCTTCTGCAGAAAAACTCTCTCTTATAATAACCATCAAATCTTGTGAGACTTACACACTATCACAAGAACAGCATGGGAAAGGCCTGCGCTCATGATTCAATTACCTCCCACTGGATCCCTCCCACAACACGTGGGAATTCAAGATGAGGTTTGGATGGGGACACAGTCAAACCATATCAGCCTGAAAATTTACAAGAAAAAAAAAGTTATTTAGTTCCAAGATACAATGAGTGTACAGGCATTGGGTAAACAATCCTGTTCCAAAAGGGAGAAATCAGCCAAAAGAAACTGACTACAGGCCACATGCAAATTCATAACCCAGCAGAGCAGACATTAAATCTTAAATCTCCAAAATAACCTCTTTTGACTCCATGTCCCACATCTGTGGTACAAGGGGTGAGCTCCCAAGATCTTGGTCAGCTTTGCCTCTGTGGCTTTGTAGGGTTCATCCCTAGAAACTACTCTCTCAGGTTATTGAGTGCTTGTGGCTTTTCCAGGTGCGGGGTAAAAGCTACCAGTGGATCTACTATTCTGGGGTCTGGAGAATGGTGGCTCCCTTCTCACAGCTTCATTAGGCAGTCCCCTGGTGGGGACTCTGTGTAGGTGTTCCACACCACGTTGCCCCTCCACACTGCCCTAGCAGTTCTCTCTGAAGGCTCCTCCCCTGCAATGGGCTTCTACCTGGACACCCAAGCTTTCTTATGCACCTTCCAAAATTTAGGAAGAGGCTGCCAAGCATTCTTTATTCTTGCATTCTGTGCACCTATGTGCTTACCACCACATGGAAGCTGCCAAAGTTTGTGACTTACATTCTCCAAAGTGAAAGCCTAAGCTGTACCTGGGTCCCTTTGAGCCATCGCTTGAGCTAGAGCAGCCTGGATGCTGGAAGCAGTGTCCTGAGGCTGCATAGGGCAGCAGGGCCCTGGCCCTCAAAATAATTCAGTCCTCCTGGGCCTCTGGACCTGTTACCCGAGGATATGCTGCAAAGGTCTTAGAAATGCCATCGAGGCCTTTTCTCCATTGTCTTAGTTATTAGCACTTGGCTCCTTTTTAGTTATGCAAATATTTCTAGCAAGTGGTTGCTTCACAGCCTTCTGGAATTCCTGTCCCCCCACAAAAAAAAACTTTCTCTTTCTCTGCCACATAGCCAGGCTGCAAATTTGCCACTTTTATGCTCTGTTTCCCTTTTAAAATCACTTCCAACATTAAGTTACTCCTTTGCCCCAACATCTGAGCATAGGCTGTCAGAAGCAGCCAGGCAAATTTTTGAACACTTTGCTGCTTAGAAATTTCTTCTAAGCAGTTTCTAAGAAATTTCTTCTACTAGATACCCTAAGTCATCAATCCAAAGTTCAAACTTCCACAGATCCCTAAGGCGTGAGCAACATGCAGCCAAGTTCTTTGCTAAAGTCTAATGAAAGTGACTTTTGCTCCATTTTCCAGTAAGTTCCTCATTTCCATCTGAGACCTCACAGGCCTGGTTTTTACTGTCCATATCTCTATCACCATCATGCTCACAGTCATTTATCCAGTCTGTAAGAAGTTGCAAACTTTACCTCATCTTCCTACCTTCTTCTGAGTTCTCCACACTCTTCCAAACTCTGCCCATTACCCAGCTCCAAAACTGCTCACACATTTTCACGTACATTTATTTATACCAATACATCATTCCCGGTACCCATTTCCTGTATTAGGCTGTTCTTGCATTGCTATAAAGGAATACCTGAGACTAGGTAATTTAGAAGAAAAGAAGTATAACTGGCTCATGGTTCTGCAGGCTGTACAAGTATGGCATCAGCATCCGCTCGGCTTCTGATGAGGGCTTCACAAAAGTTACAATAATGATGGAAGGCAAAGGGGGAACAGGCACATCACATGGCAAAAGCGGGAGCAAGAGAGAGTGGGAGGAAAGCGTCACACCCTTCTAAATGATCAGATCTCATTTGAGTTCAGAGCAAGAGCTCACTTATCACCATAGGAACGGCCCAACTCACTCATGAGGGATCTGCCCTGTGATGCAAACACCTCCCACCAGGCCTCACCTTCAACACTTGGAGTTACATTTCAACATGACGGTTAGGTGGAGACAAATCTTCAAACGATATTATCCCTGCTCCTGATACTTGGGCTTTGAACCTAAGCAAGTTGCTTGGCATAAATGACTGTTAACAGGTACATTCTTAGTTACAACCTCATCCCATTCTCCCTTTCCACTAAAAACGATTTCTCTTTCCCTGCCCTAAGTCTCAAACTTAAATAACTTGTCTTTCTGTTCTTAGATTAGAAACCCCAACCTGGACACTTTCTCAGACCTCCAGCAGAACCTTGTTTAAATTCTAAGTCAAAGTAATATGCAGTCCAGCCCATTCTATCACTTCGTAAGTCTATATTACTTTAAAAAGTGTGACTGAGAATCATATATTTCACTTGGAAGTTTTAGACGATAGGTCTCAGATCTCAGAGAGACATCCTAATGGCATCTCACCGTAACTCCAGACAGCTACTATCTGAACTCCCAAACATGGTCAATATTAGCGAATACTCTGGGCACTTACTTATATGGTGGCAGAATATCAAACTGTAATTCAGTCATACTGCCAACTAGTGGCAAAAGATAAATTAAATGAGAATGAATGTCATATCATAGATCTGTAACACTTCAGTGAGTGGCACTTATCTAGCAATGGTTTTGCTTAGATTCTAAAACACTTGAATTTTTATACTCAGATCTCCAAAAATTAGGTCTCACTTTATCTCCTTATTAGTAGTAGAAGATTATCAAAATTATTCTCATAGGCTTCTAACTCTCTTTCAAACCTGCTTTTAGTCTCCAATTATATCTATACATAAAACATCAGTGATTCTTCCTGCCTTTGACACTCTCATAAAGTAGAGAACAAACTATTAGATTATGGTAACATATATGTAAATATAACACATACTTTAAAAGTTCATAAAAGTACATAAAGTTTATACATAAAAGTACATTAAAAGAAGTTCAGAGTGACTACCATCGCAGATAAGTACAGCCTTACAAAGGAAGAAAGTCAGTCTCGAAAAAATAATACAGTCAGAGATACAAGGGTTTTCCAATAAGAGGAGGAAGCAGGGTCAAAACTGCATGCAGTAGATAAATGCTTTCCTTCCTAAAATGTAAATTGTAATTTTGCAAGAAAAATTAACAGGGCATGAAGAGTATGGCAGAGAGGAAAGTAAGCACAGAGGTGAAAGGATAGAGAAACAAATCTGACATCAATTTGTTAATCCTCTTTATTCCATACAAATTATGTTCTTAAATACATTGATAAGTCACATAAACCTATAACAACTGTGAATTTGTTTGATTAATCTTTAATACTTTCAAAAGTTTGTCCTGATTACTAAGTTTAGTTGGTCCTGCTTATATCTAGGCTGAAAAATTATTCAGTTCTCATTTATGGTCTTATCAACTATTTGGTTGAATCTTCCTTTCTGTATTCCAGTGGGAAAATATTGAAATTCAGAGTGATAATGAACTGCTATTTTTTCCTCAGTAATAAAGAAAGTTGAAGTACCTGAGGTGTTATTTCAACAATGTTTACCAGTTTTGTTTACATATCAAGTAGAACAACAGCCAAGCTTACCAGTGATTACTGCTTTAATGAATTATTTTGATTGCTTATTTCAGAAAGGCTACTTGTTTCCCATTAAATCCTCCTCAGTTATTAAAATACTGATTTAAATTTTTTAACATAGATTTGTGAATTTTCCTTAAATCATCCTGTTTTCTAATAGTATGTGTTTATCTAACAGAGAAATACCTGCATTGTCTCCATGTAATTATTTAAACTACTTAAGTACATTTGAAATGACTCTCTTCTAGTTAAATTACATATTCTATAATTTTAACTAAAACCCAACTGTGAGAACAGTACCTATCCTTTGTTTTCCTTCAAAAAATGAGTAACTCTTTGTTTTTTATAAATTGTTTAAAAGTAACTGTTACTATTGAGAAATACAGAGTCTGTATTCTCAGAATTAAGCAACATCCATAACAAACAGACAAAGGTCATAGTCATCAGTTCAGCAAGCATTTATAAATGTATAACCCTATAAACAACAAAAAGTATTTTTAAAAATAACACTTTTTTCTTAAATAAAAGGCTCTCTTCTGACTATGGCTGTTTATCTTAAGAAATGTAAGAGACTAAACAAGAGTGGACACATCACCTATAATCTCACCCCCAACACTATCATTTTTAGTATTTTGTTTGCTATGTTTCATTCTATTTATATATATATTATATATACTGTATATCTATATAGATATATAAAATATATATTAATTATATTATACATATCTATATAGACAGACATGCACATATAGTCAATCTTACAATCTTATCTTATAAATAAAATTGAAGTTAGGTTCAAGATAAACTTTTATGTTCTGTCTGTTTTTTTGTTTGTTGCCTTGTCCATTTGTATCATATCTTAAGACTGTAGATCAATCAGGAACAGGCCTTTCATACTTAGAGTAAGACCACCACCAACCCCAGGGGTGTCAAGAATGAGCTTTGAGCACTGAAACACTGAAAGGCTTGCCACGCTCCTCAGATCTATCAGCCTCCATCTGCCAAGTCAACGGAGAATTCTAGATCATCAAAATAGCACTAACTCTACTTTGGCTTTTATGCTTCCTCTGAAGAGTGGAAAAGGGTCCACATTTATCCTTCCCTACTGCTCCTTCCTTCCTCATAGTTTTGCCGTTAATGTTTGTCTTAAGACTACCCATACTAATGCCATCATGCCATTTTTTCTTGTTTGTTTGCCACTGAAGAAGACTCTCAGATTCTCCTCAGTCTCCTACCTTCTGCTCTCCATGTAGCTCTATACAACTCCTATCCTAGAACCAACTCTCACCACCCTCATTTCTAAAACCTCCCCACTATACCTTCTAGAAACCACCATACATCCACAGCAAAATTCTCAATACTCTCAATATGTTCTCTGAACATTTCTTACCCCTTATTCCTACAACATTATCCAAGATCTCCATTGAATACACTGCTCTCTACAGCCCTCTCTAGTGTTAGCTGTTTTTTTGTTTGGTTGGTTGGTTTTTGTTTTTTGTTTTCCCACAGCCTTCCTAGCACAGGGACTGAATATGGGGTAGGTATCATCTTTTTCCTCCATTATCACTTTCATGCTCTACTTTTGTCCTTAAAAACTGCTGGATATGTAGACTTTATGTCCCTGTTGGAGTTATCTATTGACCCCCTCATCTGTGGACAATCTTAACGTTCTCTAACTCTATTGCTATATCCATTTGTGGTGATTTTAGCATTCACATAGGTGATGCTTCCAATACCCTAGTCTTTTGACTCCTTTTGAAAGATCTTATACTTCATGACATATAAACCACTCATTCTCCTGGTCATACCTTTGCATTTTTTGTTACTGATCACTACAACATTCTGTAATCTCAGTTTCAAGAATCCCACTCTTTGAGGCCGGGTGTGGTGGCTCATGCTTGTAATCCCAGCACTTTGGGAGGCCATGGCAGGTGGATCACTTGAGGTCAGGAGTTCGAGAGCAGCCCGGCCAACATGGTGAAACCCTTCTCTACTAAAAATCCAAAAATGATCTGGACATGGTGGTGCACACCTCTAGCCCCAGCTACTTGGAAGGCTGAGGCAGGAGAATCTCTTGAACCAGGGAGATGGAGGTTGCAGTGAGCCGAGATTGTGCCATTGCACTCCAGCCTGGGTGACAAAGTGTGACTCTGTCTTAAAAAAAAAAAAAAAAAAAAAGGAATCTCACTCTTTGAATGTTACCTCCTAAATTTCCAACTCATATCTCCATTATCCCAATACTTTGATTCCACCAGGATCTACAATGCATTTTTTCTGCCTCATTTGCACTGTCTATCACTTAGCTCAAGCTTTTTATTATTAGTTTACCCAGATATTTCCACTAAGAAATCCTAATAAATAACGAGGTTTTTTTTGTTCACTATGTAATTCCCTAATTTTCTGTATATTAGTGCTTTACCAACACTACAACCATAAAGAACACAATTCCAAGTACTGTACTTTTTAGTTTGGGGAGATCGCCGTCTACAGACTCATTTCCTTATATTAAACAAGATTAACCTCATTCAAAACTTACTGCAGTTTATAAATTCACATAAATACAGAAACGGATGCGATTACACAACTTCAGGATCATATTTTTACAATTCTTAGATTATAACTTTTTCTGCAGACTATAATTACCTGCTCCATAGTCATCAATGGTTATTGTTCAATTTAACTACATAAATTATAAACCTCTTATATCATTAAAGAAAATTTAAGTGAAAATTACAATTTCTTACCAAAAGGTTTAGGGTTTTCCAAATTTCAAATATTTGCTTCCCCCTCCCCACTTGCCAAACATTTCAAATAAACTAAAAATAACCACATCTCACCTGCAACATTCAATAATAGCAATCACTTGATGTATAAAATTTTAACTATGCCCCCAGTTATTTTAAGACACACAAAAAATGGCTGCCTACCAATCTGTCTTCACAAGTTAGAAATACTACATTGAAGATTGAACATGAGAGTTTCAAGTTCCCTCCAGTTTAGGCATTTATAACTTTGTGCTTGTTTTGCTTCAGGATGTTACTATAGCATTGATATTTCAATAACCCATATTTACATAACCTTAACTTAACAATTCTGTGCTTACACTCTCAGATTTCTTGACTCTCTGTTTGTATATGATATATGTTTATTGAAACCTTAACACTCTGCCTTTTCTGCACTCACTTGTGCAACTGACTATGGTTCAAGAAAAATGCACAACCGTACCAGCTGATCTCATTTTAACTACATGACTACAAATATCAAGAGGTCTTCTCTTGCTTCTTGGAAATCAGAATACATCTCTGTAGCTCATTCATTCTTGATTCTGCTAGATACTCTCGACTCTTCTAAGTACTCCTTCCCCATCTTCATTCTCAGAACAACATTGTTTTTCATTGAGAAAGTTATGTGAGTAGAAGACAACTTCTGCAAGACACCAAATCTATCTGCTCTCCCTCATGTTATAATTAAATATCACTGTTTAAGCCCAATCATCCACTTTTGCACCATATTGCATCCTCTTGTCTACCCAAGGACATTGCTCCAAGGATGCTCCCTCTCCTGATTATTAAATTTTCCCTCTCCAGATCAACCAATCAACTAATATGCATGTTGCTTTTATCTCTTCTTTTTTAAAAAGTAAAAAGTATCAGGCTGGGCATGGTGGCTCAAACCTGTAATCCCAGCACTTTGGGAGGCTGAGGGGGGCAGATCACAAGGTCAGGAATTCGAGACCTGCCTGGCCAATATGGTAAAACACCATCTCTACTAAAAATACAAAAATTAGCCAGGCATGGTGACACATGCCTGTAATCCCAGCTACTCTGGAGGCTGAGGCAGGAGAATCGCTTGAACCTGGGAGGCAGAGGTTGCGGTGAGCTGAGATCACACCACTGCACTCCAGCCTGGGTAACAGAGCAAGATTCCATCTCAGAAAAGATAAATAAATAAATAAAAATAAATTATCCTAATCAATTTTCCTCTTACTATTGCTTCATTTCTTTTCTTCTCTTTACAGTAAAACATCTCAATAAAAAGAATAAAATATCTAGGAATACAGTTAGCCAGGGAGGTGAAAGATCTCTATGATGAGAATAATAAAATATTGCTCAAAAAAATCAGAGAGGACACAAACAAATGGAAAAACATTCCATGCTCATTCTTAGGAAGATTCAGTATAGCTAAAATGGCCATATGCCCAAAGCAATTGACAGATTCAATGCTGTTCTTATCAAATTACCAATGGCATTCTTCACAGAACTAGAAAAAAACTATTTTTTTTTTAACATGGAACTAAAAAAGAGCCTGAATAGCCAAGGTAATCCTAAACAAAAAGAACAAAGCTTGAGGCATCATGTTACCTGGCTTCAAACTATACTACAGAGCTACAGTACCCAAAACAGCATGGTCCTGGTGAAAAAACAAACACATAGAACAATGGAACAGAATAGAAAGCCTGGAAAGAAGACCACACACCTACAACCTTCTGATCTTCAACAAATCTAAAAGAAACAAGCAATGGAGAAAGGACGCCCTGTTGTGGTGCTGGGATAACTGGCTAGCCATGTGTAGAAGATTGAAACTGGACCTCTCTCTTACACAGGTACAAAAATCAACTCAAGATGGATTAAATATTTAAGTGTAAAACCCAAACTATAAAAACCCTGGAAGACAACCCAAGCAATGCCATTTTAGACATAGAAAGGGGCAAAGATTTCATGATGAAGATGCCAAAAGCAATTGCAACGAAAGTAAAAATTGACAAATGAGATCTAATAAAACTAAAGTGCTTCTGCACAGCAAAAGAAACTATCATCAGAGTAAACACACAACCTACAGAATGTGGGAAAATAGTAGCAAACTATGCATCTGACAAAGGTCTAATATTCAGCATCTATAAGGAACTTAAATTTACAAGAGAAAAAGCAAGCCCATTAAGAAGTGGGCAAAGGACATGAACAGATACTTCTCAAAAGAAGCCAAATGATGTTAAAATCTAACTTTTAATTTGTTTTCTTGATATTTTGTTAAGATATTCATATCCAGGATGTAAACTAGATTTAGTCTATAATTTATATTTCTGTGCCCTGTGAAACTTTGATATGAGGATCATGCTAGCTTCATAGATAAAATGGAAAGCCCTTTTTTTCCCTCCAAGATCTGGATAAGATCATATAGTTTAAAAATTATGTTTCTTTAATCTTTGAAAGAGTTTGCCTATTAAACCACTAGTTTCCAGAGACATTTTTGTGGGTAACTTTTATAGGTCTGTTTCATTTGGTTTTCATTGGCTTTATTGTATGTTTGTTTGTTCTGCTGGCCCTTGCTCGTAATTTCATGCTTTATATGTGTTTTGTATTTTTGGCTATGATCTTGTGTTCTTTGGAACTCAAGCAATAAGCAGAACTTCTTAGAGGCCTACTTTGGAAATACAATTTTCCAGAAAGAATTGTGTTTGTTTCTGCCATTTACCATGGCCACTACCAATCCAGAGCCACTTTAAATTAAATTATTTGATTGGGTATCATTTCAGACCACACTAGTGGTTTGAGTTCAGTTCTCACATTAGTGTGAGTATAGGCTTTGTGTTTATAAGCTTTCAAGAGTGATTTTTGTTTTACTTCCACCCAACACAAGCTTTGTACATCAGGTTTACTACTAGCTCATTCTTATTCTGGAGTCTCCTGTATAGTTTCTTAAATTGGATAAGAAGCCATTAAAACAGAAACTCAGATTCCACTAGAATTTAATAAATATACTTATAGCAAAAGCTGGCAATAGTTCAGTTAACATAAATAATGCCAGACTTTGCCATAGCATCTCCTTTTTGGTTTTGTTTTGACAGCTGACACAAGCTTTTATATTACCTTAAGTATTTGTATTTTAATGCGAATTTGGTAGACAGCAAGCATATTCATCATGGCACATTTGCCAAAATGCTAATCTACTCTGCAGGTATTTATTCCCATATGTTCAATCCATGCCATGGCTCAGTGTTGATTTTCTTTTAAACTCCCACACTGTTGAAATCAGCCAGAATAGACACACTCTGACTCAAGGGTCTCCAACACCACCTACATATTTGATGATTCACTGGAAGGACTCACAAGGCTCAGGCACGTAGTTCCACCAAACACTAATATTTCTTATAAAGACATAGTAAAGATTAAGAGCTGGGTTAGACAGGGAAAAAGACATCAGATAAAGACAAGAAAGAATCCATGGGAAGTTTCATATCACCTTTCCCCAAACTGACAGCTCACACAGAGCACACTGTCCCTCTAGAAAACAAAAAAAATACAGCATCATGTGTGTAATTTTTCTGCCACTGGAAGCCCATTTAAAACTCAGAGTTTAGGAGTTTTACTGGGGGCTGAGAACAGAGACATTTTTGCCTAGCAACTACCAGAATTCCAGACTTGCAAAAAGAAAGCAGATATTACAATAAATACCATTGTTTGTACAAATGTCTAGGCCCAGCGAAACTACCTTACCAGTTAAGGGAGTGTTTCAGAAGCCAAGTTCCCAGATATCAGTCAATGACCAATCTTGCAAATAAGCCTTCTAAAGAGAGGAGCCTCAGCTGGTCTAGGTTAATGTTTCTGCACATAACACCCCTCTCCCCACCGAATGCTTTTGACACGCTAATCTATTGACTGTTTAATGTTACCAACAAATGATTAATGAGAATCCAGTATAATTGGTTTGTGACTACAAAAACTAATTTACGATTAAAATACATGTTTAAGTAAGCCTGTTCTGATTTAGCTAACAGAACCAAATTGTATAAATCACTTATCTCCTCCAATAATTACTATTTTCATTTCTGCAATAAAATACTGAGAAATTTGACTTACTATTTTGAAGTTCTACATTCTATTTGAGTATGATTTTGAGTAAACATTTAATTCTTTTTAATAAAGTTGCTACATTAGGAGAGCCAGTACATTTTAAATTAAGTAATATTACTGTAAGTTACCTGAAGGAAAAAAAATATATATGTAATGGATATATTTGAAAAGGAAAAACAAAACTGACTCATGGCAGAATCCATTTTGTAATAGTTCTAAACCCTGATATTCACAAATGTGAGTAGGTTAATAACTGCTCTTTGTTCATCAAATGTTTTGTCTATGCATGTTTTGTTAAAGGAGCAATTATCTATTCAGAGTTTTAACGGAGCTCTGGAAACTGCTTGCCTGGAAGAGCAAAACTGGTTTATGTGACTTCAGATATATCATGATATAATAGACATACTGAATAATGACACAGAGATCAACTATGCAACTGATGATATTTTAAGATTCCTCATAGAAACTAGTACAAATAGAGACAGATAATCACAATCTAAATTAATTTTATTACAATTAAATCTGTTGTAAAATTAGTAAAAGAAAATCTCCTATTGAATGCAAAGAGAATCAAGGTCATCTGAGGTGATGCATTTCTGCAGACAACCAGGAGCGAGTCTATTTTCTCCTTCCTCTCTCACACATTGTGCTTTGGCTGTGGGGTAATTCATGAAAGGAGAAAACAAGTACCGAATTTTATAGTGAAATAAGATTTTCTCTTTCAATCTTGAAATTATAATTGGCCAATTGCTAGCAGCTGCCTTTAGAATTTGTGTTTTCCAAATGTTAATAGGCCTCAAGTTAGCAGTAAATGTGAACATTAAATGGAAATCCTTTTTTGTTTTGTTTTGTTTTATTAGGGCACACAGAGAATCCTCGCTTTTATGGTTTATTCTTGTAATTTGCCAAACTAAAAGACTATGCCATACATTATACCATAAGCAGTCTTCTACTAAATAGTCTTTAAACAACTCAGTTCATGATTATTTCAAATATCAAAAGCCAGTTCTTGCAAAATGTGGAGTTTCACAGAAAAGATAATATTATTTGAAACATGTATTTCCAGTATGTGTTTATTTGATATTCATTTTTTCTAGAAATATAGATATATTTTTCTATACATATATACAGATATATATACACAGATCTATATATCTGTATAGATATAAATATGTAGATATAGATAGATGATAGATAGATGCCTGGATTACAGCCATTCCAAAGCATGGACAGCAAGAAATCTACTATATTTATATATTTTTAATGTAGAGATTATTTTCATAATTGGAGTCAGGATATAATTATTTTTTCCTAAGCCTTTGTGCAGTGTTGGCTAAACTAGCATCATAAAATATTACTTCAAGCATAACAAGCCACTCCAAAAAAGTCCTATTTGTTACAATAAAAACATTCATTTATAAAACAAAAATAAAATCAATTTTCTTCCAAGTACATGTTTACTTAAAAACTTAAAAAGAGAACTTCATAAGGGACATTCCTCATATTGAAAAGGATCATGACATTGCATTTATGGTCAGAATGGAAGCATAATGTAGAAATTAAATTAGGTTTCCTTTTTGAATTAATATCCCAATTTCTTTCTGGAGTAGTTAACTGCATTTGTCACCATGGACACTTTCCTCACTATTCAGAGTTTTCAACTGTATTTAAAACAGATCACATTCACCTCCTTTGCAACAACATACTAACTAGTCAATGGAAATCGAAGCACAACCAAAATAAATACTTTATGCCGCTGCCAAGAGGAGAGGGTTCAAAGCAGAGGTGTAATTAAAAGTATGACTAAGCAGAGAGAATCACATTAGAGAGGCTTCTCACAAGACAGAAAAAAATGTGGAAAAAAGAAGCAAGTGCCCCCCAAATATGATATTGCCATCTCTGCCTGAATCATTTGAGCACAAGAATCTCAGCTTTCTGGTATAGGCCCCAGTTGCTATAGAAACTTACAACTGGGAGCTAAATAAAGTAATTTCTATGCTAGTGTTGGTGTCTATAACTTCAGCACCTGATGCTAACCAAATTGTGCTCAATAAACAAATTTAAACTTTAAAAGCCTGCAATGTGATCACAATGCTTTCTATACAACTGATTAATCTCAATTGATCTTGGCTCAGAGCACAAGAACATAAGAAATCTCAAGAAACAGAAAAAGACTACTTAAGGCCAATATGCCTGCATCCTTTGTTTTTCTTATCTGATTTCCTACTTTATCCCCATACCTCTATCTTGTCTTAGTTTGAAAATAAAAAGTCAGCTAGCTCACTCCCTAACTCATCAATAATCCTGCTTTCACCGATCCCTTTTAGACAATTTATTCTATATTAAACCACTCCCTCTTGGCCTCCCCTTTTCCATTTATCCTACTCTAAACCTAAAGAACAAAGAGATCAGGCAGCCCGATAGATGCTGATTTCTTAATCCTCCCAGCTGGGCCTATTATTGCTGCACATTTGATTTTAAGATTATTCACTATTTGGCAAGAAATCAAGAATCTGAAATAGCCCCTTGATGCCCCTGTTTGTGTGGGCATGTCAGACCCTTACCCATTATGTCACCAAGCAGTGTTTTTGGTTGTGGTAATGTTCTCTTATGATGTGAAATGAGACCACAGGGCCTAAATACATGTTTGCATTCTTCCCCAGTATCATTTTAGAAAGGAACAATGTTGGCATATACTATATAAGCCCTTTGTTCTTCTCCAGTGGGCCCAGGCATTTCAGGTCAATGTCACTGTGAGAATTTAAAGTATGAAAAAAATCACCTGAATGTATTACCTCATTAAAGCACATGAATACCATTGTTAGAAGCACCAAACACAAATACATATATTAGCAAACTTGTTTTTTCTTATCAGGGATTTGTGGTGATAAGCATTTGAGACTGCATTTTTTTCCGTTAAAATACTGTTTTATTTCACATTTGTTAAAGCTCTTTGGCCCCCGTTCCAATGTAAATTCCAGAGGCTTAGATGAGTCTATGACCTGTGATATCAAAGCCAAAATCAGTTCAGGATAGAGTATTTGACAATAACATGAAGAGTCAGTTGCCTAATTATGAAAAAAAGGTCAGATCAAGCAATCAATTTTCTAATCATTTCTGATCATTCATATTTCTACCAGTCACCTTTATTACATGTAGAAAAAGAAAAACTGAAAAAAAGAAAAAAGGAAAGAAAGAATGGAGGGAAGGAAGAAAGGTAAGCATAGTTCATCTAAGTTCTGTAAAACTAAGTCTTTTAAAAAATGCTTTACTTTGAAATGAAGATGAAATTTTTATGAGGCAATATTTTCTTTTAATTATCAAGATGCTTTCAAACAGCAGGGGAGATTTCAAAACACTAAAATAGGAACTGATAATATGAGCTCACCGTGCATTCACAAACCTTTCCCCTGAGTTCCTCTGGATTCTAACTGCTACCTTGGCTTTAGCCCAATAAGCTTTTAAAAAAACAAAGAGGATACACTGGGGGTTAAACCTAAGGACTGACCTGCTATTGCCACTCCGTGTTCAACCACAATTCTCATTAGGAAACAACATGGAATAGTTTTAGCTGCAAAAAGGCACCCAAGAGAATAACAGAAATATATTAGGTTAACTGTTGGATACACGGCATTGCCTGTATACCAAAACAAAAATATCCTGGGAGAGATCTGAGCTATGGCAGAAACAGAGTCAGCTAACAACTGTCAGCTGGGATTTTTGAATATCATTTAAATCCAGCAAGCACCATTTGGGAGCAGGTGACTTCCAAGGAGGATGGGGAAATGAAATTCTGCTAGCTATGGGAATAGAAAAAGAATGGAATTTGGTACCTCTCTCTGTCTCTTTTGTTGTGTTTGAGAGATTTTATTTTTTCCATGCAGGCAAAACTTCAATTCTCACCTATCTACATAGATAAAATAATAGGCCCTATCCACACACAGTGCATAGTACTTCACAGGCAATGTATAAATATGTATTTCTTACAGAAAGGTAAGGAAGAAGTAAGCATATGAGGAAAGAAGAAAGGGGCGAAGAATCAACCCTGAATTAACACTCACAGAGAAAAAGAACTGAGAGAAGTGAGTTCAGATGGGGCTGAGCTTAGGCATTAGAATGCTTATATTTTAGCCTCAAGCTGTAAGTGGCAGCTGGCTGCATGGCCCTGGCCAGGTGGTCAGCCACCACTCACTAGGAGAATTTGGCATTCAAGTCAAGCAGCTGCAAAGTGAAAACAGACCAGCAGCTTTGTAGGAACAGAGGTATGGGCCAGTTTCTGGTTCCAGGCTCCCAGCCAGTCATGATAGGAGAGGGCTGAGGACACCTGCCCGTGACCATAATGGAAAGCATAGAACTAGTTTATAACACAGAGCACCTAACAGGAAAGACCACAATCCAAGATGTCAATAAGGCTGTCTGAGTTAAGAGCTCAGGGGATGGGGATGGGATAATCATGTCTTAAGTGTGGCATGTTTTGGAGAAAAGATGATGCTATGACAATGAACAGGACCTTGGGAGCTCTCTGCCCCCCTCAAATCTTTTAGTAGTAATGATTCAAATAAAGTGCAGAATTACACGGCGAATTTGTGACACAGTGAACTTGTGAACAGGTCTGCTGACTCTTAGCCCAAAGCTCTTACGCAACTGGCTTAAAGCAAATAATTGCCATTTTTACCCCCCTTGCTTTGCTCAATAGCAATATTCAAAGGTTGTTCATAGGTGTACCAAAACTATTGAAATAATCTTTAATTTTCTCCTCCATTAAAATAATTTCAAGTGCTTTTCCTAAATAGACATGAAAAAATAAAAATTGCCCTAAATACAGTTTTCCTATTACAGCATTCAAAGGACACTTATTTTATAACTCTATACCCATTCAAAAAGGGCACAATTCAAAACGAATTACAGTGTATAGACTTTGTCCCTGCCCTCTGCATTATTTTCAAAAACAAGAGGCTATAATTATGGTTATGATACTGCAACACATTCTGGAAATTTAATCTTATAATTTCATTAGCCATAAAATTTTTCACCCCTTTAGGTCTGTATTATAATATTTCATTTATCTAAATCTAAGGGAGGTGGCAAGGGTTATTTGGCATTTCTTAGCAAATCTTTTAAATTCTCATTTGGATTGCAAGTGTCTGAAGGGCTGTATGCAATATACCTCGTGTATAGGAAAACAAAGGTGCTAAAAGTGAATGAACAAGCCAGTGCCAGGATTGGAAGTAGAATCTAAAGTTTCCTATATGCATTCATATACAGCACATTGTTTCTTATATTCAGTGTCTGTATCTCTTCTTCATGTCTTAACACAGATTTCTCTTATTTGTGGAAGGAAGCACACGTTTGAACATCATTCATGGCTGTTGTAGCATGAAGAACACGGTGCTGAATTTAGATGATTGTAAGTTAATTCCTTTGTCTTCTTTTACTTATTTTCTTGTCTTTTTTGGCATCATGCATAAAGAATGGCATATATATAATACGTAGTTAAAAACAAGAATAAGTCAGCATCTGTGTATCCCCCACACAGCTTAAGAAACAGAACTGTATTGATTATTCTGGGCGTCTTTTTCCAAATCCTTCTCTCTCCATTCCAGAGGATTTGCTAAGATCTATCATTCTTTTGGTTTTCTTTATATTTTTACCAAATATATGTGTTCCTAAATAATATGTTGTCTCCCTTTGCATATTTTGAAGTCCATATTAGCAGAATCATAGTCTTCTGTTAGAAGTTTTTATTCAACATCATAAGTTTTAGGGGTTTGTTTCCTTTTAATTTTATACTAATTTATTTTTACTTGACAGTAACTATATATATGGAGAACAATATGAGGTTTTGATCTATGTATACATTGTAGGAAGATTCAATCAAGCTAATTAACATAGGAAAAGCAAGTTAAAACTACAGTGAGATTTCATCTCACAGCTATTAGAATGGCTATCCTCAAAAAGATGAAAATGGAACAGTGTTGGTTAGGATGTGGAGGAAAAGGAACTTACTGTTGGTGAGAATGCAAATCGGTACAGCCATTTTGAAAAATAGGGCGGAGTTTCTTCAAAAAAATAAAAATAGAACTACCATATGATCTAGCAGTCACACTCCTGGGTATATATCCGACGGAAATGAAACCAGTATTTCAAAGAGATATCTCCTCTCCATCAGTCATTTCAACATTACTCACAACAGCAAAACTATGGGCTATTCACATTTTTTATGGTTATCTCTATTGACATGTATGGCTGTATTTTATTTATAGCATTCCATTAGATATACATGCCACAATTTACCTGCCTATTCTTACATTTGGGTACTTTCCAAAAATTTTTCCTCCGTTAAAAACAATGTAATTGTCTGCATTCATGTTCATATCTCCTTGTACACAAGTTCAGTTCAGTTTTTTCATCTCTCAATTGAGAATAAAAATAGCTACATTCCAGGGCTCTTAATGATGCCAACATTCACATTCTTAATCCACAAGACAGTCATTATTTTTAACATTAAATGAGCATGTGTACAATAAGTACACAGAGCAGAACAAGGGCTGGTTTATATGACATGTTCCGTAAGTCTTTCTTCACTCTCTGGTAAGGATGAAGAGATGACTTTATTCCTTCATAGAAGGAGTTGCTTTATGCACTTTGCTATGTGACTTAGAGATACAGAAACTTCTGACTCAATATTCAAGGCTGCTATTTGGCCTCTAGTAAGTGCAGATCTGTGTGCTTTAATTATTACTACATGTCAAAGGGACTAAAGCAGTGATATCACATGCTGCACGATGAGAGAGAAGCTGTGGCTTCTTGCTTTCCCAGGATTTGTCAGCATTATCTTCCTGGATAGAGTCCAGCTGGCTCAAGTTGTATGAAGCAAAAACAAAGTGCATTCTTTTGACCCAGATACAGCCTCTAGATATGGAAAATGCAGCACTGTCCTTTGTGGATCACCTCATATTCATGTCCTGGCTATCTGATCCAGTTTTCTGCCAGAAACGCTGCCACTCTTGATGATCATAGAAAATACTATATGTTAGCCATCAACATTACTTTGATGCTGCACATCTTTAGATTCTTGCTATGAGCCAGAAGCAAAACAGATACGCCAGGGACAATGGTGATAGCATATCTTCTCAAGGGACAATGGTGATAGCATATCTTCTCAAGGGAAAATGGTGATAGCATATCTTCTCAAGGGAAAATGGTGATAGCATATCTTCTCAAGGGAAAATGGTGATAGCATATCTTCTCAATAGTTTGAAAAAAAAAGTCATGGCACCTAGTTTCTCTGTGTGTTTTTGTTTGTTTGTTTTTCAACCAGTCTTCTTCATTACAATTTTCTTTGGGGTAAAACTTCTGTCACAATTTCACTTTCTACCCATCTTCTTCCCTTATTCACATCTCTTAAGGACTTTTCTCAAAAACAGTATCTAGAATCTTATAAATTTATGTGATTCCCAGCCTAATCAACTTCGGAAAAAGGGAAAGAAGAAAATCTTCCATAGGTGAAACAAACTAAAAAAAAAAAAAAAAAAAAAAACCATTTGAAACTCTGAATTTGTATTTTCTGTTACTAAAATAAGACTTTTCCTTCCTCTTCTTCTCTCCCCCTTTTTAATGCTACCTCCTATTTGGTTAATATTCAATTATACATGACAGTTGGTGTGAAAATTGAACTCTATTAAGTGTGGCTAATAAAAGAAAAGAGAGAGAGAGAGGACTGCGGAAGAGCCAACATATTCAGAAATCCTCTTTGAAAATCTCCTGAGCATTGCATTCAGTTAGATTGCAATTCACTTTGGTTATTTACTTTCCTAATTTTTCCAAAGAGGTGGTGGGTAAGCATTTAAAAAGAGCATGCAACAACAAATATTGCTCTTCTGAGGCTGCTCCCATGTGTTCCAGACACGAGAAGTCAACGCCAAAAGCGCATAAACATTTGATGTAGACAACACTGTGAAGCTGATGCTTTGGGGGAAAATTTCTTGAGATGTACAAAATATTATTATTCATGTAGCTAGTTTGGGGAAAGAAACCAGAAAAAGCAAACCACTTCATCTCTGAACACTGTGGCCAGTACCAAACTTCAGTATCGTGTGGGGGAGGACTCTGCTTCAATGACAATACTGTAGGCATAACAATAGAAGTAGAAAGGAATGATAGAACAGAAGAGCCAAGTAGCCTCAGGGTTGGCTTGCCCCAGGAAGAGAAATCAGGTTTTGTAAAACAACACAGAGAATGCCAATCAAGGCACACATATTGCTTCTGAGCCATTTTCTCAGCACTAATTGCAGACTTTATTACACAGTGTAGTATCATAAGTTAATGATGACTGGTGGAATACTCTGAGGAAAGGAGGCACTAGGGAACCAGACCAGAACAGATCAAGGCCACCCCTTACTTAAAACTAATAGGCTTAATGTAAAAGCCACACAGCAACACCAGTGGGAGGAAATTTTGCCAACTCAGAGGCAGAGAATAAAAACTCAAGTGAGAATGAGGCTGACATTGACACTGTTCAGTCTCATCAAGTGGCTGATGAGGATAAGGACGCTACATCATTCCCTGAGGATAGAAATGAGCCAAATAATGACAACATGTGGGAGAGAGACAATTTAAAGAATTCGGAAAGCATGACAATTAGATCTCAGTGTCTGATGAGGGGAACAGTGCAAATGAACCACTTAACATAGCTAAGTCAATATACACCCAAAATATATTAGGTACAAATGATGTAAAATAGATGCCTAGTAGGCAGAGCATGGGACCAGGGAAATCTTCCATGACCATACATAGAGAAAGCATTTCTATAGCAAGCCATGAACTAAGAATAGAAGGGGCTACAAAACCAAAAGTCTTTGTCTTTAAGGTGATTGACAGACATCTAAAGTCAGCACCATATCATCAGGCTACAGCCAGCAAATGGAAACGATGCTAGTTAGTTCGAAAGAGGGGGTCTAATGTAAGAAATGTTCTAAAAGTTACTGGAGCTGGGTGCCGTGGCTCACGCCTATAATCCCAGCACTTTGGAGGAGGAGGCTGACGAGGGCAGATCACCTGAGGTCAGGAGTTCAAGACCAGCCTGACCAACATGGTGAAACCCTGTCTCTACTGAAACTACAAAAAATGAGCTGAGTGTGGTGGTGCATGCCTGTAGCCCCAGCTACTTTGGAGGCTGCGGCACAAGAATTGCTTGAACCAGGGAGATGGAGTTTTCAGGGAGCTGAGATTGTGCCACTGCATGCCAGCCTGGATGACAGAGTGAGACTCCGTCTCAAAAAAAAAAGTACTGGAAGACTCAACAATAGAAAAGGGAACATTGGACTAACACAGTGATAGTAATCTTAGCATGTAAGGAAAAAGCAAAGAAGCTGAATTATCAGAACTCTAGAAGAGAGGCCTTGAGAAGCTGTGATTCAGATCTCTTAGGAACAAGAACCTCTGACTACTCTGCGGGTATCTCAAAAGCTCAAAAGACGTACCCTGCTGAACTGAAGGAAAGTGTGCTACCAGACTGTTACTAGTTTCTCCAAAGAAATGTAACGAGGCTGGTTCTCAGAATGTGGAAGAATGCAAGAAACCGGAACCAATAGCTACTTCAGGATTAAGAGTGACTGCTGAGACTAGGCTGGCAGGAGCAGTAGACACCTGGAAGAAGCAAGTGCCTTCTCACTCCAACTACCTTTTATCCTCCTCTAGTGGCCTCTATTGGCAGAACTAACAGGGAAATGGCTGGCAAAGGAGAAATATAGTTTGCAGAGCCCCGAGCATCACAGAACTGCAATACAATATAGTTAATAATTGTCACCGCAGGGAATATAAATTACTACAGCCATTATGGAAAACATTATGGAGGTTCCTCAAAAAAGTAAAAATAGAACTACTATAAGATCCAGCCATCCCATTTCTGGGCATATATCCAAAGGAAATGAAACCAGTAACTAGAAGAGGTATCTGCACTCCCTTATTCATTTTAGCATTATTCAGAATAGCCAAGATATGAAATCAATCTAAGTTTTCATCAACAGATGAATGGATAGAGAAAACGTGGTATATGGTAGTCCCTCTTAGTCAAGAGAGACATGTTTCATGACCCCCAGTGAATGCCTGAACTCTTGGATTGTACTAAACAGCAGCAACTAAGCAGGAAAATGTAAGATTTCATCACACTGCTCAGAAATGACATGCAAATTAAAACTCAAATTGTTTATTTCTGGAATTCTCCATTTAATATGTTTGGACTATGGTTGGTTGCAGGTAAGTGAAACCAAGGAAAGCAAAATCATGGAGGAGGGGTACTACTGTATACATAATGGAATTCTATTTAGGAAAAAAGAAGGAAATTGTGCTCATTTATGACAACACGTATGAACCCAGAAAACTTTAAGTGAGATAAGTCAGACACAGAAAGATAATTCATGATCTCACTGATATGCAGAATCTAAAAATGCTAAACTTACAAAAACAGAAAATAGAATGGTGGCACCAGGGACTGGGGTAAGGGAGAGTCAAATACATAGGAAAATCTAACAAAGAGTATTACAAACTATATCCTTCAACCTGAGGGCCACAGAAAATCAGAAGTATTTATTAGAGGCTAATAGTGCTAAAATTTCAGTTTGTAGTCTTAGGAAAAGATGACATAGTTGATGCCCTGTTTATATGCTTATACAGCAAAAAATAATAATAATTAAAGCTTTTCTCAGTCTAAGTTTACCTATAACACGAAATAAACTCAACAGTTTGTCTTAGTAAGGTAAGGGGTAAGATAGTGAGTGTATCCTGAGTCTAGTTAATTCAAAAGTTTCATCATTACTAAAAGTATCAATTAGTTCTTTCACCATACCTTTTACCAGAGATGTTAATGAGAAGCAAAATGGATCATTAATGGACTGAGAAATATTCAAATGTATGGAGAAGTGAGAAAATAAAAACAATGTGAATAGCCTAGAACTGGATAATTGGCCTCTGAATAATTAAGTCAATTCTATGAAAGTATCCTCCCTAGGAATCCCTATTTTTACAGCAATACACTGAGATGACAATTAATTTACGTAAGGGATGAAGCACAAAACAGATATAATTGCTACAATGATTGTAAAAAGCCAAATGAAAAGAATTATTTCAGAAGCAAAGAAGAAGAAAAAGAACAGAAAAAAAAGACTTAAGATGAATTTTCCTTATTCCAATTCGTTTGTTTGTATTCATGCAAAAGGTGTTATAATATCTTTGCTAACATATCATGAGTTAGAACATAAATGCATACGTACAAGTCACATTAAGAAAAAGGACACAGACAAACCTAGATACAATTACAGTGCAGATATTGGAAAGCACATTAGAAGTGCTTGCCTTGGTCTGAGGTATCCTACACGGTCATACATCTTGTGAACTGTGTATGACTGTTGCTCAGGGCGTTTCACAAAATACAGTTAGCTTTTGTTGTGCTTAGCTATTGTCACAAAATACTGCAAAACAAACAAACACAAACTTCAGGGGATGGAAACAAATGGACTGTTCTTATGAATTGGCAGGTTGGCTGTTTTAGTTAATTGAGGGCAGGCTCACTGTTGAGGGCACTGGTGGCTCTGCTTCTCCCTGCAGATGTTGGGGTTCATCTACTTCACACTGCAGTTCACTTGGTCAGCTGGAATGATTCTCTTCTATATCTTCTATCCTTTTATCAGCTAGCTTACCAAGCCAGTGTTTCTGAATGGCAATGGTGAGGTGTAAAAGTGAAAATGCATGAGGTATTTTTTCCAGATTTATTGAGATATAATTGACAAATAAAAATTACATATGCTTAAGGTATAGGCATTATATTTTTATATACATATACATTGTGAAATGGTTACCAATCTCAAGCTAATTAACATGTCCATCACCTCGTATAGTTAACATGTTTTTTGTTTGGTGTGGTGAGAACATTTAAGATCTACTCTCTCCAAATACTTCAAGTACTTAGTTGTGAATTATTGACTAAGTCACCACGGTATACGTTAAATCTTCAGAACTTACTCATCCTGTATAACTGAAACTTTGTACTCTTTGGCCAACATCTCTCCATTTCTCCCACTCCTCAACCCCTGAAAACCACCATTTTACTCTCTGTCTTGATTAATAAACTTTTTCAGATTCCACATACAAGTGAGATCATGTATTATCTGACTTTCTGTGCCTGGCTTATCTCACTTAAGATAATGCCCTCTCACAAATAACAGGATTTCCTTCTTTTTTATAGCTGAATAATTTCCACTATGTACCACAATTTCTTTATCCATTTATCCATACATGGACACTCTGATTGATTCCATATCTTTGCTATTGTGTATAACACTGCAACGAACACACAAATATAGATAGCATTTTTGAAATACTGAGTTCATTTCCTCATATGTTCCTAGTAGTGAGATTGCTGATTATATATGGTAGTTCTGTTTTTAATTTTTTGAGGAAACTCCACACTGTTTTCCCTAATGGTTGTACCAATTTACCTTCCCACCAACAGTGTACAAAAGTTCCTTCTTTTTTGAAACACTCAAAAACACTTATCTTTTGTCTTTTTCATAATAGCAATCTCAACAGATGTGAGGTAACATATCATTGTGGTTTTAATTTGCATTTCCCTGATGATTAGTGACACTGGGTGCCTTTTTAGATGTCCATTGGCCATTTTTGTGTATTCTTTGGAGAAATGTCTATTCAGGTTATTTACCTATTTCCTAAGTGAGTTACTTGCTTTTTTGCTTTTGAGTTCTTTGTATACTTTGGATTTTAACCCCTTATAAAGTATATTTGCTAACATTTCATCTCATTCTGTAGGTTGCCTGTTCACTCTGTTGACTGGGTTTTTTGGTGTGTGTTTGTGTTTCTTTTTTGTTTCTAAGCAGAAGCTTTTCATTTAAGGCAATCTCACTTATCTATTTTTTTTTTGTTTTTTGTTCTTTTAGTGCCATATCCAAAAAAAAAATATTGCCCAGACCAATGCCAAAACCAATGTCCCTTATGCTTTTCTCTAGTACTTTTAGTTTCAAGTCTTATCTTTAAGACTTTAATCCCTTTTGAGTTGATTTTGTACATGGTGTGAGATAAGGCTCCAGTTTCATTCTTCTGCATGTGGATGTCCAGTTTTCCCAACATAACTTACTGAAGAGACTATCCTTTCCCCGTTGTGTTTCATTGCCATCTTTGTTAACGATTCATTGACTCTAAATGCTTGGATTTATTTCTGGGCTCTCTATTCTGTTCCATTAGTTTATATGTCTGTTTTTATGGCAATATCATACTGTTTTGTTTACTATAGCACTGTAGCATATTTTGAAATTAGGTATTGTGATGTCCCAGCTTTATTCTTCATGCTCAAGATTTCTTTGGCTATTCTGGGTTGTTTGTGGTTACATATGAATTTTAGATTTTCTATTTCTGTGAAAAATTACATTAGAATTTTGATAGAGATTTTATTGAATCTATGAATTGCTTTGGATAGTATAGACATTTTGACAATATTAAATCTTCTAATCCATGAATTAGAATTTTTTTGAGACAGTGCTTCTCTCCCATTGTTGCAAGACTGTTCCTTAGGTCAGCTAAAAATAGGGTTTTTGTCGATCCTTTGGCCATGAAAATTTAGGCTCACAGATGGTTTGAAGGGTGAGTAAAGCAAGGTTTTATTGGGTGAAAATGAAGAAAAAAGGGAAACAGGGACTCTTGCTAGGCCAGAGTTCCTGACAGAGTGCTTCCAGCTGCCATTCAAATCCCAGGTTCCACACAGGAAGAAAAGGGGCCAGGCTCCTACCCCCTGCAAATGGAGTGAACTTCCTGAAGTTCCACCCCAGAGGGCAGGCTGGTTTCTGGGGACCCCCTCCCACCTGGCTGTCTCATTCCCCACTCTAAAGAGGTACATCTAACTGCCATTAGATTAAGGACAAGAACAAAAACCGATCTTAACTGATTCCTGCTGATAGTGTCGCTCTTTTGCAGAAATGGCAGTCAGAGCTCCCTCAGAGGCCTACCTAAGGCTTCCCAGCAGAAAGGGCCATTGTCAGAGGCTCCAGTTGCATTAATGGAGTTTGATGGCCTGACGGCAAGAACCGACAAACCAGGTTATTAGAAAGCAAGCATCAAAAAAAGGGGAGAGGTACAAACAGCTAAAAAATTCCAAGGCCGGCCGGGCGCGGTGGCTCAAGCCTGTAATCCCAGCACTTTGGGAGGCCTAGACGGGCGGATCACGAGGTCAGGAGATCGAGACCATCCTGGCTAACACGGTGAAACCCCGTCTCTACTAAAAAATACAAAAAGCTAGCCGGGCGAGGTGGCGGGCGTCTGTAGTCCCAGCTACTCGGGAGGCTGAGGCAGGAGAATGGCGGGAACCCGGGAGGCGGAGCTTGCAGTGAGCTGAGATCCGGCCACTGCACTCCAGCCTGGGTGACAGAGCAAGACTCCGCCTCAAAAAAAAAAAAAAAAAAAAATTCCAAGGCCTTTTATCAGTTTGCACAGGGAGAGGGAGTCCTAAAGCCTGACTGGAAAAAAAAAAAAAAATTTCACCCTTTTGCCAGCATGTTGGACTTCTGAGTTCTGATTTCCCTTTCCCTGAACCCAATCCTAAGCCAACCAGTTTAAGGTTTGGGAAATTCACTCTTTCCAGTTTGGAGGATGCATCTGAGGGGCATGTCCCATAGTACAGAGACACAATAACATATCAGTGAAGAGAGAACAGAGGGGGAGAGAGGAAAAAGAAGGTGCCTTTTAAAGGAGACCCATGGGCTCAGGATGCATTCAAAAGGGGTACAGACTGAAGATAAATGGCCACCCATTGCGAAAGAGGGGAGCAGGCATCACTGGTTCCCTTCTCTTTCTAGCACATACTCTTGGCAAGTGAGGACAGAGAGAAGAGCATCCTCTTCCCGTCTTCCATCCTTGTATCCCTGAGCTCTGGCAACCCTGGCAGGTGCCACCATGAGTACCAAAGTGGCTTGTACCCATGAAGCAAGATGGCCCAGAGAACAGGAATTATCCATTCTAACCTATGTCTCTTTCTCACGTACTGTCAGTGGCCTTGGAGTTCTCTAGACCTCATTTATGCCATGAATACTCATGTGGAACAGGAAGCTTGGGCTTGGCTTAGTCAGCAGGAATCACGCGCACTGTGCCTTTTAACTTCCATTATCATCTGCCTCTGGATCCCACAGATCCAATTTTCTTTCCTAGTGCCTTTGACCCGAAGCTTGGAATTGAATCTGGGACAAAAATATGTCTCAGGGGGATGAACTCCTTATAAGCCGAATGCTAAGGTGAAACCGTGGAACTGAGTCCTCTTCCAACAAGGGAGAGGAAAGGATGTCCTGTGATATGCCCAGATAACTGGCGGCTCCAGTTATGCTTGCTGGGATTTGGGTGCAGGGCGCTTGGCTTTGGTTAGCTTCCTTGGTCTTACCTTCCCAAAAAGGAAACCTCTGGGTGAGGAGCATCCTATTTATTCCCATCACCTGGCAGGATTTGCAGGACAATTGCTCAGAAATGGAATATTCATACAGATTTTTACATTACTCATCACTTTTGTTCTTTCTGAGCTGCAGTCAGAGATTGTGGGTTGGTTCATAGGAACAAGCAGGATTAGTCTAAAATATAGGCAAACGCTTAAAAACGGCTAAGTTTAGAAATTAATAACAAATGTATGATGAGGTTTGAAACATAATTTCTCTCTCTAGTTCTCATTTTTGTTAAGAAAACAAATCATCATACGACTGAGTTGTTTGCAAACTAGACTTTAGTTTTATACTTGGACTGACTATTTGCATAAAGTGCAACAAGAATAATTATTTCTACATAGGACTCTTGGATTGGCCTATGTAATTTGATGGACGTTTGTTCCACAAAGAATCTCAGAAAAGATCTTTTAAAGCCAAATCCAGCCATGGGTTTATCCTCAAATACCTGTGAGTTGGGTGATCCTCTCCTCTTAAGGTCCCAAGATAAACTTGAAGCTCCTGGACCTGTTAGAAAGTGACATTCTTTACTGACCACAGGTCAGGAACCCTGTACAGCGACTGCATTGGCAAGAGTAGGAGACCAGTTTCCCCAGTGGGCTTTTATCGGCTCTGCAAGTCAAGACTGACTCCTTAAAAGGAAGCATACCCTTCCAGTCAAAGCCTTGTGTAAAACAACCACTTTCTCCAATTGTGTCCTGTTGCAAAAGAAAAATGGATTCTTATTGCACTGATGCAAACAACCATACTGCCGTAAGTTAAGAATACTCAGTTTCCAAATTCTAGAGGAATCAGGCAGAGAGAAACAAACATGCTCCAAATTTGGATCCCAGAAGTATACCTTACTTAAATATTAAAGGCCATAAACAGTTTAAAATAAGTTACCTTGACTCTGAAAAACAAAACAAGGAGCAGCAACATTCCAAGCAAAAATTAAAAGGATTGCTTCAGCTTCCTGCCTTCAGTCCATTTAGTTAACACGTTTTGTTTAATATAAACAAACATTTCAGCTCTTCACGGGTCCTGTACATTTTTCTTTATTCCAATGTTACAACAGCTAAAGTTATTAGAAGCCTGACTGTCTCAAATATAATCAGAAATTGTATTTAAGAGCAACTGTCAGAGTCCTACAGCTTCTTATAAACCATCTTTTGAAAAGGTTTTAAAATAAGACAAGGATTGTCTGTGAATACCAAAATCTCCGGGGTAGTTACAGTTAGAAACACAATTACAAATTGGTTCTCTCTCTGATTTACAATAGCTTAATGTAAAAACCTTAATTATGGTTGAGAGCATATATTCAGACATTAGCATTATTCACCAAGATATAGCCTAAGGAAGATTGAGCATCATTTTGGCAGTCCCATGTACCTAAACATGTCAAATAATCCTGTTTAGCTCTCTTTTCTGGACACTTCAGAGGCCCTCTGAAGTACCTGAAAAGCCAGGTGCCCGGGAAGACAATTTTGAGACTGAAGTTTGACTTGGGAAGGCTGTTAAATGTTCGAGGTTTAAAACAATTGATATTGTGAAATAGAATTCCAGATTACTATAAGTTATTTATTTTGCCAAAACAAAGACTCAGAAATTTTTAAAAAGCAAAAACCTTTTATAACCCTTTAGAAATTTTGCCAAGGAGCAGATCAGCACCTTAGGAACCCTTGTTATGCTTTTATTTCAATGCTCGATTTACAGAAAAATCATATAATACCCTTTTTTGAATTTAGTCAATATGTTCACATAGAGAACTTCTTCCGCAAGATTAATTTCTACTGAAAGAACACATTCCTCCACACATCACAGCCTTGAGCCCAACACATCACATCCCCCCATATGCCTCCACTTCCTGGGCCCGACACAAACACATTCCTCCATATATCACAACTTTAGAAGAAAAACCACACCTGGAGAAGCTCCGATAAGGTTACAACCGTTTGTAAAAGCGCAGGAACCAATAGGAAGGCTGCTAAAAGCATAACTTAAAATGTAAACCAATTATAATGCTGTAACCTAGAGAAATGTCTTGTTCCTCTGCAACCTGACAAGTCCTGTTTACCTCAAGCTATAAAAAGCAAGCGCACGCATTGTTCGGGGCCCTCTTGAATGCTGTGGAATGGAGGGACCAAGTTCGAACTTGCAGTAAAGATCCTTGCCGCTTGGCTTTGACTCCGGACTCTGGTGGTCTTCTTTGGGGAATAAACGGTCTGGGCATAACACTACAGTTCTTCCACCCCTTCTTTGAACCTTCAGCTTTTTTCTAATTTAACTCAAAACAATCCTTTAACCCTAGGTAAAACTTTACATTTCCATGCCTTCTTATAACCTTTTGTGAAAAAAAAACACATTTTACTGTTCTTACACACCTTGCAGGTAAATCTATTTCTAGTAGTTTCAATGAAGTCCTAGCAATTTTTAACTTTAAGGTAAAACTTGGTAAGTTGTTTTAATTGTGTGTTAAGTGTAGTCAAGGTTTGCCTTCTTAATTAAGGGCACGGTTAGTTTCCTACGTCCCCAGGCCTTACCAATTGTGAAGCCAGCAAGTCAAACAGTTCTCAAAACCCAAAAAGCAGTTTGCAACTTCAAAACACTTAACAAACTTTGCATCTGACCTACATAGTTTAGTTCCCATATTTACATGATAATGACAGTTGCATTTTACCAATAATCTTTAAGGCTGTTTTTATTTCTCAAAGATTAAAGTCACACGAACTGAAAGGTACCACAGCTTTTAACTTGTCTTAAAAAAAAAACTTGGTCTAAATGCTTGTCTTTCTTTTTCTTTTTGAGAGGGTGTCTCACACTGTTGCCCAGGTTGGAGTGCATGCGCAGTGGCATGATCTCCGCTCACTGCACCCTTTACCTCCCAGGTTCAAACGATTCTCCTGCCTCAGCCTCCCGAGTAGCTGGGATTACAGGTGCCCGCCACCACACTAGGCTAATCTTTTTTTAGTAGTGACGGGATTTCACTATGTTGGCCAGGCTAGTCTAGAACTCCTGTCCTCCTGATCCACCCACCTGTCTTTCTTTAGGAAAATTAATTAGAACTCGTTTTACAGACATCACACACAGTACACACAGGCAGAAGAAAACCCAGTCGCTGGGTGGGGCTCTTTAAGAGGCAGGGCTAGAAAAATGTGCAGCTATCAAACCAGAAAAAAACTTACCCCAAGGCAGGGTTGCCAAAGGAAGCCTTGCCACAGGAGTTACAAGCCATGCCCTCAGGATGTAAAGAAAGATGGAAGCTTATTTCAGCCAAAACTTTGCTGAGAATACACACAGTGATATTTGGGGGTGTGGTGGCGAGCGGGCGGGGTTGGGGGGGACTGGCCTAGTAAAATGTCTTCTACAAAAAAAAAAAAAAAACTTTAAAAACGAACTGCCCACAGCGTGAAGAGCAAAGAAAAGAAACAGTTAAAAATGCCTGTTTGGCCGGGCGCAGTGGCTCAGGCCTGTAATCCCAGCACTTTGGGAAGCCGAGGCGGGCGGATCAGGAGGTCAGGAGATCGACATCACCTTGGCTTCCACGGTGAAACCCCGTCTCTAGTAAAAATACAAAAAATTAGCCGGTCATGGTGGCTGGTCCCAGCAGTCCCAGCTCCTCGGGAGGCTGAGGCAGGAGAATGGCGGGAACCCGGGAGGCGGAGCTTGTAGTGAGCTGAGATCCGGCCACTCACTCCACCCTGGGGACAGAACCAGATTCCGTCTCAAAAAAAAAAAAAAAAAAAGCCTGTGAAAGAACCTCTTATTCTTATGCAACTGGTTCCTTCACCGGGGAGAAAAGTTTAAGCTTAATTACAGCCCCATGAAGTAAAACCCTTTGGCTGGGGAAGGGGAAGGGGAAGGCTGCAGCGGCTTGTGGCTGCGAACCTATCAGCCAGCTGTGTGGGGCCCCTGGGTCACGTGTCCCGGTGACGGCAGGGAGGGGAGGGGCGGGGAGGGGAAGCGAGGAGCCCCGACTTGCCTGTTCGTTCTGAAAAAGGAAGGACAGGGCCTTCCCCTGGCCCCCGGGAGCAACCGGCTTTGGGGGCATGTTACCCCCACCCTCTGAACTCCAAGGATAAAAGTGCTCAGGAGCAACAGTGAGAGGTTTTGGGTCCCCATTTCACTTACCACTTCTCCAGCCCCACCTTGTGCGCCACAGATGTTGCAGGACTTTTCTTCAGTTTAGATAAAGACAGGGTCTTTGTCTGTCCCATGGCCATAAAAACTTAGGCTCACGGACGGATTGAAGGGTGAGTAAAGCAGGGTTTTATTGGGTGAAAAGGAAGAAAAGGGGGAAACAGAGACTTTCACTAGGCCAGAGTCCCTGCTCCAGTACTTCCTGCCCGCCCTTCAAATCCCAGGTTCCACACAGCGAGAGGAGGGGCTGGGCTCCTTCCGGCTACAAATGGCAGGAACTTCCGGAGTCTCCACCCCAGGAGGCAGGCTGGCAGCGGGTTTTCCGGTGGCCCTCTCCCACCCCACTGTCTCACCATCACCCAGGCTAGAGTGCGGGGGCCTGATCTTGGCTCACTGCAGTCTCAACTTCTCAGGCTCAAGTGATTCTCTCAAGAATTCTTCTAATGATTATCTTTCCATTTATTTGTGATTTCTTCCATTTTCTTCATCATTGGTTTATAATTTTCAGTGTACAGATCTTTCACCTCCTTGGCTAAATTTATTCCTAAGTATTTTATTGTTTTTGATGCCATTGTAAACGGGACTTAAAAAAATTTTTTTTTAGGTAGTTCATTGTTTTGTGTATAAAAATGCAACCGATTTTTGTATGCTGATTTTATATCCTGCAACTTTATTGAATGTATTAATTAATTCTGACAGTTTCTTGGTGAAATCTTTGAAGTTTTCTGCAAATAGGATCATGTCATCTGCAAATAGAGATAATTTTACTTCTTTTTCGAATTGGATGTCTTTTATTGTTCCTTCTTGCCTAATTATTCTAGCTAGGACTTCAAGTGCTATATTGACTTGAGGAGAGGGTACCCTTATCTTGTTCGTGATTTTATATGAAAAGCTTTTAGCTTTTCACACTGAAATATGATGTTAGCTATAGGTTTGTCCTAGAAGGCCTTTATTATATTGAAGTATTCTCTTTCTATACCTAATTTGGGAAGAGGTTTTATCATAAAAGAATGTTGAATTTTGTTAAGTGCTTTTTCAGCATGTATTGAGATAATCATATGATTTTGATCATTCATTCCATCTTTTAAAAATACAGCGTCACTTTTGACAATGTGTTGTTGACTAAAAGCAAGCCATATTCTAAGCCCCAACTCAAAGGGCAGAAAAAAACTTCTGCCCATGAAGAAACATAGTGAAAATGTGGTTGCTGGGAGAGGTAAAGAATTGAAGCCAATTATTCAGTCTACAGCAAAATTCATCTCTATTTCAGAAAAAGAATGTATTGTATCCAATATGCCGGGGAAGTCCTCATTCTTTGAGTCATTTAGTATGGCAGAATTTTACAGTGAGGGGTAAATAAAATGTTTCTCTCCTAAAGACTGAAATAAGACTTTAAGTAAAAACTAATTGGCCAGGCATGGTGGTTCATGCCTGTAATCCCTGCACTTTGGGAGGCCAAGGTGGGCAGATCACCTCAGTCAGGAGTTCGAAATCTCGGTCAGGAGGAGTTCGAGACCAGCCTGGCCAACATGGCGAAACCCTGTCTCTACTGAAAATACAAAAATGAGCCGGGCATGGTGGCAGACACCTGTAATCCCAGCTACTCAGGAGGCTGAGGCAGGAGAATCGCTTGAACCCGGGAGGCAGAGCTTGCAGTGAGCCAAGTTCATGCCATTGCACTCCAGCCTGGGTGAAAAGAGCGAGACTCCATTTCAAAAAATAATAGTAATCTGCAAATTGCTGTAATAGAAAAAAAAATGCTCAATTTATGGCAAATCATCAGTGTCAAATGCTTGAATAAGAAAAATTCTTTCTCGACAGAACATCAGTCCAAAAATGACGATTATAGCAAACGATGAGTAAATGCAAAGGCTACAGCTGGTCTACATTGGGCTTCTATGTTAATTAGGAAAAGACTTTCTCTCTGGACAAAGACAAATGACATCAGGACTCAGGATTTGACAAGTGGATTGTGAACTGGATTTCAGTTCCCATCTGTTCTCAATCAAGTCTTATTTTTAGGGAAAATATAATCCTCATGGAAGAGAAGAAAGCAAAGAGTTACCTCCGGGTTCTTACTAATTGCGTTGATTTGCTTCATTATGTTGCTGTATCTTATAGATCATGTTAATTTAGCTTAATGTTTCTTGAAAATGGTAGCCATTACTTTCTTCTTTCCTACTTTTCCTCTACAAACATGTACTGAATTTCTACTACGTGTCAGGCATGTTCCAGAAACATCAGATATAGCAGGAACAAAATAGATAAAGTCCCTGCCCTCATATGGTTTATAGTGCAGTAGGAGAGACAGACAACAACCAGTAAACATAACAAATTAGTAAATTATAAAAAATGGCAGAGGATGGTAAGAGCTGTTCACAAAAGAACAGAAAAAAAGAACAGAAAAGGAAAAAGAAGGCTAGGTTGTTTCAAGAGAAAATAACCAGGACAAACCCTTTTAGAAACAATAGGTTTTTGGTTGTGGTGGTGGGGAAAGAGGGGTGTGGTGGTTCCATAGAAAACTTTGTTATTATTATACATAGTTCAGCAGTTTTCCCAGTGAGTATCCATAAATGACATTATGTAGGGAGAAATGAACCCTTCCTCTGTACTCCCACCTCAGTTCTGATTGAGTGCATGAGTCTATCCTTACTAGTACTCTGAGACCAAGCCTAAAAGAAAATTGGCTCAGAAGAAAAATCTGATAAAACATGAAATAAATTCATGCCTTTATATTTTGATAATCTAGGTTCACCTTTTTATATAATAACAAATGTAACTAAAGCAAGTGAAACGTCAGCAAAATTTTATAGGAGTTGGTTAAAATAAATGTATCTGTAATATAATCCATGCTATAGTTATACAGTGGATATAACATTTTTGTCAATTTAAAAATTGACTGTGTTGTGCCCATTGAGTTGAACTTAAGATAAATTTACTTATAACACTTTGTTTGTGCCATAGTGCTTAATAAATAGTTTAAAGTCTCGAAAACCTTTCCTTTCCCTCGGCTATGAATGAATCTATATAGCATTCAAAATGGTTGAATGTGCAAGTTGGGAAACGAGCACATTTGTTACAGTAACAACCTTCCAATGAATTATGTGCTTAAGTTGTTCTTGCAAGTTGTTTATTTTAAAATAGTCTCCAGCAGTGGTCCAGTTTTCTGCTTGAACATGATTACTTTAGAAATAAAAAACCAAAACTTAAAAAAAACAAAGCCTAAAATGCAGGTAATTGCTTAACCTTTGTGCTTGTACCAAACCAGGAAAAACACATTGAAGAGGGGGAATCATAATCATCCCACTTCAACAGTGAATTCTTAGTTTTTGAACTCTGCACCCTCTAAATTTTTGTTAGCGGTTCAGAGGCACTCTCACTTCCTACTTATGAAATATATAGTGTTATGTCCATGAAAAAAATTTTTATACGATTTGGGATCTGCATATTTTTAGAACCATAGAATTATAATATTGCTATCCTTTCCCTTGATTTGGTACATTGCATAACATTGCATACAGTAAAAGAATTTTCCTCTCCTAATCCTCTTTGATTGCTGTAACTTGGTTGATAAATGAATTCTGAGAAGAGTAATACATATGTCTCACTTTAAATACCTTAGGTTGGCTTATGTGCAAATGCAAAGGCCAGCTTCCCACATGTAATTGAAATGGAATAAAATGGAATTGAATCTCTCTCTAGTGAGTTAAAACTTCTCCACTTTGTGGGCTGAATTGTTGGCAACTTTCTAGGTTGCTGAGAAACATACCAATAAAAAGTTTGGAGATGAGAAACTTTTGACAGAATAGTCTTAATTTCAAATTTTAATCTCTATTTGTGCAGGCAATAAATACTCTGCTTGGCATCTAATGTACATTCAAGAAATGTTAGTTATATGACTTCCTATATATTACATACATAAACCTTTATAGTTTTTATTATAATTAATGAGGAGAGAATTTCTGCTTGCATTGTATAAAATAAGGGTCAAAACATATTTTTTGAAAAAATCCAAATAGTATTTTAGGCTTGCAGTCCATACAGTCTCCATCACAAGTAATCACCTCTGCTGTTGTAGCACAAAAGCAGTACATAAACACAACCAATACATAAATAAATGAGGTGCTCTGTTCTTCTGAAATTTTATATATGTAAACTGGTGGGAAGCAGGATTTAGCCAATAGGGTCTAGTTTACCCCAACCTAGACTACTTAAAATTGCACATGCAAGTTGAACTACAAAATGTCCACAAAATATGGAGTAAAACCAAAGGAATTTTGCTGTATGTAATTCAAAATGTTAATATATAAAGTTTCTGGACATTTCTGAGTTATTTCTGACTCATTGAAAAACAAACTATACAAATGTGACGTATTACATAATACTTATATTTAACTATTGTGTAGTGTTTAAAATAGCATTAAATTTGTTAAAAGAAAGAATCTTGTATTTCATTGGCCCTGTGATCCAAACATGTGAATACAATTAGGTGTGGAAATTTCCTGCTGACAACTGGGAAGTAACTCCACAACTGGAACTAATTTAAAGCTAAATCCTCGTCTCAATCTGTGACTGACTTATCATTTTTATTGTTATTAATGGTATTAATTAGTAAAATTATAAAGATATAAGCTTTAGTTCATCAGCCTCTTAAAGGGAAACGGGGGGAATGCTATCATGAAAACCTCCAGGGAAGAAAGGGAAAATTTTAAAAATATATCAGTTAGAGCTCTCAGCTGAGAGGTCACATGTAATTTCGTTAGTGTGATCTTTCAGAGTACTTTGATGCCTCTGTCTCAAAGGCAAGTTGATGTCAGCAAGACCCTCCAATATATTAAAGCAAAAATATTCAACCTAAATGTCTGAGAGAACAATATCACAAAATTGACATTGCTGGTGAAAGCCTGCCAAATCAAATTTATAAAAAAAGATTATAAAACGTTTTATAAGCAAAGGTCTTTCTACATGCTTAATAATATTTCTGCTAATGGCTTTCCTCTCCTAGAATTCCCCCTTTGTCATTTGATTTCTTTCATGTATCGCTCATGCATCTTAGTTCTTCCTAGTTTCTCTCAGATGTTACTCAGTGAATTAGAACCATTTGGCAGGCAGCCATATACTACCTGTAATGAAGAGTTGTGATTTTACTTAAGTTCTCTCTCTTAAAGATAGAATTGTTATCTCTGTGTTAGACGAGGTGGATGTGCAAAGCTTACCAGGGTAACTCTCTTAATGGATATGTTTATTTTCCATAACATGAATTGTGGTGACAACTAAATCAATGAACACAACTGCTGACCACTTCTAATAATGCCATGTCCTAAATAGGTATGCTATCGAGCTTACATGCAACGAATCTTTGAATCACTAATTTATGACTCATCGATTCTACCTCCATGTTTTATTGCCACTAGTTAAAGCAGCATGCTTCTTTTTTCAGATGATGAAACTGAAAAATAGATTTTCAAGAGCAAGGTACACTTGGGAGTGCAAACCAAAGTCAGATCATGGAAGAATCTCTTTGATCCTAATTCCCTGAATCACATACAGGTGTCGGACCTTCTTAGACTCCGCTGATATTAACTAGATGAGACAAGAGGTGACTTGTAGGACCAGACTCTGCTGTTCCAGTGTCTTTCCTACAGCAGTACTTCGCCCTGTCACAGTGTATAAAAGGCCCTCAGAGAACAATAGCACGAGCATTCCTTGTGCTTTATGCACAGCAGAGACAAGAAGAAATGATTAGGCCGGGCGCGGTGGCTCAAGCCTGTAATCCCAGCACTTTGGGAGGCCGAGATGGGCGGATCACGAGGTCAGGAGTTCGAGACCATCCTGGCTAATACGGTGAAACCCCGTCTCTACTAAAAAATAAAAAAAAAAAAAAAACTAGCTGGGCGAGGTGGCGGGCACCTGTAGTCCCAGCTACTCGGGAGGCTGAGTCAGGAGAATGGCGTAAACCCGGGAGGCGGAGCTTGCAGTGAGCTGAGATCCGGCCACTGCACTCCAGCCCGGGCCACAGAGTGAGACTCCGTCTCAAAAAAAAAAAAAAAAAGAAGAAGAAATGATTAGTTTATTTTGTAAATGTAATTTAGAAGGTTTGTACACTATGTGCACATATCCTTTCCTGAAAGTCACAGTAAAGTATTACGTTTCTTTCAAGCCCAACTAAATACAGTTTTTGCTGACATTCAGTTGAGAAGTATAGATGCATAAGAATCAAACATGTTAGAGGGAAGGCCCACACTTAGTTAATTTATGGGGGTAGTTTAGACTTGCAGGGTTACATGAGTGAATAAAAACTTATCCAGATGCTGAAGTCTACCTTTAACCCTATTTTCCCCTGCTCACAAATAATATACCAGGATGTAAATAATACAATCGTGTGTACTATAGGGCAGGTGTGGGGCTCACTCCTGTGATCCCAACACTTTGGGAGGCTGAGGCGGGTGGATCGCTTGAGGCATGAAGTTCAAGACCAGCCTGGCCAATGTGGCAAAACCCCATCTCTTCTAAAAATACAAAAATTAGCTGGGTGTGATTACAGGCACATGCCTGTAATCCTAACTACGTGGGAGGCTGAGGCACAAGAATTGCTTGAATCCGGGAGACGGAGGTTGCGGTGAGCTGAGATCATGCCACTGTACTCCAGCCTAGGTAACAGAGCGAGATTCTGTCTCAAAAAAAAGTGTACTGTAATATAACATAATGAATAATTTAATATATTGTTATAATGTAATATAACATAATTAAGACCATTAGATTTAGAACTAAAAAACTGGATTTAAATCCTTATTTCCTCCCTTAGAAACTTTATGTCTTTAATAAATTAACTATAAGCTTCAATTTCCACATTTGTAAAATGTAGATAATAAATGTACCTACCTCATAGAATTATTGTGGGGATTAGAGAAATTATTTATACAACTGCTAATCCAGAGCCTTGTGCATATTAGGACTGATTTCTAAAAGCTCCTTGAATTAGGTCAGACGGAAATACATTTATTAAAAAAAAAATCCCAAACTACTCATATGACCCAATCAAATTGATATGTCAACAATACCAAACATTTGTTAGAAAATGAAAGAAGAGATATCTGTGCATTTTAAACAAAGCGAGCTATTTATCCACATCTCTCAAGGCTGTCAAAACCAAATGATTTCTGGTTTCTCACTGTCATATTTTCACCTAAGACCTAATGAGAAAAGAAGAGAAATGAGGGGAGGATGAGGAAGGATAGTCACTGTTGCGTCATTTGCTTTATGTTACTTTTGATAACAATGTGTAGTATTAAAACATGACAATAGTTGACCCTTGAACAACATGGGTTTCAACTGCATCAGTCCATGTATATGCAAATTTGTTCAATATATTTATTGAAAAAAAAACTCAGAGATTTACAAAGATTTGAAAAAACTCAGACAAACCATGTAGCCTAGGAATATTTTAAAATTAACAAAAAAGGATGTCATGAATGCATAGACGATAAGTAGTTACTAGTCTATTTTATCATTTAGTACCATAAAATATCTATAAATCTATTATAAAGTTAAAATGTATCGAAACTTACATGAACACTTATAGACCATACAGTTGTCATTGCGAAAAATGTAAACAAATGTAAAGATGCAGTATAACATGGAATACTATGCAGCCATAAAAAAGAATGACAGCATGTACTTTGTAGCACCCTGGCTATGGCTGGAAGCCATTATTCTAAGTGAATTAATATAGAAACAGAAAACCAAATACCACATGTTCTCACTTATAAATGGGAGCTAAACATTGGGTACTCATGGATATGAGAAGGGCAGTAATGGACACTGGGGACTACTAGATGGGAAAGAGAAAAAAGTTGAAAAACTAACTATTGGGTACCATGCTCACTACCTAAGCGAAGGGATTATTCATATTCCAAACCTCAGCATCATGTAATATATCCATGTAACAAACTTACACATGTTAATCCCTGAATCTAAAATAAAAGCGCCCGGCCAAAAGTTGAAATTATTTTTTAAAAATATAGTATTCAATGGTAATTGCATAAAGTTAACTGTAGTTTATACTGTTCTATTATAATAACTTTGTAGCCTCCTCTGGTTGCTATTGTGATGAGCTTAAGTGTTAAGAGTATCTGCTTAAAACACTGTGATGCTAATCATCTCCACATGAGCAGATCCTTGTGTTTTTCAATAAATTATCTTATTGCAGTAAATGACAATCTTGCAGTTCTCATGTATTTTTATGGTGTTAGTGCAATATTGTAAACCTTGAATAACTTGATGGTACCCATACAAAGTTGGGTACACTAGTGATGCTGGAAGTGCTCCTCAAAAGCAGAGAAAAGTCATAACATTACAAAAAAAAGTTCAACTTCTTGATATGTATGATAGACTGAGGTCTACAGTCACAGTTACCTGCCATTTCAAAACAAATAAGTAAGTGTAAGGACCATTGTAAAATATATATTTATATAAAGCTGTCACTGCAGTTACACCAGCAGGCATGAACCTTGCACTTACTGTGATACACATTTTTATCTTGTATTGAAAATGCAGTTTTTATGTGAGCACAGGATTGCTATAAGAAAGGCATACGTATTAACTCTAATATGATTCAAGAAAAATATAAAGTCATTATATGACAATTTAAAGCAAAAGGAAGGTGAAGGATCTAAAGCTGGAGAATTTAATGCCAGCAAAGGATGGTTTGATAATTTTAGATAAAGGTTTGGCTTTAAAAAAAATCAAGGTAACGTGAGAAGCGCTTCTGCTGACTAAGATACAGCAGATATTTTCAGACATCATTAAGAAAATCAGTGAGGAGGAAGAATAATTATGTGAATACGTTTTTAATGCAGACAAAACTGCTGTATTCGGGGTAAGGGGAGCCTCAAAGGACATTTAATTAGGAAGGAAGAGAAGTAGGCACCAGAGTTTAGGCAGGAAAGTGTAGGCTAACTCTACTGTTCTGTGAAAACACAGGCTTCTGACAAGGACTGCCCTTACCCATAAAACAACTAATCCCCTAAACCCCAAGCCTTGAGGAAAAAGATAAATATCATCTGCCATCTTTTGCTTATACAACAAGAAGGCCTCAAGAGGAGAACCTTTTTCTGGATTGGTTCTATTGATTCTTTGTCCCTGAAGTCAGGAAATACCTTGCCAGTAAGAGACGGCCTTTTAAAGTTCTTTTGATATTGGACATGGCCCCTGACCACCCAGAACTCTGTGAGTTCAACAATGAAGGCATAGAAGTGGTCTACTTGCCTCTGAACACAACATCTGTAATTCAGCCTCTAGATCAGGAATCATAAAGACCTTTAAGGCTCATTATACACAGTACTCTATGGAAAAAAAATTGTCAGTCTATTATAGTGAACCCCAAAAGAGAAAGCACCATGAAAATCTGGAAGGATAACACCATTGAAGATGCCGTTGTTGTTATAGAAAAATCCATAAAAGCCATCAAGACTCAAACAATAAATTCCTGCTGGGAGAAAAAACCCACAAAACTGTGTCTAGATGCTGTGCATGATCTCACAGGATTTAGAACAGAACCAATCAAGGAAATAATGAAAGAGACTGTGGATATGGCAAAATTAAAAAGTAGGGGATGGAAGCTTTCAAAATATACATCTTAGAGAAATTCAAAAGCTAATAGACACCAAACCACACCAGAGGAATTCACAGAAGATGACCTGATGGAGATGAGTGTTTACCATCCAGCGCCAGATGGTGAAGAAAAGATGACAGGAAACAGTGCCAGAAAATAAACTTACATTAGGCAATCTGTCAGAAGAATTCCAATTATTGAAGACTGCTTTTGACTTCTTTTATGACTTGGATCTTTCTATGATATGGACACTGAAACTAAAGCAAATGGTGGAAGAAGATTTGGTACCATGTAGAAATATTTTTAGAGAACTGAAAAAGCAAAATGATAGACAGGAATTATGATATGTTTCTGTAAAGTTACACCAAGTGTGCCTGCCTCTCCTGCCTCCTCTGTCAACTGTTACACCTTTTCCATCTCTGTCACCCCTGAGATGTCAAGACCAAACCCTCTTCTTTCTCCTCCTTCTTAGCCTACTCAGTGGGGAAACCACGAGGATGAAGACTTTTTATGATTCACTTCCACTCCATAAACAGTAAATATACTTTCTATTTTTTATAATTTTCTTAATAACGTTTTCTTTTTCCTAGCTTGTTTTAAGAACACAATATATAATACATATAACACACAAAATATGCATTAGTCCAATATTTATGTTATGGGTAAGGCTTCTGGTCAACAGTAGGTCATGAGTAAAGTTTGGTGGGAGTCAAAAGTTACACGTGAATTTTTGACTGCACAGGAGTCAGTATCCTTAACCCCCACGTTGTTCAAAGATCAGCTGCAGTTCTGTTTAAGCAGGAAAAAAATTCTCAAAATTCTAAACCAAAACACAGAGGATACATTTTACTTCTTGGCAAAACAAGATACCCATTTTTAAAAATCTAAAAAGTATTTCCCATACTTAAACTGATTCCTGATCTCCCTTTTAAAAAACCACCTTTGCAATGCTTAATAGATATTAAGTATTATAAAATATTCACAGTAGTATTTGCCTACCCCTGTAACTTTTACCATAGAATATAATATTTTGAAATTCAACTAGCCTCATATGTAAAGGCATTTAATTTTGGTTTGAATGACTTATTTCATAGAAACAATAGCATGGATCGAACATGCATCTGCCTTCCATTGAGTTGCATGAATTAATTACAGAACTACTGCCTACCACTATTGAAGTCTCTAAAATATGCCACATGAATCATTAGTAATTTCTTTCAAGTATTTGTGATTTTAGAATTACTTCTATCTCATTTCTTCCTATTCTTTAGCTCTGTAATTTTCTCACTCCTTGATATAAGAGAACACTATTGTTACTCCTGAAGAGACCTAAAAGAGGAGAAAACAACAGAAACAATGACAAAAACTCTAAGAAGCTACTATGCTGGCTCTATAAAAATAATCTTATTTTACTCAAATATTTTAGAGTTACATTTGTAACATTACCATTCCACATTGTAGGTTTCTTCCTTGAGCTTCTATTTACTGAGGGCCTAGCAGGCAGAACACCGAGATGGACGGGCAGTGAGAGACAGTACGGTGACTCACTTAGGCCCATGCTTGGCACCTACATTTTAGCTAACTTCAGTTAACACCCTCCTCTCCCAACCTAATTCTGGTTTGAATTCAAGACTTAACTTACATTTTACCTTTTCCTTGAAAGCATCGCTCACCCTTCTCTACTCCCCTATACTATTCTTTACAAAACGGTAGCATGCCACTTAAGACAGTTTCATCATCAACTGTTCCTGGACTAGTATCCCAGAAAATAGAAGCTCCGGGAGAACAGAGTAAGATATGTGTCTCTTAATTCTTGGTCCCAAGCACAGTGCCTGGCACACAGCTCAAGTTTATGAACAGACAAATTAATGAATGAGTTAGGAAGCTTCAGTAACTACTAAGATTAGCATGGTATACATATATATAACAGAAACAGACATTCATGGACATTGCTACTTTCTTTTAGTAACGTTTCATCTTTTCACAATTTTATTTTAAAAAGTTGTCCTAGGGCAGAAACTTTAGCATTTATCAACTTCATGATAACTGTAAAATCAATAACCAATATTTTCAGAACACTCATAAAAATGAGATTAACAAAAAAGAAAAAAAAAATAAGGATGGCCAGTCAGAAAAGAGAAACTGAAAGAAAATGAGTTCTGTTCTACCTCAGTTAATGGTAATATATGTCTTCAATGAATTCCCTTCCCTCTAAGCCAAGGCTCTCCCTTTGTCATCGTGATTACTAAACGCATGAAAGTCTGCTGGTTAACTGATGATTCTGACACAGCACACACACAAGCACTGTCAATCCTTTACTCCTACAGCCTTTACCAGTGTACACAGTGAACACTGAGGTTTTGTCATCTGGGAATGTTTTTAGTTTCTTCTATTTCATATTCGTATTCAATGTTAGAAGGATTTACTCCTATTGGGCATCACCGACATGTTTCTAGATTGTCACCAAGTCTCCATTAGAAATACTACTAACTATGAGAAACATTAAGCTTGAGATTCTATAGTTTTATCATTCTTAATTGAAATGAATTTCCCCAAAATGAATCTAATAGGTCATTCCTAAAGAATTCCTTATGCACCTATGTAAAGACGACTCTCTGAGTGTTTGAAAAGAAAGTAGAAAACATGCTTTGTTACCTCAAGGAGTTTATATTCTTATTTTACAGTGTTTCTGTGAGTTGTAAAATTGTGAATTGACTGCTTTTCTGAGATCAATCCAGATTTACTCTCAATTAATATTATATCCTAGATGAGAACTAATGAAATGTAGATTTTATTTTCATGGAGTAGCCACTTATTTTTCCCTTTGTTTTACTCTCCTGTCTAATGATTCTCAACCTACCTTGCGATTTATGTGACAATGCTCGCTGTTTGACCTCAGCATCTGCTTTCCAAATGCTTCACCACGTGCCCTGATTCTGCGCAAGACAGTGAAAAATTCTTTCTGAGATGTAAGGGATGATCGGCAATTTAAAAATATATATTTTCCCGTGTCCTCACTTTCTCCTGAGAAGTCTTTCATTCTACTTCTGAGTGAGTTGATTGATTTCGAACTAGTTTAAACTCAAGGTCTAGAGCAACAAGCTGAGAAAAAATGATAGATATTTTTAAAGTGCATTGGTTTTATCTTCTGATTCATTCAATAGAAAAGCTCTTTTATGGATAAAAGTTCCTTTTTGTAAGCTGTAGTACTCTCAGTTACTACTGGAGTGAAGCATTACAAAAAAGAAGAAACTGGCGAAATGCTGACAGTTTAATACACATTAAATGTAAAAGATGCAGTGAATGTTGAAGAGGAATGATTTGGGCTTTATTTGTGGCATGATTTCTTCCTCTTCCTATGTGTGTATGTGCATGTATGCGTGTTTCCTAATTAGTTCAATAAGTGAAGCAGTAAGCTTTACCTGTGAGTAGTGAGTGTATAACAGATAAATATAGACACGTTTAAAAAGAAAACCTGACCTTCAATAAAGTTAACAAAAAGGTGAAGTTTTCTTTCCATTCCTGCAATTAGAATACCTCTGCACTACTCTTCAGTAAAATTACGAGCTGGTAAAATGTTAAGAAACTCCTCAAAAGATCTCCTTCACCTCCCTGATGTCTTGAAGTCTCATCAAAAACTTTCCACCTTTCCTTTAAGGCTTTATTTCTCATACAAATAAAGATATCCCCTGAGAGGGATAGAATATTAAGTTGTAAGGCATTTCCCATTCAATATTCATGTTTCTGAGGAGGTCAACTCATAGAATGCTTGGAGAAGCTTTCATACAGTAATGGGGACTCTAGTGGAAAAACAAAGATGTTCAATCCGTCAAATATTCTTGATGTAGAAACACATTACATTTGTTAGAGAGCATGCGATGAGAAATTACATTCGTCTTTGGGCTCTTTGTATACTGTAGATGGTATACGAAAGTGATGGAGAATATGCTTTTTCCCAAAGTACATTTTTCTGCAATAAAGAGCTAATTCTTTGAGATCCATTTATTCCTTATCTTATTTAGTACTGCCCAGGACAATTTAAAAAGCCTTGATTTATGTACTTGAAACATTTTCTATGTACAGGCATACCTCAAGGATATTGTGGTTCTGGCTCCAGACCACTGCAATAAAGTTAATGTTGCAATAAAGGAAATTACACAATTTTTTGACTTCCTGTACATATAAAAGTTATGTTCACGCTATACTGTAGTCTGTAAGTGTATAATAACATTATGTCTAACAAATGTGCATGCCTTAATTTAAAAATACATTATTGCTAAAAAATGCCAATGATCATCGGAGCCTTCAGCCAGTTGTAATCTTTTTGCTCGTGAAGAGTCTCGCCTTCATGTTGATGGCTGCTGAATAATCAAGGTGGTGGTTGCTGAAGGCTGGACTGGCTGTGGTAATTTTTTAAAAACTATGACAATAAAGTTTTCTGAATTGATTAACTCTTCCTTTCATGAAAGATTCTCTGTTGCATGATACGCTGTTGATAGCATTTTACCCACTTAGTAGAACATCTTTCGAAATTGGAGTCGGTCCTCTCAAATCCTGCCACTGCCTAATCAAGTAAGTTTATGTTATATTCTAAATCTGTTGTTGCCCTTTCAATAATGTTTATAGCATCTTCACCAGGACAATATTCCATCTCAAGAAGCTACTTACTTTGCTCATCAATTAGTTTTATAACGAGATGACGGTAATCCAGTCATTTAGCATGTTTTTTTTCTGAAGTACATTTTTTAGCAATAAAGAGCTAACTCTTTGAGACCTACTTTGAGGCTTACTTCTAATCCTAATTATCTTGCTATTTCCACCCCATCTGCAGTTACTTCCCCCACTAAAGTCTTGAGCCCCTCAAAGCCATTCATGAAGGTTGGAATCAACTTCTTCCAAACAGCTGATGTAGATATTTTGACCTCCTCCCATGAATTACAAATGCTCTTAATACTACCTAGGATAGTGAATACTTTCCAGAGATTTTCAATTTACTTTGTCCAGATCCATCTGAGGAATCACTGTGTGTGGCAGAAATGGCCTTACAAAATGTATTTCTTAAATAAGAGTTGAAACTCTAAATTACATCTTGATCCATGGGCTGCAGAAAGAATATTGTGTTAGTAAACATGAAAACAACATTAATTTCCTTGTACATCTCCATCAGAGCTCTTGAGTGTCCAGGTCATTATCAATGAAGAGTAATATTTTAAAGAATCTTTTCTTTTCTGAGCAGTAGGTCTCAAGAGTAGGCTTAAAAGATTCAGCAAACCATGCTGTGAACAGACGTGCTGTCATCCAGGCTTTGTTTTTCCATTTATACAGCAGAGGTAGAGTGCATTTAGCATAATTCTTAAGGGATCCAGGATTTTCCAAATGGGAAATGAGAACTGGCTTCAACTTAAAATCAAAAGCTACCTTAGCTAGAGTCAGCCTGTCCTTTGAAGATTTGGAGCCAGGCACTGACTTCTCTCTAGCTGTGAAAGTCCTAGTTGGCATCTTCTTCCAATAGAAGGCTCTTTCCTCTGCATTGAAAATTTGCTGTTAGCCTAGCCACCTTCATCAATATTGTAGCCAGATCTTCTGCACAACTTGCTGAAGCTTCTCCATCAGCCTTTCACCTTGCACTTTTATGTTACGGAGACAGGTTATTTCCTTAAACCCCATGAACCAGCTTCTGCTAGCTTCAAACTTTTCTGCAGCTTCCTCACCTATTTCAGCCTTCAAAAAATTAAAGAGATTTAGGGCTTTGCTTGGATTAAGCTTTGCCTTAAGAGAATGTTGTGGCTGGCTTGATCTTCTATCTTCCAGACCACTAAAACTTTCCCATATTAGCAATAAAGCTGTTTTTCTTATCATTTATGTGTTCACTGGAGTAGCACTTTTCACTTCCTTCAAGAACTTTTCCTTTGCATTCACCATGTGTATAACTGACACAAGGAGCTCAGCTTTTGGTCCGTCTCAGTTTTGGGCATGCCTTCCTCACTAAGCTTAATCATTTCTACCTTTTTATTTAAAGTGAGAAATGCATGACCCTTTCTTTCACTTGAACACTTTTCAGGGGCTATTGTAAGACTGTTAATTATTCTAATTTCAAAACTGTTGTGTCTCAGAGAATATGGAGGCCTGAGAAGAGGATGAGAGATGGGGGAACAGCCAGTCAGTGGAGCAGTCAGAACACATAACACAATTATTGATTAAGTCCACCATCTTACACAGGTATGGTCCATGATGCCCTAAAATTATTTTAAAAGTCACATCAAAGATCACTGACCACAGATCATCATAACAGATATCATAATAAGGAAAAGTTTGAAGCATTATAAGAATTACCAACATGTGACACACGGACAAAAAGTGACCACATACTATTGGGAAAGTTGTGCCAGTAGACTTTCTTGATTCAGGATCACTGCAAACCATCAATTTCTAAAAAATACAGTATCTGTGAAGTGAAATCAAATGAACCACAATAAAATGATGTAGGCCTGTATCAATATTTTTCTATTCTTTATGATCACACATACAGATATCAGATCTCATGGAATTCAAGTGCTTGCAGCGAAATGACTATCACTGTTACTTAGGTCACATTGTCCCTGAACATGGACATAAAAGCTTAATTTACACTTTTTTCATGAGTGACCCCCTGTGTTGAGAGGGCTTCCTATCAAAGATGTTGTCTTACAGAGCATCCACCACCATCACCACTAGCCTCTTCTCCTGATTTTGAAATTCTTACCTCTTAATCAAAGCCCATCGGAGGCCTTTTAAGATAATACTTCTTGTAGAATATAGAGGAAATAGTGTTGACTTCCTTAAATTCAACAAAGACTTTTTTCTTTTCCTACTATTTTTATATTAAAATTACCAAGGCATTTTTGTTGTTGTTGTTGTTGTTGTTTTGTTTTTTTTGAACAGAGTCTCACTCTTCTCACCCAGGCTGGAGTGCAGCGGCACGTTTTCAGCTCACTGTAACCTCTGCCTCCCATGTTCAAATGATTCTCCTGCCTCAGCCACCTGAGTAGATTACAGGCACGCACCACCATGCCCAGCTAATTTTTGTATTTTTAGTAGAAACGGGGTTTCACCATGTTGGCCAGGCTGGTCTCGAATTCCTGACCTCAGGTGATCTGCCTGCCTCAGCCTCCCAAAGTGTTGGGATAACAGGCATGAGCCACCGTGCCCCACCCAGGCTCTTTTTAAGAAATGTTACCTATTGAAGGTTCTAATACTATGCATTCTTTCTGTATAAACTAGACCTTCTCTCCAATCAATCTCTATTCCTTTACCCTGTTTTACTTTTTCTGTGTAGTATTTATTACCACTTGAAATTATATCACACGGCTGGGTGTGGTGGCTTACGCCTGTAATCCCAGCACTTTGGAAGGCTGAGGCAGGCAGATTGCTTGAGTTCAGGAGTTCAAGAGCAGCCTGGCCAACATGGTGAAGCTCATCTATACTAAAAATACAAAAATTAGTTGGGCGTGTTGGCCATGCCCATAATCCCAACTACTGGGAAAGCTGAGGCAAGAGAATCACTTGAACCCAGGAGGCAGAGCTTACAGTAAGCTGAGATGATGCCATTGTACTCCAGCCTGGACAAGAGTGAGATTCTGTCTCAAAAAAAGAAAAGAAAGAAAAGAAAGAAAGAAAGAAAGAAAGAAAGAAAAGTGTATCTCACATTTATTTTTGTATTGTCCATCTTCCTGCACTAGAATATAAGCTCCATGAGGGGTGGAGGTCTTGTTTCATTTACTGATTTTTCCTCAGCACCTAGAGCCATTCCTAACCTGGGCCATCATAAACACTCAATAAATATGTGTTAAATGATAAGCTCAAGCGATTTAGTAATTAGTCTCAGTTTCAAATACTACCTAGTTCTTCATCACATCATACAGGGAGCCTGTGTTACAAATGGGACCATATCATAGGCCACAGGCCTATTGGGACTGAATGAAGGTTTAGAAGCAATGACTGAGGCCTGCTGTCATTGAATAATATGTATTTAGATTTTTCTTGGTAATCACTAAGCTCTTTTGCATTTTAGAGTTACAATTATTTTATCGATAATAAATAATCCATTGGTCTTAATTCAGACTAGCTTTTAGCTAATGACTTAAAGGTGAAAATGTTCATTGCCTATTATCGAGTACCTTAGCATATTTACATCTTTATGTGTTGACATCTGAAAAAATGGGGTCTCATTATAAAGGACATTTCATAAGGCTGCAGGGTTTGGAAGTGAGCACCATTAAAAATATAAAGCCACAGAGAGGGTTTATCATTTACGGTAAAAAAGTGTGAGCATATGAATTCCTCCCGAATCTGTGACTGCAGGGATGTGCCAACAACAATCGTGGCAGCAATGACTGAAATGCTTTACAGCATTCTTAGAACACCTCACAGCCCTGCTCTCTGCAACGGTCCATAGTGTACAACAAGAAAACAGGGACCACAACAGCCAGAGGGAAGGGGATGTTTTCAAGAAAAACGAGACATTTTATGCATGGAAGGTGTTATCTGCATAATTGGGTAGAAAGTAGCAAATGTTTTAAACAGTTCATTTTGATCATTATTGTCAATTTTGTTTTGTGTATTCAGAGAAAAGACACAAACTAGAGATTTAAAGCAAAAGATGTTTTTGTTTAAAACTGACTCTAAATCTTAGAAATGTGCTTGGAAAATTGTTTCTAAAAACATGAAGGCGCAAAAGGACTACCATAACATGTATACTAATCCTAGTCGACTGAATATACTTACTGAGCTGGACGGCCATTAGCAGCCTCTTCTACATTTCCATGTCACTTACTTCCTGCCAAAACCAGGTACCATGGGATAAGGAAAAGGGAAATGCTAAAGACAATGGTTTAAAAAAGGAACACAGTTCTAAATTAGAGGTTGCATCAAATGGTCTTCTTAAAATATATGATGAGTAGGTAATTTCTAAGACATGAAAACTTTTCTATACTATTATAATAACAAAACCTTTAGTGTGGTTCATACAAATGAACAGGAATATGTCAGTTCTATTATTTGTAATTCAATGAAGCAGCAACACCTAGCAGATAGAAAGCACTGTAGTGGGCGTTGAATAGCTGAATTCTAACAACATATGACTTTTCTTTTAATCATTTCACATGTTCATGTTTTAGCATCTCTTTTTTAAAGGTAGAGAAGATAAACCTGTTCTAAGAATAATCTGGGAATACACTAAAATGACAAAGGTTGCACCTCTGATATTTTAAGTATTGTTGATCTTGATTACATAGCCATAGCCAATATAATGTAACCTGGATACATCATGCAAGAGACTAATAAAACATCTAATAATTAAAGAAATCAATCTTTGATTTTTCAACTCCATCAAATATAAAAGCTATAACTATAATGTAAACTCTCTTAATAGGTAGCCTAAGTTTATGTGTATTCTATATGTTATATAATGATAGAGAAACGCATATTGCTTCTTTCATTCTTTTACTATCCTTTCTACTTTCTTGCCAAAGTGAAAAGTCTGGTGTTAATTTATAGCATGAATCAGAAGTGTTAGAGAAGAAAGAAAACTAACTTTTGGTGAGTGCCAGTCACTGCTGGTGTATGATTTATTTAAGTTAAATTACTTGATCTTCATAGTAATCTTATGAGTCAAGAGATTTTACTGTTGAGAAAATAAAGGTCACACTCTGTTTTTGCCCAGTGTCATACAGCTGGTAAGCATCAGGACCAGCATTTTAAACCCTTATTTGAAACCTTATTTGCCTGTCTCTAAAGCTTCGACTCCTTCTATCACCTTCAATCTTTTTCTAAGGAATTCATAAACTCATTCACATTTTCCCAGCAAGGTTATTCCTGGAAAAAGGAACAATCTTTTCTCTTCTCATGTCGCTCTTCTGCTTCCATGATTTTCAGGTGGTTAATTTGTTGGTTTCTAATAAAGGAATTTATGCTAAATTATTTATAAAATGACAGCTTAGTTAAATACTACTGCCAGGGTCTTCACATTTTAAAGAGAAACTCTGGAGAGTCTTTCATTCATTCATACTTCGAACAGACACTGGGTACTTGCTACTTGCAAACATTAGCTATAGGAAGTTGAAAACTGAATACAACACCTACATACTCTCTCTGCCCTCAAAGAAACTACAGTCTATCTCAGTGGAAGAAATGGTGATTCTAAGTAAATTAAATACTACTGTAGCACAGTGCAAAGTTCTCAAATGTAGACTCCAGACCAGCAGCATCAGCATTACCTAGGAACTTATTAAAATGCAAATTTCTGGCCCTACTTTATAGGTATTGAATCAAGAACTTTGGGACTGGGACCCAGTAACCTGTATTTTAACAAGCTTTGAGTAATTCTGATGCAAACCAAAGTTTGAGAACCATTGATGTGGTGTGGAAGATATAGGTGCCGGATTCAGATTCCTTGGCTTCAGCTCTTGCTCTACCAATCTTCTGATTGTAGGGCTCTAGGCAAGTTACTTGAATTCCAGGTGTCTGTTTTCTTTTCTGTAAATTGAGGATGATGATAATGATAGCGCCTACCTGATAGGATCATCATAAGGATTAAATTAGTTAATAGATGCTAATCACTAGAACAGTGCCTGACATATTGTAAACACTCAATAAATGTGCTTTGGTTTTGTTATGAGGCATCAATAATTGTTGAGAATACCATGTTTTGTTTAAGACCCAAATAACTCTTGAAACTATTCAAATACTCTGAAAAACCTAAAATGTAGTTATTTAATAATCAGAAGACATTTAAATGAATGGTGCAATTTCTTAACTAAAGACATGAGTGTTTAAGGTACAAATGTGCAGTATTTACACCTTGCTTGTCAAAAAATCGATATTTTTTTTTTTAGTAAAGATCTGTTGGCAGCTTATTAGCTATAACGTGTCAGTAGATACTTATTGTATTGTTGCTTCTTTGGACTCAAATTGACCAGCAGCAATTAACTGTGTCTCTAAGTATGATGTTATTTATTTAGTACTTGCTTAATAATATTGCAATATTTTTTAATTGTAAGAATGATGATTTCTTGGGAGAGACATCTGGTCCTTCAAGGACAATTACTTGGTTTGAGATTCTCCACAAGTTGAGAATGTAAATTGTTCTGCTCTGTCTTGAATTTTCTGTTTTACCAGAAAATGTATAAAGCCTCCTTTAAGAATCAAGAAAATAACATCACAACCAGAAAACAGATTTCTTCGCTTCGGCTTAGTGTCACTTTCTGCTTTCCATGAATTGGGGTAACAAGAGCATCCCTCTGTGCTCCCTGCTCCTCCAAGTCTGCCAAGCAATTAGCATCTCTTAACATTTCCAGGCAGCTGCCTAATGAAATGCTTGTTTCTCCAGAAAGTCATTTTGCATGTAAAACTGTCTGATCCTCTGAAAGTAACAAAGGTATTTTCTGTCCAAAAGACACCCTGACATTTGCCAAAACAAATGTTCAGATATTTTAAAATTGCATCCAAAATTTACATTAGGCCTGTCTATAGAGTATCAGTTAAGGCGGGTGACCATTAAAAAATTAAGTAGCATCTACAAAAATTTTTCCTCACTTTCAAAACATCTTCATTCTGTAGTTTTTTCAGCATATTATGAATTCCCAGGTACATTTCTTCATTTGCTTTCTGAAATGGTTCCTTAGAGGAAAATCAGAACCATGAAGAAGATGTAAACGAGAAAAAAAAAAAGAAAGTGCCATTTAAGCCTTTTCCAGCTGTTCTTATCTCCGTCTTTTTAGTTAGTAGACCTGTGCCTTGTTCCTTGGGTTTGTGAAGATGAACAGATTTCTGCCCATTCTTAAGGAAGATTCTTTTCTAAGTGTTTAGAGTTCCATTTTCAGGACACAAGTTCAATTCCCTTATCTTCTTATTTATGCATACCAGCCTAGAAAGGTTTAGGGCTTAACTACAAGAAAATACAAGTCACTGCAGCAGGAAGATGCAGCATTCTGACTCTTCTACCTTGACTGCATGCATAATTAAGCTAAAAGCTTTGGGCTTAACCTCTTTTCATTAGCTTCATGTGTACTTGCAAATTTTTGCAAAATGTGGCCAAGATGAGAATTTGTTGGAGGTTAGGACACAGAATCATTCAGTATAGTGATTGCCAGGATGTATTAAGGTTGTAGAGAGCATGTCTTGACAACTGATAACGCTGGAGTTACAGTCAAGGCCCAGAACCAGGAATAATCTGATCTTTGGAGAAGGTTAAAAAGACAGAACTGTTCCTGGTGTCAGTACAAAAGCAATAGGATGGTCCTAGGATCAGAGTAAAGAGATCTGTCTCATAGTCTCTGCTGTAATCAGACTATGCCACATTCAGAGTCAGATGGAACATTTTTCCAATTCCCTACCTGCTCACAGATACCAATCATGTCACAAACACAGGGCCAAGTAAAGTGAACTACGCTGTAACTTCTAACACAGAGGTTTTTTGAGCTGTTATGCTCCAAAGGTAAAGAGACCTCAAGAAAAACCAAAAATCTTAAAAGAAAGCAAGAGAGAGAGAGAGAGAGAAACTAATCATGAAATGGATCAAGATTGAATATGAATCCCAGTATCTTCAATTCTATGACAAATGATATTTGTGCTTGAACCAGATTGGATTGTGTTTTAAGTGACAGAAGACAATAAATAGGAATTGTAGGGTTTTAATGTAAAAAAGAAAAAGAAAAAAAACTTCAGACTAACCACTGTTCTCTTGATTTAATGCATTCAGAAGAAGAAATTGATTTTTTGATTTTTATCCTGCTATAGAAAAAAATCTAAAGACCAAATGTCTCTACATAGCAATATACGAGTACATTATACACCACACACACACACACACACACACACATACACATACACATACACAAGACTGTCTTGATTTTGTCCTTTTCAAACGAACTAAAAGATTCAGATCTTATCAAAAGGTCTTGGGACTTTTGCTACTACACAAAAAACTTGACATACAATTTGCTCAAAATGTCTCAGTTGGAAATTTACTTGGACTCTATCGGTTTGTATTGAATAGAATATTCCCAAGTGGTTGTAATCTTTGCAATGGCTCAATCTGGAATCTTAGGAAGTAAATTCCAAGAGCAGAGAAAGCTTAGTAGGATGATAGTGAGAGGAATAAAGGTACTGTCTGCTTTATCTAAAAGTCATTATTTACTAGGAGTTAACCATGTTGGTACTCTCTTACAACATCACTACTGTCTTAGCCTTCTTAAGATTTAGAAAGAGAAAGCCAACAACTGGTAACTAAATCACCATGTTACATAAAATATTGTGTTACATGTAGGCAAATCCCTCCCCCAACTCCAAAGTAGCACATTATGTGAGAGCCTCATATAGACTGTTAGAAATCTCTCACATGTTTCAAGTATTCTTCATATCCATGCAGGTTATTCCAGTAGATATTTTATATAACAGTAGAAAAAAGATTGAAAATTTCTAGATCTTTTTGAAGCATGTTTAAAACTGAGGAGTTTTTTTTTCTCTATGTATTTAAGTTTATAATTACTAAGTCATACAGGAGGAATAATTATAAGACCTAACTTATTTTTTCTTACCATAGTTCTAAACTACATCACATATATCATATTTTTAGCAACTTAAATATGTCTGCAGGTGCCAAAACTGCCAGTGGATTTATCTAAACCATTAAATAATCAGTCCCTCAAGTCAAATAGTAAGTCACACAGGTCAATATTGATTAGTCAAGTTAGTCAAAATAGTCCATCTGGAACATAAAAACAACCCAAAAATAAAGACAGAGGAGGAAAAAGAGGAAGAAAATATTATCCTGCATGACTCTGGCATTGTGTACTTCCAAATATTTTATTTTTGATTAGTATTTTAATTTGGTTTTAGAGAAAATGGACATACAGCAAGCAAAAGATTCCTAACAAGAAATCCATTTGTGCAAAAAATATTTAAAGATGAACTGATTCAAGGTCTGGGATTTGTTTCAGAATAACCCAGTGTCAGTGTGTACGGAGCTAGACAGTGGGCCGAGGTCAGTTAGGTATGCTGAGAGGGTGACCATGTAATTCAATATCCAAAAATAGAACACATTTGAAAAATAAATGGAGGGTTAAGATCATTAACAGTCATGGCTTGGTTTAAACCAGGAAGTGTGGTCAGCATAAGCGTACTGGAAATAAGGCAAGAATTGAAAATTGTAGAGCCTTTCCCATATTACCAATCTAATAGGTCCATAGGGAACTCATTATACTATTCTCTTAAATTTGCATGTGTTTGGAAATTTTTCGCAATAAAAATTCTGTAGCATAAAGAACATTGAATATTTGTCATTAACAGCTATATAACGTCAATCCAATCCCTTTTTTGTATTGATTTGATTGGCTCCATAGGATGGCAAAGGTCTCTTCACTTTCTAAAATTCTGAAATTCAACAATAAGGAAATTCAAGTCCAACTTTGATTAGAAATAAATATGGAAAAAAAGATGGGAGGGCTTATTCAATCATGTCATCTTACGCAGATTTTAAGGGCATTCTGAAAAAAAAGAAATATGTAGTAGTTAAATTAGTGTTCTGTAGAATGACATCATTAATGTGAATCATAGAGAAAAGAAAAGAAGTGCAAGTTTGCCATTCTAAGATTTCTGTCTTCCTGAGTAAACAATAGTGCTGTGAATCTAGTACCAACGGAGCAAGCAGCAATGACAGAATACAACGCAGAATCAGTTACACTGCATTTACGAATCAACGATAAAAACCAACAAGAGCAGTGCAGGCACAGATCTCAAGGGCTGCCTCTGCCAGATGTCATCATCAATATGGATCTCTACTGCTCTTTCCATCCTAGGGTGATCCATATTGATTGTAGAGGCCAGCAGAATCCAAATCCATAGGCTCCATCTATTGTGCTGTGGTCCATTTGTCTCCAGCTATGATCATGAGTATCACTAATCAACTTTGGTGTTTTATTATTTCTTGTATTGTAGATCATCTTTGTATCAATGGCTCATTCATATATACAATTACATGAAATCATTCAGTCATCCTGAAGGGGCTATTAGCAGAAAGAATACTGTTCGGGAAAGCAAGTTTGTATAAAGTTTTACTTCAAGTTCTGGTGCCTCCACAATGTGGAAATAGGCCATATACTCAAAATAAAACCATTTACAATCATTCAGGTAAATGGATGATCATTTCTAGGTTACCATTTAATCTACATAAAAATGATATAAGACTCTAGATATAAGGTAGTACTATTATTATCGTCTCCAATTCACTGATGAAAAATTTAGGCACAGAGGATTTAACAGATTGTCACTAACAAGTTACTAATAGTCATCTAGCTTCCCAAGACATCGTGACTCCTATACTCAACACCTTTTTTGCAAGGAAGCATTTACAAATGAGTAGTTATGGCAAGATGTACCAAAAGAGACCCAAAATTAGAAAGGCTGCATGCTATACTTACATTGACCATATGTTGCCTCCCCCAAAATATTAAGCTTCTTCCTTTCTTTAAAAATAAAGTGAAAAATTAGTTCTACACTTCCAAGAAGATGAGGTCAGTTGCCAACTTTAGATAGTACATTTGTATTAATCTAAAACAGGGGCTGACAAACTCTGGCCCTCAAGTCAAATACAGCCACTGCTTGTTTTTGTAAAAAAAAAAAAACTTACAGAGATACAGCCATATCCATTTATTATAGTCTGTGAATGTATGTATGCTACAATAAGTAGTTGCAGTATGAAGTATCTGCCACACAAAGCCTGAACTATCACCTTTTGGTTCTTTACAGAGAAAGTTTCCCAGACTCTAGTATAAGCCAATCATAGTGATTCCACTTACTCTGATTGGTTTAAATAAAGGCAGGCAATATTTTCCATGCCAATGAGACATCTGGGAAAGTCTATTGTGTCTGTTGGGGCTGGGGGCCTGGGGGGAAAGGAAAATAAGGAAATGTTTCCTCTTTCAGCCTTTGAACATTGCTGTATGAGGATATGATACAAGCGCTTTGTCATGGGTTAAACTGTGTTATCCTAAAAAAAAAGTTGAAACATTAACTCTCATACCTCAGAATATAACTTTATTTGGAAACAGGATCATTGCACATGTAATTAGTTAAGATGAGGCCATATTGGAGTAAGATTGGCCCCGATCCAATATGACTAGTGACCTTATAAGAAGATGGTCATGTAAAGACAGACACAAGGAGAACGTCATAGGAGGATGAAGGCAGAAATTGAAATGATGCATCTACAAGCCATGGAATGCCAACAAACCAGGAGAAGCTAGGAGGGAAACATGAAACAGATTCTTCACATATCTCACAGAAGGAGCCAACTCAGCCCACACCTTGACTTCAGACTTCCCGTCTCCGGAACTGTGAAACAACAAGTTTCTCTTGTCTTCGTTACCCAGTTTGTGGTACTTTGTTAGCAGACCTAGTAAATTAATGCAAGGTTGTTGCAGCAAACCTATATGTCTAAGGGGTATAACCTGAGGACATGGGACAATACACTGAGGATGACAGGACACACATGGAGAGATGGTACAAACCTCAGTCACTGAGGATAATGTTGACCCACTGAGTTAACAAATCCTAAAATGACATCTCTGGATTCTTATCTGGGATAATAAATTATCTTATCACTTAAGAAATTTTGCACATTGTTCTCTGTTGCTTGCAACCAAAGCATCATAAATTATATACCACAGATCCTGTATTTTCCTGAGCAATGTTGATACTCTATTTCACTGTCCACATAAGCACACTCATACTTATCAGGGATTACAGCATTTTCTTTGATTCAAAAAAGAAGGTGATTGAAGCCATACTGGTACTTGGAAGCAGGTAGAAAAGAAGGGGTGAAAGCTTTAGTGACAGAACTCAGCGCAAATGCACAGAGCCACAGAGAGTAAGGTAGTTAGGTTGGTAAGCTGTTAAGACAGATATTAACTATGACAGTCCAGTGTTCAATTATGAGATGTGATGAAGCAGAGTGGTAAATTTTGAAAAGAGAGTGGATTTGTTACTAAAACAAATTGACGTCCACAGTGAATGGCAACAATGTTTATGTAAAGGCCAAAGATTTTTAAATTTAGCCTTTAATAAAACACAGGCACTTTCACTGAATGACCTAAACTAGCAAAATGTTAAATGCAAATGTTAAGAGAAGGCCACTTGCTATCTGTACACATTTTACTGCACGTATTTGCATGTAGGTTGAGAGACAGAAAGCGTTATGCAGTGACAGGAAAGGTCTCTAGAGGGGAAATATCAGTAACAACAAAGTTTTATATAAAGAAGTGCCCTCTACCCCAACTCTCCACTTCCAAAACTTCGTGTCATTTTTTTCATGACTGGTTTTAGAGGGAAAGTCAGGATTCCAAATTAATACCTGTAGAGCTTTCAGAAACAATACAGTTATCACCCCATTCACCATCCACCCCCAGACTAACAGAATCACATCTATAGTCAGCACAGTATTAATAGTGGTTTATCATATCCCTCTGGTCTAGAGAGCAGAATGCCAGAGAAACATTAAGCACCATCTTTAGCTGAAAGACGAGCTGTCTCTCAAACTTAGTGCAAACTACTCTCAGAAAAGAAATGACTCAATGCCCAAGGTGTGAACAATTATCTGATTTATAAGTTAATACCATTTGATGATGATTCAGAGTGTACAGTACATGGAAAGAAATAACAAGAAACATTCCTTTTTAATTAAGATGCTTCCCAAAAGTTGACATTTCCTCTAACCCCACTTAATTCAGCAAGCATTTCCACACATCATCGCCCTGCTAAAAATGGTAGCAATGTCTCTCATTGGCTTGACTTCATAAGACTACCCTGACAAGCCACTAAAATACCAAACTTATCTGAAAAAGATAAAAGTAATTTATACACAGAATTAAAATTTAATAGAGAACTTACCACTCCTTATCCATTTCTGTAGTCGGCTCTCAAGATCAGGCCCTTATCCCTTTAATGCTTGAGTTACTCAGCTGATTTTAGATCTTTGCCCCATATTTCTACAAACAGTTAACAAACCAGTCCTCTTTAAATGCCATTTCTAAGGCATCTATCCATTTCTAAGGCATCCAAATAGAAAAAGAGGGAGTCAAATGACCTAATGTCTCTTGCTGACATTGCTAATTCTATACCTATAAAACCCTAAAAATTCTGTTAAAAGACTCCTAGACATTATAAATGACTTCAGCAAAGTCTCAGCATACAAAATCAACCTACAAAAATCACTAGCATTTCTAAACACCAATAACGTGCAGGCTGAGAACCAAATCAAGAACACAATCCTATTTAAGATAGACACACACACACACACACACACACACACACACACACCCACCTATGAATACATTTAACCAAGGAGGTAAAAAAATCTCTAAAAGGGGAACTACAAAGTACTGCTTAAAGAAATGAGAGATGACACAAACGAATCAAAAAGCATTCCATGCTCATAGATTGGAAGAATCCATATCATTGAAATGTCCCCACTGCCCAAAGCAATCTACAGATTTAATGCTATTATTATAAAATTACCAACATCATTTTTCACATAATTATAAAAAACTGTTCTCAAATTCATATGGAACTGAAAAAGAACCTGAATAGCCAGGGCAATCCGAAGCAAAAGGAATAAAGCTGGGGATATCATGTCACCCAACTTCATATTATACTACAAGGTGACACTAACCAGAACAGTATGGTACTGATATGAAAATAGACACATAGACTAATGGAACAGAATAAAGACCTCTGAAATAAAGCCACACACCTACAACCAACTGACCTTTGACAAAGTTAACAAAACCAAACAATGAAGAAAAGACTCCTTAATAAATGGGAAAACTGGCTAGCCACATGCAGAAAAACATGACTGGACCCCTACCTCTCACCATATACAAAATTTAACTCATGATGGATTAAATACTCACATGTAAGACTTCAAATTATAAAAATCCTAGAAGAAAACCTAGGAAATACTCTTATAGACATCGGTGTAAGCAAAGAATTTAAGACTAAGTCCTCTTAAGCAAATACGACAAAAACAAAAATTGATGATTAGGCCCTAAATAAAGTGCTTCTGTACAGACAAACAAAACAAAACAAAACAAAAACTAGACAAACAAAACAAAACAAAACAAAAACTATCAGCAGAGTAAACAGACAACCTACCAAATGAGAGAAAACATTTGCAAACTGCATCTGATGAAGGACTAATTCCCAGAATCTACAAATAACTTGAACAAATCGATAGGAAAAAAAAAACAACCCCATTAAAAAGTGGGCAACGGACAAGAACAGATACTCCTCAAAAGGAGACATACGAGCAGTCAACAAATGTAAACAGTCCTCAACATCACTAACCATCAGGGAAATGCAAATCAAAACCATAATGAGGGCCGGCTGGGAGCAATGGCTCACGCCTGTAATCCCAGCACTTTGGGAGGCTGAGGCGGGAATATCACTAGGTCAGGAGATCGAGACCATCCTGGCTAACACAGTGAAACCCCCTCTCTATTAAAAATACAAAAAATTATCTGGGCGTAGTGGACATGCACCTGTAGTCCCAGCTACTCGGGAGGCTGAGGCAGGAGAATCGCTTGAACACAGGAGGCAGAGGTTGCAGTGAGCCAAGATCATGCCACTGCACTCCAGCCTGGGCAACAGAGTGAGACTCTGTCTCAAAAAAAATAAATAAATAAAAATAAAATAATGAGATACCACCTCCTGCCAGTCAGAATAGTTATTATTAAAAAGTCAAAAAACAGTAGATGTTGGCAAGGTTGCAGAGAAAAGGGAAGACTTATACACTACTGGTGGGAATGCAAATTAGTTCAGCACCTATGGGAAGCCGTTTGGAGATTTCTCAAGGAACCAAAAACCGAATTACCATTTGACCTAGCAATCCCATTACTGGGTATATACTCAAAGGAAAATAAATCCTTCTACCGAAAAGGCACGTGCACTTGTATGTTTATTGCAGCACTATTCATAATAGCAAAGACATGGAATCAACCCAGGTGCCCATCAAGGGTGGACTGGATAAAGAAAATGTGGGACATATACACCATGGAATACTACACAGCCATAAAAAAAACAACAAAATCATGTCCTTTGCAGCAACATAGATGGAGCTAGGGGCCATTATCCTAAGTGAGTTAATGCAGAAACAGAAAACCAAATACATGTTCTCACTTATAAGTGAAAGCTAAGCACTGGGTACACATAAAGATGGGAACACTATATACTGGGTGTTCCAAAAGGGAAGAGGGGTAGGGGAGCAAGGGTTGAAAAACTTCCTGTTGGGTACTATGTTCACTACTTGGGTGACAGTATCATCAGAAGCCCAAATCACACCATCGCGTAATACACTCATTTAACAAACCTGCGTATGTACCCCCTGAATCTAAAATAAAATAAATCTTCTTTTAAAAATACTATTCTCATGCCTTCTATTATCTCTAGTGGTTCTCTATTGTCTGTATATCTCAAATCCAAGTACCTAATTTTTTATTCATTTTCTAATGTCATACCTCAAGCCTTTATATATCTTTTACAATCCAACCAAAACAATTATGTAGATGCTTTAAATGGTATTTGTGAAGTTCTTTTTTCCTATTAAAAAGAAAATATGCTATATATAAAGTCTTTTGCATTGAAATGTAAATAATTTCCTTTAAGACTTAGTGAACTGCTTCTGGAGCCCTTCTCCAACACGCCAGCCCAATTTTGACTTCTCTCTCTCTCTCTCTCTCTCTGTCTCTCTCTCTCTGTCTGTCTCTCTCTTTCTCTCTCTCTCGCTCTCATTTCTTCAGCTCTTGGGTATGCACAGCACAGGTACTAGGATGCTTTGTACCTTCAAATTCTTGCCAAGTGTGCAAGTTTTGTTTTATCTCCATGTTGGATTGGAAACCCCTCAAGGGCAGGAGTCTTGCCTTCTCTTCTTTTGTGTTGTCCTCAAACTCTCTCAGTCTCACACAGAAGCACATTCAAATATGTGCTGACTGTCTAACTTAAGCCTCCTTTCTTTCCTTTGAGTGTGTAAAGCTCATCAGCAGCTGGCTGAGCGTGCTGATTTGAAAAGCTGCTCCGATGTATACAATAAGTGATACATTTCATGTTTGGTGAATAACTGCTCCCACTTTAAAATTCTAAAGTGCAGCATAAAAATAGCATATGACAAGGCTGTCCATCTGGAAGTAGCGTTCTATGCATTATAAAGTGAGAAGGCACTAAATCCTGAAGAGGACTGAAATTGGAGAGACCAGTGAAGTGTTTTGCCAACAGGAAAGGAAGATGATTGCTTTTCTCAAACTGTGCCGTTTTTGCCAAGTATAGGAATCCAGCTGTTGCGTGAGATTTATATTCATTTTACTTAACTATAAATGCATCATGCACCATTTTTCTTTAATTACTCAGATTAGCTGGGTAGGTGTAGGTGATGCACTGAGGTCTGAGTGTAATCAAAATGAGCTGCTGCGATAAAGTGAAAGGAAAATATTTTTGTAGTCAATGGGAGTAGGGGGAAGGATGTTTATGTGAAAAAATAAGATCTTGTCACTGCAACAATCTAATTAGCATTAAAATCTCCTTAGTTAGCCAGGACTGAGAATCTTCCAATTATAGAGAAAGTGATTTTGCAGCAGAAATCTATATCACTTTTTTTACATTCTTAATTACTTTTTATTTTGTGCCCTCATATTCAGAGCATTCCGGCGGCCAGCTTTATCCTCTGTAAGCATGCCTGCATGCCTCTGTCCTCAAATCTCCGAAAAGCCTTTAATTTCCTGAATTTTGATATCAGAATTCCTGGTCAGATTTCCAAATCCCCTATCAACTTGTTCCACCCTCCCTAACTCAGTTCGTATACGTGTTTCCCGTCCAATTTTTTCTGTTGAGTACTTTTAAGATTTTTCTCAGAATGTTCCATATTCTCACAGTAGCCTATGTTCCATTCATCATATTTGAAAACAATTTTTATCTCCTACTGTAAATCTTTACTGCCTTTTAAAACTCATTCCTTATCTCAATAGTATCTGCTTCACCAGTATGTCTGCTTGTGTGCGAGTATTTTCATTAACTATATTTAACATCTGTCCATATACACATATTTTATTCATGGATCAATGGACTACAGCTTTGTTACTCCGATTCAATGTATTAGATTACAATTCTATTGGAAATAGGACTATATTATGTAATCCTGGTTTTGTGTAACTCCTCTTAACACTGAGAATAATGTTGTTATTAATAGGTTATTAATTATCATTGTGCTCAATCTAAAGTATATACTTCCATTGTTATTTTCCTCCTATTTTTCTTACAACGTTTATTACCTCCTACAAGAACATGGTTGCTGTTGAAATCCCAGATTTTGATTCCCTTCACATGGCCCAGGAATAATTATTATATCAGTCATGATTATGTAGCACATTGCAGAAGTACAGTATCACACAACCATTTATGATTTTCATTAATCATTATAATTACCACATTGCAATGAAATGCCTCAGCTGCTTGCCATGGATAATACTGCAGTCAGCTCTATCTGTCCTCCACCCTACTTTGATTCTTGTGAACTCTCAAGTTTCTTAAAATTACAGCCTTCACTTCACAGCATAACCTGTGCTGTCTTGTAAATGTAATCACTTGCATAGTCTTAAGTTAACTTAAATTTCTTACGCATCTGCTTTGAGTCCCAATGTAGTGCTTTTCTTGGCCAAGTCAGTACATTATTCTTGGCTTTGTGAATAATGTGGCTGTTTAAGAAAAAGAATGAGACAGCAAGGTAAATATACGTGTAACAGGATCTGTGGAATTATGGTTACTTTAGGTGATTATTTTATCTTTTTAACGACTGATCTGCATGAGAGAAAAGTGTTTTAAAATTTTTTGAAATTGGACTAGTTTTTAGTAATTCATTGTTTGAAGAGATACTAACCTGCATGACAGCAAATATGAAGGGGTAATTTAGCTAGTTCAGCATTCAGTGAGGACTCAATTGGGTCAGAGCAGTATCTTTTCTCATGGAGGAAAGTACTTCAAATTTTGTAACAAGTGAGGATAGGAATATGGTCTAGTAAATTTATACTTTCTTCATTCACTATTTCTCTAAATGAAAGAACAGACAAGGCTTTTACATTCCCTGTGCTTTTACTGAAGGTATAAATCCCTCACTCTCTTTCTCTGTGTATGTGTGTGCCCGTGCGTGTGTGTGTGCATGTGCTTATGTAATACCAAACATTCTAGCCGGGTGCGGTGGTTCACACCTGTAATCCCAGAACTTTGGGAGGCCAAGGCAGGTGGATCACTTGAGGTCAGGAGTTTGAGACCAGCCTGGTCAACATGGTGAAACTCCATCTCTATCAAAACTACAAAAATCAGCTGGATGTGGTGGCAGGTGTTTGTAATCCCAGGTACTCAGGAGGCTGAGGCAGGAGAATCAAGGAAACCCAGGAGGCAGAGGATGTAGCGAGCTGAAATCACGCCATTGCACTCCAGCCTGGGTGATAAGAGCGAAACTCAGTCTCAAAAAAAAAAGTCTATTTTTTCAACTCAGGAAGTAATAGTAATGAGACGTTTCTGAATGTCCCTGCACTGAACACAAATTTTATGATAAAAAAATGTAACACAGTCATAGGACACAATATTTCTCCCATTTTACAGGACGATATGTGTATCTCTTCTCTCTCTTTTTAAATACGTTTTTATCTGTAAGTTATCCAAAACATTAAAGTACTACTAAAGAATTTTAACCCTCTTTTAATACAAGAATTTGGCAACAAAATGGTCCCATATATAAGAATGACTTTTTAAACACTAACGTTTGAAGCTTTTTAAAATAGAATTCTGGAATGTGATGTTTCATGAGGATCACATAAAATCCTATAGAGAGCGATATGACTTTGAGTGGGGAAAGAGGGATGTACCACATACGGCTTACAAATTGCTTCATCGTATTCTTCACGTTTGCAAAACTCCACAACAGCAATTCCGATTGGCTCAACAAGTTTAGGCAATTACCTTACAGACGCAGCGACGGCACGGAAAGTTCAGCTTCATTTCTGCAAGCCCTAGTCCAAATAAGAATTGCAAGCAAAGCAATGAGTAGCGATTTCTTCCCCCAAGTTCTTAATGCCCTAGGCAAGAGATTCAATCCAAAGGGCTGTGCTCTTGAGAAAAGGGACAAATACTGAGCAATGGCTAGTGATTTCAGTGCAGGCTGCTGCAGGCACTGGTAGAGAGGAAATAACACTTATCAGAAGCAAAGATAAAAGGTGACTGGGAATAATAAAAGTAAGACTCTTGGTGAAAAATAATATTTTTGTAAAATGATAAATGCAGAGAACAATATGTTCTCTTGAGACATAAAAACTTTTATAAAGAAGTCATCGAAGGGCTAGAAGTGTTAATAATGTACTTGGGGATGTTTAAGTTATTGTTACTGGTCTGCTGATAATGCTGTTTTTAGCTTCAAAATGGCTTTTGGGTAATCAACAATCTTCCATTTAAAATCTGTCTGCCCTGCTGACACTCTCTGATCATATTGCTTACTCAGAGCAGGTGTTTCATGAAACCAGCTTTAAGTGCCAATAATGAAGCACCTTAGAGGGTCTGTGTCTCAGCACAGATGTATGTAGTTTTGAAGTCTGAAATCTCTGGTGTCCTCAAATTTGGAAATTTAAAGCAAAGAGCAAATAGTTTTCTTGTGTAATGTTCATGTCTTTCCCTTCTTTAGAAAATATGTGGGCTTCATGTGTTAGAAATGGATGTTATTTTCCCTGCATTATGGCACTGTACGAAAAGATCTGTGAGGCAGAGAAGCTTTTATTCTCATTATACAGTATATGTGGAAGCACTAAGAAATATGGAATCCTTCACTGGTGCCGACCAAAAGATTTTCATTTCATCTGGAGAGGAAATGTGCCAAAGTGGCTGAAAATAATTCCAGTAATTGGCAAAGAGCTGTACTCTAAGGAGCCTTTTGGTGTAATTTGATTTTGTGCCTTTTAGGGGAGCAAGTGAGATACGATTCTATCCGCGCCTGAGGACCAAGAGATTTTTAAACATTACAGGATCCTTAAGGTAGATGATGATGAATCACAGTGTCAAAAGACAATCTAGAATTGTGATATCCTTAAGAAATAATAATAATAAGGATAATGCTCAACGGGGTTAGAGAATGTCCCTTACGGTGTGTAGTTTGTGCTCTGCCAAAACACTGAGAAAACAATCTTACTTAAAAGCTAGATGCTCCTCTGCCTACAAATTTAGCATCAGACATTTAGCATAGGATTATTGTTAAATGCCATGAACGCTGCCAATAATAAAGGATGAAAATAACCAATGGGGTCAGAATGAGTTTTGTATTGACGGGCACCCACAGCATCACCATAGAAGACCCTACTTACTGCAAGTCAGAGAAACTTGCAAAGCAGCCAAGTTTGTTTTGGCCAACTCCCACTTAAGTCCCTATCAACTTCCACTCTCATTATGGCCTCTTTGCAGATCTTGGATCCTCTTCAAACAGAGGCTTAGATCTCTATTCATTTTCAATTTATTCCTCTCATAGTGCAAAGAAAAAGGCAGCTTTACGTGTTACTTTATTCTGGAAGATGCCGATTCCTTCAAAGTAATTTCAGTAGTGAAACTTTAAGCATAATTCCAAAATATAATATTTTCAGTAGTGGACTTTTAAGCATTTTTTTTGCACAAGGTGTGTCCTTAAACATTCTTCTTTTTCTGCACCTTAAATGGTAGGCAGGCTCAGACTATATTAATTCTCATATGGAGTAAGTAGAAGATTTGAGTTGTTCATTCTCTTCAAGACTTTGCAGGTAACTTGTAACTTCAGCGCTGTGTATGGTTACTTTCTTTTCTCTGGTTTATTCACAAAGTTAAGGAAGAGAAAGAAAGCGCTGCATGAGATACCTCCAGGACAAGGTCACACAAGTGTAGCACAGTATATGAATACCTGGGCTGTAGGACACTCTCCTACCAGCAGGATCATACTAAACTGCAGGGTTCCCCACCCCCGACCAACCCCGTTTTCCCATAGCTCAGTGGTTCTCAAACTTTAGCCCACATCTAAATTATCTGAGGGCTTGTTTAAGAACAGATTGCTGGGTTCCAGCCCCCAGAGTTCTTTAATCAGTAGGTTTTAGTGGGGGGTGGATATTGGCATTTCTAGCACATTTCCTGTCGATGTTAACGCTGCGTATCCAGGGGTCACCCCATAGCTCGAAACGAGCATCCATATAACTATTGTATTGTCCAACCCCACAATACAGGATCATCTAGAAATGATGCGTTCTGTGTGAGGTTCAGAAGTAGCAGCACGCGTCCATGAACCAATTCTGTGTTCATGTTTTTACACAATTCTTTGAATATACTATCTTGATTTCTTTATTGGGTTCAGTGAGAAACAGAGCACTTGAAAGTCAGTTCAGGACTTCCAGTTCCAAATGAGATATAGTAGGTGCACTTCTCTTTCTTGTTCTTATTAAGAAATATTAAACCCTGAACATTATGTATTGTGAAAGGAAAGTCTTAGAGCCCCAAAATTGCTAGCTAAAGGGAAAAGTCAAGCTGAGAACTGCTCAGGGCAAACTGCCTCCCATTCTCTTCAAAGCCATCCCTCTGCTCACTGAGATAGAGGCATAGTCTGATTGCCTCCTTTGGAAAGGCTCATCAGAAAGTCAAAAGAGTGTGACCATTTGTCTCTCACCTACCTGTGACCTAGAAGGCCCCTCCCTGCTTCGAGTTGTCCCCGCCTTTCTGGAAGGAACGAATGCACCTCTTACATATGTTGATTGATGTCTGGTGTCTCCCTAACATGTAAAAGCAAACTGTGTCCCAAACAGCTTGGGCACATGTCATCAGGACTTCTTGAGGCCGTGTCATGGGTGTGTGTCCTCAAGCTTGGCACGATAAACTTTCCAAATTAACTGAGACCTGTCTCAGATTTTCAGAGTTCACAGTATTAAAAAAAAAAAAAAAAACACTTTGGGAGGCTGAGGCAGGCAGATCATGAGGTCAGGAGTTTGATACCAGTCTAAACAACATGGTGAAACCCCATCTCTACTAAAAATACAAAAATTGACTAGGCATGGTGAGGTACGCCTGTAATCCCAGCTACTCAGGAGGTTGAGGCAGGAGGTGGAGGTTGCAGTGAGCCAAGATCGCACCACTGCACTCCAGCCTGGGCAACAAAGTAAGACTCTGTCTCAAACAAAACAAAACAAAACAAAACAAAACACATAATACTTTGAGGAAGGAGAGAAAAAGGCAGATCAGCTGGGGATCGCAGGACATGAGGAATGACATGTCAGGCCTCATATATCTCAGGCTGGATGCTAGAAAAGCAGTCATCCAGAAATATCAATGGATGCATACCTACAAACATACAGCAAAACCAACAAAAGCCTGTCTTATCCAGACAATGCACTAGATAAGGGAAACATAACAAGACAAAACTTTTAGACATTAACTGACTCCAGCCAACCCCTATGAAAAAAAAAAAAAAAAACGCAGCCCCATACCCACTCAGACCAGCAAAGGCCAGATGGAGAGCCGAAACTTAGATCCTCAGTCAGCTGCAATGGAGCACCCATCCCGGCCAGGCTGGTGTCAGAGCTGGGACCTACATCTCCGCCTGGACGTTAAACATCCTCTTCACTTCGTATTGTCAATGGAGAGCATACAGGAATATGGACTCTCACCTCCAGTCTGAGGTAGTGAGGGGCCTTCTCCTCCTCTCCCTAAAGCGGTATCAGAGGACTCTGAGTGCAAAGCCCAGACTTACACCACTTTCTAGCAGTAACAAGTCTCTCCCTCCACCTTAATGTCAGCGCAGCCTACATGGGGAATCGTAACATGGAGATCCTTCCCTTATCAGCCTCAGTGGTGTCAGCATAGGCTACTGAGCAGCCTGTACTTATCCCCATCCTGTAGTAACAAGTCACTATCCCCAAGAGTACAACAGAAAAGAATCTGGACTTCTTTCCCCACCTGGCAGTAATGAGGTGGTGTGGTGCCCCACTTTGCACACCAGCGTGGTATCACAGGAAGCCTGCTCAAACATAAGATTTAAGTAAGACCCAAAATATTATATCTAGGACACAATAAATGATTTTTTAAAAAATTGTTAATTGGTCCTACACTTGGTCACTGGAAAACTTGAGACAAATGTTCTGGTAAAAGTTTCAACAAGAAATTTTCTAAGCTTGTGGTCCAAATCTTACAGTGATTGGTTTCTCAAACACAGTGTAAGCCTGCCCATTTTGAGACAACTTACTGAGGTCAGTGGATGGTTGATATAATGTTGCAAATCAAAAGGTCTGAAATGATTTGGATAATTTTGTTTGCTTCTCATAGGGAGTGTAGGATATATTGGGAAGGTTTTAGAGTTAGTCAGATCCATTTTTAAATCCGTGTTCCTCCACTTACCAGAAATACGATCTTCATTAAATTTGTTAACCTGTCTAAGCCATTAGTTTCTTTGCTTATAAAATATAGTAGTAGTAGTAGGTGTTACAGTAACAATAGCAATAGAATGATCGTAGTATTGTAGAGGAAGCAAAATTCTACCTGTACTCGCTTACCTGGGACTGAGGATTAAACTAACACAAGACAGATTAACAGGAGAAAAAACATGTATATTTATTTATTATACATTTTCCATGACACAGGAGCTCTCTTAAAGAGATGGAGGTCCACTTGGAGTAGAACAGTTGTATACTGAGTTGAACAAAGAGTACAAAATTGTGTAAACACGACAATGCAAGGGGACTTGGACTAGGATAGTTAATCATGTAGACGAGACTAGAAAAATAAGGGTTTGTTTAACAGGGTTTGCTTGTACGGACTTATCTTGGCTTCAATTTGTCATCTCTGGTAAGAAGAATGCCTTTCTCCTTTCTGCCTCCAGTTGCAGGGAGGCTGTCTTCCACTAGGAATCTCGTCTCCTGCTTTAAGTTAGGTCAGAGAGTCCTTTGCTGCATCTGTTGTTGGTTTTCAGTGTTTTTAACTCAAAAATAATCAAGATGCCAGAGCACCATAGTTTGGGGTGGTATGTTCTGAACTCCTTTTGTATAGTATTGTTAGTGGAAGTAGTAGTATGTAGTAATCACTTGTCCCATATTATCTCATGTAATACCTTCAACAGCCCCTTGCAAGATAGGTGTTGTAATCTTCCCTGTAAAAGTAAGGAAACCGGGGAGCATTGAATTTGAAGGGTTAAGTAATTTTTTCAAGATCACACAGCTCATAGTTGACAGTGCTAGGACTCAGAACCATAGCTGTTAACAACAAAGCCCATATTTCATCAAGTACACCGTGAAGCTTCCCTAAATGCAACAGTGTTTGTAAGAGTATTTAGTGCAAACATAGTCAACATTCAATGACTGTTAGCCCCCTCACTGCTATTTTAGGTGATATTTACATTTATGTATAAATATATACATATGTGCTGAGAAATAAAAATAAAATTGTAAGCATCCCCCACCAACTGAAGGAACCCTTGATTGGTCAAGGGGACTCCAGAGAAATCTTGGAAGCTGAATTCCCAGCCATGATAGGGTGAGAGGTTGGCCATGCCTCGTTATACCCCCTCCGTCACTAACCATCATTAGACTTTCCTCCCTAAAGGCTAAACAGAGACCAGCCCTTTTGAAAGACTCCACCACTGATATCAACCAACTAACTGCCTGACACTGCCCCTCCCTTATGTCATTTTGACAAAGCAACTGACGGCATTTCTTCCTGATGAGAGATCACCAAGCATAGTGTGGTCCTGGCTAGTCAATGGAGAATGTGCATCAAGTGTTTTTGTGTCCTCTGCTTTACCTTTTGATGTCAGAGAGCAGAAAACTCCACCCTCAGATTATGCTAGCATCATTTTCCATTTTTTGTTTTTTTTTTTTGAGACAGAGTCTCACTCTGTTGCCCAGGCTGAAGTGCGGTGGTACGACCATGGCTCACTGCAATCTCTGCCTCCTGGGTTCAAGCCATTTTCGTGCCTCAGCCTCCCAAGTAGCTGGGAATATAGGTGTGCACCACCACACCTGGTCAACTTTTGTATTTTTATTAGAGGTGGTGTTTCACCAGATTGGCTAGGCTGGTTTTAAACTCCTGGCCTCAAGTGATCCATCCACTTTGGCCTCCCAAAGTGTTAGGATTACAGGCATGAGCCACTGTACCGGGCCTAATACCACCATTTTTTTAGCATGGGTCCCATGGAGAGGAATGAAGCTCAATTGCACATACACACATTTATTCTCTTATAAATATTCTTGACTCCTCCTATAACTTATAGGATATGTATATTTGGCCACCCTGTTCAGCATAAATCCCTGTCATATTGTTCCAACGCTCCAAGTGTCTGTTTCTGTCTTCTGGCTGTAGGCTATACTTCCCAGCCTATCATCATAGCCACTCTGCAGGCTATAGCCCTGTATGAGAAATAAAGCTCTCCTTTCCAGATTTATGAAATTTATCATTCTTCAGTTGACAGTAAACACACATTTTTTTCATGTAAATTTCCCCTAAAAGGGCAGATCTCATATTAAGTGTTCTTACCACAGTAAAATATAATAAAACAAATTTAATAATTTAAATGCCTTTGAATGCCAATTTGAAGTTAAACTTACATTTGGTTCTTATAGTTCCTAAATAATAGTCTTCACTGCAGAGTCAAGGAACATACTAAGTTTCCATTCTTGAATTTTTTTTTTTTCTAGAGTCCAACATTTTTTATTTTTTATTTTTTGAGATGGAGTCTTGCTGTGTTACCCACGCTGGAGTGCAGTGGCACAATCTTGGCTCACTGCAACCTCCATCTCCCGGATTCAAGCCATTCTCTTGCCTCAGCCCCCAGATTATCTGGGACTACAGGCATGCACCACCACGCCTGGCTAAATTTTTTTGTATTTTTAGTAGAGACAAGGTTTCACCATGTTGGCCAGTCTGGTCTCGAACTGCTAACCTCAGGTGATTTGCCCACCTCAGGCTCCCCAAGTGCTGGGATTACGGGCATGAGCCACCATGTCCGGCCTAGAGTCCAGTATTTTCTTATTGTTCTCATTTGTCTAGTTTTCCGTGTACCAGTTTTTCCCAGACCCTCCAACAGCCTCTCAGTACAGTTTTCTACTTGATCATATATATCAGATTATTTTTCCATTACATTTTTCTCCCAAACCAATGCACCTTCCCCAACCCCAGAACAGCTTCTTAATGTTCCAGTGTAACTTCTAATTGTCCTAGCCTGCCATGCAACTGTGAATCTGGTCCAGTGTAACTTCTAATTGTCCTCGCCTGCTGGGCAACTGTGAATGTGGTCCAGTGTAACTTCTAATTGTCCTAGCCTGCCATGCAACTGTGAATCTGGTCCAGTGTAACTTCTAATTGTCCTCGCCTGCTGGGCAACTGTGAATGTGGTCCAGTGTAACTTCTAATCGTCCTAGCCTGCCATGCAACTGTGAATGTGATCCAGTGTAACTTCTAATTGCCCTAGCCTGCTATGCAACTGTGAGTGTGGAAATTGTACTCTCCTCACTCCTATGCCAGATCTTGACTTCTTGATGCCATGTTTTCCTCTTTATGTGTTGCCTTTGCATATGCAAATGATGCCTTTGAAAATTTAGTATATTCAAATTGAGATATGATGATATTAGAATAATGGAGGGGAAACAGAAGAAGCTACATGAGAGCCAAATTCTTTTTTTTTTTTTTTTTTTTTTTTTTTTTTTTTTGAGGCAGAGTCTCGCTCTGTCGCCCGGACTGGAGTGCAGTGGCCGGATCTCAGCTCACTGCAAGCTCTGCCTCCCGGGTTTACGCCATTCTCCTGCCTCAGCCTCCCGAGTAGCTGGGACTACAGGCGTCTGCCACCTCGCCCGGCTAGTTTTTGTATTTTTAGTAGAGACGGGGTTTCACTGTGTTAGCCAGGATGGTCTCGATCTCCTGACCTCGTGATCCGCCCGCCTCGGCCTCCCAAAGTGCTGGGATTACAGGCTTGAGCCACCGCGCCCGGCCGAGAGCCAAATTCTTATCTGCCACAATAAGAAGCAAACAGATAAGGTCTAAACCATATAAATCAATAGTAACATTAATAACATGATAGAATAGGAGTTCCCTGGCTCTATTCTCACTCACAGAAATGCCCATTAGCAACTATCCACAAACAAAAACACCTTTGAGAAAATCCCAGAAACCAGAGGTGAGGCTGAAGCACCCCCTGAGAAAACAAAACAATAACAACAACAAAATAACGAACCAAAGCTGCATTACAAAGGTAATAGAAGCAGTTTCTGGAGGATTCTGAGGGTATTAGCAGGACTGGATTACCTAGGATCAGCTAAGGACAAAGAAGGGAGTAGAGTTCATAGTGACCAGTGCATGCAACTTGGTGGTGGAACCACATCCCTGTGACTGCTTGTGTCTAGCTGAAGTGCCTAGGAGTGGATCTACCCATTCACAGAGCTTACCTGGTAGCCTTGTATGACCAGGGACCACAGAGAGCAGTTCTACTGAATTGGAATTCCCAGCCAGTCAGGGAGCATAGCCAGCAATACTGCCCACTTTTCAGGCATAGTCTGAGGGCTTTTCTGGGCAGGAAGCTCAGCGAAAGACCCTGCCCAAGTGCAGAGCCCAGTCTGAGGCCCAGTCTAACTACAGACACAGCCAGAAGCACTGGGCCACCAGAAACTCCAGCCAGCAGACCCACCCAACCATGGAGCTTACCCAGTGGCCCTACCCAACTGCAGAGCATGAGTAGTGTTCTTGTCCAACCAAAGATACAGGCAAAGATACCTGCCTAAGGATGATACCAATTGGCTTGTTCAGAACTCCAGGATGGGTTGACTGGTGAAGTTCTTTTACTACAGAGGCAAGCCTGTAAAGACTAGAGAAGGTGACTGTTTTCCCAATGCATAGATATGATTTCAAGGATACAAGGATCATGAAGGATCAGAGAAACATGACATCACACGACAAATAAACATGACAAAGTAAACTAATAAAGCTACAATAATTTACCCTAAAGAAATAGAGATCCATGAACTAACTGGCAGGGAATTCAGAATAGTCATCTTAAAGAAATTCAGTGAACTATAAGAAAACAGATCATTAAGTGATATCAGGAAAACAATACATGACCAAAATGAGAAGTTCAACTGGGCAAAGTGGCTCATGCCTGAAATTCCAGCACTTTGGGAGGCCAAGGCAAAAGGATCACTTGAGCTCATGAGTTTTAGACCAGTCTGGGCAACAAAGGGAGACCCTGTCTCTACAAAACAAAACAAAACAAAACAAAAAACTAAAAATTAGGTGGTCATGGTGGTATGTGTATATAGTCCCAGCTACTTAGGAGGCTGATGAAAGAGGCTAAGAGTTTCTTCAGATGACAGTACACACACATATATTTTTTTCATGTAAATTTCCCCTAAAAGGCAGATCTCATATTAAGTGTTCTTACCACAGTAAAATACAATAAAACAAATGTAATAATTTAAATGCCTTTGAGCCTAAGAGTTTAATGTTGCAGCAAGCTACAATCATGTCACTGTACTTCAGCCTGTGTGACAGAGCAAAACTCTGTCAAAGAGAGAGAGAGAGAAAAGTTCAAAGAAATACAAACAGTATTAAAAAAAATACAGAATCTTAGAGCTGAATAATATAATTACTGAACTAAAATATTAAATAGAAAGCATCAACAGCAGACTCCATCAAGCAAAATAAATCATAAACGAACTTGAAGATAGTTCCTTTTTAATTATTCAGTCAAAGGAGCAAAAAGAATAAAAAATAGTAAAGAAAACCTACAGTACTCATGAAATATCATCAAATGAAACAATGAACACATTATGGGAGTTCTAGAAGAAAAATAAAAAGAAAAATGGGCAGAAGCCCTATTAAAATAATGATGACTCAAAACTTCCCAAACTGGAAGAAAGAAATGGATATCCAGATTCATGAGAACTACATACCTCCAACAGGATGAACTTGAAAAGGTTTACACCAAAATAAATTATAATTAAATTGTCCAAAGTCTAGACAAAGAGAATTTTGAAAACAACAAGAGAAAAGAAATTTGTCACATACTGGAGAGCCTCCGTAATACTGTAAATAAATTCTTCAGCAGAAACCTTGTAAGTCAGAAGACAGTGGGATGATATATTCAAAATAGAAAAAGAAAAAGAAATAAAACCAAACTGCTAACCAATAATACTATACTCAGCAAAGCTGCCCTTCAGAAATCAAGGAAAAATAAAGACTTTCCCAAACAAACAAAAGCTGCGGGAGATCATTAATATTAGACCTGCCTTACAAGATACGGTAGAGTTCTTCAAGCTGAAAGGATGCTAATTTACATTATAATTCCGTATTAATGTATACAATTCACTGATAATGTTAAATACCTAGTCAAATTCAAAATTCTTTAACACTGTAATAATGGTACATAAACACTTTCAACTCTAGTATAAAAGTTAAAAGACAAAAGAATTAAGAAACCTACAATTATAATAATGATAATGAATACACAATACAAAAAAAAGATGTAAATTGTAACATTGATAACCTAAAATGTAAGAAGTAAAGTATGGAGTTTTAAAAATTAAAGGTTTTATCAGCCTAAAACAGTTACAAGGTTTTTTTATATAAGTCTCATGGTGACAAAAAGAAAAAAACCCAAAGTAGATACAAAAAGAATGAAAGAAAGGGATAAAAGCGTATCACCAAATAAAGACATCAAATTTCAATGGAGGGCCAGGCACAGTGGCTCATGCCATAATCTCAACACTTCGGGAGGCCGAAGCCAGCAGATCATAAGGTCAGAAGATTGATACCATCCTGGCCAACATGGTGAAACTCCGCCTCTACTAAAATAAAAAAAATTAGCCAGGCGTGGTGGTGTGCACCTGTAGTCCCAGCTACTTGGGAGGCAGGGGAATTGCTTGAACCCAGAAGCAGTGAGCTGAGATAGTGCCATTGCACTCCAGCCTGGCAATAGGGTAAGACTCTGTCTCAAAAAACAAAAAACAAAAAAATTTCAATGGAGACAGCAAAAGAGAGAAGAGGAACAGAGGAACTACAAAACTATCAGAAAACAATAAAATGGCAATAGCAAGTCCTTATCTGTCAAAAATACTTTAAACATAGATGGATTCAATTCACTAATTAAAAGACACTGAGTGACTGAATAGATTGAAGAAAAAATTTCCAATTATATACTTTGTACAAGAGACTCCCTTTGGCTTTAAGGACAACACAGGCTAAAATTGAAGGATATAGAAAGATATTTTATGCAAGTTGTAACCAAAAGACAGCATGGGGTGGCTATATTTATATTAGGCAAAATAAACTTTAAGTCAAATATGGTCACAAAAACCAAAGCAAGTCATTACATAATAATAAAAGGTCAAATATCAAGTAATCAAATAATAAATCAAATAAAAGGCTTCATATCAAGAAGATATAAGAATTATAAATGTTTACATACCCAACATTGGAGCAACTAAATATATACAGCAAACATTAACAAAACTGACAGAAGAAATAAATAGCAATAAAATAATAGTAAGGAACTTCAATATTTCACTCAACAGAAATTAAATAAGGAAGCAGTGGATTTGAGTGACACTACAGACTAAAAGGACCTAACACATATATAGAGCATCCCATCCAACAGCAGCAGACTACACCTTCTTCTCAAACACTCAGTGAACATTCTCCATGATATATCATACTCAATGATGAAAAGCTGAAAACTTTCCCTCTAAGATCAGAAACAAGACAAGGTTGTCCATTCTCACCACTTCTATTCAACAAAGTACTGGAAACCCTAACCAGAGCAATTAGGAAAGGAAAAGAAATAAAAAGCATCCAAATCAGAAAAAAAGGAAATAAAATTGTCTCTGTTTATAGGTACATGATTGTATATTTAGAAAACCTTAAGTGCTCCACCAAAAAAAATTGTTAAAAATAATTCATGGGCCGGGCGCGGTGGCTCAAGCCTGTAATCCCAGCACTTTGGGAGGCCGAGACGGGCGGATCACGAGGTCAGGAGATCGAGACCATCCTGGCTAACACGGTGAAACCCCGTCTCTACTAAAAAAAATACAAAAAACTAGCCGGGCGAGGTGGCGGCGCCTGTAGTCCCAGCTACTTGGGAGGCTGAGGCAGGAGAATGGCGTGAACCCGGGAGGCGGAGCTTGCAGTGAGCTGAGATCCGGCCACAGCACTCTAGCCTGGGCGACAGAGCGAGACTCCGTCTCAAAAAAAATAAAAATAAAAAAAATAATTCATTAAAGTTTTAGCATACAAAAACAACATGCAAATGCAGTTGTTTCTGTATAATGTCAATGAACTGTTTGAAAAAGAATACAATAAAATGTCTTTTAAAATATTGTAAAAACAATAAAATATTTAGGAATAAATTTAGCAAATGAGATGAAAGATCTGTATTCTGAAAACTAGACTATGATGAAATAAATGGAAGTCACAAGTAAATGGAAAGATATTCCCATGTTTATGGATCAAAAGAATTAATGCAATTAAAATGCCCATACTACCCAAAGCAATCTATAGATTCAATGCAATTCCTATCAAAATTTCAATGGCATTTTTACAGAAATAGAAAAAACAATTCTAAGATTTGTATGAAACCACAAAAGACCCTGAATAGCCAAAGCAATCTTAAGATAGAAGAACAAATCTGGAGACACTATGCTTCCTAGTTTCAAACTTTATTTCAAAGCTATAGTAATCAAAGCAGTATGGTACTGGCATAAAAACAAACATATAGACCAATGCAACAGGATAGAGAGCCCAGAAATAATGCCAACTAATCTGCAACAAAGGTGCCAAGAATACCCAATACAGAAAGAATCGTCTTTTTAATAGATGACATATAGAAGACTATATTTTCTTGCAAAAGTATGAACTTGAACCCCTATCTTACACCCAAGTCCCAAAAAATAAACTTGAAATGAATTAAAGACTTACATATAGGACCTGAAATTGGAAACCTACTAGAAGAAACTGCAGGGGGAAAGTCCCTTGATATTGGCCTTGGCAATGATGTTTTAGATATGACACTAAAAACCCAGGCAACAAAAGCAAAAATGAACAAATGGAACTATGACAGACATAAAAGGAAAGAAGGCAATAAAAATGAGGCAAGCTACAAAATGGGAGAAAATATTTGCAAGCTATTTATCTGATAAGGAGGTAATATCCAAAATATATAAGAAAGTCTTACAACTTAATAGCGAACAATAATAATAGTAACAGCCCAATTAAAACATGGAAAAAGAACCTGAATAGATATTTTTCCAAAGAAGACATATAAATGGCCATGTAAATTGGTACACCCATTATGGAAAACAGTATGGAGTTTCCCCCAAATATTAAAAACAGAACTACAGTATGGTCCAGCCACCATCCCACTTCCAGGTCTATATCCAAAGAAAACGAAATCGGTATCTCAAACAGTTATCTTTCCTCCCATATTCGCTGCAGCATTATTTATAATAGCTAAAACATAGATACAACCTGTGTCCATTGATGAATGAATAGATAAAGAAAATGTGTTATGTATGTCTGTGTGTGCCCACACACACACATGTATTTTATGGCCGAATTATAGATAAAATAACATTCAGTCGTAAAGAAGAAGGAAATCTTGTTGACAACAAGGATGAACCTGAAGTGCGTGATATTAAGTGAAATAAGCCAGACAGAGAAAGACAAATACGATATCATCTCACTTATATGTGGAATCTACAAACCCCAACTAATAGAAACAAAGTATGATACTGGTTTCCAGGGGCTGAGGGATGGGGTAAACGAGGAGTTGTTGGTCAAATTTATAACTTCTCATTATAGGATGAATAAGTTCTGGGGAATCATTATCCTATCACCTGAAGCATGGTGACTATAGTGAACAAGACTGCATCATATACTTGAAATTTGCTGAGAGAGTAGATCTTAAGTGATCTTACCACATACACGAGGGTGATAACTGTGAGGTTGTGAATGTGTTAACTGACTTGATTGTGTTAATCACCTTACGAGGTATATGTCTATGAAATCATGATGAATGCAATATACAGACAAAAAAATTGAAAAGATTTGAAAGTGATGGAACTAGGGAGCACAGCAGAGAGTAAGAAGGAGCAGGGCAGGAATAGAACATTCTAATTTTGAGATTTAATACCTTTTTTGGAAATACGATTTCAATACAGTTTTTTTGTTTATTAACTGTGACTGCTTACTTTGATTTAAATGTCTTAAAAAAGAAGCTACAAAATAGTATACAGTACATTAATTTGACTTATGCAAACTTCAGAAAACTTAACACAATATATTATAGCTTTATATATGCCTTAAGATATTTAGATGTGTTGATACAGATCAGCATAATACAACACATCAGGTGAGAAATGGAATGTGGTCAAATTTCATAATCTTCCAGTTCTCCAGGGAAATGTTATTAGCTTTGTGAAACTAAATACTCTTCTGAATATAAACCTTTCTCTGCAAATTTCTGGAGTAACGTGGTCAGAGGTATAACGAGCTGCAAGTCTGAGGAGAATCATTTTGGTTTTAAATCTTCTTTGCTTTATTTCCCATTTGCTTTCTTTTCTCTTCTTTCTTTTCGGATTTTGGGTTTTCTTTTTAAAAATCTCACTACATCACTTGGGCTATCTACATCAATATAGAATTCCGCTCTGTTTTGTTTTTAGACCATGCTATATCTCTCCACTAGAGAAATCTATACTTGAAACAGTATATGAGAAAAGACATCAGCGAGAAAATGTATAAAGGTAGGAGAACAGCGATCAAGGAACAGAGTTCAGAGGTGGAAATGGAGAGAGAGAGCAGCAGTCACTTTACATTGGGCTTCAGTCAGTAACCAGCAGAGTAATAGAAGACAGAATGTATGGGGGCTACAGATTTATCGCGAATGCAACTGCTCAGGGAAACCAGAGACGAAAGTTATACATTTTTTCTGTCTCTTTAAAAATCTCATTTAACTAAAAAAATAAAATCTGCTGACAAAATATATTTTTAAATCCTTTTCTTTCTGATCCCCAATAATTTTCAGCAATCCTAGATTGGCAAAAACACACCAAGATTTCAAAAACAGAGCTTCCTCACTCAAAAAAATAAAAAAAAAAAAGCCTGGTAGGGAAGTAAATTTCAGCCTTTAGTTATGGCTACTGTAGCTTTTCCAGGCTTATTTCTTCTTCGGACAAATTCCGTTCCCCTAGAAGCTACTCTATCAAGAGCTTCTCAACCATGCTATTAATGTGAAAATGAAAAATTTGCTTTATAGAGGTGGCACTCATGGGAAGAAGCCTGCTGGCTCCGTGAGCTCCTGAGACTCTTGATTACCTGGAATTCCCGAAGCTTTTGCAGTTGTTAACGTAACTCTTGCAAAATAATGAAATTTCAACCTTTTCCAAACATAGTAGCTTTGATTCTCTTTAGACAAACTCTTGCATACATTTTGCATTTCTAACTCCAATTTCCTCTGGCCTTCTTCCCAGCAATCCCTTCTTGCATTCTCCCTGTCATTTGCTTTTAATCTAGAAACCAAAACAACAATAATTATTCCATCAGATAACAGGTGATGTTTCCAAATATAGAGAAGAGGGATGTTTTCCTTTACTACTCTGAGTGGAAATAATATGTTGGTTACTAAGAAATTACATAATTTAACTTTTAAAATTATCAAATAATTATTAAAAGAAATGTGTGGTTTAGGAGGATCCTTAGTTTATGGTAGCTAAAGTTTGCTAAAGTAGCTTATCTTGATTTCAGAAATGAGAAAGTTTTTGCTGACTTCTAATGTTTGTAGATTTCCTGTCATACCACCCTAGGCTTAGCTTTTCTTTACTGAAAAAAATTATCCCAATAGACAAAAAAACTTAAAGTCTGAAGTATCTTTGTCAAGGCACAGAATTTTCCTTGAACTTTTATTTTTGAGGCTTCTTAAAATTTTCAAATTTCTCCCCTTGATTTATCAGAATGTTTGATGTTTCTCTAGCCGTTATCATGAATCCCAGAGCATGTACCCTTATATACACGAAACTCATTTCACCTTGAGCATGTAGCTAAAAGAAGCCCAGATTCTAGTTCTGTAACATTCATAATTGCTTAGGATTTGAAAGGACAACCCAAAACAGTGAGTTTTTTTCTCTCTACTGGACGCTGTCTTGACTCCAATTTCTTCATTCTCCCACTGCTGATTTTCAGTGTGCTACTTACAGTTAAAATATGGACTGATTCTAGAATGAGAAATAGATTAAGCTGTAGTAAAATGTACCACAGGAGGTCTTTTTCTGGATTAAATATAAAATGTACCTTAGGAGGTCTTTTTTGGATTAAATATAGAAAATGAATATAGGGTAGCAGCAAAAATCATCAAACTTCATTTGATAGCCTTAAAAATAGTGGGAAAAACAGTAGGTCCGTACTAATGTCTGGGCCGGAAAAAGATCTTACTCTTCTCTTACTGGTTTTGGTAGAATCTGGTATCTCTAAATATGAACATGTAACAGTCATAAAATACACATGATAGTCATATTAAAATCTTTATAACGTTAAAACTTATACCTCTTATTCTACTCTTGGATGAGTAACTAAATTTAACTTACATTTTGTACATGAAATGATGCTCTAGCTTTCTACCATAGTGACAGAATAGTGTTCGACCTGTTAATTTTCCAGATAACTGAAGCTTATAGTACCATAACATAGTTAAGATATTTTCCTAGAGCTGTTATAAATTTCACAGTTACAAAACTCAGCTATGTAGAGGTGGGCTTTCCATTATTCTTCCATGAGTAAACTTAATTTAAATGTTTCTTATTTGGGAAGATAAAGGAAATTTCAGTCTTGCCAATTCAAGATTAAACACAATTACTTCCAATTTAAATGTCAGTCTCTGAGTTCACTATGCAATCACAATCATATTTCAGTATTTTCTCCCTCCCTCTTGGTCTTCCCTTCTCCCTGGATGGCTCTGGCTCCAGGGAAGTTGGACATAGCTTCATGACATGGACCAAGAGCTAGGCAGGCAGAAGAAATGGAAGAGTGGGGCAGGTTGTGGTCATCTCCATCTATTACGGCCTCTGCTGATTATGGTTGATCCCTATTCATCCACTGAGGGTGCCTGAGGTCCTGTCATGGCCTCTGCTTTTCAGGTATGCTTACTCTCTATCCTCTTCATTCCAAACACATCCACTTAATCTTAGCTACTTTCCCTGCACAATGCTGAGACATGCAGTACCAATATCACATGACATTTCTCTCAGGCTCTCAGGAAGTGCTGCTCTATTTCTCAGGCACCATGTGGGATGCTTCCTGCTTGTCTACACACAGAAACCAAGCAAATCTAACTCTAATTCCATGCTTTTCAGTTTCCGTCTCACTCTTGCTGGTCAGACTCTTATCTCCTCGGGAACTCTGAGGTCATACTGGAGTTCTCCTTCCTCTGATTTATGCTGTATCTGACCCGAGTCTTCTAGGCTCTGTGGCTCTTGATAAAGTCAAACTCTTGGAAATAAAAATGACTGCTTTTTCATCAAATATCTCACCATAACAATTAAAAATTGGGGAGTTTTCAAGCTTATAGTCTGTGCTGAAAATTTTATAAATTAATCTTCAAATTTTTAAAAAAAAATGACTTTGTTTTGTCCTGGACTATACATTTTGTCCACCTTAGGCAATGAATCTCTATAGTTCCAGTGCAGATTTATAGTATAATTATCCAAATAATAATAATATAAAAGAAATAAAAGCATTGGCTAAAAAATCTCCAAATATTATCTCATGGAAACAACCAGTTGTGCATAACAAACTCTTTTAGCATGTCACTTTCCTGCTTCTTAAGCTAAAATCAATTAGTCTTCTATTTATGACTACAGGTCAGTTTTAGTAATCTCTCAAATTATGTGTTCTGTGATTATAATGTCCTAATTTAATCCCTTACTCTGCCATGCTTTTGCTTAGGCAAGTGACTTAGGCTCACGTGGAAACTGGAGATAACAGCAATATATATCACATAAGATTGTTGTTAGGGATTAGTAAAATAAATAACTATCTGCCACAGAACCTAAATATAGTGTTCAATAAATGTTAGCTATTGTTGTTTTAAAATTATCAACTACACAGAGGGCTTCTTTGAGGCATACTGAATGTAGGCTCCTCTTCTGAATAAAGCCAGGTGGATCTGCTGTTTGAATTCCTCTCTTTTAATCAGGATTGGTTACTACTCCCTACATTTTTCAGAGGAGGGGGTAAGGTAGGAGGAGGAGAAACTAACCAAGTAAGAAAGAAGGCCTTGGATTCAAGGCTTTTAGTATAAAAATACAGTCTCCAAAGGGCAGTTTGGATACGGAGCCAGGAGTAGATAATGCCTTTATTTTAGTCATCATACATTTTTGGCATTAATTGTTTTAAATATTGCATCAAAGTTGTATTTATCTTAATTTTTAAATTTAATACCCAACGTTAAATCATCTCACCCTAACCCCCATACCGTTGGATACTATGTGAGAACCATGAGTAGAACCAGAGTAAATAGCAAAAAGAGCCTTTCTTTACAGGACTTGTTAGAGCAAGAGTTGCAAACTCAAATATCTTCATGGGCTAAGAAGTTGACGTAGATGAACAAAGCAAGTTTGGAGTAAGATAGCAGTGTGTGATGGAGCCTATGACTGAAGCAAACATTTGAAATTCTAACAGCATTCAAATTCAGATTTTTAAAGACACTGGTCAGAAAATAAAATAAGACTACATGGTCGGATTCGCTGGCTCACACCTGTAATCCCAGGACTTTGGGAAGCCGAGGCAGGTGGATAATTTGAGGCCAGGAGTTCCCGACCAGCCTGGGCAACATGGCTAAACCCTGTTTCTACTGAAAATATAAAAATTAGATAGACATGGTGGCATTCACCTGTAATACCAGCTATTAGAGAGGCTGAGGCACAAGAATCGCTTGAACACGGGAGGCAGAGGTTGCAGGAAGCCGAGATCATGCCACTGCACTCCAGCCTGGGTGACAGAGTGAGGCCTTGTCTAAAAAAGAAAAAGAAAAGGAAAAAAAAATCTAAGGCTAAAAATTTTGTGACACTGGCTTCAAAGATTGGTCTCGCATTTGCCTAAAATCAGATGGATCTAGGTTTAGATTTTTTACTGTTTGGTGTCTGCAGTTGGATTTTGCCAGTGTTGGTAAAAGTACTAAATTCTCCAAAGTGCTGGAGGAGGGAATAAAAACTTTCATTATGACCATTGCCTGTGTGTCTTCTACATGATCTTGAGAGAAGAGAAGTTGCCAGATCTATATTTAGCATCAATGCCATCCCTCTATCCATTTTCTATTCAGTATCTCATAATGCAGACTAAAGAAACCAGTTAAGCTAGCAGTAAGATTTATTTTTAAATGAAAGAAGTGGCTGTAAGTACAGAGCCCCCAAATTCTTTTATGGGTGAAACTACACATGTTTAAAATCAAGACTTTTTACCATCTACTTTGAGAGATAGGGTGCCACTTGGAAAGAATAGGAATAGCTTTGGAATGAGTGGTATCTAAGTTTAAACCTCAGTTCTTCTGTTAACTAATTATGTAAGTTCAAACAGGTAACTTTAACTCGTTTTTTTAAATTCCTCATCTGGAAAATGGGAAAATTTGTATTCCATATCTGGAAAATGGGACTAAAATTTTCCATCTAATTGGGTTATTGGAAAAAATCAAATAACATATAAAATGGTTTAAATATGACAGTAGTCAACATAAGCACATAGTATAATTATTTAGAGATATATCTAACCTTCTCATCTCTATTGCAAATTGATGAATTTGATAAATAATGACTATTGTAAAGCTAATGGGCTACTACGTACATAAAAATTATTAATGACCTCCTATATATGATTCTGCATGTAAGGAGACAATCATAGGGAATTCTATTTTTGATATCCTCGAATGTGACTTTAAACAAATCACATAGGCAGAATAATACATGTTTTAAGTACATGATTACTTCTCAACTTTTATACTTTGTCAAGATTATGCTTCTGGTCTTTCCTTTGAGAGTAAATAAAATCTTTGTTTAATAATGTAGTTTCTCAAAGGAATCACATATTATAAGTTAAATATTGCAGTCAGCCCAGAAATGTGGTAGTGAGCCCTTTAAATCATAGAAAGATTCATAAACAAATATTCAGTAAAAGAATGTAGAGTTCAAAGTACATCCAATTAGAATTCAGAAAAGAGATGAGTTTTTAAATGCAATTTTAAACTTGTAAAGAGAATCTATCAGGAGGTAATTGATTCCACCAAAGAGAAGTAATGATTGAAAATGTTCTGTCACTAGAGGATCCTCTGGAATATAAAAATGCATGGAAAAAGCGAGTAGGTTACACATTTGAGAACACATTTGAAAAATAAAGCTTTGTAGTGTATTCATTAGCAAACATCAGGAATCCCTAAAACAGTATGTGATTATTCAAACACTTTTTTCTTAAGCAATATTCCAAGGAGAATAGTGGTGTGGCAAATAAATGTATAATCAATTAGAAATGTCTTCAACTACATGACTGCACATTATTGCATGTCTTGTTATACCAATGACATTCCAGCCCCATGCAAGCACGGTAGCTGATTTTACAAGATACATGGTGAAATGTTACTCTGTATGAGTGAACAAGATGGAGTGCTGGGGGCAGAGGGGTGACAGGGGACTAAAACTTGCTTATACAATAGTAGATCTTCATGGTACAAGTCTAGTCAAATTTGGGAAAAGGAGAGTGACATGACTGAAGCATATTTGTCTCTGGTCTTTTTCCCTTAGATTTCCAAGGTCAAAGCAGATGATGGTATTTGAAAATATTATGGTGATCAGAAGTAGTATTCGCACGCACACACACACACACACACACACACACAACAGAGAAAGAACATTCAGTTTTGAAAAGTTTAAATTGTGGGCTTATAGATTCTGAAAAACTGAAATCCCTTTGACAATGTGAGATTTCAAGGGTTATTTTGTGAGGGTGCTTTCAAATGTCTTTTTTCATTAACTAACCTTTTAACGACCTTCCTATTTATGGTGTTTCTCTTTGCTAGACTGCAGCTTTGCCCTTGCTCTAATCAACCCTAATGTAAGCACTCCAGTTAAAATGTTTTTTAAAATTCTATAAATTAAAGTCTAAAATGGCTTCTTCCTGTCTTAACCTACAGTTCTTCCTCACACCTATCTTCTGGCCAAACCAATCCTCTTGCCTCATCTCCTTTGGCCTCCAAAGTTACTGTTCCCAATTCAAAAGACTTCATTAAATGTGACTTGGAATGCTGTACCAATGTCTTCTTTAAGGGAAAATATACTAAAGAGGTAGATATAAATAGATGTATAAAATCGTATTGGAGAAGCTCAGAAGTGCTGCACTCAAGAAAAGCACGGCGATTGACAAGCAATTTAAGCTGGAGTGTGAAAGGATGCAGAAATAACAAGATTTGCATGAAAAATATTGAGATCATGAGAACATCAAATTTAAACGAAAAACTCATGTGCCTCATGATTTAATCATAAGGGCTGACATTACTGTTACAATGTTCAATATCCGTGGCTTTTGAAAATAGTTCTATAATGAGGGTGGAGCGTATCTATCTATAAGAAAACTACTGTTACTTTATCCAGTCAGCTCATTACTATGAGAAACAGAGTTATAAGAATCGTAAGTCTTAATGTATATGTTGGGGAACTCAATCATTAACTATGGCTGAGCCCTTATTTTTAGGCAGGAACTCAAAGCAAAAGAGGAAAATGAAGCCAGGTTAAGAAGCAATCCATTTTTTAATCAATTATGATTAGCCAACCCACCAAAAAGCAGAAAGAAGTTCACACTGATGTTAACATCTTTCCATTTATCTTATGAAAATTTTAATGACTGGCCCAGAGCAAGGATCAATATTCTGTCCATATAGGAGTCATTTAAAGGGCTCCATATTGACCTGGTGTGTTTCATTCGTATGAACCAGGCAGCTGACATAGAGTAGGTCTTATTTTTCTTTCTCTTTTATTTTTCACGGCATAATAGGTGGTCTGAAAATCTAGTTTCACTTGTTATCTCAGAGGAGAAATGCACTTCCGACTTCTGTTTATACTTTCATATCATACTGTATTGCTGTGAACTCAGATGGCACTTCCAGTGGGACGCCATGTTTAGCCCATGAATGAGAAGACTGTCACAATCAAAAGTGCTTCAGGCACAAACAGATTTGAAACAATCTTCCTACTGACAGGAAGAGAAGAGGCTGGTTCTGAAGATCATTAAAGGTTCTATTGATGTGGTTTTGGGGGCACACATTTAGATTTTCAAATGTGTTTTACATTTGGAACCGTTTTACTCGCATTAAAGCTCAGCTGCTTTCCCTGAGAACTCTCCTTCTTGTCATCATTTGCAGAAGCTTTCATAGAGAACTTACTGTTCCAACTGGGAAGGAGGTGGGAGAGGTGGGGAACGCAAAGCAGGCGATTGAACTAGCTCTCTTGACTCAGATGCCAGAATCGTCTGCTTCACAACATTCTGCAGGATATGAAGCCACAGAGATAAAAGGGGCCACTGGCAGTGTCCCCCCACCCCGCAAAAAAAAAAAAAAAAAAAAAAAACCTTTCAGCATTTAAATATACTAACTCTCTGATTTTAAAAGTAAAAAGACTTTCTATCAATATAAAGTATATTGAAAATAGGTAGCAAAGCTGCCATGTCATTTCTCGGTGTGTGTGTGTGTGTGTGTGTGTGTGTGTGTTCATTTGTCCTGGTGACATTCTGTTGACCATTTCATCGTAAGGAGATCTTGTTATGCAACGTTTTATTGTAGGGACATTTCTCCATAGAGCATCTTATCACTGACATATTATCATCAGCGTTGTCAGGAGCATTTAATCATGCAGTACTCCACCACTGACATTTCATCAAAATGGCAGGCCATGGTAGGAATAGCTCATTGCTGACAGTATACTAAACTCCTTAATTACATGATTACACATGAAATTAAGTTTTCCAGGTCCTGATGTAAGACCATCCTGGCGAAAGGAAAGAAGATACCTCTTACATCTCCCTGCTCAGAAACAATCATGTGAGTTGCACTTAACAAAATTGTTATATATAAAATTGCACATCCTCAAAATATCTTCCGAGCCCATTTGAAAAAAATCTTCTATAGCAAGGGTAGGAAACTACTGTCCATAGACCAAATCTACTCTGATAGCTCTTTTTTTTTTTTTAAGTTTTATTGGAATACAGCCATGCCCATTTTATGTTATCTATAGCTGCTTGTGTGCTACAGCTACAGAGTTGAGGAGCTGAAAGAGTCCTTCTGACACACAAAGCCTAAAATATTTATTATCTGGTCCTATACAGAAAAAATTTGCCAATGCCTGCCCTAAAGGACATTTATTTAAAATGTAGATCTGTGGGGCCCAACCACATGTTACAGAAAAAGAGTATCTGGGCAAGGTGCAGTGGCTCTCGCCTGTAATACCAGCACTTTGGGAGGCCGATGTGGGCGGATCACGAGGTCAGGAGATCGAGACCATCCTGGCTAACACGGTGAAACCCCATCTCTAGTAAAAATACAAAAAATTAGCAGGTTGAGGTGGCGGCGCCTGTGGTCCCAGCTACTCTGGAGGCTGAGGCAGGAGAATGGCGGGAACCCGGGAGGCGGAGCTTGCAGTGAGCCAAGATGGCGCTGCTCACTCCAGCCTGGGCGACAGAGCCAGACTCCCTCTCAAAAAAAGTCTGTATCTATATCTATATCTCTATATCTCTATCTCTATATCTATATAGATATATATAGAGAGATCTATATAGACATATATAGTATCTGTAAATAGATGCTGGTTAGCTGCATTTCAACAAGTGCTGCATGAATTTTTTTTTTTGAGACAGAGTCTCGCTCTGTCCCCCAGGCTGGAGTGAGCGGCGCCATCTTGGCTCACTGCAAGCTCCGCCCCCCGGGTTCCCGCCATTCTCCTGCCTCAGCCTCCAGAGTAGCTGGGACCACAGGCACCGCCACCACGCCCGGCTAATTTTTTGTATTTTTAGTAGAGATGGGGGTTTCACCGTGTTAGCCAGGATGGTCTCGATCTCCTGACCTCATGATCCGCCCACCTGGCCTCCCAAAGTGCTGGGATTACAGGCGTGAGCCACCCCGCCTGGCCGCTGCATGAAATTTTTGACAGAGAACTTCAAGTTGTCACTGGAAAGGAGGCAAGACAAGTGGAGAATGCAAAACCTCAAATGTTCTACCCTGTCGTCACAAAAAAAAAATAACAATTTGAAGAAAATGTATGGCCTATCTGATTTACTCTCGTGCTCAACTGTCTTTAATCTCTTTTACAAAAGAAAGTCAGGGTAGGGGACATGCATTACCTGACCAACTAATTATTCCTATAGCCTTGGCAAAGTTATTGACTAAACAATATGCAAATGCGAGTTTAGTCCATTTTTAGCTTTGAAAAATCTTTATTAATTTTTAAATTTAAAAATTATGACTTATTCCTATAAAAATCCAAACAAAAACTGATGAAAGGAATTATGGAAAACTCTCCTTTCCTCAAATGTCCCATTTCAGTTTCCTAATGGATACAACAATTAGTTCTACAATGTGCATCCTTGCAGAATCCTATTTCTTTTCATTTCCAAGAATTTCCTGAGTATTTGACTTCATAAGGTCTTTCTACACTTTCCATATTTACATTTTCCCCAAACACTAGATGAATTGCGTATCAAAACTCATTAAGCAGCAATGTTGGTTCTGAGCCAGCTTTTGCTGACCCGTAACTTGTGCCCAGGGAGAAATGATTATGGCTGAACTGGGAATCAAGAACATTGTGATGTAAGTATGTTATCCACAATTTCTGACTTTGTTGCTTCCTTTTTTATAATCTTTTACCCATCTAGAAATTACTTGCTTAAAACCTAAAGATTTTCTGCATCCGCAGGCATATTTTCCTTCTTCTCTTCCCCTTTCCATTTATCTCCATTCTCTTTCTTTTGATTTAATTGTTTTTCAACTATGGATGATTCATGCATTTCCCCCCCCCGAGCATTGCCATCTCTTCCAAAAGTCTTTTTTCCATGATTCTTTCAGCAAATAGACAGGGCTGTGCCACGTCTTCTGGAAACATTTTTTGAAAAGGTGTTTTACTTCTGCCACAGGCAGTTACAGTAGTTTTAGTAGCTTCTTATTGCAGAGCAAGACACCTGCCATCATTTTTTGCCTACTTTTCATTTTATTCACCCTCTTGAAATAAAAGATATTAACATAGTCATCGTTCCCATCTATTGAAGTCTAATAAACCATAGACTACTCGTCACAATTTATTGCTTTTAACTCTACATTTTTCTTTAGGAACTTTTCCCTTTCTTTTCTATGTTACCTTTTCCTTCCCCATTTTTTGAATAAGTATTTTTATCCTTTCACACTAGGTAATGAAACTTTTAAACGCAGTCATTATATGGCTCTGCTCAACCACCTTTTAAGTACAAAAATATTTGCTTATGGAATAAATCTGCATTGGTGAAACCTAGTTCTTCTTTATCAACTGACAAATATTAGCTTTCTATTGTCAATTCACCTTCAGCATGCAGAAATTTTACAAAACAGATGTAAAAGGAAATATGCATCAGAAACTGCCTAAATCGTTCTTGCTCTGCTATCAAAAGCTTCTCTGTTCAGCTTTTCTTTCTTTGTCTTCCCTCCTATAATGTGCATTACAAATTGTCACCAGCATACTCTGTTATAGAACACTGTTTCTTGCTCTTTTTTCCCCCAATTCCTATAATTTGTAATTCTGGAGTGTTTCGAAAATGGAAAGGAGAGAAGGATAGGAAGACTAGCAGTGAAACTGTCAGTAAAGGCTAAGAGGGGAAAATAAGAATCAAATAAGGAGCAAGAGGGGATAGTTTAAGAGTAATAATGTGTAAAACTACCAACCTAGGTCATGAGAGTATTATTAGCTCTTTTGGTAAGACCTGGGATGGAAGAGAAACATGTGAATAAACTGAATGAATGGTATAAAGTTGCCGGAAAACACTATATATGATTGCTATAGTCAATCATAAGTTGAAAGCCTGATCATTGTTATGTTTATTTTCTGAATAAAATTGCACTATGATTAATAGAGCACCATTAGAAATCTTCATAGCTCTCTCTAGCATATATTCTGTGGATGAAAATGCTAACAAGAAGGTTTGGGTCCTTTAATTACATGTGCAAGTGAAGAACAAGGACAAGAGGTCTCTTTCTTTTGCCTGTCATTTGCCTTCCCTTAGTTCCTCGATTCGAGCAGAAGTGGTCCACTGTGCCTCAGCTGTACTTGGTACAGTTGTCAAGTATATAACTTTTCTCACTACATAGCAGCTGTTTTTGTACTTGTCTGTCAGCCTTACTAGACTGAAAGATGGATTAGGAATTGATGCTAATTTATCGTTTCATCCCCCAGGCACCTAGCTTTATTTTCTCAGGGAATGTTTGAAATATGAATGAAGGAAGGGATGAATGAGAGAATGAGAATAGATAACAAAAGGATTATTCTCTTGTTTTTTATTATGCTAAGAAATAATCACAATATAATTAATATTTCAAGTTCCACTATCTTTGTGCTCTTTATTCCAGATTTTTATGTGACAGCAAACCAAAGAAAACACTCAAAAGAAGCATGAGAGAATGAATCTTCTTAAGAGAATAATTGCAAAGAGTAGGACTCTGATTCACTAAAATAATAATAACAATCTAATAGCCGCTACGGTCCAAATGTTTAAGTCCGTTCCAAATTCATATGTTGAAGTCTAAACCCGCCAAGTGAGGGTATTAGTTCACAGGGCTTTGGGGCGGTAATTAAATTATAAGAGTGGTGCCCTCGTGAATGGGATTAGGGCTCTTATAAAAGAGACCTGAGAGAATCTCCTGGTTTCTTCTACTACATGAGGACACAGCAATAAGTTGTTTTCTATGAACCATGAAAGTGGGCCCTCGCCAGACACCAAATCTGCCACCATTTTGATCGTGGACTTCCCAGTCTCTAGTACTATGAGAATTAAATTTCTGTTGTTTATGAACTACCCGGTAGATGATATTTTTTGTGTAGCAGCCTCAATGAACTAAAACAATAGCTAAAAACACATTGAATGTTTAGCATATGCTAGATATGATTTTAACACCCTATGAAGTAGATCATCTTATTTATCCCATTTTGCCAAAGAGGAAACTGAAGCAACGTGTGGTAAATTGTCGAAGAACAAAACTAGCTAATGAAGTTACTGAATAGTCTGCCAGCTACGAGTCAACAGTTGGCTGTTACTGAATAGTTAGCCAGTCAATCATTATCAGATAAGGTCAGAAGATTCTCATGACTCTATGTCCCTTGACACTTATAACACTTTCTAATTGTACATTTGATTTTAAAACATGAAACTAATGTGTACCTCCCATGGAATACTATGCAGTCATAAAAAAAGGATGGGTTCATGTCCTTTGCAGGTACATGGATGAAGCTGGAAACTATCATTCTCAGCAAACTATCACAAGGACAAAAAAACCAAACACCACATTTTCTCACTCATAGGTGGGAATTGAACAATGAGAACATTTGGACACAGGGTGGGGAACATTACACACCAGGGCCCGTTGTTGGGTGGGGGTAGGGGGAAGAGATAACATTAGGAGATATACCTAATATAAATGATGAGTTAATGGGTGCAGCACACCAACATGGCATATATATACACACACATATATGTGTGTGTGTGTGTATATATATATATCAAACCTGCACATTGTGCACATGTACCCTAGAACTTAAAGTATCATAAAAAAGAAAGAAAGAAATTAATGTGTGCCTCTACTACTAGTCTGCACTTCCTCAAAGTACGGGCATATCTGATTTTACTTACCTAACAGAATCTAACAAGTGATAGATATTCACTGGTTCTTGAATAAATAACAAGGCTGTCTGCTACTCAGAAACCAGCATACCATCAACATGGTGTAAGATAAGAGTAAATTGTCCTGGAATTGTAACCTTCTAAACACTCATTGAGCATGAAGAATCCACAGAGCATAATGGCGATGAGTTTTGAGGCTTGGAAGACATACACCACACTTCCAATCTACATGTTATCAGCCGCATGGAAAGCCTCAAACATGAGCACCCTTGCTGGGGCACATTATTTTCCTCTCAAATCGTGTCGAAGGACACCTCAGTTTCCCCAGCATTTTTTTTCTTCTACCATTTAAAAGACATCATCTCTTTACTACTAGTCCATTTTCTCCTGAAGCCCTGCTTAATCTCATCTCATTCTCTTCTTCAGAAGGAAACCTCCTTTAACATATTTGGAAATTGAAAATGTCTCAGCACTAGCTTCCACTTAAAATAAGCATCTTCCCTACATAGCTAACAAGCTTCTTTGTACAGAAAAAGTAGTTATGTCCTCTTGTCCTATGACAGAAGTTTTGCTTGTCCTCTTTCACCTCCGGTGGATCCTAGGGTCATATCCTGGGTATTTCCTAAACAAGTTGGGACATTTCTCTGCTCATCTCACTTTCTCTCATTTCCACATAGGCTATTGCATTCTTGAAACCCCTTGTGCCAAATATTGACAGCATTTTACTTCCTCCAGGATCACTAACATCACACAGCACTTGTCAGTCAAGTCATTTAGCTTCCACTTATAAGTGAGAACATGCGGTATATGGTTCTCTATTTCTGCATTAGTTTGCTAAGGATAATGGCCTCCAGCTCCATCTACGTTCCCACGAAAGCGATGATCTCACTCATTTTTATGACTGCATAGTATTCCACGAAGCTCTCTTATTTGACAATTATTAAAACAAACACACAGGAAATTAGCAAGAACCGGGACTGGAAACATTAGTGCTGTTTTCTGTTCAGTAATCTTTCCATTCGCCGTTCCTATCTCTAACAACCTAGCAGTCAACTTCTTAGGAGAAATTCATTGGCAGCCAATAGGAGCAAAAACTAGCCACAAAATAAAGGATCTGGGAAAAGAGAAATGCCTAAGGATGGAGGTACCTGAACGTGGACAAAGGGAAATTAGAAAAATTTAACTCTATTCAATTAATCGCTTTTGGACATTTCAGGACCTGCTTATCAAAAAGTGTGCATCACAACTTTGTCAACTAATGGTTACTGCTAGAAAGTATTTTTTCTTTAAATCTGACTCTGACTTCAAGCAATGTGAATCTATTTGTCTGATAATATGGAGAATATTTATTTACTATCCTCCCTAATTTCTCCTTTCAAATATATTATTAATTCCTTATAAATCATGTTCTTATTATTCTTATTCCTGATGGTATTGTGATAATTTGTTTATCCTTGCCTTATAAGATACATAGTTTTGTTTGCTTTCTCTATTTCCTCCATTATTTTCCAACTTGTTTCATCAAGTGGAGAGACCAGGCTAGAAGATGTTGTTGTAATAGGGTCTCATGTATACTGAGAAGAGCTGGTTTACCTCCTTATTTGTCTTTGTCTTACTAAGAGTCATGCAACATGCCAGAAAATGTTTCTTACTAGCGTGTTATTCATTTATCACTAATTTTTGTCCAGTGGGTCTTTTTTTCCCTTTTGTCGTATTTATGCATTGGTAATAACACCTTGTTTTGTCTCACTTTTGTTGTCCTTCATCTTTTGGCTTATCCCCTAGTTTCACCTTTGCAATTTTAATTCCTACATATGTTACAGTGAAAACAATTTTTTGACGCTAAATCTGAGTCCTATGCTCACTACCACCAGCCCCATGAACCTTCACACCTTCCAGACACAGGTTGGGCACAGATTGGACTAGAATGGAATTTTTTGTACTTCTCTCTCTCTCTCTTTTTTTTTTTTTTTGAGACAGAGTCTCTATCACCCAAATGGGAGTGCAGTACATGATCTCGTCTCACTACAACCTCTGCCTCCTAGGTTCAGGCGATTACCCTGCCTCAGCCTCCCGAGTAGCTGGGATTACAGGTACCTACCACCATGCCCGGCTAATGTTTAGTATTTTTTGTAGAGGCGGGGTTTCATCATGTTGGCCAGGCTGGTCTCGAACTCCTGACTTCAGGTAACCTGCCCGCCTCGGCCTCCCAAAGTGCTTCGATTACAGGCATGAGTCACCGTGCCCAGCCTGTGCCTCTCTCTTTAATAGGAAAATAAAGGCAGGGGGAAGAGGAGTATATGCATTGAAAAATGAAATCTTCCACATACTCAAAATAAAAATCCTCAAGTGGTCAAGATAATATTAGAGTTTATGTGGAATTGCTTAACTTTCGTTGGAACCAGGCTGAGAGAGCTACAGTTCATGTTTTCCTCTCTATTTCTATTCCCGCCTTAGAAGATCTCAAGCCACATGACATAATCATGATCTTTCCCCTGATACCTCCCAAATTTCTACCTCCATCCTTTACGTCTCCCCCTAATTCCCAACTATACACTTAATTGTCTACTTATCATATCTGTTTAGATGTCTCATAGGAATAAAAACTAATCTTAATTTTTCCCTTGGCTTTGTAAATCTGTGAATTTCCTCATCTCTCTGAGATATTATTTTCTTATTTCCAAATTGGGGAGGGGACTACCTACTTCAAAGAGTTGATATTGCTGTGAAATGAGGTCACAATTGTAAAACATCAAGTACTATGTAGGCATTGATACAGAACAGATAGATACTCAATGACCCTTAATTTCTTTTCTTCCTTCTTATTCTCTCCCATGGCTTTCATTCATTGCCAGGTCATTCTGTATCCCTATCCCTATCTTATGGAGCTGTCTGATTTCCTGGTTCCCTCTTCCCTCATCCCTCACCGACAACCATGTCAGTGCCTGAATAATAATAATACCACCTGTCTTCCTCCCACTTCCTCACCCGTGAAAACCCACCAGCAGCTGTGTGCAAAGCAAACAAAAAAAGTAGATAGATAGCAATTGTTTTTTAAAGCATTGTTTTGGTTATGTTTATCATTGCTTTCGTATTCTTTTGACTAAAAATACATTTTGCTGTATCTATACCACTGATGGTTATAACTATACTTGAAATTTCAGCACTTTCCAGTTATAGCTGAACAAAACTGCAGAATGCTAGTTTCTACTTGAATGATGAATATGTTAATTACTAAATAACATATTTTGCATATTCTAATACATTACTTGGCTAATCTGTGACTGGGCTTTTCTACCTTAGTCTGGGAAATTGAGAATTGGTTATTCTTAAATAAATGTCAAAACTATATTGGACTAAAATGATATTGTTTACCCCAATGGAAGCAACAGTCTTGACAAATATGCAGATAATGAGGACTAATGATAAACTCCAGCATTGTTGCAAAACAGCTTAAACCTCATTTAGGGTTTCTTTCAAAAAGAAAGAAAATCCTCACTAAAAATTGAGGGAAGTTATATCAACAAAGAAACTCTTTGGACAAGTGGAAATGTTGTCTGCAGCTACGCTTGCCAAGTGAAGAAGAGATAATGCCCAAGACATTCATTTCCAAGCTTGTTGGGTAAAGAATAGATCTCAGATGTGTTTCCAAAAACATTCATTACAAAGCAGTCAGGTTTACATTTTTGAATTGTTAGTTACTAAGTCATATAAAAAGTTCATATACTAAAGATTTTTCATCTTGCTGTGAGCAAAATACTGTGTGTCAGTTCACATTTGACACACTAAAATACTTTTAAAAATATTCTGAATTGGCCTTTTAAAAACAATTCAAGCATTCAACTTTATGTATTCACCTCTATTCCTACTTAAATATGAACATGTGGAAAAGAAGTTCACCAGGGGATAGGTAATATGCAGCAATTTGAAGCAGGGAAACATGACTTGACATCTTGTCTGGTTGACAGAAACCCAAATAATAGACAGCACACAATAGCAAAAACTGATGCTAGAACTGTTTCAGAGGATTATGTCCTGAAAGCATAAGTAACTCTTTGAATCAATTTCTGAGACTAGATGCAGCAACTGAAGCTTGTGCTTCACGTCCAATAGAGCCTATAGGGAAAAAAAATAATAATCATTTTTATACCCTTTCACGAGCCATAATCCCCATAATGGATATATGGGAGTAGGACTTTAAGAGATAAAATGTCTTCCAGACTTGCTTTAAGCATTCTGAGCTTATACTCTCTTTAGCCCCAAGGCTAATCTTACCAAGAGTGTGGCATCTGCAATGCTCTTTCCTGAGCAGTCAGCATGCATTTATTCCCTCACTTGGTTGGAGGCTTTATCCTATATATCCACATAGGGCAATGTAACCAGACAGTGGAGGTGGGAATCTCACAATTAGTATGCATATATTCTGATTGTACAGAAATTTAGATTGTAATGATATTTGAGCTTACGCTTAAATAAATGAATAGAATCCATTCATTCATTACATAGATATTATCAAGGAACTTTTATACGTTGGATTCCTAGTCTTCAAAAATCAATGAGATTCACACTTTTCCTACAGCAAAGGTTTATCCAGTGGAGTGTTTATCTCAAAAGATGACACAGCACATCCCTTGTTAGAGGGTATAACTCTCAGGAAGTATTTGTTTATCATCTAGCAAAAATCTTCCTTCCCATTATTTTTATCTATCCTAATATTACCCTTTAGTGAAGACTATAAGAAGGTTGCTTCCTATATTTGAAATCATTTCAAGGATTTGAGAATTATAAGTTTTTTTAAAAATTTTATTTCTTTTTCTGTTTTCATTGTTTAATGCTTAACTTTCCCAATTTGCAGTAATTGTTTTCATTTTGAAATGCTATTCAAGCCCCTCACCAACCCTGATCCCACCTCTGGATTCTTTCTGATTTTTCAGTATCCTTTTGGCAGATTATCCAAATGTGAAAGCAGCATTCCAAGTATATCCTAGTGCCAAAGTAGCACCACTATCTTAAATTTGGTTGCCACCATTGCATTTCTTCTATGTGAAATAGAGCATTAGCTTTTGAATAGTTTTGTGATATTTGGGCTCACAACTGTGTCTTTCAATACTAAAAATTCTTGCAAACAAGAATACGGCAGTATATGCCCAACCCAAAATTTTAAAATGTTTCGCACAGAGTAGTTATGAAATAATGACGAAGGGTAGCTTAAACAAATTAGTGAGTTTTTTTCTCACAGAAACAAAAGTTCAGAGATAGTAGTCCAATGCCCGTGCAGTGGTCATTGAGGAATGAGCAGAGCCTTCCAGTCCATCACGTTCCGGTTGTCATGTTTAGATTATCTGTCCACCCTTTTGATTATCACCTCGTAGTATAACTGTTGCACCTTCAGTATCATGTCCACATCATAGGCAAGAAGGAGGGGCTCAGGGACATGCCAACGTAGTCTATCCGTTTTTATCAGGAAAACAAAAACTAACCTGACAGAATTCCACCTACTTCTCATTGATCGGAATTGTGTCACATGACCAATCCAATCCTAGGTGGAAGGTAGTCAGGGAGGGAGTCTTCTGTGTCCACCCTAACTACATATGCAATAGTAAAATTCTGCCAACCACTATGGCCTACCCCGAAGCTCATTTAGAAAAAGCATTAAGGAAAATTTTCTTGGTACAGTGGAATAAGAAAAATAGCAGCTGATATCATCTGGCTCTTCCTAGATTGTATTTTATATTTTATTCTATTTTCTAGGTATTTCTGCCCAGTCATTCTTAGAACTATTGGCTGAGTTCATGAAAAGTATGAACTACTTAGTAAAGCTAAGATTATGCGCTAGGCTTGAAAGAGCGTATAGTTTTATAGGGGGTAGAAGAAGCAAGTCTTTTACTTTATATCTCATATTTATGCTTACTTGTAATTGTACTGTTGTATTTATATACAAAGTATTTCCAGAGTAGTCTTCTCAGTTGTGTGCAATAAATAACTTCCCTCTCTCTTCTTTGAATAAGCTGTCTTCATTGTATTAAACTGCTCTAATAATATCTATCTCTCCTCAAGATAGCTAATAATATTATTTGGGAGTTCCCCAGCATTTTTTTTTTTAATTTTTTCTGGGCTTCAGAAAGTCGTCTGTGCATATCCACAGCCCTCCTCCACATGGTTAGGAATTGTGCCAGGCTCTCTGTCATATATTCAGTCACATCTGCTACTTCTACACATTTAGGATACCAGGAACACAGATGTTCTTGGCTTCTAGCCATTTCCAGCATTGTTTCCTCTGCAAGTAAATTTTTCATTATACATTTATCAAAGCATGTTACTTCCTGTTGGTCCTCTCCTCAGCACTAGATCAGCCATATTGTGGCGATTGCCCTTTCATTCTGGTTGTCCTCTCCTCTCTTCTAGGCTGTCAGGAGTAATCAAAGACCCTCGAATTTCATCTCAAAGAAGGATATAGCTGAGCAGAGGCACCTTTAGTTCTGTAATGAAAGACTCTAAGAGAAATTACAAAGGTAGTTGTGAAACCTAAAATATGAGAAGGGAAAATAGAAATCACAAGTGCTGATATTCACCTGAGAACATCAGCTAGTGTACCTGTCATTCACTTGTCAAATTATTGAATGTAATTCAATATTTTCCGAACTAAAGTCACCTGGGGATATTTTTTAAAATACAAGATTTTCCTGGGATATTCTTAAATACTGACTCCAAGCCCCACACTGGATTTACTAATCCCAAATTTCAAAGACGACACTGGAAATCTATATTTTCAAGTAATTTTTGTGATTAGAATTTTGAGAAACATAGTGATATTTTAATGTTCATTGGCAGCACCGAAAAGAGCAAAAAAACCTCAAACTTTTATTCTCAGAAATAGAGTTGAGATGGCTATCCCATGCTGCACAGATTAAATACAGGTCATGTACACAAAGACGAGTAGCTACTGTACGGAGAGAGTTCTTTCCTTGGAGCTGTCTTAGGATTCTTTTTCCTTTATTTTTTTTCATATCATATCAAATGAAAGATTGATTGGAAGCACAATAAGAGAGGCAAAAGCATTCCTTATAAGGATTTTCTCAGGAAGGAAAAGAAAACCCAAGGGAAAGAATCCGACTGTCCCTACACTTGAGTGAGCAAACCCTGCTGGTCAATAAACTTGTTCCACAGAAGACCAAACCTTCCCTCCACAGGATGCCACACTGCAGGGGCAGGTACACGGAGCCATACACAAAGGGTGGGGCTTCTACGAAAGGACTAGAGGTGGGATACATGGGGAGTCAAACCTGGAGGAGGAAAATCTGCTCCTTTAATCCATTTCAAATTACTTTTCAGTTGAAAGAGAACCAAAATCACAATATTCTGATTCTCTCTTTCACAAAATTAATATTATTATTTATTATAACCAATGTGAGAACATCAGTCAGCACCTTAAATTACTTAAATGAAACTATTCCACTTGATTTAGTACTAATGCTCAAATGGTTTCAAGAGGTAATAATAGCTATTGGGGGGATTTTAAATGCAGAGTTAGAAAATCTCTGCTGGTTCTGTGCTTTCTATTAAACAGAGGTACAGGTGCCTGCTGTCCCCATCATAACTACAACTCGCCATGAGGCCCAGAGCCAGGAAAATCAGCTCTGCTCCCCGTGGAAATCTGCAGAAAGAAAACAATTCAAATATTTTTTATATAACTTTCCTTAATAGATGTATATGGATATTTCAGGACTCACAGACACAGTTTAGGTAGGTGAAAATGATAGAAGATAGATAGATAGATAGATAGATACATAGATACATAGATAGATAGATAGATAGATAGATACATAGATACATAGATAGATACATAGATAGAATACATGTTAGTTGTTATTTTGACATTTGACAGCTCCTGGTAAAGGATGCCTCTTATCTGTAAACTCTCCAAATCTACTCTCAGCATCTCACAAGGAACAATAATTGTTTATTGATCTGAGTGTTAACAATGTATCAATGAGGTCTCGAAATAAGACTCAAGGGCAATAACTGTTCAGGATGATCTTAAGGTCCTTTTCTATTATTCATAATACTAAGCTTATATGTATATGTGTATACTTTTAAAATCTCATATGATTTTTGTTATAAATAGCTATTTTTAACTATGGTATAAACAAGTCACCTTATAACTTCATGACTTTTATTTTTAGCAGAATAAATACACTTATTGGAGAATTCTTAAGAAAACAGATATGAAACCACCATGAAAATGTAAACTCTTCTTATTACTTGTTATGATGAAAAGTAAATGAAAGCACCATGAAAATGCAAAGTGTTCTTGTTGCTTGTTATGATAAAACGTAAATAGTAGCGCCTGGAGTCATTTTCCATCTACAAAAGGTGTTCAGTAAATGTTGTCTATATTTGAGTAAAGATGAGAATAAGTAGCAGTTCAATTTTCCCATGTCTATGCCACAGAATATAGCCACCAAATACATTAGAGACAAAAAGTCAGATAATCATATATGCATTGTATGAAAACATTCCCTTTTTTTTTTTTTTTTTTGACATAGAGTCTCACTCTGTTGCCCAGGCTGGAGTGCAGTGGTGTGATCTGGACTCACTGTAACCTACGCATCCTGGGTTCAAGCGATTCTCAACCTCTCGGGTAGCTGGGACTACAGGCGTGCACCACCAGGGCTTGCTAATTTTTATATTTTTAGTGGAAACAGGTTTCACCACGTTGGCCAGGCTAGTCTCAAACTCCTGAGCTCAAGTGATCTGCCCACCTCAGCCTCCCAAGGTGCTGGGATTACAGGTGTAGGCCACTGCGTCCTGCCTGTGAAAAGATTTTTAAAGTAAAAAAAAAAAAAAATCAAATGTGCCCCTCAGGTATGTGATTGGTTGGTTATACTCATACCACTCAGGCTGGAAGCAGCAGACCAGTCTCGCTTTGCTGAGCTCCCATTCCCCATCTTTATCATAGGACAATCAATCGCAGGTGTAGACCATCACCTGTGAGTAGAGAGGAGCACCTGATGCAGGCTCTCACCCCCCTATCTAATACGACTGAGCCAAGGGGTGGCCATGGAACCCTTTCTGGTCCAGTTTGAGTACTTCCCTATAAGAGGCAATAGGAATCCTGGAGAAGAGGGTCTCTTGATTTTGCACTGGAGCTGCCAGCAGCTATCTTTCCTGTTATATAAACAGAGCCAGCCATTAGAAGAAGAGAATAAAGGCAACACACAGGAAGCCCACAGGCAAGAAGAGGAGAATGAAAGAGGAAGTTTTGGGCAAAAGAGAACAAGAGAGAATGAGCAAACTGCTTGAGGTCCTGAATCCAACCATACACAGAGATGCTCTGGCTTAAGCTGGTTTGAGTTCAACACCTTTCACTTATAAAGGAGGAAGTTTTGACTGACACTCAACAGTCTATATACATAGATCTGTAGACAAATAAATGTGGATAAATGTATTGGAAAGCGTAAGTTTTAACTCTCCATAGGTTATTTCTTTGAGACTCGTTTTTCTTATTTCTCTCTTCTTCCAAAGAAGATCTCTAGGTGGGTTTTTGTCTCACAGGGCTCCATTTGATAATGTACAAATCAGATTTGAAAATATTCTGAAATACAGGACAATACACTTTCTCAGAGGCTGGATCCTTCAGTTTTATGTATGTGCCACGAGGCTCAAACTAAAGAAATGCACACATCATCTCCTTGGAAATAAAACAAAAGAAAAAAAAAAAAGGATAGCGTTGAGAAAGAGATAGCTGTCAGCCAAGAAAGCAATTCAGTGAAGATGTCCCTTAATTTCTTTTTTTTTTTCTTAATCACTTTTTGATGGGTCAGGGACAGAAAGGACCAAAGTAGTCCAACAAAAATACAAATAAAAGAAGTGAAGCTATCAGGATAATTAAGTTCCTGAAGTCCTACAGCATTTCCATGATTTCGTGAAAATTAAAGTAAAAGTCACACAAAACACCCTTCAGATCTATGTCATAATCCCATTCGGGTGCCTGACAAACCCTGAGAAGCCAGAGTGACAATTACTGATTTACCTTTCTGTGCTGAAAATGGAAGTTGAAAGTTAAGTGGCAACATAAAGCTAAGCACCTCTGAGACTGAGTTTCAAGTCTAGACTAGACAGAAATGACAGAAAATCATTAAGAACAGAAGGCATTAAAAGGTCAGAAATAAATTGTTATCAAGCCTTGTTTGACCATTTTATCAGGCAGAATTTTTTCTTGGCTCTCAAGGATGAGGTAGCATTTTCTTATCTTTGGAGATGAGTATGATATTTTCAGGGTTGTATGAACACACTGATATTCAGATTCTGAGAATGTTTTGTGTAAAAACCACTGTTTGAAAAAAAAAAAAAGAGATTCTCAAATAGTTTTTAAAAAATATAATTGTCTTGCCCTCTCCATCTGTCTAGAATGTTGCTTAGTGTAAAGATGTTATGAAGTTTATTCTTGGAAGAGAAAACCGGTAATCTCTTCAGGTTTAGGCTTCAGTGCAGTTCTTTGTTGTTGCTGTTTTGTTTTGTTTTTCAGATGGAGTTTCGCTGTTGTTGCCCAGGCAGAAGTGCAATGATGTGATCTCAGTTCACTGCAACCTCTGCCTCCTAGGTTCAAGGGATTTTCCTGCCTCAGCCTCTCAAGTAGCTGGGATTATAGGCATGCGCTACCATGCCTGGCTAATTTTGTATCTCTATGTTGGTCAGGCTGGCCTTGAACTTCTGACCTCAGGTGATCTGCCGGCCTCAGCCTCCCAAAGTGCTGGGATTACAAGCGTGAGCCACCGCACCTGCTGTGCAGTTCTTGATGAGATAGTTTAGCTCTAAGTCTGAACCCCAGGCAGGGAAAGTTATTTTCTCTCTCTCTCTCTCTCTCTCTCTCTCTTCAGCTAAATGAGCATGTTAGTAAACCAAAATTTGGATAATCTATGTTTAAATTGTGAAAGTGGAAAATGATGGGTTAAGGGATTGAGTATAGGAGAGAAAAGAGCCTGAATCATTTTAGCAATTAGTACGTAATACCCTAAAATGATTCACTAATCACTCTGCAGCTGGTATGCTGAAAAAATACAGGGTACAAAAGCATTCCTCAAATGTCATAGTCCATTGGAATCCACACTTTGAGAGAATGTAGAGCTGTTGACTTTGCCCTCTGAAATTACATAACAGAAACCCTGACTAACGCTATGGTTTAGTTCCTTCTGGATGACGTTATTATATTTTAATGAAAGCGACTCAGAGTTTGGTCATCTATCAACAGGATAGTACATTTGCCAAGTGGAAAGCTGATACAAAACCTTCAAGGCCTTTTCAAAAGCTGTTTAGTTCACAGTCACAGAGGTCAGTGCACGATTACTTATCCGGATCTACTAAACCGAAATCTGTAAATGCTACTTAAATAAACAATCCCATCTGCAAGTCTTTCATAATCACAGGTCTTAATACTCAAGCTATCATAGCCACTTGCCACAAATAGAAATAAAAGAGAGAGGAAGGGAGAAAGAAATGAACCACCGGAAAATAACATTCAAGGATTACGCTGGAGGTTTTGATTTATGTATCACAAAACATAATGTGCTACTCAAAAAGTAAGAGCTTTTCTTTCTGTAGAAGCTAGTTATTTAACCCAACCACAGGTAGTTGATAATAGTAGTGACTTAAAGAGTTATATACCTCAAATTACCCCGTTTTACCCTGCAAATGCCCACATGAGGATACTTATTTTGTTACATATTTGTATGCAAAGCTCACCACTAACTTCGGTGCATTTGTAAACCTACCTGTCTCTCTGCCTTACCACAGTGTAATCAAAAAGAAAAATGTTGGTTGGGCAGTAGTTATTTGGCTCTGATGTTGCCTTCCTTTAAATTTAGTAAGAAGGTCTTGGACCATTTCATTCTGCTTCATTATCAGAATTGGTATCCATTTACCTATGATTTGCTCTTGACAGCAATAAAAGTCAGATATTGCACTGGGTGTGTGGTTGGCTGACAGTTGTCAAGGCTGCTCCTACAGCCGTCAGAGGCGCCTTTTACACCACCCAACTGTGGATTGTAAAACTAATTCAAATTATCCAGAAGCCCTAAGGTTATAATGATGTTCATTTATAGAGAGCTTTTATTCAACAATTCAAAGTGCTGTGCAGGAAGTCATTGTGATAAAAGCTTTCTTACCAAATTATGAAGTGTTGTGTATGTGTACAGTGAAATTCAGAGAGAAAACATGTAAGTAATGAATCCATGTGAAGAAATACAGCGCTATGTTGATTATACCCTGATTTTTAACCCATTGCAGACTACTATTGTTTTCCTTAAATCAGGTTTTTTTCTAATGATTAACACATGTGCTTATCCATACTTTTTTTTGAGGGGGGGGTCATGCATTTCTAAGTAATTCATGGATTAACATATTGCTATAGTTCAATTAACCTACAACTCATGCACAAGAGTTAATAGGCTCCTATAAATCTTCAACTAATTTATTCTTCCTGTCATCTGAATAAATATCATGAGTCATTTCTGGAGAAAGGCAGTGTTTTCTCTTTCCTTTCTTTTTCTCTTTTGCCTGAGGTTGTGCTGCAGTGCCCGTGTGCCCCGTCACTAGAAGGAAAGAGACATTCGGTCTCTTATAAATAAGAGCACAGAGTCTTTCTCAGTATATTAGATTTTTTTTTTTTTAACTAAATTGATTATTTTAGCCAGGCCAAGTTTAGTAAGGACTAAAATAGCACTAAGTTCATTGATCTTTAGTTCTTTAAAGAAGGAAGGAAGAGAATTCAGAAATGAAGCAAGCAATTCTTCATTCTATGCATAGAGATTGCAGGAATTGGAGGTGAAGAGGACGCAGCTGCATTTCTTAACTTTTGAATGAAAAGCAATTATGCCAAGAGCCTTCATTTTAGATTGTCAGCATGGGCCTATGTCAGACCCATCCTGACGCTCCCAAACTGAAGATTTTAAAGGCCTCCTGCCTTTGTCATTGAGACACCTGTCACCAACTACACTGAATCAGCATCTCTAGATGCTGGGAAATACATATTCAACATGAATCTATGTAAGACGCAACAGTAGGGAAGCTGGAATTCTTCAGAATCCTTAAAGAAAAAAAATGAAAGGAAAGTTTAAGCCTGAAAAAGAGCTGAAGTTGTAAAGAAATTTTTCACCCTGTAAAATATACTTCTGATTTCATGTTCACTCGTTTGTAATTGAAATCACTAAGCTCCAGTGTCAAGATAACTATGTAAATTTTTGAAAATATTTTTAAAAATATATTGACTAAATATTATTGGAAGAAACTATTGAGGAAAAATAAGGGTTTATCCATGGGAAATGTAGCCTATTTGGGCATATTATTACAGCAGGAAATATTTCTAAAGACTTTCTGTTTTATTTCAAGATAGAATAATAATTAGAACATAATAATCTATCAGTCATATGGTCTATCCTTTAGGAAACATGGTAAAATAAAAAGAAATTGATTCTTTAAAGTACTAGAAAAATTTTAATACTCTAAATGTTAAATCTCATTTTCAAACACATTTATTATTCATTCTTACCTTCTTCATCCTTGTCCTCCTGCTTAGGATCATATCTATGAGTCAATTGCAAAAGCAGTGCTCATTTCCCGCTTACTCAACTCTATCAAGATACTCAATTTATGATTTCTGAATTCAAAAGACAGACAACCCCCAGAACTCCCAGTGACACTCAGACGAACTCAGAATTTTATAGTTCACCAGTTTAGATATCTTTCCAAAGAAAGGCTAATGATTTCTTTATACCTTATTAGCTATTTGATGGCACAGTTACACAAATGTATTCAAAGTTTAAAAATTAATAATTGTATATAACTGATGGAGTAACAAAATCAAAATGTATTATATAAGATGAACCTTTACATGAAGCACTCAATCAAAACTCCTAATACTTAATACATATGATTTTATGCATTATTAAAATTAGAAATGTAGTAGTACATATAGTTTCTAAACTAATCATAGCCCATTTTATCTTGACAAATTATGACCAACCAAAATATTAAAAAATAAGTTTCTAGATTAAAAGGATACATAAGGATGCCATCCAAAGCATGCATACTGTATTTTCAAACAAATTTTAATAACTCTTGACATCAAATGACATGATACAATTACAGTATTAGATCAGGACTTCAGACTTTAGATAAATTCTAATGGAATACAGAGGAAATGGAATCCATTTATTTATACAGGCAAAACCAAGAGGGGAAAAATTAGATGTAAAAGAATTTTTGACAGCAAGTACTTGACAATCTATCTTAAGGTTAAAACTAATAATATTTTATCATGTACAATTCAATTTTTATCCATTTTGTCCTGGATATAAAAACAATCTATTTATTAAGTGACTAAAACACCATCTTGGCTCTCATTCATTCTACTTTTTCAGTAGAATCTATGTAATTGAATATATTAACATGATTAATGTTCAGTCACTAACCTGTGAGATCATAGACCTGATACTCTCCGATATTAAACACTCAGCTTTGCATTTCTTTCTGATCAAGGCTTTGAAACAACAACTTTCCAGCAAGTAATGAAATTAGTCAAATGGAATATTGTTTTTTCACTGGCCTATCTTATCCTAGTAAATAAGAGATAGTATGCACAGAACATTCATGCATCCTTCCTCTCAGGGCCACATGAAGGCCTCCCAAATGCCAGTATGGATGTCACTTACTGACCAACTCAAGTACTCATCAGAAAATATATTGACTGAGAATCAATGGTTAAAACTTTAGTTCTCCCTTAATATTAAGGAAGAATTACCATGCTAGGTGTCAGTGCAAAAAACAGCATAAGACTTTCCAAAGAATCTTATGAGGCAGGCATTGTAGCTCGTTGTCTCAGAAAATATACACAGTAAATACACAGCACTGAGATTATTAAAATCCTGGACAACTGGAAATCCAGTTTTTCCACAGCACAGATCATCATATTTGCTCAATTTTTAATTTCATCATTTTGATATTGAAATAATAATCTGCTCTTACATCTTGGAAAATTATCATAATATAAAATTACTCTTTAAAATACTTTGAAATTTTATTTTTAATACATGACAAGCAAAATAATGACCTTCTTCCCTACCCTCCATCAAAGATGTCCAAGCTCTAATCTTTGAAACCTGTGAATATGCTGCCTTACATGGCAAAAGAAACGTTGCCTCCGCAGAAGTAATTTAAGTTAGGAATCTTGAGGGCAGAAGATTATCCAATCAGGCCAAAGGCAGTCATAAGGGTCCCTACAAGAAGGGGGCAGAGATGTCAGAGTAGGAGACAGATTTGAAAACACTATACTCCTGGCTTTAGAAATGGAGGAACCATATCATTAGCCAAGGAGTGTAGGAAGACTCTAAAATCTGGAAAAGGCAAGGAAACAGATTCTTTCCTAAAGCCTCCAGACACTGACACATCCAGCTCTACTGACACTTTGATTTTAGCCCAGGAAGATCCTTTGGGGACTTCCAGAACTGTAGCATAATAAATCTGTGTGGTTTTAAATCACTACATTTTTGGCAATTTTTTTTTTTTTTTTTTTTACAGCAGCAACAGAAAACACATGTGGTATAGGGCTGTTGACTGACTCTGCTTTCCTATGGTCTTGACAGTAATGAAGCCACCATAAGCTTGTAAGCATCATAATTGGCATCTACACTAACCCTGAGGATATGGGGAGAATCTGAGTTATTAGTTTGACTCTCTATGCAGCAATTGCTTGACTCTGCACTCCACTTTAAACCATGGAGGCCATTTTGAGCTTTATTATAATACCATTCCCAGAACATATTATGAATTGGAATGAACTGTGTGTCAGTTATATAACAAAAGCTTCAGCTCTCTGTATCCGCTTAGATGCAATTAATGAGCCAAAAGAGACCAATCATATTAGTTTTAACTGCTTGGCCTTAAGCTTACAGCAACTTCTTGCCTTCTTGCTTTGGAAAGGTCATCATAATTCTATTTTAAAATCCTAAAGATTACAAAACATTTAAAACACTTCCCTGAACATTTTGTGAGCTCCCAAAACCCAGTCAGGTCAATAAAGAATTATCATTTAACATTTGTTAAGCATCCACAGCCTGGAAAGTATCAGACCAGACAAAGAAAACCAGACAAACACACTAAAGAAATTATGAGAACTTCTTTTGAAAAAAAATAGCCCTCACCTATAGGTCCTGGGAGGTGATAATTCTGATTGACCAGAAGCTATGGCTGAAACTTGATTACAAGCAACAAGCCATGATACAAAAGCCACACTAATTTTTGTTCCTGGTTAAAATGTCAAGGTCTATGATTGGACTAGAGGAGTCAAAGATCTGAACTATTCTCTGATCATTTTGAGAGAAAGGTCAGTGTGTGATGATATGTACTCTAGTAATAGGCCTGCACATTTTGTGAAAATGATTTTTTCATCCTCTGTTCTTGTGGCTAATCTCTGAATTATTTTGGATACTGATGACGAACAAGGTTTTGTGCTCCATGTTGTAGGAGAGACAATAATTAATCAGGCCCTCATTTCGAGGATGTCGCCACCTAGTGGAAGAGAGAAAAATACATCCGTATGCACGTGCTTCCCTGACGGTGGGAATATCACGTATTTCCCTCCTCGTGCTTAGCAGAAATTGTCTCATTAAAGATCCTTAATATGTGACTAATTATGTAATTACAAGGCAAGGTAGAATGAGGTAAAGATTCAGTTAGAGGTACAAACAAAATGCTGTATATTAAATGCTTCCCAATATTTGGAGAACAGCTAGCTTATATAATTGCCAGTTGCTAAATAATAAAACTACGTTTGGAGTAATATAAATGGCCTAAGGTCAAAAACCTCTTGTGTTGAAATAAAAGCAATATTTTTGAAAGTGAAATGAGCTTTTGGCTTGACTTTAAAGGAACTCCCATATAGATGTGGTGACAGGAATTCACAACCCCTTTCCTTCGCATCAGAGGAAAATCTGAATCCCAGGAATTAATTTAAGACTCATGTCATTCCCCATTCAACAGAGAAAGCAACCATTAAAAGCTACTAAGGTCTTTGGGCTGATGCCAGACCCCAAGGGCTCCAATGTACAATGCTGTCGACCCACTGGCAGCACTCAGCTTTACTAATGGAAGAAATGTTCTTTCCTCAATTTAGATTTAAATGACGCTATCTGTAAAACAGAAAAAACAGTATAGATATGTAGGATGAACAAGTCTACGGATCTAATATACAACTTGAGGGCTACTGTTAATAACATTATACTGTGTTTGCTATTCTTACTAAATGAATAGATTTTAGCTGCTCTTGACACAAAAACAAAAAAATTGGGTAACTATATGAGAAAATGGATATGTTAAATTCCATCACTATAGTAGCCACTTTACTATCTATGGTATATGGATTCCATAACATCATATTGTATTCCTTAAATATACACAATTACATTTATTATTTTAAAAAGTTTGTATTTCTAAGACGAGCTTTCTTAAGAGTTTGTGTAACAGTGAAAACACCAGTGGGAGGTGGGGTGGGGGAAGGATCATAAAATTGAAGGATTCACTTTAACTCTCCTTCAGGGAACTGGATTCTGGGAGTCTGCAAATTTGCAAACATATAGGATAACTTATCCAATGCTGGGAGCACCATTAAGACTGTGGGACTCAGGAAAGATACAGACTTTTTGTTTTGTTTTGCTTTCTTGTTTTGTTTTGTTTTGAGATGGAGTCTCACTCTGTTGCTCAGGCTGGAGTGCAGTGGCACGATCTTGGCTCACTGCAACCTCTGCCTCCTGGGTTCAAGTGATACTCATGCCTCAGCCTCCCAAGTAGCTGGGACTACAGGCACACACCACCATGTCTGGCTAATTTTTTGTATTTTAGTAGAGATGGGGTTTCACCATATTGGCCAGGCTGGTCTTGAACTCCTGACCTCAGGTGATCTGCCTGCCTTGGCCTCCCAAAGTGCTGGGATTACAGGTGTGAGCCACTGTGCCCAGCCAGGTGCATTTAGTAGCACAACATGTCAGGAAGGTCAGCATCTTTCAAGAGGCAGATAGGGCCAATTTCAGACAGGGAAACTTGAAGGGGTAGACAAAGTCTATAAACAACAAAACTGAGATCAGGAAAGGAGGAGGTAACCATGGGAGTGCCCCTCTTATTAAGACGCATCTGTAAAGACCTCAGAGAGCCAGTTCAAAAGAAAGTTCAAATTGTCTGGAGCTTTCTTTCCATTCTTTGTTGTAATATCCTTATGAAACTTCTCCCACTATACATACTTGCAGTTTTGTGTATTAGCCTTTCAGAGGCTGCATGACGAGGTGCAAAAATGGAGGAGCTCTGCTCCATCCATGTACTCCAAAATGCCATGAAAGAAAAGCCACTGAGTCTATGATGACTTGCAAATACAAATGTTAATCAACAGCACCAAAAAGTCCCAAAGAGCATCAGTGGAGAAACCCATACCCCAGAGGAACATTTGTGGAGGATAAATGAAGAGACATTGACGTTTACACTGCTAACTACCTAGCGTATTATGAGAGTCCACTTCCTCCCAAGAAGAGAAGGAATGACCCATCCAACCTCAGATTTACATAAACTAAGTGTCCACAGTGGGCTAACATTTTGAAATAGCAACCCAAAGGTGTTTTTAGTGTTTTGTTTGTTTGGTTTGTCCTTCCATAGTTAAAATTAGACCTTAACGCTGAGAATTATTAACTTCAAGGAGAGATAAACTAGGAACAGTTGTACACTGGCCGGGCACAGTGGCTCACACATGTAATCCCAGCGCTTTGGGAGGCCGAGGCAGGAGGATCACTTTAGGTCAGGAGTTCAAGACTAGCCTTGCCATGGTGAAATGCCATCTCTACTAAAAATATAAAAAGTATCTGGGCATGGTGGTGCATGCTTGTAATCCCAGTTACTTGGGAGTCTGAGGCGGGAGGACTACTTGAATCCGTGAGGTGGAGATTGCAGTGAGCTGAGATGGCTCCACTGCACTCCGGCCTGGACAACAGAGCATCTCAAAAAAAAAAAAGAAAAGAAAAAAAGGAAAGTATCATATTCTAGATCTTGACTGACAAATGGATTCTTAAAACCAAAATAGAGATAATAGTTTTCAAAGCCCCCAAATTTGATTGAGAGAACCAGTCTTCTTACTGAAATAATTTTTTGAGCCCTGTATGCCTCAAAATTTTAAATTTATACTATTAATGGAGAAAAGTGAATATTAATATGACTTGGCTTTCCCATTCAAAAGAACATAAGGTTCAAACAGATTGGAGGAGAAGAAATGTTGGATTAAGAGGCTTGGCTTTATAGCTCTTGAGACATCTCACCACTAATCAAAGCCAGTAAAGCATGGGGGTTGATTATGGTGTGCTTTCAGCAATATCATTATTTTTATCATATTGTTAAAATATACTTTCAACTTCAGTTTACAATTTTTTATTTCTGTAGTAATAGCCTGTTTTTTGGCGGTGCTTTCTTTCGAGTTTTGATCAGTGTATTAGTCCATGTTCACACTGCTGATAAAGACATACCCAAGACTGGGAAGAAAAATAGTTTTAATGGACTCACAGTTCTACCTGGCCAGGGAGGCCTCACAATCATGGTGGAAGGTGAAAGGTACTCTTTACATCGTGGTGGCAAGAGAGGATGAGAGAGAAGCGAAAGCAGAAACCCCTTACAAAACCATCAGATCTCATGAGACTTATTCAGTACCATGAGAACAGTATGGGAAAACCGCCTGCATGATTCAGTTTCCCACCAGGTCCCTCCTATAACACGTGGGAATTTTGGGAGTACAGTCCAAGACGATATTTCGGCAGAGACACAAAGCCAAACAGTATCAATCAGTTTTCTGGATAGGTTACACCGTGGTCAAACAAAAGTAATTCATTACTTGGAAATTCATTAATGGGAAGTAATTCATTAATGGGAAAACAGTTTCAATGTTGTCAAATAATTCCTGTATTAACATATGAACACGAATTTCTGATGCTCATTCTTCACACAATATTGAGGCTATGGTGAAAACATTACAAGTGAATTGAAGTCATAAAGTTATCAAGTTTCTTCATTTCTTTCCTGCTCTGGTTTCTTTCAAGAGCAAAATGTTTTTATCTCTCAGGTTGTTGGACACACTAAAATAAACAGAGTTATTTACTCTTTCCTCTAATTCGCTGTACCTTTTAGGAGGTAAGCAAGTGGAACCAATGGAAAGCACAGCTGAAATTTGTTTAATAAAAAGAGATCCATTGGTTTTCTTGCTTGGAAGGTACAAAAGTATGGTATGCCTCAGAGGTGACTTAATTCCACAGCAGGATAATAGGATGATCTTATCAAGAATCCATTTTCTTTCTGTTGTGGATTCGCCTCCCAGAATTTCTGCCTCATTGAGGTTGATTTATCCAACACAAGATGACTACAATCAACTGCCAGGACTACCTGATTCTGAATCTAACCCCAATGCAACAAAATAGTCACTCTTGGAAATTATCTCAGAAGTATAGTCAATTTGTCTACCCAAAAGTTCTCAGGAAAATCTCTTCTCATGTCTCATTAACCCAAATGGAATCAAATAACTGCTCCCAAATCTGTGCCTTTCTAATGATAGGTTTCTGTTGATGGCCTTAGATTTCAGCCAACTAGACCCAACCCCAGTTCCAAAGATAAAGCCAGTTTCCTCCAAAACACTTCTTAGAAGTTGTATGGGGAGTTACTAAGGAATAAAATAATAGACCTGGGGGAAAAAACACAATGTCAATCACATGTATGCCACTTTGGCTTGCATCATGCATATGCTTGTGTTTTAAAAGCCTTAATATCCTATTCTACTCCTCTCCATTACAGTCAGGGTAAAAGTAAAAAGGCATAATTATGTAATAAAAGGACAAGGTAAGCACATAATGTTTTTAACATGTAAGAGATTTTTAATGGTATAAATAACCTAAAGTGTGACTGTTATAATAAATAATAAATGAGAGCTAACTTATTTATGAAAGGATTTCAAGTCTCAAACCTGGGTCCAGGGAGTTTGGGATTTTTGCTTATAGTCTGTGTTTGCTTTACCCACTAAAGAAGAAATAAGTTATGGGAATATGTGGAAAATAAAAAGTTAAAATAAAAGTCATCCTAAAGAGCATGAAATAGCCATATTTTTATATCAGGGAAATGAGTTGTATAGAATTTTTTATTTATAAAAATGATTACTTGTCTACTAATATGACCAGAAATACCATGACATAACCTGGCTAAAGATAGCCTATAATATCTGGGCTAAGGTATTAGCATTTAAGCTAGAGATTATGTGGACAAGTTATGAATAAACTTCGGAATACAAATTACTGGACTCAACTGATGGATTAGACATAGGAGGAAGGAGAAAGAAAAAAATTTGGACTAATTCCTAAGATTTAATCTGGGCTGCTTGTGGTCTCATTCACTTGATCTGAGGAATACAGAGGAAATTGTCCAAGAACTCTGTCTTGAACAAAAGGTTTAAGATAATCAAGAGTGGAAGTATGGAGAACACCATTAGCTATACAAATGTAGAGGGATCAGGGCTAGTAACGTACTGCTGAAAATCACCTATATAGAGATCAAATGTTAAGCTATAGGACTGGATCACCTAATAAAAGAGTATACAGAAGGAAAGTAGAGTGAGCCCTGAATCACTGTATAATTTGAAGATTTGGAAAAGGAGACGTCCCCAAAGAAGTTCAAACTGGACTACTACTGAAATAAGAAGAAAAACAAGAGTATATATGTTTCAGAGAACAAATAAAGAAATAGATTCAGAAAGGAAGGCCAACTTCCCTGAGTTCTGCTGAAGTCAAGATGAAAACATGGAGGTAACCACTGGATTTGGCCACTAGTAACCATGACAAAGCAATGTGAGTGGGGAAGAGGGGAGATATCTTGGAAGGCTGAACATAAAATGAAGAGTAAGTTTGACAATGTGCACAAACAATTATTTTGAGAAGTTCTGAAATGAAAAGGAGCAGAGAAATAGTGCAGTAGTTAACACAAAAAGTGGAATCACCTTTTCAGTAAGGTAAGATATCATGTCTTTTATAGTATTTGCATAAGTTGAGGAGAATTGGCCAGTAGAGAGGAAATAATGGACAACGTGGGAGATAAAATATACATTCATAGAATGAAAGTTATTGAGAAGGCAATAGTCTTGGAGTGCCAGGCTCTTGGTCCCGGAGACCATACTTCTTACAATGTGGCTACTTGAAAACAATGGGGTTACATTAAATATATAGTGAATCATGACTCCTGAAACATCTGACTTTGTACAATTAAATGTCTATGTTTAAGTTGATGTTGAATATGTTTTTTTCCTCTTACTTGATAAATGATATGAAAAGTTGAAATCTAAGAACAGAAGGGCATCAAACATCTGATATTCTAAACTAAAGCAGACAGACACCTTGATTGTGGCCAAACCCACTTTGTTCACACACACCAACCATCCCTACCACCCTATCCTCTCCCCCAAAATAAACAGGTTTATGCCTACAGCCACATTTTATTCTCAAAAGTGACCTGGTTTGGACATTGAAACATATGATCACCCTAACCCAATAGGCAAGTGAGGGGCAATCTTTTCCAGAAGGAAAGATTGGCATCTTGTTTTCTGGATGAAAGTTGATTTATGTCACGAACCCATTAATCTTCTTTAAGGCCTGTTTTAGCAGACAGAAAAGAGAATTACCTAGAAAAGACAGAGTAAAGAGATAAGAACAATGATGCAGCCTGAATTTCCACAGTTTAATGTGGTGAGAATTCAGCAGATTTTAATAAGTCAAGCAGATAGTACAAAGAGTACCCAGATTTGAGCCATTTTACTGGTTCCCTTTCAAGAAGGGATGGCCACGGGGAGAACAGACGTTATAAGAATAGAAGTGGAGCCTTGGGGATGGAGGAGGAGGAAAGGCAGGAAAGGAGGTTAGAGGAAATAGAGCCAGTGAATCTCCAGCCTCTGGGATTATGAGATGGAAAGAAAGACCTCATGGCCCCCAAATAATTACACTTGTGTTCTGGAAAAGCAACCTTTGATACCTACCTGCCAGAGGACATCCATAGCTGGCCACTGTTATGTACAGCAATATTTACAGCAGTGAAATGCACCAGTAGAGTACTGGCTGTTTCTGCAATGCCTCCTCCTACATTTGCAATGGAGTGGTCTGATCCAATAAGGAGCAAAGTAGCAGAAATGCAATGCTCCTTGGTCAGCACTGGGAGGAGAAAGGGTGATGAAATTGAAGTTTTAAATTGGACAAGACTAGGCTGCACTTTTTAATAACTGAAAGTAATGGGAAAGCTACAGGATCTCCCAGGATGTCATTAAGGATCAGGAAAAGAACAATCAATGAAGCATGGTTGAAGGCAATGATGGAGGAAAATACCACTATCTCAGGGTTTGTATACCACCAGTTGAGATTGCCCAGTAAATGTATTTGATTAACAACCTTAGCTGCTGCCCTTTCACCCCACTAATTTTAATCATTTCATTATTGCAAGCTGCATTTTGGGTTTTGGGGATTTGATGTAGGTACAACGTGTTACATAACACTTTTTTAAGGGTGGTTTATTTGACTCACAAGATTTAAAAGATGCTTGGGAATGAACTCTGAACTCTAAATATATACATTCCCTTTCTAGGATATAATTTCTTCAAACACCAAAAGCAGTAATATCTAACCCAGAAGGTGGAAGCGTAGAAGGCTGATACATTAGGAACCTGCATTTCCATCTTGCCCTGCAGTGCACTAAATAAATGCAGAGGTTTCAACAGTTATCCATTTTAATTCTCAGATACAGAAGGGCAGGTCAAGAGGGTAACTAGCTTCTATAGATCTCTCCAAGAAAAACTGAAATGATCAACTTCAGGCAGCTAATCTAGCACTGGATTAAAACCCCTCAGGGAAATATTTGTGTTTTACTAGTTTACTCAGAGAAACAGCTCTAGGGATCTGCAGAAATCCTCTGTGATTTTGACTGAAGGAAACACTGATGCCAGAGCTGAAGCTTGTGATTTAATCATAGAAGCAATTCAGCCTTTAGCAATCCTATCTCCTAAGAAATCAATAGCGACACTTTCAGTTCTATTAAAGGACTTTTTTAACTTCTCCACCTCACCAAGATATTAATTTGTATATGTTCTATTGCCTGCCTTTCTAGTTGATACCTTGAAATGCTGAAAGACTAATTCAATGATTCAATTTGAAATACTTTCCCCATAGGATTTCCTGTGTCATCATCATCATTATTTTAATTATTTATTGATTCACAGACTGCTTTTCAAATGCCGGAGTGCTTTAAAAAATTATTCACAACATCCGATAATAACATTACACACCAGCCTCCCAAACACAGAGTCTTCCATTTTGTTTGTGGTGGCACAAAATAGCCTTCATAGTCAAGGATTCCCATTAGATTTGAAAACAACAACTACAACAAATGAACAAACAAGCAAAAATTCGATTGAAAGAGGCAGATAAATTGGGATAACTAAAATTCTCACCCTCAAGAAAGTCTGCCCTATGATAATGCCAAGGGCTTGTGAAATATGGAATCATCTACACTGACGTTCTGAAAATTTCTACATGACCGTGTGCTTCACGATATATGCATTATACAGAGGCCGTGGTTTTCTATCAATTACGAAAAACACAGCCTCTTGCCCCAATTTGCTTGTATTATTGTTACTTACATTAAGACATTTCTTTCTCCATTACATTCATGGCCAAATTAGTTTAACAGTTTGTGTGAATGTGGATTTCATTAAATTATGGGGTACTCTCACAGTAGGGGTGCACTGAAATGGGTGCTAAATGGGGAGCCAGGAGTTATGAATTCTCTTCTGGAGACTAACCACCTGAGAGTCCTTGCTCGCTCAAACACTCTACATTTTATTTCCTTGTTTAAAACTGTAAGGTCCTGGAAATAATGACTCTTTAAACTCTAAAAAGTTCAGCTCTAAAATGTTAAGATTGTTGGATACCCATAAATATTACACATTGCTGTTACCGCTAAGCATTCTTTTTGCAATGGAAACTCTGCAAACAGCTCAATAAATACTTGATTTCTCTCTCGTTGACAACATTTATTATTACATCTTCTAGAAAATATGTTTTATTATGTTACAATCAAAGTCCAAACTGATCTATTAGAGGAAACAGAGTGGGCAATGATAACACCAATTTGGTCTCTGGACTTAAGGGATAGAGACAAACACTGGCTTACTTACAGGGCCTTGTAATTAGTTTATCTTTATTAAATGCTAGATTGAAAACAGAATGAAGATATTTTCAATTTTATCAGAAAGCATGTTACTGAAGCTGATTAGAGCATACGTATTAGAGGTTTTCTAGTTGTGCAGGTATCACGAGTTACAAAGTAAGAATCATGTCTTCTGTTTCTGTGCATGACCTACCTTGGTGGAATAGAAATATACATCTGTCCACAAATATTTATCAAGTTCCTACTGTGTGTCAGTCACATATATTTTGTGAAAAAAAAACTACATCCACCCCCCGCCAAAAAAAATCTTTGTCTAAACAAGGATTTTTGAGAGAGAGGCAGAGAGAAAGAGAGAGAGAGAGAAAAAAAAAAACCACGCAAGAGTTGCATGTGCTTAAATTAGAAGCACCATTAGAACAATTTCCATCTCTTTGGTCAACTTTCTTCTCAGAATACCTAAGAGTGAAAAGGAACACATACATTTAAAATTCAAAGTTGTGAAAACAAATATGCAAGTAGAATTAACTTGTGTCTGTATGTACTGAATTCTTTGTACAATATACTTTTAAGGTTACTTGGTCATTAGTTCTATGTAAAAATTGATAATTGATATCCTAGACACTCTGACATCACTGTGCTTGCTTATTTGCTAAAGTTCAAGTAAAATCAATCTAGAAATACATTCTCATTTTCCAAATGCTTCGTCTTTCCCCATTTTTTCCTAAATAATAGTTTATTTAAGTGCAAGTTTCCAAAATATTTGTCACAAGACTTATTCCTCAAAATGTTAAATTTTACAGTGTCATCAATCTACAACTTAAACCTCAGTTCTTAGCTGTTTTTACTCTTAATTTAGTTCCCAATGGAAAGTAACAATAAATCATGAAGATTGTATATAGCTGAAGAAAGAAGCATTTCCTGTGCTCAAGATATTCACTGTGCCCCTTCTCATTTCTAACTCTAAAACAAATTTTACTTTTATTACATACATTTTTGAACTATGACTGCTTGTGTCTGCACTGAGCTCATTGCTGTGTATATGATGGCTGAGATATGCCCCTTGTCCTTGTCAAGATCACATTTAACATTGAGAAACAAAAGACCTAAGCAAAAAGGTAAGATGCAAACTGATTAATTAAGCTGTGCTCCAAGTAATAGAGAATCATTATGATATGGTTTGGTTCTGTGTTCCCACTCAAATCTCATCTTGTAGCTCTCATAATTTGCACATGTTGTGGGGGGGACCTGGTGGAAGATAATTGAATCACAAAGGCAGGTCTTTCCTATGCTGTTCTCATGACAGTGAGTAAGTCCCACGAGATATGATGGTTTTTAAAACAGGAGTCTCCCTGCACAAGCTCTTTCTCGGCCTGCTGCCATCCATGTAAGATGTGACTTGCTCCTCCTTGCCTTCTACCATGATTGTGAGGCCTCCCAGCCATATGGAAATGTTAAGTCCAATAAACCTCTTTCTTTTTTTTTGTAAATTGTCTAGTCTGGGGTATGTCTTTATTAGCAGCATGAAAACAGACTAATACACATAGTGAGGAAACTGTTTCTGAATAAAGAGATTCCAAAACCTTCAAAAAGAAGATATTTCATTACCCCTTAAAGAATGAGTAGAGGCTCATCAAGTAGGAAAGAAGCAGAGGTTAATATAAGCCAAGTTTTAAAGATTTTATAATGTATAGGTAATTGTGAATAACCCAGAATGGTTAGAGATCAAGCTTTAATTGAACGCTAAATGTAATGATTCTCACAAGCAAATTTCTTAATATATAGAAGACAAGTTACTCATGATTGACTGGTAAATGTAGTACAATATATCTCATCTTTTTGAGACCTGAGTCTTGTACAAAGATCTTGATTATATGGAAAACCTTTAGGAAATACCTAAACTCTATTATGTTATCAGTACAACTAATCATGATCTACTGATACCACTTTGTTTTCTTTTCATTGTTACTCCCCTCTCCATAATGCTGTCTTCTACCTAAAAAATTATCTCTGTGGCTACTTCTGAGGAAGAAGAAGAAACAAAAAAAAACCCCTGTGTCAAGGTTAACAATCTGTTTTCTGTGAAAATCTTGATTATATTCCAAATTTAGAGGAAGAGTCATTTGGGCCAAGACATTTATGATTTGGGGCATAAAACATTTACAATTAGCTTTACTGACTTAATTCATTTTTGTTTTCTGTTATCCAACAACAAAAGAAACCCTTGTATTAGTTTATTTTCTTCAAAAAAATCTTTTCTACCACCTACATAGGGGAAGTAAAAAGAAAGGAGAAAGTAACGTGAGAAAGAAAATTGAAAAAGGGGTCTTATGATAGAAAAGTTTTCATTTCTATGTTTAATAGATCTCTAAATCTTCCACAAAATTCTCACAATTTATCTCCTCAGACAGATCAAGGAAGCATTATGAGAAACCTACAGCAGAAAGAAAATGTCAAGGAAACATCACAGATATAAAATAGATTTTTTTATGAGCAAATCGTTTCTAGGACATATTTTCTATAAATGTCCAGCACTTGCCTTGTGCAGGTGTTCTTGACAAATAATTCAGGCACAGAAATTCTAGAATGTTAAAAATCTGAGTTTTGATGTATCTTTTCCATACAAGTCTATTGTAAATTCAAGTTAAAATGCTGATAAAGTGTATGTCCTTAATTTTAGCTTCTGTCATTTGAAAATGGAGAATTTAAATGTCAATACAAATGATTTTATAAATATGCAATGCTTTGGAAATCACAAATTCTAAAGTTTTTGAATGCAAAGAGATGTCAGCACTCTTAAAGGTTTTAAAATACGTCATTTGCTCTTATTTCTGTTACATGGTTTCATGATAACCATTTTAAGTAGCTAGAGACCGTTACTCTAAATTGAGTTTCTCAGAAAGAGATTTTTTTTTAAACCATAATAACAACAAAGTTATTACTAAAGAGAAAGGATTTATTCCCCACGTTGCTTTGAAAAAGTCAATCATGCCTGCAGAGGAACTTGATTAATGGTGCATAATCTACAGATGTTATGGAAGCATTGTAAGTGAGAATGTTAATTATCTAACTTTTTAGCAGAAAGATAAGAGTTTAACCTTTAGAAAAAGAAAGACAGGACTAAATAACTCATGGGAATTAGTAATGGGATAGTGAGCTTTTTATATTCACAATGGCAACTGAAATCCATCCCAGATGACAACGGACAGAAACACATGAACAATCAGTTTTTACCAAGGCTGACACATGAAGAATCAGCAGTCTCTTCAGCTTCATCCTGTATAAGAGCCTTCATCTCTAAAGTCTTCGAGCATAAATGCCAGAGGAAATTCATAACTATGGGTTTACTTGAAGGCAATTGAAACTCTAATAAAGACTCAAGAATTATCAAACTATTAGACTTCTGAATTTTCAGGATTCTCTCTAATACAGATGTTTATGAGGAATCATAGCTTTCCCATAATCTAATACACATTATTTGAAGACTGTTTTTGGTGTTTGTTCCTTGTTTGAGGGAGACAGACACTGATTTTTTTTAATAGAAGTTCATGAAATTGTTTATATATAGCAATGCTCACATTTTCCTTGCTGCCTGAGTTGAAGTTAATATTAAATAAGTAATTCCAGAAGCCATTTAGCTTAATTGTATGAATGAAAGAAGGCAGAAAAGACATTTTATTTTAGCAATACATAGTATTTCTTATAATACCTAGACACATAGGTGCTAGCTCTTTCTAATTGAAATGGACAAAGGCAACAACATAAGACCTTTAGACATAGGCCTTCTTAAAAAATTAATGCTTCCTTGGTATTCTTTAAGGAATCCTCTTCCTCCACCTTTTTGAATTTTGGTGTTCTTTAGACATTTGACCCTCAACTTTGTTCTCTCTTGCTCCACATGTTACCAAGGTAATCTGATTCTTGTACATTGTTGACTTCCAAGTCAATACCTCCAGATGAACTTAATCATTTGAAACTCAGAAGAGCATATTCAAACACCCATTGTATACAGCAAGTATGAATCCCAGGTCACAAAATGACATGCCCCCAAAATAAGCTTTCTTTACTTTTCAATAATTGAATTTATTTCCATTAAGAACCCATTTCACCTGATAAATAAAGGTTAATTTTAATAAGTTGAAGGAACAATTCGCGTTCTCCCCAGACTTGCTTTTAAATTCTGGGATCATGGGAGAGTTGGACAGCAATCTGTTTACATACTCACTCTGTCATTTACTGAGATGTCCCTGTTCCTTGTTGGTACTCTGTTCATCAACCCATAAAAACCAGTGCTGCAGACTCTTTGCTGACTGCATGAAGTTCAGCCCTCTTTCATCCACGTAGGAGACATCCTAAGGTATATGGAAAATCCTTTTTTGATCCCAAACCACTAATGGCTGTGGGAAAATCTGTGAAGCCCACTGTGGCCAGTCTACCTAGACATAGCAAAAGATGACTTGTTCCTGTTCTTGCCCTTGCTTGTTGTACAAGAACATCGTAATTTGCCAAATCTCCAGACTCAAGATAAATGAGAGAGGTCCCTTTCTTTCCTCTCTGAAATCCGTAAGTCTTTTCTCTAGTCTAAGGAGGAGAAGAGAGTTACGGAAAAGGAATATTTTATGTTTTTTCATGATGCATTTCTAAAAAAATCTTTCTCTACATCAGGGCTTACACTTAATGGAAACAAACTTGAGAATTAACTCTTTTTATCTGCTCTGTGTTGGTCATCTTTTCTCTTGCGGCAGTGAGGATGAAATATCCCAGCTGCTTGGACTAGGAGATCTACTGATTCCAGGAGAAAATATCAAAACATCATTTACATCTCAAAATGTTTCCCTACTTCATCATTCTCTTCATATATATGTCCCATAGATAATATGCACTCAATAGATCTAAAAATCATCATCTTCCACCCAAACCTATCAGCTTTATGTGTGAATATCTCAGTGAATAATGTGATTGTTCATCTCACAAGCCCAAACAAAAACATGAGTGATCGAGTCCTCTGTGGCCCCAATGTGCAGGTAATAACACTGTCCTATTCATTCAAATTTTATACAAGATCTCTGATATGGTTTGGCTGTGTCCCTACCTGAATCTCATCTTGAATTGTAATAATCAGCATGTGTCAAGGGCAGGGCCAGGTGGAGATAATTGAATCATAGGGCAGTTTCCCCCATACTGTTCTCATGGTAGTGATTAAGTCTCACCAGATCTGATGCTTTTATAAATGGCAGTTTCCCTGCAAACTCTCTCTTGCCAGCTGCCATATAAGACATGACTTTGCTCCTCCTTTGCCTTCCACCATGATTGTGAGGCCTCCCCAGCCATATGGAACTGTGAGTCTACCAAACCTCTTTCTTTCATAAATTATCCAGTCTCAGGTATCTCTTTATTAGCAGCGTGAGAACAGACTAATACAATCTCTAATCAGTTTCTTGTGTTCTTTCTCCTGCAAAACAGAGTATTGGTTTCTCCCCTCATCCTTCCCTGTTTAGACTATTACCATAGCTCCAAACTGATCTAACTCCTCCCAGACTTGCCCTCCCTCTATTCATCCTTGACAACACTAAACAATGTTTTCTCTAACATAATATACTAAACAACTCTGTAAATATTTACTCTTTGTTTGAAACTCCACTCTCCTAATCTCCTTTAGTTAATTGCTACCAGTTTCATAAGAATTAACAAGCCTCACAACTCTGAGAAGCTTTCCCTGATTTATCATCACCCCCACAACACTTCTTCAAATACATTGTGATATAACTTTTGGTTATTTGTCTCTCTGTCAACACTATAATGTTACAGGCGAGCCATGAATCATATATAAAAATGAGTATGCTTGTGTTCTAAGTGCCTTATGCAGAATATAATATATTAAATTAATTGAACAAAAGTGACACCAACCCCGTCAATTGATATAACTTGCCTGGTGGTTCTAATTCTGGACACTTTTGCTGATACCAACATTCAGTTTTTTCTTAAAGTTTTTCCTTTATCTTGTGAATGTGGGTGTTCTTATCCCACTGAACAGCCACATGACTCACCATTTTATTCCACTGAGTGCATGTATGTGTGTGTATATATACTTAATCAATACTTTAAAAAGAAAAATATATTAATACAATGGAAAACAAACACATTTTTAAGAAAAATCATTAACTAACCTAAATGGCTTAGTAGTAAGTGGCATTTATACCGTCATAATAATGTAAATAACATATATTAAACATCCAAAATGACAGTAAAACTAGCAGGGATAGAAAAAGGTATGAGGAAGGAAATAGCTGGGACTTCGAAGATAATATCTGAAACAGAAAAGTGAGAAAGGAGAATATAAGTATATTATTTGGGAATATGGAAAGATATACAAGGGCTTTGGAAGACATCAAGCAATCTAGAGGCTACCTAAGCAGCCTAATGCTATTTAAACAGACATTTAACAATCCTGCTTTACCACCTTCACCTCCACCACAGGTGTCTAGTGTTACCCAACTTCTGAGCCTTTTAGTAAGTCTCTAATTAAATCAAATAGATTGTTGGCCTTCCCAAACGGTACGATTGAGCCTTCTTGCCTCTGCTTTGTCAGTTACCAGTAGCCCTGCTGGCGTACAGGCTTGGAAACTTTGGCTGCTGGATCTCCTATTGCCTCCTCTCCTATTGTCCTTGACCCAAAGGGTTTACATCTTTAAAAATATTTATGTATAGAACTTTTAGTAGGCACTTCATATAGCAAAAAGGCAATGGTTTATATTCAAACTGCCTTTTTTTCTCTCTCTCTATGATTTCTCTCATCATTCAAATGTTCTCCTGTCACTCTTATTCACAAAACATTTTCACTCAGGTAATTAAGTTGTCCAGTACAGGTAACAGCAAAACTGAGAAATTCCTGTGAATTTTCAGTTGTCCTCTCTCTCAGCTTTGGCACTGGACCTCATGGTGGGTGAGGCTTTATCTCTATTTCCCCACCATGTGCTTCTTTTCTTCTTCCTGTCATTCATAACTCAGGTCCTGCAGGGACTGGGAAGAGGGAGTGAGAAAGACGGTAGAGAGCAGGAAAGGTCTTACTTTACTGGGTTATTGGTATGTCAGCCATCTGGGGTTGGTGCTCTCTAAACTTGAGCATTCAAAAGTGAATCTTTCCCTTGTGGGCTTCCTTTACACATACTTGGAAGACATCACCCCCATGTCTTAGCCACACACCCTGGGACCATCCAAATGTAGCTCAGCTGACACAGTGAAGACTCTCCTCTGTGGTGTTGCCTACATCTCACTCTTCAACCTCTAGCAATCCACCCTGCTCAGACTCTCTGGATCCCACAGTACGTCCAGTCAAACTTTCTAGCACAAAGTTATCTCTCAAGCCCACTGCAGTCTGTAGATCCTTTGGCTTGATAAACACTTAGAGTACAAGTGGCTTCCAGGGCAGCCTTATCTCTTCACTGTCCCATCAGTGCAACTGCCAAGTCTTAGCCTTTGCCTTTAGGATTTTCTAGAAATGGACCTGACACCATCTTATGTGCCTAAATATGCAGTCAACCCAAGTCATGCTCTTAAGGTGTTCCCTTAACGAGCCTCAGATCAGCATAAGGTGAGAGAAAAGCACGCTATAACTTTCCCCGTGGGTGGTGAGGATACTATGAGAGCGCAACAAATTTCTTCAAAGAAATATTTTTCTTAGTCCCTTCAATCTCAATGCTTTATTTACTCAAGTAGGCGTTGGGCTAAAAATTATAAAACCTGTTTGGGGCATCTCCTCAATAAGTTAGGAGTAAGTGGTCTAGAACCTCATTCTGGAAGGATTTGTTCTCTCTTCTTTCTTTCTCTTCATCTTGAAGCCTCATGCAAACATGAACTACAAATAGCCATATTTTTTTCAGCCTCTTACACTCTAACTAGCCACGTTTAACAAATCATTTAACCTCCATAAAATGAAAAGATTGACCATAACAAGCTATGGAAGTCTTATCTACAAAAAAGCAAGAGTTTCATACATAGAAACTGTGGAAATGTTTATATTTGCTTGCATAATACATAAATAGTATCACCACAAGTGTACCTTATAACTTACTTCAATATATTTTGTAGATTGTATCTGTATATAAATCTTTAATACTCACTTAATAAAACCAAGTACAGGCTAAAATTTGGAATAAACAGGACACTGGTTTACTGCTGTTGGGATTGTAAATTGGTACAATTACTTGGAGAAATAATTTGGCATTTTCATGTACACCTGAATATCTATGTGGTCTACAACCCTGAAGCTCTATATTCGTAGGCCTATATCCCAGAGAAACTCTTGCACATATGTACCAGGAGACACATCCTGAAGTGTTCATGGTAGCATATTCATAAAAGTGAAAACCGGAAACAGACAAAAGTCCATCAACAGTAGAATGCATAAATAAATTGTGATATTTTATACAGTGGACTACTACATAGCAGTGACAATGAATGAACCACCACCTATTTCAATATGCATGAATTTCAAAAACATATTGTTGCAAGAAGAAAGCAAGTCACAGAAGAGAAACCAGTGTGTGATTCCGTTTATATAAAATGCAAAACTGGCAACAGTGAATACAGAGTTTAAGGATACATATATTGTAAAACCCAATAAAGAAAATCAAGAGAATGCTAAGACTAAAAATGATTGCTTCTGGGGTTGAGTAAGAGGTGTAATCAGGGAGGAGCACACAAGGGCTTCTAAGGTTTATTAGTTAGGATCTAAATATGAAAGAAAGAAGCATCTTTCAAGTATTTGCATCACAGACAATTGAATCAGGAATTACTGACTTAAGTGATGGAAGAGCTAGGGAACCAAATAGAAGAGTAAGATAATGCAGTTATTAGCAAAAGCAGGAATTCACTATAATCTCTGGGTCAAAGAGAAAAAAAGAGGAGGTTGTATTAACAGGTTCTATTAACTAGAACCACATGGGCCTGTCTGGAGATTTGGAGAAAACACAGTCAGGGAAGCTACTCAAGATGGGTGGGGAAAGGACATCATGGTTTCTCACTTCCTCCTTGACTTCCAGTTTCCTGCCATGAATCACAATGACCTAACACAGGTACAAGTGAACTGGGCTAATGTAACCTGCAAGAGCCATCCCTCTTGTGATAGAGAACAAGGGAGCTGAGTGCCAACAGGCCCAGGACAGGCACAGTAGGAAGGTAAATTCTTTTCCTTATGCAAGCGGTGAGTACCTAAGTGTCTGTTTTACTATTTACTCTTTACAGTAAATATATACGTTGTATATGCTCCCTTTTATGTGTGATATACATATATTTGCCCTTTTTTAGCATGAGGAAAAATGTTTGGCTTAGTGAATGATATCAGTAATTTTGGTGCACCACAGAGATACACGAGTTTTCCAGACTAAATTTTTTTATGTGAAATCTTTTAAAATTCCAATCAGTTTTCACATTAGTAAAATGGACAGAACCATACCTACTTTGCAGAGTTACATTAAATTCTAAGGGAGATAGCATGCATAAGAGGCCTAATGTTGTGACTGGCACAAGGTGGAACCTCAGCAAAAGTGAACGACCAAGCTCTTTTCCTAATGTAGCTGTGAAAAAGCTAGTAAAGCTATTTCTGATTTCAGGACTTGCCCAGAAAAGAAAAAAAAAAAAATCATAAATATTCTAAAGAAGGTAATTAGCATGCTTCTTTGTATTTTTAGTATTATATTCATGCTTTGCTCCTGGCATATTCAAAAGCAGGAGCCAACACTAGGAATTACCTCAAAAAGATGCCACTGTTACAGTATCCATTGTTGGGAGGGGTTCAAGGAGAAAATATGCTAAGTACATGAGGAAGATAGGCCATACCTCCCACAAGAAAAGATTTTAAAGGAAACAAGAGAGACTTAAAATCGCTCCCCATAAACAAAGGCAGGAATGTGTAGTTTATCGAGAGCTGCAATAATCCCACAGCAGTGCAGTAAATTTTCATTGATATATAAGTGGTTGCCTATTATTTGCAACAATGAAGAGGACTAATTTAACACCAGAATGTAGCTGAGAGGCAATGCTGGCTTAATAATAGGTTCATTCTCTGCAGGAATTCCTATGAGTGAGTAGGGGAAATAAGGATTGTTGCCAGGTAGGGAAAGGAAGGCAGAACGACATGACTGCGAACCGCATGGCCTCTTTGCTTAGAAGTCTATTACACGAATGTGCCAAGGAGCTGTTTCAGTGCCCTACTGTGTGAGTCAAGAAAGTGACTCCAACTTGACAAAGTACAAAAGGTAAAGACTGGGTAAAGCTGACAGACCTCAGGGATCTCTGTTACTGACTGTTACCTTTAGAGTGTGGTTGGCAGAAGATGAAAGTAGCCCCGACACACAGAGCTGCAGGTGCACAACCCTAACTGGGGTGCAGAGCAGCAGGGGAAGGAAAGGTATGCCATTCACTGGAATCCAATTTGTTAAAGGAAACTGTACATTCTGTGAAACTATTTACCCTGATTTGGAAATTAGTGGTTGCCTTAGCAACACTCGAATCCCATGAGGCTCACACACACACAGTGCTAATTTCAATTCATGGACACCTTCACGGGTGAAGAATGCAAACAGTAACTTGAGCCTTCCATTTGCCATGCCTCTCACAGGAAATGAGACTTTCCTCAGCCTCTAAAAATGTCCTGATAACGGCTCCCATTTATTGATACCTTTTATGGATATGATGCCAACTACACATTTGATTTTATTTGACAGTCACATGCAAGCCTGCGAGGCTGGTAATGTGACTCCACTTAACAGATGAGAAATGAGCTGTGGATATAATTTTCCCAAGCTTACCCAGTGGTGATTTGAAGATTTTATCTTAGATCTGGTTACTCCACAATTCCATGATTTTTCAGCATTTCTAGCATAGTTAAGAATAATATAAGCTTCTAAAGATGCAAAGTACCTTGAAGGTTATCCTGCATAGTGCCCTCAGTTAAAGCATGAGGAAATCAAGACACAAGAAGATCAAGAGATTTGCTTGAGATCATGTGTCCAATACTGGCAGAGGTGAGAAGAGAATTCTGGTTTCAGGGTCCTATGGTAGGACTGATTTGTTGAAGGCCACGTCTGAACTATCCAAACTGTGATGTTCTCATTGTTGGACTACGTCTCATTTATTTTGCTATAAAGGATGTGCAATGAGTGGTTGTTGAATAAATGAAGAATAAATGGCACCTTCCAATACCTTCCTCATGCACTTCCCACACGAATGCTGTAGTGTAGGAATAGCAGGCTGGACCTGGGAGGAGGCAAGTAAGGTGGCCAGGATGCTGGGTTGAGAGGCCACCACTCTCAGGGTCATGAAGCCCCTCACTGAGGAGTTCTGGCTCTGAGGAATGATGACTCTCACCTGTAACAAATAAAGAAACTGTTTTGGTATCACGTCCAAAATAACCAGAAAAGACCAAAACCCTGATCTAATTCCAGTTTATATTTGCTCCAACTTCAGTTCCTTTACAGATCAACAGATTTTATTTTTGGAAGAAAACATAAAGGTCTCTTACCCTAACCTTCACTCTCTTGTACTTGTAGCCTCCTAAAAGCCTGATCTGAGTTTTCATACAGAGACAGGTGTTTTTAAAAAGGAAATCAGTTGCTTGGGGTTTTTTCAAGGTGAGAAAAAAAAAAAAGCACTCTAGAAGTATGCTTCTCACTTCTCACAATCTGATTGTTTCCAATGCAGATTCCTGTCCAGCAGGTCAGGGGTGAGACTCGAAACTGTATTTAGAAGAAGCTGCTAAGTGATGCCAACAGTGCTGCCCTGTAGACTACATATTGAGAAACAAGGTGCTTTTTTTTTAAGGAATATAATATAAGAGACAATTGTATCACTGAGCAATTCCTCTTCCTTGAAGTACATTTTCCTGTAAGTTGCTATTGTCCTCCATACTTCTATCTACTAGTAATACATTTAGCAATACTTCATATTTCAGTGTTACACATAAACTTTAGCAGCGTCTACCCCTTTTCATCAGAAAGATCATGACTTCCCTAACTATATGAAGCTCTAAAATATTCAAATATGCATGAACAAACCAGGCATAATGGCACTCTCCTGTAATCCCAGCTACTTGAGAGGCTGAGGCAGAAGAATAGCTTGAACCCAGCAGTTTGAGTCTGGCAACATAGCCAGTCTCTCTCTCTCTCTCTCTCGCTCTCTCTTTATATATATATATATATATATAAATATATAATATAATATATTATATATAATATATATAAATATATAATATATATAATATATATATATAATATAATATATATACATATATAATATAATATATTATATATAATATATAATATATAAATATATAATATAATATATTATATATATACACACACATATGCATATATGTAACAAGTGTTCATCATACATTTATCAATGTAGAGAGAGCAGTAAGTTGATAACATAATTGTCACTGGAACTGTGCACTACCAGAAAAAAAAAACAACTGAAACTTGAATCTAGAAACCAGAGCCCTGGACCAGCTTAGCTTACTATGATCTAGCTGAGTAACTTCAGGCAAATCATGTAACGTCTCCTTGCTTCCATGTTCTCATTTATAAAATGAGGTCATTGAATGAGGGGTTCATAAGTCCTCTTCTAGCTCTGACTATCTACGTTTCTCTCCATGGTATGGATATTGCATAATCACACGGACTGTAATTCAAGTAAAACCAAAGGAGAAATAAAAACCGGGAGGATTTCTGTGTTGTGTTGAGATAGCATAGTACGAGTTTAACATTTTAGATCCAAGGCATTAAAGGTCACTAATTTTCACAGATCCTTCCAAAGGTTTGCATGCTCAGCCGCTCATGTCATAAAGTATGCTCAGACACTTCTTCTTTCCGTAATACAAGGAATCGTGTTTAGGAGGTATTCCATCTGTGTCTGCAGCAGTCAGCCTGCAGTCCACAGGAATATGACAGTCAAACAGCAGATTCGCTTTGCCTTTGGGTGTTCACAGGACTAAACTCTTTTCTGTGCCACTGCCCTTCTTTCATGAGCTGACCCTCCCTTCTCCAAATCACCAGAATCTCAGAGCCACCATACTGTCACTCTCACCATATTGTCATCTAGCTATCCAAAGTCCCCTGCTTCAAAATCCCATTAAGACCTGGCCTCCTCCACAGTACCCTTATGCTCCAAAATTACCTCTCATTCTTCCTTTTCCTAGCCTTATCAAAACTTTCATTTCATTAACGCTCTCAGCAAGCTGTTGAAAAGTAGTATTTCTGGTTAATTCTAAAACAAAATAATGGAGGCAGTCTTTATTTAAAATTCCTGATGCATCATACAGTAAGTGTTTTGTTTTCCTGATCCGCTCTCCTCCTATGAAGTACTCCCTTTGTGGCTTCCCATATGTGTAAGATTACCTTGATATTTTTTTGTAAATGCTTTAACCCAGTGCTGGTTTTAGGATTCCAGGACCTTATTAGGTAGTCAACTGAGATATAAGAACCACAGCCCTGTTCCTGGTGGAGAAATGTATCCAACGGTAGACAACTCAGGAAGCATGCATTTGAACTGAAAGACACTGGCTGTTTTTCACAGTCGTGGAATTGGTCAAGACTTAGTGATGTATTCATTCATCAAACACTTACAGCACTCTTATCATGTGACAAACACTGGACTAAGGTACAGAAAACTTAAAGCAAAAAATGAATAAGGAATAATATTAACCTTCAAGAAATGTATAATTTAGGCAGAGAGATAATAAATAGCTTATTACCATTCTTTGTAATAAATGTTTTGATGAGATGAGAGGCCAATTTGGCAAAAAGATGTGCTTAGATACAGATCTACCTGAACTTGAACATTGTCTCCACCACTGACTTTTGAATTTTAAAAATTCAGAAATTATAAGTACACTTTGCAGAGTTTTTTAGAGAAAACACAAATTTAAAAAATCATCCTGTTATTAGGGTAACTGGCATTGAAGACATTATGTATCTGGCAACTATTGTCGTTTTATTTCTACAGTGATAAAGAAAGCGCAGATTGCATTACACATAGAAACATAAATGATTCCGATTTCATGAATCCAGGGAGAGTTCCAAAACTTGGCAATGGCTTAAAAGAACATGTATAATTTTGTGAATGAATGAGGAGGAGAGAGCGAGGGTTGTAATGGTTATCAGGCAAAGAGGGCGACGCATACAAAGGCACAGAAAAATTTGATAGTTCAGGGGCAGTTGTTGGGTCCGTATGGCTGCAGCAGAGGACCAGGAAACTGACTGGGGAGGCTGGAGAACAGACCACAGAATGACTTTGTATTAATGTTTCTGTTTGCCTGGGATAAGCCAGAGTTATGCCTGCTCTCCAAAGTAATTAAAAGTGCAAATTCTCACTCTTAACCCTCCAGGATAAATCATGGTCACCCTACTGACATTTCAAGTTGAGAAGTTTTGATCTAATCTGAAAGCTACGAAGAGTTCCCAAAAAAAGTGAGGCTGGGGAAATGACATGATTAATTCTAGTTTTAGGGAACATTCTGGCAATCATGTGAGCAATGGTGGAGGATGGGTTAGAGAGGACAACCTGGAGGCAGGTAGAATGTGGAAGTGAAGTCAGTATAAACTGCACTTTCAGCTATATGGTCTGAATTGCAATCAGAGTTAGTATATATCATCCACTTGTTTCTCACTTATTCCATGGCCAATGGGGTTCTAAATGTTTATCTGTATTATCTCATTTAAACCTCATCACATCATTCCAAGATGGGTGTTATTATTATTATTATGTCTCTTTTTATGTGAGGATACTGAGACAGAGAGAAGGTAAATTTTTTGCTGAAGATCCCAGGAGGATCCAGATTCAAGCTCATGGGCTGAATCGACCCCCAGATCCCATGTTTGTGGCCACTAATTTCCATTGCAACTACATAGGACTTAACCAATGATGACTGATGTCAGGATCCCAGTCAGTATTTGCCTAGGTAAATATAAAGTCCAGTTTTACTTCAACTCCTCTCTTTCTTTATTTTGCCCTAGAATTTTCTAGGTATTATGATTCATTGTTTATTGGAGGGCATTGGGCAGCTTACTCACCCATCAAACTGGAACTCAGATAAGTCCCCTTGGCCTGTAGTAGACCAGAAATGTTCTAGATTCAGGCTGCATAGGGACTTAGCAATCTCTCTTCTGCTGTTTCTGTCATGTCAAGAAAACCAAAAAAAAAAAAAAAAAAGCAAAAGTTTAAGGTTTCCATTCCTGATATAGGCATGTCAGTGAAATAATAAGTTTAGTTTTTTAAAGAGCATTTAAACAACTTTTCCACATATAAAAATGAGACTCAGTTGTCCATCACCTCCACTCCTATGCAAGAGGAAAAATTTCTTTCCAAAATTTGCTCTAATCCCTACTTATACTATTTCACAATTATTCTTCCAAGAATGACTAGAAGTGGTAATATTTATCCTTTTGTGAAAAATGTGTCCTTACTATCATAAAAGAGAATGACATTGATATATTTTCCAACGTTTAGGTTGAACAGTGCTATTCATGGTTATTTGAATACATCGCAAAAAATACTGCTTTGGCTTTGGAAACAGGATGACTGATCTGTGACATTTAGGAAGTAGAATTAGAAGACTAAGAACTGATTGCATGTGAGACATGAGTAAAAGGAAAAAGTCAAGGATGTTTCTCAAGTTTTTGTCTTGAGTGAGTAGATGGTGATTCATGTAATTAGTTAGGGATCATAGTTGGAGGGACTTCTTTAAGTGTTGAACAGGAGGTCGTGAGTTCAGTAAATAGTTGTTGGTATGAATAGATGAATGAATGAATACAACAATTAAAAATAACATTACTGAAATGAAAAGATAATAGAGAAGTTCATTTAAAATGGAACCAGTTCAACCAATTATTTCAAGGTTACCTAACAAATTTGAAGCAAAATGATTTGGATGTCTTCCATTAGCTGGGTGATGAGGAGAATAAATGGAAACACTGACATAGGTGCATATGATAGCAGAAACTTACACATCCTGCTGAAGATATTTGGAAACTGATTAGTGAACATTAGGCAGGGGTGTCCAATCTTTGGCATCCCTGATCCACATTGGAAGAAGAATTGTCTTCAGCCATACAGCTAGAAAATGTTAGATCTGAAATAAAATACACTAACATTAATGAGAGCCGATGAGCTTTAAAAAAATGCAAAAAAATCTCATAATGTTTTCACAAAGTTTACAAATTCATGTCGGGTCACATTCAAAGCCATCTGGGGCTGCAGGTTAGACAAGCTTGATTTAGACTACTTGCATAATTCTGTTTCTTGTAATCTATTCATATAATTTCAATTTATCAAAAATATAGGCTATTAGTTTGTTTTTAATACCTTGCATAATGTTACGTTAGAAATCTGTTCTAGTCCTCCATAAGCTTGATCTCTCCTCATGGCTCAATTGCTCAAGGTATGATAATGAATTCTGAAAGATTATGGAAGTCTTGGCTAAAATTGTCATTAATTTTTTTCTGTTTTAATTGGATTTTTCCTGTGTTAGAGAAGATTAATAGATCCTTGATTTAAATGGTAGAGATAACTTATAAAATTGCTTCTAAAATACCTCAAAATTTTTATTTCCAAGGACATCCTTTCTCAGCCAATGATAGCATTCTTGCTGACACACTCATATTGTCTATCTCTGTCCTAAGGGTGAGGAGGATTTCTGACAGAGACACTTCAGCAACCATGCCAAGTGACTGCCAACTTGGACATATGTACAGAGCAGAGAGCATGCTAAAATTCCTTATGCAGAGAGCCAAGAGCCCACTGACATTCACCAATGACTGAAGAACGTGTCAACATCGCTACAGCATAGTCTAAGTTTGGAGTGAGCCATGTGAAAGGTTCTGGAAAGGAGAAGATGACCACCTGGGTGGGGCACCACTCTGCTATGTATATGTGCCTCATTTGGCATCCACTTTGCATGTCTACTGCTGGGCTTCCATCTGTCGAACCTCAACATAATGTCAGAGATATAAACTGGAGAGTCCATGGCTACAAAAGGCATTTTTCTGCTGGCTGCCTGATGGCTGTCTGGGGACATAAAATTTAGAAAGCAATCCTTGCTGACTGACCCTCTTTTATGGTATGTACATTTTAATTTTAACTCTGCAGAATGTTTGTTTAACCTAATCAACATATAACTTCAAAAAAATCTTTACAAATGTAAAAATACAAGTAAGAGAATACACTCCATGATATTAATATAAACTCAGATAATATATAAGTTTGAGTTAAATTTTGAGATGTTTTCCCTTTTATCTATTAACCGTATACCTAGAAAAATATAGTATTAATGGAAATGCAATTTACCTGGTAGTATATGTCTAAATTACAACTGAATCACAATGTCTAAACTTTTTCAGAATAAATAGATCTAGGACTTGGAAAATATTTTTCCAATTATGTTTAATTAAAATTTCCAAATTTTATCTATAATGTTAGTATTTTAGCCCTTTATTAACTATATTTAGTTGTATATCTCATTGAAAGAACTAGTTAATCAAAAATACATCAATAATTTTGGTCAGTTTTATTTTTCCTTCTTTTGATTCTTATAATTCAAACATATTCTTAGTTTTTTCTATATAATGCTAAACATTTCATTCTTATTTCACATGTAGACCAGAGGTGTTTAAATATATCTTTTTTGTGTATATAAAAGATGGTAATACGTTTAATCATAGCTTGGGAAATATTGAAAAACTAAAGAGCCTTTTAAAGAATGGCAATGGAAATCCTAGAGTATCTTGGCTTGGTCTGTAGTGGTTAATCTTCCTCAGGTCAATATAACAATATAACCCTGTCTTTAGGACTTGATTATGATGGAGTTGCAGGCTTTGCTATGCTATGATGATTTTCTCATTGAACAGCTGATCTGCTTCTTGTGTCTGTATGTGTGTGTGTGTGTGTGTGTGTGTGTGTTTGTTCCTGCGCATGGGCACGTGTGAATGCTGATGGTACTTTTTTTTTTATTATTATACTTTAAGTTCTAGGGTACATGTGCACAACGTGCAGGTTTGCTACGTATGTATACATGTGCTATGGTGGTGTGCTGCACCCATTAACTCATCATTTACATTAGGTGTATCTCCTAATGCTATCTCTCCCCCCTACCTGCTCCCCACAATAGGACCCGGTGTGTGATGTTCCCCTTCCTGTGTCCAAGTGATCTCATTGTTCAATTCCCACCTATGAGTGAGAACATGCAGTGTTTGGTTTTCTGATGGTGCTTTTTTGTTACAAAACAAACAAACAAACAAAACAGCATCTTTTATCAGCCCACCCTAGAGTGACTCCTAATGAGTTACATCCTTGTGTAGTCAATCTCTCTTTGAGTGTGCATAAAATCTGTGAATGTATCTTACCATTAAAATATGGCAAAGGTGATGAGATGCTACCAGTATTACCTTACATTACATAAGGCTCCACTGGAGGCTTACACTTAGTAGAATGGAGTAAGAGAACCCTGAAAAAGTGAACAGCTAATGTTGTGAACTGGCTGTGAAGCGGGTACCAAGTAAGGAACAGCAGATAGCCTCTAGGAGCAGAGACTAGTCCCCAGGCAACAATTAAGGGAAAAAATGGGAACCTGTCATGCAACCACAAGGAAAAGAATTCTGCCAACAACCTGAATGGGCTTGGAAGTAGATTCTTCCCTATTCCAAGCCTTCCAACAAGAATGTAGCCTGGCTAATACTTTGATAGCAGCCTTGTGAGAAACTGAACAGAGAATCCAGCTAACCTGTACCTGGGCTCTTGACCTATGGAAACTGTCAGATAATAAACGTGTGTTCTTATAAGCTACTTAATCATGGTAACTTATTTCATAGCAATAACTCTGTGAAGCCGGATACAATTTGATACACTGTTCCCCAGAATTCATATTCTAATTAATTATCTGGTGATAGTTCATTAAGGGTACTGCCACACAGTACCACAAACTGCTGGTTTAAACAACAGCATTTTATTGTCTCACACTTCTGGAGGATAGAAGTTCAAGATAAGGTTTCAGCACGGTTGATTCCTTCTCAGAGCTGTGAGAGAGAATCCATCCTAGGCCTCTCTCCTGGCTTCTGGTGGTTTGCTGGCGACCACTGACATTCCTTGGCCTTTAGATGCATCGCCCTGATCTCCGACTTCATGGTCACGTGGTATTCTCTCTTTGTGCATGTCTGTGTCTACATTTCCCCTTTTTATGAAATCATAAGAATGCTAGTCTTCGGCCGGGCGCGGTGGCTCAAGCCTGTAATCCCAGCACTTTGCGAGGCCCAGACGGGCGGATCACGAGGTCAGGAGATGGAGACCATCCTGGCTAACACGGTGAAACCCCATCTCTGCTAAAAATACAAAAATGAGCCGGGCGTGGTGGCGGCGCCTGTGGTCCCAGCTACTCGGGAGGCGGAGGCAGGAGAATGGCGGGAACCCGGGGGGCGGAGCTTGCAGGGAGCCAAGATGGCGCCGCTCACTCCGGCCTGGGCCACAAGCGAGACTCTGTCTCAAAACAAACTAACAAAAATTAAAACTCTAGTCTTATTGGATTAGCGGCCCACTGTACTCCAATGTGACCTTATATTAACTAATTACATCTGCAACAACCATACTTGTAAGTAAGTTCACATACTGAGATGCTGAGAGTTAGGACTTCATCATATGAATTTGAAGAGGACAAAATTCAGCCTACAATAGGTGTTTAACTCTTCCTGTAAGAGGAAATCCTAAGAAAGACAGAAAACACTGCCATTTTAACTTAAGGTATTATCTCTTTGAAATAATAAGCTCTCCTTTCACCCGTTGTTTTGTTTGTCATTGCAAGAAGAGAGTGGAGACCAAAAGCATTCGTATATCCATTAATTTTTTAATGCATTTCTTTGAACACTTGGCTTTTACAGAGACAGGAGCCATGAAAATACGTCATTACTTTAAAAAGTTATAGTATCAGCTTCACTCATTAAAATGCAGCATTCAGTCTTTGGAGACTATTGCAAATGACTTTGTGAACTACCAATATTTCCTTGATATTAACTTATTTTACATCATATTTTTCAAACAGAAAATATGAAATGCATTTGATAGCTCCCAAGTTTAAATAATAGTATTCATTTCCAATATATGAAGCTTTTAAATAGTGAAGAGCATCTTGTGGCCATAGAAATAGCTATTAAGAAGTAAGCATCTTCTACCTGTCAGTATGCCAGTAAACAGTTCACATATATGATTTCATTTTCTCTTTACAGCAACCATACGAAGTGTTTGTCATATGAACCATATAAATGGACATGTAACATCTCCATTTTATAAACGAAGAAAGTGAGGAAAAGAGAGTAAGTGAGGTGTCCAAAGTCATACAGCTAGAAAATGTTAGATCTGAAATTTTAGTCAAGTTCACCTTCATTTCAAAGAGATACACTGTCTTGCTGCCTCACAGTAATGCAAGACTTATATATTTTACAAAATCTGGATTCAAAAATTCTCAGAGGCCAGGATTACCAACCATCACTTCATTATACAGATAAAGACATTATTAACAAATACATCCATCACTCCATTTAGCAATTTCTTTAGATAGCACCATCGATGCAAGGAAAATCAAGTAGGAGCTGACAGAAAGGCAGTGCTGATCTTGGCTGTCTTCCCATGTCTTTCCTCAGCTGGCATTCCAGGCTCTCAAATTACCACCCTGAGGTAGACTCTGTGAGTTGAATGATATTAGGTACACTGATTCTATTGGACACAAATAAAAGGTTTTAAGGGGTTAACATGACATTAAAAAGTGGAAGCCTATAATTGCGTTTATAGATCTCTGGCTCGTAATACCTCAAGGGTTACTACTCTGATATTCTGCTTATCAGTTTCATACTGTTAGCTCCCTTTCCCTGACTGTTTTCTGTGAATCATGAATTATTGCTTCATCTCATATTTGAACAGTTTTTGTTGTGTCTGGGTTGCTCACCTTAAAACATACTACGAGTTTTAAGAGCGATTCGACTCCTACTTCCAAGCCGTAGAAATACTCACACACATTCCCAGAAGTTAGTTACTTGGGAAAGGTTTCCACAATGCTGTTATCTATAGCCCAGTAACCAAATTATCAGATCTGTTTCCTCCATCATCACAGCGTGATCTGATGAATAGCAATCATTCCCTCTCTCTTGCCCAGCTTAGGCTGTGATTAATTTGATTGGTTTCAAAACCTGTTGTGTTTTTCCTCTGTGCCCTGCCTGAATATTGGCACAATATTATTGCAGTAGGTTGCGTTACTTCCGTTTCATCTTACATTTTCAGGCCACTTAATGCCAACATGTACATTTTTGTAATATTAAATGCAAGTGAACATTTTAAGCCAAGTGCCCTAGCATTTTTTTAGTAAGACTATGTCACTGCTCCTAAATTACCATGAGGCATGTTAACACAAAGATATTACAAATAACAACATAAAATGACAGGAAATTGAAAGGATACCTGGGAATACAAAATTCATGCACTTAGGTCCACCATATGTTATATCACTCTTATCGTAATATCAATTCTCATCACCAATCAGTAAAGCTAAAAATGAGGTGACTTTCTGTGATTACATTTACAGATTAAAATGTTACATGATCATTTAAAAAATACGTATTTAGTAACCATCATATGCAGCTGTTCCTGGAAGAGCAGGTGGGGAAATAAAAATAATAGTCATAAACCTTACTGTTGAAGAATATATAATCTATCTAGAAGAAAATGACTGATTTTTCTCTAATTGCTTTGCCCCAAATTTTTCAGTACGTCTGGATGCCTTGTTTAGTTCTTAAGATTACTACTTATTCTATGTATCTTTTTGCCAATAAAATTATTGATATTTTTCATAATTTTTAGTCAATGAAAATAATCTAGGTCAGGTTTGCACTAGGCTTAACATACAACTGCTGTGCTCTCACAGCTTTAAAATTCAGCTACTGAACATCAATCTTTAGAAAAAAGACACTACTTTACGAATAAAATGCTTAAAATTTTAACCCCAGTAGTGAAAAGAAAAGTTCATAGTTCAGTATTTTCTCCAGCAAATGAAAGAAAATAATTATTTCATTCCTATTCCATTAGCCATTTGTGATTTTAATGCAACAGCACTTTGGAAAAAATCTCCTTCTGAAGGCTGGTTACTGGATTCACTTCTAGGTTTAACACTTTGAAATAAGTCTTGATGATGGCGGATACAGATTTGGAGGTATAGCTATCTTGTCACCTTATTGTTCTGCCTGCCCTACCACTGAGAATTTTTTACTCCACGTTTTAGCATTTTGTGTGTGTGGGGTGTGTGTGTGTGTGTGTGTGTGTGTGTGTGTGTAGTATAATTAAAATTCTATAAAGTATGCATTATATAAATTACGTAGTTTTGTCTTTATAGTGAGTACTATTTTAATGCCCTTTGTTCTACTTCTTAAACTGAATCTTTTTTATAACTTTTTATGTTTTTGCAAATTTTAAAATATGTGATGATTATTTTCTATTTGTTTTCTCTGTAATTTAACATTTAAATGTAATTGGCAACATAGAACAATCATAATGATGGAGAATTTATGATTTTTAAGATAAATGTTACCTAATGATTTACTTTAAAAAATACATTTTTCAAATAGATGAATTTACATATAATGAGATGAACACATTCCAGTTTTCATAACTTTTGACATCTTGTACTTAAATTTTATACTTTCTGGAAGTAAGATATTTCTGTTTTGAATGTTTATTTTTTGTGATCTTTTATACATAGCTCTGAAATTGTCATTTGAGTCTATTGCAACCAGCTGTAGTAAACAGAAACAATACAGTAACATTAAATGCAGATGCTAAAATTTTACAAAACAAGTGAATAATTGATGATGAAACAGTGAACATGATTAACTTAGTACAGAAATCAAAATACGAAGAATAATGATGTAATTCTTCTATGTCACTCAAAACTGCGCAATATATTGACTTAGATCATTCCGTTATTAGCCATATCTGCATGACAGTGTTTTTCCTACAGAATACACAATGTGATGTAATCATCTCTTATATTCTTAGAAACAATAGCCATAGAGTCCCCATATTATGTTTTCTGTTGGCAAAGAGCTATTCTTGTTTGTATCTTGAAAGTTAAAATGTTTTCTTTCTTCGTCAGATGTTTTTAAACTGCAAAAAATAAAAAACCAGATGAAGAATACAGTGGCATGTATCAAAATAATTTACCTCTAGCACTAAATATTGACGAAGAGATTCTCCTTTACTTTTTGCAGTGTCATTTAAATTCAGTGATTACATTACTGATGTTATAAATAAAATTAACCATTTGAAAACATTATTCATATCTCAACAACAAGGTAATTATTTAATACTTTCTGCTGGGAATATTGAAGTGTTTCATTTATTTTTATTTAGAAAAGGTAAAGAATTAAAGTTTAAGCCTTCTTTTTTAGAATGGATACTAGCATGCTTATGAGAATCATAACTACAAGCTCTCTATTTTAAATTATTTACTTTTTTTTACTAAGAGCATGGACCTTTTTAAGAAAAAGTCTGAAGAAATAGTTCTGAAGCCCACCAAAAAGTAATGTGTGACTTCCCCCTGCTGGCTTAGTGGAATAATAAAAATAAGAAAACCCTTTGTGATAATTTTTCATATTCTAAAACACTAATGTCTTACTAATTTAGAGAACTAGGACGCATATCTTTCGGAAGTTGCAAAGCATCTACCAGTAGCTGCAATATCCATTTATGTACTAAATACACAGACCCGTCAACATGCATGCACATTTCCCCCTGTCCACAATCACACCCAATTAGATCCAAACGACATTAACCTTTTAACCTAAAACAATATTTAAAAAGGAAACAGACACACACGCACACACACACATGCGTGCACACACACACACACGTGTAAAAATCCCTCTCTTGCCTAGTGCTAGTTCGAGTTTATTTGCTATCCTCTCCCTGGAACTCTAAAATCTTCCCTAGTCGTCACCAATATGGGCTGGTTTCCAGGTCCCATTCTCAGCCTGTTGCCTGTGGGATCTTGTAGCCGATCCTGTACCCGGAGCTTCGTATGCAACCTGGCAATCATTGCTACTGGAAAACTAGTTCAGTATTAAATTATATATTTTAAATCACTTAATTATTGTTGCATCTTATTAAAATTAAAAATAACTCAATCTGATGAACCAAAAATAATAGATGCATATTTTGTATTACTTTGAATAAAATTTGCATGTTAATCAACTAGTTTCTAAATGCCAAGAAATAACTTTTCTGCTGCCTCCTCTCCCCATGCCTTGCAGTAGGTGCCAAATAAAGATGACCCAAATTAAAAATGTGAGACTTTGAGTTATACATAAGAATTAACAACCCTGAATACAACACAGTTCCTTGGGCCTAATTCTGAAATTGCTGCAAATAAATTTATCCTTTTAAGAACTGCTGAAGTTGTATCCATATAGCAAACTAGTTCATCCATTTGCTGACAGAGTCACAGAGTCTACTATCAGTACGTAAAATTCTCTAAGTAGTTATCAGGTCTGGATGTCAAGACAATTCAAATAATCAGACCAAGTACTTTTCATTCTGTGAATGTCATCCTGTTAAGTAAAATGACTAAGCAATGAACTAGTTAGCAACTTAGTGACTAACCTGCCCCTGGTTAAGATTGTTTATCAATCCAGTCCTGAAGGCAGAATGCACTAGATGGTTACTGTTGCAGGCTGCCTTGTGTCCCCTAAAAGATGTCTTGAAGTCCTAAACTCTGATACCTGTAAATGTAACCTAATTTGGAAATAGGGTATTTGGGGACATAGTTAAGATAAGGTCATAGGGTGGACCTAATCCAACGTAACTGGTGTCCTTATGAGAAGAGAAGAGACAGACAAAGACACAGGGGAGAACATTAAGTGAAGATAGAGTCAGAGATTGATGAAAGTGATGTGATGACTGCAAACCAAGGGATACCAAGGATTGCCAGTCATTGCAAGGATGCTAGCAGAAAAGCATAGAACAGATCCTCCCTGAGAGCCTCCAGCGGGAACCAACTCTAACACCTTGTTTTCAAACACCTAGCCTCCAGAACTGGAGAAAATAAATTTCTGTTGTTTTAAGCTTCCCAGTTTGTGGTATTTTGTTATGGCAGTCATAGGAAACTAAATACAGCTAACTGACATAATATTTATTTGAAACCTACTATGAGTGAAGGCACTAAATGGGTCTTTAATCCCACGGCACCAAGACCAAGCCATAATACCTTGGCCTTTTCCTTCAGGACACCTGAGCAAGTGAATGTCAGACAAGTGAACCAACTATTACAATTAGGCATGAAACTATCTTCAAGAGACATTGTACAAGCATGTATAAAAAGTCTTAACGTAGCAATATTGCCTGAGAATATGACATCTCAGATAAGATGTAAACAATAAATAAGAGTAAACCATGAAATGTTAGGGGCATGATATGGATGAAGGTGTGCAGAAATGATGAAATCATTCCAAATAGAGGCACCAGCATGAAAATGAGCCATATGAAGAGTGTGTTAAATTTCCAGAATCTCAATTCCGCTCATTCCTTGCCAAAATCATGTATATAGCAGAACTTATTAGGAAGTAAGCAAGATTTGCATTTCTTTACATGATCTGAGTTAGTAAGAGAGTCTCCCAATAACAAGATGTAATCTCCCTAAAGAAGAATTTCTCAGAATAACATACGCATCAAACGACTGATCCTTTTTACTTCAAGACATTTCTGAAAATTGAAGTCCACAGTTACTTAAACAAATATTCCACCACCACCCCTTTGCTATTCCCAAAGTCTTTTGAAAGTGCTTTTAAATTATTTCCGCCTTTAAAATTTCCCAAACATCGAAGGCACTTGGACTATATTATGAACAAATTGTCTAAAAATACCCAGGCTTTGCATAATCAGTAAAGAAAGCACTTCCCTTTATAGTACAAAGTTCAATAGAGCATCGGAAATCAGTGTAGCTGATAGAAGAGTTCAGATGAAAAACTATTCTGAATCTCAGAGGTTACATAAGCCGAGTATTAAAGACATACTAGTTACTATGGTAACCTCATTTTTTATGGATTAGTAGAGTAAATAGTCTTACAAATCTTCAATAATCATTGACAAGTTAAGGTTAACCAGGGTAAAATTAAACTATAAAGCTTTCTTTTTAACAAATATAAAACACAAAATTAGCGACCGATTTTTTTTTTCAGAAGAAAGACACAGCACTTATACGAAGGTGTAATTGCCTCATTTAGAGTACTGATCTAGAATTCATGGTATTATAAATTCTGCAGTAATGTATTACTGAAAACTGCTTGAATGCATAAACTGAGATTCTCTCCCTTTTTGATGATCGAAATGTATATCTACTTATATTATTTTTTCATTTCAATAAAAGAAATTTTTATGAAATGAATGCCAGAATCACAATTCAAAATTTGCTATACTATAGTATATCTTTTGATTCACTGTTTTTTTTTTTCACGTAAGTGACATGATCATATTCTAAGCTCCATGAATAAAAATTTTACATCCTGACAGAATCCTGTTAAAGTTGTATTTAAACATAAACCAATTAGTAAGGTCAATTATTTTATCCTAAATTCATGAGAAATATTAAACCAAAAACTGAACTTTTAGATTAATGGGAAAAGTATTATTGGCATTTTCTCTCCAACACTGTGACATGCTTTTGAGGACTCTCTTCATGTGTATGTGCCGGTGTATTATGCAATATCCCCTGCACTCACATTTTTCAGCAAATGTTTTCAAATCAATACTTCCATCTTGCCCAATAATTTATCTTTCTATCTACCTATCTCCAAGTTTAAATTCTGATTGTTTTTCAAAACTTTTCAAGCACCTCCAGGATTTTATCTAACCTACTTAAGCATCTTCTGAAGCAAAGGAATCAAGCCTGAGTTCAATTCTCTTGTACAACACCTCACATTCCTCAAATTTAAGACAATTTCAGTGGTAATAGTAAATCCAATTGCAAACACCCTAAAAGACTGTAAGACCATTTACTGGCAATTACTATTTTATGACGTATACACACACCCCCCCAGATAGATAGACAGACAGATAGATGATTGATTGAGATAGATAGATGATAGATAGATAGATAGATAGATAGATATAACATGCAGTCATTCTAAGTAATTTAAAACAGATAATAATATTTGGTAACCTTGTACGGATATCTTAAAGATGCACACATGTGCACATAAATACATACACATGCAAAGTCCTTTGTCACTAAACCAAAAAAGAAAAATTCCAGAATAAACAGATGAATCTAATTTAAAATCTCAGGAATCCTTTCCTTCTCTCAACACATGCCTTCCTCCTGCTGGCCACATACAAATGCTTTTGGACTCCGGATCTCTAAGGGAGAATGGGAGGGAGGGAGCCCTGGCTCAAAAAGGAAGTTTACTTAACCGGAAAGTTCAAATCTAACTCATTTGCCATCAGTACTTTGCATGACCAAACCTCTTATCTAAACATCCAAAGAGTATTTAAACAGATGATGCTAAAAGCAAGTCAGCAATATCTTTATCTAACAAAAAGAAACAGTAGGAAATGTTAGTCAAACTATTACTTATATAACTATTGTATATAACTATTGTTTGTGCCTGAGGTAGTTCCAATTCTGTTGAGGAAAGCAACTCTTTAAGTATTCCGTGGGCTGGACATTTTTGCCCATTTTTCAATATTAGCTGTTGAGTGTCTTCTAAAGCATAATATACTCATACAATTCTTAGGTTACCTACTTCATATTCCCATAACTGTCTTCCCCAGATCTTCAAAAATAGGCTTATTTATAGATTCAGTTTCTGACTCATTACTCTTTCCAAAATACCCCTTAGTATTAGTTACTATGTGTTAAATAATTGGTACGGGCCAAGTGATTTACATGAACTCTCTCATTATTTTTCGGAGCAGTAAATAACATTACCTTTGTTCATATCTAGGTAAATTGAGGCTTAGAGGTGTTGAATTACTTGATTTAGTGTTGAAAGTCCATTTAAAACCTAGATCTTTTTCAACCCAAAGTCAAGGCCCTTAATCTCTAGGTTAAGGGTTCTCAAACTTGGCTATACATTAGATGGCTTGTTAAAATGTAGATTGTTAAACCCTAAGCCTTGAGTCTCTAATTCAGCGTTTTTGCATTTGTAACAAGTCCTCAGAGAAGACTGATGCTGTTGATCTTGGACCTGTGAAAGGAAAATCAATCTTGGGACCCCAAAATTACTAAGCCAAAGGGAAAAGTCAAGCTGAGAACTGCTCAGGGCAAACCTGCCTCTCATTTTATTCTTTAAATAAATGGCCAAGCGTGGTGGTTCACACCTGTAATCCCAGAACTTTGGGAGGCCAAGGCAGGTGGATCATGAGGTCAGGAGGTTGAGACCAGCCTGGCCAACATAGTGAAACAATATTCTTTACTAAAAATACAGAAAATTAGCCGGGCGTGGTGGCAGGCACCTATATAATTCTAGCTACTCAGGAGGCTGAGGCAGGAGAATCACTTGAACCCAGGAGGCGGAGGTTGCAGTGAGCTGAGATCGCGCCATTGCACTCCAGCCTGGGCGACAAGAGTGAGACTCTGTCTCAGGAAAAAAAAAAAAAAAAAAAAGACAGATACTAAATTTAAAAAGCTACACGGAATTTCCTTGTGGACAAAGGACAGACAGAATTCAAAGTCATCCCTGTGCTCACTGAGATAAATGCATGTCTGACTGCTGCCTTTGGAAAGGCTTATCAGAAACTCAAAAGAATGCAACCGTTTGTCTCTTACCAACCTATGACCTGAATGCCCCCTGAATGGAACCAATGTACATTATACATATATTGATTGATGTCTCGTATCTCCCTAAAATGTATAAAACCAAGCTGTGCCCCTACTACTTTGGGCACATGTCGCCAGGACCTCCTGAGGCTGTGTCACGGGTGCACATACTAAACTTTGGCAAAATAAACTCCCTAAATTGACTGAGACCTGTCTCAGATATTTGGGGTTCACAGACCACACTTTTAAAGCATTACATTATGATATACTTCAACGCCTGCACCCACCTTCAACATGATATAGCAGTGGTTCGCAATCCCAACGATACCTTTGAACCACCTACAGATTATCAAAATAAGAAAAATACCCCTGCCTAGGCTCCACACCGGAAAAATTACATCAGGGTTTGTGAGGTGATTTGATGCCTGGACGTTAGTTGTTTTCAAAGTTTTCCAGGAGATTCTAATGTACAGCCAGGTTTGAAAACCACCTAGAAAAGGTGAAAGGAACATGAACTTTGTCATTAGATGCTCAGGCTTCAAATTTTAGTCCAAATGAGAGATTACATTGGCTTGGACAATAGTAATAGCAGTGGGGGAAAGTGGTCAGTTTCTGAATATATATTGAAGGAGGAGACAATAGGATTGTTCTAGTAAATTCGTTATGTGGGGTAGCAGAAAAAGGAGTGAAGGACATTCCAAATTTGGGGTCCTGAGTCCTTGGAAGGGTGGACTTGCCATTTACAAAGAAGGAAAAGATTTGCAGAGAAACTGGCTTGAGGGAGAAAGATCAGGATTTGATGTTGGCCAGATACAATTGAGATCCCAGGTATGTGAGCAAGTGAAAGCTACTGGCAGGATGATACAGCCGTTTCCTGGGGAGCTCTTGGGGTTTCAAAATAAATGTGGATGCCACATTCAAAGACTTGGACAGTGGACAGTGGATCAGGTGGACAGTGTTGATGAAGAACGGATCCTAGACCTGAGCCCTGAGGCACTCCAGTGGTTGAGGAAGGGAGGAAAACAAAGAATTATGTTGTCCCAGAAGGAAAGCAAAGCTAATCATGCCCAATGCTGACGACAGGTACAGTATCAGCCACTGAAGGCCATGGAAGTCACTGGCAAACATAATTTTATCATAGCGAAAGAGACAAAAGCCCAAGTTGGACTGAGTTTATACGTTTTAAGGAAGGTTGATAAAGTATCCCCAATTTTGTTTTAAATTCAGCATTGTCTAAGTAGGTCAGAAATGGTTTGACACTGATATTACAAAGATAAACAAGATCTGGCTGGGTGTGGTGGCTCATGCTTATAATCCCAGCACTTTGGGAGGCTGAGGTAAGCTCCCTGAGCCCAGGAGTTTGTGACCAGCATGGCCAACATAGCAGAATCTCAGCTCTACTAAAAATACAGAAATTAGCCGGGCATGGTAGCATGTGCCTGTAATCCCAGCTACTCGGGGTCTGAGGCATGAGAATCACTTGAACTCAGGAGGCAGAGGTTGTAGTGAGATCATGCCACTGCAATACAGCCTGGGTGACAGACTGAGACAGACAAGGAAGGAAGAAGGGAAGGGGAGGGGAGGGGGAAAAAAAAGATGAAAGAAAGGGAAGGGGAGGGGAGGGGAAAAAAAAAAGAAAGAAAGAAAGAGAGAGAGAGAAGGAAGGAAGGAAGGAAGGAGGGAAGGAAGGAAAGAAAATACAAGATCCTTCAAGGAGTTCATAATCTAAAAGAAAACATTTATAAGCAGTGTTAAAACTATTCACTAAATACAAAAAGAGAGGGACAGATAGTGTTATGGGAGCAATGAAAAGCGAACACCCAGCTGTTTGTTTTCTATTTTCAATTTTCAGGTAAGGATTTTTTAAAAATATGCTACTTCTGTAAGTCACGTAAGGACAGCCTAACCTACCAAGGAGAAGCCGTCGGCACATACTGTCTGAATTCCAGAAAGGCATTTGATTCTAACACAAACATAACATCCTCTTTTTATCAGCAAATTAAGATTATACAGCTCAGACAGTGTTTGTATATTGCATCTCACCAGTGGTGAGCTCAAAAGAAAACAATTGTCTTGGTTATATCTATTGCCAAACCCGAACTTACTGACAGAAAACAGACCTGACTCTGGGCAGACTTTCCTTAGCCAACTCCTTCGGAATCTTGAATGTTTGTTTTTCTCTCAGCAAACAAAGCTCTCCCTCTCAGCCCTTAAAAGGTTCTAAACTTAAGTGGACTCAGTGGCTGGGATTTTCTTTCAAGTGAGTATTGCCTTCAGCAAGGGCGTCCCGCAAAATGGATCAGATCCTCCCACTGCAGGAATTCCTGCCTCTCCAACTCTCTGGCTGTCTTTCCTCATAGGGGGCCAGGGGAAGGTTAATTGGTAATTTCTCTTTGAATATGAAGCCTATTTAGCTAATTACTTGGGTTTTTGATGTTATTTTTAGAAGACTGGTTTAGAGATTTGTTTTAGAGGTTCTTTTCCTTCCCTTCACATTCAGATGTATTTTTAAACTTAAAGGCAAATACAATAAGTCTAATTCGATTCTAAATAATTTAATTAAGTGGATGAGCCCATTGTAATTCTGTAGAAATTAGATCCTCATTTTGTAGAGGGAAATGAAATAACTCCCTTTATAAATGTTACGTGAGGTTTGAGGTTGAGAAACAGGAAACTAGTGGTAAAATATCAGATGTGAAAATTCAAACCTTGTATCCAACAGAAGTTGAAGTGAATTCAACTAAATGTCACTTTCTCAATAACCTTCCCTGCTCACACGTTCTACATTATGTCACCTCCTGTTATTCTATAGCAAGCACCCCTTCTCTTTCCCACAGAACTCTTATTATAGCAGAAAGTTATTTTTGGCTTACTAGTTTATTATTTATCTCCTCCATTAGAATGTAGGCACCATGAAATCAGGAATTGTTTTTCTTATTTTCTTTGTAACGCAAACATTTTCCCCAGTACTTGAAAAACATTAAGGATTTTAATAAATATTTGTTGAATAAACGAAATAAGAAGTGACTCAACCAACCAAGCACATAACACTCAGGCTGAAATTATCCAACTACCTAAAATAGTGGCTATTAATTTTTTGGACCATAACACACAGTAAGATATGTTTTTTTTATTTGTTTTTTATTGTTGTTGTTTTCTTTTTTTTTTTTTTTTGAGACGGAGTCTTGCTCTATCCCCCCGGCTGGAGTGCAGTGGCCGGATCTCAGCTCCCTGCAAGCTCCGCCCCCCGGGTTCCCGCCATTCTCCTGCCTCAGCCTCCCGAGTAGCTGGGACCACAGGCGCCGCCACCTCGCCCGGCTAGTTTTTTTTTTTTTTTGTATTTTTAGTAGAGACGGGGTTTCACCTTGTTAGCCAGGATGGTCTCGATCTCCTGACCTCGTGATCCGCCCGTCTCGGCCTCCCAAAGTGCTGGGATTACAGGCTTGAGCCACCGCGCCCGGCTGTTGTTGTTTTCTTTTTAAGATGGAGTTTCCGTCTTTTGTCAGGCTGGAGTGCAGTGGCACCATCTCGGCTCACTGCAAGCTCCGCCTCCCGAGTTCAAGTGATTCTCCTGCCTCAGCCGCCCAAGTAGCTGAGACTACAGGTGCCCGCCACCACGCCCAGCTAATTTTTGTATTTTTAAAAGAGACGAGGTTTTACCATGTTGACCAGGATGGTCTCCATCTCTTGACCTCATGATCTGCCCTCCTTGGCCTCCCAAAGTGTTGGCAGTACAGGCATGACCTACCACACCTGGCTAGATATATCTTTTTTACTGGCATAATTTATTACTTTGTTCAATTATTTTTATAAGCTGTATTTAACTGGAATTTTTGTTTTTGTTTTTATTTAGCTGATTGTCCGTTTTCCTTTCAATAGAAGTGAGAAAAGGAAAATAGCGCAGAGTGTTCTGAGCTATGTGAGTTATTCAAAATGTATCAGGTCCAGAGAGACGGGAGTAGGGACTTCAGACACATTCTCCCCATATCCTGGGGTAATTGTTTAAAGGAATTTTGTTCCTGAGCAGCTGCCTCGCCCATTATCTTCATGTTCCTGAAATCTGTGATACAAAGAACAATGTATAACCAATAATAGCTTATGTTATTTTAATATAAATTTTTGGTAAACCACTTTGGAACTGTCTCCTCTTTTCCTTTAGAAACCTTCTTATAGCTGTGGTTAATCAGGGTATATATTTAGGGCACCTTGAACCGATGGTCCCAGGCTGCCGTCCTCAAACATGGCCCAAATAAACTCTTGACTTATATTAATTTTGCCCTGGTTCTTTTCTTTAGGTTGACAGAAGAATTACCTTAAACATTTTTTATAAAGATTTAAACAATTTATTTTACTTTTTAAATCTTATTTTATGTTTATCATTTATCATACATTGTTACCTATTTCTTAGTGTGTTTGGTTTAATCAAACTGCTATGTATTCCTCTTTTTCCTCTTAGAAATGTAGACATCCTAGTATACTTTTTTCCTCCTTTAATGGCTACCTTCATTCTTCACTAATATTCAAACCAGTAAAACTTTTTCTTACACCAAGATGCACTGTTTTCTCTACCAAGACACCCTAGTTCCACAGTACTCTCACAGAGAACTTCAAAATACCATACTTCTCCCATTTTCTCCCTAACTCCCAGAGGATACACCTGGAATAATCCCCAGCCTTCCACTACCCTACTCACAACTCTTAGCTTTCGTTCAGATATTCTAAAACTAGAAGCACCAAGCTACTGTGAGAATTTCCTTTGTTCTGTTTCTTCTGTCTTAAGTATGCTTAGTTGGAAGTTCATCCCACACACTGAGTCTAGGTTCATCCATTTGAGATCTGTGAAACAGCAGCTACCCCATAGCATTTTCTACCAGTTCTATTAAATTTCATTTATTTTTAAGTGCTGGTCACAACATCCTAAATTGATTGTGTTACTCACAAAAGGATGTGACCTTTGCTTCAATCCCAGCCACTACAGAATCCTGCCTCATTCTGGAAAAAAAAAACAAAAAACAAACATGCTCTCTGGTTGGACACATCTACTCACATCAGAAAATCTAATAAAAACGCTCGGATCAGCATCCCACCTCAGTTGTTGGGTTGTTGAGAAAACCTAAAAAGATATCTCTTCACCTTAGTCCCATCACTGAAATAACAGACTGATTTCACAACGTAAGTCTTTACACTGACATTCCCTGCACAGAATGACAGGGAAACTTGCTCACATCCTCTAACCCGGCACAGTGCCTGACTTGGACTTTAGAATCAGTACCTCACACCAACTTTCCCATTTGTCCTTCCCCATCCTAGAGCCTTTCTACTGTATAGCACAGCTTTCAGCCCTCTCTTTTATGTTGACCCTGCTGTGTACTCTGTAATCTGCCATTGACTCTCCTCAAGTAAAGGGATCATGAAGTATAAAGTTTTAAGAAATCTTAAAAAAACAAAAATGTCTAGCCTGATAAATGGAGTCATCTAGTTTGAATAAAATTAGAAAAGTTAGTAAATCTACAGACCGGAATGAAGTTAACCTCTAAATTCTGCCTGTTTTCAGTGGTTAAGATGATATTGCAATGTCCAAATTGATTTTAAGAATTATTCAGTAAGATAACAATTATCTTCACTATTTGAAAATAATCCAGTAGCCTTCTTATTTTTAAACAAAACAGTGTCAAATTAATGGGCCTTGTATGCATATTTACCACTAGATTTTTCAGCCATTTCTGCCCCTTAAAAAAAAAAATCAAGATAGACCTTAAGGAAATACAGATTGTTGGGATCTTAGACAATGGTTCTCAACTTTAGTTGCATGGCAAAATCACCCCAGACTAATTAAATAATAATCTCTGGGAGTGTAACTGCATGTGAGTAGTTTTGAAAGCTTCCCAGATGATGGGCAGCCAAGTTTGAGAATGGCTACTACATGCCATGAAATTAAACAAAACTAAAAATAAATAAGTAAATGAAGCCTGCACCAGCCTTGAGGAGGAAGGACGAAAGGTAGTTGGAAAACAAAACAAAATACAAATCACCTTGAGGTAGAAAGCAACTGATCATTCAAAGCCTCCTCGTCTAACCTCTAGGAAATTTTATTAAAATTCATAGGCAAAAAAACACAAAAAACAAACAAACAAAAAACTACATGAAGAACCCTTTGGTGGTTGTTGCCTGATAACATTTAGCATTTATGCTGAAGGGGTAAAAGACTGTAATCCTTTGAAAAGTGTCTTCTCGTGCTTTTTAAAGAGTTGTGTAGGATGCTTTGGTACACAGCTCTTTATAAAGCATGAGAAGACATGCATGGTAGAGAAACGAGAACGAAGGGAGCTTAACGGATTCTCCTTACAGTCAGGGTCAGATAAACCTTGCACCAGCCCATGTGGTGCTAGGAATTGCTGGGGTTTGGAAAGTTCCACACGAGGAGGGAAAGTCAGCTTGTAATCATGAAGCATTTTTATGTAAGCACTTCCAACAAATAGCCTAAAAAGATCTGAGAAGAAAGGGATGTGATTTATTTTAATTTGTTCTCTCATTCTACATGAAATTCCACTTTCATACCTAATTTTGTATTTGTAATTTTGCATGCTTTTCCTCAAAGAGGTCCTCCATATTGATTAAGCTTCAGGCCCCACAAAACCTGGATTCAGCCTTGCCCGGAGTTGACGCCTGCTAAAACATAAATTATACGAGAAAGCACAAATCTTAATTCAGGTTTCTTTCTTCTTACATGTGCTTTATAAAAAGAAAACGAGAACATGTAAAATCAGTCAAAGAACAAATCAACAGCATTGAACATTTCTTATAGAAATCTAAGAAGAAAGACAGGTTTTTAAATTTTGTAGTCAACTCTTACGTTTGGGGAAGTACATAGGAAATCGTTGACATTTTGTTAAATTTGAGTCATCGAAACTGTACCTAGGATTTCAAAAGTTTTTTGTTCACCATAAGTGTTTATGTTTCAGAGAAACTATTAGACATCTTGGAATATGTATTAGGAGCTCCAAATTTTGCAGCACTCGTTTGCAAATACCCCCTAATATCTAAATAATGTGTCCCCACTTACGAGCCAGCATCACACATCATCTTATGCGGGAGCCTATGAGGCAAGCATCTCAAACTTTTTTTTTTTCCAGACCCTGTATTCTCCTACAGGCTGATGAAGAAAGTGAACCTCAAAAGAACATTAAAGAAATTGTCTACAGTTGCTCATAAGGGTGCAGTATGAATTTAAAGCTGAGAACTCTGACCTTAATTCCAGTGTTCCTTCCACAGAACCATACATTTTCTCATTCTCTTCCATTTTCCTGTTATCCTCCACTGCCTTCTTCACATCTACCTGTATGCACCTTATACCTGTAACAATTACTCACAAAGGACATGCTCATAAACCTCCATATATGGAAAGTTTTGATTCATGAAAGTGCTAACCAAAAAGCAAACAACCAAAAATGAGTTGAGGCAAGCCAATGAACATAAAATGGAAAACCTCATAGGTGCTAGAAATATTTTTCTATTAAAATGCCAGATTCATTTCTTCTATTCAACTCTCCGCTAAAGAGCTTTCAATTCTTTACTCCTTAATGAGAAGCCAAACTATATATGTTACATGCTTAAATAATTATTTCAGAAGTCATATGATGTCCATGTAATCAGAATAAATTTTTTTATGAACTTGAAACCTAAACATGGCCCTTTTCATCCTTAATCCATAAGGCTTCTCTGCCCCAAAGTCCTTTCACTTTCTCTAATTTGTTTTTATTTCATAACACTACCTTTCATTTTGTCCCACTGAAGACTGCTTCTTGCCCAGCAATGATAAGCAAAAGATTCAGAGATGAAACAGCTGGTTCTAATATGTAACTGCCCATTTCATGTTGGAATACAACAACATTTTTTATGTAAAAAGAAGAGAAAATAAAGAAAGGAAAAAAATTAACATATAACAAACCTTGTAGAATTACAACAATGTCAATGTAACACCAGAAAAGCAATATAATTTTGTGTTTTCCCTTTTCCTTTTTAATTTTCAAAACCATGTTATCCTTAACTATTTCATTTTTAACAGTAATTGTATAGAATAAAATTGACATTTCTTTTAGAGTTTATATTCATTTTCCCATTCTGAAAAGTCTCTTGAACTTTAAAGGTGACCTCAGATTTCTGCAATACGTGCTTGCTTTCTAACATAAAAATGCAATTAAAATTTTGAGGCATTTAATAACAAATATGATATATGGCAGGCTGTGTTGCATTTTTTTTAGCTTAAAAACACAAAATGTACTCACCTAGAGAGAAATGCTAAGAAATGTTATCGGAATGAAACAGAAAGGCTTTAATTATTACAAGAGTATTAAATGTTTTCAAAAAATCACCTGTTTGGTAAAGACTTGCTCAGTAATAAAAACAGAGTATTTTCTCTAGGTGTACTAGTTTTTAATGAGAATAATTATATACATTATCTTGAAGAAATGTCCCATTTGAGAAAAGTAAAAAGAATATAGTAAAATATAAAGGAATAGGAACATAATGAGCACTGTACTTATAAATCATAGCTGACAAGAGTTTAACTATCATCTGCAGGAGAGGACAACAATTAGAAAATTTAAAACTTATTATATTATATGTGTTTTCATTCTGAAAGTGAATTGCTTATTATGAAGTTATGCCTTGATCATTGGCCATTATCACTAGCAATAAATGAAACTATTCCTAGGTTTCTGAATATACTAGTATATCATGTCTTACAGTATATGGGAGGAGCCAAAAATCAACCATTACTTTAATACACTAACCTCATGATTAAAGCATAAGGTATTGCTTAAACAAAATTAGACTGTGGAAGTCAATTATAAACAAAAAGATGAGTCATTCATTTACTAACTGGTCCTCCCTATTTCTGGCATGGGAACACTGTCCTTTAGGCATAGTTTATACCTTTATCAAACAAGATAAGAATTACCATGATTAGAATTTGGAGAGATTGACTGGGCCCAGCCCTGAGCTATCTTATATAATGGAACTAAAAACAGGCTTCACAAATGAGGTTTAAATATTTGAACACAGAAAAATAAAAATCAAAAGCCATACAATCACATGTCTATAACAAATGCAATAGCATTAACATGAAGTAAAGTACAGAGAACAAAGTGTTAACGTAATTGGTCACGAGGCCAAACACCTTAAAGTAAAGTCTTTTGGCCGGGCGCGGTGGCTCAAGCCTGTAATCCCAGCACTCTGGGAGGCCGAGACGGGCGGATCACAAGGTCAGGAGATCGAGATCATCCTGGCTAACACGGTGAAACCCCGTCTCTACTAAAATACAAAAAACTAGCCGGGCGAGGTGGCGGCGCCTGTGGTCCCCGCTACTCGGGAGGCTGAGGCAGGAGAATGGCGGGAACCCGGGAGGCGGAGCTTGCAGTGAGCTGAGATCCGGCCACTCACTCAGCCCGGGCGACAGAGCGAGACTCCGTCTCAAAAAAAAAAAAAAAAAAAAAAAGTAAAGTCTTTTGTGTAATGTAAGGAAGTCTATATTGGAAGTAAATTGACAAAAAAATCATGACTTCAGAATAATCGTGAAATTTTACAGTAACTATACTTTTCAAAATAATGCCATAAACTTTAAAAAATGACTAACAACTATTGTGACTTGATTAAAAAAGAAGGAATGATAATAATTCATATTCACCTTTATGATTCCTTATGGCTGGAGTTAGAGAAACATTCAAATAGGGCAGAGATCACATATTTAAATATAGGCTAGTTATTTTTCACCCATCAAAAACAAACACACAAAAACAACGATAATCTGTTTCCAGTAATTATGCCCAAGACTTATTATCTTTTTGTGAATGACGAATCATACCGCTAGTATCATCAAACAACACAGTCATGAAGGATGCAGTCTCTGAATCCACATTGGTTAGTGTGGAGTGCCTGCTCGGATGCTTTCTGGCTGTATGACCTTGATTATGGTCAGAGACTTTTCTGTTCCACAGATTCCTCATCTGTAAAATAGGAATAATAATAGCAAGGACTTCATACGGCTATAGTTGGCAGGATTGAGAGAACTCCATTTTTGCCATGGAAATTCAAAATAAATTTTGAATTATTTTGACATGGAAATTTGACATTTCCATTTTTGACATGGAAATTCAAAATAAATATGACCTATAGTATTACCACTATTACTACTACCACTGTCGCTATCACTATTACTCCTGCAACCAAGAGAAGTCTATTAAACTGCAAATATCCTTGAGAGTGGACGAGTGACGCCTTTCTATATAGCCCACTAACGAAAACATTTCTTTATACAGCAAAAATATCAATAATTCCTTTTCTTTCAGGCCATTTCTAAGTAAGAAATCCAATCAATGATTTGCTATCTATTCTCTTTTTAAGGGATTGGCTATTCAAAGAGTTAAAAACTAACAGGCAAAGCAACTGCCATAGCAGTGGATATTACCATTGATGAAAGTGTGATTTGGAATTGTGTCTTTTCTTCTGCAACTTGAGATTTTAAACGTCTAAGTAAAGAAACCTACCTGATTTTTGGAAGTGTTTAATTAAAGGTACAGCTCTTACCTTGGAGTCAATAATAATCCATCAGACTCCTGAGGTCAGTGAGTTGGGGAAGGGAAAAAAATGACAGGATGTTCCCCTCACACCCACTTCCTCCCATCAGTTCCTGCATTTTCTTGTAGGGTAGCAGGTCTATGGAAACGTTTCCTCTAGTTCAAATGCACACCTCATTATCAAAAATAACATTCAAACTCTTAGCTTGGCAATTCAAGCCCCAACCTGCCTTTTCAGCTTCATTTCCACTTACATTATTTTCCAGGTTTTACTGTTCATTTCCAAAACAGCTTTGGTGCTGCTCCACTCTCTCATTTCCGTGTTTTTCCCTCATATTTTTCTCTCTACTAGAAATGACATCATTTTCCCCCATCTCTGACTTCAAAAGACTCATCCACTCTTTAAGACCCCACTCAAATTTCCATAACGCCTGCCCTGACCTACTCTTCCTCTTGCCACCACAATGTGAAACATTTCTTCCACTGCTGAGGTGCCATCCCCTAAATTTCCAATGTGTTTATTTACTACTCTCTGGCATGTATGTAACGCACTGTATTAATCTGTTCTCATGCTGCTATAAGGACATACTCAAGACAGGGTGATTTTTATTTATTTATTTATTTTGAGATGGAATTTCTCTCCTATTGCCCAGGCTGGAATGCAATGGCGTGATCTTGGCTCACTGCAACATCCATCTCCTGGGTTCAAGCGATTCTTCTGTCTCAGCCTCCCACCTGACTATGCTTACAGCTGCCCACCACCACACGCGGCTAATTTTTGTATTTTTCTTAGAGACAGGGTTTTACCATGTTGGCCAGGCTGGTCTTGAACTCCTGACCTCAGGGGATCCACCCACCTAGGCCTCCCAAAGTGCTGGGATTACAAGTGTGAGCCACTGCACCCGGCCAAGACTGGGTAATTTATAAACAGGCTTAATTGACTCACAGTTCAGGATGTCTCGGGAAGCCTCAAGAAACTAACAATCATGGTAGAAGGAGAAGCAAACATGTCCTTTTTACAGGTGGTAGAAAAAAGAATGAGAACAGAGCAAAGGGGAAAGTCCTTTATAAAACCATCAGATCTCGTGAGAACTGACTCACATCATGAGAACAGCATGGGGGAAACCATCCCCATGATTCAATTACCTCCCACCGGCTCCCTCCCAGGACATGTGGGGATTATGGGAACTACAATTCAAGATGAGATTTGGGTGGGGACACAGCCAAACCATATCAGTCACCATGTGCATGGGTTATTTACTAAGTCCTGCTCACCAGACCGAGTATGTGTGATACCTTTAGGTGTAGTAGATCAGCATGATGTTCTAAGAAATGGCAGACTAAGCAAAATCCCGTTAGTTTATGACAGAAAACATGACAAGTTAGAATTTAGACAGAGGAGGTGCTATGTATAATCTGAATGTTTGTATGTTCCCAGATTCCTTTGTTGAAATCCTAGCTCCCAAGGTGATGATATTAGGAGGTGGGGCCTTTTGAAAGGTGATCAGGTCATGAAGACAGAGACTTTATGAGATCCATGCCCTTACAAAAGAGGCCGGCTGGGCGCGGTGGCTCACGCCTGTAATCCCAGCACTTTGGCAGGCCGAGACGGGCGGATCACGAGGTCAGGAGTTTAAGACCAGCCTGGCAAGATGGTGAAACCCCGTCTTTACTAAAAATACAAAAAAATTAGCCGGGCGTGGTGGCATGAGCCTGTAATCCCAGCTACTCCAGAGACTGAGGCAGAGAATTGCTTAAGCCTGGAGGGGCGGAGGTTGTAGTGAGCCAAGATCACGCCACTGCACTCCAGCCTGGGCGACACAGCGAGACTCCATCTCAACAAAAAAAAAAAAAAAAAAAAAAAGAGGCCAAAGATAGTGAGGCATGGTGGCACACTCCTGTAGTCCCATCCACTTGGGACATTGAGGTGGGAGGATCATAAATTTAAGCCCACTCAGGGCAAAGTAGTGTGAGCCCATCTCCAAAAAATAAAAAGGGACCTAAGGGAGCTTTTCCTCCTCTTCCACCATATGAGTCTGTAGCAAAAAATATGTCAACTATGCAACAAGGAACAGGCTCTCACCAGACTTTGAACACACTAGTGTCTTGATCTTGGACTTCCCAGTATGCAGAACTGTAAGAAATAAGTTTCTGTTGTTTATAGGCTATCCACTTTCTGGTATTTTGTTATAGCAGCCCAAATGGACTGAGACAGTAGGAGTACTGCTAACTCTGCCAAATGAATTCAAAACACTTTTGGTAGTCTTTAAGCATAGAAAATAAAACATTCACTAACTCAGTAGTTGCACACCAGTTACCAGATGCTGCACTGATTTGTTCCAATAAAGAGAACAGATCTAGAATAGTAACAGAAATTGGAATTGCTAGTGGTTATGTTTATGATAACCTATTGTCATTCTCCAAAATTCATTTGACTTCTCTGCCAAATAGGCAAGTTAACAGTTATGTATCTTGTAAGTCTTTGTTGGAGGCATAAATACATGCAATCTTACTTAGAATGTTATATTCATTTTTATTTGCTATTTTGAGAGGGAGAGGAAGTTCTAGATTCCAGTGGCTTTTTTTTTTTTTCTTTTTTAGCACTCATCTTACCATTATAGCCCTTATGCCATTTTTCAGGGAATAAAAATAGTTATTTTGCCAGCATACGGCAACTGATTAAGGTTTAATATTGGGAGTTGACTTTCAGCACAGTCAGAATACAGAAGCAATACCAGATCTGGTGGTTTTTATTTACTTTTGTGTGTCTCACCCTGAGATGTACTCTGGTATTAATTTCCTAGACCATCCCTCATCCCCTTTTCCATATAACTTTCAAAATCTATCTCTTAAACACATCAAAACACATTATTTAGTTTTTAATTAGATGAAGAGTTGTATGAATCTATCAGTCCTTACTCATTCTGTGCATATATTTTTTCGTTTGGTTCGATTTGGTTTGGTTTTACTTTTCTCAAAAACAGCATAGCAATCCAGCACATATAATAATGCTGATAATGAAGTAACATTTTTGACTAATTACTATAAAACAGGTATTCTGTTAAACACTTCATGTACGATACATTATCTTACTTATTCTTCTATATAGTGCTACTACTAATAATAGCTAACACTCATATAGTCTTTCCATGTGCCAGACACTATTATGTTTATTTACTTATTTAATTCTAACAATAAATCTTTAATACACTATTGTTATCAGTAGTTTACAAATAAGGAAGTAACACATAATAAATATCTGTTAGTAAGTTCAAGAAATTTGCCCAAAATCACTCAACAACTAATTGGCTAACTTGTAATTTAAATGGATGTATTAGAGAAACAATATTCAAAAGTAACACATTGTACTGTCTCTGAATCTTACATCTAGCTTTTTAAAATGTATTCCTGTTCAATTTATACTCCCCTTAATTTGTTTGCCATGAACTTTCCTGTACAGTAGCTGTGCTAAAGATGCTCTGTATTCTGTTAATAAGTTCTTTGAGAACATGGCATGTAATATTTATATTCTTGCAATTAACACAATACTATTGTCATATTTAAGGTACTCAATAATTATAGTTATTAAATTGATTAGCCAATTGTGCTCATCTTTAAAAATGCTGCAGAGCGAGGGCTGGTGTTGGAATGGATGTTCTTGACAGAAAGGATCATATTATGGGGATCTACCAGCTCTGAAAGTTAACAGATGTCGTTAAAGATCGAGCAGTAAGTCCCAACATACCAACCAGAGACTCCCAAAGAGTTTTATAGATTAATAAATTAGATAATGTAACAGTGTCAGTACTTAAACCATGAAACAACAATTTTGTTATTTTTGCTACTGTAACCATCAGGCGATTTGGGAATCCAGGTAAGTATTTGATGATTATATAATAATTTCTGAAAAGGAGAACTGTCTTAGAGCTGCAGAACCCAAAGTTCCTATATAATAAAGAAGCAATGGTTGAATAAATATAGACGAGATAGAGGCTTTGAGTAAAAGTTTCAAAGAGTAAGATTTAAAATTTTTTAAATATGTATATTTTATAGTAGGTTTAACCCCCAAATTTCAAATATGTAAATCTTTCTCCACCATTTTAGCTATAATCATTATTTCTAATCTGATTCATTATTTAACCTTATTACACACATTTATTTCCAGAAATATTATCTATAAATGCTTGATCATATTCATCACTTGCTCCAAAGAACTGAATTAAAGAATGGCTGCAGTATGACAACCATCTTTTATAAATATGATCTCTTTTATAAATATGATCTTTTATAAAAACTGATACAAGGATGAAAAATATAAGCACTTAAAAGCTAACATTTGCATTATCCAATTGAGATCTTATGTAATAATTCTTAACTTATAAACCATACTGCTTTTAAAAGTTCAAACTAAATAACATATTCTTAGCACTGACATTAGCAATTTTTAAGAGATCCAGAGGAACTAGACAGATTTCTATTTTAAGATAGATTTAAAAGTATGTTAGAAGTGTGTGCTGAATGAACCTCCTACATGCAGAATCTTTTTTTTTAATACCATCTCAAAACAGCAATAATGCTTTTTATCGTTTGAAGCACAGAAATTTAACTCACAGCTTCTCTAGACACTAATAGGTTGGCATAACCAATATGATCTTTTGGTCAAAATGAAAGAAGGGCTGTAGTTTGGGCTCAGCCACTGGCTGCAGAATGAATTAGACAAAATCCTGAAGGGGTAAGAGCTTTATTTTCTCTGACTGTAGATACAATTAGCAAGGCATGCTGAGAACCTTGGGTAAAAGGAACAAATAGGTGTTATTATTCTTATTTCCTGTGTTAGTGCATTTACTAGCGTAGTAAAATGGAAGGGCATTGATCTGGAAGTCAGTAAACCTGTGCCCTAGTTCTGACTTTCCACCCAAACTTGCCTTAATAACAAACTCTCAAAGCATCACTTTCTTAATAGATGAAAATAAACTTATTAGTCTTTGATCTGCCTATCTTGCTTATTACTATCAGAATTTTAAAAAATTCAGTAATTCAGATAAAATATTGCTTATTTATGCAATGTCTTCCTTGTATTAAAATAGTAATGATAAATATATATTGTAGATATATGTACACATACACGCATCTACATATACCTACATATATGTGTGTATACATATGTATTCATATATATGTATTAAATATATGTCATGTATTTTGTAAATGTATAAACTATAAATTGTCAAATGCTTCATATTTATTTTCATTTACTTTACTAAATATTATTGGATGCCTTGTATAAGCCTGATTTTGTGTTAGGACTTAGCTAAACAGAGAATAAAGACACTGGCTTTAGGGTGCAAGTCTAGATAAGTTAGAACATACAAAGAAATAAATAATACAGACTAAAATGTTTCAACATCTATGACAGAATTATGTACAGGCTAAAGAAAGGCACAAGCAAAAGAGCTAAATTCATCGTTTGAGGGGTCACTGCTGGATACCTTCCAAGAACTTGGTAAACTGTAGTTATGAAAAGGACCCTGTAATAAGACTGTCTTATCTCCACAGCAAACAAAGAACAGATTTCAGAAAGCAGAGGCTCCAGTTAACTAGACCTCACATATAATGAATTGTCCACTCATCCTTGTTATTTCTTCATTGACCCTGAAAACTAATTTCATCTTAATTATCTGTAATACATATTTGTTCACATACTTGTTTTTCTCAATTGGTCAGTAAGTTCCTAGAATATAGGGACTGTCTTCTTTATCCTCAGTACCTAGCAGAATATATAAATGAGTAAATTATATTTATGAATGTAGAAATGAAAGATGCAACAGGAAAAGCAGGAATTTTTATTATGTAATTTTTAACATAGTATTGATCAACCGAGAGAAATGTCTGGTGCCAAACTTGTTCCCCGAACCTGAAAGAAAATTAAACCTGTGTGTGTGTGTGTGTGTGTGTGTCTGTGTACATACATATACATGTATGCATAAGTGGTCAGGGAAACTTTAATACAGTGAAGTGGAAAGAATATGGGTTTGGAATTCAAATAGACTAGAACTGGCATCCAAATGAAATAAGATCTAGGGTTAGAGCTCTCAGAACTTTAGTTTCCCTTGTAATTTAGTAAAACTAAAATTGCAAATCAGAGGCCTTTGTTCTTATCTCACTTACAAGGCTTAGCCATGACAGTGCAAGACTATTGAAATATTGTACATTATCATGGATATAATTTATTTTCATTTATTTTTGTAAATAGTGGCCTTTACCACTATTTTTCTTCAACTTCTGGCCTTTGAACTTCTCTACTTGCCAAAGCAAAAGTAGCAGTAAATTTGTTACAGTACTTCCATGATTCTAATTTGAGTGTTTTTCAATATGAAACTACATTACAAAATGTGCATGATTTCTTATTAAGAAATAGGGTTGTGCAACAGAAACAAAAAGAGGAGTCTAGTTCTCAAAGTAATATTAGTGATACATTCAAATACATGTAAACCTGTGCCTGGGGAAGCCTTTTCTCACAGGGACAGTGAGCTCAAACTGTCTCTTTACCTAAGGTACACGTGCAAGTACAGTCTTTCTGTAAAGTCATCTTTAAAAAACTCTACTTATTCTATATACTAAAATTATAGAAAATATCATTTAATACAAAAGACCTAAATGAGTGAAATATATATAATATATATTTAATTATATATAATTAAATTAAAAATATATAATTGAATATAATTAATTATATATAATTAAATATACATTATATATATTTCACTCATTTAGGTCTTTTGTATTAAATATCAATATATTATATATATATATATATATTTCACTTATTTAGGTCTTTTGTAAATGAGTCTTGGGTATGTGGCTTGTCTCTGTAAAAGGACTTTGAAGGCAAGTGTCACAAAACATATGCCATACCTAGGAGAGTGTTTGCATCTGAATATTTGTTGATAATGGTTTTGTCACTTTGAAAAAATAGCTAATAAATTTTCCTCTCAAAATTAGTTTCCTCTAAACTAAGTCTGCCTTAGTATCCTCAAAGTACTGTGCTATATATTCAGGAGACAAAGAGAGAGAATACATATTTCCTCCTCTAAAAAACCATAATTTAGCTAGGAAGACAGAAAACTTCATCAAAAAGTATACTCAAGGTGACACATAATTGTCAAATGAGGGCTTAGAAAGAAAATTAAACCTAGAAAGAAAAAACCTATATTAAAAAGATATATGTGGAATTTAAGAATGTGAGATTTTCTTTATCATAACTTAGACATTTGTGCACAAGATATTCTAGTTTTACTGAATCCATGGCTAAGAAAAGTGCTCTGCTATAAAAATGGATGGGAAATTTTACACATTCAGTTTAGAACAGAATTTTCAAAGATAAATTATCTTAGAGACAGTAATTCATCAATTCTCTGCTCTGATGAATTGCTCTACCTGCAGATATAGTAATTAATCTTATTTTTATAAATCTCATAGGTGTAGAATTCTTTATATTTTTATTTAAAATACATAAGGTAATCAAATCTAATATTAATAACTGAAATCTACTTATTTGATTGTGACTTTCTGCCCCTCTAAAAGTTCACATGGTAGTAAAAAATGTACATGACTATGAAATTTAAATTATAAACCTATAATCTCCTGAGTTACTAACAAGTTCAGTGACTTAACTATATCACAGATCCATATTTTAAATTATATTATTTTATCAAAGTAATAAACTGAAAGACTGTCAATAATGTAACAAAGCCTAGTTAAGATAGTCCAGAGAATGTATGAGAAGATTCATGGATCCAAACTAGCCTTAGGTGAACTGTGGAGTCCAGAGGTTTGTTGTTCTCTGGCTTCTCACATCTCTACGTGTTCTCCTCTCCTAAGAAATTCTCCCCTCCTGCATAATTTGTATTCTTTCCCCGTCAGAGGCAAATATAATTGAAGAAGGAGCAAAAAATGAGTTAGGCTGTTACTATGGATATCAAATTTAGTAGTTTGGGTTTATCTCGTAGTCCAATGGGTTTTTAACTGTAGTATCTTGATACACGATTATGTCAATAATTTGTTAATAATAGCAGTAAGTACAAATTTGTTTACCGTTTCTAATAAATCAGTTCTAGTCTTACATCCCTTTCAGTTTCTTGCATTTCAATATGATTTTTTGAGTGAATAGGAAGAAAAAAGTGGAGTAAATAGCTAATGACACTAAAGCTATGTATGTCCACGCTGTTTGTCCTTTGTATGAATACCAGCTATCTTGCATGTTAAGGCAGAAAAAAATTGTAGAGAAACACTCCTTTAGGAAATGGGAGTCTAACAATTTATTTTAAACAACAACAAATGTTAACTGATTTGCATTTAAAAATAATCTGTCAGTATAATGAAGGGTTCATTAGAGGAGAGCAACATTGAAGTAAGGGAAGTTAGGAAAAAAGAAGGTATTGTCAAAACCCAGTTGAAAGATGAAGGTTTGATCTAGACAGTGTGAATAGAAACTGAGAGATTCAAAACTGATTCATCTGTCAGTCATTTTTCTAAGTGCTGGATCAGTCCTGCAAATAACTTCAAAAAAGAGAAAATAAAACAAGTTTCACAAACAGCTATTTGCACAGATTTTATTTACTAACTGAAGGTTGCTCACAATCACTTTTTTGAAACTGTTCTTTGTAGCTCAGACTTTATCTTCACTACCACTACAGTAATGTCCTGTTTTGTCCTAGTCTTTGCTTTCTAAAATGGAGGACAGAAACTCAACTTTCTAATGGGCCAAGGCAGCTAACCAGTAGAATTGAAGCATAATTGCCCAAATTGATTTCAGAAAACAAAATCTACTCAAGTTATTACAAAGATCTACTTTTGACAAATCATGGCAAAGAGATTTCACCTAACTCCAGTTTACAGCCCAAACAGCATGGCTGAACTAATAAATATTTAGATTTACATGAATAGATATTTCCTTTTTATTAATGTCTCCAATGAAGACTCAAACAAGGAAATAGAAACACTGAGAGCCTTTTTATAAGTGACGCATCTAATCAACCTTTCAAGTAATGATTGTACGTCTACTTGAACCATTAGAATTTATCTGCCAAGTTTTCACTTCTGATGAAAAACTTTTGTCTAACATTCTTAATAAATTGCACAAATCGTAGTTAATATTTATCCATGCTTTGATTTATCTTTAAATTATTGGTATGACATTAAATAACAGTTTGGCCTTATAGGTACAATTATAAATAGACTAATTCTTGCTTTAACATCTTTGAAGATACGGCTGAGGGTCTTGGTGAATATTTTATTCAACTATGATCGCTTTGAGTTTGAATTTTGTATTTTTACTTATAATAATAATGTTTGTGTTTAATGGTGATTACTTTGATTACCTAGCAAAATGGCGGATATGTTCCATTTTAACCAACTGCTTCTTAGCTGCAGTTTCTTTGAAAAAACAGTTGGTTTTAGGCTTATTATTGCTCTTTAATAAGCACAATTCAAAGGGTAAGCTGAAGACAAAACTTTATTTTTTTGAACCCACTTCGTCTTACTGTTTCTATTGCAGGTCGTTTTCCAATACTGTATGAAACATTTGAAGGTTTCATGATCTTTTACTGGTTTTAGGGGAATTTTCCTCAATCCGTTCACGTCACAAGTACAGTCTTATTTCAGAAATGACACTGTTCGGTCCGCAGTAATCAAAACTACAACCTTGAACTTTCCCCTCTTCAGTCAGAGCCTGACTGTAGACTAGCCATTGCAGTGGTAGAGGATGGAGGGAATAGGTCATTCTAACTCATCCCCTCCTCTACTCACCTGTTCATGGAAATTAAAAGGAATGGAGGCCAAAGGTAGACAGGGAGTTTTTACCTGGGCAGGTACTATCACAAGATGGTATTATAGGAACTTGGCCTGGCAGATGTTCAAAGCTTTTGCAGACCTTGGAAGCTAACCTTCCCTGGCTACAACATCTGTGACTGCTTGTTCAGTACCTTTCCTTCAGATGTCTACTTCTCCGTTAGTTTTAATTCCCCCAAAGTCCTCTTAAACACAGACTCTAGCAATTAGAGTGCTATTTCCTTATCCTGGAAGTCCCGCCAAGCATGATTGCAAATGGCTCTAGAATGCACTCCCACTCTTGTCATCTACATCTGGTGTACAGGAAATGCAAATGGGTTTTTGCTGTGTTACTAGTGGGAATGCAGTTATTATACAAACAAACTCTTCTTTCTTTTGAACATGCTACCTCAGAAGTCATGACCTTCCCCTGAAGAATGCTGGGATATTTGTCAGTTAGTAGGCCAGAGTTCCCTAAATGATGGAACCATTTCTCAAGCTTTCCAAAGACTCCCAATGAAGCTCCTCTTTCTAAGTTTCAGGTTGAGGAGGATGGACTCCCACTCCTCACCCTTGGGAGGGGTGGTGAGATTTAGAGCCCAGCACCAGCTCCCTTCAAGGAAATCTCTTGCAAATGTATATTTTACTTTACTTTCTTACTCAGTCCTTTTATTATGGGAATTAGAGCCTTCTAGCCAGTTATTTTTCTCAGAGGATTTGTCTGTCGACCTGGCATCTCACTTCAGGACTTTATATCTGTGAAAATATGGTGCTTCATTCTAAACTTCCAATTTCACATGCTGTTACAATAACATTGGTCATTTTAATAATAAATCATGCTGGTTAAGTTTCTAAGTAACAAATGAAAATAACGATCCTCTCATTACACACATAAAAACTGTTTGCGTCCAAATTTTACATGTAGTATAAGTCCTTTTGCAGAAAAATGAGTGCACATTTACAAGCATGCTTGCTGCAGTTTTACTCTGACTTAAGAAAGATGTGTCTTTTACTCTCTGCTTCCTCTTCTTCCAAACCAGCTAGGAATCAATATGCAGATGCTAGATTTACAGACTCTCTTAGGATGACAGATCAATAAAGAACCCGATTGAAAAATGCTTGCCTGGAGGAGGAGAATATAAACTTTTTCCTTAATCTCAGTAAGGCTTTGCTCCCAGGACCAGGCACTTCTTGTGGTGTTAATAGTACTGAGTTTTCTTACTGCTTTTTCATGTGAAAGGCACTCTTCAAATATGTACTTAATTAAGCCTCTCTTTTAACCGAGGTGGCCCGGTTCTCATCCCCCAGCCTCTTATTCCTATCTCCTGTGTGGAGGGTTCTCTTTGAAGTCATGCAGGAGAGATGTGCAGGCATGAAGGAGATGAGAACAGAGCCAAGGGCGCTTGTAGCAAACTTTTGATGGAAAAGAAGTTTAGATTAATTCAGCTATTCTAGCTACCCTCTATTTAGAATTCTTATAAGAGGAAATACTAAATTACAGAAAGATAATGAGTCCGATTTTATGTTAGCTCTGAAAGTCCTGCCCTCCAAATGCATTTGCAAACATCATGTGGATTCCTAAAGATTTAGAACCCTGCAAATTTCCAATTTTATAGGACTTATTTATTTTGTATTATGCTGGGACTCTTTATGTTTATTTCTTATAATTGCCTTCAAGTTCACAGCTGGAACTTGACTTGTTAAAAGGCACCTATTTGTCTGAATTCCTCTCCTTGAATTGATTCTTGGAAGGAAGTCCATGATCATTTGTAACTATGCATATTATCCATAACTACAATTTTGGAAATAGATGTTGATCATTTGAGAAAGTGTTTTCTAACTGCTCACAATACAGAGACAATTTCAATAGTAGAATTGAATCTGTTGTTACTATACAGTGGCTGCCAAATAATTCCTTTTAATTTCTTATCTCTGGTTATCTCAGTCATTTCCCAGAAAATTATTTTCTTAGATTGCTTATTTAAAGGTTTACAAAAAAGAGGCAGCAAATATATACAACATAAGTAACTTAATGGTCATAAGTTTCATAATTAGAGTAACTTTTTCTTCATTGTATTCTTGTTCAGACATGCTGAATCTTTTTTTGGGACATTAAATTTCATAGATTGGCTCATGTTGTGTTATTGCAAATATCATTTTGATATTTTCATGCACTGCAGACAGGATATAGAGGTAACGTAAGTGCCATATTGCACACTTGATTTCCAATTTACCTGAACCTATTAAAAGAACTATTGAAAGTCATTTTTTGTAATCCTTATATTGTTTTCCAGGTCACAGATACTCTACTCAGCAGTGAAATTGTCCTTACTAGTTTCCACAAGATACTGATTACATTTCTTGTGATATTTTAATAGGTTTATCCTCAGAAGAGCTAAAGTTCAGGTTTTTGGAAATCTTTACGGAGAAACAGTATTTCCAGCATGTTTTCAGTGATTCCTAATAAGCATTGCTCAGGAGGGACTTCCGATTTTCCTCCTTTTGCTAAGTTACTGTCTGTATTATTTAATTACATTTGTGTCTATTAGATTATGCATCAAAGCATCAGACCTCTTCAGCTTTTTATTATTCAATCATTCCAGCCTCTTTCTTAGACTCAATCAAAAGTAAAGTCACAACAATTCATGAGATTTTACTAGTCAAAGCCGATTACTTCCTAATGGTACCTGCCAAACACAACCTGGGGCCTACATTTTCCCACTAAAAATAATACAAGTAAAATAAACTATTATGGTACACAAGATCCCTTGTTTGAATCCACATTAGGTGATAACCCTTTGCCAGCAGTTAGGAAACTGGCATACCTGATTCACATCGCATCTATTACTAAACCGAGTGAAGACAGAGGTCTGAATATTTCAGTCCTTGCTCTCTACAGAAATATCGATTCCCTGGATTCTTATTTCATATCACTAGCATGTTATTTATTATTAGATGATTGGGTATATAGCATATATGTGGAATCTAAAAATGAATGTAAAGATTCTAAGGACTTGAGTAACTTAGCAGAGGTCTCTCTGCCTAAAACACTCTTCCCTTAGTTTTCCAATGTCTGCCATCTCTTTGTTATTCAGGACACGGCTCCATATGACTTTCTCAGAGAGGAATTTGGGGGCACCTGTCCTAAGATTGTTTATCTCCATTGAGTCACTCTCTAATTTATCATCCTGCTTTTATTTTCTTCATGTTATTTATCAATACCTAAATATTTCTTATTCATTGACTTGTTTGTTTACTTGTATGTGCTTTTCTCTACACCAACTGAAATACAGGTTCTACCAGGGAAGAAAACTTGTCCCTTTGATTCATTGCTGAATCTCTGGTTAACGGAATAATGCCTAACTCATGATAAACTCAATAAGTAAATACCTGTTCATTCCTTCCTCAATCACACATCTGTTGAATGAATGCATACATTATTAACTGAACTTCATACCTGTCTGCTTAAAGTCAGGCAGATGATAACTCATACAACTGCCCAGAGCAAAATAGAATTGATAGATAGTGTCAGGGTTGAGAAGACCATCAATCATCTGGAGCTTCTAGGACAAATGAAGTAAAGACCATGAAAAGTACCAACTCTTTTTTTGGCTTTTACCTTTTAGTGTCACTGTTGGAGAGCAGCACTCACTTGGAGATCGGCACTGTGTAATGGTGGATCCCTCAGTATCTTACAAGATGGAATCTGTTTATACACACCTGATCATTGTTAAATAACCTAACTATTTTCACCTCAACATAGGCTGAAATTCCATTCAATAGTCACTACAAACTAATATTGTTTTCATGTGGCCACTGCTTAAATGAACATATCACCTTTAATATGATGCACTAATCAATGGATAAAAGTAAATCTGTTGATTTTTATTTCGGAAGGAAAAGTGCCAGCATGTAAAATAATGAGTTTGATTGCATCCTGAACTAAGATGAGTTAAAACTTTTGCAGGTCCAACTGATTAGTGAGGATGAAGACTAAGTCACTATAATAAAACTGTCCAAAGGATAGAGGTTAAAAAATATAACTGTAATTCTTTCTTGTGTCACAGGTAAGCAGACAGCTCTGCCCTATGAGGTCATTTGGAGATTCACGTTCCTTCATTGTGATTCTGCCATCGACAAGGCTGTTCTCATCTGTATGGCCATAGCTAAATCCCAGAAATGGCCATGTTGCAGCTCACAGGAAAGGGAACGTATGAAAACATTTGCTTGACTAATATTTTTAAGACCTATAGCTGGAAGTGTCATTTTCACTTTTAGTTGCATTCCATTAGTGAAAACGTAGCCAAAGGACCACATCTAACTGGAAGAGAGTCTAAGAAATGTTGTCTCTAGCTAGGCAGTTACAGGCCCAATAACAAATTTACTATGAAAGAATAGGAGAAAATATTTTGTTGGACATCTTTCTATTTCTACCCTCAGGCAACAAGAGCATGAAGATGTTGGTTGCATTGAACTGAATGTTTGTATCCCCCCAGAATTCACCCTAATCCCACATGATGGTATCTGGAGGTGGAGCCTTGGGGAGATAATTAAGTTTTGAGGATGGAGCCCTCACAAATGCGATTAGTTCCCTTATGAAAGAGACCCTAGAGAGCTCTCTTCACTCTTTACACCATGTGAGACTACAACAAGCAGTCATCAGTGTGCCATCGAGAGGAGAGCGCTCACCAGAACCTGACCGTGATGGGACCATGATATTGAGCTATCACCTCCAGAACTGTCAGAAATAAATTTCTGTTGTTTATAAACCACCCAGTCTATAATATTTTACTATAGCAGCCTGAACTGATTAAGACAGTGGTCCGTGAAAATAGTATTAGGTGAGTGCTAGGGGTATGATCAAAGAAGAAAAAAAAATCAAGAATAAGATTTTAGAAACAATACACTGTGGATACCAATTTCATATTTAGTTTTTATGAATATTGAAACGGTAACTTATGCAGTAGAAAACCTTTCTTATAAATAGATCAGAGAATCGAATTGAGAATCCCTGCCACAATGTCATATACAAAAGCACTTTTGTTTGTTCTATATAAAAGAGGTGTAAGGCAAGCCATACTAGAGCAAAAAGCCAACTCCCATATGTGAAGTGTGTTCAATAATAAATATCATGTCATGAACTGTCATATTTTAAGTCTATTTCTAAATATAACTTCCTGTTACTCTATGAGTTCAGTGACTCTTGATCTTGTCAAAAATGTAGTTGCCTAGTATTTTCTGATTTTTTGTGATCCTCTCTCTCTTTTCATATGAGTGGAATATACATGAAATTTTTGTAAAATAAAATTTTTAGTGAGTTTAATTTCTAGTTGGTGTGCATTTTAAATGTGATGCCATTAGTTGAAACCATTAGGAAGTACTATGTTACTATTCATGTATTTCTTCTAAAACTATTTGCTAGCTTATCATTTGTACCCAGCACTGTGCTGGGTACAGAGAATTTAAAAATAAGTGACAAGAAACCTGCTTTCAGGAAAATCAAAATCATGGTCTTTTATAATGGGGAAAAGTTTAGTGAGGTCAGAAACATAGTCTTTTTCAATTGGGGAAGCAATGTTTACAAGGACCTATATGGCAACTGAAGGAAAGAGAAATTTGCTAACAAAAATTTCAGCTAACTTTATTTTTTAAATTAAGTAGATAATCTCTATATAGTAATCCCAAATATATCTTATTTAAAGATCCTAAAATTAGATTTTGTGTCATCATTTTTATTATTTATTAGATAAGAATATATTTTAAAACATATATATCATTTCAATTTCTATATGATAAATAATAAGTGTAAAACTGTACCTGGTAAGCATGTAAGCTATTATCAGTACACTAACTAAAATGTTCCTATATGGCAGATGGATGAAGCGTAAAGCAGAGAGTGAAAGCACACTAAAAGTTTATGATTTCATTGTGAAAACTTACAATTCTCCATACTGGGGAATATAGTCAGTCATAGCAGGGAAGTTCATTTTGAAGTTTAAAAAGTCAATCCTCTTATCTTCCTAACTTGAAAATAATTCTTGTGGCAATTAAACTCTTAACAAAAAGAAAAAATAAAGAAGAATCAATTCCTAGGAGTACCATAAACACCATCATCTTTAACCTCTGAACTTCAGATAGGAGTCCATTTTAAACATTTATAGCATATTTTGGTGATCACTATATTTTTAAATATCTGGAGAGATACTCCTACAGACCTTCATTTAAGGATTTTCTGGCTTAAAACCTTCCATATTTCTATGGATATATTTGTATCTATCTTCCCACTCAGTGTCTTAATTCTAGATACTCCTGATAGGATAGTTTTAGATTAAGTCCCAAAACACCACACCCAAATGCACTATGACATCATAGGTTAATTCAGGAACACATAACTAATATTCTTACCAGTGTCAAAATTGTCTTCAAAGAAGGATAAGAGCATGAGCTTGCCCCATTTTCTTCCAAAGTGTTTGTTGAGAGTAAAAATAATTTTTAGTCATATATTGCTGAAATTGCAAAAGAACCCAGAGTGATGTGGAGAATAAAGATTATTTCTTGGTTCTCCAGGAACTCTGCCCTTAACTCCAAATACATAGGGTTTCCCAACCAGATTGAGCACTTAGCTTCCCCTAAATGCCTACATCATCTTTTTTTTGACTGTCAACTTAACAACACATTAAAGATGCTACAGTTAGAGGGACAAACTTGGTTGTCCTGGGTAAACTGTGGAAGAACAGCCTAATGAGATTTTTGTTAACAGAGTAGGGATGAAGGCTTCAAGATTCCCCTTGAGCTTTTTATATGAGAAGTGACTACCTCAGTATAAAACCACATGTAACAGGATACTTATACTAAGGGGGAAATGTTCCAGCTGACTCAGCCATATAAATGTATAGGAATCCTGACTATCAGTGTAAACAACTGGTAGTTTACAGACTATGTAATCTATTTCCACTTGGGAAAAATTCCCCTGGCTATTTTTAGATGCCATCTTACATAAGGTACTAAAATGTACCCTATTAAATAAGTTAACACACCTACCAAAATGCTTTTTTATTTCCGTAGAGGAAATTAAATCTCTTGCAGTTTGTGACTAAGAGTCTCATGCTTCATAAAGTATCATTATCTTTTCCTACTTCTAAGTATTTTTTTCTTACCCCCACTTCTTCCCCTCCCCCATGAGTTAAGGCTAGAAACTTAAAGCACTATTTTTATTCTGCCCTTCATCTTAGAAGACAGTTTCTTTGCTCTAAGCTGATACTTAAAAGTTTTCAAATATTTTCTGGTTGGTGTACTGGGTGATTAGTCCATTGAAATGTGTTTCCACAGCCCTCGTTTGTAGTTCTCTATTGCTACGCATCTTTTTTAATGTTTGTCTGAATTGAACTATATTTGCCATCTGCTGTTTCAGGCTCTCAAATGATCTGAAACCTTTGAATTTTGTTAAGTCATTCCTCATTATTGCTTTTTTAGTAGTATCTATAAAGCCTATCTCTTCCCTTCCTCACTATTTCCTTATGTCTATCATTTACATGCTCCAGAGTCACTGAGGTACTAAGACACCAAACAACCAGTTTCAAATGTAAAATCCTCAGCTAGGGTATAGCTGATCTTCTATTTTGAAGTAAACTTTCTTTATCACTTTGCTTCTATTCCATGCTTTTTAAAAAGTTTATTCATTCAGCTCTGACATGAAAACCATCGATGATATTTTGGTAGTTTTACTGTATTGGTTGCTTTGAATTTGTTTTAGCTATTGTTTAAGAAGTCTTTTTCGGCCGGGCGCGGTGGCTCAAGCCTGTAATCCCAGCACTTTGGGAGGCCGAGACGGACGGATCACGAGGTCAGGAGATCGAGACCATCCTGGCTAACATGGTGAAACCCCGTCTCTACTAAAAAAATACAAAAAAACTAGCCGGGCGAGGTGGCGGCGCCTGTGGTCCCAGCTACTCGGGAGGCTGAGGCAGGAGAATGGCGGGAACCCGGGAGGCGGAGCTTGCAGTGAGCTGAGATCCGGCCACTGCACTCCAGCCCCGGCGACAGAGCAAGACTCCGTCTCAAAAAAAAAAAGAAGTCTTTTTCTCCCACAGTATAAAAGTTATACTTCCCACGTCTTTTCTTTTAAGGCTTTAAGTTTCCCTACCTTATTTTTTTAATTACTTCAATATTTTTTAGAAATGAAGGGTTCAAAAAAATAATAATGGGCATGATATTGCTCTGAAAAGTAATTAAAAGAAAAGACAAGCATCTGGATCTAAACCCTTGGGGGGCAAGTCAACAACACTCTTTCTCTCTCTCTTACTTTTCTCTCCACACACACAAAGGTGCAGAATTTTTCCAAAGCACCTTGGTGTCTATAGGCAATCACAGGTATAAAGCCTCTAGCCGGGGAGGAAAAGGTAACACAACCAGTAATAAGATCTACCTCCATTTATAGAGACGTTTCTTCCAATCATTTACCCTTTCATTCTTTCATTTATTTATTCACAAGTCTTTCAATTATCAATTGCTACATAATAAATTATCCCCAGATTAGTGGCTGATATGCTTTGGCTCTGTGTCCCCATCCAAATCTCATCTTGAATTGTTATCCTCACGTGTCAAGGGAGAGACTTCTTGGGAGGTGATTGGATCATGAGTGCTGTTTCCCCCATGCTATTCTCATGATAGTGAAGTTCTCACAAGAGCTGATGGTTTTAAAATGTGGTAATTCCCCCTCATTCTCACTCTCAATCTCTCCTGTGACCCTGTGAAGAAGGTGCTTGTTTCTCCTTTGCCTTCTGCCATAATTGTAAGTTTCCTGAGGCCTCTTAAACCATGCAGACCTGTGAGTCAATCAAACTTCTTTTCTTTATAAATTACCCAGTCTCAGCTAGTTCTTTACCATAGTGTAAAAGTGGACTAATACAGGAAAGTGGTACTAAGAGAAGTGGGGCATTGCTATAAGGATACCTGAAAATGTAGACAAAACTTTGGAACCGGGTAACAGGCAGAGGTTGGAACAATTTGGAAGGCTCAGAAGAAGACAGGAAGATATGGAAAAGTTTGGAACTTCCTAGAGACTTGTTGAATGGTCTTCACAAAAATACTTATAGTGATATGGACAATGAAGTCCAGGCTAAGGTGGTCTCAGAGGGAGATGAGGAACTTGTTGGGAACTGGAACAAAGGTCATTCTTGCTATGTTTTAGCAAAGAGACTGGTGGAATTTTGCCCTTGCCCTAGAGATCTGTGGAACTTTGAACTTGTGAGAGATGATTTAGGGTGTCTGGCAGAAGAAATTTCTAAGCAGCAAAGCATTCAAGATGTGACCTGGCTTTTTCTGAAAGCATACAGTCATACACATTCACAAAGAGATGGTCCAAAATAAAACTTATGTTTAAAAAGAGAAACAGAGTAAAAGTTTGGAAAATTTGCAGCCTGACCATGTGGTAAAAAAGAAAAACCCATTTTCTGGGGAGAAATTCAAACCAACGCTGCAGAAATTTGCATAAACAATTAGGAACCAAATGTTAATAGCCAAAACAATGGGGAAAACGTCTCCAGAGCATGTCAGAGATCTTCATGGCAGCCCTTTTCTTCATAGCCCAGAGACCTTGTAAGAATAAAAGATTTCATGGGCTGGGTCAAGGGCCCAGCTGCTGTTCTGTGCAGCCTTGGGACTTGGCACCATGTGTCCCCGCTTCTCCAGTTTCAGCCCTGGCTAAAAGAGGCCAAGGTACAGCTAGGGCCCGTTGCTTCAGAGGGGGCAAGCCCCAAGCCTTGGTAGCCTCCATGTGGTGTTAGGCCTGTGGGTGTGTAGAGGTCAGAAGTTGAGACTTGGCAGCCTCCACTTACATTCCAGAAGTTGTATGCAAATGCCTGGATGTCCAGACAGAAGTGTGTGGCAGGGGCAGGGCCCTCATGGAGAACCTCTGCTAGGGCAATGCAGAGGGGAAATGTGGGGTTGGAGCCCCCACATAAAGTCCTCACTGGGGTACTGCCTAGTAGAGCTGTGAGAAGAGGGCCACTGTCTTCCAGCTCCAGAATGATACCTCCACCAACAGCTTGCACTGTGCACCTGGAAAAGCTGTAGGCACTCAACGCCAGCCCATGAAAGCAGCCACAGGGACTGTACCCTACAGAGCCACAGGGGAAGAGCTGCCCACAGCCTTGGGAGCCCACTTCTTGCATCAGCATGCCCTGGGTGTGAGACATGGAGTCAAAGGAGATTATTTTGGATCTATAAGGTTTAATTGCTGCTCTACTGGGTTTCGGAATTGGATGGGGCCTGCGGCCCTTTTATTTTGGCCAATTTCTCCCATTTGGAATGGGAGCATTTGCCCAATGCCTATACCCCCATTGTATCTTGGACGTAACTAACTTGCTTTTGATTTTACAGGCTTATAGGCAGAAGGGACTTGCCTTGTCTCAGATGAGACTTTGGACTTGGACTTTTGGGTTAACACTGGAATGAGTTAAGTCTTTGGGGGACTGTTGGGAAGGCATAATTGTGTGGTGAAAGGTGAGAAGAACATGAAATTTGGGAGAGGCCAGCAATAGAATGGTATGGTTTGGCTCTGTGACCCCACTCAAATCTCATCTCAAATTGTAACCCTCACATTGTCAAGGGAGAGTCCTGGTGGGAGGTGATTAAATCAGATTCCCCCGTGCTGTTCTCATGATAATCAGTGAGTTCCCACAAGAGCTGGTGGTTTGAAAGTGTTGTACTTCCCCCCTCGCTCTCACTCTCCCTCTCTCCTGCTGCCTGTGAAGATGTTTGCTTTTTTTCTTTTTGCCTGCTGCCATAATTTTAAATTTTCTGAGGCCTCCCCGGGCACGTAAAACTGTGAGTCAATTAAAACTCTTTTCTTTATAAATTACCCAGTCTCGGGTAATTCTTTATAGCGTGTGAAAATGGACGAATACAGCGGTTTAAACAGTAATAATTTATTATTTCTTATCATTCTGTGGGTTGCCTGGGGTCAGCTGAGCTATTTTTCTGCTCCAGGTAGCATTGGCTGGGGTCACTTAGGAAGTTGCATTCCACCAGGGGATTTGCTGGAACTGGAATCCCCAAAGTTTCTGTGGCACAAGCCCACTAAGAGGCAAAAGTGGAAGAGTTCAACTGGTATACGACCTTCCTCTAGGAACACTGGGCGGGTAAGGGGAAAACACCTCAAGTGAGCATTTGTATGACTTCAGTAAACACGCTGTGCAGGGCCCCTCCCAAGCGCTCCTAGGCCACTGCACTGGGAGACAGCCCACCCCAAGGAAAGAATCGGGGGAGGAGTAACACAGATCCCAGAAGAATGCCAACACATAAAACCCCAATTCAAAAGTCAAACCACACACTTACGATTGTTTAGTCGCTCACTCAGCCCTCTTCCAAGTGTACTTTACTTGCTTTTGTTCCTGCTCTAAAGCTTTTTAATACGCGTTCACTCCTGCTCTAAAACTTGCCTCGGTCTCTCACTCTGCCTTATGCCCCTCAGTCTAATTCTTTCTTCTGAAGAGGCAAGAATTAAAGTTGCTCCAGACCCATGTGGATTCACTGCTGCTTACAAGGGCTCCAAGAAAGCAAACATGAAAGCTTTCAGGCTTAATAAGGACTAGGTTCAAAAGTGGCACTGCATCATTTCTCCTGCATTCTATTGATTTACAAAGGTCATAAAGCCAGCCTGGATTCAAGAAGGGGAAGATAGACCACCGCCTCTTCATGAGAGAAATGGCATGCACGCCTGGGCTTGGAAGAAACTGTTTCCTGGCCAAAATTCACATTCCTCCCCTATGCAAAATATATTAATCTCCAAATAAGATCCCTAAAGTTTTATCTAACCACATTATTATCGTTTGACTCTGACTCAAAATGCAAGATCTTATGATTTAAGCTAGGCACAGATATGGATGAGGCTCATCAGATGGAACTCCTTTTAGCCTAAAGAACTTTGAACTTAAAAATGTAAGTCATGTGACCTTTAAATAAGCAACATTGAATAGCAAGACAGGAACATAGCAACCGCAAGAGATACTTCTGTGCAAAGAGAAAGGGAAATAGGAATCACAGTCATGAGTTCACAGCAATTCCAAAACTGCAGGTGGGCAAACAAAAGGAGAAAAGAAAAGAGAAAAGGACAAAGAAAATAAAACAAAATACAGCTGGGAACATGTTTTGGGTTCCCCAGATCCATCAGAAACAAAAACTGTTTCTTGATGAGGCGCTAATTCTGCTTTCTAGGAGTAATTCCTTAATCCATTGTTCTCAGCTCTGGAGTCTTAGCACCTCCCTCTGAGAGATCTTTCTTTTTCCCTAAAAAAGGGCCCATCTTTTCATGTGAGAAACTATCTCAACCTGCTTCCTGCTTATGTAAAGTTGGGGCCCAAAACCTTCTTCTTAATTTGAACTGTTTCTGTCATTTGGGGTTCAACTACATGGTATGTTTTGTAGTCAAGTTCCCTTTAAAACTTTGTGAGTTTTCTATAAATATTATTGATGCTCATTCCTTGCTCCAAAGTCTCATGGTTTAGTTTCTGTGATGGTAGCATCCAGTTTCAGGTACTGATTTCTTATCACTCAGTATTCAATAAGAGAAGCGAAGCCGTTATAGAGGTGGGATAAGGGAGTTATCATGGGAATTAGGCTTACACAATTGTGAGAAAAGCGAAGGTAGTGGAGATCCAAAAGGGAAAGCTGGATAATCAGAAGAATTGTAATCACCTAAAGGGTTCATCGTGCCTTCTGCCCAGACAGAGCCGATTCATCAGGATAGGGGAATTGCAAGAGAGAAAGAGTCATTCACGCAGAGCAGGCTGTGTGGGAGACTAGAGTTTTATTATTACTCATCTTGGATAGGAATCAGTACTGGCAGTGGCATGTTAATACAGAGATACCAGCCTCAGACATATGATGACACTGACACTGGCCCCAAAATGATATTCATCATCATCCTCACTAGCAACAAGAAATAAGATTTCAAGTATTTTTTAATGTGCAACAGACCATTGAAAAGCAAAGAGAGACTTATGATGTAGTGAAATGTGTGTCTAGCCAAGAACAGAATCCACTGTGCTGAGCTGTATTTGTCTTTATAGAAAGAGAACACTATTATTCTCTGAAACATCTGCCCGGGTGTTTGATTATTAGAGACTTTAAACAGCAACCCGCTGACACTATTACAAGCATAGTCAGAACAGATTGCAGGCGATTCTATGTGAAATGAGAGGCAGTGCTTCCATGACTGTTCAACATGAAGAAAGATGAAGGATTAAAATATTTTGACTACTTTGAGAGGTATCCCTACCCTTTGCTCACACTTATCATTTGTAATGTGTTGAGAAGTAGTGTTATTCAAATACAAGGGAGTTTTTTGCTATGAATCTCATAGGGCTATCCTGAGAAAATCTCAGGCAGAATACATATTTAAGCAATTTTTAAAACTAGTATGTTTACATTTCAGAAATGACTCATCATATTCTATTGTGTAAATACATATTTAGACTAGTAAAACTCTTTATAAAGCTATGAATTAAAGCCAAATGTAAGTATCGGAGATAATCTTTTCTGCCTGCTTTAAGCGCCATTTTGAATGAGTGAGGTGAAATTGGACATTGTATGTGTATAATGATGAAAAATGGTGGGCTACAATGAGGAATAATTATTTTGATTTCTGAAGCATAATGGCCTATGAATTATGTTTAAAATTAATGAAAGGGAAGATAGAGAATAATTTCAATCTCATCAGTAGCTATTTTTCTCTCTTTCTGAGACAGCAATGAGCCATTTTCTAAGGGATTTGAACCTTTGTGAGCAAGTTCCTCTAAGCTTCTAAAAGGTCTTAATTTGAAGCTGAACCTCTTTAATGATGATTTGTTTCACTTGAAAGAACAAACAAATAAGTAGTTGGACTTCCTGAGGGGTTTTCATTGTATGAAGACAATTTCTTTGCAAGTCGAAATAAGTTTTTAACATTTGGGAGGACATGTACATTCCAGCATATCTTCTTGCCATGAAAGATTCTTCTTCTTTCAACTTTACAAACAGCCATGAAAGGAGAGGTTGTTTTCCCATGGAAAGCAAATTATATTTCAAATGAAAAAAAAAAATTGTGATTTGGAAAAATTTCTTTATTTGTAATTGCATTCTTTGACATTACATAAAGAAAACCAATTTCATGCAATGTAATTAAATTAAATTTTGAACTACTGCTTTACACTATAGATTGATTTGTTTAGTCTTCTACTGGAACAGCTTTTATTTTTTTTGTTCAGTGAAAGACGCATTGCAAGAAGACAAATTTCCCAGTGGTGGTGGGAAATTATTATTATGAGTTGCGTCAGACATACCACTATATGAAATGCAAAATTTTTACAACATGCTTGAAAAGAAAAGTTCCGTCTCTCAGAGGTTCTGATGCAAATGTCCAAACTCCATGCTTCAGTATCAGCAGGCCCTCAGTTCTTGTTTCTCAAAGGTACCTCCCCCATTCTTGGTCCTACAGTTCACTTCAAGAGCAAACCAGCTCCCAAATAATTTAATTTTTAAATAAATAACTTAACTCCATTAAGTATTCACTATATATCAAGAGTGGCTTCTCCTAGTCTTGAATTTCCCAAAATGTAGTACATGAACCACTGATTGTATAGAAGTCAATTTTCAGTGACATATTATAATCTCTAATTTGTTATTAGTAGTTTTCTATTTATTTTATAGTTATCTCCTATTTATGATTTTTCTACTTATAATAGTAATACGTAGGTTAAGTAAATCCAAAGAAAAGAATCAAGTCAAAATATTAATTAAAATATGGCAATATTTATGAAGAAGTATATAGAGAATACTGCTCAAATAAAACATATATGCTATTTGGCTTCTGATTCTTGACATTTGACATTGTAATGCCTCTTTTAAGTATTTTCTTTTACCTTCTTCCTAAGATTATGATCATTATACTTAATATTTTCTCTATACTTATTCCCTTGGTGATTTTATTTGTTTGTATGCTTATGTCTTATAACTTTAGCGACCATCTTTATGTAGATTGCTAAATCTGAATTGTTTCAACTTTCATTGGCACTCCTAAAAACTGCCATATGATTTGGTCTGGCTATTACACTGTAATTACTCTGCAACCTGACCTTCAGCCCCCAATATTGCCAGTGTGATCTGGTAAAACAATTGTCTCAGATTATTCAATTGCTAAAAACAAATAAACAAAAAATTTGAGTGGCTCCTCCTGCTAACAAAGTCTGTTGCCTATTCCTTCATAGCATTTACATCTTTGTGGCTTCATCTCCCAGCTCTCAGTACCTTTTGCCCTGTCTTCTTCATTTCATTTCTGCCAAAGAGCTCATGTCCCTATCTTTCTGTAGTATATATTACTATGAGCTGTTTTGTATACTACACAGTCTCTTCTGTGGGTTTTTTAAATCATAATTATTCCTGATTGTATTCATTAACTATAATAGCACTAGAAAGAATATGTTTTGATGTTTCTTATTCTGCTACAAAAGGACTAGGTGTCCATATTTGTAAAAGATTTGGGGTTTTTCACAATGTGATACCATCTCACACCAGTTAGAATTGCAATCATTAAAAAGTCAGGAAACAACAGGTGCTGGAGAGGATGTGGAGAAATAGGAACACTTTTACACTGTTGGTGGGACTGCAAACTAGTTCAACCATTGTGGAAGACAGTGTGGCAATTCCTCAAGGATCTGAACTAGAAATACCATTTGACCCAGCCATCTCATTACTGGGTGTATACTCAAAGGATTATAAATCATGCTGCTATAAAGACACATGCACACGGATGTTTATTGCGGCACTATTCACAATAGCAAAGACTTGAAACCAACCCAAATGTCCATCAATGACAGACTGGATTAAGAAAATGTGGCACATATACACCACGGAATACTATGCAGCCATAAAAAAGGATGAGTTCATGTCCTTTGTAGGTACATGGATGAAACTGGAAACCATCATTCTGAGCAAACTATTGCAAGGACAGAAAACCAAACACCGCATGTTCTCACTCATAGGTGGGAATTGAACAATGACATCACTTGCACACAGGGTGGGGAACATCACACACCGGGACCTGTCGTGGGGTGGGGAGATGGGGGAGGGAAAGCATTAGGAGATACACCTAATGTAAATGACGAGTTAATGGGTGCAGCACACCAACATGGCACATGTATACATATGTAACAAACCTGCACGTTGTGCACATGTACCCTAGAACTTAAAGTATAAAAATAAAAAATGGGGGATTTTCTCTTTTCCCTGAAAATATAGAAGATTATTTTTAAAATGTGAAGGTAGAAACTGAAACTAATTTTAATAAAGGTTTACTTAGCTAAATTTTAAAAAATGTTAGAAAGTAGGTGTATTACAGAACCCACTCTCAGATATTCATGTGTATATTATCTAATTATGAAATAATATTTAATAATGTTAGTGACTCACCAGATAATGTAAACAAATGTTAGTATTAATTAACTAAAACATAGAAAGTTAAGCCTGTGATGGAATAACAGAATCAAAATGAGGCACCTTGCCATTCTGGACATGCTTCTGAAGACGTCCCCTCACTTACCCATGTTGTTATGAAAACAAGACACCAAGATGGAGAACAATATTTGACATTTGTTCTGATTATTGAAACACATAGTGGAAATATCATTTTCTGTGACCTGGACACAGTTTCTATAATAATAATAATAAATTCTAATAATCATGTATATTTATGTAACATTATGGTTTTCATGGTACTTTTTTATGCGTGTCACTAAAGTCCCTCAAAGATCTTGGTGGTAGGTGTAGAAACCTATATTTTTAGACTTTTATGTATGTATAACACCTACATACTATTTAAAAACAGTAACGGCGCGGTGGCTCAAGCCTGTAATCCCAGCACTTTGGGAGGCCGAGACGGGCGGATCACGAGGTCAGGAGATCAAGACCATCCTGGCTAACATGGTGAAACCCCGTCTCTACTAAAAAATACAAAAAACTAGCCGGGCGAGGTGGCGGGCGCCTGTAGTCCCAGCTACTCGGGAGGCTGAGGCAGGAGAATGGCGGAAACCCGGGAGGCGGAGCTTGCAGTGAGCTGAGATCCGGCCACTGCACTCCAGCCTGGGCGACAGAGCGAGACTCCGTCTCAAAAAAAAAAAAAAAAAAAAAAAAAACAGTAACTGTTTCCTTAGGTCTTGTAAAAAATCATAATGTCCTAATCATCAGCAGGAATTCTTCTACTGGATGTTCAGAATTTTGTCTTAGGTTCTAGGTACTAAGAGAAACTGACAGACCTCTGGAGGAGGATTTGTTGGAGAGTGGAGCTGCTAATAAAATCACAAGAGAGATGAATTTTGAGAGATTATCGGTAAATACAAGAAACTGCATAAGATTTTTAGGCTAGATAAGAGATTGGAAAGTAGTGTGCTGAGAAATGTTCAACAGCTGGCTTTCCAAAACAAAGAGAGAGAGAGAGAGAAAAAAAGTACTAATTTTTAGGATTTGTTAATTTCCATGGTATAAATACTCCAACCATAGCCAATTTCCAACCATCAGGATGACATCACTGATCACAGAGTTGGTAAGAAATAATCAGTACTACAGTGTCTTAGTCCTTCCAGACTGCTATAACAAAGTACCATAGACCGGGTGGCTTATAAACAAAAGATATTTATTTTTAGGCCCAGCACTCTGGCAGGTCTAGGTGGGTAGATCACTTGAGCTCAGAAGTTTGAGACCAGCCTGGGCAACAAAACAAAAACCCTTCTCTACAAAAATTACAAAAAATTAGCTGGGCATGGTGGTGGGTGCCTGTAGTCCCAGGTACTCAGGAGGCTGAGACAGGAGGATTGCTTGAGCCTGGGAGGCAGAGGTTGCAGTGAGCCAAGATTGTGCCACTGCACTCTAGCCTGGGTGACAGAGCAAGACTCCATCTCAAGCAAGCAAGCAAGCGAGACAGAGAGGGAAAGAGAGAAAGGGAGAAGGAGGAAGGGAAGGAGGGAAGGAAGGAAGGAAGGAAGGAAGGAAGGAAGGAAGGCAGGCAGGAAGGCAGGCAGGCAGGAGAAAAAGGAAGGAAAGAAAAGAAAAAAAGGAAAGAAAGAAAAAATAAAGAAAGGAAAGAAAGAAAGAAGAAAAGAAAGAAAGAAAGCCCGCCCAAGATAAAGGCACTGGCAGATACAGTGCTGGGTGAGAGCCCACTTTCTGGTTCATAGGTGGCCATCTTCTTGTTGTTTCCTCACATAGTGAAGGAGCAAAGGAACTATCTGGGGTCTATTTTATTTTATTTTATTATTTTTTGAGACAAAGTTTTACTCTGACACCCAGGCTAGAGTGCAGTGACACAATCTTGGCTCACTACAACCTCCACTTCCTGGTTTCAAGCGATTCTCCAGCCACAGCTTCCCAAATAGCTAGAATTACAGACACACAACACCACACCCAGCTAATTTTTGTACTCTTAGTAGAGATGAGGTTTCATTATGTTGGCCGGGCTGGTCTCGAACTCCTGACCTCTGGTGATCTGCCTGCCTCAGCCTCCTAAAGTGCTGGGATTACAGGCGTGAGCCACTGTGCCCAGTCTGGGGTCTTATTCATAAGGGCACCAACTCCATTCATGTGGACTCTGCCCTCAAGGCCTAATCAGCTCTCAAAGACCCCACCTCCTAATGTCATCACTTTGGAGATTAGGTTTTAAACTTATACATTTGGGAAGGACGTAAGTATTCAGTCTATAGCATGTAGCAATCAATATATAATGTTTCTATTAATACCATGCAGATATAGGTATAAATAACTTGAGTCATAGATAGTGGTAAAATAGCCATATAATGAGCTGTATTTATGATCTTTGTTTTTAATATAATTTATTTAACAGGAAATTTACATAATTTATTTTTTAATAATGACCAGTTTAACAACCAGCTTGCAAGTTTCTGGAAAATTTAAAAATTGGCTCTTGTAACCTGGTATAAGCCAGTTCCAACAAATGACTAGATTAATGGAAGATATGATTTCTTCAAATATTTAAAGATACATCACGGGGGAGAATAAGACTTTAGTGTTTTATTCCAGAGGGCATCACCAGGACCAGTAGATATAAACATACAATGGAAAATTTAGAATCAGATTTAAGCCCAGACTTTTTAACAGTGAAATTGGCTAATGTGGCAGCTATTTGGGGCAATGAGTTTTCACTGAAATATCCAAATAGACAGTTTTTCCATAAAAATGTTCCAGAAGAGGTGGAATGACCTTAGATATGGGTTTTGTAAAAGGAAATCGGAACTGCTGAGAAGGGTTGACCTGTACATTGCCTTCCGACTCTAAGGTCTGAATAATAGTCACTTTTATAGTATTTTTTTACTTTTCTCAGACCTTGAACAAGCACTTACAGGTTTTTGATTCATGATTTCAAGTCAAGTATTCCAAAATTCATACTTGAAGTTATTTTTATTGAGCCCATGATTGCAGGGCTGCTGAAATATGAACTAGGTGGAACAGTAAACATCTCTGTACTTTCATTTACTGTCAAAAGCTTAGAAATACCAAAACTACAATAGATTCATCTATCTGATGTCCCCCACAGGAATAAAAAGAAAGCCAGAAGGTAAATAAACATTTATTTCTCAGTGGTCTTCTAAAGCAAAGACAAAGAAGAAACAGGAGAAGTGAGAAAAATAATGTGCCTGCTCTCCCCTCCGATCTGGTGCTGGCCTTGGCTGCGGGCTTAAATGTTAGATACTCTCGGTGGGAAAAGGTGTGAGGTTAACAAGGTGGAGTCATATTGATAGATTTCTCTATTTGCAGAGATCTCTAAAATAAATGTCAGAAAGGGAAAAAGATCACCTGAATTCATGCCTTTGTCGATGTATGTTCAGATAGAAACTTGAGAGACATCCAGAAATGAAAATTAGCTAAAAATAAAGCTGTCATTTGAGTAATTGTAATATGCTTGCACTTTATCTCCAACTTCTTTGTGAGTTTCAGAATATTTTAGTAACATGTAGAGACTCAGCTTTCACAGCCTTGAGATGATAACTTGGAGGCTCACACATGAAAAAAGAGTGATAGGTTACAATCAGTGTGGAGAAGAAAAGCTGAGATGCTAGGTTGGTAACGTACTACACGTAGTGTAGTCTAATAAAGGTGCTAAGGACAATTTTGCACGCTTGAAATACTTTGGCAATTAAATTTCAAACAGATGTTAGTATTTAATCTATCAAAACAAATATCCAATAAATCTATAGTAATGAGGCTAGTTTATGGCTCGATTTTATCAAACATCTAAAAGATCAGCTTTTAATAAGCTAGTCTCAAAGCAAATTTTTTTATTGATTAGCTAGATAAATTAACCACTAGCATTAAAAACTATTGTTACTCAAACTGTGATAATAATCTGTGTAATGAAGTCAGCATTTTAGATCATACATTTTCACCTACAGATGAGCTCTATGACCATCTCCAACAAACGATAGCAGAGGAGAGGTAACAAGTGCCCCTGGAGCATCATTAGAGAAAATCAGTCCAAATTAGCCCCAAATTATTTTGAAATCTAATGTCTTATTTTTTAAATTAATGCAAAATTTGTGGGTTTTACTCTACAATGCAACTATATGTTATAATAGAAAGAAAATTAAATACAAATAGTTTTCTCTCATTATTTTATGGTTATCAACATGGTAGCAAGATGGATCATGTGTATTCTAGAACTTCAAATGTTCCGTGGCATAACATTCTGTACCTCTGGGGTTATGCATGTCCTAGTCTGAAAAGCACAGATTTCCGGGATCAATAAGCCATTTCCTCACCTGGTTTCTATATTCCATTTCCAACTCCATATTGCGCATGCAGTTTCCTGTGTATTCTGTCATTTTCTCACACACTTCACTTACTGGGGATGACTAAGCTTAGCTGCCCACAGGTCATAATATTAAATGGAAGTTTGGTAGGGTACTTTGTCTTGTCTCTGACCTTCAAGGACAACCACATTTAAATTATGACAGACATATAAGAACAAAGATGACTCCATGGTCTCTGCAGAAGAGGAATTCCATAAACTGTTTTGGAAATTCACCCTAGTCTAATATTATGAAGATCTGTTTTCAATATAGGCAATATGTATTTTAACTTTAAATATCCTGAGAGACCTATAAGGAATAAATTCAGAAATTTTATCTAAAACTTGTACTAAAAGCCACTTGTACTAAGGCCCATCAGTTATATCTCACATGATGGCAACAATCCTATGCGAATATCTAGAACATGCATGGTATTATTGACAGTGAAATTAAAACATCAGATTAATTTTCTGTTGTATTTGAAGCTTCATATTTCATCTTATATATTCTTTTTTTAGTGGTTGCCAAGTTAAAATGAAGATTTTTACTGTACAAACAGTAAGCAATGTTTTAAACATAAATAAACACATGCTATGCTAATAAGTTAAATTAGCAGAAAGGTAAAGACAGATTCACTCTTCTTGTGGAAGAATAAAGAAAACCTGTTCTTTATTTGCACATTGAAGTATAATTCTGCTGCTGGCCAGACTGTGTCTATATTTCTTCATAATCTAACATGCAAGAGGGACTGAGCAAGTATTTAATGAATGTATGAATGAATGAGCAACGCATATTCAACTACAAAAAGGAATTTATTCTGTTGAGGGATTAAATCAACCAAAAGTTTAGAAATAAATTTCTTTGGTGACTGTAGTCAAATATGCTTTAAGGAGAGTAAAAAGAAAGTTTCCATTGTAACAATGTATGGTTTTTAAAGGACAATAGAATAGAAAGGAAATAATTTTAAGGTTTTCCAGCTCAAGCTGGATGACTAGCACAAGACTTTACCTCTCCTGCTCCCCATAAAAATTCCCACTGGAAAGAAATAACAAGCAATTCGAAAATTAGAAAAATTCATAGCAGCACCAACCAGAAAGCAAAAGAATTTCTGAATATACCAAAGAGCTGGAAACCAATGGGAAAATTTAACAGATCTAAGTAACCATTGGTGCCATACAGGAAAAAGAGAGATTTGCTATGAAGTGAGTATTGCCATCAGAGCTCCAGAAAAATCTAGTCTAATAGGCAGAAAAATGAGGGAAATAGGTGGTTTAAATTCATTAAGGGGCAAAGGAACAGCCATACCAACCCCTTACTCTCAAATCTGGCAGCCATCACTGCTGGAGAAACCAGAGGTGGTGCTGTCATAGTCTAGCTGACCTCCACTTACTAATAAACAAACACATGACCGCTGAGAACAACCTCCCCTCACATCTTAAAACACGACAGTTAGTTATAAATCTCCCCCTGAGCTCAGTGCTTGCCCCTATAATCTGTACCAATGCTCACAATGATTTTCAAATGTGCCAACGATCACTGTACTGATGAAGCAGACACTGAAACTGGAAGAAAGTATCAAGATGCAGACAATAATTTTAAAATAAGAATAATTAATAGAGCCATTATTATTCCTGACACCATCAGAAACATAACATTAAAAGAGGCAATAAGATAGACTAGGATTTAATAAAAATGCTTAGGTATACATTTAACCAAAAAGTGAAAGATCTCTACAACGAAAACTATAAAACACTGATGAAAGAAATTAAGGAGGGTCTTACAAAATGGAAAGATATCCTATGCTCACGGATTGGAAGAACTAATTTTGTTAAAATTAGTATCTGGGTAGATACTACCCGAAGTGATCTACAAATTCAATGCAATACCAATCAAAATACTAAGGACATTCTTCATAGAAATAGAAAAAAACTGTCCCAAATTTATGTGGAACCACAAAATATTCCAAATAGCTAAAGCAATCCTGAGCAAAAAGAACAAAGCCGGAAGCATCACAGTACCTAAACTTCAAAGTATGCAACAAAGTTATAGTATTCAAAACAACAGTGGTCTATGTATGTGCCTAAAAACACACACATAGATGAACGCGACAGAATAGAGAACCCAGAAATAAATCCACGCACTTACAGCCAACTGATCCTTGACGAAAGTGTGGAGAACATACATTGGGGAAAGAACAGTGTCTTTAACAAATAAATGGTGCCGGAAAAATGTATTTCCATATGCAAAAGAATGAAACTAGAGCCCTATGCAGTACCGTATACAGAAGTCACCTCAGAATGGATAAAAAACCTAAATGGAAGACCTGAAACTGTGAAACTACTAGAAGAAACAAGACGTTGTTTTGGGCAAAGATGTTTTGAGTAAGACCTTGAAAGCATAGGCTTCAAAGGGAAGAACAGACAAATGAAATTAGGTCAAGCTAAAAAGCTTCTGCATGGCAAAATAAACAATCAATAGAGTAAAGAGACAACCTACAGGACGAGAGAAAATATTTGCAAACTATCCATCCAACAAGAGATTAATAACCATAATACAAAAGGAGCTCAAACAACTCCATAACAAAAAATAATCATTAAAAAATGGGCAAAAGACCAAAACTGACATTTCTCAAAAACAAAACATAAAAATTAAATGGCCAACAGGTATATGAGAGAAATGTTCATTATCACTGATCGTCAGAGATTTGCATATTAAAATCACAATGAACCACAATCTCACCTCGGTTAAAATGACAATAATCAAAAAGACAAAAAATAATTGGTTCTGGCAAAGTTGCAGAGAAAGGGGATACTGCTTGTCCACTGTTGGTGAGAATGCAAATTAGCACAGCCACTATGGAAACACAAAACAACTAAAAATATAACTACAATGTTGTATTAGTCCATTTTCACACTGCTGTAAAAATACTAGCTGAGACTGGGTAATTTATAAACAAAAAAAGTTTCATTGACTTTTGTTAATTTATAAACAAAAAAGGTCTGCATGGCTGAGGAGGCCTTAGGAAACTTAAAATCATGGCAGAAGGCAAAAGAGAAACAAGCACCATCTTCATAATGCGGCAGGAAAGAGAGAGAGGGAGGAAATGTCACACATTAAAACCATCAGCTCTTCTGAGGACTCATAAACTATCACGAGAACGGCATGGGAGAAACCACCCCATGATCCAGTCACCTCCCACCAGGTCCCTCCCTCAACACATGGGGATTACAACTCAAGATGAGGTTTGGGTAGGGACAGAGAACCAAACCATATCCCATGAGATCTGGCAATCCCACTGCTGAGTATACATCCAAAATAAAAGAAATCTGTACATCAAAAAGATCCTGTACTCCAGTTTTTATTGCAGCACTATTCACAATACCCAAGATATGAAATCAACCATCAGCGAGTAAATGGATAAAGCAACTATAGTGTATCTACACAGTGGAATATTATTCAGTAATAAAAAAAGAATAAAATCCTGTCATTGGAAGCAACATGGTTGGAACAGGAGGTCATTATGTTAAGCAAGGCACAGAAAGGCAATTTTCACATATTCATACTCACATGTGGAAGTTAAAAAAGTGCATTTCATGGAGGTAGAGAGTAGAATTATAGTTAACAGAGGCTGGGGAGGGTAGAGAGGAAAGCGGGGAGAAAGATAAGTTGGTAAGTGGATACAACATTCCAGTTAAAAAAAAAAGAAACGGGTTATAGAATTTAAAAATGCGGTAGAGAGATTGTAGTTAACAGTAATTTACTGTATGTTTTAAAATAAATAGAAGGGAAGAATTGGAATGTTTCCAACACAAAGAAAAGGTAAATGTTTGAGACAATGAATATTCCAATTACCCGGATTAGATTATTGCACATTTTACATGGATACATGTAAAATATCACATGTATCCCCAAAATACGTACAACTATTATATATCGATTAAAAAAAAAAAAACTAAGATAGTTTAGAATTTTTAAAGGAGGGGTACCAAAATTCAAATCCTATTACGTGAGCTAAGTAACAATGAACATGTCAAAGGGCACAGAGAGAAATATGAAAGATTAAAAGGAATATTTCCATAGACATGGATATGCAGCATAGATTAGCTATTTTGCATTGTGCTTTGAAATATACATTGAAATTCACTGCATTGTCAGAATTGCTTTAATAAAAATATATTTGTTTCTAATTTTTAAAAACTTGGCATTTGTGGTCATTCCCTAATTCAGAAATGTATGTATACTATCAGCAATGGATGTTCTCAGCATTTTTTTCCTAATTCAGAAAATGACCAAAAGTCATTTTTATTTCAGTAGGTACACATGTTACTTTCTATTCTATTATCCCTCAAGAGTAACAAATGCATGTCAGTAAGTGTCATCTAAACATTTCCTTCCTTGTGCTTCACAACTATTCTAGAAGGTAGATATCACTATAACCATTTAATACATGAGAAAACTGAGGCTGAGTAAATTGTAGCAATCATAGAGAGAGGAAGTGACCTTTAGAATTGGAATCCAACATTTTTACCCAGTACTTGAGCTGTTTTTCAAATATTCTAATATTTTGAATGCATTGCCAAGAGGAATGCAAAATAACATTAAAATTTATACAGAGTTTCAGCTTACATTTTGATAAAATTGTAGAGTAGAAATTCCATGAAGGCAAAATAATACCTGGTTACATTTTAAGCACAAAACGGAGAATTACAGCTAGTGTTCTCTGAACTGCAGACACAAATACATTTTGTTTTGCTTTCCTTTTCATGTGTTTATTTTTAAGTATTTGATGTACTACATATCACAACTGCTAACAAATTTATTTTAAAATATTATATATAATGGGTTTATTTTGATAATCAGGTAGGAATTTTTTTTTTTTAACCCTGGGTTCACAGATATGGACAAAAAACAAAGTTTCATAGTTAGAAAAAGGAAGTTAAACTTACCTATGGCAGCTCAAGAAAAAAAGGAATCATTTTTTAAAAAATAAGATATTTCCAAACACAAATAAGTAAAACATAGGCTGCAGGTGTGTACTGTTAACATCTAAATTTTTACCAGCTTACATTTGAACAGCACTTTCGAGATTAGGATAGCATTTCCCAAAGTGTGTTCCATAGAATATTGCTGGCTGGGAGCCAAATATGTTTAGAAAACACGTCACCTATGTCTTTTCTAAAAGTCACAAAACATAAGAGCATTGTAAAGACTGAGCAGTATTTCACTGAAAAAACTTAATTCCTCATTTAACTTAATGTTTCTCAAATGATTACAACCACGGAAACTTTTTTTTCTGGAAACATCTATTAACATTCATCAGAATAGTGTCGGGAAATATTATTTTATTTAGTTCATAAACAAATCATATGAAAAGAATGACCTAATCCCTACTTTTGTGTCATCTACCCGGGTCACAGGGTAATGAGTTAAGTGAAGATTTCCACTCAGGTCTTCAGACAGACCAGAGGTCTTTTCTTTTTCTAGTTGCCTACAGTTCCTTTTTTTTTTTTTTTTTAACCTACCAGCACGGTCATGCTCCATTTATTTTTAACCCATGAGGAAATTGCTTGTGCTGCCACTTCATGCAGCACTTCAGGATTTTTTTCCAATTTTGAGAGAGAATTCTTGATAACAGATTTGCTGTGTTAAGTATTTGTTTAAAGCTAAAGCAGAAAATCACTCATGAGTAACACAGGCAGTTAAATGGTACCATCTGGAGCAAGAGGCAACTCTAAGTATCCTTGTTTAAGAACCAGTTTACAAAAAATAACAGACCCCTGGAATTAAGCAGTTAGCTCCTTTGTTATGGATAACAGCATTCAAGGGAAATAGCTTGCTTCATTGATTTTGAATCATCACAAACAGAAATACCAGGATATTTTGGCTGTTTCATTAGAAACACCAAGAGGAGGATCTTTCAAATCAATAATATTGAGAGTAACAGATAATCCAGTTGGTGTACTCTAGTTTATAGATGCAAACAACGAACAACATTTCATACTTAGGAGAAGAGCAAGGAGATTCAACTGACCTACAGAAAGAATGGATGCAGTTTTGGAAAAAGAAAAAGACTTATTTCATAGCATACAGAAATACGGTATAAATTAAACAAAGTTTCTAGTCATTACTTGTCACAATCACACACACTGTTTTTATTTTATGCTTTGCTTATCTGCACAGTATTCATCAAAATCATATTTTGTTTATTTGTACTGTGCCTGGTGTATTGTATATGCTCAAGAAATACTTGTGGAATAGATACAGATAAAAATAGAGATAGAGGTAGATATAACAGAGTATAATCAAAGACTATCTCCATAAAATAAAGAAATACAAAGGAACTCTAAGCCTGGAAAATCAGGCTTCCTTAGAGCAACGTTTTCCTATCTTAAAATGGTAATATTTGTATTGCACTCTGAGGTAAACAGACACTGCTCAACACCAAAGTAGACCTGCTAGGGCCTTTGGCCACTCAAGGGCTAGCAAGGTCATACCCAGGCCTGTGGTGATCAATGTCTGCCCAAGAGACTGAAGTATTCTTTTCATTTGTCCTCTGTCACATGTATAGACATCACTGAAAGCAGATTTTTTGGTGTGACCTCCCCTGCAGCTCTTTGGGAGGTTGAGGCAGGAGGATGGCTTGAGCCCAGAAGTTTGAGACCAACCTGGGCAACATAGTGAGACCCGATCTTTACAAAAAAATATAAATAAAAATTAAAATCTGAGTTTGGTGGCTTGCACCTGTAGTCCCAACTACTTGGCAGGCTATGGAAGGAGGATCCCTTGAGTGGAGAAGGTCAAGGCTGCCGTGAGCCATGGTAACACCACTGCCCCAGTCTGAGCAACGGAATGAGACCCTGTCTCAAAAACAAACAAAGTGGACCTCATCAGTGTCTCTGAGAGATAAAGAAGGCAAATTATGTGGATTAAAGCTGCTGTGAGAACTCCAAGAGAATGTGAGAAAGGGTCTTGTACAGCAAATGGTCAAATCACCCAGGAGGGTAAGCTTTGTTTTTATATGCATACACATCGTAAAAATAATATTGAATATTAGATTGTTCATCATTCTTCTTTTTTTCTCTTACTAGTTAATTTACAACACTTACACATACAAATATTATAATAAATAGTTATTTAGGTAGATATACAGTTTCATTTTAATAGTAGCTGTCTGCTAACACAAGTGTTTTTTCAGAGTTTCTGTTGTGTGTATGTAGGTGTGTTTGACAAGATGTTTACCCTATGAACACACCTTCAGTTGGACAACACTTTAGAATAAATAGCACATCCACGTCCATTTTCTTCTTCAATTCTTGGGAGAAAGAATGTCCCTTCTTCTTCTTTCTGATTGCTTGCCCCCTTGAAAAACTCCATTGTCTATTCACAAATAGTATAAAGGCCTTTTCAAGGCCTTCTTTTTCTTTTTAATTCTCTATTTACTAAAGACAGTGGTTAAGACTAGATAAAGAGATAGAGAAATATCTTAGCTGTTTAAATGCCACATCTTTTCAGGTTCTGTTCCATCTCTGAGATTGTGTGCTGTCCAATGAAAATACAATCTATAGAATGAAGAGAATACAAGAGGAAGACTTAACACTCTAAGTCAGCTGCTGTTCAAAATATAGTGACAAAATGGTCTGGAATTTCTAAGCAACTGCAGCTTTGCCCCATTTCCTCTGCTCTGCTTACGATGATTTTTTCCATCATAAAGAGATGAATCTGAAGTGCCAACAGTTACTTTTGGAGCAAGGAAAGGGTAGGATTGGGAACATTTTTTTCAAAGCCTAGTTTTATGAAACCACACTTTGTGTTTGTGTTCAGTAGTTGTTCTTCAGTGACTAGGTGTCCCTGGGCGACTTTTCCATGATATTTATATAGTGTGCCTTTAACTTTTTCAGAGGGCTTTTGCTTCTTTTATTCCATAGTTCCACATATCTTTGGGCACCTGGAGTGACTACACTCTACATTGTACGGCTCACACAAAAACTTTCTATTTTGGTAACATTTAAGATGTCCTTTGTATATTGTGGAAACATTTTGGCAATTTGGGCAAAGAAAAAGAAACCATTCACTAATATAATGTATTTGCAAATAGGTACAATATACTAGCTTTGCATAATGCTCCTAGGAATCAAAGGTTTAATTTACAGAATGAATGACTACATAATGCAGTCTTTAAATATGGAGAAAAAAACCTCTAAACCTGAAAAGTAACTTGCGCATCATTTTTTTTTCTTTTTTGCATAAATTCCTTTGGAGCTTTCATAAACTAATCTTTTTCCTCAAGGTAATTGTGTTTAAAAGAAACCCGCAAAAGACAAAATAATCGATCTGTATAAGTTTAAATGGAAACAACTTCTACCTGTTCAACATGGTGGGGGAAGATTGTAAATGCATGAATACGACTGAAGCATGTATTATGATTGGAAGGATGATGTTAACGGGGAGATTTCCTGATGTTCATGTGATTTACTTTTGAAGAACAATATATACATTAAATTATTCAATGGTTGATTGTAAGGGTTGATTTTGATTTGACATTTTTAGTTCACCAACTCAAAGTTTAGTATTAAATTTTAGCTATCACTAACTCAAATTTTAGAATTAAGTTGTAAAATAGACTTCTAAAATTATATGAAAATAAATGTTTTTTACTATAAAAATAATGTAATAATCAGTGTCTGATTCCTCCTGAAACCATATTATTTCCACAGGAGCTGATATGGTTTGGATGTTTTTTTCCCCTTGAAATGTGACCTCCAAAGTTGGAGGTGGGTCTCCTCGGAGGAGTCTGGGTCGTGGGGATGTATCAGTCATGAATAGTTTGATGCTGTCCTCATGGCAATCAGTGAGTTTTCACTCTATAAGTTCATATGAGATCTGCTTGTTTAAAAGAGCCTGACACCTCCTCCCTTTCTCTCTTGCTTCATCTCTTGCCGTATGATACATCAGCTCCCTCTTCACGTTCCACCATGGCTGAAACTCCCAGAGGCCTTCACCAGAAGCAGATGCCAGCACCATGCTTCCTGTATAGACTGCAGAACCATGGGCCAAAATAAATGTCTTTTCTTCATAAATAACCCAGTCGTAGGTATTTCTTTATAGTAACACAAAATGGACAAACATAGAAAACTGGTACTGACTGAGAAGTGAAACATTGCTATAAAGATATCTGAAGATGTGGAAGTACTTTGGAACAGGGTAACAGGAAGAGGCTAGAAGAGTTTGGAGGGCTCGGAAGATGACGGGAAGATGAGGGAAATTTTGGAACTTCTTAGGGACTGGTTAAATGGTTATAACAAAAATGCTAATAGAAATATGGACAGTGAAGACCAAGCTGAAGAGGTCTCAGATTGAAATGATGAATTTATTTGGAATGAAAGCAAAAGTCATCCTCTTCACTCTGTAGCAAAGAAGTGTGTGGGTGCATTGTGTCCCTGCCTAACGTATCTGTGGAATCATTTAGGATACCTAGCAGAAGAAATCTCTAAGCAGCGAAGTGTTAAAGAAGTACCCTGGCTGCTTCTAACAGTCAATGATAAGATGTGGGAGCAAAGAAATGACTTAAAGTTGGAGCTTATGATTAAAAAGGAAGCAGAACATAAGTTATCTTGCAGTAATGACTGAGGTATCACTCTATGAGCTCACATGAGATTTGGTTGTTTAAAAGAGCCTAGCACCTCCTCCCTCTCTCTCGATTCGCCTCTTGCCATGTAATATATTGTGTCAGCTTCCCTTCTCCCTTGTGTTGTGATTGTAAGCTCCCTGAGCCCCCCCAAGAAGCAGATGCCAACCCATGCTTCCTGGATACCCTGCCAAACCATAAGCCAAAATAAACCTCTTTTCTTCATAAAGTACCCAGTTTCAGGTATTCCTTTATAGCAATGCAAACAGATTAACACAGAAACCATGGCATGTATAAATACATACACACTTGCAGGCACCCCATTACACTGGCATATACATACTGTACACATATACACATAAACTTGCTTTAGAAATCAGTATCTAATTGTGCAAGAGGGAAAGAGTTTATATGATAACATTTAGTGTCTTAATTATGTCTGGTTTAAGCTAAAACTAAAATTTACATGACGAGGCTGAATATCTTTAGTTTATAGGAAGAAGACACATTTTTCTAATTTATATGAAGAAGATAAATTTACAATAATTAATAGCAATCAATTGTATCACACGTATTATGTGCCAGGCTCTGAACTAAGCATTTTAGATGTATACACTCATTTAATTATTTCAAGAACTGATGATATATGTTCTATCATCATCCCCATTTAATAGATGAGGAAATTAAAGCACAGACTTTAAAGGATTCAAACTGTGTTAAGCTTATCAAGCAATCCCCAACCTGAACTTCAGCCTCTCTCTATCCCATGAATTTTTATTTTTATAACACTTATACTTTAAAAATTTTTTTATGTATTTATGTGCATGTTTATTGCCTGTCTTCTTCTACAAAATATAATCCAAACATGTTTAATGAATTAATGAATTTAACAAGAATCAATCATTTACCTAACACTACATTAAGTACTGAGATAACATGTTGAATAAGATATATCTGTCTTCTGGGAGATCATTTTATAATAGAGGAGAAGCATAAGTAAAGAAGTAATAAAATCACAATATAATAAATGCTCAGAAAAAGTTCTACTGTAGAGGATGGAAAATTAATGTTGTTGAAGAGAAGAATATATCGATCAGGAAAGCATCTGGGAAGAGGATACACCATTTACAAAGCTATAGGAGCAATAACCAGTAAGAACGGTCAGTAATTGTATCCTTTGAAACATGGAGTAAATCTGGAGGGAATTTTGAAGAAGTGATACTGGAGAGAGAGGCTGGGAAAAGGTCTCAAAGGAGTTTATGTGCCATGCTAACAACATGATCAGAAACATCATTCCGGCTAGATTGTAGAAGACAAGTTAGTGAACAGTAGGCTTAGTAGGAGAAACATCAATGACCGGGACACCTTAGCTAGAGTAATGTTAAATGCTGTACAGATAACCCCAGACTTCATTGTTTCATCACAATAGAAGTTTCTTTTTTTCTCACAGAAAGTCCAAAATAGCTCTTTCTTATTGATGGGTGGATCTACGTAAGTCAGGAACTCAGATCTAGTCTACATTTCCCAGTCTTTCTTGTTTTGGCTTTGTTTTGCCTTGTTGTTCTTTTACTTAAATTTGGTCATCCTTTCTTTCATTTTGAATAAGGATCTTTTTGTAGACTACTAAATTCCATAGAGTGGCAGAATACAGTAGTGTGTCGGTGGCTCAAGCCTGTAATCCCAGCACTTTGGGAGGCCGAGACGGGCGGATCACGAGGTCAGGAGATCGAGACCATCCTGGCTAACATGGTGAAACCCCATCTCTACTAAAAAATACAAAAAACTAGCCGGGCGACATGGCGGGCGCCTGTAGTCCCAGCTGCTTGGGAGGCTGAGGCAGGAGAATGGCGTGAACCCAGGAGGCGGAGCTTGCAGTGAGCTGAGACCCGGCCACTGCACTCCAGCCTGGGCGGCAGAGCGAGACTCCGTCTCAAAAAAAAAAAAAAAAAAAAAAAAAAACACTTATTTTTAATTCCTAGCATGCAGAGATTAGAAGAATAAGAAAAAACAATAACACTTCCCAGATTCCCTTGCAGCTAAGGTTAAAGATATGACTTAGGTTTTGCACACTGGCATAAGTATCTAATTTAGAACTTAGTCACATGAAAAGGCAGGCAATATAAAATCCGTCTTACTGATACACCATATTACTGATATAGCTACTGGCAGAAGTACCTATTCTAGAGTACCTAGTTACAAGAACAGCTCCCTGGTTCAGCAAATTCTTGATCACAGCAGAGGCAGCAGCTCCCTGGGTACTCCATTTCTGTGAAATGGTTTGGGGAGTTGTTTCAGCATTTAGCCTCAAACTTATTTTCAACTCTCCCAGTGATTTATGAGCTACCATTATCTTTTAATAAATCACTTTCTGCTTTCATTAACTAGAGTGGATTCTGTTGTCTGTAACTAAAAACTTGGACCATTATGAATTGCATCAGCTATATCAGTCAAAATAATACCCAAGGCAGTTTTAAGTGAGCTAGCTGTGTGTTTGTGTGTGTGTGTGCAGTGTGTATGTGTGTGTGTGTGTGCAGGCGGTGAGCTGGCTCCACACAAGCTAGCTCATCTTATATATAAAAGGCTGTAAGGCAACAGCTCTATCTCTGAAGAGTAGTGCCTACAGAAACTCTCACCCCCTTCACTGTCCTCTGTTGTGGCTTTCAGATTTCTTTTTCAATTTTCTTTTCTTTTCCACTCAACTAATCCTTCCTGTGACTATCTCTTAACCCCAATTTTCTCTTAAATGTACCCAATAATAGCTGAGTAGACAGCATCAAGATTATGATGAACTACTATGTTCATTCCACCTAGCCCAGTCCCCTAGTTCTAGAGTATGGTTCTTATCAGGGAAGGAGTGGCATTCTAGAGTCAGACACTTGTTCTACCTCCCCATTCTTACCTTTTCATAAACAAGATGTTTGACTCTGATGTAATCAAATTCCCCGGTAAGTCTCAGTCAAGTTTCATTCTAAAATAGAAATTCATCTAACTTCAATACTCAAAAGCCATCATTAACATTTATTTGTGTGTTCACAGATAGATCTAAATAGAAAATAATGGATCTAAAATTTAGGCGTTCATGCATTTTTGGAGAGAGGGGTGAGTAAAGAGTATAAATAACATAGCAGGACCATTTTTACCCAACTTCCCTATCCTACTTGTACTTATTAGCCACTAAAGGCCCTGGAAAAATATCTCAAAAGTCTCACGTGCTTGTGTAACCCACATGATATCAGACTGTGTGAAAGAGGTAAACAGTAACACTTGGTCCACTGCCTCCCAGAATGACTGTTTAACGTGCCAAAAAGAAAGCTCATGACCTCCTTGTTTCTGCCCAGTCGAGTAGCTGTTTTTAGTTTGGGTTTTTTCCACCAAAGAGACCTTACAACACTGCTCCCATAGCCACAACATGCATAAAGAACACACACAAAGATTTCGGGGATAGAATGACAGAGAATTGTAGCATCACACAGCTCCAGCCAGCATTTGGCAGAGCATAATGGAGAAGAGTAAAACCTCCCATAGAATTCAGTTGATAAAGACTCGGTATTAAAGACCGCTTTGAGGCTGTGTATAATAAAATACCAGTGTAACAGGGAGCCTGCAATGCCTGGTGAGGTAGGACGTTAATCTGTTTTACTGAGCAGAGTACCAGCTGCTCCTCTGTTTAGGCAGAGGTTAAAAAAAAAAAAGAAAAGAAAGAAAGCTGTCTTGGAGCCGATCTTCTCTACTCTGTGCAGTTACATAGTTATGCAAATGTAAGGCATAAAGTCACTCCTAAGTGAACAAATCTTCCACTAGATTTAGCAGGTTTCGCCTAACTCTTGGTAATCAGATCCCCCAAAATGGGTGCACCAGTTTGCATAAGACACTCTTGGCAAATAAAGAAAGCAAAATTTCAACCACTTTCCTGAGATTGGAAACTAGGAAAAGCCATTTAAATTAGGAAAAACCCAGGGGAAGATAGCCCTGACTAAATTCTGCCGACACATAAGATCCCTAAGGAGAATTTGCTGTCTAGAGAAGAGAGAGAGTAAATATGGTTGACTTGGGCTCAGTGGAATTTCCTAAGGAGAGAAATTCCTTATTGTTCTAATTTATAACTGCAGAAACAGTGACAGAAAGCTATGATTTGGGGCTCAAATATGGAGTGCCAGCATAATTTGCCCAAGGGTCTGAACCATTTAATGTATTATCACTAGAGAACCAATAATTTTCAATAGTAACCCTACAGTAGCAAAGATGCAATGAACTGCTTATACCCATCTGGTATACTTCTTCCACTTGGCTTTCAGAAGCAGGGCTGACATGTAGTAGCCCCAGCCCAAGCCTTGAAGATCCAATGTCTTCTTCACCTTATTTGTACTTGTGTACAGACTTCTTAGTATTACATCATTGAAATGTGATGGTACAAGATAATGCTAACGACAAAGTAAAAATTGTAATACAGAACCTGGATCTGGTAGAAATTATAAAGGCAACTTTTGCAGTTATACCAGGTAATTATTTCAGAGATGTAGAGTGTGGTTAGGATTTAATAAACTTGGTGTGATGAACAGAACTTAAGGAAAACTCCAATGATTTGCACCTCCTGGTGTCTCTTTGTGTCCATGCCTTTATGTAACCTCCCCATCTTGAGTATATGTGGGACCTACGACTTGCTTCTGATCAATAGGATAAGGGAAAGGTGACAGAATGCCATTCTCATGATTATGTTATGTTACATAACGCTCAGTGTTAGCAGGCTAGAGAAAGGGATTCTCCTTGCTGGCTTAGCAAGTAAGCAGCCATGGTTGAGGAAGCCTACACAGCAAGAAACTGGAACTTCAAGTGTCCTCTAGAACCTAAGGGTGATCTCCAGATGACACTCAGCAAAACCTGCATCAGTCATACAGCTTCAAGAAGATGAATTCTGCCAATAAGCTGAAAGAGCTTCCAAACAGATTCTTCCCCAGTCAAGCCTTCAAATGGGAACACAACCCTTTGAACACCTTGATTGCAATTTTATAAAACCCTGAACACAGGACCTAGTTAAACCATGGTCAGACTCCTGACCCACAGATGTGAGACAAGAAATATGTGTTGTTTAAAGCCACTTAATTTGAAGTAATTTGTTACCTAGCAATAGAACATTTTTACAATATTACTCTTGATGAACCCCCACCAAGAATGGCCCTGACCTGGGAGGCTCCACCTCAGACAGGCAGATGACCCTTGCTGGGACCCAAATACATTTCCTGTGAAGAAACTAGGATCCTGGAGAAGGAACTTTCATCAGCATAATATTTTCTCAGATGTTTGTCTGAGAAAGTACTTTAAGCTTACTGCATAAAATGTAATTCTATAAGACATAAGGTGTCTGAGTGCTCTTTTTCATCAGCCCTCAAATCTCTAAGGAGCTCATTCTTGTCCCTTCCTTTAGAGGCAGCGGACACATAGCTACTGCAATTATAGAGGATAGAAATGAAAGTTTAAGTAAAAGAAAACATGTTGAAAGAGCAAAGGAGAAAACATTCACCTAATCCACATTGCTATTTCTTATAGTTATTTTCAGTTAAAAAATATTTAGCAGCAACCCTCATAATACTGGGTTGTGTATGAAGGAGACTTTAAGTGTGATGTGCTAGAAATCCTCCTCATATTTATAAGGGCTCAGGAATTCACTGGAAATATCATAGAAGTTTTTAGGGACATACTGGATACATAGCCTTTAGATATAATTTACATTTGATCAACTATGTATAGTTTTATCATTTTAATAATTTTTGTTGTTTATCACAAGAATTCATTTTTTTCTCCAGATACCCCAATGTTTACTTCATTAAAGATCTTTTCACATCTCAAGGGCTCTGAGTGGGCAACGGCCTCAGATCTCTGTCCGTCAACAAAAGGCACCCCACATCCTCATTGACTCCCTAAGCTTCTGAGGAAACTCAGAAAAGCCCTTCTCCCCAGTGTGTCTACCTTCCCCCTCCACAAGTTTAGGCTTTAAAGATAAAACAGTCCAACAAAGAGTAGACACAGTTTTCTTTTGGGACTCTGACCAGGTTAGCATTTGTTCCTGCCACAAAAAGGGGTCAAGACCTTCACAAGGCAAGGAGTTCAGAACACAGCACAAAATCTGATAACCTTCTCGAGTGTTTGGAAGAAGTGATGAGCAAGACTTCTCATATCTTCCAGATTCATGTGGTGAGAACATACGACAAATTAATATCAGCAAAATATCTTGCCACTGCATACTGGGTTAAATAACCTTTATATATAGATACCTTAAGTGGTGGCCGATACCGCACCATCAACATCAAGGATCTGGTATTCAGACTGACAAAACCAGGTAAGCAGTGACACCAACACAATACTGTTAGTTCTGCCTTAAAGTGTCATAAGTTAGGAATACTTCTGGGAAAAGAGAGTAAGACGATTGGTTTATTAGAAACCAACAGAAACAGGCAGGTAAACTCTTGGCACTGAAGAGTAATGGGAAAATAAAACATTTAGCGCTCACCTCCCCACCCCTTTACCAAGCTTCTACCTTTCTCCTGTATTACTGTCCAGCCTTTGACCTCTTACGCTGACTCCCAGGTATAATCATTGCCTTTGGGACTTGGCTTAATAACTGTACCTACTGCCCAATCCTTGAGGGGTGAGAAGTCCTCGAGTTTATTGTTATTAGCATGATGACTTTCTGTTTCTCCAAGATGGATCTTTGAATTTTTTTCTCGATTAATTTTTGCTCCAAAGGAAACATTATTTTACAAGGTGATTCAATTCTACTAGACTGTACAGATTTTATGGCTTTACTGGATTAAATAGGCCTTATGGGCTTACCTTGGGAACCCAGACACCAACATTTCTGTGGGGAAAATTCATTTCAAGTTCTAAACTACCAGCTCCACAAAAAGCTCATGAGTAAACCAGTTACACACTTCTTAATTTTTAATTTTTTTTTTTTTTGCCTTGCATCTGCCCGTGAGAGAAGCAGCCATACTGGAACAAGCTGCATTCTTTTAACTAACTTCTTTTATCAGTCAGAATGCTTTTGTCTGTAAGTAACAGAAGACCCTGCTAAATGCAGCTTAAACAATAAGAGTGTTTATTATGACATTCAGCAAGAAGTCCAGAGAGAAGCAGATCAAAGAATTGGCTCAGCAGCCGAACAATGCCTTAAAGTACCTAAGCTATTTCTAACCTCCCTGCTTGGCAAGGCTCTGCGTGTCTTCAATCTTCCTCATCCCCAACCCCTACGCAGTAGGAACTCTATGCATCACATCCTCATAACAGCATCCAAAGGCAGGAAATGAAAGAGATGGAAGTGTTTTCTCCTCATGCATATTTCTTTTATTAGGAAGACACCTTTCCCAGGAGTCCTGCAATCAACTTTCTCTCAGCTCCTATTGGCCAGACCTCAGTCAAAGGCCAACCCCAAATGAATCCCTGATGAAAGCAGAATGAGGTTGTGACATATATCCTTCATGTTTCGTACCCTGTGCTGGGAGTAGGGCACATCTTTGCTTAGCACATTTTCCCCAAACTTGAACAAAATGAGGGTTCAGTTAGGAAGTAAGAAGATGGGGCTTGTTGTTGGTAGGTAACAAATAGCACATGTCATGGTGCAATGTTACCCCTTTACATTTCCTTTTGCTTAAGAGGTTTACTCTAGACTGCTAACATATGGCACTGGGCTGCAAAGATGAGGCTTTAATGGGATACAAAACACATTAACAACATGCACGCTAAATTACAATGCTATGGTTGTGCTGCAAACGTAATGTTGTGAAATTCTATTCCTGATTAGAAAGTATAAATTGTGCAATGCTATTTGGATGTTAGAGTGATTCATTGAGCTTAAAGATATAAAGCATAGAAAGCTCCCTAGTACTAGCAATACTCACTTTTAATTGACCTATGTCCAATGAACCAAAAGATAATCCATGTGGAATTCTCAAATAAATGAGAATGTTGGTTAATATGCCACTTACTATACATTGAAATCATGGCAGGTTTTCAATGATTAGTGACACAGAAAATATTTGTCCAGGGACTGTTAGCAGTAGTTTTTTCCAAAGCAATATCCCCTGAATTAGAGCCAAGTACAACCAACAACACAATCACCAAGGATCCTCTTCTCCCGTAATAAGGCCAGAGGTTCTGTTTAATAAAAATTATGACTCCTTTTGTAAAAATTCTACTCCCTATCACAAGGTTATGTAAAAATAATTCACGGCTTAGAAAACATACCTTAAGTCAATTCCTTTGTCTCAACAAGATTTTGCAACTCCATAGACCCTACAGAAGAGAGCTGTGTTCCAATAGCAACCCAATTCCAGTGCAGTAGTCAGACAGAGGCAAGGTTAGAGCCAAACTCAATTATATATGTCTGCAACAAAGTTGCAACATTTCAATACATAGAACGTGGAAGTCAAAGGTCTACTAAAACGTTTCCTAGGAATACAATGGTGCATGGAAGAGAGGGTGGCCCTTCTAAAACCATACTGCTATTTAGAACTTTATGACAAGATCTTGGTCTGAGAGAGGTCATGTCCTCTCTCCCCTGGGCTGCAAAGGTGAAACTTTAATGCATACAGAACACATTAACAAAATGTACGCTAAATGTTCTCTCTCCTCTAACTTTGAAATGTCATGGAGTAATGCTAACCGCCTGTCATTAGGATTTTCTTTGACTTACCGCTCTTCCTAGATGGGGCCAAGAGGAATGAAGGCTGGAATCCTCAAAACTCTGTGTTGAATTTCAATAGTGTCTTTCTTCCTAAACTTTAGTTGGAGAGTGAGGATCAAAGGATTGTCTAAAAAGGCAGAGTCTTCTCACTACACAGGGTTTAAATGTATGTCTGAAAGTGAAGAAAGCAATTCTTAAAGAACTTATAATGTTGCTTTTTTCTTTTTGCACAAAACCAAAGGAAAAAAAGACAGTAAAGAGAAATACTCAGAACACACTTAAAAAGAAAAGAAATACTTAATTGCAGTGAAAATTGTCTTCAATGGCAAGTAAAGCAAACTTAAAATTAGAAATTAAATAAACAATATTGAGGTGGCCTAAACCTATCCATATCATGTCAATTTGAACCCCTGATGTATTGTTTGCAATGAACATTCTAACACTGCATTGCCCTAGCAAACTTGAATTATGATCTTAATCAATTAATCAATATTTACTTATTGAATGTTCAGCACTAGACTTCTTTGTTAAGAGTTAGAGAGACTATAAAATGCAAAGCCTCTTTCAAGGAGTTTACACTATTGTTGAGAAGATGACTATTATACTTAAAACAGTAGGGCACAAATGCAGGTGCCATATAAATTAAATGCCAAAATTGCATGCAGTCTAAAACATACACACGTTTATACATTTGTAGAATTTTGTTTTCATCTACCTTCCTCTTTTGACTCTCAGTACATGCAATTCCTTCCCATGACCTTAACAATTCATCTTTTTAATGTGAGTAAATTGCCAAGCCTAATGTGCTGCAGATTTTGTCTAAAGCTGGAGCTAGTGACGTTCTCTGACTCCCTTCGTAAAGTCCAAAATAAAACTAAGCCAAAGTACTCCCAAACTTTTTATACTGTGAATACTTTCTGTTTGCTTTAGAATTGTTTGGAATTACTCCTACGGAAAAAGAAAAAAAAAAAAACAGACTTTAGTGAAGCTGAAGAATTAATTGGGCTTTCTGCAGTTCTGTCAATACATAAGAAAGCTTCTGTCTATCCAGATCCTGTCAGAAAATAACAAAAGGTTTTCACTGATGTGCAAAGCAAGAGTTCATTTAATTTTTCGGAATTCTATTTTTCAACTCTGTATTCATTAGTTGAGTTTGTCTTCTTTGTCCTTAATAATGTTGTCTTATGTGCTGCAAGCTTTATATTTTAAAAACATATATAATTAATTACAAAATTAAATAAATATTTGTGCTTAATTGGAGGATGGAGAGAAGTGGCTTGTTATGATACTGCAAAAAGAAAAACAAATAACTATGATCTTCAAATATCCAGGAAAACAATACATGTTTAAAAAGCAAAGTATCTAGCTATAATTATTTTCTTTTCCATCCAATAATTAACCAGCTAACTAAATATAGCTTTTACTAAATCAATTTTACATCATACATAAACTTTAATGTGAAAATCTTACCAAACAAAAATCTTCTACTGAGAACCTGTTCAAAATATTGTCAAAAGATTTTCTTTCTGAAACTGAGAAATTTGAATTAGAGATGCTATGTAACAATGAAATGTTAATGAGTCCATTTTGCCATTGATAGACAAATACGTAGAAAATGGTTTTAATCTCATAGAAAGAAAATGGTCTTTGTATCTCTTATTTCTTCCCATCTTATTGTGAAATAATATTTTATGAGACTAATTGTTCAACAATTGCTATCTTATCTATGAAAGGAAATTGCTTTTTTTTTTTTTTAAAAAGTAGGCCAAATAAAATAGGCCAACTTGTTTATGAAGCAAAGTATTTTAATCCACTTACTCATAGTTCTTGGCTTTTGACAAGAAGTCTCTGACATCTGAAATGGAAATATTCACTGTATAATTACACAACTTTTAACATGTATATATATATATATTCATGCTAAAAATTTTAGATGAGCTTATTTGAATAGTGTAGGCCATCCATTAAAATTGAGAAACTTACTCAATTGGATTTGTTATTCCTAAACATAACCTCATATGACATTGGAACTGTTTCCTGCCAAGCATTGGTATATAGTTTTAAAGTTACAAAATGTTTTCTTCTGCCCACTAATTCTAAACAAGTCTCCAGTAGAACAAAGGTAACTTATACACTGCATTATGTTCACTAAAAACTCAATTATAAAGAGATTACAGTGTACGGTTGATAAATGATGTAATTTTATGAGCAATTTTTAATGCTACACTTTAAGATAACAAAGAAAAATTTTTAAAATGTTAGTTTGAGGAGTAGGAATTTTCAGATGAATTGAAGTTTTTCTATATAAAAACTACGTAGCCCAGTGTTTTCATTTTGAACTTTCTTGTAGGCCTCAAAAGACTAAAAATGGTTTCCTAAGAGGACTATATTTTTAGTCATCAAAATCTTATCATCATTACTGAGACATATTTATATTGGGACATGTAATTAACATTTAATGTAGTATAACAAATCCCATAGTCTGAATGCTTTATTCATTTATTTCTTACCATTATTTGGGTAACTATAGCTATCAAAATATTATAAAATAATGTATGTAATCATCAATTGTAATCAATAAATAATCAATAATCAATTATGATGGATAATAAGCAACTGCTATCATATCAATGGCTTAAAATACCAACATTATTTTGTTTCCATTTACAAATATGTAGGGTGGTTGCAGATCCTCTAATTTCAGCTGGGCTTCCAGGCAGGACTCGGCTAGGCTCGGCTAAACTCCAGGCCTGGGACTGGGTTCAAATCTGTTGCACCTGTCTTCATCACTCTGGGATTAGAGGTTACTCAAGCATATTTTTCTCATGGAGCAGAAACACAAGAACTCAAGCCTAGTCACATTGGCACGTTGAAACTCCTGTTCATTCTCTGGCCATTCACGTTGGCTAGAACAGGTCACATGGCCAAGCCCAACATCAATAAAGTGGAGAAATACATTTCATCTACCTTAGTAAGAAGGAGATAATACAAAATCACTTTGCAAAGGGGTGTGCAATTCTATAACAAGACAAGAATGAAGAATTGGGGACAATAATATTCTACAATATTTTTGCAATACATCATAGTAGACATTTTTAACTTTTACCTTCATAAATATATTTGCACACTTTGAGGAATAAGCTCATGATAATTAAGGTAAAATAATCTACTTGTAATAATAATTTAAAAATGAAAATTTAGCCAAAATTTATGCCAGTTTATATTAAGAGTTTAGGTTAAATATACATTTAACAATTAATTGGATTCTTAACATATGAGTGCATTTAAATTACATCTCCCAGAACAAACCAAATGAATATGACAACATCATTTGAAAAATTATTTAATGATGACACTGTTTGAATAATGTACCTTTTCCTCTTGATGATTGGAAATCACATTTTTGGTAGCATACCTGAGGGCAAAGAGCAGGCAGTAATGGAAATCTAACATTTTTCTTACATGTAAACAAAAAATATTTTCTAATATGATTTATATGATGTTCTACCATAAAATTGTGTTACGTAGTAGATCTAATTTCAGTAGAAACTCAAGTACGCTGGAGTGTAAAGTGTATGACTATTTCAGCACATCACCAAGTGCAGCACTTCTCTGAGCACCCACCTCCAGGGCTAACTGAGAACTATAAATAATCCATTTGATTCTTGACACTACTGCCCAGAGCGGTGAGAAATGAAAAGGCTGTTACACCGTTTTTTATTCTGATTTTGTCTTTGTTTTTGGTGCCTGTTTTTAGTACATGAATTTTTAAACGTTGAAATGTGTTATTTAAGAATCACCCTAAGTCATATTAAAGTATAATGGCTAAAAGAAAAACCAAAGATCTTTTGTAGTACTTCTCTACTTAAAAATCTTCAGTGTTCCCAAGTTACCTACAGAAAGTACTTTTCAGCCATCTAGCTTTCTAACTTTATCAACCCTATTCTCCTATCCTCCAGCCAAATTAGGCCATTCCCTGTTGCTAAAACTTGTCCAAGGCTATCCCACCATTTTAATTTTTTTCTGGCTGTTCCCTCTAAAAGAAACTTCCTTGCCTATTATCCACAGCCCTGCTGACCTCCAAACATTTGCTCCTATCAAGAACTCAGATACGACTTTCCTCACAAACTTTTTCTGATAACCCCAAGACTGTGAGTTCCCATTGCCTCACCCCATCCCTACTTCTGGTGGTACTTAAAAGAGTCTACCTTCTGTGTAATTTCTCAATAGTCATTTATGGAGTACCTGCCACGTGTCAGGAGCCTGTTCCTGCTCTTTATAAGCTCAGTCTATTTTGCATGTTTGCTCTATTGTAACAAAGCATAAGCTCCCTGGGATCAAAGACTGTCTTATTTATTTTCTCTTCTCTATGAGGAGCTAACATATTCACTTACACACAGTAGGAGCTCAATAAATATTTACATGAAGAAATAGTAATAGAAAAGTCTCAGTAAATTTTATTTGTTTGGTCGATGACTTCTCACAAAATGATTTAAAATGTGACTTTAGACTTCAGCAAAAACACCTGGATCATAGACACTCAATAAACTGTTGCAGGGTCATTAGAGGTAATTGGATCTATTTGAGCCAGAAAAAGACTGTGTTGTTTGCCTCGAGGCATTTAAAATTAAAGCTAGAACCTTATTTTTATGAAATAGTTTGAGTGTGGGTCTGCATAACAGGTGCAACTTCTCAAGACTATTATAGCTCTATAGTAAGAATTTACATTATTCAAACAGTAAACAATAAACTGAAAAAAATGATATACTCTAACCTTTAACACTTTATTTATATAATTAGACATCTCCAAATTAATTAACTAATTTAACTTGTATAAAATAATAAAGCTGCTAAAATTTTGTATTTTTAATGTTTTTCTCCTCTTTGATCTTTTTGCTATCTTCCTTAAGTACAATTTTATATGCCACTAATTGCTCAAAAACATAAAGTAGTCCATTATTTCTTTATAGGCTGAGAATTTAAAGCTAGCATAGACTGGAAATCATTGAGTTTTATCTGCTAATTTTACTCAGCATCAACTGAGACCCATAAAAGTCATTAGTGAGGCCTCAGAACCTATCAGAAGTTAAACTGTGACTGGAACCCAGGTCTCCTGACATAACATTCTTTCTGCTTCACCATCCTATACATTTTTAAACTCTCGTTTTTCAAGATCTCTACGATGATATTTCATTATTAACATTACTTAAACTTTTTCCTAACTCTCCTTCCCAAACAAATCTTCACTCAGGATGACTACCTTCTATCATACTTACTTTTGTCACGAAGAGTCTTTCCTTAAATTCCCTTCTGCCCAAACTCAAAGACTGTCTGCCTTTGTGAAACAGACTCTGTTTTGCCAACTCACAATGGTATTCCCAGTTTTTTAAAAAAGGAATCTGTATTACATGTACAAGACTCTGACAGCTAAGGTGCTAGATGGAAAGACTGTTCTCAAGAAGTTTAAAATATAGTTGGGGAGATTAAGCATGTTCACATAAATTGGGCAAAAGATTGAGTGTTGTAAGAGGGACACAATAGGCAATGGAATCACAAAAAAGAGAAAGATTTAGTTAAGGACATCAAATAAGGCTTAATATATCAATGGTATCTGCATTTAAAGATGATAAAAATTCTAGAAAGAAGAAAAGACGATCGAAGACAAAAACATTGCACAGAGACATGAGTGGGAAACTGCAGATGGAAAGCAGCAAATATCAAAATTGGCAACGCAATAGAGTTTGTAAGCGATGTAGTAGACTTGGTCATAAAAAGTATTAATTTCCAAGAAAAGCTGCTCGGGCTTCATTTTCTAAGCAATGTGAACTTATTGAGAGTATTTGAGCAAGGCAATTTTCTGATCAGAGTTCTGCTTCGGAAGAATAAGCCAGATGGAGTCTATAGAACGAATGAAAAAGGACATAGCTCATGCCAAATAGGCTAGTTGGGAAAGGAATGCTATAGTGGAAGGAAGAGTTCATGAGGGCCTGGAGTAGAGTTGGAAGTGGAAAAGAAAATATGGGGTCAAACGTGCACCAACACTAGAATAGAGTCAGTAGGAATTGATACCTGTGGATATGGGGAACAGAGAGTAGAGAAACAGTTAAGAGGGGTGGCTATAAAAAGAGAAAGAAGAAACAGAAGGACAAGGAAGTATTTAAGGGAAAATTCTTACAATCTTTTTGAAGCATACTGAGTTCTAAATTGAATTCACAGCATGTGTACTATAATATGTACCACAAATCAACATGCATATGTATTTATTTATTTATTGTTAAGATAAGGTTTCACTCTGTCACCCAGGCTGAAGTCCAGTGGCATGGTCATGGCTCACTGCAGCCTTGACTTTCTGGGCTCAAGTCAACCTCCAGCCTCAGCCTCCTGAGTAGCTGGATCTACAGGCACATGCCACCATGCATGGCTATTTTTTAATTTTTTTAATTTTTAATTTTTGAGACAGGGTCTCACTCTGTTGCCCAGTTTGGAGTACAGAGGTACAATCTTGGCTCACTGAAACCTCCACCTCCCAGGTTCAAGTGATTCTAATGCCTCAACCTCCCAAGTAGCTGGGATTACAGGCATATGCCACCATGCCTGGCTAATTTTCGTATTTTTAGAAGAGACAGGGTTTCACCATGTTGGCCAGGCTGGTGTTGAACTGCTGACCTCAAGTGATCCACCTGCCTCATTCTCTGAAAGTGCTGGGATTACTGGCATGAACAACCGCATCTGGCCATTTTTAATTTTTTGTAGAGACGGGGTCTTGCTATGTTGCCCAGGCTGGACTCAAACTCCTAGCCTCAAGCAATTCCCCTGCCTTAGCCTCCCCAACTGCTGGAATCACAGGCATGAGCCACTGGACCTGGCCCCAACATGTATATTTAGATATAGTAGCAATTTAATGCTCACTTACATGCTGACATACATTAAGTCAACTATTTCCATCTTGATGCTTCAATGATACCAGATACTCTTGAGGGAGGGAAAAAAAAGGAGTAGGGGAAGGAGTTGGGATGTAGAAAACACCTATTATAGTCCACATTCAGGCACTACAATTGCTACTATTTCCATTTTACAGATAAGGAAGCTAAAACCTAAAAATATTACATTGCTGGAGATAATAACAGTGTGTCCCCAGTCTTACTGACTTCTGAATTTATGAACTTTTTTTTACCTTCTATCAATGCGTAGAGAATTTTTTTTACCTTCTATCAATTTGTACAGACTCAGAGAAGCAGATTTTAGCTAAATATAAGGGAAAAAATAACTTTCAACAATTTCAGCTGTGAAATTCAGGAAAAGAACTGAAACAGGGAAGTTTTAATGTGCTTAAGAAGGTATGCAATCTGTAAGCAAAGAAAATCACAAAAGTCTTTATCCTGAATTATCTCAAGATAACAAATGATAATGTGACAATGATATGTAGAAGCAAACATAAATATTATAGCTTTTTCTTCTTCTTTGTGCTGGTGAACAGTTTTTAAATAGTTGCTTTTTGCTTTTTTCAGACTCAACTAGATTTTTTTTCACAATTTTGTTTGAATTTCATGTATGTATGTGGGAGCATCTGTTGTAGTTAAAACTATATGTTTTTCTTAAATGTAAAAGCAATGATCAATTCAGGAATTAACTTCTAATGAAGATTTCAGAAAATAATTTGTCAAAGATTTCTACCTGTTTCTCCATGAATCTCTAATTTCTTTCTTTTTTTTTGAGATGGAGATATCTTAATTTCACAGATTATTAGTGGAATGAATAAATGAAAACATGTTCTATCAAGACATAAGAATGTGAGAAGTGAAAGCTTTTTTTTGACATTAGGAATCCAAGCTTCATTGCACTTGCATGCACCAATTCTCTCTGAGCTAGTTACGAAATATAATGTAAACTAACATTTCAACTTTAAAGCCGAAGTATTAATTCAGGTCTCATCTTTTTGCATAACTACATCCCATTTGTGAAGAATACTCTTTCACAAATAGGCAGACCAACCTGAGTACAAACGATCCAATGAATGGTCCTGCTAAAATCTGGACAAAATAAAAAAAGGAAAACAACAAAATCGAAAAAGAAATTCTACTATTGCCTTCTCGTTAAAGTTGTTTGCTTGATTTGCCTTTCGTAAATGAAAGGGTGGGTGGGGTTTTGTAAAAGAATTAATGTTCATTTATTTTTATTATTATGTATGGAAAAACATGCAAAGTGAGTGTGATTTCCACATGGTGTTCATTAACTGTATGTAGATCAGGTCCAAATTGTGATAGCTTGAAATATAGAAACAACTTAGTCCAAGATACAAAGGGTATCTGGTGCAAAATGAAGTATTTTGGTCAATAATCAAGTGCATTTCAATAGCTAATGTCCTTGCAAAAACCCACAACAAGGTGGGAGGAGGTAGCAAGATTAGAAGGATTGAGAAATAAATTAGAGGGCCGGGCGCAGTGGCTCACATTCTAAATCCCAGCACTTTGCGAGGTCAAGGTGGGCGGATCACCTGAGATCAGGAGTTCAAGACCAGCCTGGCCAACATGGTGAAACCACGTCTCTACTAAAAACATACAAAAATTAAGTGGGCATGGTGTTGGGCACCTGTAGTCCCAGCTACTCGGGAGGCTGAGCTATCAGAATCGTTTGAACCTGGGAGGGGGAAGTTGCAGTGAGCTGAGACCACCACTGCACTCCAGCCTGGGTAACCGAATGAGACTCCGTCAAAAAAAAAAAAAAAAAAAAAAAAAAAAATGGAAATAAAAAGAAAAGAAAAAAAGAAATTAGAGATTCATGGAGAAACAGGTAGAAATCTTTGGCCAACATTTAGTCCAAGAATAGATCTTAAACACTGTAAGAGTTCACCAGATTGTTTTTTGAGGAAACCTATGTTTAAAGTAAGACTTATTCACCTGGTTCCTGAAGTTTATCACCACAACAGCTCAGGCTGGGCAGACTGGTGATTGGTGATGGGAAATTCTGGATCTTACATCTTCATAGATTTCTCTTACCTTGCAGCAGAGTTCATAGCACATAGGATCAAGTCCAAAGACCTTGAAGGACTGGATCTAATGTAGCCAGCTGGCTCTGGAGGACATCTAGAGGACAGGACAGAAACTTATGCCATAATCAGTAAGTGTCACGGTCTGCATCAGGAAAGACTGATATGTCTACATGTGAGATAAATGCTGTCCAACAGAATATCCCTATTTTTCAATGGGAGAAACTGAGGCTGATAGAGTCTAAGAAATCTTCCCAATGCAATCTTGCATTCAGACTCCAGAGTTCACAAACTTTTCACTGTATCAAGAAGTTGTGATATTCCCCAGGCAGGTCAAAGACTTTTTTTTAAAAAAAACGTGTTCATAATAGGATTCATCTTTAAATTTCTAATTTGGTCTACTCTTAGGGTGACTATATGTATCATAATATTAGCCTCTGATTTTCGGCTATCTCTTAAACTTTATTTTAGTTCCTCTTGATACCTCTGCCTAAAAGTAGGCAAAATAGTTTTAACAGCAACACAACTTTTCCCTGACTACTTTTTTCTCATAAAATCTCAGCAATCATTTAATTTGTATAAATTCTAATTCTCCTTGACCAAGTCTTCAAAAGAAAAAAATCAATTTGGCAAACTATTTACATTTTGAAATTGACAACAATACAAAAATACAAAGTCAGACACACACACAAAGACAAACATGAAAGACACCTCAGACATTAGGCAACTGCAGAATAAAGAGATTTAAATAATAAGCAATTATTTAAAATATTTTCAAAAGACCATGATACTAGGTTAAATATTGCTACACAAATGAAAGACAGGTCTGATGAGACACTTTGAACTTGGATAGCTTTCTTCTGACCATTTCTAAATACACATATCAAAATTAGGAAGGGTCCATTTGGTGTGAAACAATCTGATCAATTGCGATTAGAGCATACTGTTCAGCAAAATGTCCTGCTTTGCCTTTAAGTTATTAACATGAACACACACACACACACACACACACACACACACAGAAATACATACAGAAATGTCAAATATGAATCACCTTTTTAATATGAAAACAATCACTCAAAATCTTTTGTGCATGTGATTCTATACATTTGTGTAACTGAGAGAATGCTGTACTAGGTATCTGCAGCCATCGATTCGAAGCTCAAATTTACTACTTATTAAGAGGATGACTGGAGAAGTTAGTGATACTCCTGTGCCTCAGTTTTCTTATCTATAAAATAAAGGAGTTGGCCTGGATGGCTTCTGCAGTCATGTCCAGCTGTATAATTACACATGATTCTGCAACAACTGGGACGAGAAAATCTACGTGGCTGTATTGAATTGCCTTTGTCCTTGGTCCTGAACAGCTTTGGACTTTCGGACTGATTCATTATGGCCAGGAAGAAACACTTCCATTTCAGTTTCTAAGATAATCATGGCCAAGGTTAACCCTTTCAGATTAAATGTTAAGTTTCTTATTTTTCTTAGGCCTCTATATTTGTTAGCCCAGGACTTTCTTGTAATTGGATGTTATTCTTTTGATTAATTCTGTATTTGCTTGAGGAAAGTGCCTATTCTTAGCCCCTAGATTATTTCTACCATGTGCACTTCCCGCCTATCTATGCTTTTTCTTGTGGTTTTATGTCCTTTCCTTGCACCTAAGTAGTACCTTACTTTAGCTGATAATTTTCTTTAATTTTCTTTGTCTGGTCTTACACTTCAAAATTCACCAATTGCCTCCCAATAATAACAGAATGATGCACTTGTAGTTCTATTTCTGATTCAAGCTAGAAACATGTTGTGTCAAATATAGCCAATCCTCTTGTTATTGCATATTCTTGTTCCTAAATATCTATAATTTTCCCCAAAATAATGTGAATTAGAATTTCCCTTATAAAATATGTTCAAAAGTTTTAATTATCAAGATGAACAAGAATAGACAGGCTCCACTTATATAACTTAAAGATATGTCATCTGCCATAACTCAAAATTAGAAAAGTATAGTCAGATAACTGCTGCAGATGTACAAGTCCTGTAGGTAAAACGTAAATTCAGGTATAAAGTGACTAAATTCAAAGGTTCAGATGGCTGAACCAGGTGGTAATTAATGAATTTGTTTTTTGCACTTAAAAAAAAAAACATATTGGTATCTTAAATGTTTTAATCGGTAAAAGGAATATAAAAATGAGAAAAATACTTTATATATTTTTTCTCTTTTTTGGTATATCATCTAGAGGTTTTCTCCAGCCCTGAAAGAAAAGGGGTGGCTGGAAGAGTAAGTCCTTAGAGCATAAGTTTTAAATAGGAACTAATTATCATAACTAAAAGTCTCTGGTATCTCCACTGATTCATTCTAAATAACTCTACATTTAATTTATTTCATAATGTCTAAAATAGAGTTCCAAGTTGCTGACACTAAACAAGGACCTAGCAAGAGAATAGAGGATAAGAAACTGGCTCTTTCAGGGAATGCTTACATTAACAAAACCATACAATGAGCACAGAGGCACCAATCATTGCCACAATACGATTGTGCCATTATGTTTCTACTTTCCACACACACTTCAGAAGAAGTAGTTTTAGTTCTTTCCTAAGGTCTTTTACCCTTCAAGGCTTTTCTTCAGGAGTCTAGAGGTACAAAAAAAAAGGAACATTAACATCCTCAAGAAAGATTTCTCCAGTCTCCCAAATGAATACATCATGAAGGCTTAAATACATCAATAGTTAAGTCTATAAAAGTTGTCCCAAATGTTAGTGCTTGTATAGAATCTAGTGGATATCTAAATATTTCTACTTGCTATATGAGAAAGTGAAGGCAGATAAACTTTCTTGGACAGCTTTTGAAAGTGATATAAACAGTCAAAACCATTTCCAGCGGGGTGCTGTGGCTCACGCCTGTAATCCCAGCACTTCTGGAGGCCAAGGTGGGCGGATCAACTGAGGTCAGGTGGTCGAGACCAGCCTGACCAACATGGTGAAACCCCGTCTCTACTAAAAATACAAAATTAACCAGGCATGGTGGCACATACCTGTAATCCCAGCTACTAGGGAGGCTGAGGCAGGAGAATCGCTTGAACCCGGGAGGCAGAGGTTGCAGTGAGCCGAGATTACACCATTGCACTCCAGCCTGGGCGACAAGAATGAAACTCCATCTCAAAAAAAAAAAAAAAATTATTCCCCCCCACAAGTAATCTTTAAAAAAACTACTGATTTTGTAATTTACGTTTGCATTGTATAATTCATGGTTATTTTGATTAGCTAATAGTTTGCAATGTATTAAATTTAACATATGAAGTTGTGATTCTTTACTATGTATATGTAGCTTATTGCATATTGAGTTCTTTCTAATAATTACTGTGATTAATAAGTATATCTATACCCATACTGTACCCTTCAGCATAAAATTGCAGGATCATACATTTTTCTAGAGTTTTATGGCTGTTAGATGTGAATTTTTTATTTACTAAAAAATATTTACTCAGAGTCTGGTATATGCTGGTGCCAGTGATAAAGCAATGAACAAATCCTGGTTTTAACGCTTATTACTGAGAAATAATATCCATACTTCATTGGAAATGGTTATTTTTTTCTTTAATATGGTATGTAAAAATGTTCTGCGGTGAAACATAGTGACTTTTTGTAGTTTAATTATGGTAAGGCAATTTCAAAAATAGACAATCCATTACTAATGCTAAACATTCTCATGACCAATTACCTTCATATCATCTTGTCAGTTAGTTGCATTGAAAATCCAGTTTCCTCATTACTAATAATGCTTTAATTTTATTGCTCTAATTTTATGCATGATGACAATGGAAAATTTTACATAAATTGTTGAATCTTACAGTTCCACAAGATGGTTCATCTTTCTATTCTACTGTGGCTGGATTGTTCGTTTAGCTCATCTCCTTCTACTGTAGTCTCTTGTCCCCCTGACATTTGCTATTACTTTTTTCCACCCTCTCCCCTATAACAAACTTTCCTGCCAAACCCAATTCCAGAGTCCCTTTGTGCCATCCTGAAAAAAAACCCACACACTTTGTGAAATATACTTTAACAGCATGCCCTTGCTGCTTACATAAAGACACTCTGTATGTAGAATAGTGCTGCATTTTTCTGTGATATATTGCCATATTGTAACATCATTGATAAGGGTCTACACTCTGTTATAGTGTTCCATCTTTTTCACATAAAGCATCTAATATTAAATTTCTCTGTGAGAACATCAACTAGAAAAATGTTCATTATTATAAACTGGGGATTTTCCTATTATTAAGCACTGAGAGTTCTACTATCAACTACATTTTTTCTTGACAGGCCAGAAGCCAATCTTACCTTAATGAAACCTCAAGTCTTTACAATTTGGGGAGCTGTGTTTGAGAAAATAAAACTTCAAAATTATGAATACAAAATTAGGTATAAGGCTGTGAAAGAGCCTCATCAAAGTTCAGAGCTCTGAAGCTTAAGCTTTATTAGCTACACGGTGTATTCACTTCTGCTTAGAACTAAGTTTTATGCTACTATTTTCCCCCCTCACCACAGTACACTTCTCAGTACCCTCTTGTTCTTACACAATTGGGATCTTATTGGTTGGTTGACTGCAATTTTTGAAAAACATGGAAATTATAAAATATTACATACACACAAATAAGAATAGCCTTTAAACTTAAAACATAAATGTACATTTATTTGTCAATCTTTTGGTTGATATTCAAGTCTTTTTTCTTCAGATACGAAATTAATTGGAAGTTATTTCATAGATATTTTTCTGCTTAATTTCCCCTTCTTGATCTTTTACAATTTGATTTTTCTTTCTTAATTTTGGACTAATGGTCTTGCATTCCCTCCCTATGCCTTTATTACAAGCCACCTCAAAATTACTTAAAATACATGGGTTAATGACTACCTTATGACTATTTACACATAGATTCTCTATTTTGAAGATTACTGAGGAAAATGTTGGAATGCATGGCTGATTATCTTGGACCTTTCTGAACTGCTTCATTTTGTCATATTTGGCATATGCTATATAAATAAAATTTAACTTCACCCTACTTAAAACATATGACAAGGTTTTTATTTTAAATACGTGTGGACTGTCTACATTGCTTCAACTTTCTAAAATCCTAAATAGGTGATAACTGAATATGTCTAAGGTATCATTTCTTATATACATGGATTATTTTAGTATACTAAAAAATAATAAAGGTGATAGATGTCTAGGTTTTTAAAAAATAATCAGGTAAAAGCAGAAATGAGTCAATATTTCAACATAACATTTGTGTTGTAGTTAGCATATGCTTTTAAATTTGCATAGGAACAAACTGTGGAAATATTAATAGCCACTGCCAGTCTGTTTTTTCACACAACAATGAACAGAATATAGAAATTGGTACTTTCATATGACCTTGTGGTACGGAGGTTTAAGAACCAACATTAGTGCACAGATGTGTACTATCCTTTGAAATCTGTATCTGAGCTTCTAGGCTTAGTTTTAGCATCAAGTACAACAAAAATAGTTGTTACTTTCATCTGTGCAGCATAACAGAAGAATTTTAATCAAAGTAAGACACATATTCTGAAAGAAATCACTGTTTACCCTTCCACGAAAAAACTAAATTTTGATACCTTACTTCAAATTTCAGGTTTTTTTGTGTGTTTGTTTTTTGTTTTGAAACAGTCCGTCGCCCAGGCTGGAATGAGCGGCGCCATCTTGGCTCACGGCAAGCTCCGCCCCCCGGGTTCCCACCATTCTCCTGCCTCAGCCTCCCGAGAAGCTGGGACCACAGGCGCCGCCACCTCGCCCGGCTCATTTTTGTAGTTTTAGTAGAGACGGGGTTTCACCACGTTGGCCAGGATGGTCTCCTACTCCTGACCTCAGATGATCCACCCACCTCAGCCTCTCAAAGTGTTGGGATAACAGGCGTGAGCCACTGCGCCCGGTTTCATTTGTTAAATAAATTAATTTCACACGACTTATATTGAGTCATCCAAGATGAAGTCACTTCATTTCTTTTTTTCTTTTCTTTTTTTGAAGACAGAGTCTCAGTGGTGCGATCTTGGCTTACAGAAACCTCTGCCTCCCGGATTCCAGCGAATTCTCCTGCCTCAACCTCCCCAGTAGCTGGGATTACAGGCGCACACTGCCATGCCCAGCTAATTTTTTTTTTTTTTTTTTTGGATTTTTTTCAGTAGAGACAGGGTTTCACTGTGTTGCCCAGGCTGGTCTCGAACTTCTGAGGTCAGGCAATCTGCCCAGCCCGGCCTCCCAAAGTGCTGCCATTACAGGCGTGAGCCACTGTGCCCAGCCTCAGTTGTTAAATAAGTTAATTTCACACAACTTAAGTTGAGTCATCCAAGGTGAAGTCACTTTATTTCTTTTCTTTTTTTTTTTTTTTTGAAGAGGGAGTCTCAGTCGTGAGATCTTGGCTTACAGAAACCTCGGCCTCCTGGGTTCCAGCAAATTCTCCTGCCTCAACCTCCCCAGTAGCTGGGATTACAGGCACACACTGCCATGCCCAGCTATTTTTTTTTTTGTATTTTTTTAGTAGAGACAGGGTTTCACCATGTTGCCCAGGCTGGTCTCGAACTCCTGAGGTCAGGCAATCTGCCCGCCCCCGCCTACCAAAGTGCTGCAATTACAGGCAGGAGTGACTGCACCCAGCACATTTCTTAACAACCAGAAGATTGTTTCTTCATAGTGTGTACCTTACTATGGGTTATAGTAATTTGCAAAATCCATTAATACATTTTATGTTATGCCACTTTGCACACACACACAAAAAATCATGTATTCATGTATTACATGCATGAGAGAGAAAAATTAAATATTTAAAAAATATTTTCTGAGGGCAAGTATTAGTAAAGGTCATTAGGAAAATACTGCCTAAATCAATAGGACTTATAAAACTATAAAATTAATGGTTATGAATTATTTTAGAATTAACAATCATAGGTTCTTTCCTGTACATAACATAATTGTGCATCATTATGAGCTACAGGTTTTGAAACTTGGTCATTGTTTACTTTTTGAATGTTTTACTGAAAATGATGCAGGATTGGAAGTGAACGCCTTATGTTATACTACCTCCCCCCAGTCCCCAGCAAATGTACGTGTTGAAGCTGTAATCCCCATTGTCATGGCATTAAGAGGTGAGGCTTTGGGAGGTCATTAGATCAAGAGGGTGGAGTCCTCATAATGGGATTGGTGTCATTATAAAAAAATGGAGGCAAGATAGATGATCCCTTTCTCTCCGCCATGTGGCAATACAGCAAGGAAAAGGGCTCTCACCAGGAACTGAATCCGCCTACATCTTGATCTTGAACTTCTCAGTCTCCAGAACCGTGAGAAATAAATGTTTGCTGTTCAAGCCACCCAGCCTATGGTATTGGTTATAGCAGCTCAAAATGACTATGGCATCACAATTGAATGGCTATGAATATTTGTGCCCTTAGGTGTGGAAAGTAGAAAATAAACGGGAAGTAGTTTGAAATACATTAAAATGTGGCAAGTAGTAATAGGGTCTAATTCTACAAGTGGGTCTTCTTCACTTGTAGAATTAGATGACAAGTAGAAAATAATATTAAGAAACATTTTTAAGTACTGCTTTTCATAGTAAATTTTCAAACATAAGTAACTCATCATCCTTAGGAGGTACCACATAGTAAAAATACAAAACAATTCATGCAATATTTAGATATGTGATGAATGATAGTACACAATTGGATTATTGCACAAAATGGAGAAGTTTGAAGGAAGTACATTTCTGATCAAAGCAAGGAGAGCAACCATAACTTGGTGTCCCTGTCAGAGACAGAATTTTGCACAGATGAAGAGTAATTTTTCACTGTTGTTTCTTTTAAAATTATGACAATATAATAATCCCAGCACTTTGGGAGGCCGAGACGGGCGGATCACGAGGTCAGGAGATCGAGACCATCCTGGCTAACAGGGTGAAACCCCGTCTCTACTAAAAAAAATACAAAAACTAGCCGGGCGAGGTGGCGGGCGCCTGTAGTCCCAGCTCCTCGGGAGGCTGAGACAGGAGAATGGCGTAAACCTGTGAGGCGGAGCTTGCAGTGAGCTGAGATCCAGCCACTGCACTCCAGTCCGGGCGACAGAGGGAGACTCCGCCTCAAAAAAAAAAAAAAAAAAAAAATTGTTTTCACAAGATGAAAATGAATAATCTAAAGAAATACTAATTTCAGTGCAATGTTATAATTGATTTACGTAAACATTCTAGTTCTTCAGTCTCAGAAATTTAGTTATAATCACATGTATATTTAAAACGAAGTTAAACATGTTTTAGAAACATGTTTAAGATATTGCATTCATTGTGAGTGCTTGCTTTATTGCATTCATTGTGAGTGCTTGCTTCATAGTGGCTACTCAAGTCTTGACTTCATAAATCATGGATCCAATTTTAGAATCTAAATTTCTGTGAAGCAAAATTGATAGCCTATTGCCGACAAGGGTAGGTATGCCATTCAAGACTATAAAAGTAATTTTTTAAGTGTCAGTTTACCTTTTCCATTTGAATTATCACAATTTTTTCATTTGTAATTCTTGTTGTGTGCATCATCCAGGATAGGACTGGTTATGCTGTGGTAACAAACAACCCTGAAAGTCTCAGTGGATAGCACAAATGTTTGTTGTTTTGTTCACTCTATATTTCCAGTGCAGGTCGCTTGAGGGTCTTGCTGTTCAGTGCTTTTGAGAAACCAGGGTAACGGATAGTATAGGCACAATCTAGAGTACTGTCAATCACTGTGGAAGCCGGAAAGACAGTGCATGAGGGATCTTACTCTGACAGTTAAATGCTCTGACCCAGGAGTGACCCATGTTACTTTTGTTCATGACTCCATGAGTCAGAACTAGTCCTATGGACTCAACCACATAAACCAAACAAACAAAAGTAAGTACGCCAGGAAAGAAAATGCTAGTAGGTAGCCAAAGACTAGAAATATTTGCTGAACAGCACTGAGGATTTCTACTCTGTACCATCAACCTTACTATTTTAAAGACAACTAGTGTTGATTGAATAATTCATTTAGTGTTGACCTCTTTGAAACACAACCATCACTGAAAAGTAATATTAACAGATCACTTTTCCTGACTTAGCAGAGTAAAAGAAACCACCTTCTGCTGGAGTGTCTTACTAACATTTTGGTGCACTTCCAAAGCCTTCTACTAATGGTAAGGTTGGATTAAAAGTGGTATTTGAAGTGACTGAGTGATGCCAGTTACAAAAACACTTCAGCAAGAGTAGTCAGCTATTGGCAAGCGGTCAGCTCTACTGGGAAACAAAGGTCTGGAGAAGGGAAGAGCAAGTATTATACATTGTTATCGTTGTTTTAAATTGAGAATGATCTCAGCCTTAAAAGATGTTTTATCAAGATGTCGTTGAAACCTTAGCCGTTTTAATGTCAGCTATTCTGCTAGAACGCCTTTTTGTCTGGCAGCTACTAGATAATGTGTAACTAACAAATAAACAGACTGAAGTCTTCAATATTGAAACAATTTCCCCTTAAGGTTATGAAAGAAATGGATTTTAGGGATAACTTTAAAAATGCAGCATTGTGTTAACTTCAAGCATATTATCTGCGTGGAAGGAACGAACAGCAGAGTTCCATAGGAAGCCTTAAGTTAATTTCCCCTTTTCTCTAGAATGAGAATAAATTTTGAAAATGAAAGTGTTTTGAGGATAAAATGGCAAAGCTTTTAGTGGATGTTGCTTTTGATGTGTCTTATCTATGACATGTTGATTTTACACTACAGGCCATAGATCCCAAGAAATATTAAATTAAATAATATTTGCAGAAATATTCCAAACTTTGCTAATTGAAAGTAGCAAATACTACTACTTTAAAGTAGTATTTGGAAGTTAGAATGACATAAAACATTTTTATATTTTTTTAGTGCTACATGATTATAAAATAAGGATGTAAAGACAATATCACTATCTTTTGAAATGCAATAGCCTAATAATTATTTTTGTCATTAAACAAAAATACTAATAGCCAATGTTTCTTGGATGTTTACCATGTGCCAGACACTAGCATTATAAAAAATTTAAGTGTATTCCAGAATTATATTTTGACAACAATCTATTGGTGTCGGTATTATTGTTATCAGCATTTCACAAATGAAGGCATTCAGACACAATCTGGTTCCAAAATGTTTGTACTGACATTCTTTTGAGGATATGGGCTTTGGAGACAAAGGAACTGATACTCACATCTTGCTCTGCCATTTAGTAAAAGTGTCAGTCACTTTCAACAAGTTACTGAACCTCTGTAAACATGAATTTCTTTATTTGCAAAACTCACAAGCTTTTGGTGAGAGAAAGCATAACTAGGAATGGAAATCACTTCACATATTGTCTTTCTCCAGTGTCCAAAACATATCAGCAAATATTATTATTCTTATATTGTTACTGTTATTATTATTAGATACAAAGAAAAACATTTAGCAGAATCTCAGGAATATAGTAGAGGCTTACTAAATATTAGTTTTTAAAAATATATCTTCAAAAGTCATAATAGTCTGAATAGATAAAAGACAACCCATAAGTGAAATGAAATCTGATTGTGATAGAATCCACAGGGCTCTGAGAGTGTGTCTGTGAATGACCTCGAAATGAAAACCATGGCACTATTTTTAACCCTGTTTCTAAATTTAACTGTGTCATAGTCTCATATCAGTCCCCTTATTGCCAAGGAGTTTGGTGTTCATTTAATATACACTGAGAACATTTCTCAGTGCATCAGCTTTCAAATCTTGGCAGTGAAACAGTTTCAATGACTATTCATATTTCCTATGTAGTAGAATTTAATAACAGATCTGTGGATTGGAGAAGGGAAGTGGGTAGGGTATCAGGGTATGAAAGATTTGTGACAGCTCTGATAAATCCCTTTCCTCCTTTCAAAAGCAAAAATCGCAAAGCCCTTTTAAATTACTGAGAACATTACAACTGAATGCTCGCACTCTTTAAATCCAAGCATCATCAATGACTATTAAAATGAATGTAGTGCTAAAGTATATTTGAGATTCAGTGCTCTAAGAAAAAGTTCACTGGGAACCAAAAGATGCTCTTGCACTGTCTGATTAAGGATATCTGTATGAAGAACTGAATGATGCATCAACTTTGCAAGCTCAAATCAATTTAATTGATTTGTGTGTATTATTATCCTATTTGTTATGTTTATGTTTTCAATTGTCAAAAGCAGGGTTTGCCAACTAAGGGCTGTATTACATATACGGTAGTTAGAGGGTGCTGAGTCTAATGCTTAATCTATATCATATGGTGCTGGCCAAGAACATTAGTTTTCAGAAATGGAAAAGTAACAGTTTACAGAGTAGGTCTGCTGAGACATTAGCTCAGCAAATCCTGGAGGCTAATACAGAGGTGATGTTACAATAAAAGGGCTAGGTTAGTTTCCAGAGTTTTCAAGTAAAATTCCAAAAGTTGACTGAAGGTCAGCTGGTCCCTATTATGTTAGCCTATCAAGTTGAAAGTGATGTCACAACAATTTCATCTGAATTAACTATGATTTACGGCTAATTGCCATTAAAATTAATTTTTCTAAAAAGGTATATGTCATCCTTCTTACTTCTAATAAAAAGTAGTCACACATATTAAATTGCTTTTTTTCTTTAACATTTGTGCTAAGCATCTTGTTGGAGTAAAACACTTAAATTATGACATTTAATGATGGCATTTTTTCCTTTATTGATGCTAACACATCTGAAATTTAAAATTTGCATCTATATAAGGGATTTTAAGACTTTTTTTGGTGTTATCTCTTTGATAAACATGAGAAAAAGAGAGCATATATACCAAACTATTATGGATAAGAAGCATTTTGATTTAACAAAAAAACAAAGTAACAACCTTGTATGGGTTGACAAAGGCTGATTACAAAGAATATTTTATTTGCTAATGTTCCTAAACTTTGTTTCACTGGGCAAGATAAATCAATTGAAACAACAAATAAAATTAGGGGCTTCACTTCTAACAAATGTTATTAGAATATTTAGCATACTTATATAAGTATACTTAGTACTTATATAATACTTAGTGAATAAGCCAATGAGAAATAATCCTCCCATCTTCCCTAGGCTGGAGTGTAGCGATACAATCATGACTCACTGCAACCTTGACCTCACAGGCTCAGGTGATCCTCTCAACTCAACCTCCCAAGTAGGTGGGACTACGGGTGTGCACCACCACACCTGGCTAACTTTTGGTATATTTTATAGAGACAGGGTCTCCCCATGTTGCCCAGGCTGGTCTCGAACTCCTGGGCTCGAGCAATCCTCTCAACTCAGCCACCCAAAGTCCTGGGATTATAGGCATGAGTCACCGCACCTGACCCCTCATTTCCTACCTAAAACATTCTGGGAGATGAATATGTGAAGAGAAGCCCATTCTTCCAGTGAGAAAAATTAGGGTTACAAGTATATACAAAAACGGAATCCTGCTCTCCTGGCCAGGAAGTGATATCCATACAGGGCGATCTTGCTATTTTGAAAAACTGAAAAAAATTAATGAACTACAAGCAAGCAGCTGATCCATGGTCCAACAGGAGTTATGGCCAGCAAAGCAATCACCAGCCACATGCACAGTGAGGCAAAGACCATGCCTCATGCATTGGAGTATCACGCATTGCAACCAAAGAGAGGACATTAGGGATAATGAATAGCAGGTACCACCATTCTCTTTTTGGTGTTCTGCATCCCAAACAGAGTCTTTATTTTTTTTAAGGCTTATAATCAGTGTTTAATCTAATCTGATTGGAAAAAAGCAAGTTTTTTCCCCCTGGGCTCAATTTCTCCGCCTTATTCTGGAACTTTCTGCAATATGTGAAACAAATATTTTAAGACTCTTGCCACTGTTTTTCAGAAAAAATATATACAAATAGCCAAAAATCTACTAGAGTAAGCCATTTGTCAGCTATAGTACACCTTACTGAAAGTGACTTTTGATCAATAGTAACTTGTAAAGTAACGTTATACTGCACTGTAAGGAACATTTGTGATAATGCAACATAGAGGGGTTTTTCTGGTGAACAGTTCTTGTTTTGTGTTCATCAAAAGATTAGCTTTTTTTCAAAACTTATTTTTTTAAACAAAAAGCTCTTCTTCCTTCCTCTGAAATTCTTAAGTACCATTGGACATATTTTGATTATTTTTGGTGCCACCAGTTTGATAGTTTTTTCTTTAGGCACAATTCACTGACATACACGGCTTGAGAAGAAAAAGGAATCTGCAAGAATTTCCCAAGACATTCATATATAGCATGTCTTAGGATTTTCATTTTCATTTGGCATTTTCCCACTCAACTAATTACATTATCACTCAACGTAAACTTTAAAAAAGAAAGTCCTCAGTTAAAAAAAAAGTCTTGAATTTCTTCTGCCTAACGACATAGATATTCCTATCATCTTTAAATAGAAGAAAAGTATATTTGTGCTTTTACATATCTGCAAATCATGTTTTTTTTTCTCTCTTCTTCACTGGCTTTCTCTTTCACTCTTCGTATGTCTCTCCCCACCCACCTTTCTTCCTTCCACCCCAACCCCATATCTCAACCTCCATCTGTCTCTGTTTCTATCTCTGTCTCTTCAATGACTTGTTTCTCTAGCATACAGGGTCTTTACTAACCTATGCAATGATAATTGATGCTGCAGAGTTTATTATCCTTTTCTAGGTTGTTGCTATCCGTGGAGGTTTTGGCATGTTGTAATTCTCCATCAGACATACCTATTATATAAGTTTCTCATGTCTTTCTCAGGCTATAACTTATGCAGAAAGTCTGCCAAATACACAAAAGTGGCCAATTGTAACATGATTTGAAAATATGGTAATGAGCCCATGCTATCAGTATATATTTATAAGCAAATACTGTATTTCATCAATCTAAGATGTCATTGATTAAAAGACACACCGTTATGTGTACTACTAAGAAAGAAAACATGTTTCTAATTAAATTGGACAAAATATGAATTGTAACATGCATTCCAATTTTACGGATGAAAAATGTGGAGAAGGGGAGCACCGCAGAACTGATAAAATGTGGTTAGCTTATATATATGTATGTGCTTTTTCCCCTTCTATTACTTTTAGTGTAACTATCAAGAATATTATATTTACTTTACTGCCTTTTTTTCCTCTCTACTTTTTTTCAAATCAAATGTATGCGCAAGTAATTCTGCTAATTCTGCCTTGATTTTAGGATGTAGCTTAAGGCCTGTGTTTGGGTTCCCTCCAAAGTATGTCATAGAACTTGGCACCATTTACTCCTGTGGAGTTAATCTCATTCATTCTGCATTTAGTTGGCCAGTGATACGGAACAACAGATATCAGTGAAGCTAGCATATGGGTTCAATATCTTGGAACCACTCTGTTTTTCCAGGTTAAAAGGATTATCCCAAAAATACCTATCAATTTTAAACACATTTGGACTACTTCCACAAAATTGTGAAGGAGGAAAAGTCTTCAGTGTCATCTCTCTTTCTGATGAACAATTTTCTTCATATTCCAAAGCAGCAAAGATTAGAGGGTGCCTTATTATTCTAGGTGAAGACCACAGCCCTTACTAATAGCTGTGTGTTCTTTCTCTCATCTTCTCAGGGATAGTAGTTTAGCAATTAGCAAATCTGATAATATAATCCTTCCAATTGGCTGAAGAAAGGGAAGTAGGACTCTGCCCCCAGGAAAAAAAAAATGGCATGCACTTAACACTGGTGTTTTGGAAGGCAATTAATATTTGTATCCTTTAATTATGGGACCCAGGTGAATGTGGGTAGAGGCAGGGGAGTATTAGAACAAACAGCAAGAAAAAGAAGCTATGACAGGTTACCAGGTAAGATACTTGGGGAAAGGTGGGCCTTATATCTATCCACAGTATACAGTTGTAACTCTAATCCAGTAATGCCAAGAACCAGCCCAGATTTGGGGAAAGCATTTGCTTAATCTCAAAATGTTTATACTAGTCATCTAGTAGATGATGGGGAAAAAGTCATTTATTGTTTATTCATTCATTTAATAGTTTTTAGCTTTAATATCAACCTGGCCTGTGATCAATGTTAGGAATATAGAAATAAAATAGACTTGATTTCTGCCCTCATGGAGTTTATAATATAGCAGAGAATACAGACATTAAGTAGATACTTATGTGTTACAGGTATTATAAAGGGTATGCACAAGATGCTATAGAACCTCGCGTAGTGTTTGGCAGGGGTCAAGGAGATGACCTCTTATTTGAGACCTGAAAGGTGGGTGCATATTAGCTAGGGAAAAGCAGGGAATGGTTTGTAGTTTCTAAGCTCAGGAGAGAATCAGTCCATTGGAGGTCCCATACTACTACTATTAGCTCTCTGGCCTATGGGCTAAAGCTGAAAAAGAGTAAACATGAATAAAACACAGAGAGGGAAATGCATAAGGGGTAAAGTTGAAGATACAGGTGGGGACTGTCCACATTGTGGGAAATCATTTCTTCCTAAGGCATTTAAGAAATGTGGACTTAATTCTAAGAGAAATGGAAAGTTATTAATATGATTAAACACGTTTTCCTTTTAGAACAGTCTAGCTGAAGAGTATAGAATCGATTAGAAAAGAGATCAGTTGTATACAGTAGGCTACTAGAAGGCCATTGTAGTAGTCCAGGTGAGAAAATGACACTGAGAATCAGAGTAGGGTGGCTGGCAGTAGAGCTGAGAAAAGTGGATAAGCCTGAGAGTGATTTGGAAGTAGGCTTAAGATTTACGTGGGCAATGAAAAAAAGCAGTCATGTATGCTTTTTCTCTTTTGAGCAACTGAGTACATGGTTGATATGATTTGGTGTAATTGTATTGAAGTATTTTGTGTATTTGAAAAGTATTTTCAATACTTTGTGTATTTTCAAGGATGTTTATTTTTTTATCTCTGTTCTTATCTCTATTGCTGCAGTAGGAGACTGAAAAGCAAAGAAAGATTGAGGGGCAAAAAATAGTATAATCAAAACAATAAATGTATTCTTTTATAAATATATTTCTCTTATGAATATATTTTAATAAATGTAGTAATAAAGAATATATTCCGTTCCTAGACTGATTCTTATTGAAAATGATATATATTAATGGGAATGTTTATATTCAAAACTAAGCTCTGACTAGCACAGCCTCCTCATGCCCTTCATTCTGCATGCCCTTATCTTGGCGGTCAGCAGTTATGAGAATCATGGGCACCCGTGTGTAGGGTTGGGAACAGCAGGATAGCAACTTGGTGAGGCACCTGGGCAACAGAGAAATTTCTCCTCCTGATTCAGAAGTCAGGGACAGAAAAGCAGGAGTCTGGTGAAGTACTACTCTCAATTGTAAAAAATTCTAATTAGGGTGTGATATCTGTTACTATAACATCATAAGTCCTTAAATTTCTCCATAACTGTGTGACCCAGAAAAAAGGAGAAATATTTCTATTTTTCTCCTGCCTTTCAGGGCCAAATTTCTCAAGCGGATGTATGGATTTTAATAATAGCTTATATCTATTCAACTCTTACAATGTGATAAGCTTTTACTTTGTCTTTACAAGAACTCATGATATAGTTATTATTATACCATCCCCATTGGATTAGGACAGAAAGATTTAAAAATTTGCCCACAGTTGCCAGGGTTTTAAAAGATGAAATCAGTTTTCAAATCTGGACAATCTGATTTCAGAACTCATTCTTTTCTTTTTTTTTTTTTTTTAAGATAGAGTCTCACTCTGTCACCCAGGCTGGAGTATAGTAGTGCTATCTCAGTTTACTGCAACCTCTGCCTCCCAGATTCAAGTGATTCTCCTGCCTCAGCTTCTCGAGTAGCAGGGACTACAGGTGCGCACTATTGCACCCAGCTAATTTTTGTATTTTTAGTAGATACTGGGTTTAACCATGTTGGCCAGGCTAGTCTTGAACTCCTGACCTTGTGATCCACCTGCCTCAGCCTCCCAAAGTGCTGGGATTACAGGCATGAGCCACCGCGCCTGGCCAGAACCCATGCTCTTAAAAACTGTATTCCTTTTGAATAGCGTTAGTATAGCATCATTTTTGTATCTTTATATTTAAAGTGAATTCATTTTAAGTAGCATTGAGCTGAGTCTTCCTGTTCATCCAATCTGACAAACATTGCTTTCACTGGACTGTTTAGACCTATTATACTGAATATGGTTATTAACAGAGTTAGGTCTAAATCTCTCACTTTCTTTTCTACATGTCTTATCTGTTCTTGTTCTGTATTTCTTTTTTATAAACTGCCTTCCTTTGGATTAAGTATTTTTTAACAATTGCATGTAACATTTTATGTAAACAATCAATTATGGTTTTTTTTTTTTTTTTTGAGACAGAGGAGTCTTGCTCTGTCACCCAGACTAGAGTGCAGTTGCACTATTTTGGCTCACTGCAACCTCTGCCTCCTGGGTTCAAGCGATTTCCTGCCTCAGCCTCCCGAGTAGCTAGGATTATAGGTGTCTGCTGCTGCCCAGCTACTTTTTGTATTTTTAGTAGACACAAGGTTTCGCCATGTTGGCCAGGCTGGTCTTGAACTCCTGACCTCAGGTGATCCGCCCGCCTTGGCCTCTCAAGTACTGGGATTACAGGCGTGAGCCACCATGCCCAGCCTCAATTATCTTTAGAAGAAATTTAAACTACAAGAAACAAAATCGTCTTACTATTTTTTTGCCCATGTAGTTACCTTTCCTTGTTCTGTTCATTGCTTTCAATGCACATTTTAGCTGGTGTTACTTTTCATGCATCTGATAGATTTCTTTGAAAACTTCTGGTAGTGTAGGTCTTCTCAAATGAATGTTTTAGGTTGTTGTAAGTCTGAGTTATCTTTATTTTACATTCAGTTTTGAACAATATGTTGACGAACATTAGATTCTATATTGTCAGTATTTTCTGTCACAACTTTAAAGATGTTGGTCCGCTGTCTTCTTGCTTAAGTTTTATTGATGAGAAATGTGTCTTCCCAATCATTGTCTCTTCATAATATATCTTTTTTTCCCCTTGGCTGCTTTTACAATTTTCACTTTATAATTGGTTTTGAGTAATTTTATGATAAAGTGCCTTGGTGTAGTTTACGTCATGATGTTTGTGTTTAGGCTCATTTACCTTCCTTGAATGTGTGTGTTCAATTTCCATAAAATTTAGAAAATTTTGGCCATTATTTCTTCAGTTATTTTTTTGTGTGCTCTTTCCCCTCCTTCAAAGATCCAATTACGTGTGTGTGTGTGTATGTGTGTGTATATGTGTGTGTATATATATATGTCTTTATATATATAAAGGCTTATACACATGTCTTTATATATATAAAGGGATATATATATATGCCTGTTTTATTGCATGTCTGCATATATATATATGTTTATATATTCAGAAATATTGAAGATGTGAAAATAGTCAAACTTCTAGAGATGAATACTTCAATATCTGAAATGAAAATTCAGGATAGTGAATAGTAGTAGAAATTATCCAAAATTTAAAATATAAAAATAATAATAAAAGAATTCAAAGAACTTGAAGGAGTGTGAAACAACTTTAAGCAACCATATATATATCACCTTACATATCACCTTGTATACATGAGTGAAAGTTGTTTTACATTCACTCATGTTCTTTGTGTTCTTTTTTATTATTATTTTTATGTTTTATATTTGGGATAATTTCTAATGGTATTTCTTCACTACCCTGAATTTTCATTTCAGATATTATAGCATTCATCTCTAAAAGTTTGACCTTTTTCCTGTCTTCAATATTTCTACTTAACTTTTTAAACATATGGAAACCAGGTATAATAATTACATCTTTGGGTCTGCCAATTCTTACACCTCTGTCATTTTTAATTAACCTCCTCAATATGCGTTATATCTTCCTGTCTAATTGTAGGTCTGTAAATCTTTGATTGAATGTCATGCCTTGTGGATTTTACTTGTTGAGTAGATATTTTATATTTCTATAAATATTCTTAAACTTTGTAACTTTTATGCAATTAAGTTACATGGAAGCAGATCCTTTAGGGACTTCCTGTAAGATTTGTTTAGCGGGTTCAGAATATCACCCAGTCTGGAGCAAATTACTTTCAGCTACTGAGACAGGACCTTTTTGAGTACTCTATCCAATCCCCCAGTCTGGCTGTAGGGAACAGGTACTTTGGCCTTGTGTGAATGTTAAGCACTGTTCTCTATAATTCTTTTGGATGGTTCTTTCACAGCTTCTGGCAGTTTCCTCAAATGAATACAGTGATCAGTACTCTGTTGAATACTCAGTGGGTACCTTCCGCATGACTCTCAGGTTATTTCTCTGTGAAGTTTTCTCCTTTCTGATAGTCTGTCCTATGCACTATAGTCAGCTTGTTCTCTCTGAACTCTTAGCTTCATCAGGCCACGCTCTCCCTATGTTCCTCTTCCCTGAGTGGTAGCTTGAAATTCTCTCACTGTAGTAAGCTAAGACATTTACACGACTCACCTCATTTGTCTTCCATCCTCAGAAATCACAGTCTTTGGTTGTCTGATGCCCAGTATCTTGATTTGATATTTTTGTTGTTGTTTTTTTATGCAGTAGGATAAATCACGTCCTTGTTACTCCATCTTGGCAGAAAGCTGAAGTCTCAGCTGATCTTAATAATGGAAATGAGCTCTAGGCGGATCAAGACACTCTATATATAGTTCTTCTGTAGAAAATACAGCTTACGGTAAAATAGTGAATCAAAGTTTCTTCTACATACACTTCTACATACACAAAACACACATATATATATGTGTGTGTATTTTTAAAATTTAAACTACAATCCCATACTCTGGTGAAGTATCAATTTTAATGAGCAAGAAATTTAATTGTGTTAACTAAAGAAAGAACAAACAAACAGATACTATAAGAGTATCTGTCATTTAATAAGTAGTGAGAACTTCACAGAAATGTGTACCTCAAATCCAGCCTCTACAATCCTTTTATATGAGAGCTATTCTTAGATCTTACAGAATTTTCTGACTTCATCCTACTGAGAAAAAGTTTCAATCTTCCTCTGTCAAACTTTTTTTCTCTCAAAAGTACAGTGTAACTAATAGAATATTGAGTCAGGTAAAATGATAAGCCCTCTCCTGAAATATTATCTTACCAATAAGAGTTAATTTGGTAGGTGTTTTTAAATGTAGGGTATGCAGGAATATCTGCAAAATTAGTTATCTCTGACAAAGTTCTTGAAAGAAGTTTTGATATAGGTAAATTTATACCTAGATTGTTAGTTTTATGTAAGAACAGAATCTTTGGGGAAAAAAAACCCTTTAATATTCAATATCAAGCCCAATATTCTAGTTTTCACTGCATTCTCTTTGAGCACAGTTAATATTTTCAAGTTTAAAAGGCATTATTACAACTGCTAATGATAAAAAAAATCTTAAAAAGTGAGAAATGTTTCTAGAAAAGATGAAAACATTTTAAAGAAAATAGGTGGAAGCAAACAGTGGAATAATTAATTCAGACTGGAAAGTAATGTCAAATTGTTCAATGACTTAAGTGATTCAATGTTATGAACATTTTGTGTCAACTATTAAAATGAAATAACTGTTTAAAAAGATAGAATGAGTTCTTATTCAAAGTGTCTTAAGAATCAAATAGCCTAAGAATACAATTTCAACATGTGAAAAATACATTCTTAAAATTTAGGTCATTTGCCTGTGATTTGCTATATTTCCTGCAGCTCAGCACCTTAAACATTTTGATATATCACCTAGAGACAGTGGCTTTCCTTCACTGAAGATCAAGTTATCGGCAAAGTACAAAATGGTAATTAAAAATTTCTAGTTCAGTGCCAGGCACACATTGTTCTTTTAATGAATCAGATTATCTCAACTTTGTAAGGATTAATTAGGTACTTGTAGCAGTCCCTTTAAATTTCTCAGAACACTATGCCACCAGATAACTAAGTGGCAGCCTTGTAAATGCAAAGAGTTAATAGAAACTCAGAAAATCCATTACACTTAATTCCACTAGAAGACAGAAATTTTTGATTAACTATGACATTACTAAAATATTTACATATTTTCATTTAAATATTAACTAAGGTTTATGTAAGGACAAACTATCATTGGAAAAGGGGAAAATTCGTATTGTAATATCTTTTGTTTTAAAAAAACATAGAATAATATGTGAAATAATATTTTTCTAAACCTGCATGTATTTTCTCCAAAACTGATAAATATTAAGATTTTATCACAGTTAATATTATAGGTTAAAATATATTTTGGAATAATTTTATATTTACAGAAAAGTTGGCAAGATAGCACAGAGTTCCCATATGCCCTTCACACAACTTTTTTTCTGCTAGCACCTTAAACATTTGTCAAAATGAAGAAATTGACATCAGAACAATACTATCAAGTAAACTACGGACTTTATTCATATTTCACCACTAACCCATTCTTCTCTTCCAGGATCCATTTCAGGACACTGCTTCACATTTACTCATCATGCATCCTTAGTCTCCATCAATCAGTGACATTTTGTGTCTTTTGTGTTTTTCATACATGAATTTGACCTTTCTTTTAAAATATTTTTTATTTACTATTATTATTTTTTCTTTGAGATGGGATCCTGCTCTGTTGCCAGGCTGGAGTGCAGTGGCGCGATCTCAGCTCCCTGCAACCTCTGCCTCCTGGGTTCAAGCGATTCTCCTGCCTCAGCCTCCCAAGTAGCTGGGACTACAGGTGCACACCACAACGCCGAGCTAATTTTTGTATCTTTATAAGAGACCGGGTTTCACCATGTTGGGCAAGATGGTCTTGATCCGACCTCCCAAAGTGCTGGGATTACAGGCGTGAGCAACCGTACCTGGCCGAACTTGACTATTTTTAGGAGTACTAGTTATGTGTTTTGCATAATCTCCCTCAGTTTGGTTTTGTCTGATATTTTCTCATGCGAATCACGAGGTCAGGAGATCGAGACCAGCCTGGCTTACATGGTGAAACCCCGTCTCTACTAAAAAATACAAAATATTAGCCGAGTGTGGTGGCACGTGCCTGTAGTTCCAGCTACTTAGATGGATGAGGCAGGAGAATCGCTTGAACCTGGGAGGTGGAGGTTGCAGTGAGCCGAGATCGCGCCATTGCACTCCAGCCTCGGCAACAGAGGGAGACTGTGTCTCAAACAAACAAACAAAAAAAGTATCAATGAACGTCAAGGGAGAATATCTCAGAGGTGATATGTGTTTCTCATCACATCAAACGTTATGTCATATCATGTCTTATCACTGGTGCTGTTAATATTGACATTTGGTTAAGGTGAGTCTGACAAGTTTCTCCCCTATAAATTTACGTTTTTCTCTTTCCATTATCTATTATTTGGAAGCACATAACTAAGTCCAGTCCACAGTCAAGTGAGAGCAGAATTAAGCTCCATCTCCTGAACAGGAAGGCTCTATATAAATTTGGAATTTTTCTGTAATTTTTTTCTTTCTCCCCCATTTAGTTATGTGTTTAATCTATTATTTTTATTAGAATATATTCATACATATTTACTTTACTCTTTGGGCTATAATCTAATATTACTGTTACTTATTTTGTTGCTCAAATGATTTCTGCTTAGGCCACGGGGACTCTTTTGGGTTGACTCTTGTGTTCATGCCCCATGTGTGCATGTGGAATATATACATAAATATGTATAAACACCTTTTACCTTTACTTTCTGTCCCTATGAAACCCAAACTCATCTCTCACTTTCCTTACCTAGCCCTAGAGTTAGCCATTTCCCCTAATAGAGTACGGTGTAAAGATCTGGGTGCTGGCTACACTTGTTTTCACTGTTTTATCACTGCTTCTATACGGTCTCAGCAGACAGAGCTAAGAAATATGCCTGTTATACAAACCGGTGTACACACAGCCACACCTACCCACCCACCCACCTACATGCACACACATATTCTGGATTTACCTATTTGTGTGTATGCGAGTTAATACAGCTATGTGATTCTAATTTAGCACCACAGGGTTTATACTATTTGTCTCCTATTGCTTATTTGTCATGTCCAGCTTACTTGTTCAACTGTAGTACACTTGAAGAGTAGCTTCTGAATTCCTAGCCCATAGCCCTGTGAAAACTAAATTTGCCAGTTAGAATACAGTGTTTATGTACATTTCTTCTTGCTTTTGGCTTTCCAGTGTCCAGTCAAAACACTGTTTTCCAAAGTTTACTTAGGTCAGCTTTTTTTTGTTTCTCCACTCCAGTGATAATATAGTTTTAAAGAGAATTCTCTTGAGCAAAACACTACTATAAGCTATGTGGAATTTAGAAATGGAATGTTCGAAAGTTGATTCTGAAGATGATTATGATTCATGTTTCACAGAAGCAGTATTCTAACACACTTTAATCTATCATAATTATAATTCATCTCAATATTATCAGAGCTGTTTGTCCTTTTAGCAGGTCAATTAGAGCACTGCATCGAATCCTCCTATTGGGGTAAAGCAAGAGACGAAGAAGATTACTTGCTATGACTTTTATTAGATATATTAATAGCTCCAATCGGGCAACTCTGCTTTTCCCTCCTACATTCACTGAGTTGCCTTGAGCTGGTACACTTCTACTGATTGTCTTACAATCACTGAGAACTCATTTTAAAAAGACTAAACACATGTGTTAAGTTTGCTGAGGCTGCCGAACAAACTACATAAACATATCTTCTCACACTTCTGGAGGCCAAAAGTCAGAGATCAAAGTGCTATCAGTGCCACACTTCCTCTAGAAACTCTAGTGGAGAATCTGTTCTTTGCCTCTGCTTGCTTCAGGTTCCCATTGGCATTTCTTGACTTGTGTCTGCATTCCTTCCATCTTTGATTGCCTCCTAGTCCTCTTTGTCTCTGTCTCCTCTGCATGTCTCTTCTGTTGTGATTGGATTTAGACCACCCCTGATAATCCAAAATGATTTCCTCATCTCCCGATCTTTAACTTAATTACATCTTTATACCAAATAAGGTAAGAATTTGACTCCATGGAGGCTTAACCAAACAAATAAGGTAACATTCACAGGTCCTAGAAGTTAGAATGTGGATATATTTTTGGGGGACCATCATTCCAGCTACTACAGTAAGTGACAATAGTTGGAAGCATTTTCTGATTAGTACATTGAATGGAGATTTAATTCATGGGCTTCATGATTTAAATTTTATGTGATAATTTGCACCCCCCCCACAACACACACACACACCACACACACACACACACACACACACACTATCACCACCACATTTCTTGGACCTTTGCTTTATTCCGGATTGGCTGAGTTTGTCAGGGACCTGGGCTTCACTCAGGTAAAGTTAATAGATTCATAGTCTTTTAAATTTTGCTTGTCTGACTTTTGTCTTAAATACTTAGCAAATATGCTATTATCTTTCATATTCACCTTTCTGAGAGGCAGTATAAAACAGTTCTTAAGAGCATGCAATGTGCAAAAGATCTGCCTGGGTTCAAATCCTGACTCCTGCTAGGTCCACCACTTTATGCAATTTTCTTTGACTCTGTACCTTTCTCATAGGATTTTACACATACCTATACACACGCGCACACACACACACCCTTTTATGTTAAAATACACACAAATATAACTTTATATTAAAATACACAAAAACATACTTAACTTTATATTAAAACACACACACACAGTTGAACAGTGCTCAGACTGTAGAAGACACTGTGTATTATTAGCTATTATTCTAAAGAGTCACTCTAGTCTTCTTTCAAAATAACTTCATCTTGATAAGCTCAGTTATCAAATCCATTTTTACATAATTTTATGCCTAAAATGTTTGCAAATATTTCAAAGAAGGAACAACCAAGGAGTACTTAAAATTTCAGATATAAAATAATCACTGGAGATAACATAGAGGCATAAAGGAAGCCTGTAACTTTGAGTGAAATAAAAATTGCCAGTTTTTTTCAGGTAGGTTTGAGGTTCAGGGAAATTGTTTCTGCTCTAAGGGAGAGGACCAGATGCTCAGAGGATCTGTCATCACAGTCAGACCCTTTCACCTTGAGGTTACTGGTTCTCATTCAATGTAGGACAAAAGTAATTGAAAATCATTATCATTTATAAACTACTCAGTACCATCTCAGGAAAAGGCTGTTTGCTTTACTCTGGCTTTCAGGTGGCAAAAATCCCCATCACCCCGAACACTCGTCACTTGGCTAAGTAGAGATGTTAGAGGGTGAGGAGGTCTCAAGACGGAATGACAGTCTCTTTCCCCAGGGTCTCTTGAGAAGCTGAGTAGGTGCTAGAGGGGAAGGTTACACGGGAAGTGTAGGTGGTCACAACCTCTGGTGAATTAAGAAAATAAGTGGCTGTTTGTAGATGGGGAAGCAACACTTACTAGGCATTAAATCTACTTTCCAGTGGAGATTCTGAGCTACAGCTTTATGGATACATTTTTAAAATAGCTTTAGGAGGTATAATTTACATATATAAAATTCACCTGTTTTACATGTCTAATTGAAGGATTTTTGGTAAATGTATAGATTGTGTAACCATTGCCTCATCCAGTGTTAGACCTTTTTGTGGAGGAATGTAAAGGAATAAATACTCAAATTATTTAATTTCAAAGAAGTTAATACATTTGGGAAAGGGGGGGGAACAAAAGAGCAAGAGAGAGAGATAAATAATGGGATTAAAAATATGATTAAACCTTAAATACAATTTTAATACAACTGTATAGTATTTGGAGCTGTCATTGTAGACATTTTATTTACAAAATGTCTAATATTGTGAATACCTTAGTGGATCATATCACAGGTCTTTATATCATCATAATGCTTTAACATTATGCCACACACATGGTAGGCACTTAAATATTTCATTTAGTATTTAATATGAAGTATGTAATACTTCATATTAAATAAAGTTATCCATCCTCATAATTCCTCCATGTTTAAGTATTTCATATCCAGAATCACTGAATAAATTTAAACACTATTATAGGAAAATCTGAGTGTCTGTTATATATGCAGTGCTGAAAAAGCCACATTTCCTTTTAAAGTAGTTCATAGTCCATTAATAATAATAATAGCTGACACATAGTATCGACGATATGCTAGGCACTATCCTAAGAACTTATTAAATTATTAAATATTCTTATTTAATCCTTACCACATTTTGCAGTTAAGAAAGCAAAACCACAGGGAGGTAAAGTAACTTGACAAGGTTGTGAATGATGAAGCGCTAATCAGAATTTAGGCAGTCTGGATCCAGAGTCTTCGCTGACATCTAAGAACAACTTTCATTTTACCAACCAGTTTTCTCATCCTTGCTAAATCAATGTCCAGTGCTAACAAAGATTTCCGCCAATTCCTTTACTGTTTTAACCATCCTTACTAGCTGAATTCCATGACTAAGCATTTGTATGGCATGTTCACAAGTGTCAGAAGTTTCTCAGCCCTCCTGACCTTCTGCTGTACTCATCCTGTGCATTTCTAACCCTAGTTTCATTCAAATATTTATACTTTGAGTTGACATACTCAATCTATTAAGCAACGGCGAACAAAATCTAGTGATTCAGCCACACAGCACTATTTGAGGTGATTGATGTCCAGTCTCAGCTGGGCTCTCCCCATTGTTCAGGAATCTTCTGTTTTGTTTTCTTTATCCTATCTCACAGTGGCCATGCATAGCCACAGCCCAGACAGCCCACAGTGCACTAACAACTGAAATAGGATAATATCTCACATGGCTGGCAATGAAGAAAGAAGAGTGTTATCATTAAGGGGCAAAGGGGAGAGGGGCAAGAGAGGAAACAAGAAGAGAGAGAGAGAGGGAGGAAAGGAGGGAGAGAGGGAGACAGAGAGAAAGAGAAAGGAAGAGAAGGACAAGGCTACTATCACCTACACTGTGCCATTGTGTAGATTAGAAAAAGGTGCCTTCTCTTGGTTAACACTTTTTTTTTTTTTTTGAGATGAAGTCTTGCTCTATTGCCCAGGCTGGTGTGCAGTGGTGCGTTCTTAGCTCACTGCAACCTCTGCCTCCTGGGTTCAAGCGATTCTCCTGCCTCGGCCTCCAAAGTAACTGGGACTATAGGTGCGTGCCACCATGCCTGGTTTTTTTTGTATTTTGTTTTTTGAGTAGAGACGGGGGCTTCACCATGTTGGCCAGGCTGGTCTCGATCTCCTAACCTCGTGGTCCACCCACCTCGGCCTCCCAAACTGCTGGGATTACAGGCATGAAGTACCACATCCGGCAGGTTCATACACTTCTAAGGAATTCATAGCTTGAGAAGCAGGATGCACTTTTGTGGTGTGGTGGGGGTAGAGTGAATGCTTTCAATTGCTGGGCATACCTCATGTAGTATATGGCCTGTAAAACTGTAGGGGTCTTGTGTGAGGAAAGGATTTTTAAAGCTAAGGTACATTTTAAATGAAATTAGTTCTTACAATTATAGTGTGTGTGTCTGTGTGACATTCATAGCACTCTGGATGCAAGAATGGAGAAGGCAAACTGATTAGTCCCAGACGGGGGTTTTGTCATGTGACTATGGCAAAATCACAAGGGGACAAATTAGTTAATAGCACTGGCAAGTTGCGTGGGTAGTGGAATCTATAATTAATGGAAAAGGAAAATGTGGCACACATGTTGATTAGTCATCCTTTTTTCCCATGGGAACAGAACCACCACTTTATTCATATGTTGGACAGTAATGGAAGGCTGTCCCAACTCAAGCAGTGAATCACAATTAGTTTAAGCTACTCAAAGAAGTTACATTACTCTATGCCACTGGTTTCAGGGCAGGCATGTGACCTAGTTCTGGCCAAAGAGATACAAGAAAGTTTGATAGTGACATCTGGGAAAAGTTTTCCTCTTGGCAAAGACAAAGAAGAAATGCATTTTTCTTTACTTTTTCTGTGGCCTTATGGGGGACTGATGTGTAGAGCTGTGGCAGCCATTTCATGACCAGAAGGAGACAAACTTGAGGTCAAAAGCATATACGATGAGAAAATGAAACAACCAGAACCTGGGTCCTCTATTACATTTTAAAAGATAGTAGGGTTATCACTGAGCACTCTTTTTTTTTTCTGAAAGTTCTCCTTTTTCTTGTTAGAAGCCACATTCTCCTTTATCACCATTACCTTGTTCTTAAAAGTTACTTCTTTGGCTGGGCATGGTGGCTCATGCCTGTAATCCCAGCACTCTAAGAGGCTGAGGCCAGCAGATCACTAGGTCAGGGGTTCGAGACTAGTCTGGCCAACATAGTGAAACCCCGTCATTACTAAAAATACAAAAAATTAGCAGGGTGTGGTGGTGTGTGCATGTAACCCCAGCTGCTCAGGAGGTTGAGGCAGGAGAATCGCGTGAACCCAGGAGGCAGAGGTTGCAGTGAGCCGAGATCGTGCCATTGCACTCCAGCCCGGGTGACACACAGGGCTAGACCCCGTCTCAAAAAAAAAAAAAAAAAAAGTTACTTCTTTTTTCTTTCAGCTCCCTGATTTTCTTTTTCATCACTAATGATTTTCAATGAGGGGGATATGTAATTTTAAAAGGTATATTTATATAGTCTAGTTTATCTTTAGTTGGTATAAATCGTTTGCCTTTTAAAAAGCATATTTACTATTATTTTATCCTTCAGATTCTTTTTAAAAACAGCTTTGAGATGTAATTCACATACAATTCACCCATTTAAACTGTACAATTAAATCATTTTAATATATCCACAGAGCCATGAAACCATAACCACAACCAATTTTAGAAAATGTGCATTATCGGCCGGGCGCGGTGGCTCAAGCCTGTAATCCCAGCACTTTGGGAGGCCGAGACGGGCGGATCACGAGGTCAGGAGATCGAGACCATCCTGGCTAACACGGTGAAACCCCGTCTCTACTAAAAAAAAAATACAAAAAACTAGCCGGGCGAGGTGGCGGGCGCCTGTAGTCCCAGCTGCTCGGGAGGCTGAGGCAGGAGAATGGCGTGAACCCGGGAGGCGGAGCTTGCAGTGAGCTGAGATCCGGCCACTGCACTCCAGTCCGGGGGACAGAGCGAGACACCGCCTCAAAAAAAAAAAAAAAAAAAAAAAAAAAAAAAAAAAAGAAAAAGAAAATGTGCATTATCCCAAGAAGAAATCCCACATCCACTTGCATTCACTCTTCATTTCCCCTGCCCTCCAGCCCTAGGAAGCTAAAAATCTTTCTTTCTCTGTAGATTTGTATATCCTGAACATTCCATATACATGGAATCATATAACATGTGGTCGTTTGTGAGTGGTTTCTTTCACTTGCTATGTTTTTAAGGTTCAACTGTGTTGTAGCACATTATCAGTAACTCTTTGGCTTTATAATGCAAACTACTGAAAAGCAAACATGTGACATGAGACTCAAATATCAAGAAAAAGAGGTTTCAAAATATTTATTGAGCATCTCCTATTTGCCACTGTTAGCTAGTAACCACACATGGGTCATTCTCTAATTGCTATCTTCATTCCTGAATGATCTATTAGGCACCAGAATTACATTTCCAGGTGCCATATTGACTTGGGTATCCAGGAGCTGACGCCTTGAACTCAGTTCTCCCTCTTTCAAAGACTTCTTTATTTTTGCTAGACAGAATTCCCCCAGGCTCAGAAGCTCAATCTATAATTCCCTTTTCACTTTCATATCCAATCAGTTGCCAAATCTTACAAATTCTATTTCTCAAATATTTCCTCTGTTTTGGTGTGTCAAAAATGTTATGGGTGGAACTGTATTTCTCCACAAAAAGATACATTGAAGCCTTAACCTAACAGTACCTCAGAATATGACCTTATTTGGAAATATAATAATTGCAGATATAATTAGTTAAGATGAGGTCATACTGAAATAGGGTGTGTCCCTCATTCAGTAAGGCTGGTGACCTTATAAAAAGAACACTATGTGAAGAGACAGAGACACAGGAAAATGCCATGTCACGAAGGAGGCAGCGATCCAAATGATGCATCTATAAGCCAAGAAATGCCAAAGAGTGCTGGCCATCACCAGAAGCTAGGACAGAGGCATGGAACAATTCTCCTTCCCAGCCCCCAGAAAGAACCAAGCCTGTGGACACTTTGATTTTCAGCCCATAGAACTAGGGTAAGGTGACAAATTTTTGTTGCTTAAAGTAGCTAGTGCATGGTACTTAATCGCTACAGCCCTAGGTAACTAATACAGACACTAAATGACTTCATAATAGTTTAGGCATTCATTATATCATGCATCCCAAATCTTTATTTCATCATTTTCTCTGCTACCCCAGACCAAGCCATCATCATTTCTTACCTAGGCAATGTTCATCACCTCCTAATTGTCTTCCTTGTCTGCCACAAGAAGGGCACCCCATTGCCATCCTTGTATCCTTATAATTCATTTGCCACACAGAATATTTTAATAATGAAACCATATCACATCAGTGTTCTGCTGAAAACTCTCCAATAGCATCCCTTAAATGGACATTAAAGGGGCTGTATGATCAAACACCTGCCTAGCTCTCGCACCACAATTCCTGCTACTCCTCATTACACACCAGGTATGCTAGCCATTTTTTTTTTTTTTAAACCAACTCAATTCCTCCATTGCACGAACTCTGCCATTCTGGAATGCTCTTCCTCTCATGGCTCATTTCTTCTTGTTATCACAGTTCAGCTTAAATGTCAGTTCTGAACGGCCTTTCTTGACTACCATAACCAACACAGATTTCTCGACAATGCACTTACCACTATCTGACACTGTTTTGTATTATTTTATGTATTTCACTGGTAATTGTGTCTCCTCTCTCTCCTACTCCCAGTTGAGTATGACAACTGGGACTTGTCTTATCATTTATCTAGAGTATGTGGGAAAATGGTCGGCACATGGGACTTCAATAAATATGTGCTCAATGGTGAACCAGCTAGGTAGGCAGATATGTAGACTAGGATCTTGCTCTTGGAGAGCTTAGGTTCTAAAGGGAAAGGTCAATAAATAAGAGAAAAACAAACACCTAGATTCTGTTAACTGTTGCACAGAAGAGATCGAAGTTACATAGAAGACACTGAGGAGTCTATAATCAGAAGTTTCTCAGGTATGAGCTTACATTTATGCTGAGGCTGGAATGAAGGCTGGGAAAAAATTAAGCAAGTAGAGCTCAGCTTCCTGAGAATTTCCAACAGAACAGCAAGCAAATAATCTTAGAGGCTATTATACAATAAATTCACTGAGTTCCAGGAAAGTCAGTGTGACTAGAGCATAGTAAAACTGGAAAATGATGAGAAAAGTGGCTGGGAAGGTAGTCAGGGTCCAGATTATACAAGCCTTGTTAGAGAATGGTTAGCTGTTTCTATTTTCCCCTAAGTGACATAGTATGCCATGCAAGTTGCTAAATGACATCATCCGATTTACTCAGTGTAGAGTCTAACCAAACTGTGCCCCCGGTCACCAGCATCAGAATCACTTGTGAGCTTGTTAAAAATGCAATCTGAAGCACCACTCCAGAACCATATTAAGATCCCTAGGTGATTCATATGCACATTAAAGTGCGAGAAGCACTGGTACAGAGAACGGCGTAGAGGTGAGAAACGGCAGAAGAGGGGAAGTCAATTGGAGAGCTACGTTATGGTCCAAGTGAAGGATGACAGTGGCCTGCATACGAGTGACAGCAGGAAGGATGAGAAGACGGATTGTAGGTTATGTTTTGCAGACAGTTGGTTTAGGTCTCCTAGCCAGCTAAATGGAGATCTCAGTAGACAGGCAGTGATACAAGCCTGGGTTTCTGAAAAAAGTTTAGGCTTGGAGATATAGATCTGTGGGTCTGTTATTAATAGTTGTCCTGCTCCGGGTTTTTTTTTTTTTTTTTAATTTTCTTCCTTTTTTAGTGCTTTATATTTTACAAATATCTGCATGCTTTTTGTCATCTTTATGGAAAAGAAGGCACACCTTAAAGTCGCTCAGGTCCTTCACTTTCTCACATTGAGGTCTGTCTACATATCCACTTATCTTTCAAGTCTATTAAACCCCTTAGAAAAACTTTCCTTTGAAATATTTTAGAATTCAAGGCCCAAAGCTGATTAATACTGTTTCTCCTCCATATCCCCTAGGATCCTCCAGTCCAAGGTTTTAACGAGAAAAATATCCTCAATCCTCTCCGGTTTCTAGGTGTAAAGCAGCTTGGACCCTCCCGGGTTGGTGGGTCCATCTCTCTTGGTGTCCGATTCTGTATTCTTAAAAACCAGTATTGAAATAGAAGCCAGTCAGTTAATGGCAATAGAAGGGAACTCCAAGTGGGAGCTCCCAAGCCAGGAGGAAGAGCGGCTTCTTGCCTTATCACTGTTAAGTGGCAGAATGGAGTTCCAATTCAATCATATCATGTGTTATCAAAGATAGTTTAATCGTTGAAAACCTTGTAATGATTACAAACACAGGCAAATGCCTTTTCCTTTTTGGCCTCACAGAGAATGAGAAAAGTTCTTCCCATGGTTATAATCTTAGCTGTTGGTGATGCAGAAAATAGTACCAGAACAGCGAATTACAATGGTATTCCAGCATTCTGTGTCTCAATTTTAAATTCACGTGACCTGGCAAGCTTAGGAGAGCCCTGGTGTAAGTGGTACTAACATTTTCGGCAGTAGTACTCTAGCTACACTTGACTGTTCACCTCTCTGTGAGTTTATATATGTTTGAAATACTGCCCCTCAAAAGTCTCAGAACTTTGAGAAATAAGGTCGCTTCCAAAAAACACCCCGTATGTCCAATTTGAAGGGGGCGCTGTCAGTGGGTGTTTAAGTGGGTACTTAACAGCGGCATCTATTCCGGAGCCGAGAACAGGTCAGGGTGAGGAAGGCCAAGGCTGAGCGAAGTCAGCTCGGGACCCACCTCCTAGAATGACCTCGGCCGGCAGGGAAAAAACCGTTAACGGGAGGAAAGGGCAGGTCCCTGCGGCCTCCAGGTGCCAGCAGCGTGAGTGGGCGGAGAGGCCTCGGTGCCTCCTACCCGCTCGGGACGTGCGTCCAGGCATCACCCCGGGATCCGCTCCTCCCCGCTGGCGGGGGGAGAAAGGGCAGGCGGCCTTCCGCCCCGGCTATAAAGGGCCTCGGACGGCCGCGGCTCGCCTCGGTTCGCCGCGACACGCCTAGGCGCCCTCCGGCTCCGCCCTAGCCGCCACGTCCCAGCTCGAGCTCCAGTGCCCGCTCAGGCCCCACTCGACCCTCTCGGGCCTCGGCTACTTGGACTGCGCTGGAAAATGGCGGCTCCGGTGACTCCCGCGGCTCGAGCCGAGGACTCCGAGGCGGCGCTCAATGCCGCCCTGGCTGACGTGCCCGAACTGGCCAGACTCCTGGAGGTCGACCCGTACTTGAAGCCCTACGCCGTGGACTTCCAGCGCAGGTACCGCCGGACTCCCACCACCCCCACTTACACGGGCAGCCCGCCTCCCAGGAGCCGGTTCGGTTCCGGGCCGCCCCTCGGCCCTAGAGCGCCGACCCCGCCCCAGGCGGGGAGGAACCTGAATGGGCGGGGCTCGGGGTGACGCGGGTAACCGGGTTCTGTGGCTTCCGTAGTGGCAGGTTGACAGCTCCGGTCCCCGGAGCGGGCGTTGAAGAAACTTCTTTCCTCATCCCCTTTCCCTTCTGTTGTAATCAGCGGTCTTGCGCCATAGGATACGTGCTTTGGCTCCAACACTTAATTCCCCTAGTGCTGCTGGGGAGTGACTCAACGCCACTGCAGGTTTTCTGACTTAGGCACGCACTAGCGTGGGCCCGTGGAGTAACGTGGGCATAACTCCTGGCACGTGTAACTACGCATTTAAAACTTTCTAGTTTATTTCATAGCAAATATGGTGATTTTATATCTAACAGGATTCCTTCAGGCAGACACTATATCCTTGCACTAATTCTTTCCTTGCCAATATTCCTCATTTAGGGGAAGATTACACCTACATTGATCAATTTTTTCTCCCCTTGGACTAACATTGATAACTTCAATGCACATCAACATTTGTTCCTGTTTGACTTTGCCATCTTGAAGAGGGAGAAAGGTCAGGAAAGTAAAACTTTTACAGGCCAATGTCGTTTTAGCTTGTCTTCTACCATTGTGTACCATACCAGTTTAGTTACTGGGCTAATGATTCTGTTAATAAGTTCCACTAAAAAGGTACAGACAGGTCTTTGTTGTTGTTGTTGTTTTAAGCAAAAGAGCTATTTTACAAGTTGTAATAGTTATACTTGTGAGGTTACCCCATTTTGATTTAATAGTTTCTCCCCTTTTAGGAGAGACACTGCAGAATGGAAACTATCCTGGCAATAGAATATACATGGCCAATTTTTCAAGTGATGGAGAACATCCATCTAGTTAACTGGCATGAAGGAGCGTTGAGAGTAATGAAAATGGGTTTATTTGGAGTTTAAAAAAAGCCCAGCAATTTGTTTGTGTCCTAGGATTTTCAGGTATTAAATGCATTCAAATCAGCAAGTGTTTATTGAGGAAGTGCTATAAATAAAACACTGCCCTAGGGATTGTAAGGGATATGAAGTTGCATTCTTGAGCTTGTATATAGTAATGAATGAACCCTTTGTGAAATAATCACCTTGAGCTGTCCGTCACTTAATCAGATGATTGTGCTGTTATATAAACCATTTGGGGAGCAGTCTTATGCAATTGTTTTCAGAATTTACAGTATATGCTTTCAAAGAAACTTAGTACATAATCGTCATAGGTTTAAGGTTGGATTTGATTTAGAAATAGAAAAACTTTAGAAAAAAGGATAGTGATTAAAGGTAGTGGTCAGATTTTTTTTTTTTTTTTGATGTCCTTGTAAACATGACATTAATTTACTTGTGTGCTTTGTAAAATGACACTTAAGATATTTATTAAAGAAGAGTTGTGGAAATGTTTTATCTATACCTCCCTCCTTCTTTTTAAAATGACACACACAGATAAACATTCTTTATTAAGTGTTTCTTTCATGTACTTTATTTCCAACTCCACTGGGATTGAAGCATTTATAATCTTCTTTCATGGTTTGCCAAAACTAATGAAGGGGACAAAGGCCAAGATAAAGAAGGGAAGAGAATCCAGTGTGCTTGGTGAAAAGTCTTGTCCAGTGGGCCCTCATGCCTCACTCTGATCTGGATTTTACTTTTGTCCTTGGTTCTGAGTAATGGCCATTTGCTAGCACACGTGTACCATTTAGGCATATCAAACAGTAATTTGGCATTACTATTTGGTAACTTCTATTTACTATTTGGTATCTAGTTACTATTTGGTAACTTCTGTTGTTAACACTCGAAGAATAAAACATTTTTCCTTCATACAATCTGGTCTTAGTTCCTTGTCCAGTTTTCCATTTATTTCTGATAATCCATTTGGACTGTGTGTCTTTGGCCTAACACAAATACATAACCAGTCAAACACTTCGGTGCAAAGTATGCTTACTAAGGAGTGAAGAAAATTTGAGGTACAAACAACAATATTGATGAAGAAGGAAATTTCTCTTTGATGGACTGTCTCATCCTTCCCCAGCAGATGTCTTTTCATTTGAATTTTTTTGGATATTCCCTTAGGATGTTTTAGATGTTCCTTCCCTTCTTTATCTTGGCCTTTCTCCTTCTGTATTCATCTGTTTTCATGCTCCTGATAAAAACATACCTGAAACTGCGCAATTTACAAAAGGAAGAGGTTTATAGGACTTACAGTTCCAAGTGGCTGAGGATGCCTCACAATCAGTGGCAGAAGGTGAAAGTCATGTCTCACATGGCGGCAGACAAGAGAAGAGAGCTTGTGCAGGGAAACTCCCTTTTTTAAAACCATCAGGTCTGGTGAGACGTACCCACTATCATGAGACAGCACGGGAAAGACCCGCCCCCACGATTCAGTTACCTCCCATCAGGTCCCTCCCACAACACGTGGGAATTCAAGATGAGATCTGAGTGGGGACACGGCCAAACCATATCACCTTCATTAGTTGTTCTTTCACCTTCTGTACCTGTGAGAATTTTGAATCAAGTATAGAAGATTAATGAGTTACTCTGCTATAAAATAAAAAGTAGTACATTATTAGCATGACTGACCGACTACCTCCATGTTTTCTCATTGATGACCTCCCAAAATAGCATTTTCCACTAGATTTGTCTACCTTTTATTTAGTTATTTACTTCTTGTTACACTATAATTAGTTGTTATAATTCCAAAATCTTAGTGCTTTAAAACATTTAATTGTCCCCATATTACTTGTCAGCATGAGTCAGCCAGAGGGCTGTCCTCATGGCAGTCACTCAAAAGTCTAGGCTTATGAAGGGTTTGTTTTGAAACCTGCTTTTGTAGAAGTAGTGGCAGGGCAAAGAGAAGCATGTTGAACTATGCACTATTTCTTACAGCTTTTGCCTAGCAGTGAGTCCATCCTGCTGATAATGTTACACTGGCCAGTGCACATCAGCTTGCCATGTGGGTGAAACAGAGGATTGGCATTTGTGAAACTGTCAGAACAACACAATGTTAATGATGCTACTTTATACCCTCTGTTTAATGTTTTTACAGCGCTTTCAGATATGGTATTTAAGGTAATCCTCATAACAAAACCATGAGGTAGACAGGGTGGGCATTTTTCCTGTTTTACAGGTGAAGAAACTAAGTGATGGACTTGAGCATACATGGCATAAGCAAGTGCTGCACCTTTGATTAATCTTTCTTTGCTAAAACTGTTCTCAGCCAGTTCACAGATAACTTCATGATAATGTAGGGATGCCTCTTTACTCTTCTTTGTCTCTAGCATTGTACATGTTGGACTATTTCTTGGCTCTTTGAAGCCATGATCTTGCTTTTCTTTCATTTTCTCAGCCTCTTTTTGACCATTTAATGTAAGAGATTTTTAGGGCACATTCCTGGGATCCTTTATGTATTTCTATTGTATATTTTCTCCCTAGGCATTCTCATCCATCCCATGGATTCCATCTATCTACTGAGGCTGCCCACATCTGTCTCCACTCTAGATCATTCTCCTGATCTTGGACTTATTTGTATCTTCATTTTAATGTTTTATAAATACAAATCTCAACAAGTATAAAACTGAACTTAACAGATTTTCATTCCAAACAGGTTTGTCCCTGTCAACCGAATCACAGTGTCTGGGATCTTCCTCTACCAGCTGCTCAAACCTAAAACGCAATGAGTGATTTCTCATTTACTCCCCTCTCCTCCCCTCCTTTCCTTATACCTCTGAGTCTAGTCAATTGTAGCCCCTGACTCCTTTAAGTATGTACCATGCTGCCTTCCTACTGCTGCTATCCTAGTTCAGGTTGCCAGCATCTCTAGTATGGTTTACAGAAACTGCTTCATAGCGGTTGTTCTTTTTCCAAATCTTCGCTCCATTCTAATTTCTCCACTCCTCTTCATGCAAAAACAGAGCAAGTAGAATGGATTTTGAAATAAACAAATCTGATCATGGTACTTACTCTGCTTAATTAAACCCTTTCAACCATTCCTCATTTCTCTTGAGTTCTGTACAGCCTCCTTCCCATAACTTACAAGATTCTGCATTATCTGGTCCCTGTTGGCCTTTTCAGCCTCCCTCTCGGTACCATCTAACCAGAGGGCTGTAAAGGGCGAGGGGCAGCTCGGATCTCTGGGGACCATTCTTTAAAGGTACTAGAATACCAGTACAATAAATTAGAAACATGATATCCGTTTTCCACATGCATTCCTTTTTTCTTGAATATTGAAGATTTTCATTTCATATTTTGTCCACACACAAGAAATTGGGGTGTCTGGAAAAAATCACTGAATAAAAGATAAGAAAGATGAAGAATTAGAAAACTTTTCTGATCTTTATCAGAAGAGTGATAGTTCTAGCTTAGTAGGAGTGGGTAAAATAAGTGAATCTTTTCCTGTATTTAATATTTTCTTAATATAAAATAATTTCTCTACCCCATGAAAGAGAAACATTTCACAAATGTTTGAGTATCAGCTGGAAAGTGTGAGATCATAATCTGCTGTCTTAGATGCCACATATTTTGGTTTAACTCTCGGTGAGGCTGTGCTTTTGTGCCTGCTATTGCTTCTGCCTAAGCATTGTTTGCTTCTACCTTGGGATAGTTCCTGTACCTGTTTTGGGACACAGCTTAGAGATATATTGTATGCTTTCTCTGACTTCACCCTATCTCGAAGCTTCTTCTGGGCTGGTTGAAGGGTCCCTCTTCTTTTCGGCCACCTTGGACCACTATCCTATGGATGCTCATCCACTGTAATAGAGTTGTCTTTCTACTCTTTGTATTCCCCACTAGATTGTTTGCTCTCATGAATGGGTACTATGTGTATATTCTTTATTCACCGTTGTAGTCCTCAGTCTGTAGAACTGGACCTGCCTCATGGTAAATACTTAGCATAATATTTGAATAAGCCAGTGGCTGACTGAATGTCTTCTGACTTTATTTTTCCTTTGTGGCATACCAGTGAGTCTAAGGTCAATTCACCTGGAGCTAAAAATATCTGGATTACTCAGGTAGATGAACAGAGAACAGGAGTAGTTACTAGAGATTTCATGTGACAATCTGGGGAAGGGGAATATATGCTCAGTTAAAGAGCTAAAGATGACCAGAATAAATCAAGAAAATAGTTTCTTAATCAGTTGGTTTCATACTCATCAGAGACTAAAAGTTTAATCTCTGAAGGAATAGTCAGTTTGAGAGAATCTGATGTCAAGCTATAGCTGTGTGTGCAAGAATGGGAGAAGGGTTTTTATGAGCCCATGTTAAGTGTTACAATTACAGTGAAGAGCTCTACTTGGTTAGAAATAAAATAATTTTCACATTGGTATCTAATTGGAATTAGAAAGCAATTTGGATTTGGTATGTTAGCAACCACCCCAAGAAATTAAAAAAAAATGTATTGAGGTAAAATGTACATATATAATTCACCATTTTTATCATTTTTAACCACAGTTCAGTGGTAATAAACAAATTTTATGTATATTTTCCTCCTTTATCTCCCTTCCCCAATCTCCTTCCTAGCCTCTGGTAACCTCCAATCTACGTTCTGTCTTCCTGAGAAACACCTTTTTCGCTTCTGCATGTGAATGAGAGCATGTGATACTTGCCTTTCTGTACTTGGCTTATCTCACTTAACATAATGGTCTCCAGTTCCATCCATGTTGCTGTAACGGTAGGATTTCATTACTTTTTATGGTTGAATAACATTCCATTATATATATATATATATACTGTATTTTCTTTATCCATTCATCCATTGATAAGCACTTAGGTTAATCCCGTATTTTGGCTATTGTGAATAGGGCTGCAATAAACATGGGGGCGCAGATGCCTTTTCAGCATAGCGATTTGATTTCTTTTGGCTGTATACCCAGTAGTAGCTTTGGTGGGTCATATCATAGTTCTATATTTACTTATTTGAGGGACCTCTATACGGTTGTTTTTTTTTTTTTCTATAGTGGCTATGGTAATTTACATTCCCACTAATAGCGTATGAGTGTTCCCTTTTCTGCACATCCTAACCAGCATCTATTATTTCCTATCTTTTTGATACAAGCCATTTTGACTGTGGTGAGATGATACTGCATTGTGGTTTTGATTTGCATTTCTGTGATGATTAGTGATATTGAGCATTTTTTCATATACCTGTTGACCATTTTTATGTTTTCTTTTGAGAAATGTCTGTTCAGATCTTTTGCCTATTTTAAAATCAGATTTTTTTTCTTTTGCTATCTGATTGTTTGAGTTCTTCATACATTCTGGTTATTAATCTCTTATCTGATAGTTTGCAAATATTTTCTCCTATTCTGTGGGTTGTCTGTTTACTTTGTTGATTGTTTCCTTTGTGGTGCGGAAGCTTTTTAGCTTGATTTATACTCTCATGTCTATTTTTGCTTTGACAGCCCATGTTAAGGTCTTACACAAGAAATCTTTTTGTAAGAGACCAATGCCCTAGAGCATTTCCCCAATGTTTTCTGCTACTATTTTCATAGTTTCAGGTCTTAGATTAAAGTCTTTATTTAATCCATTTTGATTTGACTTTTGTGTATGATGAGATATTAAGGGTCTAGTTTCATTCTTCTTTATATAGTTATGCAGTTTTCCCAGCACCATTTATTGAATAGACTGTCTTTTCCCCATTTTAAGTTCTTGGCACCTTTGTTGAAGATGAGTTGGTTGCAAACGTGTGTATTTAGACCTGAATTCTCCATTCTGTTCCATTAGTCTATGTATCTGTTTTTATCCCAGTACCATGCTGTTTCAGTTACTATAGCTTTATAATAAATTTTGAAGCCAGGTAGTGTGATGCCCCCAGCTTTGTTTGTACCTTGACAAAAGGTAGGGCTCTACGTTGTAAAATATGTTATGCATCTTACATTCATTAATTTATTATGTAGAGTTGTAAAATATGTTATACATCTTGCATTCATTATTATGCAATTCCATTGTAGCTTATTTGACATGATTTAAGTTATGGTAACTAACTTATAAAACTTGATGTGTAAATGATGAGAATAATTTAGACTAAATTTAGTTTCTTCATATGTAGAAATATCTCCCTCTGTGTGTGTGTGTGTGTGTGTCTGTATACACAACATATTGCTGAATGACCATGTTCTAAAGTAAAAGCAAGATGAGGCTTAAATTTTAGCTCTCATAACTATTAAATAGCTTTGAGTCCTAGGGAAAGTTAATTAACTGCTCTGAACTTGTTTCTTCATCTATAAAAGATGGATGGAATCCACTTTGTAGGGTGTCTTGAGGACTAGGAATATATGTAAAGATGCTCAGTAAATAAGTAATAGTTTGATGATAATATTAGCAAACTAATATATCAAGTTAAATACTTACTAGAGTATTATTTTCAGAAGATTGTGTTGTTTGCTTCTTTAACAGTATATTCTGAAATGAATTATCAGATAAATACCATGACCAGAAATTCCCTACAACTCTTTGTTTTGCTAGTTAACTGTGCCTTACTTTAGGGGGCTCCTTCTTTTTTTCTTGGTAAGAGTGATTGTGTGAATGAGGTGAGGCAGGTGGTAATTTGAATCATAATCTAATAGAGATGGAGAAGAATATGTTTAAACTTTGATCCTTAATTTAGAGAGGAAATGATAAAGCAATTGCCCGTTTACTATAAGCTGAAGGCAAGATGAGTCCTGGGATATAATGAGCACAAAGCTTCTTTTATTGAGAGAGGTAAATGTTAGCCTGCAGAAATTCAAAATCACTCTTCTCTTGATCTTCCTTTTCTGTCTTTTTCTCTTCTTTCATCTGACTGCTAAGTGTTCATATTCTTGGGCATCAAACAGCTGCAGGGATTTTCTTCCTCCTGAACTGTGGATGGTTACAGGAATGGTCATACTGAATTTACTAATAGCAGGAGTAACTTTGAAAATAAGACTAATGTAGAAGAAGAAAAAATATATAATAGTAGCATAAAAGTATGAAAATGAAAGAATTATTCTAGTGATATCTGAACATATCATATGTGCATATTAATTAGAATAAATTTTAAATCCAATGTTCTGCCTTCTCTTTTTTTTCTCCCTTGCTTTTTGATATTTGATGACTGCAGTTATTTTCAATATGTTTGATTTTGCCATAAGATGCATAAAACAAATGAATATTCATATGTATTTTAGTAGATCCATTGAATGATTACTTTTAATGAGACACAATCTCTGGGTTTATACACTAGTTCTACAACTCAAAATATGATAATCAGAAACCAAATATACCAATGTACTTCTTGCATGAAGTGAGGTTTTCCAAATACCCAGCAAAAAGAATTAACTGTTTGTTTTACCAGTGATATCACATGATACTCAATGTCATCAATCTGTTTTTGTTTTCATAAATAACGCCTAGCCACAGGTTATATTTAATTATGAATAACTACACAATACAGATATACACACTGTTACAGTGATATCACATGATACTCAATGTCATCAATCTGTTTTTGTTTTCATAAATAACGCCTAGCCACAGGTTATATTTAATTATGAATAACTACACAATACAGATATACACACTGTTACAGAAACATGATAAAATTAGTTATGCATTTAGGTTCATGTCATAGAAAACCCAGCACACTTTCAATTAACAGAATATCCCACAAGCAGTGAATTGTAGAAGTAGAGGCTTGTGAAGAAAAGTGAAGGTCAGTGGTTTGGGCTTTAGCATAAATGCATCCTTCTTTATCTTTCTGCTATATTATCCTTAGCATATCCTTAGCATATTACCCTTAGCATATGGTCTCCTTTCTTATGCTTGGAAGATGATTGGACACAGCTTGGCACTACATCCACGTTTCTGGTTGGAACACGTGCTAGCTTACTGTGTCTACTTTAGTGAAGCATATGTTAGCTTTCTTGTAAACTTCAACTAGTTCTTCCCATTTCCAGGTTATTGATCAGAAATGTCCCATCGTCATCCCTAGTTGAAAGTGAGCCTGGATTATCAAGGCTTTCATGTGCACGCACATCTTCCTGATATGTATCCTTTTGTCTCATCCATCACAACTTCCCAGGGCTCTTTTCCTTTCTCCAGAGAGGAAACTACATCTGGCAGAAGATGAAAAGCCCCAGTCAGATCATGTTGTAGTCCTCTAAAATCACATCTATGCGGAAATCATTCTGTGCTGGATCCAGACATTCCTACCCTCCCTGAGAGGAGTCTATAGTAACACCCCTCAGTATTACCAACCTCTGGTTATGGATTTTACTTTGCTAGACCTGATCTTTGTTTTTCTGGGTTCTTCTTTTTGGCGGGGTGGGGGTGGGGTGCGGGGAGAATACAGAGACTTTTCACTGCTCTGTCTTAAGCTGATTCAGTCCCTTCAGCTACTTGGCCCTAGCTCCACTATCTTCTTTTTTCACTTTCATGAATATTCTTAGAAAATATAAGAATGTGGCCAGGCGCGGTGGCTGACGCCTGTAATCCCAGCACTTTGAGAGGCTGAGGTGGGTGGATCACGAGGTCAGGAGTTTGAGACCAGCCTGGCCAATGTGGTGAAACCTGTCTCTACTAAAAATACAAAAATTAGCCAGGCATGGTGGCACGCGCCTCTAGTCCCAGCTACTTAGGAGACTGAGGAAGAAGAATCTCTTGAACTGGGGAGGTGGAGCTTGCAGTGAGCCAAGATCGCGCCACTGCATTCCAGCCTAGGCGACAGAGCGAGACTCCGTCTCAGAAAAAAAAAAAAAAAAGAATGTTTTGAGATGAAATTGGTTTGTTAATTACTAATACTTTTTTCATCTTGGGCTCTTGAAAAATGATCAGTTTTCAGTTATTTGGAAAACAGAAAATTTGTGTGATTAAAAAGGAAAGGAGAACAAAACTAAAAATGTCCATTAATTTATGCTGAGTCTTTAAAGTAAAGCATGAATTATTTTTTACCTAACTACACACAAGCTTATGAGGCTTTAACATTATACCTTTCTGTGCTTTTCTTTTTAAAGCGTAATGTGTGTAACTATCAGTCTTCATGGTTGTCATTTCTGTGCTTTTTATTATTATTTTGTCTCAGCTTTTCTCTTTCTGCATTAAAATACTCTGACACTTTTGTTTGCCTGTTTGTTTTTTGCTTACACCTTGGAGTCTTCCACCCTCTTGACCATTTTGATTGGCAGTGTTATTTTTGTGGTTTAAGTTGTGCTCACTAGTGATAGGAGTGTAGTGAAACTAACAGATCTCTTTTTGCTTCACTTCTCCAAAGTGCCTTTAATTAAAAACTATATGGTACTCATGCAGTATTAGGCAAACCTCTACTCACAAATACAACATATAAACAGGAAGTACATAGATATAAGAGTACTATCAAACCTAAGGGTTGGTTTTAGCAGGTTCCAAGTACCTATGAAGTCAGAGGACATTTGAAAATATAGGGGAGATTGTTTAGACAATTGTAAATCGTGTTAGACTATATTAAAAAAAATCATTCTGAAATAATTACAGACTCACGGAAAGTTGCAAAAAGAGTTTAGAGGAGGCTCCTGTACCCTTCACTAAGTTTGCCCCACTGGTAATATCTTGCATAACTGCAGTGGTTGTATCAAAACCAGGAAATTGACATTGGTACAAACTACAGACCTTATTTATATTTCTCCAGTTTTTACATGTGCTTTTTTGTGTGTGTCTATACTTCTATAAATTTTATCACATGTATATATTAATGTAACTGATACTGCATTGGAGATATAGAACTGTTCCATCACGACAAAGGAATGCTGTCCTGCTATTCCTTTATACTCACAACTGCCCCTCCCCCATCCATCCCTAACTTTTGGCAACCAGTGAGTGATTTGGTTTGCATATCTGTAATTTTTTTCATTTGGGGAGTGTTCTATGAATGAAATCATATATAAGTTTTTGACAGTGGCTTTTTTTTTTTTCATTCAGCATAATTTCCTTGAGATCTCTCCATGTTGCATGTATCAGTAGTTTGTTCCTTTTTGTCACTGAGTAGTATTCCATTGTGTGGGTGTACCATCCATCCAGTTTGTTTATTTATTAGCCTGTTGAAGGACATTTGGATTGTTCCCAGTTTTTGGCTATTACAAATATTACAATAAACCTAATATATGAATATGTGTAGGTTTTATTTCTCTGAGATAAATGCACAGGAATGCTGTGATAGCTGGGTCAAGTGGCAAGCATTTGTTAGTTTTATAAGGAATTTCCAGATATTTTCTTTTTCTTTTTTTTCTTTTTGCTTTTCTTGAGACAGAGTCTTGCTCTGTCACCAGGCTGGAGTGCAGTTATGTGATCTCAGTTCACTGCAACCTCTGCCTCCCTTGTTCAAGCAATTCTCCTGTCTCAGCCTCCTGAGTAGCTGGCACTACAGGCACGCACCACCATGCCCAGCTAATTTTTGTATTTTTAGTAGAGACAGGGTTTCACCATGTTGGCCAAGATGGTCTCGATCTCTTGACCTCATGATCCACCCACCTCGGCCCCCCGAAGTGTTGGAATTACAGGCATGAGCCACCGCACCCGGCCTCCAGATATTTTCTACAGTATCTGTACAAGTTTTCATTCCACTGGATGCAGTTGATCTGCATCCTTGCCAGTATTTGGTATTGTCACTATTTTTTTTTTTTTTTTTGAGACAGAGTGTCGCTCTGTCCCCCTCTCTGAAGTGCAGTGGGCGCGATCTCTGCTCACTGCAAGCTCCACTTCCCGGGTTCATGCCATTCTCCTGCCTCAGTCTCCCGACTGAGGCGCCGCCACTGTGCCCGGCTAATTTTTTTTTTTTTTTTTTGAGACGGAGTCTCGCTCTGTCGCCCAAACTGGAGTGCAGTGGCCAGATCTCTGCTCACTGCAAGCTCCGCCCTTCAGGTTCACGCCATTCTCCTGCCTCAGCCTCCCAAGTAGCTGGGACTACAGGCGCCCGCCACCTCGCCCAGCTAGTTTTTTGTAATTTTTAGTTGAGACGGGGTTTCACCAGGTTAGCCAGGATGGTCTCGATCTCCTGACCTTGTGATCCGCCCGTCTCGGCCTCCCAAAGTGCTGGGATTACAGGCTTGAGCCACCGCGCCCGGCCCCCGGCTAATTTTTTATATTTTTAGTAGAGATGGGGTTTCACCGTGTTAGCCAGAGTGGTCTCGATCTCTTGACCTCATGATCCGCCCTCCTCAGCCTCCTAAAGTGCTGGAATTACAGGCGTGAACCACCGCGCCCAGCTGTCACTAGTTTTTATGTTAACTACTCAGATAGGTATGTAGTGCTATGTCATTGTGTTTTTAATTTGCATTTTTCTAATACCTAATTACACTGAAAAATCTTTTAAAGCATTATTTTCTATTTGTACGTTCTCTTTGGTGAAATGTTTATTCATGTCTTTTGCCCATTTTCTAATCGACTTGATTTTTCTTTTTTTACTTTTTGGTGTTTGTTTTTTGAGATGGAGTCTTGCCCTCTTGCCCAGGCTGGGAGTGCAGTGGCGTGATCTCAGCTCAGTGCAACCTCCGCCTCCCCGTTTGAAGTGATTCTCCTGCCTCAGCCTCTCTAGTAGCTGGGCTTACAGGTGTGTGCCACCATGCCCCAGCTAATTTTTGTATTTTTAGTAGACATGGGTTTCACCACATTGGCTAGTGTGGTCTCCAACTCCTGACCTCAAATGACCAGCCTGCCTCGGACTCCCAAAATGCTGGGATTACGGGTGTGAGCCACTGAGCCCGGCCTATTTTTGTGTTTTGAGAATTCATTATATGTTCTACACATAAATCCTTTGTTAGATGTGTGGTTTACAAATATTTTCTTTCTGTCTGTGGCCTGTCTTTCTATCTTCTAAACAGAGTCTTTCACAGAGCAAAATTTTTAAATTTTAGTCAAATTAAAAAGTTCAATTTATTCATTAATTTATTTTAATGAATCATGTGTTTGTTGCCATGTCTAAGAGCTCTTTGCCTAGCTCTAGGACCTGAACATTTTCTCTATTTTTTTTTTTCTAAAAGTTTTACTGTTTTACATATTACATTTAAGTGTGTGTTCCACTGTGCATTAATTTTTTCTGTAATGTTTCAGGTTTAAGTCCAGGTTTATTTTATTGCTTATGTGTGTTTGCTTCCTTTTAATGATCATAAACTGACAAACTTGTACTGAGTAGTGACCTGACTAAAATTACACTCATCTTTAATCAGGTGTCACTAAAATGTACAAGCAGTGATAATTTTTACACATATTATAGGTTGTTGAAAGCATGGAAACAAACTGTCAGTTTTCTTATTTATGAGATCTCATTTTAAGCTTTGACAAACCCAAAACTTTAGGAAGCCGGGCAAAAATTTGTGATATATACGGTAATTTATTCTCAAGTAGGTGTCTCGTGTTAAGGTTTTTTTCTTTTCAGTTTTTAACTTTCATTTTTTTTCTATCATGTCACAACATTGTGGATTTATATTCCAAACGTTTCTTCATATGAATCTGTGTGAATATATACAAAGTGGTTATCATTTTAATTTGATTTTTATTTATAAAAACTTCATTTCTTGGCCAGATGTGGTAGCTTATGTTTGTAATCCAATACTTTGGGAGGCTGAGGTGGTTGGACTGCATGAGCCCAGGAGTTTTGAGACTAGCCTGGGCAATATAGTGAGATCCCATCTCTCCAAAAATAAATAAAAATTAGCCAGGTGTAGTTGGCAAGCGCCTGTAGCCCTAGCTACTTGGGAGGCTGAGGTGGGAGGATGGCTTGAGGCCGGGAAGTCAATGCTGCAGTGAGCTCAGATTGTATCACTGCACTCTGCCTGGGTGACAGAGCAAGACCCTGTCTCAGAAAAAAAAAAAAAAAAGAGAAAAAAAACCAAAAAAATTTTATGTTTTATTCTTAGAACCCTCTCATTTCACAGTATCAGTCTTCACTTCTACATTATGAAAACGATTGCCTTTATTTATATCCATTGAAGTACAGAGGAAAAACAAACACCTATTACTTTTAAAAATAAGTTTCATTCATTTTGTCTGTTTACGTGACTTAAATGACAAGTAAATCTAATATTTTGTGTTATGATTTTATTTGTAAGAATGAATTGGTTAAATCTCAACTAATGTCAGTATTTTACAAAATTAGTTTATTTTATCTAAATGAAATTGGCCTTCAGTTTATTCCAATATTAATATTTTCTTTGATGTTTATCAGGGTTCATTATCCTATAAATATATCAGAAATGATAGCATGCCACTTTCCAAATAGAAATTGATTAGTTGTTGAGAGATGGAGGTTGTTTGTAGCTTATTTGGCAAAATTTAGAAAATTTATGAATAATAGAGCTAAAAATTTATCCACCTTTAAACAGAAAGGTAAAGTGGAGTAATTTTTCCACTATCCAATCTAATGTATTCAAAGTATCATTTCAACATGTAAGTTAAAAGATTACTGATGAGATATTTTACCTGTCGTTTGTGCTAAGTTTTTGAGGAAATATTTATTCTACAATTGTAACTCATTATAATGAATTTGAAGCACTGAACATCCAAAAGTGATTTCTACCAATTGTACTGATAATAATTATTATCATCATCACCATCATTACATAATTATTATTATTACAATTTATGTATACATCATTTTATGTGCCTAAGGGTCAGAGTCTGCCTTTCTAAGAAGCTTCCAGGTGATGCTGATGCTGCCGTTTCCCAGAGGATACTTTCAGTAGCAGATGGTCCCATACCGCTCTTCAAAATGGAGTTAGCAAAGGGCTAAATTTTATTCTGTAAATATGTAAGCTATAAGTATGTATTTCAAATTTTTAAAAATAAGTAATACATGTATATACTGATGCGGTTAACCAAGTTACTTAATGTTTTGGTGGTCACAGTAAGTTTTCTAACTCTTATTATAGGTAAAAAGGGTTTTATTGTTAGTATGATCAAAGTTGCTTTTTCTTACATCTGTACTATGGGTTTTACTGTTGCAGATTTGTAAGAAATTTATTCCTAACACCCTCTTTGGCACAGACACTTTTCTGTATGACAGCAGAACAAATGTGAGTAAGATAGCCTTCCTGCCTAACAGGAGCTCAGTTAGGCAAATCAACACCGAGTAGATATTTCGTCACAAAATTCAGTGTAGTACAGATGAAAGCATATCTTCTTCTGTTAAGGAAGGGGAGAATACATATATGACAAAGAAGTTCTTTTGAATTGCTTTAAGTTCTCAAAATTATTTCTCTATTAAAATTAGAACGAGTCTTTAAGAATGTGGAAGTCTATGAGTTTTGTAATAGCTAAGACGTTAATCTTCATTAAAACATTTAATGAAGGTATCATTTGAACTTTTATACAGCCTTGGTTACTTAAAGTGAAAGTTTACTTGCAAAATTGGTTCAGTTGCAAAATGTGCTTGTGTAAGAATTGCCACATTGTGTGAGCACTGAAGCCTCTAAAATAGCTGTAAATCATATCTGAAAGCACAGCAACATGTTTCTTTATAACAGATAAACCCATTTTGGAAGGGATAGTGGACTGTTTTTAATGGGAATGAGGAATTCCTGAGTAAGCTAAATGGCTGCATTCCTGAATGAGTCAGGGGGACATTATGAGTGTTGTCTGGAGAGGAGGTTTCCAGAAAAGCGAGTGAGTACTGAATGCTCACGTTCCTCCTGATCCCATGTTAAGTGTCCTGCCCAGACCAATGTTATCCGATAGAAATATACTGTAAATCACACAGGTAATTTAAACTTTTCTAGTAGCCCCATTAAAAAAGGTAGAAATAAACTAATTTTTACACTATTCAACTTAATGTACTCAAAGTATCATTTCGACATGTGACTTAAAAGATTACTGATGAGATATTTTACCTGTCGTTTGTACTAAGTCTTTGAAATCTGATGTGTATTTTGCAATTATAGCACATCTCAATTACGACTAGCCATATTTCAAGTGCTTAATAACAATGTTTGGCTGGTGGCTACCATATTAGACAGTGCAGGTGGGTATTTGAAATAAAAACTTTTGGAAAAACAGTTGGTATCACTCCACAAAGAGATTCAAGGGGAAGATTAAGGAGGGAGAATGGTTCTGTCAGCCCTGTGTTCATAACAGAGGTAATTAGACCCAAAGAGATTCTGACTTAGCCTAAGATAGGGACTCAGCAATGATTGACTGGTGGCTTTTTTATGTTTGAAGGTAAATGAATAGATGATATGTTAAGTGTAAACATGGAGATATGCTGCATGCTTAACTGTGGCTAAGTAGGTGGTCATGTTTGCCCCAAGTTATTTGGCATGGCTAGTCCACATTGACCTTTTCTTTGAGGTAATTCTTATTTATATCATTTTCTAATGCTAAATGCATCATGTCCATCCTTTAAGGCAAAAACACAAACAACACAAAACAAAAACATGGGCCAAAGTAAATCTGGTCTTTCTTGATAAAATGACTGAGGTCAGGTGACTGCTGTCTGCTTTAATAGCCCTAGACCTTTCTGGATGTTCCAACTTCACTTGGATTCAGCCCAAATTAACAGCTGTTCCTAACTTCGTTGTCCCAAGAATCTGGCTAAAGTGAGGTGACTCATTGTGACTTGCATTATTTTTGAGTTGGACTTTGCCTGTAAGAGAGGGAGGCTGGAAAGACTGATTCTCTGTTAAACTGAAAACTAGTGATGATATTGTGGGGGGCGTGTGTGTTCATGATTATGTGTGTGCCTTGTATCTTTTCATATTCTTTTCTTCATGACGTGCTTTTCTTGTTTTCACTAGGTGGTAGTTTCTTCAGTGTTCATACTTTTTAATTACATTTGCTTATCTCATTTTAAATACTTAATAGTTCACCTCGTACTCATAGGAAAAACATTGCCGTTTGTAAAAGTATCTGCCTTCATGAGCAATCAGTCACGTTCTTCCAGTGGAATGTTGTTTTTCTGCTCTCATCCGTGTTGTGTTTTCCACACGACGCTGTTTAGTACGTGCTGACTCACTGAGCATCTCTGGGACACTGGCTGTGTGTTTTGAATTTAAGAAGAGAAGAATGTACTTAGGGAACACATTATTGTCTTTTGGTGTTTTCTATAGAATTTAGAATAGAGGTTTGTACTCAGGGGTGTTTTGCAAATGTATATTGACTAGGGGTCTGGTCTAGCTTGTTCTGTAATATTAGGAATCTGGAAATATTTATTACTGTAGTTGTTAGAGGGTCCCTAGAAACGGTTGGGAGTAATTCTCTTATCATGTAGTGGCCTGTGGTGGGCAAAACCTCTCTCACATACAGCTTAACCTTTCTCGTGTCTAATACTACTCGTGAAGAAGATTGTAATTTGTGCATTGTGCTTTTATCAGGTTGCTGTTCCCAATGCAGCTAGTGTAATTTTTCATTTCCTAACAGTCCTCAGGCAATTCTGTTTAACATGCTTTCTATTTCAGAACATTCTCCTGTTGAAAAAACTTCTTTTGCCTCAGGCCCAACGTGCTTTTCCAGCCAGGCCAGTAGTAATTTCTATCCTTCCTGGCTTCATTCACCTTCACTGTTAAAATTCGATGTGAATTTCCTAAGAAGGTTTCCTTTTTGTGTTTATGGCATAGCAAATGATGAGGTGCCTATGCCTTCTTTGATATTATTTGGTTCACAAAAATATTTCATTTTTATTACTAAGGGGAAGATATGCCCAGTTTTCATATTTATTTCAAATCTGTTTCAATTTTTTATGTCCTAAACCATCCTTTTTTTAGTGAATAGAATTTTAATTGTCCACCTGAACTTTTAAAATTGTTCATAGCATTTTCCTGAACAACAGAATTCACACTAGAATAAGAGACAGATTTGCTGATTTTTAAAAAAAAATTCCAGTTCATTTAACAGGTAGCAAATTCTCTTTTGAAAGTTGTATTTTAAAAGTGAATGAAACAGGTTGTCTGCCTTTCCATCCCAAATGGATATGAATTAGTTATGAATTTTGGGTTGAGAGGAGACAGCATTCTAAGTAGAGGCTCTTGAAGCTACTCTTTGGGTCTGAAGTTGATTTTAATGACCTCATCTAGAAGGATTTAGGTTCTTAATGGGGGGAAGTCTGGCAAACAAAAACATACAAGAGAAAACCTTTGCTGTCTTATTTTTAAGGCACTACTGGTTTATATTGAGGTATGTTTTGAAATATCTTTTTATAATATCAAGATTTTCAAGAGATTCTAGGGAATATAGATGGGAAGATGGAGGGCTAAACTAAAATTAGAACTCTGGTTATAATATATATTATATATTATATAAAATACTCTTATATAGAATGTTATGCATTTGTATATCTCATACATGTTATGTGTGTATATTTGTGTTGGGTATATGCCACATACACATATAACTTGTGTGATGTATACATGGCTTTTATATTATGCCTCATAGTGTTTGGAATGTTTCCCCTTAACCGTGCCGATTTCTATGTACAAACATGGGAGAAAATGGGGCTTTTCCTCTCTTTGGGGATACTCATCATAACATGAAGGAGAATGGAAGAGTACTGCTTTTTTAGGTTATAGTTTGCATTTTACATTTCATTGCTGTTCCTCTCGACTTCCATCTGTGTTGACATTTGGGAATTTTGTGGTTGCTCTTTCTCAAGTGGAGTGGAAATGCTTAAAACAGAATTGACACTTTTAAATGCAACCAAGGCTGTATCACATTGTGATTCAATCCAGGTCTGAATACTTTTTCTTTGGCTTAAAAAAAAAATCAAACGGTTTGTTGAACTAAGTATTTCTTAAGCTTGCAACCTTACTGATTATTATACATTATTAACAACCATTTTTGTATTAATGGAAAGATCTGGCTGAAAATACAATGATAAATGTTAAAGTTTTAGACACTTAATATTTTATGGCATCAAAGATGTTTTTATATAGATGTTATTGTTAGTTGTCATTTGTTAATGACATTGTGGTTTAATTTTATTTTGATTTTTAGTTAAGTTTAAGGTTCAGTTATAATCCAGGAAATACTACAAATTTGAATAAGCCATATATAGCCAGATTTGGTGCTGTATCACTTATGTTGGCTCTGTGCTCTCTTTTTTCTTAACCTTTTAAATCCCTGTCAGTTGGCATTTTGTGTATGGGTGTGTGCGCGAGAGAGATTTTGGGGCTGAATAATTAGTGGTCTGGACCTCAGTTCAGTTACTGAGAAGGTGAATTCCCTAAGACTCCTTTTAGCTTTTAATGTTTGTGATGGATTCTTTTAGACAAAATTTGATTTTAAACAAATTGTGTGTGTGTGTGTGCATGCATGGGTGCCTGTGCGCGCTTTCCAACGTTCTTAGGCAATACAGTAGGAGCTTGTTGTAATTTCCAGATTCAGCCACCAGACAGGCGATACGGAGGCACTATCCTTAGCAGTTTGTGTAGCTGGAGAAAGACAGCAGAATCTCATAATGGCTTTAACTATCTTAGACTCCTCATTTTCAATTCTGGGCCTTATTGACTGGCCTTTGCTGGCGATTGTTGCCATTTCCCTCAGTTTTAGTTCTCTTCTCCCTAGTGCGTGTATGAGAAAAATAGTAATTAGAAGTGAAGTGGTCTCCAACATGTGACCATGTAGTTCATGATTATTTGTTTTTTGTTTTGTTTTGTTTTGGCTTTTGTTAAAGGCCAGCTTTACATATGGGTAGATATCAGCTTTTTTTTTTTTTTAAAAAAGGAAATCCTCTATGTATAGCTGAAAATCTTATTTTCTTGGAGCTAAGACAAAATTCAGGTGTGAGTTAGACGAAAGTGGAAAAGAACAGATTAAATAATAAATAACCAATACAATGTAATGTGTATTGGTTAATGTATTATTTTATTATTATTATTATTTTTTTTTTTTTTGAGAAAGGATTTCATTCTGTTGCCCAGGCTGGAGTGCAGAGGCAAGATCATAGCTCATTGCAGCCGTGAACTCCTAGGCTCAATCAGTCCTCCTGCCTCAGCCTCCTGAGTAGCATTTGCCACCTCCCCAGGCTGAGTTTTAAATTTTTGTAGAGATGGGGTCTTGCTAGGCTGCTCAGGCTGGTCTTGAACTCCTGGGCTCAAGTGATCCTGCTGCCTCGACCTTCCAAAGTGCTGGGATTACAGGTGTGATCATCACACCCGGCTCAATTTTTATTTTTAATTGTTTATTATGGGCTTTGGAAAGGAGTTGTCGAAACTTAATCAAAAGCCATGTGTAATTTATATAATGTTTGGATATGTGTTTTTGGTTAAAAATAAATGTAAGAAAATTAGCAGAAATGCTTTCTGAAGGAATAGAATATATGTCAGTTTTCAAAGGATAAGACAAGGTAAAAACTTAACGAGTTTTGGAAGCCTCATGAAAAAACTCAAGTCAATAATGAAACCTCTCAATAAAAAAAGGTAACTGGAGAATCCGTGACCATGTTATTGTGTTACCTAAGCTGATGGACAGGGTAAGATATTTTAGTTTTCTATTAAGAAAAGATAAATTCTTAGGTCCCAACGTTCTTGAGACAGGCATTGGCTCACTCAGTATTTGCCAGGCAATATGTTATGTTCTAGAAAGTACACTCCTGTCTTTTGTTCTTGAGTAATTTACTGGCTAGTTGGAGGTAATAGGAATAATCCAGTGATAAATGATAGTATATAAAATTTACTTGATAACTAAGATGTTATACGCTCAAAATAAATTTCTGGGTCTCAATGTTGCACACTTGGAAGTTTTGACGAGTCTTACCTGAAATATTTTGCTTTACATAGATCAGATCACTGATAGTGGGGCTGACAGTGTAGGCTGCAGTGATTAAAAGCTGAGACTTGGGTCAGCTGGCCTGAGTTCAAATCCCAGCTCCCTAACTATTCACTATGTGCTGTGGTCTGAATGTTTGTATGCCCTTTGCCCAAATTTATAGATTGAAATCCTCACCCCCAAGATGATAGTATTAAGAGACAGGGCCTTTGGGCAGTGTTTAGATCCTGAGGGTTTGACCCTCATTAGTGGGATGAGTACCTTCATAATAGAGGCGTGAAGAAGCTCGTTTACCTTTTCCACCACGTGAAGAAGCAACAACAGACACCAACCATGAAATCCGGAGAGATTCCTCGCCGGGCATGGGGCCCGCTGGCACCTTGATCTTGGACTAACCAGCTTCCGGGACTATGAACAATACATTTCTTTTGTTTATAAACTACCCAGTCTAAGGTATTTTGTTATAGCAGCCTGAATGGACTGACACTATGGGTAATTTAACTTTCCTAACCCTTCATTTTATAATCTATAACATGAGGATAATAATACCAGCTTTATTTACATTTTATGAGGATTAAATGGAATAATCCATGGAAAGACTGGCTGGTAAGAAGTATGTGCTCTATAAGTATTATTAGTTGTGCTAAGGAGATGTGGACAGTAAAATGACCCAAGGAATTACATTCCAGGGTATGGAATTTTTAAAGAATTTTTCTTTAGATTTCTTTCTGCAAGTAATTACATTCATTATAATAGCTTTAAGTCAGTGCCTTCCAACTTGTGGTGAAGAGTCTTTTTTTTTTAAAAAAAACAAAAACGTTTTTAATCTGATACTTATATAAAATTCAACAAAAATGAGTTACTAGAAAAATTAACTTAAAAAAGAAGACATATAAAAGTACCCGTTTTTAAATTAGATTCAACAGCTATAAAAATTCTCTGTAAAACTGCTATAAAAGTTTCTAAATGCTTACTCTCAATTTCAGTACTTACGTTGCCATGGACCAGTGACAAACAGTTGGCGACTCAGCAGTGGTCTGTGGTACACATTTGAGTAGTATTGCTTTAAATATCAATATGAAATATATATATTCATTTACTTCAAAATTTATATCTATACCCCAGACCATTTCTCTGGCCTTTCAATTTACTTGTGGAGATGACCATCTCTCTTTTAGCTAATGGCATTATTTCTACTCAGTAGAAATCTGTTATTATTATCTCTTTTTCCTCCTCACCTGTCCAACCAATCCATCATTTATGTCCTATTGAATTTTGTCATTCTGTCCATCTTCACTGCTAGCTTCTTAGTCCAAAGCTACCATCGTCTGATATAAGTTAATACCAGCCTTCCTGCTTCCACTACTCCATCGTCTTTCTTCCATTCTGCATAGAGTTACAAGAATGAGTTTTCTAAAAATGTAAATCTGTTTATAACCTTTTATTGGCTTCATGTTTTAATTACAGTTTCCTTGGGTGAATGGTATGTAACAATTACATTTTCAAGTCGGTAAGAGGCAGTACTCCAGATGGGTGGTCTAATAGCTTAGTTGGGGTGGTGGTTGTGTAAATGTTAAAAATTCTGATTTGAGAGATTGCCAGATATTAAGATTAAGAAGGAATAAATCAGCGGCTGGAGATTATTTAGGAAGCTCTGTAGCCAAAGGGATACTATTCCCTTAGTGCTCTAACTGTACGTTTCCCTATCTTTTCCTTCTGGTTTAAAACTGAACCAGATCCCGGTCTTCCATGGGGATGATTGGCATATCGGGTAGCAGCCTAATTTGTGTTAGCAGCAATCTAGAAATAATGTGTGGGGTTGGATTCTAAGTAGACTAAGGAGGATGCACCATACAAATATGTGTGTACTTAATTCGGATGGAGCCAAATTTATGTATAGGAGTGTTCTTAACAGGAGTCTGGATTTAATGTGTTAACTTCAGCACCTGGATATGGCTCCAGCCATTTGCCTGGTTATTTGATTCAAACTTGGGTTCAGCAATGGCTGACATTTCTGTGTGGTTGACATCCCTTAACATCTCTAGCTGTGCAGGTAGGAGGAAGGCACAGGAAAGTGAAGTGGCAGAATGCATTTATTATATGCAGTCCTCTCCTATACCTCCTCACTCCAACCCTTGTTAGATTCCAGAGGACATACCCATGATTAAGAATTGAGAAATGTATTGGTGAGGAGAGCAGACCTGTATGGTATCTCTCAGCTGGGAAATCTCATTGGGATATGCCGCCATTGAGCTATAATTGATTTCAGTGGGGATCATGGGGCTCTGGAGTGGCAAAGGGCTTTTTTGGCAGTGCTTTAGCTTCACGGATAAGGTAGCTATCATTTTCATAATAGGCGTAGATGTGGAGTGGCAGTCAGTTTTTTGAAGTGCAGCCTTTGGTGGTTGTGGGTAATTGGTTATAATGTCCTTAAGCATACAATAAATTGGCCTTTACCAAATTTTTACTTGATCTCTGTAACTGGGGAAATCCTAGCTGTGTTGAGGAGAAACTTGACATTTGTTACTGATATAGGAGCCCTTTGGAGCCCCTTGAGTTAAGGTGAGACTGATTTCCCTTGAGAAAGGACATGAAATACTACCACTAATATATACTTTAAATCTCCCAAGGCTTTCTTAAAGGGACTTGCTGTTTACTGGGAAAAAGCCCAGACTTTTGAAAATGAATAAAAATGGGTCCTGGATTAATCCTTGGGGGACTTCAGTGCCACTGTGGCATATCAGTTCGAGTCAAGGCTTATGGAAGTAAACTGGTAAATTGACTTTGAGCTGCATCTGCATCGCTGTGGGTCCAATAGCTTGGCTGACTAATCTGTGATTTTCCTCCCTCCTGAGTGCTTGATTTCATCAAGCCTGGAAATTGGCAGTTTTCACATGGACCCCTTGTGGAGTGAGGACTATTTAGGAAGACTACGTGGAAGCCCCTGAAACTGTCCTTCACTAACAGAAGACAAAACCCTAAGCAGCACTACATCCTACAGACTGCACAGAGTAGGGCTGCCCTCACAGACTTCACTCGCAGTGGACTAAGCAGCACTACACCCTACAGACTACACAGAGTAGGGCTGCCCTCACAGACTTCACTCGCAGTGGACTAAGCAGCACTACATCCTACAGACTGCACAGAGTAGGGCTGCCCTCACAGACTTCACTCGCAGTGGACTAAGCAGCACTACACCCTACAGACTGCACAGAGTAGGGCTGCCCTCACAGACTTCACTCGCAGTGGACTAAGCAGCACTACATCCTACAGACTGCACAGAGTAGGGCTGCCCTCACAGACTTCACTCGCAGTGGACTAAGCAGCACTACATCCTACAGACTGCACAGAGTAGGGCTGCCCTCACAGACTTCACTCGCAGTGAACTAAGCAGCACTACATCCTACAGACTGCGCAGAGTAGGGCTGCCCTCACAGACTTCACTCGCAGTGGACTAAGCAGCACTACACCCTACAGACTGCACAGAGTAGGGCTGCCCTCACAGACTTCACTCGCAGTGGACTAAGCAGCACTACATCCTACAGACTGCACAGAGTAGGGCTGCCCTCACAGACTTCACTCGCAATGGACTAAGCAGCACTACATCCTACAGACTGCACAGAGTAGGGCTGCCCTCACAGACTTCATTCGCAGTGGACTAAGCAGCACTACACCCTACAGACTGCACAGAGTAGGGCTGCCTTCACAGACTTCACTCTCAGTGGAGAGTATAACATTTGTTTTTGATTTGCTGATTGGATGACTGGATCTTGGATGAGTGGATCTTGGAGATCAACTATGGAGTAATGTAATCCTAATCAGAGAGTGATTCTTAGTTGCTTTACTTTCCAAGAGTTACCTCCTATCCATGGAGGGTATGTTCCAAGGCCCCCAAGTGGATGCCTGAAACTGCAGATAGTATTGAACCCTGTATATACTGTTTATTTGATCTGAAAACTGAGGTAGCTACTTATTGACTAATTGGCAGGTGGAATAGACAGTGTAGATACATCAGATAAAGGAGTGATTCAGATCCCAGGTGAGATGGAGCTGGGACAGTGTGAGATTTCATCACACTATTCTCAATGACACACAATTTAAAACTTATTAATATTTACTTCTGGAATTTTCCATTTAATATTTTTGTACCACATTGATCTCCGGTAACTGAAACTGCAGAAAGGGGGTGACTCCTGTAGTCCTTTGCACCTGGAATGCCACAACTGATATGGCATCTTTTTTTTTCTTGCTGTGTCAGTTAGATTAGAGGCGCATTGTCTTCAGCTAGCGGGGAGAACTGAGCACCTTCATTGTTTTAGGGCAGGGTGATAAAAGTCTTCTGATCTCTGTCATCATATGGCTCATGGAGACCTTGATCATCTGGATACGTAGAAAATATCATCTCAAACTAGTCCCCTAAAGCAAACATGCTTTTGAATCTGATGATTAGGAAGCAGCAAGTAGCCTAGGTGGTTTAGTAGGACTCACACGTGCCAGATGTTGGGTGATAAACTCTATGCTTTAAAGTTGGTTATCTTGCAAAACTTAATACTGTGTTCAAATGTCAGCTCAACACTATTGAGTCTATAGATTCTTTCCCCAAAATGACGAGTGTTTAATTAAATAAAGAAAAACAAAGAACTTGATAGTAATTTGAAAAGAGGATGCTTGCTTTGAACAACTTGCACAGTATCAAACCTCTAAAATACAAATTTCTCTGTAGCGTTTTCACTTGAGCTTTATTTTTGAATGGTGATTTTTTTAATTGAAGTTTTTCAACTGGAAAATACATTTAGGAAATTTAGTGTATTTATTTTACACACATACATTCATATGTAAAAGTTAATATAAATTTAAAAATACAGCTCTGCAGTTTAATGCTTTGTATATAAAAGTAAGAACAAAAGTTATTTTGGAAAACTTTAGAAATAAACCAGAGTTTCTGCCTTCAAGTTGTTTGTGATTGATTATACCCAATGCTCTTAATCAAATAAAGTCTTGTTTATATTTAGCAAAATAACAGATGGCTTCAGAAAATAAGTACTTTAAGATAGGAGAGGCAAATTTGTACAACGCTCACCTTTTGTTCAAGTGAAGAAACAGAATTCATGCCAGCAATTTACTGAGTATCTACTATGTGCCAGGTACTGTTATAGATACTTGGAATATAGGTGTGAACGAGGAGACTATAAAGCTCATACACTTGAGGAGCTTACTTTCCAGCAGCAGGAGACAGGTGATACTCAATAAACATCACAAATATTGGATGATGAATGTTATGGCAAAAAGTAAACATAGAAGAATATAATAAAAGTGGGAATTGAGTGTGGAGGGGCAGTTTTAAATAGGCATATTTCAGGTTAGGAACTGTTGAGAAGCTGACATTTGTGGAAAGACCTGCAGGGGAATTAGTCAGGCACTGTCTAGTAGAAGAGTGTACCAGACCTAAGAAATGGCCAGTGCAAAAGCTTCTACACAGGGGTTTGCCAAGAGCAGGGGTCCCCACACTTTTTGGCACCAGGGAGTGGTTTTGTGGAAGACAGTTTTTCCATAAATGGGGAGCAGGGGGATTGTTTTGGGATGATTCAAGTGCATTACTTTTTTTTTGTGCACTTTATTTCTATTTTATTACATTGTAATATGTAATTAAATAATTATACAACTCACCATAATGTAGAATTGGTGGGAGCCCTGAGCTTGTTTTCCTGCAACCAGATGATCCTGTCTGGGGGTGATGGGAGACGGTGACAGATCATCAGGCATTAGATTCTCATGGGAGCGCGCAACTTAGATCCCTTGCATGTGCAGTTCACAATACGGTTCTATGCGAACCCCATTAGATTCTCCTATGAGAATCTAATGCCACCGCTGATCTGACAGGAGGTAGAGTTCAGGCAGTAATGTGAGCGGTGGGGAGTGGCTAGAAATACAGATGAAGCTTCTTTGTGTTTGTTTTTGCTACTCACCTCCTGCTGTGCGGCGCAGTTCCTAACGGGCACCGGTGGGGACCCCTGGCCTAGAGTATTCAAGAAACAGCAAATAGGAGAGTTTGTATGGGACAGAATGAGCTAGGGACAGAATGGTAAGGAAGGACATTAAGAAAGATAAGGGAGGAAGGATCTGATGACACGAGTACTTGTAGATTGCTGTAAAGACTTTCGTTGGCTTTTACTGTGAGTGACATGGGGAGCCACTGACGAGTTTTGAGAAGACAAATGACATGAACTTATCACATAAAATGATTACTCTGGGTGACTGTATTGAGAATAGAGTGTAGGAGGCAAGGTGTAAACAGGACGGCTAGTTATGACCATTATGTGATCCAAATGAGAGATGATGGTGGCTTGAATCAGTATCTTAGGAGCGAGGGTAATAAATAAAATTGAATGCCTTCTGGATCTATTATGAAAGCGGAGTCAAAAGCACTTCCTGATGGATTAGATGTGAGAGAAACAGAAGAATCAAGAATAACTTCAAAGTTTTTGGAATGAGCAATAGGAAAAAATTTAAGTGACCTGGGCTGGGTTATCGTTTAGTTAGTTATAGGAACAGTACTATAACTTGGATCTCAATATTTATAGCTTGCAGATTTAAATGTATAAATCTCATAGATTGTAGGGACAAAGACCACACTTGTTTGTAGTATTTTTAATGTATTTGAATCTGGGATGTTAGTTGGATGTGGACGTGCTGCATATGTTTGCCTAATATAAAATATTATAGTATTATAGTCTAATATATCACATTTTTGAGGGACAGTCATCTTGATTAATAGCAGGCTTTCTATTTCATTTTATTTTTTGACGTGGCTTAATGTAATTCTGATAGTGTTATGTCTATTCATTGTTGTAATAACTATATTTTAATGCTTAGTATATGTCAGATATTGTGTTAGGTGCTGGGCTATAGGAATAAATAAAGCAGACAATTGTCTTCATGGGGCTGTAATCATTGTCTGAAGTTTTTGTTTGTTATTGTTTTGATTTTTTCCCATTATGGTAGTTTTGTATAATAATTAGAAACAAAAATTAGTGTTTTTTGGGGGGATTAAGAAGAGATTTTAGACTTATTTATGTAGGGCTTTGTATTAGTATGTTCTCACACTGCTGTAAAGAAATACCTGAAACTGAGTAACTTATAAATCAAAGAGGTTTAATTGGCTCATGGTTCTGCAGGCTGTACAGGAAGCATGACTGGGGAAGCCTCAGGAAAGTTACAATCATGGCAGAAGGTTAAGAGGAAGGAGGCACGTGTTACATGGCTGGAGCAGAAGGAAGAGGGTGAAAGGGGAAATACTACACACTTTTAAAACAACCAGATCTCATGAGAACTCACTATCATGAGACCAGGAAGGGGGAATCTGCCCCTGTGATCCAGTCACCTCCCACCAGGCCCCTCCTCCAACCTTCGGTATTACAGTTTGACATGAGATTTGGGTGGGTACACAAATCCAAACCATATCGGGCTTCAACAGGAGGCAAAAGACAATCCAAATAGTGTCATCTAAGGAGTATTAATTTATAAAGTGAGTATTTGTAAAGATATGGTAATAGGGAAAGCATGGTGGATAGTGCCAGTGGCTTAGCTTTTGAGTTGCCGATACCTGTAGGCCTGAAGGAATAAAAGAAGGAGCCATCCATCTAATGTGAAACAAGAAAATCATGTACAGTCACTGATTTTGAGAGTAGCAATGATCTTAGTTCAGAGGACATAGTCAACTCAATTGCAGGGAGGGACCTGGAGAGTAAGTGTCCTGATCTACTCCACTTCTCCATGATCTCTACCTGGACCTTTCAAATGGCCAAACCCTGCTCAGGCTGGAGGTCTGTGATATAGTCCGTACAGGTTGTGTTCCCAGGGCAGAAAATGGTATAGGATGATGGGAAATGGGCCTGAAGGGGTAAATTAAAGATGTCTGGTACAGCCTTTCTCTGTTGCCTCTCAGCCTATATTACCCTTTTTCAGGGTTAACAATTTGGGATCCTGACTCAGGTAATCCACAAAGTCCCATCAGCTACCCTATTATCAAGCGACGTAAAACCAGTTATACCTCACCTGGAACGACATATTGACTACCACTAGTACTCTTCATATAAGGTGGAACAGCAGCAAAGAAAAAATAACCGACTTAAGTAATATAAACGTATTTGCTACAGACTCCATGTCTGTAGATGGTCACAAGGCTCACTTTGTAATCACAGCTGCCTCCATATTGGCTGCACAGGGTTCTTTATGAAGTTAACCTTTAAGAGGTTCATTCCTACAGGATCTCAGTCTTCAGCTGTGTTTTTATTAGGTTGCTACAGTTTTCCTTTACTGAAACTAAAAGGCTTCCTGGTATATTTTCTGATTCTCAGCGGTCCTCCTGGCTTCTACTGTGAAACTGCCACCCAAGTTGCTTTTTTCTTTCCATGCTTCAGTGACATGAAGAGCACAAAATGGCCACAGAGTAGTGTTAGCTTTCAGTTAATTGAAAATATGACCTTGTTCCTTGGTGGAAGAATTCTCTCCTTGAACGTGAGGACTTCCAAATTCACCAAGCCTAAAACTGGGGAGTGAAGCAAAATTCTTCCAGTAGCTTATCAGTTATAACAGTGAAAAGGGCTAGTCCCACCTCTTGTTTCATTCCTGGACCCACATTCTTCCTATGGGGAGATAACACCATATATTTGCTGCTAGTTTGAAGCATATACTGTATCTTACTCGTTCGAACCTCAACCCCTCAAGCTGTTTCCTACCCAATATCATTATAATTGAAACTTCAGCAGACTCTTCTACCATTTTATAAAGCCAGCTGTTTCTGGGTGATGGAGCACATAGCAATACCAGTGAATTCCTTGAGTATAAGCTCATCATGTATGCCCTCTGGTCACAGGCACTGTTGTGTCGTGTAACACAGCAGTTAGCAAAGGATAAGTGAAGTCTGTTGATGGTATTGGAAACACTGTAGGCAACAAAGACAAATCTACACCCAGAATAAGTATTTCTTCTTGTGAGGACACAAATATTCCCCTTCCCTTCATGTGGGGTATCCAGTGGTATTAGCTTGCTCCCAGGTAGTTGACTGATAAATCCATAGAATGGTAGCATTCTGAGGATTTATAGGGTCATCCTGCTCTTTCTTGGCTCTATACTTAGCATATATGGTAGTCAGATATGGTGAGGGGAAGACCATGAACCCGTGTATAGCATCCATTCTTGCCACCCTAGTAACTTTGTACATAAGCAAAGCATGTATTGACTGGGGAAACTGGCTGACTGACATCCACTGAACTGACCATCAGTGTTCATCTGATGTCCAAGAGGCCACTCCTGCCTGTGTGTTCTATGATGGATAATTATATGGGCATGAATGTCATCCTACTCTGTACTTCTTCCTAGAGGTCAATATCTGTCACTGATTTTTAAATTACTTTCTTCCCAAGATTATGCTGTTTGCCAGAACTTGCACTTTCTAGCTCATAAGTCAATGCAGAACTGTACTTCTAGTTTACTTTTTATTCCAAAGTGGAAAACCACATGTACAACCTAGTTCTGCTCATTGGAGAGGCTGCCACTGAGTGGGCTTACAATTCACTGTTAACTTATGCAGGCAGGACCTGCCCATGACACCAAACCTGGGGGTTTAAGGGAGAGGTGGAAACATAGTAGGAACAAATGACTTTGGAGTCCGAGTCACTTGTTTGGGTAGTTTAGCTTACTTGTGCCTTCTAAACATGCTTTGGTCTGGTGTATATACTATTTCCATTTTATAGTGGAATTTCATTTTGCAAGTTAATTTTGAGGGTTTGTTTGATAGAACAGGTAATGCTGAGTTCCAAACAGGCAGTTTAAATAGTCACTTAATATTTAGTGGGCAGGTAGTTAATCTCTACTAGCATCTAGTAAGCTAAAAACTGCCTTTGAGAGAGAGTACCTGTCTACAGAGAAAAGCGTGGGTACTCTAATGCAGTCCCCACATACCAGCTTCTTGAGTCAGAGAGTGGTGTGCGGAAAAAAAAAAAAAGAGGGGTGAATTTGGAGGGGCCAACGGATGATACTTGATAGACTTTGAACACTGAAGCATTTTAATGAGAAACATTTAATTAGCTTTTCTGTTATTATACATCTTTTTGTATAAGAAGGCAGCAGTAGTGATTTGATTTGGGATTAGAATTTGATTTAATTTTATTGTGTTGATCTTTCACATTGTACTCTTTTTGGTCAGGGATATTTATTTCTTTTTCCTTTTCTTCTTGTCTTTTTTTTCCACTCTCTCTTCTCTCTCCTCTTCCTCTCTTTCCAGTAGTAATTAGAATATATTTTTGTTGTATAATCCATTGCAATATATGGCTAAACTAAAGGTCTCAGCTCTAGACTAGACTGGTTATCCAATGCTAGCGCATTTACTGTGTCCAGTTTCTTTTCTGTTATTACCTGCCTCTCTTGCCCTTAGAAGAAAAATTGGGTGATGTGATTTTGCATTATTTTTGTTATCTGTCTCTGTTAGGATAGATCTGTGGTCAGAATAACTAGAAAGTATATGACTATAATTTGATTATATCATTTTTTACATTATTAAAGTTCCTCCTCATGCCTTTCTGTAGGAGTCCTACTTCAGAAATTACTAAGTTTTTTTGTATTTTCTTTTACAGAGTTTAAATTACTTTCAATACATTTACTTATCTTTAGGATGACAGACGTTTTTGACTCTATGATATGTATATGAGGCAGATTCTTGCTCGAGACATTTTAAATTCAGGAAGTTTGACATCGTTCTTTTTTCCCCCTCAGTATTATTATGTCTTTTGGTTCATTTGTCATGTTTTATAATGTTAATGATTTAACAGCAATCTGTATACAAATAAAATAGGTACTGCCAGGCAACCAATTTTTATTGCTAAAACTTTTTGGTAATTGGGAGGGTTAATTGATAATTCTATATAATTATATAATTTGATTCTAAATAATATAGGAACAGCTTTAAAAATAATCTTTTGCCTTGATAATTCTGGCTAGGTGTCAGTTTTAGAGAAAGAAGGCTACATTTAAGAATCTGTTACTTTGGAGGCCATCAGGACAGGCTGGAATTATGAGAAACCAAATGTCACTTCAATTTATTCAGCATGAATTTATTTTCCAAAAGAAGCTTAAAAATATACTGCCTACTTTTTTCCTATTTTTACTTGGAGTCTCATTTTATATTGACATTCATATTCTCTTTTGTACTTTAGCTTGAAATTTGTTGAAGTTTCTCATAATTTGAAGAATTCCACTGGAGACATTTGGCTTTACATTATGCAATGAATGCTAATTGACAGCTGATTCAGAATTACTTAATTGTAAACGCTTAACTACAGAAATTTGATCGGTGCACTAAAAGCCCAGACTTCACTACTGTGCAATATGCGCATGTAAGAATCTGTACTTGTGCCTCCAAAATCTATAAAAATTCAAATAAAAAAAGTGTAGAAATTTAACAAGTCTGGATTGATAACCCTTCTTAAAAAGTGGCTGTTCTAGGAATGCTTTGGTCAAATTCCCATCTGTTGGATTAAAGATCTTCTGCTGTCATATAATTAATGATTTTTTTCCCCCTTTCTCATGGTAGATTAGTAATTTGTGTCTCTCGTTTATTCTTCAACAGTGATAAGATCCGTGGATCTCTTTTAGGAAGTTTTACAAATATCACATCAAGTGGAGAAAATGTATAACATTTGCATGATCAAAGGACTTGTGAAGAGAATTTTGCCCAGGAATTAAGCATGTTTGCATTTTCATATTTTTATGAAGGAATATCAAGTATCCTGGACATTGAACTCTCTCAGTTTGGAAATTAGGTTGACTGGATGTTGCTATGGCTATCATTTCTGCCTTAGGGAAGAGAACAAAAGGAAACAGGACCCCTTACCCTCCTCCACCCCTCACTAACTTTGAATAAGTCACTATGACGTAGACACGTAGTCACAATGTCAGCCCCACCCAAGAACTGACACATATCCTTGGTATTAAATGAAAGTAATTTTTAAAAAGAAGTCTGCAGTATCAGCCGGGCGCCGTGGCTCATTCCTATAATCCTAGCACTTTGGGAGGCTGAGGCAGGCAGATCACAAGGTCAGGAGTTCGAGAAAAAAGTCTGCTATATCAAAGATGCCATATTTAAATAAAAACTACCAAAGAAAGAAAGTACAATAAGATACACCATTTATTTTTTTCACCTTAGATTTTTTTCTTTAAAAACCAGTGAAATACATCTTAAATTACTTCACTGCCTGTTGCACAGAGGGTCCCAGTGATAGATCTAGTTTATTATTGTTTGCTTCAATAACCATTTCCTGTGTTCCCCTTACTTCCAGCGACATTCTCAAAACCACGCTCACAAACAATAAATGCTAAAAGCAGTGGCACTGAAGCATGACATACTCATCTTCATTCTCTTCTAAGACTGGTTACTACCAAAGCACAGAAGTCCAGCTCTGCACCCTCTAGAGCAACATCCTGAAGGGGGATGTATTATTAGAGATTATAATCCTGAGAGGAGAAATACAGTCTTATGAAAAATAAATATATTTGAATTTTACCAAACTTGGGACACCAAGTAAAACTGAGTTATTAATGTGGTTCATATTCCTCTAAAAAACTAAAAAAAAGCCTATTGATTATCAGTTCAGGTAACCTTCATTAAGAAGCAATATGGGAGCATTTTGGGCATTACTTTGTTTAGTGCTCAAAGCCAAGAGAGCATCATCAACTCTAGGGAATGACTGCTTGGAACATTTGGAAGAATCCCTCTGTTGGTACAAGCTTGAAACACCGCTCATGTCATGCCCCAGTATTGCTGAGAATCTTCTATATGCAGTTATGACCTAGTGAAGATTTGTTAGTCAGTGATGGACCACATCTTCAGTGGTGGTTCCATAAGATTGTAATGGAGCTGAAAACATATTTATCACATAGTGACGTCACAATCATAATGCCACAGTGCAGTGCGCTAATGTGTTTTTGGAGATGCTGATGAAAACAAACCTACTGTGCTCCCAGTCATATAAAAGTAGAGCATATACAATTATATACAGTATATACTGCTTAATAATGATAATAAATGTTACCAGTTATGTATTTATTATAGTATACTTTAAATTGTTATTTTAGAGTGTACTACTACTATGTATATTAAAAAATTAGTTAACTGTAAAGCATCCTCAGGCAGGCTCTTCAGGAGGGATTCCAGAAGAAGGCATTGTTATCATAGGAGATGACAGCTCCATGTGTGTTATTGCTCCTGAAGGCCTTCCAGTGGGACCAGATACGGAGGTGGAAGACAGTGATATTGATCATCTTGACCCTGGGTAGGCCAAAAGATGTAAGGAAAGACAATAAAGATATAAAGAAAGAAAATATATTTGTACAGCTTTACAATGTGCTTGTGTTGTAAACTACATATTATTACAAAAGAGTCCAAAAGTTAAGAAAAAATTAAAAAGTTTATAAAATAGAACAGTTATTGTAAGCTAAGGCTAATTTATTACTGAAGAATAAAAAATGTTTAAATATAAATTTAGTGTAGCCTAAGTGACAGTGTTTATAAAGTCTTTAGTAGGATACAGAAGCAACACGTATACCAGCAGACATTTAAAAGAATTTAGTGTACATACTAATGATATGAAAAGGTTTTTGTTTATGTGCCTATTTTTAGGCCTTATGTCCAGAAATTGAGTGTAGTAACAGGCATTTTGGCAAGCATCTCAGAAATCTTGATTTTGACAAATAGCTCAGTTGAGTGAGATGCAGATGGACAACACAGAAACACACTTTTTGAGAGTAATATGTAAGTTTAAATGCAGTTGTTGGCTTTACAGACTGTATGTGATTAGCATTTTATTTTAGAGTGTTTAGGTATGAAGACATCTTTTACTTTTTTCACATTTTAGATTTGTATTTTTAGTAAAACTAATTTTTGCTTTTGGTGAATGAAATTTTTTTTCTTTCAATGAAAGACATCACATTTTCATGTATAAGAATGAAATCATTAAATCACTGTTTGTTAACCTAAGATGTGACCATTAAAGGGGTTTAGAATGATGTAAAGGAGCTATGGAAACTGGAAATAGAAGTTTTGGAATACTCTGTAGTAAGTTAGAGCTTTTATTTATTTATTTTTCTGCAGAAAAGATTTTTTCCTTCCTGAAAAATCTGTGATTCTTTTTATTGACTAGAAAGATCTTGGAGCAGGGGTGAATTTGATTAGAGATCATAATTTTAATACACATCTTGGTACTATAGAACTGTAGGAAATAATTAATGAACAGTATCTTAGTGCACTTATTATCATATTGGGAAGCATTTCCATCTTTTAAATTTAGAATGTTAATAAGATAATACTTGTAAATACGATCTTTAATGTGAATTTGGAGACAAATCTAGTTCCACTTGCAATGAGTTATAGAAAATATTTTAAAGATATACATATATATTTCCTATGGAATGAATCTTTTGTTGCATTTGGGCGTTTTCAGTTATAGCCATGTTCACTGAACCAGTACAGGGACTGAGAATGGAGTCTTGTGGAGAAAAATGTCAAGTATACTTTTCTCAGCAGTTGTGGTTTAGGTGTTGATGCTAGTAGCAAGTTAAAGGGTGGGAATTTGAAACCTTGTGTTTTCCAAGGATTAGAAATAAAAACAAAGAAAGCAAAACAAGCAAACACAGGACCAAAGCTCAAGCTTTGATTTTGAAGTTGATTTTTGAGGCTGCATGACTAATGCTTTTCATAGTACTGCATACTGGCCGTGAGCAGGAAGCAAAGCAGATAGAGTGCCTGCAGATACGTAATTACATGGCTGCCTCTGTCTTCTCTGGGAGTTTTAAAATAGAAATAATGTTGCTCTTGAGGGTGCAGAGCTGGACTTTTGTGCTTTGGTGGTAACCAGTCTTAGCAGAGAATGAGTGTGTCATGCTTCAGTGCCACTGCTTTTAGTATTTATTGTTTGTGAGCATGGTTTTGAGAATGTTGCTGGAAGTAAGAAGAAAGAAGGAAAATAGGTATTGAAGCAAACAATAATAAACTAGATCTATCACTGGGACTCTGTGCAACAGGCAGTGAAGTAATTTGAGATGTATTTCACTGTTTTTCTTTTTTTTAAGAAAAAAATCTAAGGTGAAAAAATTAAATGGTTTATCTTACTATCCTTTCTGTGGTAGTTTTTATTTAAATATGGCATCTTTGATATTGCAGACTTCTTTTTAAAAATTACTTTCATTTAATACCAAGGATATATGTCAGTTTCTGCTATAGGGTGGGGTTGACATTTTGAAAATGAATGAGGAAGATCAGAAAGCTTTAGATATGTTATATCCTTGAGGATATGATACTGTGAGCAAATAACACTAGAGAAGCCTTACCAACCTGTAATTTCTTGAAGACAGGCACCACATTTTATTCATTTTTATTTTGTTCCAGTGATATTTTATTCAGGAGTGCCTACTATTGCTAGATCTCTGATTAGGTATTAGAGATTTGAATAGATTATATGTATGCAAGTATGGGATTACATATGTATATATGTACATATACATATTTACTTGTATATATGTAAACATATATTTACTTGTACCTATGTACATGTACATATATATATTTACTTGTACCTATGTACATGTAAATATATATATACACACACACGTGTGTGTGCCCATGCACATACCCTAGAGCCTAAACATTTTTGGAATGAGTTAATAAGTGGGTTAAAGGGGGTGGGAAAACTGAATATAGACAGAATCATCAAAGCCTTAAGGGGTCTCATACATTCCATTTCAGCAGAATGGTCAGGTTTAGCTGGCCATTTGGATTAGGACAGTTATGACTACTATTATAGTGATTTGAACAGTAGAATTGCTAATGAGATCTAAGTTTTCATTGTTTGGCTGTCTTCATCTCTTCCTCATCTACTTTTCAATAAACTTTCAAACTTTTGTTAAAGTAGACAATTTGATTAAACATGCTCTACCTTAAAACTTTTAAATTATTTTTAAATAATAAATTTTAAAGTAATATTATAGATCCTTTCATAATTTACTTAATATTTTGTCTTTGCATGTTTACAGTAGGAAAAAATAGAGAAATATAGATAAAAGCAAAGAAAAATCATTGTTAACCCCATTATCAAGAGACCATAGTTACATTCTGATATACAATGTATCAGATAAATTTTCTATATATTAGTGTACATCCATAATTAAATGGGCAAAAGAAAACTCTTTAAACTTGATTATTTTTTTCACTTAGTGTATTATGAACGTCTTTTTATGTCACTAAATGTAGATCCAACACTTCAATATTAAATGTATGAATGTCACATAGTCAATAATATTATATCCGTGATATGCATGGACAGTGCTTAATAATTTGAAGATATTATACATGAGTATTCTGACAGCTAAGTTTTCCCATAAGAATTTTGAGAATTCTTAAAAGGGATTTGAAATTGTGTTGAATTAGCCACTGTTACAAGTTATTACGATGATGATGATGACTGACTGTTTTTAAGGTACTTTAAAATAAAAAGATCTTTTAAAATTCTGGTTCTGCTAATAACTTGCTGAGTGCCCTTAGTAAGGTAACTTAACTTTTCTGATTCTTGGGTTCCTCATTTGTGCAACAAGTACAGAATTCTTAACATACAGAATAGATAGAATTAGCTGTTGTTTGGGGGGCACTTAGCACGATGCTAGGTACATAGTCAATGCAATCATCGGTATCAGTTATTGAAATCACCCCAGATTGTTAAGAAATTTTCTACTCTTACAAGCATCTCATGATGAAACATGCTGAGAGAAACATTTTTTCAATCTCTGTTTCTTAATGGTTGCTGTACTAGATGCTGAGGACATAAACAAAACATGATCCTTGGCTTTATGGCACCTATAATCTGGTAGGGAAAATATGTCAGCAGAGAAATTTATAATACTGTATAATTACACCATTGGGGCAGTTTGGCCAAAGCTCTCCGTGAACTCAGTCTTGGGAAAGGTTGACCCATAAGTAATGAGGTGCCTGTGTGAGTTCACTGTTTCACTTGGTTTAATTATGAATAGGCCAAAACAGTAATTATCTGTATCAGTATGTCTGGTCAGAGTACGTTGGGATCACAGAATTGAAAAACTGTTCCTCATAAGCAATACAAGGCTTAGGTGAATTTAAAGTTTCCATTTTACTGATGTTGAATAGGCTCCTAAATTAAGTATCAGTATGACATTATTAGCACACAGATATAGTTGTACTTACATGAAATTTAACTTTGGGTTTTCTTTTAAATATGCTTGTAGCATTATGCTCTTGGTTTTAGTAGTTTCATTTGGTGAGGAACTTGATAATATGGCAAGTGAAATTTATAAATGTTATTTTACATTCCTACATTACATCATTACAAGACGTACAGAGTAGAGTTGCTCAGTAACATTTAAATACCTTATCTCAATTTCTTTTTTTTTTCTTTTTTTTTTTTTTTGAGACAGAGTCTCGCTCTGTCACCCAGGCTGGAGTGCAGTGGCCGGATCTCAGCTCACTGCAAGCTCCGCCTCCCGGGTTCCTGCCATTCTCCTGCCTCAGCCTCCCGAGGAGCTGGGACTACAGGCGCCGCCACCTCGCCCGGCTAGTTTATTGTATTTTTAGTAGAGACGGGGTTTCACCGTGTTAGCCAGGATGGTCTCGATCTCCTGACCTCGTGATCCGCCCGTCTCGGCCTCCCAAAGTGCTAGGATTACAGGCTTGAGCCACCGCGCCCGGCCCCTTATCTCAATTTCAATTTGGGTAAATAGTTAAAAGAGTAAAATATGCAATGGAGAAGATGTAATAGATTGAGACATGCACACAATGCGGAGGACCACTGTACTTGCCAAACTGTACCTGTGCTTCCAGACCTATCTGTTTCATCGGTGTTAGTTATTGGCTGTAAAGTCTATGGGTTTGTGTATATAAGACATATATCTCTCTATATAGATATATATACAGTGTGTGTGTATGTGTGTGTATGCATATGTTATACAATGTGATATATGTGTAGATAGATGTAGATATGTCTTGAATTTTTATAAATTAAAAGAGATCTTGCCAATATGTAGGCAGTCACTGTGAAAGCTCTTATGATCTTTGTAGTTTTGTGCCTGACAGAATTTTGAAACCTTTGTCTCTCTCAGTAAAGGCAAAGAACTGTCAGAGTGTTTGATAGATCTTTGATATTTCACCACTATTTAGTCCAAAAGATGTGGATTTTTTTTGTTGGAAATCCATCTATCTCCTGAGATTCTTTATTATATATTAATATAGTGTGTCCTATGCCCTTGTCAAAGTGATAACTTGATTCATTTATCCTGTTCCTAATATAAAAACATTCACAAGGCTGACATCCATGGCTATCTGGCTATATTTAATAAATTCATAAGTGTGATTGGGTTTGTTGATTTGCAAAGTGTCTATTTATATAAGTTTTCTGATCTTTGATTATTGTTTTAGGTAAAAAAATTAGTGTTAGTTTTTACTTTACAGTTGATATAACCATCTTGTTTGAAACTATTATCATAAAGATATATAAATACATATCTTTATATATCATATAGAGATATATATAGAGATATAAATCTCTATATATCATAAAGATGTATCTCTATATCATAAATATGTATCTTTATATATCGTATGGAGATATATATAGAGAGATATAAATAAATATATAAATTCTTATATCTCTGTTATAGTTTCAAACTACCTATCAAAACAATACTTCAAACTATGTTTTGAACTGTATATTGAAAAAGTATTTGTTTCCAGATCTTGCTTCAGGTCGGTTAATTCAAGTTCATTGTGACAGGAACACTCCCCAAATAAAAATTCCCTGGGCAATTAAAATCATATGTGTCTCTTTCTCTTTGTTGATTTTAAAAAATAAAATAAAGCCGGGCACAATGGCTCATGTCTATAATCCCAGCACTTTGGGAGGCCGAGGCAGGCGAATTACTTGAGGTCAGGAGTTTGAGAACAGCCTGGCCAACATGGCAAAACCCTATCTCTACTGAAAATACAAAAATGAGCTGGGCATGGTGGCACACACCTGTAATCCCAACTACTCGGGAGAGGGTGGGAGGATCACTTGAGCCAGGGAGGATGAGCTCGCAGTGAGCCAGGATCACACCACTGCACTCCAGCCTGCAAGACAGAATAAAACTTTGTCTCAAAAAAAAAAAAAAAAAAATCCCAAAAATAAAATAAGAAAAGTTAAAATAGTTGTGAATTTGTTCATGTACTGTAAATGATGTATTTTAATGTTTTTCAAGCTAGTTTTCTGCCAGCTTTATTTTCGACCAATTGTATCACACTTACCTATAGCAGAATTTTGTTTTCTTCAATGGTTCAACTTGTTAAAACTATTTAAGACATGCTAAGTAACAAGTAATTTAAATTTAGTATAGAAGATTAAGTCAGCTGGGAAACTGTAAACTGCAAAACTTATTGGGGTGGGCCGGGCACGGTGGCTCATGCCTGTAATCCCAGCACTTTGGGAGGTTGAGGTGGGCAGATCACCTGAGGTTGGGAGTTCGAGACTAGCCTGACCAACATGGAGAAACCCCGTCTCTACTAAAAATACAAAATTAGCTGAGTGTGGTGGTGCATGCCTGTAATCCCAGGTATTGGGGAGGCAGAGGCAGGAAAATCACTTGAACCCAGAAGGCAGAGGTTGCGGTGAGCCAAGATTTTGCCATTTCACTCCAGCCTGGGCAACAAGAGTGAAACTCCATCTCAAAAAAAAAAAAAACAAAACAAAACAAACAAAAAAAACATTGGGGTGATATTAAGAATGGTCAAGGACCAATGCTTTGGAGGTGAAATCTTGGATTTATATTTCAGCTTCACACACATACTAGCTGTGTGACCTTGAGCAAGATTGCTTAATGTCTTCAGTTTTCTCATCTGTGCAATAGGAATAATACTACTTCCTCCGATGTTGGATTACTGTGAGAGTTTAAGCTTTCATTTGTAAGTTAGAACAATGCCTGGAACATAGTAAGTACTCCATAAGGTACTGATCATTGTAATTTACAATTTGTAATATTTATAAATTATTATTATTTTTTCTGTCCATATTATATCTCTTTTTAAAATTCTCTGTGTTGGCCAGGCACAGTGGCTCACTCCTGTAATCCCACCACTTAGGGAGGCCGAGGCGGGTGGATCACCTGAGATCAGGAGCTTGAGACCAGCCTGGCCAACATGGTCACACCCCACCTCTACTAAAAAATACAAAATTAGCCAGTCGTGGTGGTGCATGCCTGTAGTCCCAGCTACATGGGAGGTTGAGTCAGGAGAGTCGCTTGAAGCCAGGAGGTGGAGGTTGCAGTGAACAGAAATTGTGCCACTGCACTCCACCTTGGGTTAGAGAGTGAGATTTTGTCTCAAAAATAAATAAATAAAATAAATAAATAAATAAAATAAAAAATAAATAAAATAAAATTTCCTGTGTCTATTATATTTCATATGTAGTTTATACCCTGCATTTTATTTTAAGAAAAAATATAAATGTAGCATTATGTTTCTTGTACATGGTAAAATATATACCTTTTGGTTTATGTGGGAAATGTGCAAAGTAACCTTTGTGTTGAAGTGCTTTTTTTTTTCTTCCTGGGTTGGGAAAATTTAGTACCCAACTAAGAATCAAAGAAGTTTAGAGTATGGATTATAGGATGGAACCTTTCAATTCAACTTCTTCATTTTATAGAAGAAGAACCTGAAACTTTGAATGTTTATCTTTCCACAGGTCACATCGCTAGTACCTTAATTGGGTCTAGAATGTGTATCTTTCGATTCTTTAACCTCCCTGTCTATTTTGTTTTTCCCATGGTGAATATACAATTTTTGACAATGTTCGAGTAACTGTAACATTCATATTGAAAGATAGAAAAGACATAAGCATCGTCACTTTAAAACTATTCATGGTTACAATGAAAGTCACATTTGGAACAATATCCTAGTGATGACTTAAAAGATTGGAATTGCTTCTCAGCAAGTTAGTTGACCATACATTCTCAGGAGCATACTACTGTGCAGATGTAGTCCACTCTGCAGAGGACCTAAAGCTTCTATCTCTCTAGCCCACACCTTTGGTCTTTGCCACATAATTTTTCCAAAAAGAGAAACCTGAATACAGAAGAGCAGAGTATTATTTGAGCCAGGAGCTGTTGAAACATTAAGTCAGAATTCTTCCTAGAAATCAGTAGACTAAGACTGTGTTAGCTCATGTTTCATATTACACAAGAGAAAATAAACTGAAAGGTCAGTTGAACAGTTACAGCATTGCCCTTTTCCAAGGTAATCAGCAGAGCATGTAGCAAAGACCTGAACAGGAGCGTGACTGGAAAGCGAGTGGCTGATAAAGAGGCTGGCAGCTTAAAGTGCTTGGGACAATACTTGACACTTCCAGGCCTGACCAGATGGGCCATCTCACAGGGCTTACCTTCAGTAACTCTAATTTATTGTATTCAGATGTGTGTGTGTATATGTGTCTGTTAGGCAGTCAGATTTTCACTTTGCCAGAAGACTCTAGAAATTTTAATATTGACCATTAATCATACCTCAGTAAACTGTAAGGGCAATATATTATTAATTTATTTGTAACCAAGAGACAAGGCACAGTGATTAAAATTAATTTCTAGTTATATTTTGTTAAGTTTATTCTAATTTGTTAAGTCAAAATATGTTTATATTAATGGCCTTATAGTAGGTTTTTGAAGTTGTGTCGTTAAACGTGATAGTATTTCCATGATTCTGAATGTAGAATAATGTAGTATAAATAAATAGTTTATTATTAAAAGAAATGGAGAGTTTTAAGGATTTCTGAATGACATCACTAAATGGACTTTGTCCAGTTTTTTGTTAATTGAATAAGAACATTTCTTTTTATTTTCTTGATTTTATAGGATTTAGACCTAGAAAGATCTTAGCAATGATCTCCCTTGACCCCCTCACATCTATGGCCCAGTGCCAGAAATTAAGAAAGAATATTTAACAAATAATAGCCACTACTTACTTTTGGGATACTATTTTAAATGGTAGCAACTTTTAAAATATAATAGTTTTGAATTTACCTCATACTTCCCCCCCCAATACTTAATGATCTCTTTATAACCATAATTTCTCTCTATATTTTATTAATTTGAGACTGAAAGTAGCGAATTTTCATTGCACTTAACTTTAAACTAAGTAAGAACAAAACTATGACTTAATTAGCTTTTATTGCTTCACATCAGAAAATAAGAGACTGAATTTTTTCTTAAATGTGGACTGAAGATGTGTTTATTAGATTGGTCACAATGCATTTGATTGTGTTTTAGAGATGGTACAATGTGAATAAAATTTAAAAAGATTAAAATTAATCACACAATGTATGCTTGTAATGGGATTAATGTTTAAATTTTATTTTTGTATGAAAATTAGCATAGCAGAACAATTCCAAATTTTTCAAGGTTTTAAGTTTTCTACTTAGAAATTGAAGACTAATGATTTGCTGAAAGTAGTTAATAATTTACAACTAAATGAGATCTTCATTTCTTATTTTTTTAAAAAGGAAATATGTAACATTTCATAAAATAATCTATTTTTTGTGAGCTAGTTATATATAAGCACAGCCACCTTGACATCAATGATATTAAGTGAAAATTGAAGGTCAGTTGCTAAGGGGACTAGAAATATAACTCAGTCTTTTATTTCTAAATCTATTCTTTCTTGTGTAGTACCATGCCTGGCACGTAGTAGGTGGTATATACCATTTAGTCCTAGACATATGAAACAACTCATTTGATAGCTAGTTTCAAATCTCATGAACCTAGGCATTGATAAAGATTATAATAGTGAGAAAAGTTGCTTGAGTGAAAAACCAAAGACCGGCAGTTTGAGCAGAAGTGAAAGGGTGGAAATTAACTGTCTGAATCTCACTTTTAATCAGGAGTTGTTTGCACAGAGTAGTTTGCCATCATTTGAAAGAACAGTGAGAGGTTTGTGTTTTCGCTTCTGGAAGCAGGTGATCTCCATTGGGTCATCATATCCGCAGTTTATTATTCACCTGTGCAGATCTGTATACATTTGATCTTGATATACACCCAAGCTGATGAATTGAATTCTCAAGTGAGAGAATACTATCTCCTTTTATAGCTGGTCATTTGGTCACAGGATGTTAAAGAGGAAGAGTGAGGAATTTATCTAAGGACTTCTTCCCATTTTCTGTCTCTCGTTAGTCAAAATTTGTCCTTTGAAGCCTTTATTTGTGTACACATTCATTTTATTTTGCTATGAACTAAATATTTATATCCACTCAGAACGTAAATGTTGAAACTCTGATACATAATGTGATGATATTTGGAGATGGTACCTGTGGGAGGTGATTCATGAGATCACAAGAGTAGCCCTCTCCTGACGTGATTAGTGGCTGTATAAGAGGAGATTGGGGAGTGTTTAGCTTGTTTCCTCCCTTTCCTGTCTACCATGTCAGGATACAATGAGAATGTGGCCCTCAGAAAACAAGGAAGAGTGCCCTCACCAAACGCTGGATCTGCTGGTTCTCAGTCTTGGACTTCACAGCCTCTAGAACTGTAAGAAATTAATGCTTGCTGTTTAAACCACTCAGGCTATGATAATTTGTTATAACAGTTCAAACTGATCAAGACATGCAGTATCTGGCCTCTTCAGATAGCTGCTTGCAAGCTACAACCTCTATGTACAAGGAGAGCCAGTGGGACTGAGTAAATCAGGAAGCCACCTATATTATGTCTAATATAGTTACAGGAATTAGATCTTTTTTATATTCTAATAGTCTATTAATTTTTCTCTCTATCTCATTTCCATCAGTCTTATTGAATACGTTGTGTATCCATTATTTCACATGAAAGATATTATGATAAAAAGATTAGAAACATTATTACATTTGATTTTCAAAGCAGACTTATAAGGTAAGTTCCATTATTCTTATTTCAGATTAGAAAATTTAGTTACAGTTGGGGAGCAGTAGGATTAGGATTCAAATTCAAACATAGTAATTATAATCTTAAACCTAACTCTAACCATTTTATCACCATTCCCTAGAAAGAATCAGACAGATAATTGGTGCTCACTAAATATTTGTTCATTGAATACTTAACTATGTGCCAATATTTTACGTACTAGGAAGATATTAGGGTTCAAACTAGGTAATTTTCCCACTCTGTGTAATTTCAAAGCAAAGAATTCCATTTAGTTTAGTTAAAAGGAAAGAATTACTTCAGAATTACATTCTGTTTTCTGATTGTCTTTATCAATAACTTATGTAACGCTTTCCTACTCCTTGCTTTCTCTTCTGCGGTCTCCCATACGTAACAGAGAATATCTTCAAGTCATAGACTTTGTAATATCTTTTATCTCTATATTCTCAGTGACTAGCATAGTACTGGATGTACAGTACACTCTCTGTAATGCTTGTATAATAAATAGATGGATTTCACTATTCCTTGTCACCTTTGCTGAAACAGTTTCATTTCTAGTGTTTTCTGATAGATGAAGTGAACATTGTATGCCAAGTTGAATACAGATTGGAAATGCCACTGAAAATTTATGTAGGATTTTGAAAATAGATGCATTTGGTTATTTGATAACATTTACATTTTAAAAATAAGAAATAGTTTTCAAAAATAAGAAACCATGTGTACCATGATGTCCTTTAAAAAAGTTCTTTTCATTGCTCACTCTTGTATAACAGGAGGATCTGCCAGTATCTGTGCTTAATAGTCTACTTAATAAATACTTTATTAACTTATGGACTCTGCCTAGTAAAATTCATCCAAAATTCATCCTTCAAACTGCTCCCTGTGAAACATGTCTCTGATCACATCAGTTATCTCCTCTGTAAAGTTTTTAAGGATTTTGTTTTTTATTCCACATATTATCTGATTGCAGACAATCTTTTTCATCCCAATTGGCCACTGGAATACTCCACTTTCTCCTGCTCTGACAACACACAGCCTGTTGTCATGTCATCAAGAAGCATCCAGTTTTTACACATGTAATGCCCTTCTCTGTCTTTTCTCAAGCTGTCAAAAGATATTACTCATCCTTCAAGATACAGCACAAATGCCAGCTACTCCCTAAAGCCTTCTCCCAATCTCTTCTTCCAGTCAAAATCACTCGTTCTTTCCTGTTCTTGCTCATTCTGTGAGCACTTACTTATCTCAGGCCTGTCCTGTCGTGAGTGGGACAGTGTTTCCCACTGCACGGATGAACGTCTTACAAGAAGGGTCTTGTTTTATGTAACAATTATTAGCACACAATAAATATGTTTATCCTGCAATAAGTATGTTAGGGTATTTTTGTTGAATAATTGCCCTGATTGAGGAATATAAAATACTCACTTTAAAGTCTCTAATGCTTAACCCTCATTTGACAGGCTTAATGTATGAATAATTTTATAGATTTTGGTTATTTTTCACTTAAGAAAGTTTCCGTGAGACACCTGCAGTATTTTCAAAGATTGAGTTGAAGACCTTTTCCATCCTTCCAAAGATTCTCAACTCTCCACTCCTTTAACCCTATTTCCCCCCTTTTGAGCTATTAAAAATTTCTCTTGAACTCTTACTTCTGTGCTTTTTCTTGCTTCTAATCCAAGTCTCCCATAGGAAGCAAATGACAAAATAAAATCTTAAAAATAAGCTATTAAGAAAGGATTTTCTTCATGGGTTTCTTGGGTTTCTGGCCCGCTCAGAAGCACTTGAGAATGGATTCTATACCCAATACATTTCCAGGGAAGGGATGATCCATCTCCACTGACATATCTCCTGTGTTCACAGTCCTGTCTGAAGTTAGAGCTTCAGTACTGATCTAGGACGAACCAACTGCCTTCCAGGAGAGCAAAGATTTTAGCTTGTTTCATTTTTTTTTCGTGACTATCTAAACTGCCCCCTGCCCCTCCTCCCCACCCTGGGTAGTCTAGTCAACTTCATTTTCTTCCAAACTTTCCATAACTCATATGTTCAAATGAATTTGGAGTGTGTGATATGTATTATGTGTTGGTATATTTGTGTTTTTCTATTCCAGGAAAAAAATGGAAGGCATTCTTAAACAGTTTTGGAACTTGAGGGGAAAAATCGTAACATAGCTAATAGCTGATATGTGTTTTAAAATCTAAGCAAGTGTAATAAGTAAAAGAAAATTGATAAAGTAAAAAGTACACTATAGTGTTACCACTTCAAGGTGGAGAAAAGTTCCAGCTACCGTTTATTGAACACTGTGGGGAATGCTCCTACTGTGTTTCATTGATTCCTTACAATCCGTGAGGTTCCCTCGAGCCCCCAGTTGATGTGTTAAGAAAATCAGGAAAAAGGAGATGAAGGGACTTGTTCAGAGTCACATATGGTGTATGTGAGTCAGGACTTGAAAGTAGACTATTTCTGGAAATAAAGCTAATATCAGTTATCCCTGATTCTCTTAATTATAAGATTAAATTAATTAAATATAATTATAAGATTAAATATAATTATAAGATAAATTACCTTAAGAGTAAAACATAAATAACTTTCTTTAAAAGTGAAATATGACTTTTAATTTGAGAATTAACTTGAAATCTACCTTTTGTGATTAATGATGTGATGTCCTTATTACTTATTACCTTCTTGATCTTGGACAATTTATTTATTTATGTTTGCCTCTGTCTCTTCCTATGTAACAGAGGATTTAAAACATTGATATAGAGGTCACATCTGGTAATTTTTATAACAGTTCTTTATAACTATACAAAATGCTAGTTCCTATACTAATTTCATTTTGTCTTCTTGGTTACCAAAAATTTGACCTAGTTTTTAAATATCCTCTAAATTCATTGCAAAATATTAAGAGAGATGACTATAGTAGGAGAGGCCACAGGCATGATGAGCTTGCTGTATCCTCAGGCATTTTCCTTTTTGAGCCACAGTGATTTCAAAGTGCAATGTGTATTTCTGTATCAGAAGCTGTAGGGCTGACCTTGAGGGAAGTCAAGATACTTAAAGTAATATAATGCTATAATCGTGTTTCCATTGAAATTTTACTAAATGGGACATTTGAAAATACTTTAAGAAACTTTCTTAGAAAATGATTGTTTTTTAAACTTAAACTTTACATAAATCTAAAAGTTTATCATAAGGTATTATACCAACATTGAAAGTAAAATGATTACATTTGTTTACCCTCCCAACGTTATATACCTTTTTGGGAAATCAGTAGTTTTCCTTTTATTATGAGGGTGTATGTGTGTGTTTATCTTTTACCCTAAGTTCAAGTTTTGTTTTGTTGATTGTTCCACACTGTTTGATCATTTTATTGCCTGTTATTACTTATATAATTTAATATGGATTAGCATTTCCATATTCCAAGAAGTATAGCTGACTGATATCTGGAAGAGGTTAAAAAAAAACCGCACACACACAGAACATTTTCTCATATGATTTAAAGAGTTTGCATATGGTGTTCCATCAGGCCTGCATATCTAGTTTGTTTGTCTAGGTAAGTATTTTAAGTGTTTTGAAACAGTTGCCACTGTTTACATTAGGAAGAGTTCATAGAAAAATCTGTATTTTTTAATGTTCTTGAGTAATTACACGATTGGACAAAATGTGCTACGTAACAATGAGCTGTAACTATTAAATAGAGGCTGTGCTTTTAGATGAGGCTTGTACTTTCCATCTCAACAGTTTCTGCTTTGTTTTCCTTAATTATTTTATCATCAACTTTGCAATTTTGTGTTTCCTGTGTGTTGTCAGCTCCTCATATTTGTTACACCGGCCTGGCTGCCTTGGGGTGGTTCAGTTTATGTCCCCTTGAATAAAAACTATCTTGTGAGACTGGGATTCTTTCGGGCAGGATTCCGTATCAGCATATTTTGCCCTACTTCATTTTTTTAATGGTTGTCATATAATTTATCATTTGGATATTCCACAGTTCATTCACCTAATTTCCCATTGTTGCCAAGGTAGCTTATTCTCCATGGTTTTATATTATAAATAATGCCATAAAGAATAAATAGTAGTGTATACATAGATGTCTTTGCATCTGTGTGTGACGTATATCCAAAGGACACATTTCTAAAATTAGAGTTACTTACTTGAAGAGTGTGATTTTGAAATTTTCATAGCTGTTGTCAAATTGTTTTCTAATTGATACTTCAACCAAGAGCATTTGAAAATGTCTTTTCTCCTGAACCATATCCCATCCGTATAGACTATCATATGTTTCTGGGTCTTTTAGGTGGAAAATTGCATTTTGAAGTTTAGGTTTGCACTTCTTTAGTTATATATGAATTTGATCATTGTTTCTAATGTTTATTGGCTACCTGTGCTGCATTTTTCATGAACACTTGGACTTGTTTTTAAAATATTAAAGTTTACAAGTTTGATCTCTTTGTAAGTTATTTGGCTTTAGTGATCTACTTTTTATGACAGACTTATAGATTTCAATATTTTATTGAATAAGCTATCCTTTTCTTACTGTTTTGAAATGCCCTTTCATCACGTATTGAATTTTTACTTTGGCTTAATACTATTTCAGAAACTCGGTTTTGCTCCATAGATGTATTTCAAATGATTTAAGTTCCTCGAATTTTATAAACCTAGTTTTACATACTCAGTAAAATTCCTGTAACTATTATATAAAATTATGTTGCTGTTTTAATTATGTGAAAAATTATAGTTTTAGGAAAACTGTACTTCATTTTTCTTTAAATGGTAGTTATTTGTTATACATAAGTAGAACAGTGCAATGGAGAAAGTAAAAAGAAACGTCACCAAAATAATCCTCACTGATATTAAGGGTATATAATTCTTGATATTTTTATATGCCTATCTTTAGATGGAAGGTTAGAGAAAATGCTTGATAGAAATACTATAATGAGACATGAGAAAATAAATGTCTGTTAACTTTAATTTAAACAATGAAATTAAAGTGAAATGAAAAGAAATTATTGGAATTCATATACAACTTTCTTTACTGTAAAGTTTTATTTCAGTGCTCGTCTAAGATTAATAAAGACATGAAAGAGTATAATGATGACAACCTTAAATTTTACTCTGTGTTGAGTGATTCTCTGCTATAAAATTTCATCCTCCTTTCACTCATCTCTTTTTTTAAATATAATGTTTTTACTTTGTCAGCTGAGATCCCTTTTCATGATCACATTCACACAGTTCCACGATTGTCTAGCCAAGGTTCTATATTTAAGGAGTCAGTTCTTAGACACACTCCTACAATAACTGTTCGTTCTTGTGTTTGTTTTTAATTTTTAATTTCCATTTAGAAAAATGGAAAGTAGCTGATTTTTCTTCAAGAATGGTTCATTAGTGTCATTGACTAAAACTCAATTTTAAATTTGACAATATTTAAAAAAATTCCTTAGATATGAATAGAAACTTGGCTTCTAGGATATTCCTAGATTACTACTTTTCCTTCTTAGAATTGTGTGGAGTTGGTTTTATCTTTTGATTTTTAATTGATGTTGCCTTTTTCTGCCTGGTTGTCTATAGACTCATTTCTTTTATCTTTTGAATTTCAGTTGCTTAAATTGGAATGTATTTTGTGTGTGTTTGTTTCCCAAACTTTTCTTAAAAAATTGTATGCTCTTTTTAATATGTGGATTTAATTCCTTAGGAAAATTTTCCAGTTTTATATCATCTATGTTCATTTTATTTAGTTTTATTTTTCAGTCAGCAGCTATCCATATTTGGATCATATTTTTTTTGTCTATGTTAGGTGTCTCTTAGGTTCTCTTTAATATATTCAAATTCATTGTTTTTCTTTAATTATTTCAATTCTCAATTATTTATTCATTTAATAATTTGCTATTTTTGCTATACTATGTACTTTTTTTTTGCTGAGTCTAAACTTATTCATCATTATCTATTGATATACTTTATTCCTCCATTTATTTCGTTAAGTCTACAGTCTTTTACTTTTCATTCTCTTGTCGTATCTTTCAGCTCTTATTCTTTTGAGTTTATTTTTAATTAAGTTGTGTAATGTGAAACATTTGTAAAAAGGTCAACTTTCTATGTAGCTAAGTTGAGATATTGTTCATTATTCTGCATCTCAAATTTTGTATATTCCCTGGCTATCCTAGATTATCCTACCTAGATTCCTGCCACCTTTCAGGGAAAGATTGCTTACCCCGAGGGTATGGGGAGGTATAGAGAAGCCTCTTGGCTTGTATAGTATTGTATACAATATTGTATACAATTTTGTATAGTTCTGGAACCTTCACTTCTGGCATAGAGCACCTGCCACATGGTTTACTTCTCCAGTTTTACCAAGTTTTTCCTAGTTTGTTTCTTACTGGATATAGGGGATACTAATGAAAATAGGGTAGTAATTTTGGTGTACCAGTACCTGATCCAGGGGAACTGGGAGAGGGTCAGGAGCAGGCATGTGCTGTTCTTGGTCCTGCTTAGGAATCTGTGATTTCTTCTTGTGGCCACTGGCTTTTGTACTTTGATATGATGTATGTTCTTGCCATGCTTAGTTGCTTCAGGGAAGGAAAAGGCTGCAGGCCAAATCTGGCCCACCACCTGTTTTTGGAAATAAAGTGTTACTGGAACACAGCCACACCCACTCATTAACTTTTTGTCCATGGCCCCTTTCATACTTCAGAGACATCCTTGAGTAGCTGTGACAGAGACCATATGGCTGACAAAGCCTAAAATATTTGCCGTCTGCCCCTTAACAGGAAAAGTTTGCCAAACCCTGCAGTAGGCTAATTATATTTTTCTTGCTGAATATTGACTGTGTTATTTCATTTCCTTAGGAATCAGAGGAGAGAGATGTAGAGATTCTGTTTCATTACACTGTCTTGACATGGAAGTTGCTATAATGCTAGTTTTTAAAAAATTCATGAAATAGTATAACCATCATATTTCCTCTCTCATACCAGTGCTTGAAGTTACCAAAAATGCTAGTTAGATTAGCTCAGTTTATTTTAAATAAGAGTGATTTTATCCTACCAGGTAACCTATACTAATAAATGAAATTATTTATATTATTCCTCTTTAATAATGTCCTTTTTTTCCCTAAATAAGACTAAAGCAGTTACTTACAGTAGCTTTTCTAGAAGACTATTTAATTTTCTAACTTATTTTCTTTCACACTTCTTCAAAGGTATAAACAGTTTAGCCAAATTTTGAACAGCATTGGAGAAAACGAAGGTGGTATTGATAAGTTTTCCAGAGGCTATGAATCATTTGGCGTCCACAGATGTGCTGATGGTGGTTTATACTGCAAAGAATGGGCCCCAGGAGCAGAAGGAGTTTTTCTTACTGGAGATTTTAGTAAGTACTTGAAAGCATTGAACTAAATAGTGATGTCTTATTAACTATTTAATACATATATTTCTTATATTTCATGTATTTAACCATACGGACATTAGTGATTACAAATAAATATCAGACTTTTCAGATAGAACCTTGTAATTTATTAAGCTCTTTGTGTGGTGCAGCTGTTTCTGTTATAATGTGATACGTGTATTCTTGACTTTCTGTTCTGTAAAATCATGTACTAGAAATAACAAGGTTTTTGAGAAAAATGCTATTAGGAAGACAACTCCAAATTTACTCAACTTTGTTAGCAAGCTATGACAAAACAAGTAGCAATCCAGGTAAAAATACTGGCATAGTTAAAGCTCCACTAGCATTCACACCTGGCTGGCTGGAATCATAGTTCTTGGATCCTCTGTATAGCCTTATACTCTTTTCGGAGACTTCAATAAAAGTAGATACCTAATCTGGAGAGTAACCTCCATCACTCATTTCTTTTTTTCCTTTACCTTGTTTTAGAACACAATGGGAAATCTCTTCTCAGCCTTGTCATTTACAATGTTAGCTGCACTACACAGAGTTAATGCTATGGAAAGCAAAGTCAGATTTCTAGCTTAGAGTCTGGTGGGAGGAAGGACTGTAATGTAAATAACTGTAATACAATCTACTACGTTTTATTCTCGAAGGGTAAATACATTACTAGAATGATGACAAGGAAGAAAGTTCAGTTTTGAAAGTGGAATAACTGGAAAAAATAGGCCTTGGTAAAGGTTCTTGATACAAGGGAAAGGAATATCAAAATGATTATAATCCTTTAATACCATAGAATGGTATAATATTTAAAATTTGATTTTACTGGGCTCAAAAGTCTATATGCTGTATTTTCAACTTTTATGGCATTTTAGAAACAGCAAAACTGTAGGGACAGAAAACAGATCATTGTTTTCAGGGGTTGGGGTGGTGGGTAAAGGTTGATTACAAAGGGACATGAGGGAACTTTTGGGGATGGTGAAAATGTTTCATATCATGATTGTGGTGCTGGTTACCTGACTGTATGAATTAATCAAAATTTATAGAACTGTACATGTATATAGAACAAATTGTGATGCAATGTAAATTATTCTTAAAGGAACTTGACTTAACAAAACTTTGGGTTTTACATTAATATGCATTGTCTAAGACAGCACTGTCCCACAGAAATAAAATGCAAGCAACTTATGTAATTCAGAAATTTTAGTAACCATATTAAAAAAGTGAAAGGAGAACAGTATAATAAAATTTAACAATAATAAATTATATTTACCTAGGATATAAAAATATTATCATTTTAACATTTAATCAATGTAAATTTTATTGATGAGATTTTTATTCTTTTATTATACCACATCTTTGAAATCTGGGTACAGCAAGTCTTAATTCAGATGGTAAGTTTTCCTTGCAAATACAGTAATCTTTCAGTATCAATGGGGGACTTGTTCTGCAACTTCTCGTGGGTACCAAAATCCAAGGATGCTTAAATCTCTTGTATAAAATGATGTAGTATTTGCATATAACCTAGATGCATGTTCTCTTATACTTTCAATTATGTCTAGATTATTTACAGTACCTAATACGATGTACATGCTGTATAAATACTTGTTATACTATATTGTTTGTGGAATAATAACAAGAAAAAAAGGCTGTTTCAGTATTCAGTGCAGATGCAACCATCCGTTTTCCTTTTTCAAATTTTCAATCTAAGATTGGTTGAATCAATAGATGTGCAACCTGAGGGCGGACTGCACTTAATTTAAATTTAAGTTTAATAAAATTTTCAGTTTAAAAGTATGTTCATATACCCAGTTTTTTTCCAAAAAAAATTAAGAGGTTTCCAGTAACTGACTTGAATAACACTTTTAAAATTTAAATTTAATAAATTAATTAAGATGAAATAAAATATAAAATTCAGTTTCTAAGTTGCACTAGCCTCATTTCAAGTGCTCTATCACCTCTTGTAGCTACTGGCTCCTATACTAGAAAGTACAGGTCTAAGGACTGAAAATAGTTCATGGTGTAGTCCCCAAAATTAGAAGTGTCTGGGAAGTTGTTGGAAAATTTCATGGACACTTTTGTAAAAGACCATGAGATCTAATAATTCAGATTAGCTTGGTCTGGTGGTGATTATTCAACGTATTTTGAGGATAAGAGACTACTCACTTAAATAATGTTTGTTATTAATAATTTTTCTTTTACATAAACACAGGTATTTCCCCATCTTCTCTACGTCACTGCCTTGACTTTTTGTTACTAGACCACTTAGAAATCTGCCTATAATCAAGGCATTATATTTTGCTAGTTTTCTTTTTTAAAATTCCAGGTAGAGGTTGAGGATATTGAGAATGTTTAAGTTAAATTTTTATGTAAAGATACCCAACTACTATAAGAACCACCATTAATATCTGATAGTTGCATTTGGTCTCCCTACCTCCACATCTATAATGAAACCCACTTAATAGTTTCTATAAATATAAAAATATAGAAAAGGGACTATATGAAAACTAGATTTGTGAACTGTCATAATGACTGTTGCTCATTATTAAAAGTTGTGCTGTATGTGTTTGTAGAATTGCATTTAAAAATTGTATGTTCTTGGACTTAATGCTTAAATGTTAAAAGTACAGTAATTTAAAAAATATTGTGTAAATAGAAAACTAAAATTACCCGGCCCATATTTTTATTGCAAAAATGTCCCCTGTTAACTTTTTTTCCCAATTTACATTGATTTTTAAAATTCCACTCTTTATAAAGATGTATTGCGTCATTTAAAATTTCTCCGGATCCTTGTGATAACGTTCATTTAATGATTCTCAGTCAACAAATATTTAGTAACAAGCAGCAGATGTAATCAGTGGGCCTTTATTTTTATTGAAGAGATAAGCAAAGACTACAGTAAATGAAATTGTGATAGAAAATAGTTAAGGACAGGCAGTATGTTGGGAAAACTTAAATGTCTAATTTATTTTCTTTTTTAGATGAAAGGATGTCTCTTTTTATGCCCAAAGTTATAGGATCTCAAAGTCTCTTTGGGAATGGGATCTCAACTTTTTTTCACTAATGGGCTTTGACTTTCAAAAACAACCAAATCAACAAACAAACAAACAATTTGAAAATTGTGAGTGGAGTCTGAATTCTGAGCCAATGATGCATTTAGAAGATTTCTTTGTAAAAAAAGATATACACATGGGTCAGTGTGACTTTAGTGAACACAGAATTTTTATTGTGATGACAACCTACATGAAAATATACTCTTAGACAACTGAATTAACCATGCCTTATACACATACACACACACCCCCACACACACACTCTTCAGGGATTCGTATTTCATTTTTCCCTTATTAACATAAAATCCATTTTTTCCTAATAATAGTTGAGCAAAAAGAAAGTTTTTTTCCTTTTTTTTTTTTGTACCTACTGACCTGAGACTATTTTAGTTACAGGTACTTAGAATAATCAAATACAAATGCTACTTAAGAAATAGATTGCTGGCTGGCCTTAGTGGCTAACACGTGTAATCTGTAATCCTAGCACTTTGGGATGCTGAGGTGGGAGGATCACTCAGGTGTTTGAGACCGTCTTGGGCAACAGAGACCCTTTACCAGAAAATAAATAAATAAATACAAATTAAAAAATAAAGAAATCTTCATGAATTGGTGTGTAAAATAAAACATCATGGGATTTAGAGTTCGAAAACACAGCTGAGTTCTCTAAACAATGGTTCTTCCTCTGGCTCATTGGGGTTTAATGTGATGATGTTTGTTTTAACTGTCTAACTAGTTTGCTCCTAACTAGATTGTGAATGTGAGAAATTTTGTACCTTAATCAGTGCTACAGAAATGTTAATTGGCAAGATTTAAAAAAAAAAAAAAAACCTCTTACTTGCAAAGGTCTTTTTATTTATTTCAGAAAATTACTATTAATTTCAAAAGGCAGTTGAGCCTTGCAAAAGTAAAATAGTGTGTTTTGCCAAAACTCAGGCAGATTTACCATCCACATTTTAAAACACTACTTGGAAAACAGCTTCACTTTAAATATAGTACATGTATTTTTCTTTATTTGAGAGAAAATACAACAATCATTTCTTTTTCTTCCAGTCATTTTTAAACAACTATTTTTTTTTAACTAACAGCTGCCGCAGCAACCTAGAAGGACGGTATACATATATTGACATTCATCAGGATTGGACTTTTACCACTGAAAAAGTATTTCTGGTTAAACTAGAAACTTCTTTAAAGGGCTGAGATGAATTTCTAAAACTTTGAATCATCTGCAATACAGGAAAGACCCATTCTTTAGAAAATTAGATGTGCTTTAAAATATACTTGGAGTTTTGGTTCTAAATCATGTTTATTGCAGGTTGCTAAATAATTGAAAATAACTAGCTGCTTTCCAGTATCTAGATGATAATAAGAGAGAAAGGCAGTAAACTACATATGTCAATATAAAATAATTGGGTTCCTATTTGCTATAACGGAAAGCATTTCATTTAAAATTACTAAGTGTGGGAGCTAGGCACCTTTCAAATAACCTAAATGTCTATCACTGATAGACTGAAAGAAAGGAAAAAAGAAACAAACCCTGATTTTTATACCTATAGAAAAAGGAACCACTGATATTTTTGCAGAGTGGGAAAGATAGCAAGAAATTTTTACCTGTGTTTTTGGGCCGATTTTGTCTGTAATTTTTTTTTCAGTTATATAAGTTTTCAGTGTCATAAAAGCCTTCATATTTCTTAATCCTTCTTGCTCTGAAACCGTGCTACTCAACATGTGCTCTGCGGACCAGTGGGTTCTACGAACTGTAATGTGTTTTCAGTGATATTATCAGAAATTGGGAATAAGCATTTAGGAATGTTGATAGCAGATTTGGCAGGTTCATTTTATTTCTGTAGAATCTAATAATTATAATACAAAAATTTGGGCTTGAGTTTGAAGACTTTTTTCTTTCAGTTTTTGAATAATTAATTTTATTTACATAATTATTAGTGTATGGTAAAATTAAAGTGTTTTAAGAAAGTTAATTGGTACATAATCATGGTCTGAGAAACACTGATATGAAAATTAGTGATCATTATTTATTGGTTTAAAGCCATTTCTGGTTCAAGGATGTAATTCTGATACCAGCTTCTTTTGGATTTTCTTTCTTCATCTAATCTTTTGTGTCTCTGTTAGTCAGCTTTCACTGTGGCCTGACATTTTACAAACAACTCCAATGTTTTGATGGCTTACAACAACAAAGGCCTCTTTCTTGTTCATGTTGGCTGTAGTTGTCAGCTGTGCCTCTCCCATAACTCTCAAATTCACTGCAGAATACAGGTTAATGGAGTAATCCCAATATGGGGATACACTGATAACATCAGAGAGAGAGAAAGAGCAATGAAGAAACTCTGGGATGGCTCTAAAAACATCAGCTTAGAAGTAACGTATGTGATTTGCACTTACATTTCATTAGCCAAATAACATGGCTAAGCCTTATGTCAATGAGGCATGGAAGCCAAATCATCTTTTATGGGGAGGCTTGTGATGGTTAATACTGAGTGTCAACTTGATTGGACTGAGGGATACAAAGTTTTAATCCTGGGTGTGTCTGTGTGGGTGTTGCCAAAAGAGATGAACATTTGAGTCAGTGGACTGGGTAAGGCAGATCCACCCTTAATCTAGTGGGCACAATATAATTGGCTTCCAGTGAATATAAAGCAGGCAGAAAAATGTGAAAAAGAGATGAACCTAGCCTCCTAGCCTACACATCTTTCTACCCTGTGGGATGCTTCCAGCCTTTGAACATCAGACTCCAAGTTCTTCAATTTTGGGACTCGGACTAGCTCTCCTTTCTCCTCAGCTTGCAGATGGCCTATTGTGGGACCTTGTCATTGCGTAAGTTAATAATAAACTCCCCTTTATGTATCTATCCTATTAGTTCTGTCCCTCTAAGAGAACCCTGACTAATATAAGGCTCATGAAAAATTGGGAATAATAATGTATGATCCATCTTTGTAATATACAGTGTCAACTTCCCAGATTTTTTGATATTCTAAATATCTTACAGTCTTTGTGGGAAGAGAGTTGTTTTGGCAGGGTAGCGATCCAGACGGATTGTTGAGAAGATTTCTTGACTTGTGAACTCAGATGGATCTTCAAGGAGTCTTTTGTTCGATAGACATTTTCAACTCCCCATGGGTTCTCTGTTAATGCATTTTTGTCGTGTGGGCTTCCCTTCAATTAGGTTTACTGGAAATTTTTCTTAGAAAGAAAGTTTTTGGAGGCAGTCTTGGGATTCTAGATATTATTTCTTTTGGCAAAGTGGTAGCAAACTACAAGGTGCAAAAAGAAGGCTTTAGGTTTGTTAACCAAACCAGTACCTATGCTGAGAAGTGACCTCATTGACGTGTATGAACCTAAAGCAAGTATTCAGCAAATATTGTTTTGTAGAAGGTTTTTCAGTACTTCCTTTGGCTTTCCAGCCTGATGTTGTTGCTCTCACCACCTTAATCTGTTTTACCTAATGGATTGTTCACTTTCAATGGAGTATATGTACAACAGAGGTTTACTTAACCAATCTCAGTTTACTAGACATAGTGAACTTACTTCTGCTTAACAGATTTCACTGTAAGTGCTGCTGACTGATTCCCGGAGAATACTGAGCACAGGTAGTAGACTATAGTCTACTACTACTTTCTCCCATACAATTCTGCTTCTACCAGTTATATCGTGTATCAGGTTTTCACCCCAATCCCATCAATGCTATTTTTTCGCATTATAATTCTATAACATAATTTTACATAAAGTGATGATCTATGAATGTGACAGGAACGAAAGTTACTGCATATTGGGAAAATCTCAGTAAGGATACGTTGTAAAAAGTATTTTGAATTAAGTATGTTTAAGTGAACTTAAAAAAAAGATCTATAAACCTAGTTGAATTTTACATGTAGATTATTTTACATGAGTCTTTTTGTTTTCATTCATTTTTGTCCATAGGGAGTTGGGAATTATAAATGTTGCATTGGAGATGTATGTTCATACAAGAAAGATGTTCCAAAATCCTTATCAGAGGACCCAGACTTTAGTTTTCTGTGACAAGATGGGTGAATGTATATTTATATTTATGTTTTAAGTTAAAATAGCATGTTTACTGTTTTGTGTATGTATATACGTACTTTATTATTCCCTCTTTTAACTAATATTTTCAACATATATACCAACTTCTGGGCCCAATTGTGCTGGGTCGTGGAGCTTTGTTATAATGCCTAATGGGATTATTTTTACTGAAAGCATCTTTACCTTCTGGGATTTTAGGAGATTGCTGTTAGAGATCTGGTGGTGTTGTAAGATATATATACATATCTATATCTATATCTCTGCCCAATATATATTATATATAAAATTTTATATATATAATATATAATAGTCATATACGTAATAGATATCATACCTAAGATATAATACCTAAAATATAATATATAATTATATATATTAGGTTTTTATCCATGGTTCCTGGCTCATAACTCCCGTATCTCTTGTTACAGTCTTTCGTTAAAATGCTGGGTGTGTTAGCCTTTAAGGGCAGGCCTCAGGAAACAGAATCTTTCTTCTGCCTTCCTTCCACTCACTCCAAGGCAGGACTCTAATCTTTCCCCACCTTTCTGATTGTGTTTGCTAAGACTCTACCCTGAGAGGGTCCTGCTTCATACCCTGGGGGAGGCATACTTCCATAAAAACCCAAGAGAACTAGATTCTAAGAGCTTCCTGAGAGCTGAACACCTTCGGGTGGCTTGCCCGGAGAGGGCGTAGAAATTGTCTGTCGTGGGCCGGGCGCGGTGGCTCACGCCTGTAATCCCAGCACTTTGGGAGGCCGAGGCGGGCGGATCACGAGGTCAGGAGATCAAGACCATCCTGGCTAACACGGTGAAACCCCGTCTCTACTAAAAATACAAAAAATTAGCTGGGCATTGTGGCGGGCGCCTGTAGTCCCAGCTACTTGGGAGGCTGAGGCAGGAGAATGTCGTGAACCCAGGAGGCGGAGCTTGCAGTGACCCGAGATGGAGCCACTACACTCCAGCCTGGGCGACAGAGTGAGACTCCGTCTCAAAAAAAAAGATGTTGTCTGCCCTTTCTCCCATACCTTACCCTATGCATGTCTTTGTCTGTATCCTTTGCAATGTCCTTTATACAAAACTGGTAAACGTAAGTAAGTGCCTTCTTGAGTTCTGTGAGCCACTCCAGCAAACTAATTGAACCCAAAGAGGGGACCATGGGAATCCCAACTTGAAGTACCGGAGGCCCAGGCTTGTGACTGGTGTTTATTGGTGTGAGGGGCAGCCCTGGGGACTGAGCCCCCAACATGTGGGATCTGACTCTGTCTCCTGGTAGATTGTGTCAGGATTGAATTGAAGGATACCCAGTTGGTGTCTGCTGCTTGTTGGTGGGGAGAAATTCCCATATCTTTGGTCACAGAAGTCTTCTTCTGTGGTGACGATTGTTGTGGTGTCAGAGTACAGGTAAAACATGGTTTGAGAGTTTTTCCTGGTACCTTAATGCTAGAAAGTGGATTTTGAACTGTGTAACATAAATAGAAATTTTCTAGCCTCATATTGCTTTTTAAAAATATTCTGTTCAAAATTTCTGCTCTGTAGATAATACAGGGCTTTTTGTTAGGTTTCAGTGTTGGTATTTCCCTTGTAGTTAATGTCTGTAAAACTACCTTGTTTATGGTTGTTCTTTAGCAGTTGTCTTTAAATTTTCATAATTTTATCTATCAAGTTGGCTTTGTGAAGCTCACCATTTACTTACACAAAGAAAGTGCATTATTCATATTCTCTTATCAAGTTAGATGTTTTCTTAGAGAAGTGATGTTCTATTTTATAACAGTCACATCTAGCCCCAAGTGTGACTGATTACAACTTATATCAACATTTTTTGTATCTTGATCACAACAAAACTATTCATTTTAAGTTCAGATTGCATTATTCTAAGAAGCTGTCACTTATGATAGACATTTAAGGCAGTTTCCATTTAATTTGTTGATAATTTCTTTCTTATGCCACGGGTAGCTTGTCTGAGTATCATTTTGCGTTGTGAAGAGGTTTCCAGAAATGTGGTGAGTCTGTCCCAGGTGCACAGCGTTGCTTGTTTTGCTCATCCAGGCAGTTGTTTCATGCAGGTGAGTTGGAATTCACTGACTCGTCTTGACGCTTGGTCTGGTTTATTGTCAAGCTTGAATCTGTAGCTCTCTCTTCATATCAAATTATTTTCCTCTTTTCCCTATTACTGTCTTGTATTCTTTATATTTTCAACCCCTGTTGAACTATTTTCTTTTAAGAGAAAAACTAGGAGTACTTTTAAGCTTGAATAGATCTTGGCGGGGGGAGAAGGAAACATTTGCTTCTTTGTATTATAGCTTGCCAGTTCATCATGTAAAACTGCGAAAGCATTCATTTTAATTATGGCTGCCAGAGACTCCCCCCCCCCCCCCATTATGGACTCCTGAAAAAATGACAGCCATCTTACTCGCTTGTAAATCAGTGGCAGAATTGCTTCAAATGTGTTATGTAGCGATTAGGAAGGTGAAAATAATACCGCATTTCTTTTCAGCAGGAATGAATGACCTTCAGTATGGATGCCATTGCCTTTTAACAACCATGAACACATACGTGAGTTTTAACCCAAATCTTGCAGGCCTGTTAAGACTCGCTTTTTGTATTTATTTTGTTTCTTTCTTTTTCATTTTAATATTTTAAAAGTTAAAGGATATTCATATAACATTCACTCCTTTAAAGTACACACTTCAGTGGTTTTTACTATACTTTTTATGTTGTGCAACCATTATTACTGTCTAGTTTCAGAACACTTCCATCAGCCTAAAAGAAACCTCATACCCGTTAGTAGTTAGTTCCAATTCCCCTCTTCTTCCTACCAGCCCCTGTCAACCACGAATCTAGTTTCTGTCTCCATGGCTTTGCCTATTCTGGACATGTCATATAAATGAAATCATACATGTGGGTTTTGTGTCTGGCCTCTTTCATTTAGCATAATATTTTTAAAGTTAATCTATTTTGTAGCATGTAACAGTACTTTTTGTGGCCAAATAAAATTACACTGTATGGGTAGTCCACATTTTGTTTGTTAATTCCTCAGGAGATGGTCATTTGGGTTGTTTCTATTGTTTGTTGTGAATTATACTGTTATGCAAATGTGCGCACACCTTTTTGTGTGGATGTATGCTTACTGACAAGGCCAGTCCCCTCCAAAAGTGGGGTCTTTCCATGTTTGGCGCTGCCAAGCCAATATGCAAACTTAATGTGGGTGTCAAGTAGTACAGGCTTTATTCAGTGGCTGTGGAATTGAGAAGAGGGAGCTTGGCTCACAAATCAACTTCTTGACTAGTGAAGGATGAGGGGGTTAAAATGTAGTGTTTTTCTAATGAAGGGATTCGACATTAAAAGCAAAAGGAATATTCACGATTTTTCTGGAAGTGGACGGTGAACATTTCAGAACTGGAGTGCTGCCTTTTTTGTCCTTTTATGGCCTCTTCCAGTCGTTGTCGTGGCGATTGTGAACTGTCATGGCACTGATGGGGGTGCCATTTAGCATGGAAATGAGATTATAAGGAAGCCTGAGGTCTTTTTGACGTCCTTCCATTGGCTGTCTTGGTCCTAACCAGTCTCGGCTAGTCTGGCTACAGAGGAAACTGTATCGCAGGCATCCTGTTTCTTAAGGATAAGCAGAGTGAGGGCAGGGTAGAAATTCAGCTATGTCACATAGGCATTACACGGGGTAACAATATAGTTTTGATTCTCTTGGGTTGTCTTGATTATTGATGCTGTTTCCAAATTCATCTATTTTGCCGTGTTGGTCATTTCCTTATTTGCCCTGTGATCCTTTCACTCATCCTTCTCTGCCGTCCTCTCCACATTTCCAAGCCGCGCTCCTGTGGCTTCTGCTTCTGTTGAGTTGGTTTTGTGGGTAGCACTAGTGGAAGACTGGAGAGTAGACGGAGCGGGGAGCTGGAGGATTCTCCCCTCCTCCTTTGCTCATTCTTGCAGTCTGGAGTAAGACTGTGCCTCTTGAAGCAGCTGTGTCAAAAGAACATAAATCACCAGAGCCATTTCTGATTTTATTTGCTTCTAAGTGACCCCTACTTTCTTTAAATAGCTACATTTGTACATACTGTTATGTATCTTTCTCTTTAAAGAGGAAGAAAACATTTTTGGTTCATTTGTTCCTCTCTCCCACCTTCTCCCTTTCTCCCTCCCTTCCTCCTCCTTTTCCTCCTCTCTTTTTCTTCCTTCTATACCTCGACTCTGTTTCTCCCCCCTTCCTTCATTTCCTTCCATCCTTCCTTTTTCTTAGATATCGCTTTGATCATCTTAATCCTCAGCAAGCCTAGTAACTAGTGTTAAAAAGAGTTTCAGGCTTACAGAAAGGCTCTGGGTTCTTAGGGAAAAGAAGATGGTACTTTATTTCTTAATTCACATGAAGCAAGAAATTAACTTTGTAGCAATTAGCACAGACTTCTAAAATATCATAAAACAATTTATACATGATTACCAATACACCTAAACTCTAGACAAGTAATATCAAAGTTTTATTCTGTTATTTTTTTCCTGTAGTTACAGAATATAATCTTAAAATAAGGTGCTTACTCTGTTTAAAATTGTATTTTCCTCCAAATAGTGTTGATATTCACATCTAATTCACTATAGATATAGTTTATATATATATGATATATAGGTGGTTGTGTATGTGTGTTTGTATGTTTCAGAAATCTGTTAGGGTTCTTGGTATTAGAAGACTATATGAAAGATCCAGAATTTAAATTCAATAGCTTGTTTCTCATCTACTCCTGCTTTCCTTCTCTTAAATAACAGTATTTATTGAGTCCCTTCTGTGTGCCAAATACTGTGCTAAGTAAGTCTTGGAAATTCAAGCAATGCACAAGAGGGACAATAACCTTCTCACCTAGCAGAGGAAATGGATGGTTTCTTCCTAATCAGCAGTCATTGCCTGAGCTCATATATTAATACCATTAAATTGAAATTTTGATGTTATTATAAGTAGTTGTGGCCATTATGATTTTTTTATATAAAAATAGATACATTTTTATAAAGATATGTTAGGAAGTAATTATAAATGGATACTTTCCTAAGTACTTTCTAAAGTCAAAAAATAAATCTTGGAATATAATTTAATAATAATTATAAGCAATATACTCCTTTAGGATACTGTTTTTTGAGGATTGTGTTTGATTGCGTTTTTTTTTTTTTTTTTTTTTTTGGTAATATTTCATGTGTTTATTTTTAAACCAAAACTGTTGAACTGAAAGTTTGAGGTATATTTCCAGAGAATCTGTAATTGATTTAAATGATACATGAGACCTTTTTTGTCAAGCTGATCTGAGCTAGAAAAAACCTCTTAGAATAGCTGCATTTAGATTTTAATGAAACTAGGCAGAGAGGAGACTAAAGTGAATTTCCTTTTTAGTCTTTTAAATGAAAAAGTGCATCATTTGTCCTATATATCTTATTCATCATCAGTCATAGCAAAGCATTCATTCCCATGAGAGAGATAATGGAGTCAGAGCCGAGAGGAATGGAAGATTGTCATTCAATGCAGATGAGTTTTAGTAATATTCTTATCGTGAAAAATTGGGTTGCAAAACCTTAAGATTTAAAATTAAGTTGCCATAGATATATTTAATTAAAAGTAGATTGCTTTAACCTTTCTTTAAGTTAGAAATAGGTTTAAAATCTTAAATTAAATTTATAGTTTGTATTGAACTTGTATTCAGTACTTGCCTTTAATAGGAATTCTTTATAAAGTTTAGCCCAAAAAAGGCACATTTTAATTGAATTATTACAATGAACACATAAAGAACGTTTCTGAAAGCATTTTATAACAGTATATTGGATCAAAATATGGTTCACTTTTTTCCTGATGGAGAACGTTACCAAACTTAACAAACCAAACTAAAAACTGAGAGCAAAAGGGGGCTCTGCATTCTCAACTCCTAACAGCTCGTTAGCACATCTAGCTATATTTCCTGGTGTTTTAATGTTTTCACCAGATGGGGTGGGTTTTTATTCATAATACTGCCCAATGGACATTGTTCTTCTGAAGTGAAAGCATATGAAGCATAAAGTTACTGAGGTTGATAAGCAAACATAAATGAGACTGTATATGGTGCACATGAGTTGACCAAATTGCAAACTTCCCCTTTATGTAATCATTTTAGGTTAATTAGAAGAAATTAGAGGGCTCCAGACTTATTCTGTGATCCTATCTGATTGAGCACTTTTAATCCAAGGCATTAAAAATAAAAATATGGTGAATATAGAAGGATGTGTGACCAACTACCAGTCCTCACTGTACTCCTGGCTCTGCATCACCTGGTTTCAGGATGTGGGTCTCCCTTGCTGTGAGAAGATGCTGAAGTCTGGGCTGTGTGGGTCATGGCAGTTTTGCCACCCGAGTAAAGTCATAGGAGTAGGCATGGGTAATAAACTTCAGAGCAATTGCCACAGCCCCAATCTATGATCACACCCTTGGCTCCTGTCCGTCAACTCGTTATAGATCCCTTCCTCTGAGAGTTACTAAGTCAGAAGTGGGGTTTTCTCTTCTATTGGTTTACTTTAGCCTAAGATCTACCCAGATGAATAATAATATTACTTTAGGTGCTTGATTCAACTGTACTATTTTATTTACAAAATTAATTATTTATTATTTTTGAGACCTGGTCTTGCTCTGTCACCTAGGAAGGTGTACATGATCACGGCTTAATGTGGCCTCCAACTCCTGGGCTCCAGCGATTCTTCTGCCTCAGCCTCCAGAGTGGCTGAGACTACAGACGTGTGCTACCATACCCCACTCATTTTTATTTTTTATAGAGAGGAGTGTCCTGGTATGTTGCCTAGGCTGGTCTTGAACTCCTGGGCTTAAGTGACCCTCCCTCCACGGCCTCCTTCTGCCTCAGCCTCCTTGGGCTCTAGGTGTGAGCCACTGCATCCAACCAACTTTAGAATTCAAACTTTATTATTAATATTTTAACGATTAGGTCATGCTGACTAGCATAACGTATCTCAGAGTAATTGTACATATTAAACCAAAATAAACTGTTAAAAGTTAAGTCTATTTACTATAATTTTCATTTCATTTTTAAAGGAAAAGCTTTTTTATAAAATAGTCCATTTTTATTCTCCTTTTTCTTCCTCTTCACTGGATGAGGAATCACAGCCTGAAATCTCCTGTAAATATATTATCATTAACTGGAAGGAAATTGCAACGTTATAGAATTGTTAATCTTTTCTCATTTAAGATCAAGATTCATTCACTTTCAGAGGCTGAACAAGAAGGCATGGTCATGTTAGGCATACAGAAAACTGGAATCCATTGTTGTTGCAAGCAGATGGATTATCCTCATCTGGACTTTATTTTGTTGCCAATCTTCATCATCAGCCATATAGGAATAGCTTTCTGTGTGCAGTGCTTCATAGGAAATACAATGAACTGAAATTGTGTGTGCTAGAGCTAGCATAGTTCCTAGAATCTAGTATGTTCACATAAATGTTTCTTTACTAATTCATTTTTGCTTTGTGTTAGTAGGACTTAGTTATGCTTACAGACAATTGTAATGTCTAGCATAGGACAATAATATAGCAAGACAATAAAGAGAATCATAAATAAAATGAGACAATAATAATGAAAACAGCAAGATGATAAAGGCAATAAAAAGTGGAATAAAATAGAAACACAATAAAGACGGTCATAAATGGTTTAACCCTTTTATTAAACAACAAAACAGCAAAAAAGAGGATTTCCATCATTTAAATTTGTGTTTCGTGGTGATGATGCTGTTGGGAATGGCTTGGAGTTATTCATTCTGTTAGGATAAGTGCTAATGATATCTCAATTAATTGATTAGCAAATGTTTCATAAATATATTGGAAAAATTTACTATTGTAGTTTTAAACAGGCATGTACATGTAACTATAAAATAGTGAGTAGTTCTGGTAACTGTTTATTTAATGCACATTTATTGTTTGCTGTGTGCCTGACCCAGTACCAGAGCTGGAGGAGTATCTATCTGTCTTACTGCTTTTTGGTCGGTGTTTTTGTATCTAGCTCTTCCTGTCCTATTTGATTGATAGTGTTACAACTGAGATGTAGTTTATTCATTTCTTTGGGAAGCTTAATAAGAGGAATTTAGAGACGAAGTATGCACACACAGAGTTAGCACTGAGGGGATGTACATCTGACTTGGGTTGGTGTTGAGTGTCTAGCTGATGTCGGAGAACTGAAGTCCACGTTATTTCTGGAGGACACAGTTATTTCTGGCAGGACTTCACAGTTGTGAAGATCTTCCTGTGCTCCTTAGAAACCTGGGGTAGGCACAGAGAACGCGCAGAGTTCTCTGTCTCTAGAGTGTTCAGTTTATAACGTTTATGTAGTGGACCTCTTGTTGCATGACTTTTCCTTGTTCAGCTAAAGACAGGGCCTTGTCACACAGCCACAAAAGATTAGGCTTGCAGACAATGTGAAGGGTGAGTAAGGCACAGTTTTATTGGGTAAAAAGGGAAAAAATGGGAAACAGGATCCTCCACAAAGCCAGAATCCCTGCTGGTGTGCTTTGAATTGAATCCCTGGTTCCACCCAGGAAGAGGAAGGGCCAGGCTCCTCCCCACTGCAAACAACACTAACATCCCAGCAGGAACATACCACAGTGCATACTCCTCCCAGGGCGCAGACTGGTGGGAGTTTCTCTGGGGACCCCTTCCCCGCTGGCTGCCTCAATATGGCCAGTGGTCAAGAGAGGCTGGAAGAAGCTTAGTTCAACAACTGGTAGAGTGGACTCGCCCGCCAGTGATGCGAGGCTGTCTATGAGATGATGACGTAGGGCCTTGCAGGCTATTCTATGAAGTAGTTAAAAGTGACAAAGCATTTTAATGATTTTGTTTCAAATTGAAGCATTCTTAAAATCTAATCAGTGGAGTAGTTAAGGAAAATACGACTATTTACTTAGTTCGACTTTAAACAAATGGCTATTACATTAAAGACAGAAAACATGATAATTGTTGGTGGATTAAATGTTCTTTGTTTTAATGGAATTGCCCTAATGGCAGTCAGATTTATTCTTGAATATGTTAAGCCTCCTTATAACTTTCCAGTATTTTCCTAGAATCGGGTCCCTGATTTCTGAAATGAGAGTGAGGAAAGATGTGAAAATTGATGGCCTCAAGCTTTTTAAAATCCAAATTGAAACTTGTACTACAAAGAGAGAAGTTTAACCTGAGAGTTTATGCCTGTATCAGCATGACATAGAGTAGCCATTGAAGTTTTCTTACACCCTGCAGATCTAATAAACACATTGGTTCATTTAAAAGTGATTCAATTTTCTTGGATTTTAGATTTCAGAAAAAAAGGAACATAGTCTAATAAATTATGTCCTATATGTCTAATAAATGTAGAAATTACATATAGAGGTTTATTTTAGATGCTGCTAATGTTTGGGCATAGATAATTTGGCATTTTGTGATTTTTTAGATTAATAGCCTATTGAACATTTTAGAAAATTCCTCTTTTTAAATGGTGATATTTAATATGTTGAATGGATATAGCTCATATACATAATAGTAATTGCATGTGTAATTTATATATAGTATTAGATATATATTATATATATTATTTTTGGCATTTAGGACATAAAAGAGAAAATTAAGATCTGTTTTAAAATACAAGTAAATACATTCATGTCATTCATGTTTTTAAAAATTACTGTAATTTTGCTTTTAAATCTCTGTCTACATAATTTGGTTAGTGACCCATACTAATTGAAAAGATTAACAAAAGAAACTACTTAGATCTTTTGTGCATTTTAATCATTTATATTATTTGCTAAACCCAGGTATAATTCTTATTAATGTAATCTTAGTGTATAATGGAGTCTTATTAAAAGAATACTATTTATGCTCATTTGCAGAACTAAAAAGAAATTTTTTTGGGGTGAATTGTATTCTTTATTACATGTTCAGTTGCCAAGTTAGCTTAATATGATCTTCATTTGGCATAAGAAGGTGAAAATTTATTTTAGTAAATACTTGTTGGGTACTTATTCTGTGGGTGATTCTGTATTAGGCTTTGGGGTGCAAAGAAGGATAAAACTTGATCCCTACCTTCAGAAAGCTGGCAGTCAAAGAAGGGAAAAACAAATCAATATAGACAAATGTAGTAAGTGCTACATATAAACAAATGTATTAAGTGTTGTTAGTAAGTGCTATGGTAGGTGTAGGTGTAGGCTACTGTGGGAGTTCCGAGGGAGTTATCAGTCTTAATTGATACACGAGCCGGCAATATCCACAGTAGTGCTGAGTAGCACACTGTTTCCACACTTCGTGTAACAGTAGTAAGCGTTTATTTTCCACTCATGCATCTGCGGATCTGCTAGAATGGCTCTGCTGTTTTAGAGGTTTTGATATGCTTAGGAAGGGTGATGGAGTAGCAAGCAAGGTTTTTTGGTGTGGAATGAGGCTGCTGGTGAGTGATGAGGAGAATTTTGGAAAGCATTATCAAACTTTATTGTGTGAAAGGTATAAAGATTGCTAGGGCAGAATTGTTCTGTTTGAAACTCCGTGATGCTAAATACTCCGGACGGAATGGGGCGTCTCCATCTACGATGTTTTGTGACATGACTACTTTTCTTTGATGCTACTCCAGACCCCTTGATCTCTTTTTGAACGTTTCATCTCTTTTGAACTTTGAGCTTCCACCGTGCTCACCTTGTAAACCTGTAATGTCTAGTTTTTTTCTCTGCTTTTGCACAGCTTCTGGGAACAGTGAGGGAAATCACATAGAGATGTGAACTGCTGCTTCTACAGATTCATGGCCATCAACATTGCACAGAAATCATTTGCACACCCCGAGCCTGCTCTTTCTTACTTTCTCCATGGTAGCTATTTCAGTTTCACCACTCTCCTCAGAATCCCTTATTTTACTACCTCCTCATTTTTCATTCACATAATAGTTGCCTTGACTTTTCAGAGAAAAGAGAAGCCACCAGAAAGCAAAATTTTTGACTTCCCAATCATTTTCTGAAAAATGTCTGTGTGTCTCTATTTATCCTTTCCTTGTGCTTTCAAAAGTTGGTAGAAGAAATTACTGTCACAGATCCATACTTTGAATCCCATTTTGTTTTGTGTCCTTAATATTGTACATCTGTTTACTTCTTCTTCTCCCCTCAGCCTCTCCATCTGCTGCTTTATTTCCATCTGCATATAAAGTTGCTCATCATTCTTCTTCTCTAAATATATTAGAATGAAAGACAATACCTCTTTCATTTCTCTGTCAGATTTCTAGAATGATACCATAGACTATTGGTTACAAAACCTGTGTGTGCATAGCAAACATTTAGGGAGCTTATAAAAGTAAAGATCCACTCCTGGATCTGATTGACGGATCTATCGTAGTGTCTTTATTGTTTTCGAACTTTAAAGATAACCAGGTTGGGGAACTACTGTAATAAATGAATATGTATTAACATGGGTGACACTGACTGTGTAGTATGTGACAAAAGGTTACAAAATTGTAGGTTAAAAGAAGTATGTATATACTTTTATGTATATTTTATACTATATAGACAACATGCATATGCATATAAATACCTATGTAATAAAAAATGAGAAGATTTTATACTAAGGCATTAATAATGTAGAGGTGGATGTGGTTTGAGTATGTTTTTGTGTCTTTAAATTTTATTTTATCTTATTTTATTTTTGAGTCAGAGTTTCGCTTTTGTTGCCCAGGCTGGAGTGCAATGGTGTGATCTTGGCTCACCGCAACCTCCGCCTCCCAGGTTCAAGCTACCTCAGCCTCCAGAGTAGCTGAGATTACAGGCATGCGCCACCTCACATGGGTAATTTTGTATTTTTAGTAGAGATGGGGTTTCTCGGTGTTGGCCAGGCTGGTCTCAAGCTCCTGACTTCAAGTGATCTGCCCACCTCAGCCTCCCAAAGTGCTGGGATTACAGGCGTGAGCCACTGCTCCCAGCCAGTGTCTTTAAAATTTATCTATATATATTTTTTGCATGCAGAATATATCCTTCTTTTGCAATAAGAAACAAAAATAATGGTAGAGGTTAGTACCCCACGTACCTGCATTTGCTATTTTATCTTACTTCCCTCCCTCCTCCGTTTGGGTATCTTTTCTTCCTTTATCTTCCTGCAGTAGTAGATGTTGTAGTAGATGCTGTAGATAACTACTTCTGGTTTCTTAAAATTCCCTTCTCTCTTACTTTGTATTCTCTGTCCCATTTACAGAACCACTCAAGCGAAACATTATTTTTCTCTGCCACCCCTAATAACCAAACAGTCGTCTTACCAAATTTAACTGTGAAGTAGCTTTCAAATGCACTCCTTCATTTTCATCCCCATCTTTATTGTTGTTGTTTGAGAGATCCAACTGAGGTGGGTATCACTGAAGCCCGAGGAGGAGGAACCAGGAGTTTCAAATGCCAGTGAAAATGCATGCCACTTGAAGTCCGGAGAGAACTATTGGGACTGGAAATTTACAAGGCTATGGTGACCTTTGCCAGAGTATTTCAGAAACATTTTGTCAGCTGAAGAGATATGAGGAAGTAGAGATGGCAGTCAGGAAATCGGTCTGTCAGTGGTAGGATAGCCAGAGAATAACTTGAATCAAAAGGAGAGGTTTTCTTCATTGTTGCTAATGTTCTTTCAGCCAAGGCATCAATGCATCATATTTGAATGCTGAGAATAAAGAAGTTGAGAGCATGTTTGAAAACAACAGAACATTAGAAAAAAATTGTACGAAAGAGAAAAGAATGGAATCGGCTGGGCGTGAAGGCTCACGCTTGTAATCCCAGCACTTTGGGAAGCCGAGACAGGCGGATCACCTGAGGTCAGGAGTTCAAGACCAGCCTGGCCAACATGGTGAGACCCTGTCTCTACTAAAAATACAAAAATTCGCTGGGCATGGTGGCGGGCTCCTGTAATCCTGGCTACTTGGGACACTGGGGCAGGAGAATTGCTTGAACCTGGGAGGCGGAGGTTGCGGTGAGCTGAGATCCTGCCATTGCACTCCAGCCTGGGGGATGAGAGCGAAACTCTGTCTCAAAAAAAAAAAAAAAAAAGAAGAATGGAATCAAATGATTAGCTTTGAACAAGAGAAAAACAAACAAACTAAAACAAAACAACAACGAGAAAAACATGTCTTTCTCACAGACTGAAGGAAAGGAGGTAAAGGAGCCTGCACTTCCCAGTTCATAGGTTTGAGAGTGGAAAGCTGAGGAAGTTCTTGTCTACTGGCTCCAGTTTTCTCTGTGAAATAGAACACCTGCTGCTGCAAGGAAGTAGAGTGCACACGTTTACCTCTCTGTGGAGATACTGGAAGCTACTTGGTAACATGAGTTATTTTTGTTATTTTCTTGCTCTGTCTGTCTCTCTGTCTTGCTGTCATTCTCTTTTATGATATTTTTGTTGTTATCCTCCACAAGGCTGTAACACCAAGATTAGTGCTAGGCATGTTGTAAAGATTAACAAAAGACTTTGTTGTCATTTAAGGTGGAATATCCAGAGAGTGGCCTGAATCATGCTCTTGTCACTTACTTGGCTGGGATGGTGACTTGTCCCAGCAGTGTGGTTGAGGGGATCCTGCGTTCTGACAGACTGATGTAGCTTTCTTTCTGGTGTAGCTTATCCCAGCAGTGCGGTTGAGGGGATCCTGCGTTCTGACAGACTGATGTAGCTTTCTTTCTGGTGTAGCTTATCCCAGCAGTGCGGTTGAGGGGATCCTGCGTTCTGACAGACTGATGTAGCTTTCTTTCTGGTGTAGCTTATCCCAGCAGTGTGGTTGAGGGGATCCTGCGTTCTGACAGACTGATGTAGCTTTCTTTCTGGTGTAGCTTATCCCAGCAGTGCGGTTGAGGGGATCCTGCGTTCTGACAGACTGATGTAGCTTTTCTTTCTGGTGTAGCTTATCCCAGCAGTGTGGTTGAGGGGATCCTGCGTTCTGACAGACTGATGTAGCTTTTCTTTCTGGTGTAGCTGCTATATTGACATGCCTGATGTTTTCAGGGCTTGCAAAAATGTCCTAGTGAGCTTTTCTATGAAAAAAAATTCCATAGAAAAATTTGGATTGCTAAAGCATAAGATTCCTGGATGGCTTTAATTGAGAGGGCAAACATAAAATCTAGTGAAATTTCTGCTGTGGAGTGAACCTTTGTGTTTCCTCAAAATTCCTGTGTTGAAGCCCTAATCTCCAATGTGATGAAATATGCAGGTGGGGGCTTTGGGAAGTAATTAGATCTTGATAGGAGAGCCCTGGTGAATGGGATGAGTGCCCTTATACGAGACTCCAGAGAGAGGATTCCTGTCTCCACCACGTGAGACAACGTGCAGACAGTACTCTGCAAGTTGGGAAGACAGCTATCAAGAATTGGACTGTCCTGCCACCCTGATCTTAGACTTCCAAAGCCTTCAGAACTGTGAAAAATGAATGTTTTTTGTTTAAGTGACCCAGTCTGTGGTATTTGTTATAGCAGCTTGAGTTGGCTAAGACAGGTATTATCCACATTTCTACCCAGTAGATAGATGCTGGGCTGGATCTAGATTGTTGTATACGTGTCGTAGAGGATAAGAGCACATACAGACAGAAGCAGGAGTCAGACTAACATGATTCAAATACTGCCTGTCATGTAGTAGCTCTGTGATTTGGTCTTTGTTACTCTCCCTCTTGAAGCATATGTTGTCATCCATCAGATGAAAATTGTAATACTTTATGGGACATTTGAGGTAATTGAATTAGATGTTGAATGTCAAGCACTAAGGACAATCCATAACTACTGCTACTGGAATCAGTGTCACCACATCTTCCTATTTTTTGTTGTTATAATGATTTTGTTATTTCTGTTACAATAAGACTCTTCATTTCCATATCATTAGTTTTGAGATGGCCTCTGCTCAAATTTTTTTTTAAAGGGAGTATATTATTTGATATAAAGTTGTTCACAGCTCTCTTTCCTCAAATATATATGAAATGTGTATGTAAAATGAAAGAAAATTCCTCCCTCAATTCTTTGTCAGGTTTCTTAAATAATAACATAGGCCATTGGTTACCAAACCTGTGTCCGGATAGCAAAACATTTGGGTGCTACGTAAAAGTTATAGATTTGTGTTCCTTACAGGTCTCATTCAGAGTAAAAGATAAGTTCTTGCATCATCATCGTTAGCTTAAGTTGGTAGTCACCTGTAAAGCTACCACCGACTAATCAGGGTTTGAGAAGAGGATACCGATTTTCGTTTGAGTAAAGAGACTGTTGTTGTTTGTAGTTTCAAATGTGATTAAGTTGTTCTACCTTGGCAAAGCATTGAAATTTTTAATCATTTTTCTTCATAGAGTCTTCAGCTATCCATCCTGAGTCTTTATTTTACTTATTGACCAAGCTAACCGTTCAGCATTAAATTTTTATCTGTCTCACTATGTGGTCTTTTCCTTTACAGTATCTCCAACAGAACCTGATTTTATTCTAGGGCAAAAGCTCAGTAGAAGTGAATGAATAAAGGCTACCTGACTTTTTAAAAAAGTTTTATTTTTTAACAGCCTTATTGAGATATAATTCATGTAGCATATAGCTCACCGTTTAAAAGTGTACAATTTGGTGGCTTTTAGTATATATAATAAAAGAGTTGTGCAACCATTATTATAGTTCATTTTAGAACATTTTCAACACCCCAAAAGAAATGCCATACCCTTTAGCCATCATCCTACCCTTTCCCCAGCACTAGGCAACCACTGATCTACTTTCTGTGTCTATAAATCTGCTGGTGTTCAATATTTCATATAAATGGTCTCATATAATATGTGTTTTTTTGTGGTGTGATTCTTTCACTTAGCATGTTTACAAGGTTCCATGTTGTAGTGTGTATTAGTACTTCATTCCTATTAATGACCAAATAATATTTCATTCTATGAATATTCAACATTTTGTTTATTCATTTATTCATGATCATTTGGATTGTTTCCACCTTTTGACTATTGTGAGTAATTCTACTGTGAGCATTTGTATTGAAGTTTTTGTGTTGACCTGTGTTTTCATTTTAGTTGGGTATCTCGGCTGGGGTGGAATTGCTGTGTCTAATGATAACTCGACCTTAGCTTTGGAGGAACTGCAGCGTTTTCAAAGGGGCTGCATCGTATTATCTTCCCACCCGTAGCACCTGAGGTTTGAAATTTTCCCGTGTCTTTGCTAGCACTTACTATCCATTAGCCATCCTAGTGTGCATGAAGTGGTATCTCATTGTGGTTTTGATTTGTATTTGTATTTTCCTAATCACTAATAACGTTGAATACCCTTTTTTAGAACTATGTTTATTTTTATTTATTTATTTTTTTTGAGAAAGAGCCTTACTCTCCCACCCAGGCTGGAGTGCAGTGGTGTGATCATGGCTTGCTGCCACCTTGACCTTCTGGGCTCAATCGATCCTCCTGCCACAGCCTCCTGAGTAGCTAGGACTACAGGCGTGTGCCACCGTGCCCAGCTATTTTATTTTTTGTAGGGATGGGGTCTTGCTATGTTGCCCAGCGTGGTCTTGAATTCCTGGCCTCAAGCAATCCTCCTGCCTTGGCCTACAAAAGTGTTGGGATTATAGATGTGAGCCACCACACCCAGCCCTTGAATATCCTTTTGTAGGCTTATTGTCCATTTGTACATCTTGTTGGTAGAAATGTCTATTCAGATCCTTTGCTCATTTTAAAAATTGGGTTGTCTTTTTTATTTAATTGTTAAATATTCTTTATGTACTCTAGATTCATGTCTCCTATCAAATATATGATTTGAAAATATTTTCTCCCATTCTGTGGACTGCCGTTTCACTTTCTTGATAGTGTCCTTTGACATACAAAAATTTTAATTTTGAAGATGTCAGATTATCAGTTTTTTCATTTGTTTCCTGTACTTTTTGTGTGATATTAAAGAACAGAAATTACAAAGATTGACGTATGTTTTCTAGTTTTAGTTCTGACATGAGTCATTTTGAGTTAGTTTTGTATATGCTTCAAAACAGGAATCAAAATTTATTCTTTTTTTTTTTATGTAGATCCAGTTGTCCCAGAACTATTGGTTTTAAAGACTATTCTTTCTCTCATTCAATGGTCTTAGTCATCCTTGTTGAAAACCAGTTGGCCAGAGACACATGAGTTTTTATCTGTTACATTGCTAGCTATATTAGAAACCATTATTTTAACGTTATTGGTGTATTTTCATACGTGGCTATAGGGTTAGGAGGGAGATCTATGTAGGTCCCTTCTTGATTGCTGTAAACCATTGCCATGCTCCCACACCATGGACTGGGTCAGGTGGGGCATCTTAAGGTAGAAGATTGTGTTTTAGGGTATAGAGGAGAGTTCCTAAACTCAGATACATGCTGAAACCAAGAAAGTGATGAATCAGTTAAGTTGCAATTGATAGTGATATGGCATCTAATAGGGAACTAAAGTGTGCTCCCTGTCTAAAAAGAGTCCCCCTACTGGGTCCCAAATGTTTGGGAAAATGGAGAGATAGCTAGCTACTGAAAACATACTTGAGAGCCATTCTTGGCCCACAGGATGACTGTTGCTACCTCTGATTATAGACCATATGGCATTCACAAGTCTCTTACCTTTCTTCTCCTTCCTACTTTATCCTTTCTGTGTTCTTTCTAAGCAAATAATGCCTCACTTTCCAGCTGTACCCATTAGTTTTCCTCTGGTCTACTGAGAAATTACAAAATGAAAGGATAGTCATGTTCAGACCCAAACCAAACCCAAGTATCTTAGTGGGTTTGGGCTGTTATAACACAGTACCATAGACTGGGTGGCATATAAACAAAAGACATTTATTTCTTGCAGTTCTGGAGGCTGGAAGCCTGCGATCAAGGTGCCATCATGGTTGGATTCTGGTGTGGGCCCTCTCCGGTGCTGCACACTGTCTTTTCACAGTGTGTTCTCACATGACCAAGCGACAGAAAGAGCTCTCTGGGTTTCCTGTAATATAGGTACTAATCCCAGTCATGAGGGCTTTCCCACATGATTTAATTCCCTCTCAAAGTCCCTATCTCCAAATATTACCACATTTGGGGTTAAGATTTTAACATGAATTTGAGGGGCATACAAATTTTCAGTCCAAAAAGTGATCAATAATGCAAGCCACAGCAAAGATAAATGTCATTATCCTTAGATCCTAAATAATGTTTATTTTGGGTCAATTATAGATGGCATGAATTGTGTGAAATTGGATAAATTTTTTTTTTTTTTTTTTTTTGAGACGGAGTCTGGCTCTGTGGCCCAGGCTGGAGTGAGCGGCGCCATCTTGGCTCACTGCAAGCTCCGCCCCCCGGGTTCCCGCCATTCTCCTGCCTCCGCCTCCCGAGTAGCTGGGACCACAGGCGCCGCCACCTCGCCCGGCTAGTTTTTTGTATTTTTGGTAGAGACGGGGTTTCACCGTGTTAGCCAGGATGGTCTCGATCTCCTGACCTGGTGATCCGCCCGCCTCGGCCTCCCAAAGTGCTGGGCACAAAGGCGTGAGCCACCGTGCCCGGCCGAAATTGGGTAACATTTCAAACTCACTTGTCATGGTAGTATTTAATATATTGTTAGCTTGCAGCGGATCAAGTAAACTGAAAATAAATGGAGAATTTGAATAAAATGAAATTACATACTTTCAAGGATCTGTGAAACATCTACAAAGATAGATTATACACTGGAGCACTTTTTAGAACTGAGTTCCATGTGGTGGGCTCTGGAGGGAGGGTAAGAAGTGAGGAGAAAGCGCGGCCAGATAGAGGCGTTTCAACGAGCTCAGCTCTGCTTTTATATGCTTTGGGTAGTTTTAATGTTGGAGTTCTCCGTAAAATCTGTTTTGAGATCATTGAATGGTTTCTACTCCTGCAAGTAAATAGGTTGGTAAATAAGTAAATGGTTTGATTGCCGCTGTGTTGAGCTACAAAGTAAGCCTCCTGACGAACTTCATTTCAATAAAACTAGAAATTAGTGAAAAAATCCTAAGGAAAATATAATACCCACCATACAGTTTTTCACAAATAACAATAGTATTGGCGAGAATAATCAGAGTTACAGTTATAGTCTGTTTTGAAAAGAAATGAAAACTGTATCGAAAGTTACTGGTTACAGTTAGAACAATAATGAGAGGTTCTGCATCTGATCCACAGAACACAGAAAATTATTTGAGTGCCTATTTTCCAAATTCTCGCAATGACTATGTGTAACTAATACGATTCTAGATGCACTGAAGGGGAGTTAATTTATTGCATACAATGGATTCTTAAAACATTAGGGCTTAATTCTCTTAGTGAACCCTGATTGATCAAGGCAGGTGTGCCCTGTTATTAAGATGATAATTTTCAGAGTTGATGAGGTTATGGGTAGTGGAACATCCTCATATCCGGCTGATTGGTGTATTAATGGAAACTACCTATCCAGAAAGTAGTTTGTTAATCTGTATTCAGAACCGTAAGTGTATTAAACCTTATGCCCTGTGCTTTATAATACCACTTTTTATAATTGATAGCAAGAAAAGAGATTTGGACACGTATTTGTGCACAGAGACCTCATAACATTCATTTTTAAGTTTTTATTACAGAAATATTGTGCTCTGTGGAATAATAGAGATAAGGTTCTATATTCTTTTCACCCAGCTTTGAGGCTTATCAGTAGTTAGCTAGTGTTGTTTCATTGGTTCCCTTGCCTCATGTACATTAGTTGTTTTGTTTTTCATAATTTAAACCAAACTGGAGGCAGTGTACAGTTTTGTCATTAATACTTTTTTATGCAATTCTTACTATCAGTAGATGTTTTTGGTAACATAATAACGCTTATCCTTAATAAAATTATCAATACTTTCTTCAGTCTAGAGTCAGATTTGCCTGATATGCTACTATTCATATGCAATTATGTTCATTTATTTCAGTTTATTTATATTTTAAGGGCTTTTCTTTTCTTTTTTAACTTATTACGTTTTCCCATTTTATGAATTATTTACATGGTTTTGTAGTCAAAATATAATGAGTACAATCCTGGAAGACTACTAATCTGTGCGTTTTCTTCTCGTATCAGAGTAATTTCTATTCATTCTTTGCTGTATTTTATGCTTTTGGAAATTTTAAACAAGAGTATCACTCTCTTACATAAGAAGAATCATAGTATAAATACTGTTTATTGATGAAACATTATTAATTTCATTTAAAATGACAAGGAATGATGTATATCCATTTATCATCCCCTTTGTTACATAGAAAGTACCATAATGTAAATACTGTTTTAGAAATAAAGAAACATGCTTTTATTTAAAACCACACTTTTTTGATAATAAAATTCTTTTCTCCCATAATCCCTTAAATAACAATTTAGTAAGTGAAGCTCTAGCTCTTAGTCATATGCTGCATGACCTTTTGGTGAATGAGGGACTGCATATACAAAGGTGGTCCCATGGGATTATAATATTTTGACTGTACCTTTTTAATGTTTAGATACTCAGATATTCACCATTGCGACATAGCTGCTTACAGTATTTGTTACAATAACATGTCATACAGGTTTGTAGTCTAGGAGCAATAAACTATACCATATAGCCTAGGTGTGTAGTAGGCTATGCCATATAGGGTGGCATAAGTGTAATCTACAATGTGTACACCATCATGATGTCACCTAATGACACATTTCTCAGAATGTATCCCCATTGTTAAGTAATGAACAAATGACTGTATTTGATTTATTTTCTAATTTCCAGAAAGCTGGATATTACATGACTGAGCACTGTTTCTTCAAATAATGAGGTATTAGTATTCCATTGGTTCTGAATTTAGTGGCACTCTGATATACTTTAGAGATTGTTCTTGAAAACCACACCTAAGCTAAACTAATATGTGTTAAGAGTAGTTTCCCCAAAGTAATAGTGATAGGGAGGGAAGTGTCTTATCACGGTCCTTCCCAGGGTAGTAGCTGCCAGCAGAAGTTGAAGAAGGATGACTCCTTTGCACCCAGCTGAGAGGAGGAAGAATTATCTGGAGGGGAAGAGAGAAAATCAAACAGCTCAGGGCTATATGGCAGAAAGGACTACTGTCTGTCACCCACCAGACACTGTGTGGTTCCCTGATAATGCTGGGTAAGAACAATGCCATAGGAAATTCCGGCTCTGTACTTTATGACAAGATTTTCCTTGATACAAGCAAAGTCCCCAAACTTCAATCTTGATAAGCCTTTGCATTATAATTTCTTACACATTCTACCTGATACAAAGTAATTAAATGACATCATATGGTGAGGAAGGATGTTTCCTTGCTCCAAAGTGGTGATATTCCAAATATTTAACAACTGTTTTGTCCTGAGGATATCCTTTCAGGTGGGATAGGATTGATATCTGCCATATGGGCTAGTACTGACTTTATATTAGCCTTTGTATATTAGCCTTGCCTGTTGCATTTACCAGGCATCTTACCTCACCGGGTGTGGCAGGGATTGGCCCAAGTGCAAACCAAACTCTTTAGCACATTGGAATCTTCCTGAAAAATGGAAGACCCTACATACTAAGTTGGAACCATTTCAGTCATGTATAAGGAAAATTTATAGTAAACTCAAAAACGCTGCAGAAATGAAGTGGCTAAGTGCTGATGAAGAGTGGTACTCCACTGTGAATCAAAGAGTTTGGGAATATTTGAAGGAAGCTGACATTTGAGAATTTTATGTGAGGATTAGTACATTTGAAAAGGAAAGGTTGTTGGGTATGAGATAAACACAGAGTTTGTGTGCCTGATACAGTGACCTTAGTTAATGTTTGATCACCTTTGCCGAATGTGTTTGCAGTTCATATTAAACTGTGCATCACACTGTTTCTTTTCCATATCTCGATTTAAATTTTGTCAGCTTGTTTTGAGTCTCTGGACAAATAGACTCTTATGCCTCATCACATATGATGAATTTAAGCCTGTTAATAATAAAATACCTATTAAAATGTTTGGTTTAGAAATGTATCAGATTTTCCACCATGGCACATATACCTATGTAACAAACTTGCATGTTTTGCACATGTATCCCAGTACTTAGGTAAAATATAAAAAAAAGAAAGAAAAATACAGAAGGCCAAAAAAAATAATTATTGTAAATTAGCTATATAAGACCTTCTTTAGTAAGAGAGGTTCAAATACTATGTTTGTATGTATTTTTATTTTAAAAGAGTAATTAGTACGTATTAATTGCCAAGTGATTCCTAGAAATATTTTACTTTAATTTATAATTAAAATCTACCTTTATTCCAGACTTAAGACTGCAAATTAAAATACGCTGAACTCCAAGAATGCTACTTAGTCACTATCTCACCAAAAACATTAATATGCCACTCCAAAAGTTTCTATCAAGAGAAACTAGACAGGCATAAGAGCATCAGAATCCTTTCTACATTCTTGGAGTTCCTAAATGCTCCAAGACTGTACAGCTGATCTGTGAACACTGTGGGGGCTAGGCATGCCTACTGCCCACATACTCAAAATCTGAGTACAAATTTTGACTCCCCAAAAACTTAGCTACTCATATCCTGCTGTTGACGAGAAGCCTTACCAATAATTAGCATGTATTTTGTATATTATGTGTATTATATACTGTGTTTTTACAACTAAGTAAGCTAGAGGAAAGAAAATGTTATTAAGAAAAATCATGACAAAATATATTTACTATTCATTAATGAAAGTGGATCATCATAAAGGTCTTTATATTTGTTTACATGTATCTCAATTGTAAATAGCACCTGTATAGTCTTTGTTTGTGTACCTAAGTTTTAATAAATTTTTAACATTTTATCATTAAAACAGAGAACTGTATCAGGTTTTCTGTACTCGATAAGCATCAAATGTTTTAGCAGATGTTGTAATAAAATAATTTATGCATGTAGGAAACATGTTCTTAAAATTTCACCAAAACTGAAAAAATAAGCATACCTTGTTTTGGGGGTACCTAACTTTGAGCCTAGCAATATCTAGGTTATGGTAGATAATGAAGAGTAGACAGGAATATGAGTTAATATTGTTAATGTTTAAAAGGTTTAATATCATCACTTTTCTGTGGGAAAAATAAACCTTTAATTTTTTATTCATTTTGTTATCAGTTGCTTATACTTTTTAACCAAACTGTGTTTTGGTGTGAATATTATAGAAAATATTATCTATAGACACTAATAATAGTATATTCAATAATGGTTTTAATGCATGTTGTCTTTTCATGTTCTGATTGTCATTTCTGTTCCCTCACATTAATACATTTAAATTCCTTGATCTCTGAAATTGCGTCTCTAATCTGATTCTCCCTGGTCACCCTTCCTGGGCTGTATAACCCCAGTCAATCCTAAATCTGAAATCCTATATTTCATGTGATTAACACTTACCTCAAAGGATTACTTATGACATTTTTGATTTCAGAAGTCCCTTGAGCTGTTGATGTATTATATTATTTGATAGCCTTTTAGTTTAACTTCATCTAGAAAATTACTCATAAAAGTGTTAAGTGGATTTAACCAGGGCAATTGTTTCTAAACTGTAGTCCCTAGGCCACTGGCATCAACTTCACTTGTGACCTTTTTAGAAATGCAAATTATTAGGCCTCACCAAAGATCTCTATAAAAGACTCTAGGACTGGGACCCAGCAATCTGTATTTTAACAAATCCATGTGATTCTCATGTGAGCTATAGTTTGAGAACCCACTGACCTAGATAGAGACCGTTCTAGTTCTATGTGTAGTTCTGTGCTTGATAGAGAAGCAAATGATTGCCACACATGAGGAAGTCATGTTTGTTTCTATCCTCAGGTCTGCATAGCAATGCATAAGTCGTGCAGGATTAAATGAAAAATGTTTGAGTGACCTGATTTGTTTTATAAATGTCTTTAGATAGGCTCTGATATGGCTTGGTACTATTTATTATTGTTATTAATATTATTACTTTATTTTCAATTATATTCTGTAGTAGAGTCACATAACTTATTTCTCAAGACATGCATTTCCCTAAAATGTGTCTACCAGCTTATATTATTTTGCCTTCTGTGTTTTCTAAATCAAATTTTACTTAAAATCAATTTTCAGTATTTTTATACCAAAAATTTGAAGTTGAATTTTATGTGTTTATTTTGAACTGTGCTTCCATGATTGGTTCCTGATGTCACACCTGGATACATCTTCATGATAGTTCCTTCTTTCTTAGCTAAGTGTTTAATGTTAAGTTTATAAGCACGGATCCAAATCCAGTGATTTTCCTGATTATTCTGTTTCTGGATATTGAGATATGTGTATTCTGTGGAGTAAAGCTGTTTTTATTGGGTATTTTGAGAAACTCATATTAGGCAGGAACTGGTTTTACCGGAAAAATTCCTTTATGTGATGTAGTATGGTAGAAGTGGATATTTTGGTTGGTGCCCATGTTTTTAATGGAAAGAAGAAACACTAATAAAGGAATGAGAGAGGAAAATTTAGGGCTTTGCAATGACTAGAGAAAGAGTCAAGGAGATGGAAAATCTGATGGTGGGGTAGCTGAAGAGAGATTTCTTTGGAGAGAAAAATGAGTAATGGAAAAATCTTAAGTAATTTCATATGTATATGCTTGCAAACCTTCTTCTTTCTCTCCCATACGAAATCTTTAGAATGCTCTACATAGCTTATGATGGCTAATGTACTGGATTTTTTTGGGTGGGGGTAAATATGTGAAGATGTTCTCAGTCTTGCTTTAAAGATTTGTGTTTGGCAGAAAAGAGTACCTGCAGTGAAAGCCAACACCAGAGTTCCCATGAGGAGAAGGGCATTACTAAAATGGAACTCTTGAGGATGCAAAGAAAACATGTTTTTCACAGTGTATAATTACAAATAATCAGCATATGCTTTTGGAGATTTTATATCATTACACAATTATAAAAGAAAAATATGACATAGTAAAAGAATTTTTTTTTTTACCAAATATTAATACTTTGCTTATTTAAATAGTCTTAAAATAATAGTTGATATCAAGCTAAAGAATTAGTTCATCAATTTTCGAAAACTGATATTGGAAGCCATTTTCACAGTGGGGAAACAGCTCTTACAAATAAATCTGCATATCTAAATTTCACCTATCGTTGAATTTTCACTTTCAAAATATCCGAATCTTTTAATAAATTTTTAGTGGATATACCATTGTACTTCTCATTTACATTGGTCTATTATAGCCCAATTTAACCTTTTCTTTATGAGATATGACTAATTTGGAATGCTAAATTTGGTTTGGCATTGAACAAGGCCTGCATTAAGCATGCAATACATATTTAATGAATGAATGAATGAACTAATGAACTGTACCCTGTATTTTCAGATCTACCTAACCGGGAAAAGATCTGCTGTTTGTCTTAAGTTATTAGCTAAAAAGAAATGCAGTAATCATATAGTGTTCTATTACCTAGATTTTTATATTGCAAACGTTTATTTTTTTTTCTCTAATTATGGACTAAACTCTTTGTTTTGGTAATGGAATGTCACAGCGTATTTAGGTGCGATGTATTTGAGGTTTTTAGGTGAAGAGAAGTATAACAGCACCAAACTTGTAGAGCTGCCCTTGAAGACAAACTGCTGTTAGACATTTTCAGACTGTCTTCATGATGGAGAATCTGTTTAGAAGAACCTTTATTTAAATCTTATTTCTTACTCCTGTTTTACCCCCCGATGTTCAGACTGGCTGAGAGAGAAGAGTGAAAATGTTGGTGTGTAATGGAAGAAAACATGGCATAAGATGAGTTTCCTGATTATTCCTTTACTATGTCCTTAGTTGAGAATGTAATGTCTTAGCAACACAGTATATGCCATGAGGCTCCTTGATTTTTTTAATGCCATGAAATATTTTAGGCACAAACAAATAGCAAATTATGTAATAAACATCTATGTGTATACAACTCACTTTAACAAAAATATTGCAGATGTTATTGAAGCTTCTTGTGTTCCCTTTCTTCTACCCACAGGGAATCACTATAGAATTTGGTATTTCATATTCCTATTTCTGATTTAATATTTTTACTACATACATATGTATCAGTAAGTTACATATAATGTTTTGATAGTTCTTGATCTTGATATAAATGCTATTCTTCTGTACCCTTTTAAAATTAACTTTTGTATGTGGGATATTGGTATATGTTGGTACTCTAATCCATTCATTTTATACCATTGTATAGCATCCAGTTGTTTAATGATGTTGCAAAGTTTTACCCATATTGTGGCTCCACAAATTTTGATAGCCTCCAGTGTTTTGGCTATGACAAAGGATTCTTCAGTGAATAATTTTGAATGCCTTCTTGTGCATATTTACAAGAATTCCTCTAAGCTGTTTCCTAGGAACAGAATTGTTGGGTTATGGGGTTAAGATGTCTTCAACTCAGCATCACATGTGATGTCAAGTTATTTTTACCAATGATACTACCTTCAGCAGCAATGTTTTATATGGTTGCTGACTAGATGATATTTTTAGACTTTTAATTTTTCCAATGCCCTGAGTGCGAAATGGTATCTTATTGTTGTTTTGATTTGTGATTGCTTGATTAAACAGTGAGCTTGAGTATCATTACATATGTTTATTGGCCATTCAAGTGTCCTCTCCTGAATAAATTTTTTGTCAATTTTTCTCTTGGTTTGTTTTCTTTGTCTCATTGACTTACAGTGTTCTTCATGTATTGTGGATGCTGTCTGTCTTTTGGTATATTCATTACAAATGTATTCTCCCCGTTTATAGCTTGTCTTGTCATTCTATTGATTCATCTATTTATGATGATAAGTTTACAGTTTTAATGGTCAGAATTACCAGTCTTAAAGTTTTATAGTTTTAAAAAATATTTCACTTAAAAAACCTTTTATATTCCAATATTGTAAATGCATTTCTCTGTGTTTTCTTCTAAGCATTTTATGGTTCTGCCTATCAGGTATAAATATTAATCTATGTTCAAATGATTTGGGGACATATTAGTTGATGGAGATCTGTTTCATTGTATTTTCATAAGGACAACCAGTTGTTCCAGCACCACTGATTTAATAGTGTGTCCTTTACTCACTGGTTTTTAAAGCCTCCCTTATGATATGTTAATTTCCGTGCGTGTGGGTCTGCTCTTGCTTGTTTTCCTTTCTTCCACATCCTGCATTCCACCTTTTCTTTACTTCCTACGCTTTATATAACCTTCTGCCTTTCTTGCTTAAGGCATTGTTTTAGATTTTATATCAACTCTGTCACACTCTTATGAAATTCACTAAATGTTATATGATTTTAATGGTTTTTCATTGTTTTTCTACCATGACATCTACCTTTCTGTTTGTTCATAATGTGTCTTTTTGTTGATGATGTTTTCTAAAAAAAGGATCCATCATTTTCTTTTGCATTCTGTTTATTGACAGAAGCATTAGAGTTGAAACCACAACTGAAAATGTTATAGTCTTAATTTAATTATAAAATGCAAAAGCACACTTCAAAATGCATATTTTAGAAGTAAATTAAGAATAATCTGCCTTTTCTAAACCACTAGTATTTTGATGAAAACTTTAGAATACAATTTTTTAGACAATTTGATTTTTTGTGCAAGTAAAACGGTATTTTGCTTTCCTTGAAATTCATTAATTGTTAGTCCTATCATGCTGTTGTTAACCGATCTTCTTTATTTTTTTAGATGGTTGGAATCCATTTTCATACCCATATAAAAAACTGGATTATGGAAAATGGGAGCTGTATATCCCACCAAAGCAGAATAAATCTGTACTCGTGCCTCATGGATCCAAATTAAAGGTAGTTTCCTCCCTCCTGTTTTTTCCTGAACTTAGCATGTTCTTTTTATCTTGTTTGCCAAGTTTGATTTAAACTATTAGAATGTGTAACTGATGAAGGATAATTGTGGGAGAAACAGTCTAAATGTACAAATAGAGGAAAATTTAGGAGAAGGTCTTGCTGAGTTGAATTGGGTTAGAGTAGAATTGTTTGGTAAGGAACAAAACTTAGTTGTATTATTATCACAAGTTTAGAAACTTTATATAAAAAATGATATATTAAAAGTGATTTTGAGTAATTGTAAAACTTTAGCTTGGGAAACAGAAAGTTTAATGGAAAAATGAAACCTGTCTTCAAATCAGCCAAAGTAGAGAGGATTTTTATCTGTAAAGAAGTCGGATGAAATTGATGTGGGAAGGGATGCTGTGTTGGACGCTCATGCATTTTGGAGGCTGCTTCTTCTGGTTCTTCCTCTTTCTGGCCTCTGACATGGTGGTGGTGCGGTCTTGTTTATCATATTCTTCTGTGATAATGCCACCTGAATTAGCCCAGGGGTCTCTCTGTTGGAGGCAGGCTGAGTGTTCTCCACACTCCCTCTGCCTTGGTTGACCATGTGGTTTTGCATTCAAGGTCTGCAGAGCAGTTAGAGTTGGCTGCTCTTGTCTCATCAAGGGACGTCTGAGGGATGGGCTCCAAAGTCTGGATTACAGATTTAAGGCATTTGTTTACAAGAGAAGCGATCTAAATCTTTCCACATTTGCTTGATTTTACTCCATGGTCGTATAATTGTATAATATTTCCTTGTCCCTTGTGTCTTTCTTCCTCGGACATTGACCATGATAAATCCTATGATTGAGTTGTTATTTTTATTGGCATTTGTTATTTAACAGTATTAACTCAGAGTTACTTAAATATATTAAATCAAAATGCACAGTATGTTTATTTTGTAAGTTGTTAAAAACATTTTATAAATAATGAAATTATAAGCGTATATAAAATTTAGTAAGATATTGCCACACATAATAAGCAGAGAATAATATTGTTTGGAATAAGAAGACGTTTAACAAGAGATGGCAGTCAAGGTTCTTCTTAATCTATAGTAAAAAAGAGAAAGATACCGATAGTATATGATAAGAGGAATTAAAATTTAATAGAAATAATCCCCTTTCCATGTCAGTGTAAGCTCCATGAGAGCATGGTCTTTGCTGTGTTTTTTTTGTTTGTTTGTTTTCTCCTGTATGCTCTCAATTCTTTGAACAGTGCGTGGCAGAGTAGACACTCAAAAAAAAAAAAAAAATATGTATTGAGTGCTTAAGCCATTTTGAGACCCAGTCTTTGAAGGAGGAAATCAAACAATTTGATTCTTCGATAGTTTGTAAGGGCTAATTTTACAGAAACTGTGGCAAGGCAACTATTATTGTTTTCATTGCTGCTTTAGGTCTTCATGGCTGTTTTATTTTTAACCTTTATTTTAGGTCCGGAACTTTTTTTTAAGAACTGAACTTACTACTTTTTAAAAAGTGTTGCGGAAATTTTTTCTGCCTTTTTCTTTTTTATTTTTTTGAGATAATTAGCAGATTAACTTTACTGAGTTTTTATTTATTATAATCAATTAACTAAAGGCACCAATCTAAATCGCAAACAGCTGCTTGGCACCAGCTGCAGCGGTGAAATCCCTGAACTCCTTGATTCTGTGACACTCAGATGTTCTAGTTGAAGCACAGGAAAGTTTCCAATCATGGTGGAGCTTTGGTTGCAGGCCATCACCTCATAAGGTTGATTTTTAGCTGCCGAGTTCTATTTATTCATATTTTCACTAGTTCAACAAATATGTATTGAGTATCTTCTATGTACCTGTTACTATAATATGCACAGGGAATCAGAATTGTAAACATTACTTCCTGTAAGGAAATAATCTAATAAATTAGTTATTTTTAATGTTTATCTGCTCCAATAAGCCCAAGAGCTCGGACTCTACTGAGAGTCCAGTCAGTAGAAGTGGCTTCCTGTGGAAGTAACTGCCAAGCTCAGGAGCTAGGTCTGTGGAAGAGGCACGATGGGCTGTTTCAAGTTCTTAAATTGGAAAAACAGATTTTCCTCCTTTGGGTGGAGAATCACTATAATAAACATAACTAAATAGACATAAAGCTCCTTTCCCTCTCAAACAGAGTTCTGTATGATTATATTATTAAACACTCATTACCTCATTACTAGACCCAGCATCATCTATTAAGAGATAAGAATAAACAGCTCACTGATTTTCTTGCTTTGCTAACCAAAGTAGGAGGCATGAAAAATACCAACATAAGCAGCTACCACTTATTGAATGTTTCCCATTGATAGCTAACTAATTTACATATATTTTATCATTGACTCATTGCAAGAACTTGATACAGTAAGTACTATTATTACTGGCTCACCCTACGTTTGACTTTGCCTGAACAGTACCAGTGTAAGTATAGCTGTTATCTCAATTATTATAATTTTTGATTGATATAGCTTTATTTTTATTTTTTATTTTTATTTTACTTTAAGTTCTGGGACACATGTGCAGAATGGGCAGGTTTGTTACACAGGTATACATGTGCCGTGGTGGTTTGCTGCACCTATTGACCCGTTCTCTGAGTTCCCTCCCCTCACCCCCACCCCACAACAGGCCTTGGTGTGTGTTGTTCTCCTCCCTGTGTCCATGTGTTCTCATTGTTCAGCTCCCACCTATGAGTGAGAACACGCGGTGTTTGCTTTTCTGTTCCTGTGTTAGTTTGCTGAAAATGATGGTTTCCAACTTCATCTATGTCCCTGCAAAAGATATGATCTCATTTCTTTTTATGGCTGCATAGTATTCCATGGTGTATATGTACCACATTTTCTTTATCCAGTCTATCATTGATGGGCATTAGGGTTGGTGCCATATCTTTGCTATTGTAAACAGTGCTGCAGTAAACATATGTGGGCATGTGTCTTTATAGTAGAATAATTTCCCTGATGAATATCAATGTGAAATTCTTCAATAAAATACGGGCAAACCAAATCTGGCAGCACATCAAAAAAGCTTATCTATCATAGTCAAGTTAGCTTCATCCCTGGGTTGCAAGGCTGGGTCAACATATGCAAATCAATTAATATAATCCATCATGCAAACAACCAAAGACAAAAACCACATGATGATCTCAGTACATGCAGAAAAGACTTTGATAAAATTCAACATCCCTTCATGTTAAAAACTCCCAATAAAATAGGCATTGATAAAACATACCTAAAATAATAAGAGCGATTTATGACAAACCCACAACCAATATCGTATTGAGTGGGCAAAAGCTGGAAGCATTCCCTTTGAAAACTGATACAAGACACGTATTCCCTGTCTTACCACTCCTGTTCAACATAGCATATAACTTCTGGCCAGGGCAGTCAGACAAGAGACAGAAATAAAGGGTATTCAAAAAGGAGGAGAGGAAGTCAAATTGTCCCTGTTTGCAGACGACATGATTCTATATTTACAAAACCCCATCGTCTCAGCCCCAAAACAACTTTAGCTGATAAGCAACTTCAGTAGAGTCTCAGGATACAAAATCAATGTGCGAAAATCACAAGCATTCCTTTACACCAACAATGGACAAGCAGAGAGCTGAATCATGAATGAACTCCCATTCACAATTGCTACAAAGAGAATAAAATACCTAGAAATACAGCTAACGGGAGGCGAAGGACCTCTTCAACGAGAGCAACAGACCACTGCTCAAGGAAAGAAAATTTTAATCATCATTGTAAGAAATGGGTAGCATTCTTTCTCTAGTTCAGAATAATACTAAATTTTAATTTTCAAATAACAATCAGGAGGTACAAATTTTAGTAACTGACATCTGTCATCTCTAAACCTATTTCTCAAAATCTAAATAGCATAAGTCTTTTTGGTCTTTTGTCATTTTTTTTTTTTTTTTTTTGAGACAGAGTCTCCCTCTGTCGCCCAGGCTGGAGTGCAGTGGCCGGATCTCAGCTCACTGCAAGCGCCGCGTCCCGGGTTCCCGCCATTCTCCTGCCTCAGCCTCCCGAGTAGCTGGGACCACATGAGCCGCCACCACGCCCGGCTAATATTTTTGTATTTTTAGTAGAGACGGGGTTTCACCCTATTAGCCAGGATGGTCTCGATCTCCTGACCTCGTGATCTGCCCGCCTTGGCCTCCCAAAGTGCTGGGATTACAGGCATGAGCCACCGCGCCCGGCCTTTTGTCACATTTATATTCTACTATTGAGCTCTCTGTAAAGGAGCTGGAACAGCTTTCATTTTATTATTGTAGATCATGATATTTTTCATGGATTTAACTGTGCTTTTTAGGCAATTAAAATCATAAGGCTAAAATAAACACATAATTTAGAGTTTTTCCTTAAAATTATTTTCTTGATAAGTTGTGTATTTGAATAGATCATTTATGTATCAAATTGATATGTTTGTGGCAGTGGAGTTATATCTCCCTCTTTTGGAAAGCCAAGGAATGGCATTTTGATTGAGTTTAAATTGTTCTTTTCATATTTTCAGTTTACATAATTTCCTGAACGTACAGATTAAAAAATAATCTTTTTCTCTGGAATAGATTTTCCTTGGAAATTTTTTACATTAATAAAAAGTTAAACTTTCATATATATATGCACATGTATATTTCTTTAGATGTGTAGAAAACGATAGGACTTTTGACATGTGTTTCAACCCAGGAAAACTTTTTATTTTGATATTTGAAATGCCTTTATTTTTACTTGAAGAGAGTCAGTTTTACTTTTTCTGTAATTATGCAACGTGATTCATAATGTCTGTTTGAAAAATAGGACCTAATTAAAAAAAAAAAAGGAAAGAAAAGTAGCCCTTCTTATAATCATTAATGGCCTGGCCCTCTAGGCTAGCATCCACTCTTGATAGATTTTATGGGTATTCTTCGTAATCTGTTTTTAGGCATTTATAAACTGTCCTTGCCCTTGTCCTCTGCCTCCCTGTATTTATATACTTTTTATTATCATAAAAATGTGATTTATACTGTGCCTATTAGTCTTCAGTTTGCTGCACCCCCCCAATATATCATGAAAATCTCAAAAGGTACATTATTATGTGAGTTACTTGGGTCAAGTCTATACACGTTATTAATAGAGTGATGTCTACAAGGTATAAATTAATATTTATTCTGGCTAAGCATTCTACTTTGATATGAATGACTATTATAAAAAGAAATAAATTTATTAATATACTTATTCTAGATCACTCAAGTCTATTTCTTATAAAACTAACATAATTTTATAACAATTGTATGCTTTCTTGAGGTATTAAAATCAGGGCTCCACCTTCATTACCACTGCTTAGAAGAACAAAATGTTTGTTTTCTACGCTCCCTGCTTCCTGCATTTGAGCCACAGAAGTGCTCTGAATTTACCCTGTAAATTGTTCAACAATGTTGAGTATTTTGCTGGATATAGTTTTTGTTTTTATTGTGTACTCCTTTGTAACTTTGCCTACAGATTATAAAGGAGAAGTGCTTCAGATTTAAAATTTAAAAATTAACCATTGGCATATCCCAAGAAGACCACTTACATGTAATGTGGGAAGAAAATGTTTACAAGAGCCAACAGTAGGTTATTTTACTTTAACAAGTCTCATGTCTAACATCAATCTAGTAATTTTCATTTGTTTAATTTTCATAAATTACTTAAAGAACTCATTTAATCAGCATTTGTAAGAGGTTAAAAACACTACCTCAACCTACAGAAATTAAATGGATGTGTAGTATAATAATATATGTGAATATATACATGTGTATATATAAATATGTGTTACTATTATGAAACACTGTTGCAAACTTCCTTTGAATTAAAAAATTCTCTCAGAATAGGCATTATTTCATATACAAATTAGAATGTAATGAAATAATATAAGTTGAAGAATATATGGTTTTTGTTTGTTGTCTTTGTAAATAACAATAATGTTGACATTTGCATATTTATATTAAACAGGGTTTACTCTATCATTATGCTAAATATAGTTAGTTTGTGATTGCCAATTAATTCTATGTCGTTGACTTAAGAAGTCACATTTACAGTCATGTTGAGAGGTTAGAAGTGATAATAATAATGAAATAATAATCTGTAATGTTTTGCACTGGTAATTACAGTGGCTGATTTTTGCAAATATCTGTTCATGTGAATAGAACTAGAAGCAATCTCATGAACACATTGTTCTCAGCTGAGCAGGAGCTCTTTCCACTTGATCCTGAGACATGAACTCATTTTAAAATTAATAATGAGTTATTACATAAAAATAATTTTAACATCTGAAGAAATTTTGTTGGTTTTCTTTTTCTTTTCAAAATAGGCATTTTAGGCCCAGATGCTCTCAGGTTTGGACATACCTGTACTATTTGTCTTTGTAGTGCTGGCAGTTTTTGTTTTTGTTTTTTTTTTTTTTTTTTGACACATTCAAGTTTTCTGCTTTTGCCATTTAATTTTCCAGGCTCTGCCATTTCCTTACCATTCTTTATGGCTTCAGTCCAGGTTCTGCCTTCAGCTTTTGCTCATGTGAACCTTATTCCACTTCTTTTCTAACACTTACTTTGATTCCAAAGTTTCTGATATTCCAGATGTGTTGTGTTCTTCTGAAATGATGTCCTAAGTTAAGTCAAATTATGTTCTTATTTTTCATAAAAAGAGTACTGCTTTTGGGAGGCCGAGATGGGCGGATCACGAGGTCAGGAGATCGAGACCATCCTGGCTAACACGGTGAAACCCCGTCTCTACTTAAAAAAATACAAAAAAAAACTAGCCGGGCGAGGTGGCGGGCGTGTGTAGTCCCAGCTACTCGGGAGGCTGAGGCAGGAGAATGGCGTAAACCCGGGAGGCGGAGCTTGCAGTGAGCTGAGATCCGGCCACTGCACTCCACACTCCAGCCCGGGAGACAGAGCGAGACTCCGTCTCAAAAAAAAAAAAAAAAAAAAAAAAGAGTACTGCTTCTCATCTTAGTTGAAATGCAGATCCCCCCTCCTCTTCAACCTCTCTGCCCCGAGTGATCCTAGGTATTGCCAACCTCTGTTTCTTTTTGCATGATAACTGTAATAAACTGTTTATAAAAAAATACATTTTAAAATTTGAATTTTGAAATCAAATGCACAGAGAAAATTTTTTTTTCCATGCACAGCTCCTTTTTATGATTATTTCTCATGAAAAAGCTGATTCCGAATGTGCACATAATTATGTGTGGGAAGGTACAAACAGAAATGATTAGTGTCATGAACTAATTAGCGGTGACATTGAAATGGGAAAGGTTCCCTTGTCCCCCTCACAGGGTGTGCGATGAGGGTGTGGCTCACTCCTTCAGTGCCCCGCTGCTCAAACCTCTATGGGAACTCACAGAGGGGCAGGCTGTGGGGCTCCAACCCCGCGGCAGTGGCTAGGGGTGGATGTTTACAGCTCATGAAGCCCCAGTGGGCGTGTGCTACCATGTGTTTTTAGTTTGCTGTCTATAGGCAGCTTGTGTTAACCAGCTCAGTTAGACCCTCTACCTTGTCACAAGGACAGAGGGTTTTCTGTGTCCTGTGTTCTTGTCTTGGTGTACTGGAAGAATCAGATCACATTTGGACTTGGAGAATGAGTGCAAGGTTTTATGGAGTGGAAGTAGCTCTCCGCTGATGGGGGAGCTAGTACGGAAATGGTTTTCCCCTGGAGTTGGGCCCCTCAGTGGCTCTGGCTGTCCTCAGATTGCCCGGGCCAAACTCCGCCTTGTCCCTCAGTATATGACTTGTGGGCATGCTGGTGTCTGTTAGGGTGCCCTGCAGCTGGCATGCCCCCTCCACGTCCTCCTGGGTTCCACCTGCTTATGCTGATGTGGTCCTCTCGACGTCTGGCCACCTGTGTGTCTGCCCGTTGGGTCCTGGGTTTTTATATGCCCATGATGGTTCGTGGCGGGTCAGGGTGGTATTGGAAAACCTGGAATGGGCTGGAAGGCAGGAGTGCTCATCCTCACCTAGGTCCGTGGGGGTGGAGCCCTAGCCAGGGACCCACCTTTCTCTACCCAGCACTTCCTTTCCCTCGTCTGTATTGTTTAAAGGGACCATACTTTTCCCTTCCTAGCACTCACTTATCAGCTCCATAGTATGGAAATTGCGAAATTAAAAAAAAAAAGTTAATGGGTTAGAACAACAGGGTAAGATCAGAAGCTTGAGTAAATTTACCAGGCTCTTTTCTGATGGCATTCCCAAGTATAGTGGAAACTTTCTCATAAGTAAATGATGTGAGTTTAAGGACAATCATAGGGATGCTCAGGACCACAAATGGATAAATTCTGAGCCAGCATGGAAGCCTTCAGTGATTTAAATGTGATTAACTTAAATTGATAAAGATATTTAAATTTTATTTTTTGAGAATAATAAATTAGTAGAAAGGGCCGGGTGCAGTGGCTCACACGTCTAATCCCAGCACTTTGAGAAGCTGAGGCAGGTGGATCACCTGAGGTGGGGAGTTCGAGATCAGCCTGACAAACATAGAGAAATCCTGTCTCTATAAAAATACAAAAATTAGCCCGGTGTGGTGGGGCATGTCTGTAATCCCAGCTACTCAGGAGGCTGAGGCAGGAGAATCGCGTGAACCCGGGAGGTGGAGGTTGTGGTGAGCTGAGATCCCGCCATTGCACTCCAGCCTGGGCAATAAGTGAAACTTCGTCTAAAAAATAAATAAATAAAAGTAATACAATAAGTAAATTAGTAGGAAGATTAGGCAATGAAGGATTAAATATAATTGTAAATTTTTGTTAAAACATAAGAAATACATTTAAAATGCAAAGCAGAGATTGAGACAAATTTTATTGCAAAATATTTATGATTTGCAAAAGTATTATTACCAGGGTTTTAGGAAATATATTCCCTGTAACCTGATGTTTTCAAACCTCTATGATAATTTATTATTATATTTTTAAATACAGATCTATCATTTTATTACTGGAACACTGGTACTTGTAGCTACTGTCTTTTACCTTCTCAGGTCTAGCTTTTATCTCCTGAAGCCCTAGACTGCAGATCCCAAAATCTGAATCAAGAGCAACTGGTAGGATGGTGGCAGTGGTTAGAAATCAGGCTCAGGCATCTTTCAGGTCTTCCTCAGGAGTTACTACTGCTTTTCAGGTTGAAAACTGCTGTCAAAGATACATGTAAAAGCCTAATACTTTCTTACTGAATTAAGGGGGAAATGTTTGTATTCCAGGCATGTCAGAGTATACAAATCAATCTTAACAAGTGTTTAATGCCACAGGTGGTTATGGGAGACATTTTAGAAAAGTAATTATAAAAAGCATTCGTTTTCTCTATTTTATTTAATGCTTGTACAAATGAATCACGATTATCTAAAAAATTACACTGTCCATAAAGTTCTGTTTCCTGATTGATCCCTTAATGTAAACGTTGATTCCATGGATACTTTAAATGTATTAGCAAACTTATTTTCCTTGTATCTATGTGCTGTGAAATATGTTGTATTTTATCAACTTTTTTTCTTTCTTCCTTCAATGTGTGCATAGTATATTTTAAATATGATTATAAAGTCTGGAAAATTGAGCACTTTCTCACATTTTTCTTTAAGAATACTTTTTTTTTAAAAGTGTTTCATGCTTTTTTCTTCTAAATTATGTAAGCATCCAATTTTTTTTCAAGAGAGCTTTTGTTTAGTATGTGATCTTTTATTGCCGTGCCAGAAAAAGGAAGAAAATTACAGTTTGTGACTGTTTAGTTGGGCATTATTTTTGGTTATATTTAATAAAAGTATTTGCACCTTGGCCAAGTATGCCTTCAAACAATAATGAATAAAGGTATACCTACAGGAAATAACCATTTTCTCCTGACAAAGTGCACACTATACAATCTCATTCATGATTTAAACATTTACATTTAAGCTGGGTTCTTTTATTGAATACCACAGTTAAGTTTATGTTAAATGTCAAAATTAATGTTTAACTTTCTTCAATTTAAAGTGTGTGGTTTCATGTGTGTGTGTATGTTTTACACTTCAGTATGTTCATCTTTATCCATCCTAATATGTCAGTAGCATTATTACATTTCCCCACATGACTAGTACTCAAATGGAAAATTATATCTTTTCATGAACATACAATTTTTTTTAACAGTCAGCCATAGGTCACTGCGTCTCATCTTATGAATATTCCCCATGCCTCACTCTTTGGTCAGGTGAGTAATTCCCAGGCCTGTGCTTTATTGACTGAATTATATTCACTAGTTTATTCAGTAGTTTTCTCTACTTTTCCAGAGAGGTTATCACACTTAGAGATCAAGCTCAAGTTTGCTGCCTTGTGCCTTTGCTTTATCTACACAAGATAGGGGCATTTATGTTTAAAGATTTAGATATACCTGAACAAGGAAGGATGAAAGTAAAAAGGTTTATTGTGTAGAACCCTATTATTTACCACTGTTTCTTCCCATCATCACTGTTTCCACCTCTAGTGCCTGAGTCCTTTATCTAAAGGTCACTCCAATTCTTGACCATCTTTTATAACCTACTGGAATGCTATTAAAAAGAAAATCAATTGACAAGAAATTATCCAAATGCATATCTAGTGCTGCTGGTAGTCGTTATCTCTTTCCCATTATACAAACTATTTCATCACTTTCTTATTTCTTTATGGTTGTATTTACTTTCATCATTGTACATACATATTTCCAGTTCTTTTTCCTCTAATATCACCTATACCTTGCAAAAGACAGATATTTTGTAGAAGAAAGGAGAGAAAAGAATGATAGTGTTCCAACCTGTGAGACCTTAATTTGTAAAGAATATTTAAAGATTCAAGAGGAATTCATCTCATCCTTAACTGTTTATTTAATAGTCATTAACTATATTCTTGGATGTAATAGTCTTAATGTTTATTAAATACATAATTGTATGTTTTCTTAAAAGATCCTATAGTTTTTAGAATTATGTATTCTGTGTGTAATCTTTGGAATTTCTCTAGATTTCTTTTAGGGGTTATTTCTTTTTTTTCCTCCATGCTGTGTATTTTACTTAATTGCAGTGGCACTTAGAATGATTGCTTAGGGGTGGGCGCGGTGGCTCATGCCTGTAATCCAGCATTTTGGGAGGCCGAGGCAGGCAGATTACGAGGTCAGGAGTTCGAGACCAACCTGCCAATATGGTGAAACCCCATCTCTACTAAAAAACACACACACACACACACACACACACAAATTAGCTGGGTGTGGTGACATGCACCTGTAGTCCCAGCTACTTGGGAGGCTGAGGCAGAAGAATCCCTTGAACCTGGGAGGCGGAGGTTGCAGTGAGCCAAGATCACACCCCTGCACTCCAGCCTGGGTGACAGACTGAGACTATCTCAAAAAAATAAAAAATAAATAAAAAAGAATGATTGCTTGGGAATCATATTCTTTTCTTCAAATGATTGAATTTATCACCAGATAGACGTTTGTAATTATACTTAATAAAATAGTTTTAAAAGAACTTCAACTCATCCTACAATAGTGCTTCCCCTATCCTATCACTTCTGAAAATACTTCTTAGATTTTTTTTATTGGCTTTATACCAAATTATAACTCTGTTTACTTAATAGAATTCTAGCCTTCACTGCACACGGATGAGTCTCTTTGAAGCACACTTTTTCAGTAATGAAAACTCACTGATTTTTTCCCCTTTTCATAGCTTTTTTCTTTTATTACGATATTGATCTTTCAATATCTTGGATGTTTAAATCCCATATTTTTGTATCATGTGTAATTCATTCGTTTTCTAGTCTAAGACACCTAATCAATCTTTACATGATTATAACATCTCAGCATTGTTCCTTTTCTTTTCACTTAGGAGTGGTTATTCTCACTTGTTCAGGGATATCGTTTTCAATGCCTGGTTCCTAAATCTCGAATAATCCCTTTGGACTTTGTCTTTTTGTAGCGACCTCACTTTGTAAGGTTTTTGTTCAGGTAATGTACTTGAAATGACGCAAGCACTTTATCAGTCCTACTTAGTTGTTTCTTTATTTCTTTAAAGATTTGTCTCAGTAGAAAAGCAGAGAAAGAAAAACATATTACAATTGTAATACTCCTTAACTAGGCTAGAAGATAGGGGAACTAGGATATAAACCTTGGGGGATAATACTCCTTTTTATAGGTGCAGAAACTTCTGTCTCTCTAAATTGTTCTAAGTCAGGGCCTGCTTTTAGAAGTGACTACTGATCTTTATTTACTTTCACAATATTCTGCAATTTCTACTTTCCCATGTGTAAGTATTACAGAAATGAGTTTGTAATATATTTTTAATTCTTTAATTGGTGTTGTCAGGGACAAAGAAGCTATGTGTATTATACCTCAAAAATAGTCTGTTTTTGTTCTGTGCACTGGTGTCTGCTATCCCAAAGTTTCGTATAAATTGATCTGACACTCATTTGTATCACATTACAGATTTCTTTTTCATAGCTAATATGCTCAGTCTTTTCCTTTAATGAAGTTTTAAAATTATGATTAGTAAGTTTTTATTTTTGTTAGAGAAATCCTTTAACTATCCTATTCAAGCTGTTGCTATGGATTCAGCCTTGGAAAGGTTTCTTGTTTTTTATTGAAGAAAAATAATACATTGTGATGGCATGTTTTAAAATAAGAAATCTAAAACAATGGGAGCTAATGAAATTTTATCTATAGGTTATTGCTTTAGAAGTTCAACTAATTTCGATCCTTTTTTAGTTAAGCTACTAGCAAGGATATCTTCTTTTCTCCTGTGTAGTGTCCAGTCTTGCATAACATAAGAGCTCAGGGGCTTAATCTGATCATTTCATCTCTCTCTATCCACCTCTCTCAATTCCTGAATGTTGTAGATGTAAAGAGCCTCACAAGGATGATTTTATATGCATATGTCTTGTATAAGTTTATTTGACTAATTGAAAACTATGAACTAAATTATGAGGCAAAGAAAGAGATTTCTAAAATATATGAAGTTTAGTATCCAGATAAAATTAATGGAAAATTAAAATAATTTCAAGAAAACAGTTATGTTTATTTGGTACCCATAGCAGGCTTAATATATAATGTTATTTATATATAATGTCATTATAAATAATATATAATGTCATTTATAGCCTAAATATTACCCTCATTTATATAATCTTAGCAATCAACTAATATGATTTTAGAAAAATTCACCCAGGAATTGGTCCTTTATATATCAAGGTCTATTATTTATTAGAAAACTACCTTGATAATTTTAGTGATGTCTTTAATTCTCCATTAATAGAAATATAAACTCAAAGTTCACAATGAACTAGCAGTTACTATGAAGAGGGTTTCCGATTTTCATCTTCCTAATTAGGAAATTCAGAATGCAATTTTTTCAATAAGTATATTTTTTTGTTCACTGATTATCTGTTTACTTAAATAGTTTCATCTCTGTTTAATGAAGCAAATACGTCAGGTAGAAAAAAATATTCCCTTTGCTTTTCCATATGGTAAATTTAGAGCCTTCATTTACATCACGTATGCAGTGATTGTTTTTGTCTAATCTTTGAAAGTACTTACGTTGGAATAAGGTTAGGTATAAAAACTGTGTATTACAAAGTTACTTTTTTTTTTTTTTTGAGATGGAATCTCATTCTGTTGCCCAGGATGGAGCGCAGTGGCGTGATCTTGGCTCACTGGAACCTCTGCCTGCCAGGTTCAAGCAATTCTCCTGTTTCAGCCTCCCAAGTAGCTGGAACTACAGGTGCCTGCTACCACGCCTGGCTAATTTTTGTGTTTTTAGTAGAGATGGGATTTCTCCATATGGATCAGCTGGTCTTGAACTCCTGACCTCAGCTGATCCACCTGCCTTGACCTCCCAAATTGCTTTGATTACAAGCGTGAGCCATACACCTGACCACAATTCATATTTTTTTTTTTTTTTTTTTTTTTAAAAGCTCTTTTATCAAGTCTGGAACTCAGCAATGTTTAGTTTGAAGGAGTTTGCTTTACCTGGGAATCGTCAAGGAGACTTACCTTGTTTAGTGAAGGTCACTGTAATGTATTAGTACATATTTGTCTACTTTTCGGGAGTAGGAAATGAACACAAGACAAATGTATTATTTAGACTATTCATGAAGATAACTTATATCTTTTAACTCTTTCCAATACTGACAAATTTCAACTACGTTTAACTGTATTTCCATTTTATTCATAGAAAAATTATTGTTTCCAATTTTTCCCTTATTGGGTGTATTAGTTTCCTAAGGCTACTGCATAAATATGTTGGCTTTAAATAATGTAAATGCGTTCTGTCATAACTGTGAAGTCCAGATGTTAAAAATCAGTATCACCAGGCTGAAATCAAGTTGTTGGCAGGGCCATTGTCCCTCTGGAGGTTCTCAGGGAGAATCTGTTCCATGACATTTTCAGCTTCTGGTAGGGGCTGGCATTCCTTTGCTAGTATCCGCGTCACTCCACTCTCTCCCTCTCGGGCCACATTGTCTTCTCCTCTTCTATATGTAAAATCTCCTTCTGTGATTGCTCCCCTGCAGAATCTGGAAATGGAGTAAGAATCTCTCCATTTCCAGATACGTACTTTAATCGCATCTGCGAAGGCCTTCTTTTGTCACAGAAGGCAGCATTCACAGATTCATGGCGTAGGATGTGGATATCTTTTGGGAGGCCGTTTTCAGCCTCGCACAGTGGCAAAGAGATTCTTTCCCATACAGCCTTCACAGAAGCTTAATGAATGTTAAATTGGCTCAGCAGAAATAACAAGCAGAACTGTGAATAGAATTTATACAAATAGGTCCTGTTTTAAACAAAACAAAACAAGGATAAGTAGTAAAAGATTAATTCGGTTACAATGAAATTCATGAGCTTTACTTTAAATTATATTAAGTTATTTTAAAGTTTTAGTGATTACAAATTCTATGCATTTAAAAATAATGTTTATACTATATATTTGTGATATATATTTTTAATAAAACACACATTTGGCCAGGTGTGGTGGCTCATCCCTGTAATGCCAGCACTTTGGGAGGTCGAGGCGGGTGGATCACCTGAGGTCAGGAGTTCAACACCAGCCTGGCCAACATGGTGAAACCCTGTCTCTACTAAAAATTATCTGGCCATGGTGGCGGGTGCCTGTTATTCCAGCTACTCAGGAGCCTGAGGCAGGAGAATTGCTTGAACCCGTGAGGCAGAGGTTGCAGTGAGCCAAGATGGCACCATTGCACTCTGGCCTGGGTGACAAGAGTGAAACTCCATCTCAAAAAACAAAAAAACAAAAAAAACCCCACACATTTATTTCTTTGGGATTCAGGTCATTGGTAGAATTGTTAGATTTTCCTCTGGAATATCACGTACTTTTCTACTTAATTACACATTTTTGACTACTTTTTTCTTTTTTATGTTCCTTCCACCCTCTTCTATAAATTACTTAAAAAGTAATTATAGGCTGGGCGCAATTGCTCGTGCCTGTAATCCCAGTACTTTTGAAGGCTGAAGTGAGCAGATCACCTGAGGTCAGTTGTTCAAGATAAGCCTGGCCAACATGGTGAAACCCTTTCTCTACTAAGAATAACAATTAGCCAAACCTGGTGGCATGTGGCTATAAATGCCAGCTACAGCAAGATAATCACTTGAACCCGGGAAGTGGAGGTTACAGTGAACCGGGATTGTGCCATTGCAGTCCAGCCTGGGTGGCAGAGCGAGACTTCATCTCAAAAAAAAAAATTAATTATAATATGTATGTATGCCTGTATATTCCTGTTTCTGTGTGTGTTTCAGTCTCATTGTAAATACACATATACATACATATGCACACAGAATACTGATGATTAGCATTGTACACTGGTATGGCTATACTTATTAAAATAAAAATATTTTAATATTTGATATATAGGTACCGCTCAGGGACTTTGTTAGTACTACTCCTACCACCCTCATGTTTCTTACAGAACTTCCAGAACTCAAGACAACACAGCTACTAAAGGATTAACAGCTGGGAAATGAGGGGGCCTGCACTCTGTGACCATCATCTCATCTGATTGGTGGAAACATATACATGTTGTTAAAATATGTTGGGTTTATGTGTACATATATCAAAACATTGTTTTACACCTTGAATATACATGATTTTTGTTTATTATAACTCAATAAAGCTGAAATTTTAAAAGTCAAATAAAAAAGTGGAAGTAGTATTTTTCTATAAATTAGAAATCACTTGTTTGATAATTCACTTTGACCTGTAGCCTATCAGATAGTTATCTTGATTAATATATATATATTTTCACTCTGCTTTAAGCAAAAATTTTTTAAAGAAAAGCTTCTCCTCACAACATTAGGAGATGTTTGTAGTATAATTGGGGCAATTTGAATTATGTGATTCAGTAACTGTGCCTTTTCTGTTAGCCTGCTACACTTTCCTTCATGAAACCTAAAGCTACATTCATTACCATCTTTCAGAGTATGCTAACACTTACTTCTAACCAGCTGAACACATCTGATATTTTTATATAAAATTGTTGGCCACCTAAGGAACATATTATCTCAGTAATTTTCCAGTACATGGAAAATTTGTTTTTTGCAAGAAGCATTTTAAAATATATTCCAAGCATGAATGAATACACACACACACACACACACACACACACACACTTTTTTGTCTTCATCATTCACTGTTTTTTATATTGTGTATTTGAGTTTTAAATGACATGTTCTAAATAAAATTTGACTTTAAACCATTCACTAAGTTAATTTGACTTTTGCAGAGTTAGAAGTTTCTTGTATTAAATTACTTTTGTAATCCAGTAATGTCTTTTGATGATAACCTCCTATAAGTCAAATAAATAATTTGGCTCATTAAAAAAGATTATTATGGTATTATTTGGTATTATTATGGTATTATTTTCATTATTATATTTCTTTCAAGTAATTTGATATATTTTGTTAGGTTGTATTTCTTAATGTGTTAATATACTTAAGGTACACAAGAGGTACACCCTAAGGAGGAGCACACTCTGCAGATGTATGTGTGATTACATGATTCAGATATCTGTAATCCTTACTAAGCCGCTGATATTTTTGGAATCTAGAATCTATACCAGTAAATGAAGTGATAATATCAAAACATATAGCTAGAAAATAAAAACTACTCACAATCCCCTTACCCATATTTAACCTTACTGATATTTTTATATCTTTTAAAATACTTTAGACTGTGAGCTTTTGTGCATTTACATTTTCTTCTACAGTCTTTAATATGCTTAAATAGTATATATTTTTTAACAACTATACATTATTCAGTCACTCTTTCTTTGCTAATAGAAGTAGCACTAAGACTAATAGACAAAGACATAGTTTTTTTTGGGCACATCTCTGATTGTTTCCATGGGGCAAGCTTTTATAATTAGTATTGCTGATTCATTGAAGTTACTTTTTTCTTTAACTTTATTTATTTATTTACTTATTTATTTATAGACAGGATCTTTCTCTGTTATCCAGGCTGGAGTGCAGTGCCGTGATCATAGTTCACTGTACCCTTGAACTCTTTGGCTCAAGCGATCCTCTCATCTCACCCTCCTAATTAACGAGGACTGTATGCATGCATCATCATGCCAGTTTAATTTAAATTAATTTAATTTAATTTTATTTTTCATTAATATTTTGTAGAGACCAGGTCTCCTTATGTTGCCCAGGCTGGTCTCAAATTCCTGACCTCAAGTGATCCTCCCATCTTAGCCTCCCAAAGTTCTGGGATTGTAGGTGTAAGCCACTGTAACTGACCTGGAATTAATTTTTCTGAGCTTTTGATGCAGATTGTCAAATTGCTGTTCAGAAATTTTATACTGCTTTATGCTCACACTAGCGGTGTATCAGACCTCCCATTTGACAGTATCAAGTGAACTCTTTTAAACATTAGCTACTAGACTTGTTGTTGAAAGATCAATCAAGCCAACTCTTTCTTTCAATTTGCTCCATAGCATGCTGACATTTTGAGGTTGTGAGTTAAATGACTTAAAGTTTTCTCTAAAAATTTTTCTGACTGGAATTCGAACTCATTGGAGCATAACACAGATGCAGGATGTACCCTCCCCCTCACCTAAAGAATTTTGTGAGCAAAGTTTAGTGCATAAAGGGTGTAATCTTTACTCTCTGCATTGTCTCTCAAATTAAATTTACTTATTATGATACTCTTGTTTAGTTATGGAGATTACAACAATTTAGGAACAGAAAGTGAAAAGCAAGGTGGGATGGCTACTATAGACAGGTGTACTAGTAAGGAAAACCTAAGTTACTGTAAAAAAAAAAAATGCTTGCAAAATTCAGAGGCCTAAAGAGTAGAGATATGTATTATGTAACAATCACAGGTCAGTGTTCCGGATCTGGTAGAAAGTTTTGCTCTACTTAACATTTGGGTGCAATTCCATTCATAAGAGAGAAGGAGAAAATGGGAAAATTAAAATGCTCCCCTCCAACAAGCAACCCTAGTAGAAATGACTCTTAGAGTAGGAGAAGACAGAACTTTTGGAAACAAAATATTGACGTTATTCACTGAATGAGCAAATACTCCTTTGTCAGGTCAGTGATTTGATTTTACCCTGCCTACAAAATTAGAAGTTAACCTGTTATCATACCATCGATTCTGGCCCAGGACTCCTAGAACAGAAATAAATTATTTTGTTACTCATGGCACAGTAGACATCATCTTTTCATTGGCTCCCCTTGTCCCTCAAACCTCGTAGGGGTGACACTGTATGACCCAGATGACTGCTGCTCACACATTGGCTAGATAGTATTGTGCTGCTCACAACATAGCTAGATAATATTGAGCCTGGAGAATCCCTTCTTTTGTAGCAGCTCTATGCCTTCAAGGGTGTCGTTATGTTGTCCTTGAAGGTTGCTCGCTAGAAGGACAGCCCTAAGAAATGGCTGCCATTAACAATGGTCAGGGTCTTGCCATCTTGGTGTACCCAGCAAAAGATGTAAGAGCTTCTGAGAACCATGCAGGGCCTGTTCCTTTCAACATTCAACACCCATCATTCACTAGCCTCTGGAGACATTTCTGTGTACAGCAAGATGAAGGAATTAGTGTTCCAAAGGATGTGGGAGTTAAATTCAGCTTGTAGTAAAAATTCTAATGTCTTAAAATTGCAAGTATTTTCTCTGCCTAGAGACACCTTCAGAAACGATTATTAGTTTATGATCTGCCTTTTGCAGGCCATTTACAAAACAGAGAAAGCATAGATGGATAGATTAGCCAAAGTGATAGTCACTGAAAACTGATTTATAGTATTTTGTTTCCTCATACATTGTTCTAGGTTGATGAGTGAGCAGAAGGCCCTTTCTGAAACATATTACTGTAGTACATTATACTACAGATTCATGTAGGTATGTAGGTTAAGGGACTTTTTTTTTTTTTTTAGGTTAAAATAATCTAGAAGTAGGTTGGTCTTATTGCTTCATGTTTTGTGATAATCGCTTGAATAATAGCAACACTTGGTGATGATTAGCTTTAATAGGTGGGAAGCATAATGGAGGAGAAATAATTGTGTTCATGTAAGTTAGATATTCCTTTCACCACTTACCCAGCCTCTCCATTGTAAGCCATAATTTATTATTTTTTTGGCATCTGAAGGAAGTGCTGTGAAAGCCTGTTCAGAGAAGAGAAGTGAATATTAGAAGCTCTGTGTTGAGCTTTTGGCTCTGCCACTTGGTTATTTTGGGACTTTTGGCAGTTTACATAATCTCACTTAATATTTGGGTCACAAAGATTTTCTGGAATCAAGTGAGATAAGAATGTAAAAGTCTTTACAAACTATAAAGCATTATACAAATATTTACTTACTGAGAATTGTGAGTAATTAAGCTTTTGTCTGTTAGAGGAGACTGAAGAGTACGTTCTCCTCAATGATGAGGGCATCATATAGCTTTTAATCTGGATTTTAAAAATGATATTCTACCTCCTTTTAGAAAGTTTAGTAAAAAAGACAACTTCGTGTAAAAGCTACAATTTCGGCCTGGTGCATGGGCTCATGCCTGTGATCTCAGCACTTTGGGAGGCTGAGACAGGAGGATCACTTGAGCCCAGGAGTTCAAGACCAGCCTGGACAACACAGAGAAACCCCATTTCTACACAAAATATCCCAGCCCCCGCAAAATTAGCTGAGCATGGTGGCACATGCCTGTAGTCCCAGTTCCTCGATAGGCCGAAGTGGGAGGATCACCTGAGCCTGTGAGGTCGAGGCTGCAGTGAGCTGTGATCATACCACTGTACTCCACCTGGGTGACAAGAGTGAGACCCCGTCTCAAAAAATAAATAAATAAATAAATAAATAAATAAACAAAAAGCTACCATTTCAATCATTTGGAAGTTCCATTTATATGGCTGGATAAATTCAAAATCATTTATTTCGTTCTAAGTCTTAATAGTAGATTCAGTAAAAAAATAAATTTTATTGTTTGTTTTTTATCAAAAACAGTAGTGGTATTGTTGGCAAATATGTGAACGGATGATTAAAGGAGCTAATGCTTGGTTTTGTATGGTAAAGAATACAGCAAATAGGAGGTAAAAGAAGTTGAGAAGGTGTGGAAAATATTTGTATGTGTCTGTGTGTGCACTTTGTAAGTGTTAATCAAACCTGTTCTTCTTCTTAAGCTTCCTGAACATGTTTTCATTAGTTGCTATAGAAAGGAAACAAAATAGATGGTTATATAACTCACTAATTCCTTTTTTTAATGGAGTAAGATGATTTTCTCTCATTGATTGATTTATTGACAGAAGCTTCCAAATAATATTCTTGTCTTTTTAGTATCTACTGTTCGTTTAAGTAAGCACTCTCATGGCTAGTTTGCAGTGGTGGAAATTGCCAGAAAGCCATAAAACGTTCACGCTGGAAGTTACTTTAAGGATGATATAGTAACAGCAGATGAGAAAACCAACATTGATAGAATTATGTTCCTGAAGCACACATCTGTATGGTGGTCTAGATTCTGAAGATCATTCATCCTCTCCTACTTGTAGCAGTGCTCCTAAACCATTATGTATTATCAGAGTTCTGGACGTATTTTAAAGCAATAACATCTCATTCTCTTTTTAGGTAGTTATTACTAGTAAAAGCGGAGAGACCTTGTATCGTATTTCACCGTGGGCGAAGTATGTGGTCCGTGAAGGCGCTAATGTGAATTATGATTGGCTACACTGGGATCCAGAACACTCATATGAAGTGAGAACAACAAATCTTTAAATAAATTATTGTTCCAATACTTCTAGGAAAGTTAATTTTTACTTTTATAACTTTTATAGTAATGTTCAATGCTTCTCCTCACTGACAGTTGAGTATTTCACATCACAGTATTCCTCTTACACTGTGCGTGTATCAGTCTGTCTTCTGTAGCCAATAACATATAGAAGCTAGTTTTTGTGTAGTCTGTTTTTGAGGTTAAGGAAAACAGAATACTAAATTGCTTTATACTAATCTGTAAGGGATACTGTGTTTTTTGTTTTTTGTTTAACTACAATTTCTGATTTATCAGAGACTAGTGATTTCTCAGTGTCATGGGTTTGAATTGTCCTTAGAAACATGGAATAGGGAAGACCATCTCATGAATGTATTAACTAGGGTAATTTTTACCGCCATATTATTGACAAGTGTTCTGTGTATGTTTGAACTCACTTTCTGTCCTTTAAATCATTGGAGTTTGTTGATATATACTTTGCATTAGATAATTACGTCTGTATTTCATGGATCTTACATTTTCTCTGAGGCCTAAGCTCAAAAAAAAAATCTTTACTCAATGATAAGGCATAAGTTATTACATGATTTATCTTTTAAAATAGGTCCACTAACAGGACTATAAGGACTTTTTCCTAAAATAAAATTTAGTGAGTGTAGCCGGTGCCTTTTATATGTGAGAATAGTTCCAAGTGTTTAAGTATATTCACCACTTTTTAAAAATATACTTAATCAGGTAGTGTCATACCTGAATTCCTGGTTTAATTCTGTATGTAATTTATATTCTGTAGTTTAAGCATTCCAGACCAAAGAAGCCACGAAGTCTAAGAATTTATGAATCTCATGTGGGAATTTCTTCCCATGAAGGAAAAGTAGCTTCTTATAAACATTTTACGTGCAATGTACTACCAAGAATCAAAGACCTTGGTAAGTAATAACTGTGATTTTTATTCAGATAAAATTTTAATGAGTCTGTTCTCTTATTAGAAAAGCTAATTACAAGTGTCTCTTTTTTGTGTTAGGAGATTAAATATGTAATAGAAATACATTTTATTTTAGGCTTCTCAAATTGCCCTGTAATAGTGATAGCATAGAAAGGAGAAATGGAATAAGATAGAGCATAAAAATTAAAGATATTATTCCAATTTCAATTTTAAGTAATGTGAACGGATGACTTCCAAAATTATAGATAAATATGTAAGCATAATTACTTTCTTACTGGAGGAAAAGTTTATCAATTTAAGTGATCATTGATTATAGCCTGTTCATTTTAGTCTGTTAAGGAAAACAATCTTGTATTTGTAATGTGCCTGGAGCTCATTTTGTATCGGAGTTATTTTATATAGCCCCTGCCTGGATGACTTATTTAACAAACATTTATAGAATATCTATGTGAGACACATTTTGCTAGATATTCATATATTGAACTGTACTGGCACAGATCATGTCTTCATAACAAGCAGGAGAGTGAATAATATATTGCTGAATTATTGATTCAGTGTGTTTTAAATCTGTTGTTTTTATAGGTAATGCTATTTAAAATAATTTGACAGTATATTTAACACCTGCTTCAGTGGCTAGGCAGGAAGATAAAGCACATTTAATTATACTACTTCTGCTAGGGAGTCCAAATTTTGGCTAGAAGAAAGGTTTGTAAGCCATGGTTAAAGTTTTCAGTTATGTATGGATTATCTGTGATGGTAAAGTCAGGTTCCAGAAACCAAAATTAATTAAATATATAGAATATTTAGTATTAATTGTAATTAATAGATATTATGCTAAATTATTATATTTGAGATATTCTTTTGTATTATGGAGTAATAAATTGCTTATGACCCAGTTCTTGCAGAACATTCAGCGGCACAAGGATTCTCTTACTCATCTTTGTGTCTGAATTCCCTAGCCTAGTACCTGGAATAAAAGTGAATACAGGAATGATTAATGCCATTAAAATTAAGAATAGGCCGGGCGCGGTGGCTCAAGCCTGTAATCCCAGCACTTTGGGAGGCCGAGACGGGCGGATCACGAGGTCAGGAGATCGAGACCATCCTGGCTAACACTGTGAAACCCCGTCTCTACTAAAAAAATACAAAAAAAAAACTAGCCGGGCGAGGTGGCGGCGCCTGTAGTCCCAGCTACTCGGGAGGCTGAGGCAGGAGAATGGCGGGAACCCGGGAGGCGGAGCTTGCAGTGAGCTGAGATCCGGCCACTGCACTCCAGCCCTGGCGACAGAGCGAGACTCCGTCTCAAAAAAAAAAAAAAAAAAAAAAGAATAAAACTATAAATTTGTGCTTGATACAAGATACCAACCCAGAAGAATGAAACTAATCTGATACCTTTGTTTATAAGTACATTTACAAGTATAGTTGCATATTTAAATGAACTGCCATTAAAAATGAACTTATATAAACCTTAAGAAAATTATAAAGCTTGTATGAATTGGACTTTGAGAGCAGAATAAGAATATTTTCTATGTATGTTACAGAACTGTAACTTCCAAAGTAATTAAATCATATTTGATCATTTTACCAAATTATACTTCAAGAAGAAAAACCTATTTTTCTTAGCTTTTTTAAGACCAATACTTTTTCCCCTAATTACTTGCTTATATTTAAAAATATTAGAATTTTTTTAATGTTATGTATTTTTAAAACACAATATCTACTTTTTTGAGTCACTTTATTTACTGTTAGAGCAAAACATACCCAGATGGAGAAAGTAAGGTGATGTGTTTTTGTGCACATACATGCATATTTGCACTTGGAAATAATTTTATAGGTGCAAGTTATATAGTGGAAAGTAGAAGCATTAATGCTAATTGCATGAAAGCTACCTTGTGGGTAGCTCATGCCTGTAATCCCAGCACTTTGGGAGGTCGAGGCGGTGCGTCACCTGAGGTCAGGAGTTCGAGACCAGCCTGGCCAGCATGGTGAAACCCCATCTCTACTAAAAACACAAAAAAATTAGCCAGGCATGGTGGCATGCACCTGTAGTCCCAGCCACTCGGGAGGCTGAGGCAGGAGAATTGCCTGGCAGGAGAACTTGGCAGGTGGAAGTTTCAGTGAGCCAAGATCATGCCAGTGCACTGCAGCCTGGGCGACAAAGCGAGACTCCATCTCAAAAAAAAAAAAAAAAAAAAGAAAAAGAAAAAAAAAGCTACTTCTGAAAAATGTGGGTTTGGTGCTATTTCTTATGCTATATGGTAAAAAGGACTGAAATATATAGAAATAAATAGAAAGAGTCAAAATAAAAAGTATATGTCATGCAATTGGTTTTTTTTATTTAGGTTTCATAATCTTCAATGTGAATATTACAAATGTAACTGATGTTTAGCATATAGAGATTGCCATCTTTAATATGCTGAAACCAAATTAAGCAAGTTTGCATATTATTTATTGCTTGTTAAAATGAAGGTATATCAAATAGCTAGTCAGAATACAGCTCTAAGAGACTATCCAATGTTGTTAGAAGGTCAAACAAAAAATGTTAAAGTAGTAGAACTTTTCAAGACGATCAAAGCTTCTAGATTGTAAATTTTAATGTATTTGGAATGAGGATGCTTTTTTTCCCCATTACTTTTTTTTTAAATGTGACTTTTAATTTATATTTGACCATTGCCTTACATAGGATACAACTGCATTCAGTTGATGGCAATCATGGAGCATGCTTACTATGCCAGCTTTGGTTACCAAATCACGAGCTTCTTTGCAGCTTCAAGGTAAAATCAAAGACTCATTATGTTCATTTTTATTTTGAGCAAATAATTTAAATAAACAAAATGAAATTTTACATTTTATATAACATTCTGTAACATTTTAAGGTTAACAGAGTTAATAGAAACTGAACGTTTTCTTTTACTAAGGCCATACACTCTCTTCCCATCCAGCCTTAGAAATTGTCCTTGATTTTATGTTGCTGTTCGTGGGATGATTTGTGATATAGAATGTCCAGTTACCTGCTGAAATTGTCACATATTTGGAGGCCCAAGGTTTAGTCAGAAAATCCTGTCCTATGAAAGCCATTCTTGTGAGAGAGCACGTCGTTTTCCTGAAAGAGACTGACTCATCTAGGAAGGTCATTGAAGAGGCCCTTGGTAGGACAACTACTACTCACAGAAAGACTGCCCTTCCCTCCAGGCGGAAATGGATGGAATATGGTTCTCTGGACAGGGAAGACACCACGGGCTTCTATGCAGTTAACGAGGTGCTGATCTAAATGACCACAGACTGAAGAAGTCCAACACTCTCAGTGTTGTGGAGTTTATGACATATGGCATATAGACATTGCTCCCATCATCATTCATACAGATTATTATTTTTTAACTGTAATAAAAGCTAACATGAAAATGACAGGGAGCTATAATCAGAAGTCTGATCAGTTTAGAATAGATCAGAACAAATACTGCAAGTGAGATCTAAAACACAGCTAAGAGTTAACTGGGGAGAGGGGTGAAGAGGGCATAAATAGGTGACATTCTAGGCATAGAAAAAAGATACTGGTTCTTTTACCTGTTTCTCTTTATATTAGTTCTCCCTGAATAAGTTATCTATAATACTGTCTCTAAATCCTCCACTCCAGTTCTTTCTTGAGCCCCCTCCAGGTATGCTGTCTGCCTCTTCACTGCAGTTGCTTTTGTCAAGGGTATTAGTGACCTTCACATTGTTGAGGACAATGGGCAATTCTTAACTTACTTCAACTGTCAGCACCTCTTGGCACAGCTGGTTACTCTCACCTTCTTGAAACCTTTTTCTTTCTCTGGCTTCCAGAATAGCTTAACCTCCTGTTGTTGCTTTTCCCACCTCACTTCTTGCTTACTGTTAATTCCCTTTGCTCCTTCCTCTTTATCTTTATGACCATTATATATTGGACCATTAAATAATGGAACTCAGTACTCAATTCCATTCTCTTCTTCATCTGCATGAAATACATGGGAGGATCTCATCAAGTCTCATCCAGTTTTGTAGCTTAAATATATGCTATATGTTAACTCCCAAACTTATGTCTCTCTGACCTATGTTATGAACTTCAGAAAGTATATATTGGATGTTGGGGTATCTAATACTTATATCAAACTTCATGTGTCCAAAATTAAATTTCTGATCTTAACTTCAAAGTTCCTCCCCCTGCCATCTTCTCTACTGCAGTAAATGACATTTTCATCTTCTAGTTGTTCAAGCCCAAAATCTTGGCATTATACTTGACTTGCCCCTTTCTGTTCCTCCCTACACGCCAGCTATGATAAAATCTAGCCATCTGTCACTTCAAAATAGATCCCAAATCTGGCTGCTTCAACTGCCCCCACTACCACCAGCCATGTCCAACTTGTGGTTATCTTTTACCTGGATTGTTTCAATAGCTCTTTGACTGGTCACTCTGTTTTCTCATGCTCTCTTTCCCCTTCTCTTACCTTTGGTCTACCAATTATGGTCAATTTTTCTGCCTGGTGGCCAGAGTAATCATTTAAAAATTAAAGTCAGATCATGTTGCTGTCTTGCTCAGAACCCCTAATAAGTCCCTGTCTTGTTCAGAATAAAAGCAAAAGCCCTTACACTGGTCCCCAAGGCCTCATTTGATGTGCTTCTTGGCTGACTCTTAGAGCTCACCTCTTTTCTTTCTTGATCATTCCAGTTACAGTAACCTGTTTGCTTTTTTTCAAATGCTCTTGGCTCATCCCTACCCCAGTGCCCTGCACCTGCTGTTCCTTTCTGTCTGAATGCTCTTACCCTTAGATATTCTTATGCCCTGCTTCTTACTTTTTTTCTTGCTCAAATATTGCCTTTTCCATGAGTTTTAACTTATGACCCTCTTTAAAATAGCAAACCTTCCCTTCCCACCAGTGGCTTTTCTTTGTTTTCTTTAGGACACTTACTGTTATCTGACATTCTATGTATTTTGCTTGTTTGTTGTCTCCCAGTGGGAATGTAAATTCCATATGGTCAGTGGTGTTTATTTTTTTCACTAGTGTATCTCCAGAACAGAAAATGTCATGGCACATGGTAGATAACTTTAGTAAGTATTTGGCAAACAAATAAAGGAATGAATGAAGGAATGAGTGAATGGCTGAATGAAAAATCTTTAAGGCTGTTTATTATTGACCATGTTGTTCAATGAGTATGAAAATGGATAGGTGGCTGGAATAAAAAGAGGGTGTGGGAGAGTGTCATAAGATAATTAACATTATTGGAAAGAGCCAGTAGATGGTGCAGTAGGCCATGATCAGGACAATGGTTTTCACTCTGGGATCAATGGGAGCACAAGTATGATTTTTAAGTAGGTGACATGATCTTATTTGTAGTTTAAAAAGAAAGCTCTTGCTGCTCAGTGGAGTTGGCTATCAGGAGACTTGCTATATCCTTAGCACCGTACCATATCATAAGGAGCCTGATAGTAACAGCTGCTGACCTCAAGGAGTATATAGTCTAGTGAGGAAGAGAGACAGTAAACAATTGAAGGCAAGGGTGACTATTTAAAGGGCAAAGTTGATGCCATGGATGACTATAACGTCAAAATTTTACACAAGTTAAGAAAGGCCTTCTTCTGTGAGTAATTTTTGTTACCTATTTCATTCAGACTGTGGGGCTACCTTTAACACAAACACACCTGCTTGTGAGCTACCCATCTTATTTACGTGGTGACAAACGTGGCACATTGTCTTGGCCCACTGGTAACTGTGGACACTCTATTTTTGGAGTAAGTGCAGGAGGGAGGGATAGCCTCAATCAAGGCACCGTGGATATTCAAAGAAATTCTTGAAGAGCCCCTCAATCTCAGATGTACACACTGAAAGGCATGGGCAAACGTGAGAGCAGGAGTGACTTACTTGCAGGTGGAAATCAGAAGCTCTGAGAATAGAGAGGCAGAGTTTTATTATTTACATTCTCAAAATGTGAATTTTGGTTGGGGTATAAATCTACATTTAATAGCCCGATTTAATAATTTGATTTAAATTATTTTCTAACTTAATGGTTTTAAATTTGCTTAATATCAAACATGAAGCAAATCTGAGTTGTATCCAAGTATCATATCACATGCTGCTTGGATACTTAAAGTATCTAGTACTGTGATGGTGAAGCAGTTGATGCACGATTGACCATGTCCCCTAAAGGTGATGTAATCTTGTTTTTGCTGTGTTCTTTATTGTTAGCCGTTATGGAACACCTGAAGAGCTGAAAGAACTGGTAGACACAGCTCATTCCATGGGTATCATAGTCCTCTTAGATGTGGTACACAGCCATGCTTCAAAAAACTCAGCAGATGGATTGAATATGTTTGATGGGACAGATTCCTGTTATTTTCATTCTGGACCTAGAGGGACTCATGATCTTTGGGATAGCAGATTGTTTGCCTACTCCAGGTAGGTACATACAATATAGAAATGTTTTCTATTGTTGCTGTTTAAGATTAATTTTTAAGAATTTCACTAAATTCATTGTGTGTGTACTCTCTCACTGGTACTTAATGTTCTTAATTGGATTTATTTTTATTTTACAGGGGATTTTACCTTGTTTTGTATAGCACATGTATTTGTGGTATATTGCATTAAATTTCAATTTTACATATCTTATGCCATGTAAAATATATTGGTTATATGGTCACTTAAAAATTTTGCTGTGAATCATTTTTTTTATCTAAAAGGCAACTTTGTCAAGCCAGTCTCCTTTTACTAGAGAAATACATTGTTTTAAGTAGGCTATTTTACTTCATTGCTTCATATCTTAAAATTACATGCTTTTGATTACAGCTAAATAAATTTATAACTATAAAACAACAGTTACTAGTATATAATATGTTTCATATATGGTGCCAAGTGTTTTAAATATACTAGCTACCTATTTTATCTTATTTAATCTACACAGCAACTCTACTTACATGTAGTAAACACTATTGTTATAGCCATCTTATAGATAAATAAACTAAGGCTTAGTGTTGAAACCATTTGTTAAGATCAAACAGATCTCTGACCTCTTCTAACATCTAAGGAGAAGGGTGTTTTAGGTGATTAAATAGCTTATGGCAAAAATTAAAAAGAAAAATTAAAAAACCATGAACTTGTGTTTATTATTTATAGTAAGTGAAAAAATGAAAATGTCAAGCATATTAAAAAGTAGCAAAGTATCAAGTAATGTATAATATATATTTCTATAATACATATACATATTTTATAATACATATATGAAATATGTATATGTATTATATACATACTATATATAATTATATATGTATATGTATTTTTGAAAAAAATGAATTTTCTTTCCAGTGTTGCAACATACATAAACATAAATATACCTGGAAAATAGGCTATATAGAAAAATGTCTCAGCAAATAATTTTATAAAATGAAGAAGTCTCATTTTTCAACCTAAATTAGATGACTTGCATATGAAGGAAATTCATACATTGTTTCTGGATATTGTGCATTATTTTATATTTCATACCATTCAGGAAACACTCATGCCAGATAAGGCAGTGTAATAGGTGAGATAAGAAACAAGATGGTAGCAGGGTTCCTGGCCTAGCCTCACTGTGGTACAAACTGATTAATCATTCTTATTCTCAGGCTTTTTATTATAGAAGGAGGCAGAGTTTGGGGGCTAATATAATTTTGCTCATGAAGGTATTTTGCATTCATGTCACCTTTTGAACATTAATTTTTATGCCACAGATTTATAGCAAATAAAAAAGACTAAATCTTCATTAATTCTGTGATATATTAGGTTGGTGCAAAAGTAATTGTGGTTTTTGTCCTTACTTTTATTGGCAGAAAACTGCAATTACATAACTCTACTAATTACATCATTGAGTAAATCTTATAGAAGTAGAAATTCAATTAATTGAACTCTCTGGTTTATATTTGGATAAATGAGGGTTGACTCTTTTGTAGAAGTGTGCCTTATGAAAGAAATATATTTATTACGTAGTTAGATTTTTATGTTTTAAAATAATTATTCTGTAGAACTATACCTTAAAAAGAAATACATTAAGTGGATGGATTTTTATATTATACAACATTTTTATTTTATGCACGTGTTTATCCTAGTGTACCTTGCTGTACCAAAGTGCATTTAAACTTAGCCAATTTTCTAAACAAAAGGGATCATACATCATTGTTTTCCAAAACATTTCTATTACAGAAATTGAGACAAACTCAACATTGTTATTTAATACTTGTCTTCTTTTTTATTGAATTAGCTATTAATCTTTCTCATGTGCATGCTTTTGGTAAATAAAGCATCATATGGTTTATTTTGTTTTTTTTTTTCTGCTGTCATATAGGCTTAGTCCTCTGTAAATATAGTTTTATTAAATTGCATTTGTATTATCCTACATGCCATTCTATTCGACCAATATTGAACTTTTCCCATTTTATAGAATTAGTATTTTCTATATAGATTTATACTATTAACGTATTAGGGTTCTCTAGCGGAGAGAACTAATAGGATATATATATATATATATATATATATATATATATGAAGCTATATGTATATCAAGGGGAGTTTATGATGAGAACTGACTCATACAGTCACAAGGTAAAGTCCCACAGTAGGCCATTTGCAAGCTGAAGAGCCAGGAAGCTAGTCCAATAGTACAGCCTTTAGTCTGTGGTGAAAGTCCCAAGAGTCCAAAAGCTGAGGAACTTGGAATTTGATATTCGAGGACAGGAAGCATCCAGTACAGGAGAAAGATGGAGGCTGGAAGACTAAGCTAGTCTAGTTTTTCCACGTTCCTCTGGCTGCTTTTATTCTGGCTGTGCTGGCAGCTGATTAGATGGTGCCCACCCAGATTGAGGGTGGGTCTGCTTTTCTCAGTCACTGACTCAAATGTTAATCTCCTTTGGCAACACCCTCACGGGCATATCCAGAAACAATAGCTTGCATCCTTCAATCCGATCAAGTTGACAGTCAGTATAAACCATCACAATTAACCATCACAATTAGTTATGACATTATTAAACAATATGGATAAAATCCTCCAAAGCCAGTGTATATAAATTCATTTAAACAAACACATCTTAGCATACATTATCAAAGTCCTACTTTGCTCTTTTGATTATTTATTGCTGCTTAATAAACAAGCCAAATATTTAGTGACTTAACAGCAATATTTGTTTTGTTCCCAAACTCACAATTTGGGTATACCTCAGTGTGGACTGCTCTTCTTTTCTTCACCTTGTGTCACCTGGGGTGGCTCATGTAGGGGACAGGGCATATACTTTCAGGATGGTTCACTCACATGGCCTACAGTTGGTACTCACATGGCCTGTACAGTTGGTGCTGTCAGCTAGGAGCTCAGCCTTGGTTGTGAGATTGAGGACCCTAGCTCCTCTCCTCCTAGCCCACTCCACAGACAACGTGGGCTTTCTCACAAAAGTGACAGTCCCAAAAGACAGGATGTGCAAGCTGCCATTTTATATGGTCTGGGTTTAGAACCTGGCAGAGTGCCATTTCTGCTGAAAGCTACTGGTCAATCACAGTTTCAAGAAAACTTGAAAACTTGTTAGTTTATCTAATAAAACTTGTTAGATATGGACATTTTTGCACATAGCCTTAAAATTCCTTAACACCCTTCCCTTTGAAGGGGCGTTAAGTTATTTTAAGCACACACAACAAATATGCCGCTTTACAAATTCAAAAGAGATGTATTGAAATACCTGTTCACGTGGAAATATTATTTACTCAACCATATTTCTCTTATGAGAAATATCAGAGAGTTATGTCTGAAATAGGCAATTTTTTTAAAAAAAATACACCTTTCATTATAAAATAATGCCATTGTAGATAATTAGAAAATTTTAAAAGGCACACAAAATTCAAAATAAAAAACTATATTTAAAAAATGTGAACAGCGTACTTGTATTTAGCTATATGTGAATGCATTTAATGAATATTCCTTACATGCATATAAATATATAACCCAATCCTTCACTTTCACCCTCTTCATAAAATAGCTACTCTGCCTGTAATTTTGAGTTTGTTCCCTATTCAGATGAAATCAGAGACTACAATTTATATTTCATATTTTAAATATGAATATTTCCACCCCTTACATTTGTTAGGCTGATTAATTTTATAACCCACTGACAAAGAGACATAAATATGGCACATGGCTTGCTTAAGACCTAAGCCTCTTCTTTGAAAACTTCTGTCATAATTTTTGAAATTATTATATTTACTGTTTGAAAAAATTGATGTTATAGAATTGCTTCTGTAGAGATATGCTACTGATGCTCATTTTATCCTATCTATATGTCACAACCTGTCACCATTTAGAATCTGTGATTCAAGTGCCATCATCAAAGTTATCAGAATTAAATCTCTTACTCTGAGTAATACCAGAGATCCTGACTGTGCTGTTTCATTACCTGCTATGAATAAATTTCCAATCAGGAGCTGCCCATGTTTTAATTTTCTGTCTACTCGGCTGAACTGCCTTCTAGTTTTGCTAAATTAGTAATGACAGTTCATAACAGAGATTGGGTTGTCCTTTATTTGGTAAAGAGAACTTTCTGACAAGTATGTCACCCATAAGTTTCAAGAGTTTCTAGAAGTAGTAATAATGAATATAATGTAGTGGCCCCAGTTTTAAATTCTGTTTGCATATTCCTCTGGCACTATATAAATGCACGTTTAAGACAATGAAAATTTGTTAGGTTTAAATAACTATTATGCCGTAACCATTACTAGATCTCCAAATGAATATCTTTTGTTTGTTAAATATTTCTTTCAAAGATAAAATACTGACTTCTAAAGGAGATAGCAAAGTAGATCTAATGCTCATGTTTTTCCTCTTTAAACTTATGTTTGGACACAAAATTAATATAGTTACATTTCATCAGCTTTAGTTCATAATATGGTAACCGTTAGGCTGAAAGATATTCTCTTTTCTTGAGCAACTAGAGTTGTTTTCAGAAACAAAAATGAGTCCAGTTGGCCTTTTAAGGGTCATAAGTATGTGGAATAAAGTACCCTTAGTATAGACACTATATATAATATTTGGGGCTTCTTAACTATGGTAGGCGTTTTCTACAAGTTACAGTGTGGAAGGAAATTCAGCGGGTTCTCCCTGCTCAGAGTGGATTTTTGTGTCTGAGGTAATTATTCTATGATACCTTACCATATGGCTTTTCTGTGGTTAATTAGAATTGAGGTAGAATGGTAAGCCAGCCATGCATTCCTGAGGTAAACCCTCGTGGCCATAGATGCCAGTATTCTAAACAAGATTTTAGCATAATTATATGGGATATTACATCATGACCAAATCAGTTCTCAATGACAAATATTAATTTGAGGATTATTATGCATCAGTATACTAGCAAATGAATATATGACACCATCATGATTAGCAAGATTATTTAAAAACTAAGCAACCATGACATGAATGGAAAACTCTAAAATGTTTTTAAGAAGATTTTTAAGCCATGCACTACTTTTTGAGTTTGTCATTGAATTACAAAAAGAACAGTTCACCCAATGACAAAAACAAACAAACAAAATACAGAAAAAATAGCATACAAAGGAGAAATGTATACAACCACATTTGAAAACAATTTGGCATTATTTGGTAAAGTTAGAGAGAGATATATACTATGATGCATTAGTCAGTATATATGCTTGGAGCATATGTTTGTCAGAAATTTTGGAAAGATAGAGTTAAAAAAAAATCACTCCTTTCAGAGTACAGTAGGCTCCCCCATTTATCAGTGGTTTTGCTTTCTGTGATTTCAGTTACTCATAGTACTTTAGCCTGAAAATATTAAATGGAAAATTCCAGAAATAATCAGTTCATAAATTTTTGATTAGTTTTCAATGGTAGCCTAATGCTACGTCACAATGAGGTCATTCACCTCACTTCATTTTGTCATGTAGGCATTGTATCATCTTCATAGCATCGCAAGAATAAGAGTGAGTACAGTACAATATTTTGAGAGAAAGATATTCACATACATTTTATTACAGTATATTGTTATAATTGTTCTATTTTATTAGTTATTGTTAATCTCTTATTGTGCCTAATTTATACATAAAAGTTTATCATAGGTATATATATGTAAAGACACAGTGTATATAGTGTTTGGTATTATCCATGGTTTCAGGCATCCACTAGCAGTCTTGGACTGTATCTACTAAAAATAAGGGAGAGCTAATGTATTTGTTTTTAATTTCACTGGATAGATTTCAAAGCACTGAATTTTTTTTTTTATAATTGAAGTAATATAGCATCTTTTTAGGCGTATAAACACCTGCCTTATATGCTTTATTGAAACAAATGATGGCTGGACATGGTGGCTCACACCTGTAATCCCGGGATTTTGGGAGGCCAAGGAGGGCGGTCACCTGAGGTTGGGAGTTTGAAACCAGCCTGACCAATATGGAGAAACCCTGTCTCTAGAAAATTAGCCGGATGTGGTGGTGCATGCCTGTAATCCCACGTACTTGGGAGGCTGAGGCAGGAGAATTGCTTGAACCTGGGAGGCGGAGGTTGCAGTGAGCCAAGATTGCACCATTGCACTCCAGCCTGGACAACAACAGCAAAACTCCTTTTCAAAAAAAAAAAAAAGCCGAGAAACAAATGATGAATGATTAAAAGACATTTTGGACATAGTTTAGCAAACAGCTAACTATTCCAAAGGGAGTCAGACAGTAAAAACTAAGCAGTAACTTATAGCCTGTTCTTCATTGAGAATATTATAATCTCACAGTATGATTGTTAATAACTTTTGAGAGTATTGGGTGTCCCATTAAAAGTCTTCTTTTTTTCTTAGTAGTTTTTCTTTCCCTTTCAGCATTTATTCCTTGTTAAAACCGGAATCTTATTTCAGCTTGATTAAGGAGAACAGTTAAATCTACTACTCTTTCAAATAAAGTAGAGTTAGCTTCAAAATTCAGACAGACTAATTCTCTTCTGTAAAAGAGATTAAGAAAGTTGCTATATCAGTCTAATCTGTCTGGATTTGAGTTTGAATGGTAGAAATATAGCTTCTCATGGGGTTTATGAGATTACTCAGTCTAGCAGAAAAGTTTCTATTGATGCAGAGTGTAGCACAGGAGTAAGGATTTACCGTCTTTGTATAAACTTGGTTCCTGGTATTATCTGCCTCGTTTATTCCCCACAAGCCTAAAATTTAGGTGCACAGGGATATTTTGAAAGTATCTTGAGTATTTATGTCTGACTCACCTATAACGTTCACCTTCTCAAATTCAGACTTATGCTGAAGTAGGACAGTTCTACTGGGTAGTTTACCTTAAGTTTAAATGCTGCTCATTGCCCTAAAACATCTCTCTGTTTTCTTCTCTTTCGCTTGAAACAGTGGTTGGTGCGTGCTTGTGAAAATGGTCTTAAGGTCCCTATTCAAGTGATTACCATTTAAGTCTGAGAATTATGTGGGATCTATAGTAATAATGGTTTTATGACCTTTTAAAATAAGCAGGTTAAAAGTGGGAAAAAATCAATTTTTCTGTTTTTGTCTGGGTATAACAAAACAGCTTGTTTAAGCATGTCTGTTTTCTACAGAATGGACTAGCAGTTTTGAAGTTATGAAGAGATATTTCATGGTTTTCTAGCTGAATGATTTCCTTAGTGTTATGCTGCAGATAAATAAGTAACTCATATTGAGCCACTTACTTTCAGAAAATATAGGTATTTCTTATAATTTTGAAAGCTTCCATATATAAGTAATACAAAATTATTCGTCTTTGAGGACCTTATTCCCATTAGCTTAGATTAGTGATCAGGCAGATTTTTATCTAACTTTTCCATTTCCCATCCACATTGTATAATGTTGAATCATCACTACTGAGTTGTAACTTGGATCTTTGCTCTTCCTTCTGTTTCTTTCACCATATGCAAGAGAAGCCAATAGCCACAGGATTTGGTTCGTTGTCTACTTCTGGGTTTAACTGTCTCCCCAAGATAAGACTTTTACCGTATACCCTTTCAAATTGTGTCCACTCAACGCATCAGGAAAACTTGGGGGCAGTTACAGTTACATTTTCTCGTAGTGCTTTAGGAAACAAAACAGCATGGTAGCCAACTTTTCTGAGACTGGAGCTGTGCTCTTAACACCGTGTTAAGAGTAGTGAAGGAGGCCGATGAGCTGTCCAGGTGGGTTCCTCTTGTCTTTGTGAAATTATGATATTCATGATGGTTACTATCTTACGTTCATTCATGCAATTTTGAAGCATTAGGTGCTTTACATGCTTCTCAGACCACTTGATATAAAATAATTCATCCAGTCCCTCCTGTGCTTCCCTGTCACATGTTCCTTCACTAACTTTTCTCCATTGTCTTTCCCACCATGTGACATTTGGAATAGTTGTTTATTTTTTAATTTTAGTTAATATTTGTTGTTTCCATATTAAATGTGAAAGGAAATTTAATAATTTATTGTGTCTCATGGAATCTATTTTATTTGCAGTAAAATACCTGTCCTTTTCCCCTGTCTCTTGATCTCTCTTTCTCTCTCTCTCTCTCATAAACTTTTCACCATCATGCTTGCCATAGAGGCAACACTGCAAAGTGATACGATAGATTCCTGTTCTTTAGTACTGAATACGGTGAAGAAAGCAACACAAGATGTTTCCCCCCAAATACTAATTACAACATGAATAATAGCAATAATCATGTATACTATATAGAATTAAGATTAATTGATGATTTAATACACAATATAAGGTGGGTGGTTTTAGAATTGGATGATCTTTACCTCTCTGCTCTTGAAACAAGCTGCTTACATTTGAGTTTCAGTTTCATGTAGAAAGAACTCATAATGCTATTATTTATGTGCATAGGGCAGTGGTTCAGACTGCATAAAATCACACAATTGAAAATGTGCAACAAGCTAGAATATAGAATATCATGGAAAGTTTGGAGTTATACTTTCAGAGTTTTACTAAAGGATAAAAGCAGGACTCGCAAACGAGGGCGGTAACCGAGAGAAGCAGGCCAGGTGGTTCTTACTGGCAACCTGGCAAACGGATCTCCTCCGAGGTGGCTGCCATTCACAAACCATTTGGAATACAATTGTCAGTGGCTTTCGTGTTGAGAATGTGCACCCATGGAGCCACATCTTCTGGTTATTTAAGTCAGGAACCCACATTTTATATGAAACCTCCACATGTTAAAATCTCATACAATTAGTTTAAAGTGTTCATTCACTGTGCATACCAAAGCAACATACATGCAGGATGGATAAAAACCAGTCACTAAGGCTATGTCTGGGTTTCAAAATGTGCCTTAGGAGACGCACAACGAATCAGATTCTACCAAACTACCAAATAAATTAAGCAGTAAGTCAAATCTAATAAGGACAGCTGTAACTTCATAGCTTAAATACAGTATTAATACTCAATTTATTTTGAATTAGCAATGATAATTTTATAAACCTCAACTATTAGTATGATATTATTGCTTAGCAAAATTGTGTAATGTCTCCTTGATTTTAAGTAGTAGAGGAATAAACAAAATAAGTGTCATTTAATATCAGGCTCAGTAAAGCAAAATACAAATTTATTAAATAAATCTACATAGTTAAAATTTGGAAACCTGGTTTCTTTTAATGCTTTGCATCTGAGTTGCCATTAATTTGTTTTTTAAAATATAAATATAGATACTGATCTTACAGGGAGTATAGAGAATCGGTGTAGGCCTGGGCTCAAGTAGCAGTTCACCACTTACTAGCATGTAACCACAGCCAGATTAATCTTTCTAAGTTTAAGTTTAATTTCCCCCCCGTAAAATATTAATAAGATTATAGTTTATCTACCTCATATAATTGTGAAGAGCTCGTTACACACTTCCCCCAGTGTCTCGGTTAGTTGCGGTAATTGTCATTGTCACTATCATCGCAATATCCTTGTCATGATTGTCGGTGGTCAGACTTCCTAGCCAGCCTCATTCTCTGAAACACAACTACAAGCATGAAAACAAGTAATAGTATTTTTTTCAGGAGCCAAAATGTGTACCATAATGTTTATGGATATTTGTTCATTGTTGTATCACACTATTTTTAAAAGGATGTCAAGCTGTTTTTTGGTAGAAGGACAAAATTAAGAATAATTGTGGAACTGACCAATTGTGATCAACATCTAACAGTATTGAGAAGTCACTGCTAAAAACAATGGAAGAAAGAGAAAATGCATCAAGGTCAGAAACCAAAACCGAATGCACAGCATTCTAAGGCCACTTAGGTGCAGCGGCAAACAGCTCCGCATAGTGTAATTGTCCCTCGGGGCATCGTTAGACTGCAGTATAGTGTAATAATTGATGATAATGAGTCTGAGTCATTAAAAAAAAACTTCATGTTCAAAATTTCTTTTAAGATGCCAGGAAAAAGCAAAATATATAATCCTTTGGGTATATACCTAGGAATGGGATTGCTGAGTCAAATGGTATTTCTAGTTCTAGATCCTTGAGGAATTGCCACACTGTCTTCCACAATGGTTGAACTAATTTACACTCCCACCTGCAGTGTAAAAGCCTTCCTATTTCTCCACATCCTCTCCAGCATCTGTTGTTTCCTGGCTTTTTAATGATCACCTTTCTGACTGGTGTGAGATGGTATCTCATTGTGGTTTTGATTTGCATTTCTCTAATGACCAGTGATGAGCTTTTTTTTTCCCCATCTTTATTGGCCACATAAATGTCTTCTTTTGAAAAGTGTCTGTTCCTATCCTTCACCCACTTTTTGATGGGGTTGTTTGTTTTTTTCTTGTAAATTTGTTTAAGTTCCTTGTAGATTCTGGGTATTAGCTCTTTGTCAGATGGATAGATCATTCTACTATAAAGACACATGCCCACGTATGTTTATTGCAGCACTATTCACAATAGCCAACTTGGAACCAAACCAAATGTCCGTCAGTGTTAGACTGGATAAAGAAAATGTGGCACATACACACCATGGAATACTGTGCAGCCATAAAAAAGAGTTAGTTCATATTCTTTACAGGGACGTGGATGAAGCTGGAAGCCATCATTCTCAGCAAACTAACACAGAAACAGAAAACCAAACACTGCATGTTCTCACTCATAAGTGGGAGTCAAACAAGGAGAACATATGAGGATAGAGAGGGGAGCATCACACCCCAGGGTCTGTTCGGGGGTGGGGGACAAGGGCAGGGATAGCATTAGGAGAAATACCTGATGTAGATGACAGGTTGATGGGTATATAAAACCACCAAGGCACATGTATACCTATGTATCAAACCTGCACATTTTGCACATGTATCCCAGAACTTAAAGTATAATTTGAAAAAGTAAAATATAATTTCAAAGTGTTTCCACTAAAAATTTTTATTATTTATTTATTTATTTATTTATTTATTTTTTTTGAGACAGAGCCTTGCTCTGTCGCCAGGCTATAGTGCAGTGGTGCAATCTCGGCTTACTGCAATCTCTGCCTCCCAGGTTCAAGGGATTCTGCTGCCTCAGCCTTCTGAGTACCTGCGACTACAGGTGCACACCACCACAATCGGCTACTTTTTTTTTTTTTTTTTTGTATTTTAGTAGAGATGGGGTTTCACCATGTTGACCAGGATAGTTTCGATCTCCTGACCTTGTGATCTGCCCACCTCGGCCTCCCAAATTGCTGGGATTACAGGTGTGAGCCACCATGCCTGGTCATTGTTAAATTTTTAAATGTTGTTTTAGGGATTAAGTTAAAGTTACCTGTCTACTGTGTTTTAATGAAAGATTACTGTGTAGATTTTATGTGGACTACTTTGTTTCCCTCCAATGTCGAATAAATGAAGCATTCCTCCACTTATGTTTTAAATGTGCAGGTGCCAAAGGCATATTACTAATCAGTTACTGAATTGACTACCTTGCTTATTTTGCATTTTATATCAGGGAATATCTTTTTTTTTTTTTTTCTTTTTAAAGACAGAGTATCCCTCTGTTGCCCAGGCTGGAGTGCAGTGGTGCACAATCATGGCTCATGACAGCCTTGACCTCCCATACCCAAGCAATCCTCCCACCTAAGCCTACTGAGTAGCTAGGACCAATGGCAAATGCCACCATGCCTGGCTAATTATTTTTATTTTTTGTAGAGATGCGGCCTTACTGTGTTGCCCAGGCTGGTCTCTACCTGCATAGCTCAAGTGATCCTCCCACTTCAGCCTCTGAAAGTGCTAGGATTACAGGCATGAGCCATCATGCACAGCCTAGGGAAAGTCTTACGTATTTCTTAGGATCCTGTTTTATGATGCTCTTTTCTGAGAGGAAAACAGGATTTTATTCTCAGAACATTTACTCTGAATCAAAATTTTTTGTCTTTTTCAATAATGGAGTTAGGTGAAATTTTTTTCATGTAACGCCTAAGCTATTTTCTATAATATTGACTAGTTTAACTCTATTGATTATGTGTTTAAAGTATTATTTCAACACGTAATCAGTAGTAAACAAATGTAAAAATCAGTTGAGAAACAAGATATTTTACATATTTTAGAGGTATTAAGTTTTTGAAATTTGGTGTATATTTTGCACTTAGAGCACATCTCAATTTGGATGTTAAGTTTTCATCAGAAATACTTGATATGTATTTAATATTCATAATTTTACAGCAAAAAGTTGATTCATCTACCTGAATTATTTCAAACATACTTAAGTTTTGCAGTAATGGCAATGAGTGTCAGTTTTTGAATCTACATCAATATAAAATACAATTAAACATCCAGTTTTCCAGCCTCCCTAGCCAGGTTTCCAGGGCTCAGTAGCCCCATGTGAATTGCATTGAATGACACAAGTATAGCAAGTAGTCTGAAGGCTCTTGCTGTTATGGCTTTGTAATCATTACATTGGGTAAATCTATGTCCATTTATTGAGTTAGGTGGTTATAATAACATTTTATTTTTCAATAAACACTTTTAGTAGCAATAAACTAAAAAAGTATATGTTTTATGAAAAGTACTAAATGTCTCTTTCACAAGAAATTAGACATGTAACTTAAACAAAATAGTGACTAATTATTAATCAATTGCCAAGAATTGCTTTATACAACTCTCAGTAAAATCACCAATTTGTCAGCCAGTAAACACATGTAAGTGATTATTCTGGCTTGTTTTTGCCTCTCAAATATGACTCAGGCAGAAGTGAATTAGGATGAATGAATTAGTTGTATAAAATTTAGTTATCCTGGGATTAAGATGAGATAAATAATTTAGTAATATACTCTGTTGTTCATATATACATATATATGCAATTGTTCTTTCTCCTTTATATTTTAAAGGGTAGGCTATTTGCTTAAATAATGGGTAGAATATATAAATATGTGGTGAAATAGACTATTCAATTGAGTTTTGTCATGAATTTTCAAAGAAGTTTCATTAATTAAATTTTGTAAATATGACATGATCATTTACATAGAGAAAACAATGTTAGCAGTAATGAAGAAACTCATTACTGGCTCTTTGGCATTTTGCCTAACTCTGATCAGAATGTTTGATTTCTATCATTTGCCATTATTCCACAGTGATCTCATGAATAAATCAGTTTTCAGATTTCCCAGAGCTCTTGCTCTCACTGTTAGAGTCCACAAGATTCCATCTAGGATCTTCTTCATGTTCTTATCTTTATGCTTTTCCTGAGTTCTCCTTCATGGCCATGATATTCATTCTTTCAAGAATTCAGTACCTTTTTGTTGTAGAGACTATGCTGCACCTGGTCACCTTGAAGAAGAGAAAGACATGGCCCCTTTTTCAGGAAATGAAAAGTCTAAAGAGGATGATACACAATATGTATGCTAATGCAACCCAGGGTGACATATTGATAGTTGAAGATACATATAGGAGGGCCGCCTGAGTCTGAAAGGGGAGTGGAATTGTCATAAAAGCCTCTGGAACAAATGGCCCCTCCCTATCTCTGATTTGGAGTGGGCAAGTCACGTAAACTCTCTGTGTCTGAGATTCTTCTTTAAAATACTAATTTAAAGGGTGCCTACCTCATGGAGCTATTATAAGATTTAAAAGATTAAAAATGTGTGGCCAAGCAATGTGGCTCACTCCTGTAATCCTAGCCTGTTGCCCCCATGCTTTGGAGGCTTAGGTGGGAGGATCACTGGAGGCCAAGAGTTTGAAGTTACAGTGAGGTATGATTGCACCACTGCCCACTGCGTTCCAGCCTGGGTGACAAAGTAGAAATAACAACAACAACAACAGCAAATATATATATAATATATAATTTTCTTATAACAGTTCTTGGCATATTATAAGAATTAGTACTGTTTCTTTTAACTGCCGTGGTTTATTCTAAAATTAGACTTCTCCGTTGAGCTCGAATTGATGTATCATATAAACAACATACAATCATTTAACTGTTACAATTCCTCCCCTCTTTATTTCGCTTCCACATGATTTTTCAAATCCGGGTTCTCTTTCTTACTCCCCACCCTGTGTTAAAAATTCTGTTATTATTCACCTCCACTCTTTGTTCTCTTCCATGTGAGTATGTGTTTTATTATACCAGTTATTGGATTGCGTTATTATTATGTTTAGATTGCTTTTCTCCTTTATACTAAGCCAACAATACAAGTTTCAGCAGGGCAAAGACCATGTTTATCTTGTTTCCCGCTTTATTCCTCAGGACTGGAATGGTGCGTGACACATTTAAACACAGATTTGTTGAATGAATAAATAAATGAATACATTTGTGCTAGTTCTTCCAAATTAGAATATAGATCTTACAATCCTCTTCCTTAAGCAAGTACCTCAGAACCTGCAAGAGTTCTGTCAAAAGTTTGCAAGTCTGCAAGACTGTCAAAAGTTTGTCCAGATGAGTAGAAATGAAGCCCATTATTTTTTGAAGTAATACTTTTTGAATAGCTTAGGTCCTTTTATACGCAGATATAGAAAATGGTGTTTCACTTCATTCAAGAAGTGAACATGCCAGTGAACAGTGGCATCCAGGTTTATTATAGCTCTTTGTTCCATTTAACTTCTTTGGGAAAGTGGGAAATAATCCACTAAGGAGGAAAGCTCAGCAGGAAATCAGGAAGTGTAGTACGTGAAGGTGTTCGGTGCTCAAATACAGTTGGAACACCCCACATTAAATCATATTGAGCACCTTTCTTTAGAATCAAAATTCTTGGGATCTGATTAGCTAATATGCATTTTGAATCTCCAAGTAAGTGCTATACAATAATACTTCATTTTTCAAATGTATTTGACCTTGAAGCACGTTAAAGGAGTCTGAACATGGCTTAAGGGGTTTTCAAGGATCTGGCTCTAGTCTCATCTTGACATCCTTTTTCTCTTGCTTACTAAACTCTAGTCACTGTAGTGCTTTTCCGGCACTGGGGCTGTTGTGCATGCTTTTTTTTTTTTTGTCTGCAGTGTTTCCCTGGTATCCATCTCCGGTTTGTTTTCTGGTCCTCAGTGTAAAAGCCCCTTCTTGTCTTCGCCAGTCTAACATCAGTTTGTCGGGAATGCTTGCTCAAGGCTTTCCTCTTCACTTATTTATAATCTGTAGTTAAAAGTTGTGATTGTCTTTGCATTTTATATTCTGAAATACTTACAACTTACCTATTTTTCTTTTGACTTTCACCTTTAGGAGCTATTCCATTGCATAAGTGTACATATGTAAAATCTGTATGATAAACATTGTTAATGGTCATTTTACTTTTGTTTTGCAAAGAACATCCTGTTTGAACCTTATGTCCTTGAAAGAAAATGAAATGTTTTACTACTGCCTTAACCGATACAGATAGAGTGATGATAGCATGAACTCGTGAGGGAGTGAAATTAGAATAGGTGCGCTTTGGCATTCAGGCTCTGCTGTTTCTGAGCTGTGAGCTGCTCCTTACTGAGCAGTGCTGGCATTGTTTTGTTGTTTACTTGATTGAAATCTTACCACCCGGAAAGTAACATCAAAATGTAGTACTATTTATTTACAACATACAAGTTAAGGAAATGAAGTCTCTTTATGGTTATTTCTCTAGCAGAAGATAATAGCGCAACCTGCTTCAGTAATTGCACTTTTTAAATTAAAACACAATTTCAGCCTTTCCTCATCAGCCCGTCAGAAGTTTCTCTGGCTGCCTTTCTTCCTCTCCTTCTCATTCTTCCTCATTCCCTTCCCCTTTCTCCCCATACTCCAATTGATACCAGCTGTACATTTGGTGACTGAGCTTTGTGATATTTGAAAGAAGATAGCCAAAAACCAACAATTACAGTCAGGGTCAGGCGTGGTGACTCTCCTGTAATCTCAGCACTTTGGGAGGCTGAGGTGGCAGAATCACTTACGCACTGGAGTTTAAGACCACCCTAGGTAACACAGCAAAACCCTGTCTCTACAACAAAATTAAAATGAAATTACCTGAGCCTAGTGGTGCATGCCTGTAGTCTTTGATACTTGGGAGGCTGAGATGGGAGGATTGCTTGAGCCCAGGAGTCCGAGGCTGCAGTGATCTATGATCATGCCACTGCACTCCAGCCTGGGCAACAGGGTGAGACACAGTCTAAAAAAAAAAAAAGAAAAAAAAAAAAAGCCCAGGATTTTATTTTTTGTTGGTACTTATCAATTTGAGGAAAGATGTAAGGGAATAGTTGTCTCTATGTTCTTTCTAAAAGTCTTAATTTACTGACTCCAGGTGCCTCCAGTGATTGAAGTGTAAAATATTAAAAGAGCTTAACCAATTCAAAAGTAGGAATGTCAGAATCAAATATCCTGAGAAGAAGCTATCAGTAGTGTCTAGACTCTTAGATAGTATTCTCTTAACTGATAAAGACCCGAAAATATCTCCTATCAAGGCCGGAGTGAAGCATTCTGTTGTTGGTTTCTTTGTTTGTCTTCCCTCCGTGGCCTCACTCCCTCTCCCTCTCCTTCTCCCTCTCCCTTTCTGTCTCCCCCTCATCCCCCTTCCCCCCTCCCCCCAATAACATGAGGGCAGGCAGGGTTCTGAGGCGGGGAGGGATCTGAATCTGTGTCAGGAAAAGTGGAGCCCTGGTTGTATTTTAGGGCCCTCCTCTTTGTCTTCCCTGTGGTTGGCTCTTTTCCCTGCTGCACTGATTATTTTAGCAGGTAGAAAAAAGTGGCTGCTGCTAGAAAGTTTCCTTAAGAAATGTGAATATTTTAGGCTATTTGAGCATAAATGTAGCTAATTCAGACACACTGGGAACAAACCAGAAGGAGACTTGGTTCTTTTCCACTCTTTCTTCAGGATGCGTTAACATCCCGTAGAAAGTGGAGATCTGCTTCTTGTATTGTGTGTTTTAAGTTATGTTACCTTATAGATATGAGCTAGCTCATGTAAATATCCACTAGGTTATTTTCTTATTTGTTTACATGTTATGTGTGTGTGTATGCATGTGTGTGTATCACATCTAAAGTCCAAAAGTTTACACCTGTTGATCATATATTATTTAATATTTTGGTTTTTTGCTGATAACTGCAATTCATAATCTCAACACACCTAACATTTATAGACAATCGGGAAAGAATATACATTTCTAGACTGTGCAAGTGAGAGGTTTAGTTTAAAAATACGTATGGAATACTCTGTTTCTGTATTAAATATATGAATATTACGTGTTAGGAGCAGGAGGCTTTATAAACAAATGTTGATGCCTAAGTAATACGCTTGTGAGAATCCTGGTATGCTTAGGCTGTGTCTTCACCCAAATCTCATCTTGAATTGTAATCTCCACAATCCCCATAATCTCCACATGTCAAAGGAGAGACCAGGTGGAGGTAACTGAATCTTGGGGGCAGTTTCCCCCATATTTGCTCATGACAGTGAGTGAGTTCTCACAAGATCTGATGGTTTCATAAGGGGCTTGTCCTCCTTCGCTTGGCACTTCTCTTTCCTGCCACCTTGTGAAGAAGGTGCTTGCTTCCCCTTCACCTTCTGCCATGATTGTAAGTTTCCTGAGGCCTCCCCAGCCATGAGGAACTGTGAGTCAATGAAACCTTTTTCCTTTATAAATTACCCAGCCTTGGGTAGTTCTTTATAGCAGCATGAAAATGGACCAATACAGATCCTATATTAAAAATAAGTCTGGGTCAGGCACTGTGGCTCATGCTTGTAATTTTCGTACTTTGGGAGGCCAAGACAGGAAGATTGTTTGAGGTCAGGGGTTCAAGAGCAGCCTGGGCAACTTAGTGAGACCCCATCTTTATAAAAGAAAATGAAAACAAAAATAGCCAGGCATGATGGCTCTTACCTGAAGTCCCAGCTACTCAGGAGGCTGAGGCAGGAAGATTGCCTGAGCCCAGGCAACCTGGAGGCTGCAGTGAGGCCAGGAGGTTTCAGTGAGCCATGGTCGTGCCACTGTACTCCAGCCTTGGTGACAGAGTGAAACCCTGTCTCAAATAATAATAATAATGTCTGGCATACGGCAGATGCTAAATTAGCTAATTTAACAAAAGTTTGAGGACCTACTGGACACCCAACCTTCCTGAACCCTGGGAATGAAGCAGTGAGGAAAACAGATGAGACACCAACCCTCAGAGCCCTATACTTTGGTGAGGAAGACCAACAATGCAAAGTGCATTTCTAGGTAGCAGCAAGTACTATGAAGAAAAAGACAACCCGCCAGAAATATTCAGTGTTGTGTTGTAAAGTGGCTTCTATTAGTGTGTGGTCAAGATAAGCATTCTGAAAAGGTGATATTTAAGCAGAGCCCTGAATGAAGTGACGTACAATATCATATTCTGAGAATAAGCAAACAGTGAGGAGAAAAGCAGTTGTGAAGTCCCCGCAGGGGGAATGGGGGTTGGTGTGTTGAAAGGAAGGCGAGGAGATATGGATTGGTAAGTGAGGGAAAATTTCAGGAGACTCCAGAGAATATGGCAGTTGTCAGGTCGTATAAAACCTTGTAGGCCCTTGTAAGGAGATATGATTTTCTTCTGTTTTATTCAGTTTATTCTGTGTTTGGTCGGGAGCTGTTTTAACAGCTTTTTAAAGATTTGGATCAGGGAAATGGTATGACATTACTGAAAAGATCATTTTTTTTTTTTTAATTCTAGAAGGAAGAGCGATGTTGGGCAGATGTAAAAGTGGTGAGCAGATTTAAGATATTTGGATTGCAGAAGTCCAGTGAGAGGCTGTCTTAGATCAGTGCAGTAACATCAGGGGCCTTAATAATTAATTAAATTAAACATAGAGTGCATGTTGAAAGTATAACTTACAAAAACAAAAACAAACAAACACAAAACAAAAAAAACTTGCTGAGTGATTGGTTGTATATGAAGGAAATTAACTCTTAAGTTTTTGACCAAGAGGTAAATAGGCCTCTGAAAATGGGACTTCTGGCATAAGGTACACTGTAGCCATTCACAGATCCATGGAGAACTGGGAGGAGAACGATTTGTGGGAAAATCAAGCGGTTAGTTTTGGATATCACAAGTGTGAGTTGCATGTTTGCTATATAAGTGGAGATATTGAGTAGGCACTTAAAAATACAAGCCTGGAATTGGCCTTGCGCAGTGGCTCACGCCTGTAATCCCAGCACTTTGGGAGGCGGAGACGGGCGGATCACGAGGTCAGGAGATCAAGACCATCCTGGCTAACACGGTGAAACCCCGTCTCTACTAAAAATACAAAAAATTAGCCGGGCATTGTGGTGGGTGCCTGTGGTCCCAGCTACTTGGGAGGCTGAGGCAGGAGAATGGCGTGAACCTGGGAGGCGGAGCTTGCAGTGAACTGAGATCCGGCCACTGCACTCCAGCCTGGGGGACAGACAGAGCGAGACTCCGTCTCAAATAAATAAATAAAATAATAATAATATTAGTAATAATGATAATATAAGCTTGGAATTTAGTGGAGCAGTTCGGACTGGCAATTTGAGTCAGAAATCATCTGTTTTTAAAAGGCACTCAAAGCAATGAGCTTGTATCAGATCATCTGAAGAGTGTGTGTGAAGAAAGGTGTGGTTGAGCTGCTGAGCCCCAAGTTACTCATAAAGCGGTCAGGAAGAAAATCAGAAGCTGGGAGCTAAGAAGATAAAGAAGGATATGCAGGTGAAACGGGAGGACCTATTTAAATAAGCATGTTTTGGAAGGAGTTAGTGCTCAAAATGCCAGCTGCATTTGCAGAGTTTAATTTAGATGAGGATTGAGAATTGACCATTGATTTAGCATGATGGTCATTTATTTGGACTCAAAATGGTTTTGTTGGAATGGTTGGGCTGAAATTCTGATTCAGATGGGTTAAGAAGAAAATGGAAAGTAAGAAAGTGAAGGCAGCAAGTGTGGAAAAGTTTTATGTATATAGAGAGGATATTCTTTAAAAAGTAGTAGAAAAGTGGGTTAACTGGAATGAGGTCAAAAGTCAAAAAGTTTCTTTTAAGGTAGGTGATAGTTCAGCTGATGGGATTGAGCTGATAGGGTTCTTAGAAAAATGCAGGGGTAATTTATCTGATATAATAAAAAAGTAGGTGAAATATATTGGTTTTATGAAGGGAAAGACGTAGATATGATTCGGGGTTGATGTTTTTTAATTGCTTCCATTTTCTCGTTTAAATAAAAGGCAAGGTCATCCAGTGAAAGTGAAGGAGGGAGAGGTATTGGAAATTCCAGGTGAGAGGAAGTATGGTATTGTCCACTGCAAGGGTGGGAGAGTAGTTCACTAAGGCAATGTGATAGAATTCCTTAGTGATCAAATTTAACTAAAGGTGGAATTATGCTAGGACTAGGAGAGTGATCTAAAGGAATGATTAGGGTAGTAGACCATGAGAATTCTAATTTGGATAAGCATGTACAGGACCGCCGAAGGAAGGATAGTAAGTGCAAAAGATGTGGTTAGGAGTAATTTTCTGTTGGGGGGTGAGGAATTGTTGGATGAGGTCGCTGAATATTTTGGCTTATGGAGCAGCCTTATAAGGAGACCAAAGCATGCTGTGACTTCCCTTAAGTCACACCCAGGGCTCTGTGAAAGCCAGAAGGAGGGCAGTCTCTTAAGATCCCCTCAAAAATGTTCGAATGACAGTGGTGTTTTGCCATTTCCTTACATTGTCATATACTTAACTTTTCCAAAATGGTAACAACAATAAAAAGTTTCACGATTTTCTAGGTCGAATCTATTAAATTATAGTATTAAATAATAAGCCACAGCAGGAGGTATAATTATAAGGCAACCTTGAGAGACAATTGATTCGAATACACTCAATCCATCACCAAATGTATTCTCCAAAGTGTTACCAGAGTAAGCTTTCTTAAATGCAAATTGGACATGTGATGCACAAATGTAAAACATTCAATGCTGTCTTTTCTGTTACTTATAATAGAATAACTGAAACTGGGTAATTTATAAAGAAAAGGAATTTATTTCTTACACTGATAGAGACTGAGAACTCCAAGATCAGGGGCCCACCTCTGTGAGGTCCTTCTTGCTGATGGCATCCTCCTGCAGAGTTCCTAGGTGTTGCTGTCCTCTCATATACTGAGTCTCTGTGACGTTACATATGACGTTTCCTTTCATTTGGAATGCACTCCCTCCTCTTCTTTGCTTTATGGACTATCTTATATTTTAAGACCAGATATCTTTCTTATCTTATAAGAAACTTTCATAGAAGATCTCCTGTCCTCATCCTCATTCCTGCATGGTTGACATTCATCTCTGCCACCTCATTACAACTCAGTCAGGACTTCCCCTTTTTATTTAAATACTGTTTAAGTATAATCTACTTAAACAAATCTAATATTGTATAAAGTACACTTCCCAAAAAAATCCTCCCCATTTTAGTCTTTTTGCTGGACCACATGTCATTTCAGTGACTTGCCTTTTGACTTTATTTCCGTAGCATATGCTTGCTCTCAAATAAATGCTTGTTAACTATTTAGAATTATTTCTAAAATAAAAGTATTTATACAAAGTGCTCTTTAAATTTCATATATTAAAACAAGATGGTCTGCCATTAATTTTGGCTTTTGTTATTAAAAAATATTTCCATGTCTTGGGAGGCCGAAGTGGGTGGGTCACGAGGTCAGGAGTTTAAGACCAGTCTAGCCAACAGAGTGAAACCCTGTCTCTATTAAAAATATTTTTAAAAATGGCCCGGCATGGTAGCAGGTGCCTATAATCCCAACTACTCAGGAGGTTGAGGCAGGAGAATCACTTGAACCCAGAAGGTGGAGGGTGCAGTGAGCAGAGATCATGCCACTGCACTCCAGCCTGGACAACAGTGCGAGACTCTGTCTCAAAAAACAAAAAGAATTATTTTCATGTCAAAAATAATTCAGTCTTCTCATGCTGTCATATATGACAGCCTTTTAAATTGCTATGTTTTATATCATTGATTTAATTTACTTTCCTGAGCAATTTATGAAAGCAATACTTTTAAATAAAAATTATGATTTATTTTTTAATATATTAACTAATTTGCATAGTAAATTTTTTTAAAGTATGGAGATATTTTAGCTTATAAATTTATATATTTTTTAATGGTGATGACATTTTAATGGTACGCTTTTTAACTTATTATGAAAAGTTTTACTCTAAGAGATCTACAAAAAAAAGTAAAAAGAAAAACTTCATTTCAGATGTAAAATGGTGTTTTGTTTCCTCACATTAAAATGCATTTTAAAATGTCAAAATACATGTGAAAAGCCAAAATTAAATCTCTTGGTCATATTTTTGAAAAGTGATAATTCTTTCTATTTTAATTAAGTCCCTAAAGAATTTTTGAATGTGAGTGTCTCCAACCTAGAGGATAATTTTAAAACAATTATATACATAATTATTTGCTTTATAATTTTCTTCCATCCCACGTAGTCATGACTTTGAGCCTCTATTTAATGAGCCTCCATGAAATGACGTGCTGTGTTAAATAATTTCCAGCCTCTCGTTTTATTTTCTCTTGATTCATGGAATTAAAATGCAAATGTAGACATATACACGCAAATGAAATAAACAGTCTAATTGTCAGTTTAAAAAATGAGCATGATAACCTATAGTTGTACCCTTAATATATGTGAAATATGTTTCTTTTTCTTCTAATTTCAACATGGACAGATATAGCAGAAGACCATAAAACCATTTTGTTCCATCTAAGTGAGAAAATCGTAGATTATCTTAACATATATGTATGTGTAGATATATTTTCAAGATAAACTTGGATCAAGTTCATAAAGGCTGGGATAATATGAAGGGCAATTTTTTTTATAGAATGGATACTACATGCATAGTTTAGCCGTGGTGCTGAGGGTCTGCAAAATATCGTTGTTATTCTTCTTTTTACAGAGAAGAGACAAATGCTGAATATATCAATATTATTCATGATTTTATCAGAGATCCCTTTTAAAAAATAAATGAATGAAAATTACATGTTCCTTGCAGTCGATGACAAAATTATATAGTAATTTTCTACATGTTTGCATTATTTTGATATAAAGAGTCATTTTTTATAAAGAATCTCATATATAAGTTCAAAGATTTCCAAAAGTATATTAGATACAGTATCTTTTCTGGGTGTATAGCAGTTTTTCAGGCTGAGAAAATGACTGATGAGTAGATTTATGAAGAGCAAATATCGGTAAAGGAACATCAATACCTTTAGCTCTACTCTTAATTTTTCAAGTAAGTATGCAAGTAACTAAGTAATTCTCCTTTTTCAAGGACTTACTCTACATGTGTAATATGAGAGGTGGCCTAAATTCATTTCTAACCTCTTAATACAAAGGGAAATTCAGGATAGGATATGCATCCTCAATGAAATTTCTGAACTGTGACAGAAAAGTGAAGCAAAAATGCCAAGGTCAACTGGAATGTGAGGAAACAGGTCCTGATTTAGAATGTCAAAGGCGAAAGAAACTTCTCACTGCCATTCAAAGTTGATTCCTCTTTGTCCTGCCTAAAAATTAAATCAATGGGATCCTGTAGAGTCATGGAGTGTGGAGTTGAGTTTTCTGAGGCCAACTAGGGATCACTTCTTTAGTTTTTTTCATGGTGTCTAATTTTCTGCAAGCTTTTTGGAAAACAATTTGAGAGTACTTATGTTAATAAGTCCTAGAGCGTAATCATTGAATTATTAAATATAAAGTAATTTATTCTAAGGCTGTAGGCCTACTATAAGTTGAAAACACTTTGTGTATTAAGATATTTCTTACAAGTTTATTAATTAGAAAACAGTAAAGATATTCTTCTAGAATGATGGGCAAATTAAGACATTCTAAGATGAACGAAAACTAAAATAAATTGTTCCCAGCAGACTTATCCTAGAATGGTTAATTGAAATTCCATGAAATAGAAAAGGAAAAATGGAAAGAATGAAAATATGGCTAAATACAATAAAGTTTCCTTCTCTTTAATTTTTAACTTATGTCACTGTGCAGACATCAAAATAATAGTAAAAGAATACTAGGAATAACTCTACATACGTACATTTGGTAATTTAGATGAAATGGATCTATTTCTAAAAACACCCTACCACAACTCACTGAATCTGAAATATTATAATTACCCTGTAACTATTAATAAAATTTAATTTGTAATTTAAAAGCATGTAGCATAGGAAAGCCTACATGTACAAGTGTTTTCAATGGACAATTTTCTGAAACATTTGAAGAAGAATTCACACTAATTTAATACAGTTTCTTCCAGAAAAGAAAAAAAGAAGGAACACTACCCAATTCATTTTATGAAGCCAGTATTGCCCTAATATTAGAACTAGATAAAGATGGTAATAAGAAGATAACTACAGGTCAATATTCCTCATGAAGTAAAGGCAAAATTCTTAAGATATTTCAAATACAATTCAGCAATATATAAAAATTATATACTATAACCAAGTAAGGTTTATTCTAGAAATGTTAAGCTTGTTTTGTATTTAAAATCCCAACATAATAACAAGCTAAAGAAGAAAAAAATTATCATAATAGTTGATGCAGAGAAAGTATTTTGCCAAATTAGGCCGGGCTCGGTGGTGCACGCCTGTAATCCCAGCACTTTGGGAGGCCGAGGCAGGCAGATCACGAGGTCAGGAGATTGAGACCATCCTGGCTAACATGGTGAAACCCCGTCTCTACTAAAAAATACAAAAAATTAGCCGGGCGAGGTGGCGGCGCCTGTAGTCCCAGCTACTCGGGAGGCTGAGGCAGGAGAATGGTGGGAACCCGGGGGGCGGAGCTTGCAGTGAGCTGAGATCGCTCCACTGCACTCCAGCCTGGGCCACAGAGCCAGACTCTGTCTCAAAAAATAAAAATAAAAATAAAAAAATAAAGTGTTTTGCCAAATTAAACACCTATTTGAAATAAAATGATTCAGAGTAATAGGAACAGAGAGGAACTATCATGTCTCAATAAAGAAGATCTATTAAAAACTGAAATGTAACAATATACTTAGTGGCTAAAGTCTAAATTCTTTCTTTCTAACTTTGGGAACAAGACAAAGATGTGCACTATCACCATTCTTATTTAACACAGTGCTGGGAATTCTGGCTAATGAAATAAAGCCAAAAATAAATAAAAAGAAAAGGAAATAAGACATAGGGATCAAAATGGATAAATAAAACTTTCTCTTTTTAGTTGACATGATTGTATATATAGAATATAGAAAAGACCAAGGAATCTAAACAAAACCTCTCCAGAATTTAATAAATGAGATGAGCAAGGTTGCAGTACACAAGAAAACTATTTAAAAAGCAATTGTATTTCTATATACTAGTAATGAACAAGTGGTTATTAAAATTAAAAGATATACTATTTATAAACACTTTCTCTCCCTCCTTCTCTCTTTCCCTTCCTGCATCCCTCTCTTCATGTTTTTTCTGTCTTAAAAGAAGTAGTAAGATGTAAATCCGATAAAATATGTACAGGAATGTATAATGAAAACTATAAAAAACTGATGAAAGAAGAAAATTTTAAGTAAATGGAGATACGTATTGTGTTCATAGATTGGACAACTCAAATTAATAAATATGTCATTTTTCTCCAAATCAAAAGCTATTTAAGACAATTCCTGTCAAAATCTTGGAAGACATTTTTATAGATGTAGCCATAGAGATTATTTCAAAATTGTATGGTAAGACAGACATTATACCACTTAAAACAACCTCGTAAAAGTGGAATAAAGTGGGAGGAATCAGTCTCCCCAATTTTTAGTCCCATATAGTTACAGTAATCAAGACTGTATGGTATCAGTGAAAGGACAGACAAATTGATGGAACAGAATAGACAACCCAGAAATAGACCTACACAAATGTCCACGACTAATTTTTGACGAAAGTACGAAAGCATTTCAGTGGAGAAATGATAGACTTTTCAACAAATGATACCAGACCTGTTGGACATCCATAGAAATAAACTTCAACCTAAATTTTCTACTTTATGCAAAAGTTTACTAAAATAGATTATGGATTAATACGTAAAATGTGAAACTGGAAAAATTTTAGAAAAATAAAACTGGAGAAAATCTTCAGCCGTAGGATTAATCAAAGAGTTCTTAGACTTGACATAAGAATACTGTCAATACAAGGAAAAATTGATAAATTGGACTACTTCAAGATTGTGATTAAAGTTATTGTTAAGAGGATGTAATTACAAGAAGCACAAACTCAGAGAAAATGTTTGCAAAGCGTGTACCCAAAGAGGTCTCAAATCCACAATATATAAATGTGTCAAAATGACACAGTTAAAATAATCATAAAATGGTGAGAAAACAGAATACATAGATAGATGGCCAATAAGCAGATGGAAATATATTCAGCATCATTAGGGAAATGGATACTACGACTACAATGAGATATCACTACGTATCTATCAGACGGCTAAACTTAAAATAGTAACTACACCAACTGCTGGGGGAGGATTCAAGAAGACTGGATCATTCTTGGCGTGCATGTAAAATACTACAATCACTCTGCAAAACAGTGTAGTCGTTTCTTGTAAAACTAAATATGCAACTGTCGTACATGCCAGCAAGCAGTTGCACTGCTGATTATGTATTCCAAATAAATTAAAACTTTTTTCACACAAAAACATTCACTTAGATGTTCATTGCAACTTTATTCATCATAGCCAGTACCTGAAAACAACCCACATGTTCTTCAGTATATTAAAGAGACTGTAGTACATCCATATCATGGAGTACTACTCAGCAATAAAAATGAGTAGACACACGACTTGAATGAATCTCCAGAGGATTATGTGGAGTAGCAAAAGCTCGTCCCCAAAGGGACATACTCCATTTTGTTTAATCCCATTTATATATCATTCTTGTAGTGACAAAGAAATGGAGAAAAAATTAGTGTTTTCCAGGGCTAAGGGTAGTGGTGAGAAAACAGGAGTGCTTAAGGACAAGAGGAGGATTCCTTCTAGTGATACAATTGTTCTGTATCTTGGCTGTATTGGTGCCAATATCCTGGCTGTGATGTTGTACCATAGTTTTCCAGATGTTATTTGGGGATATGGGTGAAGTGAACACAGTACCCCTCTGTATCATTTCTTATAACTGCATATACATCTACAGCTTTCTCAAGATCAAAAGTTTAAGAATTTTGGTTTGGCATACAAATTCTAAAGCAGCTGGAAGAAAATACACCTGAGATTAATAATGATTTAAGTATTCCCTCTTGACAGCATTTGGCAGTAGTCTTCATTTTCAAAAACCTATTGACATAGCTAATACGTTTTCAAATAGATTCTTTATTTTTAAAACAAAACAAACCTTTTTTTTTTTTTTTTTGAGAAAAATATCTCATTCTGTAACCTGTACTGGAGTACAGCTCACTGTAACCTTGAGCTCCTGGGCTTTGGACTCAAATGATTCTCCCACCTCAGACACCCAAGTAACAGGAACACAGGCACATGCCATCACACCTAGCTGATTTTCCTTATTTATTAATTTGTTGAGATGGAACGTTACCCTGTCTTCCAGGCCGGAGTGCAATGGCACGATCTTGGCTCACTGCAACCTCCACCTCCTTGGTTCAAGCGATTCTCCTGCCTCAGCCTCCCGAGTAGCTGGGATTACAGGCATGTGCCACCATGCCCGGCTCATTTTTTGTATCTTTAGTAGAGAAGGGTTTTCACCATGCTGGCCAGGGTGGTCTGGATCTGTTGACCTTGTGATCTGCCCGCCTCGGCCTCCCAAAGTGCTGGGATTATGGGCATGAGCCATGGCACCGATTTTCCTTATTTTTTTGTAGAACAGAAGTCTCGAATTCCTGGGCTCAAGCAATATTCCCCACCCCAGGCCCCGCCTCGGCCTCCCACAGTGTTGGGATCGCAGGCATGAACCATTTCTGGCCTCAGATAGATTCTTAAAAAGCAACTTGTATTTTAATTTAGTCAAATCAGGGACATCTGCTGCTTATGCAGTCACTTAGGACATCACTGCCAATTAAGAATATTTTGATTCAGAACTAATCTTCAATTTCACAGTTCAGAAGTGATGGTAGGGTTTTTTTCCCCCTTAGATTAGATTGGACTATAGGGGACACACACTAAATTTATAGAGAAAGAATTTTAAAAATTGTTGATCTAGTAATATTAGATGAGATCGATGCTTTAAAAGTAATTGTGAACCAAAAGTGGTGGTATGCACCTGTAGTCCCAACTACTTGGGAGGCTGAGGCAGGAGGATCACTTGAGCCCAGGAGTTTCAGGCTGCAGTGAGCCATGATTATACCACTGGACAACAGAGCCAGACCCTAACTCTAAAAAAACAAAAACGGTAACTCAGATTTTGTTCCAGAGTTTGTGAATGCAATCAGTAGTTTTAAGGGTTGTGTGTGTGTGTGTGTGTGTGCGTGCGTGTGTGTGTACACATTTAGTTTTATTGTAACAAAGCAACTTGTACACTTTCAATCTTTAAAACTGAGCACCATCTTTCCTTTCCAGTGAAACAAAGAGAAAATTTAAAAATAAACAAGAACAAAATTACAGTAGAGAATGTCAATACCAAATAAGATCCTACAGGTTCTGCTGATTCTCCCATTGAGTGGCAGGGCTCAAGTCATCATTAGGAGAGAATTTATTTTAAAAGTGTCATCTTAAACTACAAGGATGTCTGTCAAATATCACAATTAAACATGCCAAAGGAGAAGCCATGTTGTCAAAATGCCCACTTAACCCACCGAGACATCTCAAACTCACCCCTTGCTGACCTTCTATAAACCCATTTTTAAAGTTTGTTTTTCTTTTTTTAAACAAGAGAAAGTAGACAGATACATGTTGGTATATGCTAACTGTCCATATTCCCATAGAGACACAGTGTACTCTCTGATTGCAATATACAGAGAAAGAAGGACAAAAGCTAGAAATCTATGCACTACTCCCCAGGGGCCTAGCACCCTCCAGCTTCCAGCAGAGCGAGGGGAGCAGGGTTTTCTTTTTTCCCACAGAGCTCGGTGGTGTTGATTCCATACAGTTTTTGTTCAGACAGGAAGGAATAAAAATGAATTTTGAACAGAAAGGGGTAGAGACTCTTCCCATTGTATTCCGCTCAAGGTATTTTCCCCAAAATAAGTTGAGAAACATGGTGTAGAGAAAAGAGACCTCAAGAACAGAGTGACTGAGGACAAGAGAAAAATAAAAGAGAGAGAGAGAGAAATAAGACTGCAGCTTGCTCCCAGGGACTGGAGAACATTTTAAAATAGGAAGGTTGGAATCCATCAATGTTCTATTAGTCATCTTCTCCTTCATCCTTCTCTCCTTCCTCCGTTTCATCATCTTCATCTTCTTCACCTTCATGCTCATCCCCTATTTCATCAGTATCTTCTAATCCTTCCTCCTTTGCATCACCATCAACATCATCATCATCATCATCTTTTTCTCCTTCTTCATCATCCGTATCAGGAACCAAGTAGTACTGTCATGGGTTTGGCCAGATACCGTCTTTGAGGAACTCTCCTAACTCATCCACACTACGTGCATCAGAATGGTCAGTAAAGCAGGTAAAGAAGCTCTCTGGACTGCTTCCTGCTGTGGGACCGAAGGAGACATCTGCTTCTGCAGGCTTGCTGAAGAAGGGACCAAAAAAACCCAGCAAGAAGCAATTGAACACATTGATGAAGTACAAAATGAAAGAGATTTAATGAACAAGCCAGTGAGAAGATTTTGAAAGTAGAATAGAAATGTAACAAACTCCGCTATCCACTTTTTCAGAAGAGGTCAGAATTAATCGCCAAAATCCCAAATTTGGGGGTAACAATGTTTGTCAACCATCCACCAAGTGTTCGCACTGCTTGGGGAGGAGGACAAAGAGGCACTGCATTATTTGACCAGAGTTGAAGTGACAGACTTTGAAGACACTAAAACAGGTTACAGAATAGATATTTATTTTGATGAAAATCCTTACTTTGAAAATAAAATTCTTCCCAAAGAATTTCATCCCAGTGAGAGTGGTGATCTGTCTTCAAAGTCCACCAAAATCAAATGGAAATCTGGAAAGGGTTTGGTGAAACGTTCAAGGCAAATACAGAATAAAGCCAGCAGGAAGAGGCAATATGAGGAACCAGAATGCTGCTTTAAGGTTTTTTTTTTTTTTAAATGAGCATGGATTTAATACTATAAGAGTGGCATGATCTTAGTAGATACGTAATCTTGATAAAGTTAATGTCTTGTGAACCATTCCTGCCTAAAACGTTCTAATAGTCCTATAATTAGAAAGTTTGCATTCTTAAACTAGTGTTTGTTTCTTCCCACCACTGCTAAATTAGTACTGATTAATGCATATTAGTAAGATTAGTAACAGTATTTACTTTTACTAGGCATGATATCAAAAATGCTTTTTTCCCCCAATATGATTTCTCTTGAGGTTTTTCTTGTGTTTCTTCAATATTTCCTGTTTTTCACAATTCAAAAACTTGTCACGTTGCTTGTGTTTGGATATTCCCTGACTCTTCATCAAAAAAGCATTTGTAAACTATGTCTTAGTTACAGTTATTTCTTCTACTAGCTAGTGCTATTCATTATATACTGGTATTTTACTTTGACATGCCCTCTTTATCAATTTGAGAGCTGTCTAATTATAGACAATTCTCATCCTAAAAAATTCAGACTCTAGACTTGGAAAGGGCCTCAATATTATAGTTTAATCTTTAGTCTTTTCTTTAGAATCCATAATTCACCTTTTCCTTGAATGTCTTCAGAAGATGAAACTGATCTTGTAAGATAGCTCATTTCATATTTGGACGGGTCTTTCCATTAGAAAATTCTTTTTTATATTGAGTTTAGAATCTGTCTGCCAAGTTGTAACCCATGGAAGCTCACAAAGCAGATCCAGTAACTTTTTCACGTAGTGTGCCTTTGAATATTACACCCTGGGGCTTCCTCTATTTCCAGAATGTGCATTTCCATTTTCCCCCAATTGTTTTTCCTATTGCATTACTTGGTTTTGAATTCTTACTTATTAACAAACCTGAATTTGTCTGTATCCCTCTTAAATGTGGAATACTGAACTGAATGTACTATACCAGATGAGTTCTGACTTTTCATATTATATTTTAGTCAGAAATTTCTTAGCCATTGCCCAGTACAGGAATGCATCCATCACATCCTTGTTTGCTATTTTGTACTTGAAAAGTGCAATTGTGTCAAAATACTTTCAGTATCTTTAGATTTGGTGCTGTTCTGTCTTCTAGACTCCTATAAATAATTTGTATACAAGGTAGGAGGGAAAAAAATCACTCTTTAGTGACAATTTTTTTTTTTGTAACCTGATTTAATCTCCATTGAGAGTACTATAGAGATTACTTTTTTTTTTTTAAACCTCAGTATATGTCTGGCAAAGTCTTAAAATCAATCATTTAATTTAAATTGGATTTCGAAAGAAGGTCACTAGATTAAATCTCCTGCTGTAGTGAGTGAATGAAGGTTTATGTGAAAGGAGGGAAAGCCGACCACTTTTATGTTTTTAACAGGCTAAATGGAGAACTTGTCAGTGCTCACGATCCAGTTCTTCAAAATTATAAAACTAAACTTGAAAGCACCCTGGTCACCTCTGACCCACTGTGGAACATGGTGCCCACCGTTGAAGAGGAAAGTGGTGCAGTTCTTTTCAGATGGAGCCACCTGCAGGCACAGGTGTTATCCGCAAACCTTGGAGCTTCGGAGAACTGTGATATTTTTGTTTCTGCCAGCCATTGTGATGACCGTACCTCTAAAGTTGCTGGGCCATATTCAAACCTTGTCTCTCAAAAGTCACGTTAGAAATATATATGCCACTCCCAATTTCTCAAAAATGTTATTCTTTTTCCTGTTTTCATAAGATCATCAACCTTCAAAGAGTTCTTTTCAAATTATGAAGTGTTTATGGATTATGAGAAACCAATGTAGACCTTTTGTTTATGAACATGGACAAAATTTTATTCACAAGAACATATTTGTCTTCAACTACTTAGTACTCTTTCAACTTTAAAAGAGATACTTTTCGGTTTATTGTTAAACTATTGCCAAAGACTAACAGGTGTCTGTAAAACAAAGGATTCTTGAAATAATTCACTGACTAACATGCTATATCAAAGGTCAGGGGTAGTATCCTTGGATGATGATGACTTAGTACTGCTATTGCTCTAGGGAAAATCTCAAAATTTGAACCAATGGGACAGACATGTGACATCATAATCGTTGGAAAAGTAAGATTATTTTGAGAAGACTTTATACTTTAGAGCAATACTAATTTTTGTGTAATCCATTATTTTGACATTTTCACATGTTTCTGTGCCTATTGCATTATTTGCTCACATTTATATATTTATTTATTTTTAGTACCCTTTTACTCTTTCTTCCTCATTTATCCCTCTTGTAACTGACTGTCAATAAATTTCAATCACATTTTTATGTTAGTAACAAGTCTGAGTGCCAAATTTGAGCTATACGAGACTCCGCTGTGAAAAATTTGTATGTTTACAATCTCTAACATCTGCACTAAAATTTTCTAATACTGCAATTCTTATAAAGTGGGTTCAACCATTAGCAACCAACAATATCAACAGTGAAACACTTTTGAAGGTATAAATGAAAAGAGAACATTTGTGAATAAGTGGGCTCTAGAAAAGGCTAGTTTAGGAGGATTGCCATAAAGTCCATGAGCTGCTTGTGACAACATCCAAAGCTTTATTAACTTCACTAATATATCAATAACAAGCAAAATAACAAAATAAAGCAAAAAAGCAAAAAAAAAAAAAAAAAGTCCTAGAGAGCAAACATTAGAAAATAAGATTTTAGAAGTCTAGAACTATGGTAACTGTAATCATTGGTATATTTTCCATGTCTGAGAGTAAAATTCGACTTTAAAGTTTTTTTTTTTTTTTTTTTTTTGGTTTTTTTTGACTTTGAGCAGTGTTTTTGAGGGTGGAAAGACAGACAGATGTAGACCAGTGTTCCAGTCCTTCACTTGTTTGCCCAAGTGATTTTGGAAAATCACTTAATATCTGTTTCAGTTTCCTCATTAGTAATTAGAGGATAATAACCCCTTGATGGGGTTCAGGATGTGTCACCCCAAAATTGGCCATGTTGGCATATTGCTAGTTATGAGTTTTCAGTCAAAGACACTTGAAAAACAGGCACAAGAAGGACACTTTCATCCCGCCTTTTCTTCCTGAAAGCAGATGTAACTCATGTAAGAGCTGCCCTCCTTATACCAGGAGGAAAGAAATGTTCTTATTACCAGAGATGGGACTAGAGAATTCTGTACAAACAGACCTTGTTAAAAATAACTCTACTCTTTCTTTAGTGTCTCATTTGTTTTAGTTACTTTTCCATATTTGTGATTCTCCAGCATATAAGCATTCAGGTTTTGCTACTTCTTTGAGTCAACATTTCCTTATGAAGGCTCTTATATTACATAAATTTGTATGCTTTTCTCCTGTTAATCTGTCTTATGTCAATCTAACTCTCAGACCCAGCTGGATACCCTAAACAGGTAAAGGTAAAGATTTTGCCTCCCCTCTACCCTACCAAAAGTGTAATGAGAAAATTAAATATGATTATATGGATAAAGCATTGGACACATTATGGATTCCCAATAAAGGATAGCTTTCTCTTCTTTATCCCAGCATGCAGACTGCCAGCAGCCAAAGGGGAGAGGAAATCATCTTAAGGAGTTAACAGATATATCATAACTGACAGTTGTTATCTCATGTAATGCATTGTTTGGGGGTCATTGAATAATGTTGTGGGAAGTGTTCACAGTGACAGTTCTACATGTCAGTGAAATAGCAAATATCACAAACATATTCCGTGACCTTTAGTGAAGGTTGAAAGAGGTTTTGAAAATGTAATATAGGAGGGCTTTTCTGAAAAGGAGAAAGATAGCGTTGCACAAATAAGCGGCTTTCCTAAATGCCTGATTTAATCAAATAATAACATTCAGAATGTATATTTCTTAAATAAAATACTTCTCAAGAAGGGTTTTCAATGGAAGAAGGACAGTGGATTTAACTAGGTGGTGTCTCCCCCTTCTTTCCTTGTGCAAAGGTACTGACATATGGCATAGCTCATAAGCAGAGATTACAGAGGAGGAGGTGGTAGGGTTGAGGTTACAAATTCCTTCTTATTGGAAATCAGTGGTTTAGCATAGGAAAGCTGAACACTGACCCAGAAAACCCTTAATGGTTATATGGATAGTGACAGGCTGACATGCTGAAATAGTGCATCAGTTTCAGTGAGTATCCAGTTTGGTGACTTTCAACAACATGAATTTTGGTATAAGAGGATTTAGTTCTAATGACTTGTGGGGCTAATATGCAGTTAATCATAGATGAACAGGAGCATAACATTTCTTGTGTAAGCCTGGCTCTTCTTATCTATGATCTTCATTTATCTATACTTTGTATGCTGTCCTACAATAAAATTTTAAAAATAATAACAAATACAAAAAAAGTAATAAATGATAAAAATTCTAACATAGAAGTTGGATTAAAATAAAGCTTAAGTGTTGGGAAATTCAATGAGAAAAGAGCTAAGAAAAAAGAATTAAATAGTTCCCAATTGCATAATAGATGACATTTTAGACTTGACTAAGGTCACATAAAATGATTTTTAAACTGAGAAACATTTTTACAAAATTACATGATGAATAGGGTAACATTATGCAAAATAAAGATAAAAATACATAAATTTTAAATAATTAAAATAATACAAGACAAAATGAATAATCAGCAGAATTATTTGCCATATTTATTTATTTTTTGTTTTTGTTTTTATTTGTTTTTGAGACCGAGTCTCGCTTTGTTGCCAGGCTGGTGTGTATCTTGGCTCACTGCAAGATATACTCTTGTGTATCTTGGCTCACTGCAACCTCTGACTCCTGGGTTCAAGTGATTCTCCTGCCTCAGCCTCCCGAGTAGCTGGGATTACAGGTGTGCACCACCACGCCTGGCTAATTTTGTATTTTTAGTAGAGGTGGGGTCCTGATCTCCCCACCTCATGATCCGCCCACCTTGGCCTCCCAAAGTTCTGGGATTACAGGCGTGAGCTACCACTCCTGGCCTGCCGCATTTATTTTTTAAGTTCTGGGATTACAGGCGTGAGCCACCACTCCTGGCCTGCCATATTTATTTTTTAAGTAAACTTTATAAAGAGAGAAACAAGAGTTCCCCCTCCCCCATTTTTAGACAGCAGCAACTATCAGTTCTAAAAAGAAAAATAATATTTGTACTTTTTTGAATAAAATAAGGCACTGTGAATTTTAAATCAATTTCTGTGAGATTCGAAACAACTTTTTCTTTTCTGTGCATGATTCACCATAATAAAGTGAATAAAACCATAAATGGCAATATGGTGTAGCCTGCAGAACAATGATATGTGTCATTCATTTCTTCATTTTACAAATATTTACTGTGTGGTTTCTAAGCACCAGGCTAGCTGCTAGGCTCTGGGAATCCAGCAGCAACTAAATAAATGTGACATCCATACTTCTACAGCATAGATTTATTATATTGAGGAAGATTGATAATCAGTTTAACAAATGCTACATAATAGCACATAACTTAAAGTAAATAATAATAAACCAGAAAAAGGTCACATAAATGCTAAGCAAAACATAACTGAGAGTGATTGGTTAGCAGAGTAGCTGGGTGTCCAGAGAAGTCCTCTAAGAGATCATATTTGCATGAACTCTGATTGACATTTGGACTGGTGTCTGACTCAAGGAAACAGAATTCTAGGCAGAGAGAATAGCTGGTAAGAAGTACCTGTGGCTGAAATGAGCTTATCTGTGCTTCAAGAACAGAAAAAAGGGCACTATAGCTGGTGCTTAGTGGGCAGTGGTTGAAATATTAGACTGGATCAGATTATACTGGACCTGTAACCAGGACTGTGGACTGGATTTTATTCCAAGTGAAATTGGACTTTGTTAAATAGCTCAGGGTCTTCCTGCCTGGGCAGGATTTTGACCTGAACATAAATCATTATTCTCAGTCTGGCCATAACACTGTACATTTGCAAAATCATTATTCTCAATCTGGCCATACACTGTACATTTGCAAATGGGTATGGACATTGATGACAATGTATAGCACCTGGTGCATGGTTTTAGCCATTCCTCCTGTGTCATTATATGTGAAGAAGAACCCTAAAACATTCCATGGAGCTTTAAAAAGTATATAACCTTTTAAAGAAAGCTCATTTTTAAAGCATAGACTGCATTCTCTAAATTTCATCAGATATCTTGATGTTTTGGGGAGCATAGGCTTTTATTTCCTAGATTTTGCATGACTAGCATTGTAAATGCAAGATTTGTTCTAATATTTTGTTTTGTCTTTTATAAACATATCAGTTTACCTTTTACTCCGGAATATATTTGTCTTTATTTTACCATAGAATAGCTGTTTAAATTGCTGGCAAGAAGCAGATAAATGTAGTAGTTAGCAGCTTTGATTCTGCAATAAGAGACCTGAGTTCACTGGCCAGCTGTGTGGGCATGTGAATGTTACATACTAACAGTGGTAAAATGAGAATTTTAATTGCAGGGGTCTGCAAAGGATATTGCTTATGGGTCAAGTGTGACTGCTGCCTGTTTTTGTAAATAACGTTTTATTGAAATATAGCCACACCCATTCCTTTACATGTTGCCTATGCCCTCTTTTTCCCTACCACAACTGAGTTGAGTCATGCAACACTGAGACCTTACATGGCCATGAAGTCTAAAATGTTTTTTTCTAGCTCTGTACAAAAAAGTGTGCCAATTTCTATTATTATGTGCACCTTTGAGGGTTATTATGGGAATTACATGAAATAATTCATGCAATGCACTCAGTACAAGGCCTGCCATTTATTTAGTAAGCATTCAATATATATTTGTAGGTATTAGAATTTTTACACATTCATTTTTTACTGTCAAATAATCAGGTCAAATTGACTGTCATAAATATGCACTGTTACGTGTGTATCTTTAGAGGTAAAGCACCCAAGCTTAAGGAGTATTTTTTTAAGTAGCCATATTTTGGTGACACTTGGCCATTTCTGCATTAATAACATGCCTGGACGTTGGAACGTCTATTTTGGCCACTAGTTTATCCTTGATTCGGATATTATAAATTATATATATGTAAAAGTTTTTGGTTATATTACAGCAATATGGGTAGATTGTTAAATTAATCATTGCAGAACCCTTTGAAAATCTAGGCAGCAATGTGCAAATGCAAAATTTATAACTGGAGCAAACAAAAAGAAGCTGATGATTCCTTAAGGATACTGATGTTTTTGTGGTTTCTTCCTTTTGTTGTCGTCACCAGAGAATTATATTACATTTGGGGAAATTTTCAATATTTAATCATAAGCATTTTTATTCCAATGTAGGCCATACATTCACCAATATGAACTTAATCTCACTAGAGGCTGGCCATATTTCTTTTTTGATTTAAAAAAAAATCGAGGTATATGTTTGCATGAATGCCCATGTGTGTTAAAACTTATGATAAACAATGAGGAAAGGCGATCAGTGAAGAGTTTAATGATTTTACTTCTTGTAGTGTTAAACATGTTCTGAAAGGTCTAAGAGAAATTGTAAGCTGTGGGGGGAAAGGAAGAAAAGTAGAAGAAAATCTATTATTTGGACATTTCAATTAAATAATTTCTTATTTAAGTTTTCCTCATGAAAATACGACCTTTGTAGGTTTCCAAAAAGTATCATAATCTTTGCTTATCTGCCTTTATTTTAGTGAAGACTTTTGTTGTTCTTAATTTCCAGTTCCATTTCCAATGACTATGAAAACATTAACTTTATATATTACTTTTTAATTTGTTTATTTTTACTGCTTCAGAGTTAATGTTGTATTTAAAAGATAAATTAATCCCAGCAATTTGGGAAACCGAGGTAGGCAGATTGCTTCAGTCCAGGAGTTCGAGACCAGGTTAGGAAACATGGCAAAACCCTGCCTCTACACAAAATACAAAAATTAGCCTGGCATCGTGGTGCACTCTTGTCATCCCGGCTACTTGGGGGCTGAGGTGAGAAGATAACTTGAGCCCAGGAGGTCCAGGATGTAGTGAGATGAGATGGTGCCACTGCACGTCAGCCTGGGCTAGAAAGTGAGATCCTTTCTCAAAAAAAAGAAAAAAAAGTTAATGTTTTATTATGTGAGTGTCTTAGATTTCTATGTACATTATTTAGTTCAGGTCAGTTTGTTTAAAACTAACATAAAGAAAAGGTATAAGATATGGTTCTTAACATTTAGACAATAATTTATGATTACGTTGGGGAAACAGGACTTACTTGCATGAACCAGTTTGTCTCTTGTCTCTCACATGACATTCACGTAAGAAATAAGATTTTGCGAACCTTGTGCTGGGCTTTCAGTTGAGATTGTGGGATGCAGTGCTGGTCGAATTTGGTTTTATAATATTTTTGAGTGTGGATGTCATTTTTTTTCAGGCCATTAGTCTATCATTGTCTTTTTTTTTTTTTTTTTTTTGAGACGGAGTCTCGCTCTGTCACCCAGGCTGGAGTGAGTGGCCGGATCTCAGCTCACTGCAAGCTCCGCCCCCCGGGTTCCCGCCATTCTCCGGCCTCAGCCTCCCGAGGAGCTGGGACTACAGGCGCCGCCACCTCGCCCGGCTAATTTTTGTATTTTTAGTAGAGACGGGGTTTCACCGTGTTAGTCAGGATGGTCTCCATCTCCTGACCTCGTGATCCGCCCATCTCGGCCTCCCAAAGTGCTGGGATTACAGGCGTGAGCCACCGCGCCCGGCCTAGTCTGTCATTGTCTAAGGCACATGTAGTGTCATAAACTTTTGTGTCTGTATTCTAGTAGAATATAGTGAAATTATTCAAATTAGTCTGTATGCTAAAACTCAGAAATGTTAATATTGAATTAATTTTTCAGTTTTAATTTAAATTTATAGGCCAGACATAGTGGCACATGCCTGTAATCCCAGCACTTTGGGAGGCCAAGGTGGGTGGATCACTTGAGGTCAGAAGTTCAATACTAGCCTGGCCAATATGGTGAAACCCTGTCTCTACTAAAAATACAAAAAATTAGCTGGGCATGGTGGTTGGGCACCTGCAATCCCAGCTGTTTGGGAGGCTGAGGCAAGAGAATCGCTTGAACCTTGGAGGCAGAGGTTGCAGCCAAGATCGTGCCACTGCACTCCAGCCTGGGCGACAGAGCGAGACTGTCTCAAAATAAAATAAATTTAAATTTATAAGGCCGGGCGCGGTGGCTCAAGCCTGTAATCCCAGCACTTTGGGAGGCCGAGACGGGCGGATCACGAGGTCAGGAGATCGAGACCATCCTGGCTAACACAGTGAAACCTCATCTCTACTAAAAATACAAAAAATTAGCTGGGCGTGGTGGCGGCGCCTGTGGTCCCAGCTCCTCGGGAGGCGGAGGCAGGAGAATGGCGGGAACCCGGGAGGCGGAGCTTGCAGTGAGCTGAGATCCGGCCACTGCACTCCAGCCTGGGCAACAGAGCAAGACTCCGTCTCAATAAATAAATAAATAAATAAATAAAATTACATAAATTTAAATTTATAAAAATATATACGACGGAGATCAAATAATCCAGTATCCTCTTCAAAAATTATCACACTGACATTCAGAGAGATTATCTGTTTATATACTGATTTTTGCAAAATTGGCTAAAACATAATTTTCTTGATTTCTAATTCAGTGTTATTTCATTGTGTATTAGAAATGCTTAGTTAATTTTCATTAAGTGAAGTAGAACATAATTTTCTCACGAAATTCATCAAGACAGAGTACCTGATATCTTTATTTTTGCAAAATCATATATAAATATGTATAGTTAATGAATTATAAGCAATTCCTAGAATTGCTTGACAGGCTTTTACATTTGCTTGTGCAATCAAGATTAAGAAGGAAGAGAGGCTAACAAAGAGAAAAGGAAGAGAGAAGAGGTTAGAAGAGGAAAAAGGAAGGAATGAGAATAAGAGACCATATGGATAGCTAGTTCAGGAATAGAGGAGCCACAGGGAGTAAGGAGGGAAGGAATGCATTCTCAAGGCAGAAAGTGAGCAGAGTCTGAGCTGAAGAGGGCAAGAATTGGGGCATGAGTCAGCCAAGAAAAGATGAGACTTGGTACAGAAGGAGTATCAAGTGGGGAGTTCCTAGATATGTTTGCTGCTGGAAAGACTGTCTCAGAAGTATTTTCTTAGAATAGAAAAATTCTGGAGAAATGTGATTAAAATAAGAAAGAATAGTCAAGCATTATGTAGGGAGTCAGTCACACAAAATTAACACAGAAAGAAAAATGTCCCTTTCTTATTTCTTCTTCCTCGCTTCCTTTTGTTTCTGAATGTTTCTGTCCCTGTGAAATTTGTATGTTGGAGTTCTAATCTCTAAGGCGATGATATTAGGAGGTGGGGTCTTTGGGAGGGCTGCACGCTCTGAATGGGTTTAATGCTCTTAGAAAAGGGACCCCAGAGAGCTCCCTCACTCTCTTTCTACCATGTGAAGACAGTGAGAAGTGGGCACTTTGCAAGTCGTAAGATGATCCTCATCAGAATCTGACCATGCTGGCACCCTGATTTTGGACTTCCATCCTCCAGAACTATGAGGAATAAATTTCTGTTGTTTATAACCCACTCTGTCTTGGCAATTTGTTATAGGAACTTAAACTAAGACAGATGGGTAATTTAATAGATACCTTTCCACAAAATCTGATTTTGTTGACCATGTTGAATCTATCTTTAAAGGAAGTCCTATGTTAAGGACTACAGTAGTGAACTGATAGTATATAATAAAAATATATTCCTGCTCTGCCTGTCAAAAGTGGATCGGGGGCTTTTCTGAACTAATGTAAGGTGATTTCCAATAACTTTGAATGAGTGTTATATTGTCCAATTTATCCTATGGGCTTCAACTTTCACTATCACTTTCTGAGAAGCTTAGCTTCACTTCCTCAGAATAGATTAACCGTTTCTCTCTCAATGCGGTCTCACACTGCCGTGTTTATTCTTTGTGTTATTTATCACCATTGTAATTACATGTGCTTGTGTTTGTAGTTATAAAACGTCTGTTTCTCCTGTTAGACCCTAAACTCAGCACACATTGATACTATGTATTTGCTATTCATAGCATTGTGCCTGGTACAAGGCAGGTAGTTAAGGAAATGCATGTTGAATGTACAAATAGGTAAATACAATAAAACTCTAGGAAAAGTAAATGCTGAATTTTAAAAAGGGATTATTTAGCTTTGATATTAGCTAAAACATGCTTATCTTTATGGTTTATTTCAGGATGAGAAAATCAGAACTAATAGAACAAGTTGATATATTACAGCCATAAATGTAATTTATATGTAATAAACAAATATTCAAAATTTCTTTATTATTTGATAGGAACTCTCATGGATTGGCAGTATATCAAACACTGCCATCACATTATACCCATTCCATTTAATCCCCATTCAGGAGGGTGCAGAAATTATCTTCCATTTTACTGTGTGGAAAACTGAGGCTTAGAGAAGATTAATGCAGCTGCTATGACCACATATTAAAATTATGGATATGTGGGAATTACAGGGCTTTAAAAGATGTTGTACCAGGGAAATTGCCAAAAACAAGAGATAATGTTTAATATAGTCACACTGAATGTGGAGTATAAAATTGTAGTTAAGAGGCAAGGTTTTAGATTCAAAAGGTTGAGCTGCACCTGTATCTATTACCTGAGTGACCCTGGACGTGGTTTTTTAACTTTTCTAAATCTCAGTTTCCCAAACTATAAAATACCATATCACAGCCTTGTTAAATGAGGCTGTGTAACATGTGGAGTCTGGAAGCTAGTAGACACTTGGTGACTTTGAATTCCTTTTTTCTTTCTATATAATATCACATTTCTCTTTTCTATTCTGCTCCACTCCAGAAAGCCCACTGAAAGCTAGCTCCTTTTGCTTGTGGGAATGTATCCAAATATAATTAGAAAGATATATATTATTTAGCAAAGCTAATGCAAAATACCATTGAAGAGTGATGTTTGAAATTTAAATATAATCATTAGCAGACCCTATATATTTTCCTTGATTTCCCACTCCTAGAACACACACACATGCATGCATGCGCACACACACCATTCATTTTTTGAAGAACTAAGTGCCTTTGTATTTTCACCTTGCCCTACCTCAACTGCTGTACAGCTAGTTTTTCCCAGTTCATCTCCGCTCTAAAATGCTTATCTATTTTTTGGTCTCAAACTACATTGTTGCATCTTTAAAATAACTTACATAGTATTATCCTAAATGTCTGCATCTTTGTATGCATTATAATAGAGTTTTCTTTGAATATTGTCCTAAAATATCATTCTGAGGTGATAGTGAAGGAAAATCCTGTTGTAGTATATTTAAAGTCAGTAGTCTGTAAAATAATTATTTCAGACTGGAATAAAAATCAGTTCCCAGATACTTTATGTTTGTATAAGATCTTTATTCTAATTTATTGTTGATGCTGATTAGAGCCAAGCATCATGGCTCAGGCCTATAATCCCAGCACTTTGGGAGGCTGATACTGTTGAGATATATGTATTTCTGTAAGTTGCCTCAAGTCATCATTTAAAATAAAACTGGCTAAATATAAGTAAATAAATACATACACAAAATTGTAAATTTAAGTGAGATAATGGGAAATTATCAAATTGAGGGATATATTTTTTCAATCATAAAATTATTTTAATGGCTTATTTATTTATTTTTGAGATGGAGTCTCGCTCTGTCACCAGGCTGAGGTGCATTGGCACAATCTCAGCTCACTGCAACCTCCACCTCCCAGGTTCAAGCGATTCTCCTGCCTCAGCCTCCGGAGTAGCTGGGAATACAGGCGTGCACCACCATGCCCAGATAAATTTTGTATCTGTGGTTTCACCATGTTGGCCAGGATGGTCTCGATCTCTTGACCTTGTGATCCTCCTGCCTTGGCCTCCCAAAGTGCTGGGATAACAGGCATGAGCCACTGGGCCCAGCCAATCGCTTATTTAAATATGACAGTTAATCTATTAGAAATAAATCAGAAGGGAAAAAATGAAAAAGGAGTCTATGAATTGTTAATGTTTCCAAACTTTTACCTTTAAAGTAAGCTCTTAAAAGCTGATTACCAGTTATGGTATTAATATGAGATTTGTCATGATGTATATTACATATGTTCAAGTCACTGTCACTTGATTTGAACTAGTCATTCGCTTTATTTTATAGATAAAGTAGGATTTTTTAAAACTTGTTTGAAAAACATGAGTGTCTGTGTATACCTATGTCTACATGTATGTACATTCATGTACTACATAACATTTTAGCAGGCAACCACATATAAGATGGTGATCTCATAAGATTATAATACTGTGTTTTACTGTACCTTTTCTGTTGAGATATACAAATGCTTACCCTTGCATTACAATTGCCTCCAGTATTCAGTACAGTAACATGCTATACAGGTTTGCAGCCTAGGCACAATATACTATATACCATACAGCCTATGTGTGCAGTAGTAGGCTAGCCCATCTAGATTTGCATAGGTGTGCTCTATTAGAGTGGGTTATTTGTCCTTTTACACTTGTCTTTTTCCATCATATCAGACTATTAGCCTTCACTTTTGTTCCCACTACTGTCCACTGTCAGTTCCTACACACACACACACACACACACACACACACACTCTTTATGTTCACACACTCACCATCACAGACACTTCAGGTTTGCCTTTTGCTAATCTTACTTGACAGATAACCAATTTTTAAGAATACAGGTTAAATTAGAGAAGAACATGACTTGGAAATTTCTCAAGTATTTTATTATTTTAGTAAAAGTCTGATTGGAATCTTTTAGCCTATGAAAGCACCGTATCATCCTTTTCTACTTATTTCCTGGAGAATACCTGATTGGAATTATATATAATACAAATAGAGTTAATTCTAATAAAGTATTTAATATGCTAAGTACAATTTAGGCCTTATGGGAAGAAAATGCTTTATTTTGTTAATGGATATAGATAACTGGAGCTCAGTGGATGTAATCTGATTAAACAATATATTAATTTACATAAAATAAAGTTGCACAGAATAAAATCCAGAAAATTATGTGATATAGAAAAGAACTTCAAAACCATAATTTATAATAACTACCTACATTCTGAAATTTCCATTATTACAGATTTTTAGTAGTTGAATGAACAGTTTGTCTCACTAGAGTTTTGTGCTACTCATTATCTAATAGTATTTGAAATTAATATATACAATAGCCTCTATTCTCAGTGTCTAAAAATCTAGATATGTTTTATTTTATTATTGATGATGCTGTTATCTGCTACTGGATATGAATTACTACTTTTTGATCATTTCAAGTTTTCTCTTAATTCCAGTTGGCTGAGTTTGTAATATAACTTACACAAATTATGAGCAAAACATAATATTTTTAATTGTTGGTTAATTTAATTAAAATTAAGTTGATTAATGAATTCTTTTAATTTTTTAAAGTAAACCCGGTAGTTCGATGTTACCCGTTATTATATTAAACGGTGATATTTTAGAATATCTTTCTAAAAATATGTCATTTTTATTATAATTTAAGGCTTTTTTTGGGCATTCTATACCTTTCTCATTTTTCCTCACAATCTACTGCTTCAATTGAAATACACAGATCAAAACCTGAGGTTTTGGATTCGTGGTTTTATGATGTACTGTTTAATACACATTCAGCCTAAAAGCCTACAGAATATCTAAGAGGAACATCATTTTTTCCTTTATATTTTTTTGATATTTAGCGGCTGCTTAGTAATGTCTCTTATTTATTAATGTACAACATTAGTAGGTTTAGTAACATCCAGTGAACTAAGTTGCAAATTTTGAAAATCTCAGAGGTTTTTCTGGACCACAAATAAATAGAACATTAGGCAAATAAGCTTGGATTACAAAATGTAACATTATTAAATAAATGTCATTCTATTTGATGATAGTTGCTTACTGAGAAAATTTGTCTATATTTCATTATAAAGATTATTGACAGAATGTGAGACAATCAACAGTTTTTGATTTTAGGGATATTTCCTAAAAACCTTAATACTGGAATTATCTGTGTGACAAAATTTCCTTAATAAATCCTCATTACTTGATTACAGGTTGAATATTTCAAACATCTAAGCCAATTAGAATCATGATCATTTTGATTGCCAGAAATCCTTAAATGTATGAATTATCCATCGATGTATTCAGTTTCTATATTAGGCACCTTTGTTTTAAACATTTTTTTAGTGGTTTATGATTCATAAGAAAGTCAGTTGCATTTCATTTTTTTTTTGCTGGATATTAGAGATTTTGTTTTGCTCCAAAAAATAAATTGGGAGTGCTCTAATCAGTTGACTATGCACAATATGAATAACGCAGTGCTGGTTTCTAATATATGTGTTAATTAGTTTAAGATATAAAGCTAAGAACTAAAATGGGTTACTTCTTAAACACATTCATTTTGCCCAATGAGGTGTGCGTGTGTGTGTGTGTGTGTGTATGTGTGTATATATGTGTGTGTGTATATATATATATATTTGGCATCACCATCTAAAAGTTAGCATCTAGCTCCTCCAATTGTTCAGAAATTAGGCTTCTGGCCAGTAAGTGGTTTGTAAGGACAGGCTTTAAACGCTGTATGCCAATGGAGTAATCTAAGTCCAGGCTTGTCTGTTGGAACACACCAAAATAAAACTGTCTTAAATTCTGCTGTATATTTTTATGAGATTCTAATCAACTGGATATATCAACTGTGTTATGGGCTGTTTGATGACACTTTGAGGTAGAAAAAGTAAATTGCCTTTTTTATTGTACTTTTTACCAGACATTGTCATACTCTGACTCAAGGCAAACCATTGGGTTGAGGTGATTCAGTTCATTTACTACTAGAGAGCACACTGAACAGTATTTCTAATTCAGTCATAGTCTGGAATACTTCGTATTCCTTTTTCTGTCAACACCCCAAAAAGGAAAAATGGAATCTATGAGCTTGAAATTGGAAATTATGAGAGTAGAAGTAATATTGAACGTCTTTCAGAAATCAGTATTTTGACTGGTGACTTATTCTTTAAGCTTGCTCTATTTCAAAGACAAATCTTAGATTCAGTGAACTAGTTCCTTCCTGTATGAGATTATTGTTGTCATGGTCCATGTGACTGCTGGAGGGTGAGCTGCAGAACAGGGTACCTCTGCTGGATGTCCTTCCATCCTTGGATTTTTAATGTGAATTTAAGAATCTTCCACTTGATTTTGAGGTCTGGGTACCTATGAGACAAAATGATTAGGGAAGAAGTTTTTTCTCCAGTAATGTGTACTAAGTATTTTATAATTATATACAAAAAGGTTGTACTTTCGTGCAGAAAATTTAACATAGCATAACTAAGACTACTGTCCTTAGAAACTGACAATTTATTTTTTCTTATACAACAAAGGCTAGTTATTTATAAAATGTTACCCTTATAAGACTGGTTATTTTTGCATAACTGATACTAATAATCTAGTTTTAGAAAGTCGACTTAGCCAGAGAATTCATGCTTTAAACTTTTGCTTTGTACTTGCTGCTACTGACTTTAAAATTTTATATTTGGCTTTTTCCTAAATCCATTTCCTGATATTTGGTTAGAAAATAAAACTTTTTGGATTTTTGTTCTTTACTATTTTGTTCTAGATAGTTTACTTTCATAAAATTTTGTCTATTTTATTTCATTAATGATTCATAAAATATAAAAGACATTAAAAGCAGTAAAAATTTGATTTATCACTTTAATCTTGTAGTAGTTTTTAAAAGACTGTTTATCATTTTTAGACAATGTGAAACAGTATTTCAGAGATCTGAAGAATAGAATGCAGCTTTTAACCCATGAGAACTTTTCAATTAGATGCTCCATGGTCACTATTGTTTCTTTTCTGATTGTCACGGGAATTTTTTTGTTGTTCATACACGCCAAGAATCTGTCTAGTGACATAGTTATCCCCAAATGTGTCTGTTTATTTTAATATTTTAAACACAGTTTATTTCCTGTTTTGATCAAGAATAGAATAGATTAAATATTGTAGTAAAAGGAATCAATAGGACTTTCATTGCCTTTGACTTTAATGAAACCTGCTGTGACACTAGGCAATTCTTTCTTTTCAATGATCAAGTTCACATCGTTTCCTTCTTCTGTTTTCCATTGAATTGCAATATAATTCACTTATCTTTCCTTTTACTTAGAAGAATGTATTATTTTCAAAAAATTATTTTCAAAGGATTATTTGTATGCAATTGTATTCAAGTCTTCTTTCTGAAATTCTCATAGCAAACTTGTTACAAAATATAGATATATGTTTGGGGACAGGGAACTCTCTGTATCTACCTTTCAATTTTTCTGTGAATCGAAAACTCTGAAAAATAAAATTTATTAATTATCAGAAAACTAGAAACAATATAGTAATGAAAATTCCTATGCAAAATAGAGTGATTTTGATCTTATACAGTTCAGTGTATCTATTTGTTTCTATTCATTTCTTCTGTTAAACAGGATTTCCCCCTTAAACCGTTATGAATGTGCAATTATAGAACCATAAGTAAATACTACCTTCAAGATTGCTTAACCTTAAAATCTTGAGCCTCCTGTCTCCCTTTTATATCTATTAGATTGCTTGGATTTCTTTTCTTTTTTTTTTTTTAACTTAGTAAGTTTTCAAAACTCAAAGTAACTTATTTAAAACAGTTAATTACTAACAACACTCATTTTCCCCCAAAGTTTGGATTTACAATTCTGAAGTTAATTTTGATGACTTCATCTTCATTTATGTCAGATTGTTCTTTAATATATGCAAAGTTTAAAAAATACATAAATTTCAACTGGGGTAAAGATTCATGTACACTATTACGGAGCTTTGTCATTAAACTAAATGAGGTATTAAAGTCTTAAAACCACAGTTATAATAAGATAGAGAACTCAACCATACTCTATGACTAAAGAAAATACTAATTGATGATGCCTTCTTTTCACTTGTCCTAGGCAGACTTGTTTTGTGTGGTGTTTTTAATTGAGTTATACAGTGTCTTTGTTTTCCTTCTCTTTTTATGGATGTAGGACTCTGAAACTCGTAAAACTTTGGACTTTATTAAACGTGTTTTTTAGTAATTAGGTTTTCTTTTTTTACCTCCATGAAACAACAGTCTAGTCAATGTAATGTTGCTTACCATGTGGTTGATTTTCTGTTTTTATCTTTTACTTTTTATTCTGAATCATATCTGTTTGAAATTGTAGCAGCAGGAACTATTTTAAGCAAAAAGTCATTGAAAGTACTTTTTGTACTGATAATGAAAATGCATTTTCTGAAAGGAGAAAAAATCACATAATTATGGTTATATTACCTGAAAATCCTTTTTAAAAATTCAGGGACTGGTAATAGATTTTATTCCTTTGCTTTTTTTGAGCACTACTATATAGTAATGACTTTTGTGGTTGCTGAGAACACGACATTGAATAAGACGGAGTCTCTGGTTTTGGAGTTCATGTTAAAAAAAATTTTTCCTTAAGTTTTCTTAGATATTAAGTGACTTTGTGAACTATAAAAATTAATAATTTTTCCTTTTAGAATGAGTTTCATCAGCCAACTGAGATTCTTATTAGTTTCGTGACTTTTATATATGTTATATTTCTTGAACATTATGATTCTTGAGATAGAGCCCTATAATTTTAGTTAATAGCAAACATTTATAACAATTAAGGAAAATGCTCTTTACATTTTGCTTAAATACATATTTCTCTTATATTTTAGCTGGGAAGTTTTAAGATTCCTTCTGTCAAACATAAGATGGTGGTTGGAAGAATATCGCTTTGATGGATTTCGTTTTGATGGTGTTACATCCATGCTTTATCATCACCATGGAATGGGTGGGTAACCTGATATAATCAGGTTTGGGGTTAATTGAAGAAGCTGCAATAGCCATTATGCCTTGATTTTTATTAGTTCCGTTACATATGCTCTCTTCGTAGTAATTTATTACCCCATTTTGGCAATAGGTAGAGTATAAGTACGTTTTATAAGTAAACAAAAGATAATCATTTCCTTTGAAATTTATCTACTGAATATGCTGTCATTATTGTGTAGCTTAAAACTTTTTTGACGAAACCATTTATTATAACACCTTCAGGATGTGAACACTACAGCACTTCCAATTAAAATAAAAAATAATAGATGAGAACAGTTGTGAATGCATAGGTTTTTACATATTACACATGGAATAAAATATGTATTTTAATTATAGATTTACCTGGTTAAAATTAAATTATAAATTAATTTGAAATTAAAAGTATTTATCACTCTCAGTTTAAAAGTTGTACAGGCTGGGCGTGGTGGCTCATGCTTGTAATCCCAGCACTTTGGGAGGCCAAGGTGGCGGATTACGAGGTCAGGAGATCGAGAGCATTCTGTCTAACATGGTGAAACCCTATCTCTACGAAAAATACAAAAAAAAAAAAAATTAGCTGGGTGTGGTAATGGCTGCCTGTAGTCCCAGCTACTCGGGAGGCTGAGGCAGGAGAATGGCATGAACCTGGGAGGCAGAGCTTGCAGTGAACTAAGATTGGGCCACTGCACTCCAGCCTGGGCAACAGAGTGAGACTCTGTCTCAAAAAAAATAAAATAAAAAATAAAAATAAAAGTTGGACAAAGAAGTGGAATTTGCTAATCCCTCAATAGATGACATGGGAACAATTATTATTATTATTAGAGACAGAGTCTTTTTCTGTTGCCCAGGCTGGAGTGCAGTGGTGTGAACTCAGATCACTGCATACTCCACCTCTTGGGTTCAAGCGATTCTCCTGCCTCAGCCTCCTGAGTAGCTGGGATTACAGGTGCCTGTTTTCATACCCGGCTCATTTTTGTATTTTTTTTAGTAGAGACGGGGTTTCACCGTGTTGGCCAGGTTGCTCTCAAACTCCTGACCTCAGGTGATCTGCCCGCCTTGGCCTCCTGAAGGGCTGGGATTGCAGGAGTGACCCACCGCACCCAGTCAATTATTATTGTTTTTCAATGGCCAAATATTCACCAGCAATAAACAGAAAAAAGTTTGAAAAAGGGTGAAAAACTTGACTAATTGACTAAATCTTGAAAACTGACTGCCAAGGAAAGAAGCTAAACATTCAAAGTGTGCTACTGCTTGATCTTACTCATGATGCTGCCCACTTGAAATGTTCCTAGGAAAGAAGTTGAATCTGTAAAACACAACAGATTTCATTGATATCCATTTTCCAGTTTCGGGGAAGCTGACTTATGGTATGCAAAGACAAGCATGGCAAAAGTTTAGAAAAATCTTTTCCTAGATTTAAACACCTACATGCCCCTGCAGAAACTACCTCACTGAGAGAGGAGTATATTCCGGTGACTCGTGGTATTAGAGGAGTGAACCAAAGTTTATGGATATGGGATGTGCTTTTCATGGATAGAGAATCCAAGAAATGGTTAAAGAAAAACATTCTGAGTTATTTAACATTTTTTTTCTCCCTTGGAATGAGGGAGAAAGCAACAAACAAAATTCCTGAAACCACACAGCAAAAGATTAAATAGAATACCAGAAAAGTTGAGATAAGGCAATTAATATCAAGCACAGTATTTAATTTATAAACTCAGTAATAAAGAGAAATTTATCAAGAGGTGATGAATTTACCTGCAATTTACTTGCATGCATGAAAAAAAAAATGGTTGGACTCATAGTATTTTATCTGCAGAAGCAATGTCTGCCAAATTCTTACAAAGTCTGACTCAAACATTTGCTAGTTGAATGATGATTGCCAGGGGCTGAGGAGTGGAGGAAATGGAGAGATGTTGATCAAAGGGCACACTTTTGTTTTAAGGTGCATAAGCTATGTGGAATCTAATGTAACTATAGTTAATAATATTAGTTGGTATTTGATGAGAGCCAACTTTAAGTATCCTTACACACACACACACACACACACACACACACAGCAACTATGGGTGGTGACGGATGTGTTAATTTGAGTATAGTAATCAGTGCACAATGTATACCAATATCAAATCAGTACCTTGGAAACCTTGAATATATACAATTTTTATTTGTCAATTAAACATTTTAAAATTAAAGAATAACAGCATCAAACAAAAGTGAGAAACTTGATAGTTATATTGCTGCTGAAATACAAACAGGAAAGAACTTGAAGAATAAGACTTCCATGATTACACTTGAAAATATCCCTCAGCGATAGAATCCGGCAAACAGAAAAAAAAATCAATGGAACGTAGACATAGAGAAACAGGGTAAAAGGCTGATGTTGAGCACACATTTGATTTTATTATAACAATAAGAGTAAATTACTGAAAGAATAGAAAGTAAATGGTATAACCCAAGTAAGTTGTGCTATAACCTACCAAGGTTAGGAGGTGGGAGAAGAGGAGGCAGGAGGAAGTTTGAGAATATATAATCTCTTTATCATAGGGAACTCCATATTGCATAAATTGAAGTACCTGTTTGAAATAATGTAAATATTGTGCTCAATTTTATGATGGTTTTCCTATTTTCTTTTCCTTACCACAAAGGGATTTAATACAAGCTAACATTAACATCTTAATGTGACAGAAAATGTATTGAAAATTATTTGATATTTAGAATTCCCTTTAGTATGATTTCACTTTTTTGCCATATAATTTAGCCAAAATTAAATTAAACCTTTAAAGTGCTTTGTTTTTCTCATGTCTGTGCATTTGTCAAACAAAATTGATTTGCAGGATTGTCTGAACTCTGAATGTTGACGTGTAGTACTTTTCTAAGTCAGTATATTTGCTCATACTTATATTATTAAACTGCTACAATAACAAAATTCATGTAAAAAACTAATTAGTGGATGTATTTGTGCAGAGTTAAGACTTGCTTTTTAACATAATATATCCGTATTGATTTTCTTTTTCTAAGGTCAAGGTTTCTCAGGTGATTACAGTGAATATTTCGGACTACAAGTAGATGAAGATGCCTTGACTTACCTCATGTTGGCAAATCATTTGGTTCACACACTGTGTCCAGATTCTATAACAATAGCTGAGGTAAAGCCACAGTGAAGTCTTAATTTCTGACCCCCTTTAATAGAGAGCATGTTGTCAGCATACAGTATTTGACTAATCAATCTCGTGTTGTCAATAATTGCATAAATGAAATTCTACCCTGTGTATAGTGCAGCTATCTTGTATGGGTGGCACATTATTTAGAATTCACTGTTTCCCTATTAGAAGATAATGTATACTAATTACTTGTCACCATTCTTTTGTTAAAAAAGAAAATGCCAGTGGTTAGAAAGTTAAATGTCCTAATCAGTGGACAGGCCCTTCCACTATGAGACCTTCAGCAGAGAAAAGAATTGAATATTAATGTGTGTCTGTCCATTTGTTATTTTTTTTCTTTCTTGGCTCAATCATTAGAGACAGGATGGATCGCTGCCTGCAAGCTCCTCTGAAGCCTTTCTTGTTCTGATGCGATTACCTTTCTTGTTTATGTTATTGCTCTCAGATTGCCAAATGTTCACTAGTTATTCATGATTCTTGAAGGTTCATGATTAACTGTCCCAAAGCTGCACTGTAATGATATAATTCTGTATATGCATAATTGACAATTCCCCTCTTGGTGATAAATGTGATAAATTAAGAAGTTTGTTAAATGCTTATGCTAATTTAGATTTAGTGCTAAAATCCCTCTGGTTTTCTAAGTTCTCTGACTAGGAATTATTATTAAAATTGAATTTAGTGTGTTAAAACTGTTCTATACAAAGTATAGTGGTTGGCATATAAAAATAGTAAGACTACTTTTAAAAAGAGTTAGAATTAAGGTGTGTTTTTACATTGTCGGCGTTTAGTTTATTGGCATGAAATGGAATAAATAGTCTCCTTCCTGTAGTATATATTTTTTGTATAGACTGTTTTTATATACACCATTTCTCAAAATCAGAAATCTCTACTTTTATAAATGGTATGATTTCATTGCTTGAATAGAGGAGAATAGTTTTATTCCCTTCAGGCACTTTACTTTCTAAGTATTTTCTGGGAATAGAACAGTAGCCCTAAATTCCTGAAATTGGTTCTTATGTACAATTAAAAAACAACAACCTATCATACAATTTAGACACCCAGTATTACTTCACAGTCATGACCTACCTACATTTGATCACAGCACATCTTACTAACACTTGTGCTAATTCTTTTTGCACTGAATATCTTTATCGTCATTCAGTGTATTTTAAACTTTTGTCTTCTGTATATTTGAATTTTATTTGTCAAACATCAAAAATGTAATTAGTTTGTCAGTGATATTTATGACAATCCAAAGAGATATTACAAATGACAAATTACAATTAATTACAATTAATGACAGCACAAATGAAAAGTGGGTACTGAAGGAAAAGAAGCAATGATTTAATACATGAAAGTTAAAATTGTTACATTGATCTTTCCATTCATTTCAAGTAAAATAGTTTCATCATCTAGGGAGCTCTGGTCTGATTATCAGTGTTTCTGCCAATGAAACTGAGACTTTAGCCTACTTTATATTACTTGGTTTTAGATTTTTTTAAAAACAAGATGTACTTTCAATTTATTCTACTTAAATTGAAAACGACTTCAATTTCAGTACATCGCTTTTCTGTCTAGTGGGAGTCTCTTCCAAATGTAGAATTGATCCCCATGAACTTTTTTTTTTAAGAAAAGGAATGTGTTTGAATGGATAAGCAATATAAATTTATTTAAATTCCTTTAGTAGAAATATGAATTTATTTATAATGACAATAACAAAAAATTGAATTTCTTTTTGTATTTTGCTCAACGTATCTACCATTTTACATTATTATATTTGCTATATTAAAACATTTTTGATTGATATATCTTTCCCTCTGGGATGGTTGTAAGTGTTCTTTATATAGTAAAAAATTAGAACTATTTTAATTTCATCCCAAACACAGAATCATTTTCATATGCCATATGAGTAGGCATCAATTGTTTTATATTTAGAGTAGGTTTATTTTGATGATCTTTATGATTTACCTTTTTTTCTTAAAAAATTTAAAAGAACAGTCACTAACTTTCCACTTTCAAAAGGAGGGCCAAAATAATTCATATGCATTAATGAGGCAGCTTTCTAGAAATCAGATTTAGGAGTCAAGACCATATGATTGTTACCGAATCACCAGGGGTGCAGTCTAGGTCCTGCTGCTTGCTGCACAGAAAGCCTATCTGAGACAATGATTATCGCCGGAGAAGACTTTGATCAGTCTCAAATCCATCTCTCTGACCAACTAAAATTAGAGGTTTATATGGTAAGAAATAAATGTAACAATGTGTAAGAAAACAGAATTAGAGAGGGGTGAGGAAGCAATCATGAGGAATGACTGGTCTGGCATCTCATTGCATGCTGTGATTTGGTGAACTTCAGTTCTTTGATACATTTTTTTGAGAAGCTTGAGAGAGAAATACAGGTTTCAGGCTTTTCAAAAGGATTAATTTCTACGTTTATCCAAAAAATCTATCTATGGGATGATTAGGTTTCATGATGACCATATGTTTTTCTTAGCAGATGCTATTTCCTAAAACTACATTGAGACTGGATATAGAACATGCCTTAGTATTTTCTTGAGAAAATTTGTCTTGATCTTTAATACCAGCCCATCACCAGTCATTCTTGACAGTTTGGTCTTTGGAAACTCTTTTTCAGAAGGCATTGTGTCTGTAATTCTAGTTCCTAATATGGTGCCTGATATTTAATACATATTCATCCAATCCTGTCTGTGGAAATATGACTTATATTTTGATAAATAGAATGGTTGAAATGGCTTCTTTTCTACTGATCATTTTTTTCTACTTTATAAACCATAAAGAGCTATGCAGAAATAAGATATTACTGACAAACAATTTCTTACGGATGTATTCTACCATATAATATATTTACTTATACCTTCCTTCCATAAAAATAAAAAAGAGGCATTTAACCTGAGTCTCAGAGAGCTTATGGTATCTAATAGTCTTTTACAGGAAGTGAGGATCATAATCTGAGGAAGACTTTGGGCATTGACAGAGAGAGAAAAGCTTGTAACAAGTACATTCAAGGGTGACTATTTCAAAGTGGCTGAAGTACTTAGTAACTAAAATGAAATAGTAGGAAATAATGGTGGAAAGATGTCTTTCCTTTCACTTTCTGCGCAGTTTAGTTAATGATCACAACTACATCACATTGTCAGTTCATAATTATAAGTATGTTTATGTGTATTTAGGTCCCAGTTTATTAATCTATGAAAGTCAGATATTATGTCTTATCTTTTAATCCTTCAGAGCACCTCACTCATTCACTCAACAGATACTTACTGAATAACCTGCTTGTGCCAAGTATTATTAAACTATTCTAGATTCTTGGGGTATATCAGTGAACAACAACTATAAACTCTTGACCTCGTGGATCTTACACTAGAACAGGGAGTAGGGGAGTAGCTAATTGGATAGTAAATCATATAGTAAATGCTTAATGTGTAATTGTTGAATTGAATCTTAAGCTAAGGAATTTGAATTTTCAGTTGTTGGCTATTGAAATCTATTGAAGGGCGGAATGTCTCATAAGATATGAATTTAGCAACAGTTAGTATAAAGGGAAGGTAGAGGTGGGGAATGCCATTTGGGGGGTGGGGAATATGGTCTAGGCAAGCAGTAATGAAGATTAAATAAGATTGTGGCTGTGGTAATGGACCAAAGGAAAGTAACTTATTTGAAAGATATTGTGGAATTAGAATTGATAATACTTAGTGCATATTTTCCTAATATTGTCTTAATACTATCTTTTGTTACATGTGAGTCCCTGTACCAATCTTTGAAACCCATTTTTAAATTAATTTTATTTGATTAATTATTGGATTACTAATTGTCTAGAGTTGAAAGGACCCTCTGTCAAAAAGCCTGATATCTGAATCTGGCTCTACATTAAGAATCCTCTATCTCGACTGGGCGTGGTGGCTCATGCCTGTTGTCCCAGCACTTTGGGTGGCCGAGATGGGTGGATCATTTGAGGTCAGGAGTTCAAGACCACCCTGGCCAACATGATGAAACCCCATCTCTACCAAAAATATAAAAAATATTAGCTGGGAGTGGCAGTGCGCCTGTAATCCCAGCCATTCGGGAGGCTGAGGCAGGAGAATCACTTGAACGTGGGAGGCAGAGGTTGCAGTGAGCTCATATCATGCCACTGTATACCAGCCTGGCAACAAGAGTGAAACTGTCTCAAAAAAAAAAAAAAGGATTGTCTATCTTGCGAGATCCCTTCACCTCAGTACGCCTCAGTTTCTATATATGCTAAATGAAGATAATCCCTACCTAATCTCAAAGACCCCTTCTAAGTGCAACCTACTTTAGTAAAAGCTGCTGCACTGTTTCACTGTTAATGTACTAACTCTACATTCCATTTCATCAAAAGCTAGTGTTCACAAAAATACACTCCCTATCAGGCTATGTACAGAAAGAACAACTGTAACAGATTTATGCCACATGTATTGTGGTGCTTGGTGAAAGCAACAAAACTAATAAATGTTCTACAGTAGTTCAAAAATAAGAAACTATGTTTTAGCAATAATAGTTTTACTCTTTTGTGTTCTCTAGGTGATACTAAAGAAAAGAAACAAATAGCTTCATGAGATCAAAGTTTGCCTGGAGTGAAAACATTAAGCAAAAATCTTTCTGGGAAATGAGATATGCTATCACAATTTTATCGACTTTTATGTTACCAAAGGGGCCCCAAAATATATGCCCCATTATTGTTTTCATTTATTGACTTGGGCTTTACTGTCAGAATATTTACTAAAAGTTTGATCATGATGAACTGCCATTCTTTGTTTTAGGATGTATCAGGAATGCCGGCTCTGTGCTCTCCAATTTCCCAGGGAGGGGGTGGTTTTGACTATCGACTAGCCATGGCAATTCCAGATAAGTGGATTCAGGTAAGAGTCCATGTAAATATTTTTTGTTTCTGCGAATACTATGTTGCTTCATTTATCTTTATTTCTTAGTTGTGATCATTAGTTACAGATATTATAATTGAAGTATTAAATTATTTCATTAGTCTGTCGATTCTTATGCTATTTAATAAGGTGCTTCTCAAAATGTTAAAAGTTCTGATTTAAAGTATTCATACTTATTCAGGCAAAGGGAAAATATGATTAATATAATGTTAGCTGTATAAATGGAATTTTGCATTATCAATGCAATTATATGAAACTTCAGTGCTCTATATTTAATACACATTAGACTTCATTAAAGCATTCATTTATGCCAACAGATCATGCATTAATGTAAAAGTTACTCCTTAATTCCCAGTACTTGCTTAATAGTATGGTTTTTCCTCAACAGATTTGGATTGGATTCATCCATTCCTTTATTCAGCATTAAAAAGTCCTTACCATGTGTCAGACACTAGGAATGAATACATGGTACTTTGCACGTCATTTATCAATACAATTTTATTAAATTTAATGACAGTTCAAGTAGTTTGGGTTTTTTTTTCATTTAATGTTTGCCTAAAGGACTAAAGTCATTATGTAGACTTAGGTTTGATACAGAGCATTTCTTAGCAGCCATGTCGATGTTCATGGGCTGAATATGTATAAGGAGTCAGATTGTATATAAATAATCATAGCTTTCTGATGAGCCCTTTACTTCAGACATGAACTGGTGCCATGAGACCACAGTTGTGGAAGGGCTTAATTTTGTGTAGAAAAACCATAGAGCCTACTGACTTTGATCAACATAACTTCTGCTCCTACATTTATAATGGTTCCTTAAACATTATCAGATCCAAAAGCAAATATTTTATAAAGATTATTACTTAGAAAACATACAAACAAACAAAGGAGTATTCTTCTTTCATACATGGGAAAGTAGCCTTGTATTTGTTACTTTAAAAAAAAATGCTGTGGTCTTCAAGTTTCTCACCTTGGTATAAGGTTCCTTGTCGGCCCCATCTCTTACTATTTCTAGTTTTTTTCATGTAGATTTTTTTCCCTCACAAGTGACAAATCTTACTTTTTAACCTCCTGCTAAAAGCCTTAATCATTCTTTGTTCACATTCAATAATCTTTTAAGGTGTACATCAACCTAGAATTATTTTTCAGTCAGTAATAGCACAAAGTGAGATATTTTCTCTCTCAGTATTCATGGCAGCTTAAAAAATTGAAATTTAACCTAATAAACATTTTATTACGTTGTATGCTGAAGGTAATGTGTTAGGCAATGTATCATACTTACTAATTATACATGATAACTATAATAATCATAGTTATCAAATAGAAAAATATTTTATCCTAAATTTAGGATATGACCATCCTGTTTTAGATTGTAAGTTCTGTAAAAGCAGTTATCATCTTCTATTTTATGTAATTATTTAAAATTCTTATTGTATCACCAAATTGGGTCCCCCCCTTAGTTAATAAAACTAAAGTTAAAATAGTATTACAACAAAACCCTTAGACACAGTGATTTTCCTCTACTTTTATAAGTGGTAAAAACAATTCAGTAAGTGGCTCCCATTTTCCTTACATGTCAATAAAACACTCAAGAGTTATTAAATCAGATGACAATTGTACTCAGAATGTATATGGCCTGCGATGTTGTCTACCCATACAGTGTGAGTTAGATTAGAATGCTAGATTTTATTCATTTTTTTGTAGTTCAAAAGCAAATTATGTATCATTTCCTAGTTGTATTATTTCAAAATCATTAGTTTCAAATATCATTCTTAGTTTAATCAATTACTGAACAAATATTTGACTATCTAAATTATGCCAAATTTGTTGTATTTCCTTTTATTTTATTTGATCATTTTTGAGGTGTTTGTGTTAAGGTGATGTATGTGTCTAATGAAGTCATTCATTGATCTGTTAATTCCACCAAATATTTACTGAGCACCTAAGATAAATATAGCTTTTTAATTAAACTTTTTTGAGATATTAGGATAATTGTAGATTCACATATGGTTGTAAGGAATAATATAGTGAGATCTGGTATGCTCATTCATCAGTTTTCCCCAGTGGTAACTTCTTGCAAAGCCATAGGATGATATTTTAACCAAGATACTTACATTGATATACTCAAGGTGAAAAACACATTCTTTGCCACAAGATTCTCTCACGTTGCCTTTAGAGTAACACCTACTTATTTTCATCTTGCCTGCCTCTAGTAACACCTAAACCCCTGGTAACCACTCATGTGATCTCCATTCCTATAATTTCATCATTTCAAAAATATTATATAAATGGAATCATGCAGTTTGTGACCTTTCTGGATTGGCATTTTCAGTTAGCAAAATTTTCTTGAGATTATCCAAGAAAACCTCCAATGTTGTTACATCCAGCATTCTTGTCGCATGTATCAGTAGCATGTTCAACAGCCCTGAATAGGATTCCAAGGCAGGGGTATACCACGGTTTAACCATTCACCCACTGAAAAACCTCCAGGTTGCTTCCAGCTTATGGCTATTATGAAGAAAGTTACTGTATGCGTATATGTACTCATTTTTTGTCAACACAAGTTTTCATAACTATGAGATAAAAGCTCAAACACTACAATTACTGAACCATATAGTAATTCCCTGTTTAATTTTTTAAGAAACTGCTAAACTGTTTTCCAAAGTAGCTGTAACATTTTACATTCCGACTGGTGGTGTTTGAGAGACCCGCCTCTCTACAGCCTCACCAGCATTTGGTGTTGTCAGTGTGTTTTATTTTAGCTATTATAATCAGCGTATGTGATATCTCATTGTGGTTTCATTATTTTTTGAATGATTTATAATGCTGGATACCAAGCATGTGCTTATTTGCCTCCTGCATGTCCTCTTTGGTGAGGTCTCTGTTCATGTCTTTTAACCATTTCCTGACTTCATTGTTTCTTTACCGTTGAGTTTTGAGAGTTATTTATATAGTTTAGATTCAACTCCTTTGTCAGATGTATGGTTGACAAATTTTTTCTCCTAGTCGGAAGCTTGTTCTTTCATCTTTTTCATATTGGCTTTCACAGAGCAATTGTTTAAACATTTTGATGAAGGCAGTTTATCATTTTTTCCCTTGTATAGGTCTCTCTTTTGGTATCAAGTTTAAGAACTTTGACTCTCTTATGGTTTTTACTAAATGTTTTGTAGTTTTTATTTTTTGTATTTAAGTCCATGATCCATTTTGAGTTAAGTTCTGTGCAATACATACGGCGTAGCTCAAGGTTCTTCATTTTTCTCTTTTTACCCATGAGTATCTAACTCTTTCAGCATCATTTGTTGAAACATCTGCCCTCCTTCCATTGCATTGCTTTTGCCTTTTTGTCAAAAATAAGTCTGGCACATTTGTGTAGGTCTATACATTCGTTTCCTATTGTTCCTATATCCAATTTACCGCAAACTTAGTGGCTTAAACAGCACAAATTCACAACGGTTCTATGTGTTACAGAAATGAAATGGGTTTTACTGGGCTAAAATCAAAGCGTAAATGGGGCTGCATTTCTTCTGGAGGCTCTAACGGAGAAGCCATTTCCTTGCCTTTCTCACTTCTAAAAGCTGCCTATGTTCCTTGGCTCATGGCACCTTCCTCTCTCTTCAAAGCAGCAGTATACCATCTTTAAATCTCTCTCTTATTTTGACCCTCATGCCTGCTTTTTAGACAGATTCTCGTGGATTAGGGATTTATGGATGGTTGCTCTTCTGCCTTCCACGTTCTGCCCTCTGGTGCCCAAAGATTTGCACTGCAATTATGAGAACTGCTTATGTTCTCATAATTGTATAAGTGTGTTGCATTAAAGAGGGAGAGTAAATGTAGGACATAATGCTGAGGAACATTAGCCTTTATAGGACAAACAGAGGAAGAGAATTTACAGTATGTCAGGAGTGGCAGAAAAAAACAAAACAATATAAAACCGTAGTTTCATAGAGAAGTTCATGGGCAGGAGATAGGACAGTGTCAATATGTATAGCAAGTATCTACTTCAGAGAGAGCAATTACTAACTTAAGCTTAGACCACAAGCTTAACCTCAGCAAGTTCAGTTGCATAAAAGTATAGTGTTAGAGGAACAGAGCCAGACTGAAGACTGAATAGAAATTGAAATGCAGACACAAAATGTGTGGTCTGTTAAGAGGGTAATTATTTCATGATAATTAGCTTTAAATTTTGAAACAGTTCTTGTTTTATCATTTTGTAAAAATGAAGTGAAACCTTCTTTTTACTAATATTTTTCATATAAACAAAAAATGTAACAAGTATATCTCTACCGTGTGCAAGTTATAGAAAGTCGTGCCGTGCAATAACACATTACTGTGGGCATTAATCAAGAGGTAGCAGTTATTACAGAAAAAAAGTTGCAAAGATCCTAAAGTATAATGATTAAACTGTCTGGACAAAAGCGCGCGCGCGCGCGCACACACACACACACACACACACACACACACACACAGTCTACACCACTGTCATTTGGACATTGTGTATAAAAGCTGTGATTTCAGTAAAAGTTTAAACAGTGATAACTTTGCTATGTGGGTGGGCTAATATGTGTATATCGGATAGTTTGCACAGATATAATGCATCCCTTCAGATTGGGATTTAAAATAAGAAAAGTAATGATTTACTCAGAAGCTTATTTTTCTCTCTTTTTTCTAGCTACTTAAAGAGTTTAAAGATGAAGACTGGAATATGGGCGACATAGTATACACTCTCACAAACAGGCGCTACCTTGAAAAGTGCATTGCTTATGCAGAGAGCCATGATCAGGTAAATGAATATGTGCATAAATTCATTTCTTTCTTTCTCTCTCTCTCTCTTCCTCTTTCCCTCTCCTTAATAACATTTAAATATAAACATACCAAAATATAAACCTCTGTAGTTACTATAATGTATGTGTGTGTTTATATCAATATGTGTCTTTACAGGACAACTAAGTATATTGGAAAAAATGTTAAATTTGTAGATGGAGAAACTCCAGTTTCAAAATGCAGTGGTATGTTTGTCCTGCCAAACTATAATTAATAGATTAGACATTGTAGTTGCAAGTATTATATGTTTTCCCTTGTCAAAATGAAGAGTATTGGTGCTGGACCAGGGTTATTTTAGTTTCCATCTTAGGCTGCCGTCTAGAGGTATTATTGTATGCTTGTGACAAGCATTCTTCATTTTCTCCCCTCAATCACTGAAGTCTGCTGCTAATTGACCTCCCTGACCCCTGTTCCTTCCAGCCTTAGCCTGTCTTCTCTAATACAGCCTAAGGTATTTTCCAAAGAGGAAAGCTCATCTTGTCAACCCAGATATATTGTTCAAAGCCTGTAATTCAAAGCCATTCCTATTTTGGCCCAAGCGGAAGTTTCCAGCATCATTCTCTGCCCAACTCTCCAAGCCTCCTGTTCTTCAGTACTTGGAAACCCCCACCCATTCCAAATAGGTCAGCTTTTTCCAATCTTGTGCTTCCCCCCACACATCTGCATCTGGGAAGTTCCTGCTCAGACCTAATTGCCTGGCTGTGACATCACATTCTATATGAACCTTCCTTGGGTCATGTAGGGAAAAGTTAAGTTGTCCCATCCTTCAAGTTTCCATGATGTTTTAGGAACAGAATTTTTTTTTTATTGTCTTTCTATTTCCAGCCTTTAGCACTGTGACTGATCCTAGTAATCACTTAATATATATTTTTAAAATGGAGAAGGCCACTTATTCAAAGTCATATTCATCCTCATACACATCAACATAAAATTTACTTGTGTAGATTAAAATGTAGACAATAGAATGAAGTTACTTAAAGTATCTTTATTAAGAAATTGAAACTAAGTTTCTCTATGATTTTAGCCATTTAATGCAAACATTATTTTTTTAGGTGTCTCCTGTAATTGTTAAGAAAGTGTAAGCAGAGCAGGGGTTGGCTAACCAAGGCCCAGGGGCCAAGTCCTACCTGCTGCCTGTTTTTGTAAATAAGGTTACTTGGAACACAGCCATGCTCATTTGTTTACATATTCTCCTTTGTGTCAAAATGATGCATTTGAGTAGTTGAGACAGAGAAAGTGGCTCACCTTTAGAGAAACTTGATGACCTCTGAAGTAAACGCATGTTAAATTTTGCATCTTCCAAATTGGGGCTTTGCTTTCTTATCAACTTAAATTTATAGTATCCTTGCCCATAGAGCAGATAAGATAAATAGTTATCTAAAAAGGAAGAACCCAGTCTAGAAAAGAATAGTATTAGTTTAATAGATGAGTGATGGGGGTGGGGAGGGAGAAACTCACCAAATACACAACAGTTTGAAAAATAAAATGTATGCATAAATTATAGCTTTGTATTGCAAACTCCTCGAAGTTGCAGCATAGAGTGAATTCCCAGCATATGTTTATTTTGTATGAATGAGAGTGAACAAGTGAGTGGCATGAACAAATGGAAGATGAAACAGATAGATTTCTTACATAACTTTCTGCCTAATCTGTAAAGAAACAGATTTACCAAGAATTATTTCATACTTTAAAAATTCAGGTAATCTTGTCTCATATTTTCAGGAATTCTCAGGATAGCAGAAATAATACAAGGTGCCTAGTTCTTTCTAAAAGCAAATGTACTTTGATTCTTAAGCCAGATAAAAAATATAAATGTATATGAATACATAAAAATGAATAAACATATAATTTATAGTAAAAATGTTTGTGGATATTATTTTAAACTTTCTAGATAATCCTTAACAATTAAATTTGTAAACTTAACTTAATTTCACCAGTATCTCAACAGGATTTTAACTTAATTTCACCAGTATCTCAACAGGATTTTGTAAGAGGGCAACTTGATATGAGAATAAGCTTTATCTATGAATCTGATCAAAAGTTATTAAAATAATTTTATAATAGAATCAGAGATTATAGAAATAAATAGTTATAGCTAAAAACATAATTAAAGAATTCAAAGCAAGTAGGAAGGTGAAGTGTTTAAGAAGTAGTGATACAAATCTTACAACAATATTTAAAGAAAAGTCATTTTAATTAAAGTAAGTTAAAGATAGAAAAGATTGTAAACAAAAATATTTTTTAGAAAATGAAAAGAATTGTAATAGGGTACTGAGATTATGGGTTAATTTCTATTACACATTTTACTCTCTGTTATTTATTGTTTTGTCCATCATGAACACTGCATTAGATGTTTTTAACTGTAAATAATTCAGATTTTTAGGAGGTCTCTCTTCTGTTACTCAGGGCATTTCTGAGTTACCTGCCCCAGTTAATAATTATTACATTTTCAGGTAAAACAAACTAATTTTAGATTAAATGGCAAATAAAATGAGAAAGCAAATTTATGTTTAAATAAAAGTTCTCAACTTATTTTCTCTGCTGAGGGCAGGAAGGGACTATTATGATATAGTTACACGCATATAATATTACATTACTCATATATATGAGCAAAATAATATGCATATTATATATATCAATGTTTTTCAGAAACTTCTTTCAAAGCAAATAAAATCATTATATACAAATTGTTTAAAAAATCTATTTAATATTCTCAACATTATAATAAATGTTTCAGAAGATGTGAGGTGTCAGCTCAAACATAACAGATATTCAGGTACCTTATCATGAATCTTTCACCAACCTATTTTAAAAATAAAAATCAGTCCTGAAAACAAATGTGTTGATTTCTAACATATTTTACCAGCTTACCTTGAGCCTAGAAAATCACCAGTGGAAAATACCTGAAATTAATATTAATCTACACACTTCTTCTACAGTGTTTCCTATCATTCATAACCATGTGTTTTTCTATTGTAAATCACAACTACAGTGTTTCCTATCATTCATAACCATGTGCTGTTCTATTGTAAATCACAACTACTTAGCGCTTTTTTTTTTTTTTTTTTCATTTATTGCTATTACTTTTATTTCTGTAGGCATTGGTTGGGGATAAGACGGTGGCATTTTGGTTGATGGATGCTGAAATGTATACAAACATGAGTGTCCTGACTCCTTTTACTCCAGTTATTGATCGTGGAATACAGCTTCATAAAATGATTCGACTCATTACTCATGGGCTTGGTGGAGAAGGCTATCTCAATTTCATGGGTAAGTGTGAGTTAAACACATATCCAATTTGTGTTTAACATGTTAACTTATAGTGAGATAAATCATGTAGAATATTTTGATTTGGCTTTTCAGATTTAGAATATAAAATTACAACGATTTATTTCATATACTGTCATGTGTAAATTGCAAAAATAAAATTAAATCACTATAAGGTTATTGTTATATTCATATAGGATACAAAAGTATAGTCTAAAAGCTGATGTTTAATTGAATATTGCTGTCAAGTGGGCTTACCTACTGTTAACATCCAGAATTATTATTCTGAATTTAATCATTCTGAGTTAATGTTATTAGTATAATATTTGCACATTAAATCTAAAAAATATATAATTATCATATTATAGTATAGTAAGCTAGTATTATTGGTATTCTTTGAGATAATTTTATACCAGTATACTTGTGTTATAAATGTGTAAACTTAGGTTCAGAGATATTGTGATGGACAAAAAGAAATTTATTTTTTTAAATAGAAAAATACGAATACTGAAAGATCATTTTTGTCTGAAACTCTTGAAATGAAATATAAAAATTGTTCTGTTTGGTGAACAGCAGACATTGAAACATTCGAGTTTTAGGAAATTTTTACAGCTTTTAGACTAGAGAAAGACACAAAGACTGGGGAATACATATGAAAGGCTGATTTATTTTTCTACAATAGAAGACTCAGGGTGGGTGGTGCCTCACACCTTTAATCTGAGTCCTTTGGGAGGCTGAGGGAGGAGGATGGCTTGAGGCGAAGAGTTAGAGACCATCCTGGGCGATATGGAAAAGCCCCATCTCTACCAAAGGAGAGAAAAAGAAAATGAGCTGGGTGTGGTGACACGTGCCTGTACCCTAGCTAATCAGGAGGCTGAGGCAGAGGGATTGTTTGAGTCCAGGAGTTTGAGGTTGTAGTAAACCATAATCATGGCACTGCGCTCCAACTAAGGTGACAAAGCAAGACCCTATCTCTAATTTTAAAAAAGCCCTGGATCTTTGAGTTATTCACTTCTACTTGGAAATTTTTGTAAGAAATCTCAGATTGAACTTTAAAAGCCTTTATTGTTTACTAACTGGAGGTTAGGAAGCCAACCCCCAAAAAGCAGACACAGATTTCACCTGTGCTACCTGTGCCTTTGGGTGTATCTCTATTGTCAGGGTCGCCGAAATTTGTTACCATCCCTCGCCTTCCAGGAAATGACCTTCCTGACCTGTGAGCCTGCATCGCGCCAGCCAGGTATCAGGTCAAGTTTCCTGGATGGACTTTGCAATGATTGGTTCCATAAATAAAGTCAGCCTTGGTTCCTTAAAAGCAGTGGTTCTACCTGACTCAGTATGCATCATTCTCCAATGTGGGCACCTTCATAAGGCCTTAGTTATGCAACCTACTTGTTTAACTATATCCTGATGAATAAGTAGACTCTATGAACCTATGCAAATAACCATGTCACCATGTAAAGTAAGGAAACTGAGGACCTAGTGAGATATTTTAAATGCTTTATTTCATTTACAAAAGTACAAAATTACTGTAACCTACAGAAGGAAATCCTTATATATCTGTAAACTAAAACAATTTTTCAAAGAACCAAAATAAAATGGACACCTAATTCACACAGGCATTAACCCTTGTAGCCCACTACATGTGAAAATAGAGCAATCCTGACTCAGTCTTTCGCTCTAGTCTGGAAGCTATGTAAGTGACATCAACTCAGATGCCTCAACCAGAGTCTAGAATTTATCAGGAAGTACCTAATAGATTCCTTTTCCTGATGCTGTCCTTTGTTGAAGATATCAGATCTGGCCTTTGGTGCACAGCAGAGCCTCCAAGCAAGCATCAGAGTAAAACCAAGCTATCTGCACATGACAGACATTTAATGGTCATGGCCAATGTAAAATTGGTAACTTGTCGATGAAGAAAGTCCTAATGATATTTTATAATGTGACTTATTTTCTTGATTTTTGGGTAGTGTCTTACCTAGGATAAAGCATGTTCTGGAGAGCTAGGACATTGACAAATCTACAGAAACTTTATAAAATTTCAGAAATATTTATATTAATATCACTTTAAACTGTATCTTTTCAACTGAGGGCAGGCTGAGCGTCTGTTCAGTGTTAGACACTCTTCTCATGGAACTTTCAATAGTAACAAAATACAACAAATATAGCTATTTCTACCATCTATCTTTCTATGTTTGTAAATTGACCATATTTATTACATCAAATAGGATTTTGAGATTATACTTTTGTATAATCTTTTAATCTTTTGTCATTGAAACAAATACCTTCGAATATGTTAAATTCCATTATAGCAACTTAAATCTTTTTTCTTAGTATCTTACCTAAATACAGTGTTTCTCTACTAACTTTGAAATCAATAATCTTCTAATGGATGAATAATTTCTAATTACTGGTGGTGTTTTATGAAATTCAATATGTCCTCATGAGCTGTCATGATTTTAAATATATTTTTCCCTTTCTGATCATGGCCTGCTTAAAAAGCCTTCTGTGACCCTTATGCTCTCCACTTGACCTGTGAGCCTTGGAAAGCTCTCTCATGGGTCTCCCCCTTCATCACTCTGCTGCAGCTATGGTAGCTGCCTTTCCGTTCATTGAATGGACAAACCTTCTTCCACTCTGCACTCTACATTTTGCTGATCCCTTACCTGGAATCATCCCACTCAAACACTCCCTGCCATACCTGACCAAATCCTTTATTTTCAAGTGTCATTTCCTGAGGGAGTCTTCCGTAAAGCCTCAAACTAGTTTCATTTTCCCTGCAATACATGTTTATACAGTATCTCCTTACCTTTCATGGAATTTAAGAAAATTGTACTTGGAAAACTATTGAATACATGACATTTTAAGTCAATTTAATACCCAGTGAAAACAGTTGTTATTTGTTTTATTTACAATTTTATGTATCTGGGAATTAGCACAGTATCTAGCACATCACAAGGCTCTCACAGTTTTCTTTTTTTTTTTTTTTTTGAGACGGAGTCTCGCTCTGTCGCCCGGACTGGAGTGCAGTGGCCGGATCTCAGCTCACTGCAAGCTCCGCCTCCCGGGTTTACGCCATTCTCCTGCCTCAGCCTCCCGAGTGGCTGGGACTACAGGCGCCCGCCATCTCGCCCGGCTAATTTTTTTTTTTTTTGTATTTTTTTTTTAGTAGAGACGGGGTTTCACCGTGTTAGCCAGGATGGTCTCGATCTCCTGACCTCGTGATCCGCCCGTCTCGGCCTCCCAAAGTGCTGGGATTACAGGCTTGAGCCACCGCGCCCGGCCAGTTTTCTTAAAAAGATACACACACACACGAGATATATGTGATCCACTGTTGACTGAAACGTTATCCTCCATCAAATGACTCTGCATATGTATGTGTTTGTGTGTGTGTGTATGTACACATATATAGTATATACGTGTGTGTGTGTGCATGTGTATATGGAGTATTGCCTTGTAATACTGTTTTAGCATTAGTTCATTAACTGCAATAACCAGTTTTAGTTATAAGCAAGGTAATGTTTTTGAATGGCATATAGAAATTAATATTTAAAAAGAACAGTTTAAGAAAATTTTCCAAAACTAAGAAGCAACTTGATTGTTTACTCATCTTTTAGGCATTTCTAAACTTGTTAATTTTCTGGAATTTTATTTTTTATTTCCCTCCAGAAGAGAAACAGTGAGTCAAAAGATATAAAACAACTATACATTTTTATAGCACGTTTTTATAAAAACATGTTTACGTAAATTTATTTGTCAGGCATTCAGATATATGTTCTGTTTATCAAAAATCATTAAGATTAATGTAGATTTTTTCAGAATACCAGTTTGGCTGATTTGTTTTGTTTTGTTTTTGTCTTGTGTATTCGAATTTTGAATTTCAAAAAAAATGCTTTTACTCTGGTTATAGCTGTGAAATATTTACTATGCATTTTTGATTTGTTAGCTTATTTTGAATGGTTTTAGGAAGAAATAGATTTGTATTTTTTATTCTTCTATCATATACTTACATGAAATAATTGAATATAGAAGGGGGATCATCAGACTAAATTATTTTTGTATTTTTATATCATTAATCATAGAAAGATAATAAATACTAATAAAAGTAAGTAACATTGACATAGCATTTTATACTTTATTTATTAATTTATTTTTTGAGACTGAATCTGGCTCTGTCTCCCAGGCTGGAGTGAGTGGCCCCATCTCAGCTCACTGCAAGCTCCGCCCCCCGGGTTCCCGCCATTCTCCTGCCTCCGCCTCCCGAGTGGCTGGGACCGCAGGCGCCGCCACCTCGCCCGGCTGATTTTTTCTATTTGTAATAGAGACGGGGTTTCACCGTGTTAGCCAGGATGGTCTCGATCTCCTGACCTCGTGATCCGCCCTCCTCGGCTCCCCAAAGTGCTGGGATTACGGGCGTGAGCCACCGCACCCAGCCGCATACTATACTTTCTGAAACACTTCATATCTATAATCTAACTGAACATTCTATTTCTTTTTTATTTTTTATACCAGATATTTGTTCAAAAGAAACCTGGGGCCAAAAATTAAAAGAGTAATAAGGTATGCTACGTAGACATTCTAAGTGCATTTTGCTAAAACTTCGACTCAGAGACATATAGGGACATGCCTTAGTTTGCACAACCGGAAAATTTCGGCAGCTGGTCTGATTTCCAATTTGAGAAAATTGGAATGAAAATTACTCTTAGATCAGTATCTAGATTAGTTAGCCACAAATACATGGTTTATGAATACTTTTTAGAAAAAAGGTAGAGCAGAGTGATTAAGAATACTGCTGGGTTGGCATCTATGCGTTTCCCTTTTTAGCTGTGTGATCTAGGTGAGATGTATCAACTCTGCCTTCATCGGCTCAGTGATAAAGTGGGTGCCTGCTTCATAAGATTGTTTTGAGGGTGAAATGACTTTCTACTGAATGATGCTGCTGAAACAGCCTTAGCTTTCATATATGAGGAAGTCTGAGGGTTGCCTCAATTTGTTTTAATTTTTGGGATAAGCCAATATCATGTTCATCAGTTAACATTTATTATGAATTGACTGTTTGCTTTGTGTGTATATAATTATGTGTGTATATATGCATCAGATAGAGCATCAGATGAAATTTACTGTTTTTATGGTACCTGTGCACAGAATTTCTACACACACACACACACACACACACACACAGAGAGAGAGAGAGAGAGAGAGAGAGAGGAGAGAGAGAGAGAGAGAGAAGGCAGATTGACTTAGGGCAAATTCAATTTGAAAATTTAGTGTATTTGAGGTATATATTAATTTAAACTATAAATTTAATATATTCATAATGCATTCTAAAATGTGTTTTAACACAGTTTATAAAATTTCTTTATGCTTAAGACATTTATATGTATCTACGATATATCAAGTATTACTAAGTTGTATATATTCAGAGATGAAAAATAGTTCTTGCCCTCAAGGCCTTAAAACCCAAAAGGCAATACAGGCAATTAATAGACAGATATCTTTATACTAATACATGCACTAGGTCAGTGATACAAGTAAGCAGAAAATGCTGTGTAAATATGTAGGAAACTTGTTTTGGAGATTGTTGGTGAAATACATGAGATGCTTTAGCCAAACCAACTTGGAATAGGAAGCCACAAGAAAGTTATGTATGAGATCAGTAAAAATCTAAGTAAGAGTAGACTTGAAGCAATTGACTGATAATTTGAGATTACAACCAGTTAAGATTATTAAACTTTAAATCAATGAAAAAAACTGGGGCCTAAAGAAAAGAATTTACATGCCATTCTGATTGGTAAGTTTAATGAAAAGATGCGTTTCAATCACTTTAAATCACTTTAAAATATTGTTAACTCTTCAGTTAGAACTAGTATCAGTGGTTATGTGGCATTATGATTTTTTTTTTTTAAATAATCCTTGGCGGAGTATGTTTCATATTCAAAAATAAATATAAAATAAAACATGTCAACTTTATGCATAGGATGACCTCAGTGAATGTATTTTGCTTAGTTTTCTGGAGCTTATTTGGTCATCATGGAAATGCTGTCCTTTCCCAATTCAGTCAGCTGAGGCAGAGGGATTAGAGTCATGTGGCCTTAATACATGAACTCAGGAATGTTGCTATGGACATGTTGGTTTAGGCAGGCAAATTGACTACTATATCCAGTGATCACACTAGGGAAAAAAACACCAACCCAGATACTACAATATTAATTCCATGTAATATGAAAATAAGGGCATTAAAGGATTTTCATATTAAACACTACATAGAATTATAAAAAACAAGAGAAGAAACCAAATATTATATTCATTTTAAATATATAAACATGTACAGACATTTTAAAATATCAAATAAAGCATAAATTAAAATATAAGAATTAAGAACATATCTTCCTGATTTAAATATTGACAGGAAAGTTAGAATGTAATTTTAAGAATCTGCTAGCTAAACAGAATTTAAAAATTAATCATAAATTTGAAAATGAAATAATGTCTAATGGCTTTTTAAATGGGAATTTAAAAATTAACCTGCTTAAAAATCTTGCTATCATTGAGACATAAATGGTATTCTGTGAAACATTTTCTGGCTTCTCAGAAAGATCTTTATAACTTTGTACTACTTTGGGCAATACTAAGGAGAAAGTTATACTGGACAGCTAAATCCACATGTTTTCTTCATTCTTTTATTAGTCCATTTTCATACTGCTGTAAAGAACTGCCTGAGGCTGGGTAATTGACAAAGGAAAGAGGTTTAATTGAGTTACAGTTAAGCATAGCTGGGGAGGCCTCAGGAAACTTAATCAAGGCAGAAGGTAAAGGCCCCTTCACAAGGCTGCAGGAAGAAGTGCCAAGCAAAGGTGGAAGAGCCCCTTATAAAACCATCAGATCTTGTGAGAACTGACTGTCACAAGAACAGCATGTGAGAAACTGCCCCCAGGATTCTGTTACCTCCACCTGGTCTCTCCCTTGATATGTGGGGATTATGGGAATTACAATTCAAGATGAGATTTGGGTAGGGATACAAAGCGTAACCATATCAGTTCTCAAGTAATCAAGTCTCTTATCTGATTACTTTAAGAATCTTTTTTAAAAAATAACCTTTAGGTTTCTTTATGGGTACTGCAGTCTTTTTTATCAATGGCTTACTGCCAGTTGGTTTCAAAAAAAAATTGTTTTGTTTTCCACCCTGGTTTGACTCCTTCTTTAGTTTCAGAAAGTACAGGTAAAGATTCAAACGTAGAGTGACCTGAATCACTTTTAGTACTGTCATGTTAATATTCCACTTCTTCAGAATACCTTTGAACTAAAGTAAAAATTATTCTTGGAACAGAAGCTTTACTTTCATCAGTTGTCATTTTCTTCTTCCTCATGGGGATTATAGTGTTATAGAAGAGGACTTTTTAAATGAGTAACGCTTCACTCTGAAATTTAATGCTTTTTGTGTAACTCTCCATGTATACCTGGAAACATAAATGATTCACATTTCTCGTTTAAATAAATACTGAACTATCAGTTAGATAAACAAAACCAGCAACATTTCACTTCTGTAATGTAGCTCATTGCTCCAGATAACTGAAAATCTGTGTTGTCATCATAAAACATATTCCCCGTGACATCAGATGTTAACACATAAGTTGAAATATCAGAAGAAATCTGGAATCAACTGAGCCCATTGCTTTATTTCTTTGCTCCTTCATTCCTTAATTCATTCAAATCAAACTCATTATTTCCATGCCTAATCTCTTCCCTGTCTGACGGAGAAAAGTAATAAAAGGAGGACATAAGTAAAAAGGTATATGAGGAACTGTGTGTGCAGATAACGCTCTGGGAGGTGATGTAGGAAGTCAGACTCCTGGAATTCTGTCTCTTTTCCTATCCTTCCACCTCGAATTTACCTCCTTTTTCCCTCCATTTTTTTTTTGTTTGTTTCAGAGTAATATGTTGCTTTTCCTGTGAAAGACTTTAGATCCTGAGTGTATACTGTCTTGACTTTAAAAGCCTAATTCCTACCATTAAAAGCAATCATGTTATCATTATCTTTTATACAGGGCACTTGGTAGAAAATAAAAATGGAGTTATTTTTCCACTTTCCAGCATTTATGGGAACACGTTTACAAATATAATTATGTTTATGGTTTTTTAGGCTCTTTAGAAACCCATACTTGCTTTTATTCTAACTGAATTAAGAGAATTAAGAACTAGTGGTATTCCAATTCAGACTTTTAAAGGCATACTATATACACATGATCAATGAACTTATAATGCAATGCCCACCCCTTTATGAAGGCCTATAACATCCTTTATGATCCAACTACTGCCTACCTTTCCACCCAGATATTTCTGCCTCCTAGTTCTTAAGTACTGAGTTACAATTACCCCAGTCTCCATTTCATTTCCTGATACAAAGGAAGTAAAAAGTAGGCAGGCGTAAAATCATAAAAATCATGCACTTTTTGAAAACACATGTGGTGACTTTATGCAACTTTACTTTGTGTGAAATCCATCAGCCTTCATCTTCTCCCTCTTAAGATTTGGGAATATCTTTCATGCTTGGAGATTCATAACATCTTGCTCACGCTTATGGGAAACATCTGAAATTTTAGTACAACAATCATATCCTGGGAGCCAATAGATCAATTATAAGTTCTGAATCAGTGTTGGCAATCAGGATACTTTGAACAAATGGTACAAATTCTTAATCCCATAAATTTATGTAAAATATGTCAACTGCATGCTTTTAAGAATTTTTTTTCTAATTTAACATTCTGTTTCTTAGGTTAATTAGAAGTTATCACTGTAAAAGAAACACCTACTGACTCATATATTTTAGTCTGAAAATTAATATTGTCTTTGGCTTTATAAAAATAAGTAAGCAGGCCGGGCGTGGTGGCTTACACCTGTAATACCAGCACTTTGGGAGGCTGAGGCAGGTGGATTACCTGAGGTCAGGAGTTTGAGATCAGCCTGGCAAGTTAAATCCCATCTCTACTAAAAATACACAAAATTAGCCAGGTATAGTGGCAGGCACCTATAATCCCAGCTACTCGGGAGGCTGAGACAGAGAATCTCTTGAACCCGTGAGGCAGAGGTTGCAGTGAGCCAAGATCACGCCATTACAATCTGGCCTGGGCAACAAGAACGAAAGTCTTGAAATTAAAAAAATAAAATATAATAAGCAAGGAAAAGTGGCAATTATTTTCTTTATTGGAATTCAATGTTTGAAACAGTTTTTCAGTTAAGTGTTTACTAATGTGTTGTATGTGTATAATAGATACTCCATCTGCTCTCTCATTGCTATGGTCATGACTGCTAGTTTTCTCCATTAACACTTTTCCTCCAAATTTTAACTGGGTACATGGATGCCCAGAATAACAAGCACATTCCCCAGGTTGTCTGGAAGCCTGCTGAGGTCATGTGACCAGCAGTTACTGCCAGTAGGATGTTAATGGTAGTGCTGTATGTGCAACCACTGGGCCATGCTCTTAAATGGCAAGGCATCTGTCCCCTTGCCACATCTTCTTCTACTCACTGGTGGAGTACCATATCATGCACATGGCAGAACAACAAGGTCAAAAAATATTAGCTGGCCTTTACATATTGCTATGTATTACTGTTATAAGAGAAATATTTCTAAATGGCATATTTCACAGTTTCCATGTCCTATAACATTTTCTATCTTAGCGCTGAAACCAAAGTAAAATTTAATTCCTATTGTCCTACATTTAAATTAATTTTTTTAATTCCCCTATTGTTTACCCTTATTAATACGAATGTCAATAATAACTATACTCAAAACATTAAAAAATTAGTTTTCAAATGTAATTTGGACATTTGGGAAACATTACATTTTTATCATATAAATATAAATGTTCCATAAAACAGCTGTGTCACTAGTGAATTGAAGTAACATGTTAAGTGTAGCTCCTTTCTAATGTTCGTCACATGCTATTCCTTCGGTATTTTTTTTAGATCTTTAAAATGTCATTCATGTTTTGGGGGGCGGTAGCTGGAATGTTACGGTATTTTAATAGTCAATAGTTTCTTCTGGATAGCTCACAATCTGGTATAAATGTTATCTCTCCATTTGTATATGTGTAGATATATGTACACACACATACATACTCATATATGTCTTCACATATACTCACATGCATATATACACACATACACACACACATTCATGTCTAACACAGACATAGACACACAATATTTTTAAAGTATTATTTCCTCCCTTAAGTCAATCTTTTAAACAGTCCTTAAAGCATTTGGGAACTTTTGGAATGCTTGCTTTCATTCATTCATTCATTAACTCAGATAGTTACTAAGTATACATTTCGTACTCGGAATTGTTTCAGTTACTCTACTAAATGCTTGAGATGCAAAGTGGTCAGGATAAATAAAGTCTCTTTCCTCAGGAAGCTTAATTTCTGTTAGGGGCAATAGAGAGAAATGGCCAAAAAAAAAAAAAAAACTGCAAATGATAAGTGACACAAAAAAAACAGAAATATTGTTAAAATTGAGAATACAATTTTGGGAAGCTGAGGCAGGTGGATCACTTGACGTCAGAAGTTGGTGACCAACCTGGCTAGCATGATGAAACACCATCTCTACTAAAAACACAAAAATTAGCTGTGCATGGTGGCACGCACCTGTAGTCCCAGCTACTTGGGAGACTGAGGCAGTAGAATCGCTTGAACCCGGGAGGCAGAGGCCTGGGAGTCAGAGCGAGACTCCATCTCAAAAAAAAAAAAAAAAAATTGAGAATCCAAAGATGGCTGTAAACTAGATCTTTAAATATTTGAAACATATTTTGTAAAGATCACAGAAAAACACTCTCTAAAGAGAGGTTACAGAATGTTCAAAAGCTCAGAAGGGGGAAAATGCTTGGGGAATTCAAGGAAATGAAAGGAGACTAGTGTCACTGTAACTTAGTACTCAAGAAATAGGAAAGGCAGGCAGGAGTTCGATCATAAAGGTTATTGTAGGTCTTAGGGGACATTGCATTATGGCTTCAGGTGCATTTTAAAGACAGTCATATGAAGGTGCAATCTGTTTGGCAAAGATAACCTTTATTGCTTCTTAAAGATTGACTAGGCTAAGAGTGAATGCAGAGATACCACTCAGGAGGTGGTTGAAGTAATCAAAAGAGTGACAATGATAGCAGTGGAGATAGAAAGAGGTGAAAAGAATCAAGATATAATTTTGGAGGTAGACTTAATCAAGAAGTCTTAGTAATAGTCTTTGGCCATAAGACAAAGAGAGGAATCAAAGAATGGCTTCAGGTTTTTGGCTTAAGCAGCCATTACCTGTTGGTACCACTTTGTATGAAACATATAAGTCTACAGTCAGGTTAGAAGTGAAGCTGAGGAGTTTAGTTTTAGGTATATTATCTTCATGTTTCTTTGAAATACTCATGAAGTGGCAAACAGTTTGAACTCAGATGAATAAAATTGGTATTTCTCAACATAAGAATTTTGCTAGAGCCATGATACTAATGAGGTCAGCTCCTGGAATTGAGAACCGTGAACCAGGAAGTAAAGAAAGTCCAGAGGCGATCCCAGAGGAACACTGATATCTCAACAAAGAGAAGGCATAAAAGCAGACTGAGAAGGAATGATAGGGCAAAAAGAAGACGTATCCTGAGATTTCAACACCATGAAAACCAAAATATAGTATTTGAATAAAGAGGAGATGGCCATCCATGGTGAATGATGCTGAGCAGCTGAATGAAATGAGGACAAATAAGTTACCAGTGGTGAACTAGACAAGAATGATTCTGAGGGGATGATGAGCGTGAGAGCCAGACTGGAGTGGGTTTAAAAGTGAAAGTCAAGTAATGCTTTTGCAAACAGCTCTTTTGAGGTGTTTGTCTAATAAAGGCAGCAGATAAATAAGATAGCAGTTGGAGTGGGATGAGGATCAAGAGAGGTTTGTTTTCTTATGAAATATAAGAACATGTTTGTGTTCAGAAAAGGCCTCTTCAGAGGGGATGATTCCGTGATGAGAGCAAGATCAATGTAGAAGGGAAAGGGGCTGCCTAAAGGAGAACTGTAGTTCCAAAGCACAAGTGGAGAGGTAAATGTTTATTAGAAGTCCTCCTTCTCCCCAGAAAAAAGACAAAAATGAATACAGGTGCAGGTTGGTTGTAAGTGAGATTTTGTGAAGATGAAAAAGTTCATGTTTGATAACTTTTATATTCTCAGTGAGATTATCACTTGAGAGCAAAAGGAGGAAGGAATAAGAGATGTTTGAAAAAAGAATACAAGGTATGAAATAGACATCTCTAGGAGTGGAAATACGAGAGAACTATAGTAGGATGTCCAGGTGATATTGCGTGTTCATTAGATATTTGTAGTCAGGAGTACAAATTGATCCAGCCTCTTGGTTGTGTGCCTTTTTTTTCCTAGAGGGCTAGTGTTGATCAAGGATTGTAGTTTTGTCAGGCACCCACCTGTCAAAAAAAAGGAAAGATTTTGAAAGTACTAGCAAATAGCTAACATATTAAAGAACCAATAGACAGCTGGTTCTCAAAATTGCCTGTACATTGGAATCACCTGGGGAGTCTCAACACCACTGACGTCTTTGACAAATACCTAGAAATTATGATTTAATTGGTCTTGGCTATGGCTCGGGCATTGAAAAAGAATTTTAAAATGATTCCCAGGTGATTCTTAAGGCTAGGAAGTGAAGAGAGAATTTTAAGAGGTCGTGAAAGGTATAGGAAAGTTCTCCAGTTTTAGAACAGAAATTATAGTGAGATTAGCGAGAGGATTTTGGAGGAAGAGAAGAAAAGTTCAGATTGTGATATGTGATGAGTTCAATTATCAGTGCCTGGCCGGGAGGCTGAACTTGGATTTCCCGTAACAAACAAAGCTAACCCCAATGGGGCTGCTGCTGGGTATTATCGAGAAGCTTTCTAAAATATATTTTCATCAGTAAATAAGGTTTAAATCAGAAGCCTTTCTGCCTTCCTTATATTTTTAGTATATACATAGATTTGTATATAAATATATACAAAATGTGTGTCAATAGATTTATATACAAACAAAATTCATGGCGATAGAGAACAAACTATTTTTTGTTTATAATGTAGGTCATCTGACATGTGTACATATGTTTTTCCAGCTTTCTTGTTTAGGACTCTCATTATCATGATGTTATTCTAGTTTCTGTAATGAGTGATACCTGTGGAGAAAGAGGCATAATTACCAACTGGCAATTTTCTCTCTCAGCAGTATTAAGAAATTTCCATTACTAAATTTAAAGGATTTTCTCAATATAATTATATTGTATTTTGACATTTGAAAATTCTGTAGGACATTCTTTAATGAATATGTTACATTCTCCCCAAAGCCACAGGGGAAGTCAGATGGATTTTGTCCTAAGTGTCAGTCTGCATTTGTTGATCACTACATTAGACTTCAGTATAAAATGTGTGATCTTACTTCAGATCTTCCATCTGTGGTTGTTTAGTGTCAAACTTGTAAATTCTTCTATTTTTCTGATAGACAGGAATACAATAAAGATTTAAATGTCTTCCTGCTAAGTGCTGGAATTGAGGCAGTTACAGAAAGACAAAATACACTCTCCAGAACAGTGGGAGTGCTAATTTTTGGCATTTTCTTTTAGCTTGTTGAGGCAAGTTTACTGAATGTAACATGACTCATAGAAGTCTATAAAACTGAGCTGTAAAAAACTGCAAAATTCTCAATATGAGCAGTTGTAAATGGCTTGAAGCTCTGTTAAAATGCTCAGAGATACAAATAGCATATATTCCAAATGGCACAGACTTAAAAGTGATGGCCCTAATTTGATTCACGGCACATTGTTAACCAAGGTTGGCCGACATTTAATGAGAACCTAACATGAGCATGACATTGCACTAGGAGTTAAGGAAGTGCTGCTATAATTACCTGGGGAGCTTTAACATATTGAAGCCCAAGAGCCTGATCCCAACCATTTGAGACAGAATTGCTGAGTGTAAGGCTCTGGCAGTAGTTGTTTTGAAAACTCACACCAAATGATTTTAATTCGTGAAGGTACAACATAGAGATCCACTGATGGAAGAACATGCAAAAATGAAGGTTGGGCCAGAGACAGATTGACCTGGGTTGTGCTGGAATCACTGGAAGCCAGGCGAGAGAATGTCTTTAGCCCTCTTTCCCAGGTGATTTAAATGCCCACTACTGAAAAACTCCTGCCAGGTTAGCTTTCACAAGAGCAATTTCATCTCAGATCCTTCCTGATGATCATAACCTTTGAGAAGAGTCACTTTAGAGAACGTTGCTTATGTAACTTACCCACATTTTTTTCTACCCACCCACATTTACCAAACTGAATACAGAAAATCTTTTACAAATATAAAAAGATTATACTAATATTCTGGAGACAAAAAAAAAAGAAGCAGCTGAACTGAACTATCTCTAATTCTTTCAGGCTTGGTCTCAGGAAATACTGCTACATTTCTTCCTTTGGGATATTTGGGATTGTCAGTGGCTGTGGTGGTGACTCCTTTTGAATTTCTCCTCAGTTGGGCTGTATCCAGCTGAGGCCCTTTTAAAGACAGAGTGGAAGCCACAGGAATATACCCACTGCAGTGTCCAGATGTGACCTGGTGCAGATATTTTCTGTTTTTCATCCATGTAAGCTAGGTCCACCTCTGTTCTTATGCCTCTGAGGCAATGTCCATGTGAGGATGGACATTGTATCCTCACATGGAGAAATGGACAGAGATGCAAGAAAGTGTTCCTTTAAATTTTGAGCCCTTTTATAAAGGTGTTTTTTTCCATTTGTGATGTAAGAGCCCTTAGGACTTAATCACCTCCCAAAGGCCACATCTCTTAATGCTGTTCCATTGGTGATTAAATTTCAACAGGAATTTTAGAGGGGACATTGTCATTTAAACTATAGCAATTCTCCTCTCTCTCTCTCTCTCTCTCTCTCTCTCTCTCTCTCTCTCTCGATCTCCCTCCCTCCCTTCCTCCCTCCCTTTTCCCTTCTCTCCCTGGCTGAATGTATTCATTATCCACACAACTCTGGCTTAGAAGGATACTTGTAGTATCTAAACCTCTCCAGCTCCATTGTTAGGTTATAGACACTTGAGTTTGCAGAGTGGAGATACGGTGTACTTTAACAATTATATAGAAATATATACATTTTTATCAAGCCTTATTTATTACTTAATTACCTAGCATTTTATAAGCACCTCAAAGTTTCATTTTCTAACCATGAGCCCCAGTGACTCACAAAAGATTCCTTTAAATACAGGGAACTGGATAGGTCACCTTTAAGGGCTGGTCAGGGGAATAGATTGCTACCCTAGGAATAAAGATACATTAATATATAATGGGCACTAATTCCAGCCTTGAGTCTGTAATTTTTTTTTACATCTTCAATTAAGCCTTCCCTTGATTTGATCCTAAAGACCCACCTGAGTGAGAGCCTCACTTTATTGTTGGACATGCAAATAAGTGAATAGCCCTCCCCTTTCCCCCACATCACTCTACAGAATACTATGGTATGGGTTTCCTTCACAGTATTTCTGCCGTGTTGTTAAGTTCTTAAATCATCTCTCACCTTCACTAATTCTCGCCTTTCTAATTTTACTATATTAGTAGTGCTCGTTATTTGGCTCACAGCCACTTAGCACACTTTTTGTAAGTTTCTAGAGGTTACCAGAAAACCTACAGATCTTCTTTCCAAAAAGAATTTATCAGAGGCTTCATTTTAGCTCAAAGACTGAATACCTGACTCTGCCGGTGTTATCCATGCAGGCTGGGAGAATCCATAGGCTGAAAAATGTCATTGATGATGTGTTGTGAAACTGGTGAGCTATTTGACTGTCATCTCATAGAATGTAGTGATGAGTGCTCTAAACACAGATATTTTGCTCTGGCAACCTTTCTCCGGAACAATTCGACAATGGGAGACTAGGAGTTTAAAAGATGAACTTCTCTGCCTCTAAAATTTTAGATTATTACCTGAGTCCTTACTTCTCCATTCCAACATGGCCCACCTCCCATTAAAGAAAAAAAAAAAAAAAAAAGATGAAAATGACCTATACATACTATCTCAAAATAGTAAAGAGAATCTCTCAGTTACTTGGAAAATACAGTTAGTTTTCATTTTTCCTTCTCACTAAGAGAGACAGGTTTCTCTTTGGCGATATATTTTTTTTTTTGAGAGGTTGAGGGGATACAGATTATTTCGATGACTTGTCTCAACTTGACAGTCTTTTAGCACCCTACTACTCTAAAAATGGCTATAATTTCTTGATAATTTACTCAGAGAAAGGCAGGACACTGAGTGCTTTACATATAATATCTCATTTAAAACTTTGTCATACCCCTGAGAGGTAGGTAGGATTCCCTTCTCTTCACACTTAGGGAAATGTAAGGTTAAGGCTTTCAGATTTATAAAGCAACCAGAATTTGAACCCAGCTGGTCTGTCTCCAAAATGTAGGCTCTGCATCACTACCCTGTATAAGACAGTAGTGTTATTTTGCCTGAAATGAATGCTAATGTTAGTAGTGGTGTTGGTGCATCGCTACAGTCATTCATCCAGAGGAGATGCTACAAAGAGGAAAACAGCAGATCAAATGTTATGTTGTGCTGTGGTCTATCAAACAAATCAAGGGAGAAAGTAATTTGTTTCCAAATTATGAACCAGTGTTACACACTACTTAATGGTTCTCTTTGTTTACTTGTGATAGTTATTTCTTCATTCTACTCTAATTTGTCACCTACTGTTGAGCTGGGCACTATCCTAGGAACTGGGTAACAGAAGAGAACACTTAGTCTTAACTCAAGGAGCTCACTCTCCAGAGAGGGAACAGAGCAAGACAGATGCAAGTGTGTTAGGTAATAAATTTGACCTTCAAGATCTGCATAAAGCACTGTGAGTACTTCAAGAAGAGCATGAAACCAGTACTTAGGCAAGGAAGTGGCAGGCCATGAAGAAAGGACTGGTTTGGAAGAAGAGGTTAAGTTTCAAGTATCCCTTTCACCTCCATCCTGATCCTCTGTGTAGTCCCATCATTGAAATGGTGGCTACACAATGCTGAGAAGGCGAAACAGAATAAGGCCAGACTAATTGAGATCGTGAATGATGAGATAAAAGGCTGAGCTTAGAAGCAGAGGCCAGATCATAGAGGGCTTTTGAAGGGTTTTGCAGGAGATCGGCATGGTCAGACCCACAGTTTAGATATGTTACTTGATTGATAATGCAAAAGACGGATTTGAAGGGGCTGTCACCTCAAACTAAATACATAAATGAAAGACCTTTTGCCACCAGAATTCTTTCGTATTGGTTTAAAGTTGTGGGTCTAAATTCTTTCCACACTCTTCACTTCAGTCAGTAAATTTTATATACCGCCACTCTGGATGAGTTTGAAATCACCCACTTCATTTTTTTAAAAATATAAGATCTCGCTAAAGATTACGAAGGAAATAAAGTTTCTATTTTCCAGGGCCTCACTAATACTAGGATCCCTCTGTTGACTCAAATAAAAGAGATATTCATTAACTGTGCCTAACTTATCATGTACAGAATAAAATACCATTACATTATTTCAGGTAAATTATTTTTGCTGTATATTCGTATTCTAGGTAATCAAATACTAGAAAATTGTTTTAGTCTATGAGACGAGTTGTGTTTCTTTGTACAAGTTTGAATCATCTTCTGCATTGTATTTCACAACTCTAAACTGACACAGCTACTTGATTTAAGCAATTTTAAAAACATAAGGTAGTATAGGTATAACATGTTATGCGTTATCCTCGGTAATTTTTTTTAATTTGGTGTTTGTAAACCGAGTAACTATAGGTGCAATTGAAAAATGTGTTCATTTTTTAAGGAATTTTGTAATACAGCAAAAATTACAACCTGATTTATCTTTTGTAAAAAACATTTTATATAACTATGTTTCTTAAAGTAAGTTGTACCCATGGAAGTATAAGTTATAAATGAGAAAAAAAAATACTCTAACTTTTAAAACCATAAACAGTTCTGTAGAAATGCCTATAATACTTGTCTTTCCTCTAAAAATACACTTAGGAAATATATCTACAATTAACAAAAAAGACTGTACTATTAAGCTTAAAAATATAAGCCTAATTTCAGTTTTTACAAAGGAATTTTATAGCATAAGAGAAACAACCCAGAAACAGCTTTTCAACTTTGTTTGCACACAATTGTCTAATAGACTCTTCCAAGTTAAATCTAAGAAAGCCAAATGTGATAGGTGCTTGAGCTTCACCAACACACACACAACCATCCTTCAGAGATACCATTTTGAAATATACAGAGATGACCATGTGGAGGTAAAAAGATGAAATGACAAAGATGAGCTGGAAAGCCTAGGTAATGCATACCTTTTCAGTGCTTGAATCTTTTTTACATTATGTTTTCATTTTATGTGGGTCATAGATAAAACTTCCATGGTATACTTGATAACAAATTGATAAAACTGGCAAGTAAATTTATTATGAAATTGTTACACTGAGTTATTTTTATAGTCTTTCCTTCCCAGCATAGTAGTCAGCTGTATTATCACCTTTCTATAAACAAGAAGACATTCAGATAGCTTAGATTATTCCAATATGTTTTTTATAGTTTAGTAAGAAACATTATCTGATCTATGTGGTTAAAAAGGTTATTTTAAAGTACTACGACTTTCTCCACATTTAAAATTTTATTTGCCTTTTTGTTATAATGTAGAAATGCTGTGCACTTAAAAATATTTTTTTAAGATCAGCTTATTTGATACCTACCTATAGACTAAAATTGTGGTATGATGAGAACTTAATTATTATGTGTTGAACAAATAAACATTCATAAGCCTGGTGCATTCTGAGAAATCCATTTATTGACTTTTTAGAGGACGTTTTATTTATTAAAGCAAGACTCTCATGAAAGCTATGTGAACATATGAGGATCTCTCTTTGTTTCTTTCTTTTAATTAGGATATTTTAAAATCCTTTGTGTATGGACTGTACTATAAATGAGGCCAAATAGATACTAGTAGAATAAATGAAAAGTTGAACATGTTATTTTGCTTGCAACATTGGAAAGCTACCATTTTGTTATTCATTAGTCATCCCAAGTATTTTTGGAGCAGACTTTTCTGATAGCTCCTAAAGAGAGTTTGATGGTATACTCCTTTTGTATTCCCTTTGAAGAGGTATAATCAAACAATTACTTGATTACCTGATGCAGGCAGAGCACCTCCTCTACACGTAAAGCAGGGTGTATAAACCCAATTCCAGCAACGTGGCTATCTTCACGTGTATATCATCTGTGCATCCTCAGCAGGGTGATAACCCCAATAGGGGCAAAAATTGATTTTTCTGGTAGAACAAATAAAACCTTAGATAATACAATAGTGTGTGGCTCTCCAGAGTGCCACAGCATATAAACAGATATGCAGTAGTATTTGGAGCATCAAAACTTCATGGGTTGGGCACAATTTGGAAAAAAAATGCCTACAGAGGTTTCTGCAGGGTAAGTGAGGGAGTAGGTAGGGAGGATACATAATGAAAAAAGGATTGAGAAACACTGCATTATTCATATTGTCATTTCTGGGCCTTCTACTCAAGGGTTGCCCACTAGAGTCTGATTACCTGAAAATAGTACCTTAATGGTAATCGTTTCAGTTTTCTAGTTTGATGTGTAAATTCTTCTTTTAGAGCAGAAGGGTAAGATTTTAGTCCCAGCCTAGGCATTCGCATTTTACTAAATGTTCTACTTTGTAAAATTAAACAAAGACTTTGTCCTCATATTGTTCCTTACATTGGCATTGAGAATACTTATTCTCTGGAAAATACTTCTCAAGTAGCTAAAAGTTAAGATATGTTTTACTAGTTTGAAAATGAAAAAAAAAATCTCAATGACGGCCAGCCTACTTCCAGCGTAATTCCTTTATCCTTCCTTCCTTTTCTCCTTCTCTTGCTAATATATGCTGCCTCCAACTAAATGAGGGCACGAGTTGCCTGAGCAAATATAACATCAAAGGCCAGGCAGCTTAAGATAAAGAGCTGATACTTTTAAATTCTAATTTTCTTTCCTACAGACACCCATCATTTTTTGAGTAAAAGACAAGGACATCTGTGCATTTTAATCAGTTGACTTCAAGGTCACATGTTTAAATTATAAAAAGGTCTAATAAAAAATATTACTATATGGATATAATGAAATTATTTTTTAGTGAAGAAAATAATCATTATACATGTCAACATTTAATATATTGAAATCTGTATGTTGAAGCATGGTTTTGTTTCCTAAAATCAGTACCTTGGGTACACGCAAGACTTGTTTCCTAATGAGTCACACATACTTTCATAACTGCTGTCTTGTTTTATCATGGAAAGATCAATTGTAAGAAGCTGATATAATTATTAGGAATTAAAGTTAGAAAACTGAATTTTTGAATTTTGCTAATTAGCAGACATTTTGCTATTTTCTGACCCTTAGCAAAAAATATTTTATAACAACCAGAATTACCTTTGCAACTTGATGAGATAGATAGATAGATAGATAGATGATATATATGTAATACCTAAGTTGTTTTTGTTTTTAAATTGTAATTAAATAAAACAGTAAATGTCTTCTTTTTTAGGGTGGCTAAAATATGCAATATTAGCAGTAAGCATTGGACTGAAGATGGTTCTTTTTAACCATGATTTTAATACTCATTTGCTTTAATTGTTTTGGTAATTATAATAAAAGAACTAGGAAATGAACCTGAGAAACTATAAAACACACACACACACACACGCACACACACACACACACACATTGACTTAGAATGCATACTTTACAAATTGAGAAATAGGTTACCAACCTGTAAAGCTTATAACTATTTTATCATTTTTTCTCTTACTTGCCAAACTTCATTATATAGCTATGTGTGCTGATCCTGCTTCCTCATACTCTACCCACCTCTCAAACCCTTGCACTTTCCCTGATGCCGTCGCACAATTCAGAAACTTTGGTTTCTAAGATCATCATTGACTTGTAGATCTCTGCACCCACTACCTGAACTCCTTTGACCTCTGGGTTCAGTTTGACTCCTCAGGTTCTCCTGGGCTTTCTTTGTTATGTTATGATTGTGCTGTCTCCTTCACAGACTCCTTCTCCTCAGTTTCTTCTGTAATGTATTAATACATCTTTCTCAGGTGTCCTCCTGGTTCTCTTTTGTTGCTTCCCTACCTCTCTCAGAAAGCTCATCTACTTTTATGCTTCGACCATTTCTTTAATGTAAATAACTCCTATATCATTATCTCAAAATCCAACCTTTTGTTCTGAATTACAAACATAAATTTTGAAGCTGCCTGAGATCTCTCCCTGGTTATCTTCCTGGCTCCTTTAAGTCACTGAATCCAAAACTGAAGTCATCCTCCCTATAAATCCTGATACCCTTTCTTCTTCTTTCTTTTTGTCCTTCTCCCTTCTCCTTTCTTTCTTCTTCTTTTCCTTCCTGCTTCCCTCTTCCTCTTCCTTCCTCTTTCCTCCTCTTTCTTCTTTCTTCTTTCTCCTCATTATTCTGATAATTAACCATTGAAATCTAGGAGTCATTTTAGTTGTTCCTTTTATCTGTGTTTGTTTTTAGCATCCAGCCCGTAGCTAAGTCACAGTATCCTTATTCTTCGTGACCCTTTCCCCGTACACACTTACACATAATTTTATATGTCTGTTGCATTTGTATAGACTTTTGCAGTTTATGAAGCATTTTTGCATGCATAGTGTCACTTTTTACAAAAAAACCTGCAAGGCCAGTGTCTTTTTTATAATTTTTATTTTGGGACAGCAAAAATTAATGGTTAAAAGTTCAGGTTTGGAGCCGCTGCCTACATTCCGATCCTGGCTGCTTAGCTTCCTAGCTGTATCATTTTCGACTTGTTACTCAATTTTTCTGTGCCTCAACTTCATCGTTTGAGATGGGATTATAATGGTGCCTATTTCACTGGGCATTTGTAAGGATTAACATATTTAATGATGTTAAGAGTTTATGTTAATGCTTTTTATTTAATAAATGTTCTATAAACGAAAAGTTACGCAGCAGGAGGTTACACATTGTAAATGCCATATTACAAATTTTAAGTAAGTCCTAAAATTTATGTCTTTTGTATCCATATTCCATGCCTCACCCACTGTATGACACATCATTTTGCCTTTTAAAAAATTCTATAGGAGAAATTCTTTATTTAACTGGAGACTGGACTAATTTATATTCAGAAAATTATTTGAAAGTATAAAACTGCAATATAATTTGTAATTAAATAAATCATTTCACAGGGTTTGCCTTCTTGATGTTTATACCCTGTGCTCCCACCATTCCTACAAAGTATTTCTTTAATGGATCTCAGGAATAACATTGAAGTATGTATGTGTGTATTCCTGGATAGTAGTCTAGAATGTCTCCTGAGTTATGAATATTTAGATATTCATGAGTCTTGACATCTGTCACTTGGAGTGTTAAAAGTTTCTCTTTACCCCCAATACCTGACACATTTAATGATTCTTTGTAAAGTTTCAAGAAGGAAAACTTTGTTAAAGTTTCTTTTTTATACATTCGTTTGCCAATTTATGAGGCACTCCAACAACTGTTGTGCCATAATTCTGGATTCTTATTTTAATCTTTTTAGGGTAATTCAAGTCTCTTGGATATTTTTTTTACTCTCTAGGTGAGCAATTGCATTTATCTATGAATAGCTTTGTTTATTTTGTTTAAAGTTGAATATATTATGTTAATTTGACATTAGGTAAACATTAAATACATAAGATATTTGTTCTGTGGTAATAGCATATTTTAAGTCTCCTTCTGCACGACCCAGGTTTCTTACTGGAAGACTGGAAATTTACAAGTTTTGGTACAATTATGTTAACTAGACTTTACTGTATATCTACATGTACAAAACGTCTCACCGTACAAAGTAAGGCACAAAACTGAAATGTCCTTGCTACATAGTCCAGATCAAAGTTCTAAACCGTAAGGAAGAAGAGGAGCAAAAGGAGACTATTTATCATTGGACTTAGCTCCCTTTGAAATAATTTTCACATAACAACCCTGTTTGTATGTCATTGGAGAAGACAAGGAGCCATAAAGGGACATCAGGAAATGGCTATTCTCTAGAAAGCAGTTTATCCAGCTAAAAAAAATTATGTTTTTGTGACTGAAGGAAAGGTAAGTCTCAGTCAGAGGAGGGGATATTTAACTTGGTTAGTAAAGAATGGACAGAATTTCTGTAGGCAAAACGGGGCATTGCAAGTCAAAGAACTAACTGGAGAGAAGGCTTAGAAGCAGGAAACTCGGGTCCTGATCAGATTACTACATGTCATCTTTGAAGCAGGGTCTGCATATTGGGCGATAAAGTACAAAGATAGCGAAGAACCTTTATTCAGCCCGGTGTGAGTAGTAGAGATGAGCATCTCCAAATGGCGTAATTTAAGTAAGGAAACGGTTAGATATGACAAAAGTTAAATGCAACACCCATTAAGTTACTAACTGTATTGCTTCACATCTGTGTTCCTTCCTTCGCTATACGATTTCTCTCATTTAGAACTTTGTCTCCTGTAGATGTACAAAGAATGAGTTAGCCATATGGAAGAGTTTATGGTTTACCTGTCTGGAGGGTGGTACTTTGTATGTTGTGGGAAAAGATTTGTGTTCAAGTGCTGTTATCTTGAAGACACTAAGATTATTTGTTTATGTATGTTCAACCTATATATGTTTGAATTCTCCCTTTTATTGCCTTCAAAGCCATTTGATAGCCCAATTCATAACTTTATAGTCACATTTTTCAAAAATCAAAATCAGCATTACCCAGAGCAAAGGAAGAGGGCTGAGGCAAGCCAAGTACAAACACTGAGAACCTTTTATTCTTATTGTGGGAAGGAGCTCACAGTGTTTCCCACCAGCTGTCATGCTGCTATGGAACTTTTTTCTCCTTTCTTTGGCACCAGTGGCCTGAGAGGAAGCAAGAGCTGATAGCAGGGAAGCAGACAAGGCTAACTAGCTGTTGGCAGGAACCTGGAGCAATAGAAGCATCATCCAAAGGCAAACCAATACAGGCTCTTTGATTAAGTTATAAGCAGGTAGTTAAGTCTCTCTACTTGGGGAGTTAGAGCTCTGACTACAGAAGAAAGGCTGTGGGAGATGGAAACCTAGAAAAGTAGCAGCCGGCTGTGCCTCGAACAAGCCTTGGATTCTTACAAAAACACTCCACTAGCCTGGAATGATACCAGTGTTCAGTTAAACCGACGTCAGTTATCAAATTCTGAGTATTTAAGGAAACATGTTCTTACTAATCTTTTTTATTTTTCCCCCCCATAGCTATGTGCTTCCCTTTTAAATGTCTGTGCTTAGCTCTAAAAGAGTAATTGACTAGGGAAGTTTGTTAACCTCTGTCACGATGTGTATTTGCTGTGACCACAGGAACTCACTCTGACTTAGCAGTAGCATATCCTAATTGTAGGCAAACAAAGTAGCACAGTCTGTCTTCACTACTAAACTTTTGAGTCTAAACCTAAAGTTACAATAGCCACAAAGCCACATGTGTAGAATCAATTTCATAGTTGGCTAATTTATTCCTTGCTTTCATATCCAGTTTTTCTGCCTTATTTTCTACTACTTAAAATGGTGTGGAATCCTTCAGTTGGTGCCCTATTCACATATAGAACATTTATACATTTTTACAAGGTTCTCCATTAGCAAATTATTTTCGGAGTCATTTTTAACTTACTTGCAAAAAATCTGGATTCAGTTTGAATTTTGTAAAATAACATTTTTCCCCACCGTTTCCGTTGTGTGGCTAATTTTCTCCCAAAAGAGCATTTTGAGTCTTCTGTTTCATGCAGTATCAAAATGGCTTCAGAATGAATGGTGAAAGTCCATTACTGTTGCTATGAAAATGTGTATTAAGAAAATAATATCTAGTTCTTACAGCATTGTTTGCAAAAGTATAACACTCATTCTTGATTTAGTCTCATTTTCTTTGTTCATTGTCTTATCCTTGGCTTTGTTACATTTTTATTATTTATTTTAAATTTTAAAATGTGCCAAAAATGGCATATAGGTCAAGGTATCAATAGCAACATGAACATTTGAAATTGTATCTGCTATTAGTGTGGCATTCAGAAAAGGAAACCTAACCTCTGATAGACAACTGAAGTGCTTTATCTGTCCTCTTCTGATTTAAATATTTCTCTCCCTGATGGTATAGATATAGATATGTTCCTCTGTATCCACCCCCTTTCTACCCCGTTGCACTTTCTGTCTGTTTTTGTTGTTGTTGTTGTTGTTGTTGTTGTTGTTTTCCTTATGGCTCACATAAAAACCAATTTTGCGTCTGTAAAGAAACATTTGTTAGACACTTTTTTATCTGTCTCTATACTTCAAACTGGGTATTCAAAAGAAAAAAAAAAGACATTTTCCATGAGGAATACATAGTCTACTAATGGAAGCAGACATTATTTACTTTATTTTTTTCTTTTCAACATTTATTTAATAAATCTTTGAGTGTGTACTGAGTGCTTGCTGTAGTAGAAATCACAGATGAAAATATAGGCTATCTGTCCCCAGTCTAATAGAAAGATAGGCAAAAACAATGCAAGCACACACATACAAAACACAGCATAACACTATTTAAATACTTTCATTAGTAAAGAAAAAAATATATACCCAAGTTCAAGTGGAAGCACAGGAGAACACTAAAGCCTTTTTGCAGGAGTTAAAAAAAAAAACTCTCAAGAGATTAAACAGCTGCGACATGGAATCATAACACCAACAGTAGCAGGACATGCAAGGTACAAAGAAAGCAGAGGTCAGTAATAAATATACTTCATTTGTACACTTGATAATGGAATTGGAAGTACACTCTTACACATCTTTTTATAGCTCTTTCATGACCTTCCCTAATGCGTGTACATTCATAATAGATTTCTAGTTAATGTTGTTCAAATTATGTACTTAGTTGCCAATACAATGAAAAATACACAGAGAGATGTAAGTTCCAATGCTATTTTGATACTTCCTATGGTATAACCTTAGAAAGTCACATGACTTTCCTGATGTATTATCTGAAAACAGAAATAATGTTCCCTCCCACATTGAAGGGTTTTTGTGAAGATTATTTTTTGAAGTAACTGTTAATAATTGTAGCACACAGCCCATGTATACAGGAGGCTCTCAGTAAATGACTTTGCTTTTATTGTAATATTGTGATTATTTTACATTCCATTTATTTAAAATCATATTCCATTTTCTTAATTTAAAAAACAAGTATTAAGAGATGTATAATTACCCTTCAATATAGTAATGCTAATAAGTCTTTAGCATTTCAAATAAAACTGGTTTATAAGTGTGTTTATATTCATTCTATCACATTTATGTGGAATATAGAAATCTGATTTTGCACTTATGGACATTGCTGATGAAGATCATTTTTTGTTTGTTTATTTTGACAGCTTTTTTTTTTTTTTTTTTTTTTGAGGTAGAGTCTTGCCTTGTCTCCCAGGCTGGAGTGCAGTGGCACAATCTCAGCTCACTGCAACCTCCACCTCCTGGGTTCAAGTGATTCTCCTGCCTCAGCCTCCCAAGTAGCTGGGATTACAGGTGCCTGCCACCGTGCTCAGCTAATTTTTGTATTTTTAGTAGAGACAGGATTTTGTCATGCTGGCCAGGCTGGTCTCGAGCTCCTGACCTCAGGTAATCCACCCGCCTCGGCCTCCCAAAGTGCAGGGATTATAGGTGTGAGCCACCACGCTTGACCTGTTTTGACAACCTTCTTAACATTGGACCTAAACTTTTACTTTACCTACTATCCTTTCTTTGCCTTGTTGATAAGAACGTAACCACCCAAAGCAATTGTAATCATGTAGATAACATAAGGGATTGATGAGTTTGGCCAGATCAACCAAAGTTCAAGTTGAAAATTGTTTTCCAAGTGCCCATAGCTCATTTGACTATTGCCTCAAGGTGTTACACATAATTTATCAGGAGGAGGACTGGGAGAGCAGGGGTAGAGTGAGGGTATGGACCTAGCACACTTCCCTTGTTCTAACATTCAGCACCACCTTCCTGTCCCCTTTCAGCTCTTCTGAAATTGAGGATATGGATATTTGTCACTATGACATGATTGGATGGAACAGGAGCATTTGTTTTATATCACGGTGAACCCTGAATATCTGAGACAGGTCTCAGTTCATCTAGAAAGTTTATTTTGCCGAGGTTGAAGACGTGTGCCTGTGACACAGCCTCAGGAGGGCCTGACGACCTGTGGTCAGAGCAGTTTTGTTTTATACATTTTAGGGGGACATGAGACATCAGTCAACATATGTAAGATGAACATTGGTTCAATCCAAAACAGCGGGACAACTCGAAGCAAAGGTGGGAGAACTGGAAGTGGGGAAGGGGCTTCCAGGTCCTAGGTAGATGAGAGAAAAATGCTTGCATTGAGTTTCTGACTAGCCTCTCCAAAGGAGGCAGTCAGCTATGCATTTACCTCAGTGAGCAGAGGGGTGACTTTGAATAGAATGGAGGCTGGTTTGCCCTAAGCAGTTCCCAGCTTGTCTTTTTCCTTTAGCTTAGTGGTTTGGGGGCCCCAGGGTTTATTTTCCTTTCACACCCTCCTACTACTTTCTTTAACTTTTACAGATCCTTTAAACCTTCTTTTGATCCCTCTCGTCTACTACCCCCAATCATGTTAAGGAAATGGATATTCTTATGGTTGTGTAAAATCTCTCCTATTAAATTGTAATAGGACAGGATATTCTTATGGTTGTGTAAAATCTCTCCTATTAAATTGTATGAGAACAGGATGATGCTGATGTATATTAAGCGAGTAAGCATGTTATCTGATACGCAGATACACTTAAGTAGTTCTCAAGTTGTATTCTTCTGTTACAGTTAAACATATGACCACCTTAACAAACAGGGGCTTAGAACATATTCTTTGGCTTGTATCTTTTAAAGGAGGAGTGTGCCTGAGAAAGACATGAGAGAACGTGAAGACCAAAGCATTTTGCATTAAAACAGTGAATCTGTTACCAGAAAATGGTCCCTATACAGACCCCAAGAGAGGGTTCTTGGATCTAGGCAAGAAAGAATTCAGGGAGAGTCCATAGAGTAACACGTAAGCAAGTTTATTAAGAAAGTAGAGGAATGATCGAATGGCTACTCCATAGACAGAGCAGCCCCACGGGCTGCTGGTCACCCATTTGTATGGTTATTTCTTCATGATATGCTAAACAAGGGGTGGATTATTCATGTCTCCTCGTTTTAGACCATTTAGGGTAACTTCCTGACATTGCCATGGCATTTGTAGACTGTCATGGTGTTGGTGGGAGTGTAGCAGTGAGGATGACCAGAGGTCACTCTCATTGCCATGTTGGTTTTGGTGGGGTTTAGCTGGCTTCTTTACTGCATTCTGTTTTATCAGGAAGGTCTTTATGACCTGTTTCTTGTGCCAACCTCTGTTTCATTCTGTGACTTAGAATGCCTAATCATCTGGGAATGCAGCCCAGTAGGTCTCAGCCTTATTTTACCTAGTCCCTATTCAAAATAGAGTTGCTCTGGTTCAAATACCTCTGACATATATTCTCCCTCCATTTTATAAGAGAACTCTTAAGCGTTATAGAGGGATGAAGATCCATCTTCTGTAACTTCTTCAGGCTGAATAGGGACAACGATATTTCTGCCTAACTGTTAGATCTCTTGCATTCAGGGTAGAGAGGAGCTCAGTCAGAAAGCATTGGTATGGTATGGTGACAGCCATTCATAACTCTTGAGTTCTGAAAAAAAGGTGATATCTGGAAGATTAATAAGTGTTCAGTTTAAGAGAACATTGAGTAAGCTTATCCTGCATTCCTACACGTGGAGTAAAACAGCAATGTATTCCACAAGAGTAAGGTAAAATAAGTAAAATTATCCCAAGTAAACTGAATTAGAAGGTTTTCCATGAACTGGGCAATTATTGGAACTAAGCCGTTATGGGGTTGCTAGCCAGTTCCAGTGTGCCCAGAATTAGAATATTGACTCCAGATTTTTACATTACTCAACCTTTTTATTTCTTTTGAGCAGCAGCCAGAGATCACTGGTTGGTTTACAGGATTAAGCAGTGTCAGCCTAAATTGCAGGAAAAAACTCAAAACAACTGATGAGACTAGAATCTATTAATAATAACAGGTATACTATAGTTCTTGAAACTTAATTTCTCTCTCCAGTTTCCCATTTTTACTAGAGACAAATTATGGTAAGACTGATTTGCTTTATTATATTGGTCCTGTTTATTTGTATAAAGTACAGCAAGAATAATTATTTTTGATACAGACTTTTTAATTGGCTTTGATGGAATTCTGTTGCACAAGGAATCTCACATAAGACTTTTATTTTTTAAGTTGAGCCCAGCCATGGATTTGTAACCTCAAACATCTATGAGCTGGATAAATTCCTCTACTCTTGAAGTCACAAGATAGCTTGGGGCTCCTGGGCTTATCAGAAAGTGACATTCTTGCTTATCGCTGTTCAAGAACCCTGTATGGAGACTGTGTAGACAAGGTGTGAGGCCAGTTTTCCCAAAAGGCTTTTATTGTCTTTAAAGTCAAGCTCAATTCCTTAAAGGAAATCACACCATTCCAGTCAATGCCTTGGTAAAATAACCAGCTTCTCCAGTTGTGTCCTGTTACAAAAGAAAACAGATTCTTCTTGCTCTTATGCAAATAACTGTATTGCCATAAGTTGAGAATACCTGGCCGGGCATGGTGGCTCATGCCTGTAATCCCAGCACTTTGGGAGGCCGAGGAGGGTGGATTACAAGGTCAGGAGTTCGAGACCAACCTGGCCAAGATGGGGAAACCCCATCTCTACTAAAAATACAAAAATTAGCTGGGCATAGTGGTGGGCACCTGTAATCCCAGCTACTCTGGAGGCTAAGGCAGGAAAATCGCTTGAACCAGGTAGGCGGAGGTTGCAGTGAGTGAGATCACGCCACTGCAGTCTGGCCTGGGCGACAGAGTGAGACTCCATCTCAAAAAAACAAAAAAAAGAATACTTATAAATAGTTTCCAAATTCTGGAGAAATTAGGTAGAGAGAAACAAATATGCTCCAAATTTTGTTCACAGGAGTATACTTTACTTAATTGTTAAAAGCTGCAAGTAGCTTAAAAGAAGTTACCTTGACTCTGAAAAACAAAGCAAAGGATCAGCAATGTTTTAAGCAAAATGTCAAAACAGTTTTTTTAATCTTACATTAGTTTAATCCATGCAGTTAACTCCTGTTCTGCTTGATAGTCATAAACATTTCAGCTCTCCATGAGAGTCCTTAATGTTTTTTCTCTCTTCTAAAGTTATACAAAGTAATCAGAAACCTGCATTTAAGAGCAACTATCAAAGTCCTGTAGCTGATTATGAAACCATCTGTTGAAGAGAATCAAAACAGCACAACAATTTTCTGTGAATGACAAAATGTTTTAGGGCAGCCACAGTTAAAAACATGATTGACAAAGAAATTTGGTTACCTTTGTGGCATATGATGATTTTACATAACAATTACAGTAACATACAGTAAGTCCTATCAGAATTAGAGGAATGTTACATAATTTTGGAACACATACCAATAACATATTTACACAAACACAGTCCAAAGAAAGCCAAACACTATTTCACATTTGACAGTGCTTCCTGTATGATTTTTGTACCAATAAGCCAAATTTCACCTTTATATTAGTGTACTATTAATGTTAAAACCAATTCTTAATAAAACTCATTGACATATCCACCCAATTTTAATGTTTGACCATAAGGTAAGATACTCATAAACCTTTTTTAACCCTTTCAATTTTTATAATCTTTACAATTTTTTGTTAAAGGGTTATTTAGTGCTCTAAGAAAAACCTGTTTTGAGCCAAATTTCGGTTGCAAGGCAGATTACTCCAAAGTTGGTTCCTGGAGGGGAAGAGAATTAAAAAATGGCAAATGTCACACCGATATCAAACCAGAAAGAACCCATTTCCTCGGCCGGGCGCGGTGGCTCAAGCCTGTGATCCCAGCACTTTGGGAGGCCGAGACGGGCGGATCACGAGGTCAGGAGATCGAGACCATCCTGGCTAATATGGTGAAACCCCGTCTCTACTAAAAAATACAAAAAACTAGCCGGGCGACGAGGCGGGCGCCTGTAGTCCCAGCTACTCAGGAGGCTGAGACAGGAGAATGGCGTGAACCCGGGAGGCGGAGCTTGCAGTGAGCTGAGAGCTGGCCACTGCACTCCAGCCTGGGCAGCAGAGCAAGACTCCGTCTCAAAAAAAAAAAAAGAACCCATTTCCTAAGCCAAGAATTGAACCCTGAACCTGGGCAGGCATTGTGATAGTGGAGACCAAGAGAAAGTACTGCCATGTGGTTAAAAGGTCAAGCTCCCAAGGATATAGAAGAAGAGAAGAGGAGAAATTCATCCAGTTTTGTTTCAGGGAACTGCAGCGAAGTTTGTAACTGACCAGTTTTCTGGGCCATCTTCAACAGCAGGCTTATGGGGTACTAGGCCAGCATTGTATCCTAAGATACCCCTCTTTATGACTGAACAACACAGAAAGACACAAAAAGCACGCCAGATTCACTACGGCTTAAGATTAGCCTCTCATATCCTTTTTTCCATTAATCAGAACTTTACAAAGGAGATAAATAGTGATGTTTGAATAGTAAGAAATTCTTATCATTTTGCTGGCATGCCAGGCTTCTGGGTTCCTTTTCCCTGAGTGGCCCCAGTGACCCGGCTGACTGCACCAAAGCCCTGGCGGCCAAGCTGCAACAAAGAGGAAGATCATCAAGTTTTCTCTTTGAGGGACGATAAAACTCCTCATGTCCCATGATCCGGTACTTGTGTAATTCTGTCACCCACTACTGTCAGCAAAGACTGCAAGGCAGATTACTCCAAAGAGCATAGCAATTAACATCCCATAGTGCTGAACCCGTTCTTATCTGAGAATGACTTTACTAAGAGGGTCCACTAACCCCTAAATCTTATAAAGGACTCTAACCTTCCTAAGTTGGGCCTCGAACCCAAGTTCAGTCAAGTGCCCTTACATTTTATTGAGAGGAGCCTTTAAACCTGTCTCAGGAGAGACTCTGACTCCCTTAAATTGGGCCTCTAATCCAACCCCACTCTTCACTCAGGTATGTGTACCCCACTTACCCAAAGTTGGCCAGTTGATACACGCAGGTGATTTTCCTTTGGCTTGGGAATCTCTTTCGTTTGATCTTTTCCATGGACCACCAGAAAGATGTTACTGGACCCCACCACTTACCCAAAGTTAGTCTTTGGGTCAGGAGTTTCCTTAGTATTGTGCCTGCTATGGTGGCCAGAAAGATGTTACTGGAAAGGGGTCCTGATGCAGACCCCAAGAGAGGGTTTTTGGATCTCAGGCAAGAAGGAATTCAGGGAGAGTCCATAGAGTAAAGTGAAAGCAAGTTTATTGAGAAAGTAGAGGAATGAATGAATGGCTACTCCATAGGCAGAGCAGCCCCAAGGGCTGCTGGTTGTTCACTGTTATGGTTATTTTCTTGATTACATGCTGCACAAGGGGTGGATTATTCATGCCTCCCGCTTTTAGACCATAGAGGGTAACTTCCTGACGTTGCCATGGCATTTGTGAACTGTCATGGCACTGATGGGAGTGTAGCAGTGAGAAAGACCAGAGGTCACTCTCATTACCCTGTTGGTTTTGGTGGGTTTTAGCCGGCTTCTTTACTGCAATCTGTTTTATCAGCAAGGTCTTTATGGCCTGTGTCTTGTGCCGACCTCTGTTTCATTCTGTGACTTAGAATGCCTGACCCTCTGGGAATGCAGCCCACTAGGTCTCATCCTTATTTTACCCAGCCCCTCTTCAAGATGGAGTTGCTCTGGTTCAGACACCCCTGACAAACCTGGTACAGTTAAGGGGAATGGGAGTTAGGTGTTTGATTTTGTTTTTAATATTCTCAGCAGTACTGTTGCCTATAAGTGTGGATAGGTGTGTGTATTTAAAGTGAGTGTGTGTGAGTTTGTGTGTGTGTGTATGTGCGTGTACAGTGGTTTCTTCTTTTCCACTGGGGTATGTTCTTCAGTGGATGCCTGAAACTTCATGTTGTAGAACCCTATATACACTGTTTTTTTCCTTTACATATATAACTATAATAAAGTTTAATTTATAAATTATGTGGAGTAAGAGATTAACAACAATAATAAATATCTATAATAAATATTATATATAATATATAATAAATATATAATATCTATAATAAATATTATATATAATATATAATAAATATATAAATATCTATAATAAATAAAGATAGATATAAATATAGATATTTATCATAGAACTATTATAACAGTATGTCAGCATCACTACTTGTGCTTTGGGGCCATTCAGAATAACATTAAGGTGACTTGGACACAAGCACAGCAATACCATGGCAGTCTGTATGATAACTGAGATGGCTATTAAGTGACCAATGAGCAGGTAGTGGATAGTGCAGAGATGCTGGGCAAAGTGATGATTCACATCTGGAGTGGGATGCAGGAGGACATCACAAGATTTCATCATGCTACACAGAAGGGCATGCATTAAAACCTATGAATTGAATCTGGCATTTTCCATTCAATATTTTCAGGCCACAGTTGACCATGGGTAACTGAAACAATGGAAAGCGAAACCATGGATAAGAATGGACTGGTGCTGTACAACTGGCATGCGCACACACACACACACACACACACACACGCTTGATATTAACAAAGAATTACATACCATTCACAGTCTGGAGGCAAAAGGGAGGCTGTGACAGACTGTAGTGATAAATCCTGTTCTCTTGAGCAGTGAGTTCTGTTTTGTTGGCCATATCTAGCATGTCATCCTTTCTCTCATCTTCTGGATCTGATCACTATATTTTGCTTCTGTGCCTCCAGAGAAATTACGTTGGACATTTAACAATTATAGAGGAAAATATCAAACCTTAACAAATATTTAAGGAGACTCTGTTGCAGGTACAGTGCACTGGAGCTTGCTGTGGAGAATGAAAGAGAAACATTAGATGTGGCCCCTTCCCACAACCATACTGATTAGTATCAAAGGGAGCAGGGGCGGTGACTGCAAGTTTATTTTTTTTTTAAAAAAGAAAAATCACAGGCCTTGGTTTAAAAAATTGCTTTGTGCTGTGCCTCACACTTTGGTGAGTTAAGTACCCACTGCAATACCAGAGAAAAGCCAAAGAATGTCATTTTAATATAGATATTTTCTTTTAAAAGTTAGTCTTTAGTACAGTAAAGAGGAGTAGGAGCTAACCTTTTTATATTCTCATTAGGACTATACATTATTTTTATATACATGTAAACTTGGAAACAATAACAAATTATGTAGCATCCACAGCATGGAGGCTTTGATAGACTTTAATTAATTCCTAGGTAAAATTAGTATGCATTACAGTTTAGAGAAACAAAATACACAAACCTGCTAATCAAAATGTTCAGCCAACAGAGCTGGGGCTTTTTCATTAGTTATATTGCCTTGAATTTCATCACTGTACCAGCTGGCTTCTTGTCAATTTATAGTTTGGACCTTTACATCAAACAGCAAAAAAATTAATTACAGGAGAAGGAGTCCCAATAGGAATTTTGCACTTAGAGGTTTTTCACAGTTAACTGGATATGAATGGGGCTGTGTAAAGAAGAAATGAAACTAGAGAGAAGGAACTTGGTAGACTGTTTTAGAACCATTAACTATAGCAGTATTAGTCCCCTGCTTCCCTGATTTTGTTTTGAGGTTTAACCGAAGTTTTCAGACTTCTCATTTCTAGAAGCACCCAGTTCTGTTACTATATTGAGTGCAATGAATCATGTCATGAATTCTGAATTCTCTTAGAAAAGGTCCCAAGTGATGGCTCAAAAAATTATTATCCTCCCTTCATTTTGAATTGAGGAACATTCTATGTATTACACTACTGATCATAATCATAATTTAATGAGCAGAACGATCATGCTTTGATGGTTAGTGCCAGATTACTTGTAATGCGTATTTTGGACTCGAACTATTGTTCTTAAGTGTCACAGTCATTGCCTCTGTGTGCTACAGTTAGTTTAAATGTGACTTTTCTAAGCCTCTTATCTGTTGAATAAACCAGCCAAAGGTTTTAAAAATGCTTCCTTTAATTTAGCTTTCTACTTTTCTTTTTTATTTTGCTTAAAAGCCCTTACTTGTGACCCATTCTTCTAGTTGCTGACATTCTAATATAGTGAATGGTTCTTTCACAAATGCATTTAATCTTTGGATGCCTGGAGAATCCAAAGAACACATTTCTCTCCTCTGAAAAATGCATGTGAACATACATACAACATTTTGCATAAAATGTTAGAAAATCAGTAGAAATGCATGAAACCCAAGTTGTGGACACCTGTTGCATTCATTGAGGAACATGTAAAAATATTATGTGCATATGTATACCTATCATATTCATATATAGTTTAGGAATATATAGCTTAAATTCAAATGCAGATTCAGATCATATTGTTTGCATTCTGTCAGGTTATCTATACTAAACTACATCAATTACATTATTTGCCATCAACTGAATAAATTTAGATTTCTGATCCATTTTTATACACAGTAGCCCTTATTTATAGGCTCATTTGGGTCACCATATTTCACTGTACTGTCTCAATTACTGCCATGTATCCTAAGTAATTTGTAGACCATAGCTGAGAAGAACATTCTTAACTTGTTTTAATGATAGTATTTTTCTTCATTAGGTTTGTGAGCTGTGAGCTAGTGTAGGATACTAGCAGGCATTTTCCAGTTTTCTCTCTCCAGACTTAAGAATGGTTCACTATTATCCCAAGGTCACTTTGAAAGTCTTTCTGTGATTTGCTTCCATTTATTGTATGCTTGTGTTTATGGTTTTGAACCAAATATGAAATTTAATGTTGCGTTTGTGTGCATTAAACTTAATTTGCCCCTTGTCAGCTCGTTTATAACAGAGAAAACATTCAGAGCCACCTGCAGAATGTTTTGTCTACAATCACTGATACAATTTTTCTGTCTCTCTTTGTTGTATGTAACTTTCTATATTTTTCAGTTTAAAAAGAGGCCTCTCTGAAGGAACATTTTCAGAAAACCTAAATGTCTAATAGAAATTAATAAATGATTTTCTAATAAAATAGAATCAACCCTATTTTGAATTTTTTTAATTAAAGCTCTATTTTCTAACTTAGAAATTTAATTTCATATTACACATTATATGAATATGCTTCTTGAGATTCTCTTTAAAGTAGTGAATTTATGCTTGAAAAAGATAAATGAAGTAAAAGTTAAAATATAAACAATGTCTTAAATTGAGTTACATTACCAAATATTTTGTGTGCTTTTTTTCTTGTTCTCAGATTTTTCCAAGTACTTAAATTAACCTCATGTAATTAAATTACTCCATTTAAAAATTAGTTACTTTTGGCCAGGCGCTGTGGCTCAGGCCTGTAATCCCAGCACTTTGGGAGGATGAGGTGGGCGGATCACGAGGTCAGGAGATCAAGACCATCCTGGCCAACACAGTGAAACCCCATCTCTACTAAAAATACAAAATAAAAATTAGCCGGGCGTGGTGGCGGCGCCTGTACCCCAGCTCCTGGGGAGGCTGAGGCAGGAGAATGGCGGGAACCCGGGGGGCGGAGCTTGCAGTGAGCTGAGATCCGGCCACTGCGCTCCAGCCTGGGCGACAGAGCGAGACTCCGTCTCAAAAAAAAAAAAAAAAAAAAGTTACTTTTTAAAAATAATTTCAGCTTTTATTGTAACTGCAGGGGGTACATGTGCAGGTTTGTTATGTGGATGTATCACATGACACTGAGGTTTGGGATATGAATGTCCATCACCCCGGAAGTGAACATAGTACCCAATAAGTAGTTTGTCAGCACTCCCTGCTTTCACTCTCCTTCCTCTAGTAGTCCCCAGATGAATGGTTTTCTTAATGCTTACTAATTTTTCAATACCATTATATGGTATTGCATGAATATTCTAAATTGATATATCTTAGAGGGCACTAAAATGAAACATTAAATATAAATGATGAAAAATACTTTTAAAGTAGAATCCTAAACATATACATTATGGAATATAATTTGTGTGTTGAAAATTATTTTCAGGAGCAATCTGCTAATTTGTGCCTGTATCTTCGAATCATGAGTAGTGTTCAAAACTTAGGAAATGTTTGATCCTAGAATATCTGCTGTTTGCCTTTGAGCAGATATTATATTTATTCAGTTTCTGTTAGGGAAATATCAGACAGGTGTACAAAGATACATTTAAAAGACTGGTGATTTTTTATAATACGGAAATATTACAAAAGTCAAAATTACTAACTTAAGGTGATTAGTTAAATAAAATTGCATTACATGGTCCACAATGGAATACTATCATGGAGATGCTTACTTATTGATATGGAAAATGCTCATTTTAAATTTCAAAATAATATATCTTTGTCCAAAAACAAGTTGTCGGTAGATGGTAGATAGGTATGAATGTATGTATAGTTATCACTATAGATATAGATATAAATATACAGATGTGGATATAGACAAAAATAAATACAATGTTTACCAAGAGAAAAACAGATTATTTTGTAACATCTGTGTGTGTAATTGTGATTTTTAATAATATTTCTATGTGTTGATTACTTAATAAATTAATAAATAAAAGAAAAACAAAACATTATAATAGAAGTCAATATTTATTGAGCATATACCGTGTATCTTATATGCTTCTAAATAATTTACATGCCTTACCTATTTAATTGTAATTTTGCTACTCTTCAGTCCTTATTATCTTAGTCTGTTCATCCTACTGTAACAAACCACCATAGACTAGGTGGCTTATACAACAAAAACTATTTCTCCTAGTCTGGAGGCTGGGAAGTCCTAGATCGCAGCACTGGCAGATTTGATGTCTGCTGATGCCCTACCTCCTGGTTCACAGATGGCTGTCTTCTCACTGTATCCTCCACAGCAGAAGAAACAAGGGAGCTCTCTGGGGCCTCTTTTATAACAACATCAATCCTGTTCATGAGGCCTCAACCCTCCTGACCTAGTCACCTCCCAAAGCCCCATCAACTAAATGCCATCACATTAGGAGTTAGTATTTCAACATATGAATTTGGGCGGGGGGGAGGGGGCAAATTGCAGCCCATCACCATTATTTATGCTGTAGATTATAAGCATGTGAATGTTTCACACTGGAATGTTAGAAATAAATAATAATGTGATTTCACATTTTTATGGAGTCCATGGACCCTCTGAGGCTGTATCATGGTGTGTGTGTGTGTGTGTGTATGTGTTTTTTCCTGGGGAGCAGTTACTTAGCTTTTAATCAGATTGTGGGATGAGTTAATACCCTCCTCTGATAGTTTTAGTCAAACTCACCATTCGTTTCTTTACTATTGAAAACTCCACTACCAAGGCAAGATACTAAGAGCAAGTGAAACTATACAGTGAAAATGAATTTGTTGTTTTCACCTCATTAATCTGCCCAAGGCAGTTGGTAAAGATAGCAAGCAGCAACAGCGTGACCTCAGGCCACATTTTCAAGCAGGCTAGGAAGAAACGGGAGTTGGGGAGGTCAGCAGGTGCCAGGAGTGTTCTAGCTTCCATGAGGGTGGATATGGGATTCCTAACATAGTTATCTGATTTACCCTATCAGTCTGGGTATCTTGTAACAACGTTATTTTTATTTTCAATTCTGTCATTTAAGATCTAAAACAGTAGGTGATTCAAAGCACATTAATAGTTGACTTTGGGATATGTGTTTGTATTATTAAAATATGAATAAATGCATCTGTGCAGAACTTCAGCAGTTTAAAGAAAGGAATAAGGCCATTCCATGAAAACCTATATGAAGAAGAGCCAAATAGCTAGCTACTCTTTGGATTCATCCTTGTTACCTGTATGGGCAGCTGATTCTCTCCTCAGAATGATGATTTTATAGATGAGGAAACTGAGCAGGAAACTGAGCACTGGAGAGATTAAATTGCCTATATTCACATCACTCATAAGTGGCATAGCTGTGATTTAAACCCAAGTCTTGCTGATGTGGGAATCTGCATTCATGGGCATCGTGTTGTATAACTGACTACTTTCAGAAGATTATGGAAAAGTTGATAAGATATAGATTCCAGCCTAGTAATCACTCCAGAATTAATGTATCCATATCATTGGCGGTAGGGGGTGAACATTTTTAACAGCCTTCCTTGGTGATTCTGGAATGTAATATAGATTGAAAAGCATAGCTTTACACCAGCTTATTTCTGCCTCAGAGGGGAGATCATGTAGCAAGTTCTTATTTATGATTTTATTTTTTGGTAGCATTTAATGCTACTGACCACCCTCCTTGGGACTCTTCTTAGCCTTCTGTGTTTTCTTCTAATGTCCCCTTTACCCTGCTAACCGTTGCTCTCAGTCTTCCCGAACACGGCTTCTCTCTGCCTTCAGTTCCTTGGTGTGCTGGCCTGGCCTTTTTCCTCTGGTGACCCTCATTATCTTTGCTTATTGAGGCTTTATAAATTACTCTCTCTCCCCACCTACAATTCTCTCTCGAGTTTCAGTACCTTATTTTTATCATTCTTCTAAATCTACAGATGCTGATGTATCCTTCACGTCTTAAATTTAGCAGGCCTAAAATTGAACTCATTATCTTCTTACCCCAAACTTTCTGTCACCGTTTTCCTCTAATGTAGCTAACGCTGTCACTACTCAGCCCCCTGAACTCAAAACTTCAAAACTGCATTCCGACTTTCCTTTTCCTCACCGTCTCTATTCAGTCAGTCAGTCATCAAATCTTGTTATTTCCATCTCAGAAATGCCATTTGAATCGATCATTCTTTTCTCTATTTCCACAGAATTTCATCATCTGTTTTACACTGGATTCCATACTGGTTTTCCGACCTTTCAACTTTCCCTGGTATCCAGTCTTTTTTCCACATGGTACCAGAAATATTTTAATAAGAAACACATTTGAAATTCTCATGTCCCTACTTTAAAATAGCCTTTGATTCCCTAATGCCTGCAATGTAAAGTACGAAATGTATACAGTTCATCCTAATGGTCCTGCTTTATCTCCTTACCACAAGTCTTATTTTGTGGCTAAACTAAACTTTTCACTACATCTCACTTTCTCACTCTGATACATTTGTGCATGTCATTCCACTAATTTGGAATCTCTGTCCAGGTATGAGAAGTTGGTCATTCTTGGCCCTGGATTTCCATAGAATTTACTTGGGCACAACATGCTATAGTAGTAATTAAGAGTCAGGGGCTGAAACCGGACTGTCTGGTTCACAAGGCCCAACTCCTTAATTACTGTGTAACATCTTTGTGCCTCCGTTTCCTTATCTGTAAAATTGAAATAATAATATTACCTACCTTAGACAATTGTCGAAGATAGGGTTAATTCATGTGCAGTGCTTACAATGGTGCCTGGCACATATTAAACAGAAATTAAGCATGTGCTGCAGCTTCTACTATAATCCTGAAGACAATGGTGTAACAGTCTCCATGAAAACGGGCTAAAGGAATTGCTTATTGTGCTGCTGCTTCTACTGTCATCATGATGACAATGATGTACCAGTCTCCATGGAAGAGGGCTAGAGGAATTGCTTATTAATACTGGGATCAACCCAGAGATCCATGGCTGTCCCCCCAAAAAAGTATTTTGCCTATAGGAAGCCTGGATCCAGTTTGTAGGCTAACATACTATCGCTACCTCATGGCATTTCTAGTCTCTCGTAAATCACCGACTAGTTAAAATCCCACTAGTCGTTGGATTGGCATGTGGACATATACTTGTTCCCAGACTGGAAGTCCCTTCATTATCAGTAAAGATTGCTCCAGTCGCAATTCCGGAGGTACATTCTTTTGCTAGTTTCATGGTTGAAGGAGTAAGCTGTGCCATGGGTATACCTTGGGCTGGTGTGAATCAGACTTTAGACCTAGGCAGGACCTTTAAATATAGCAGAGGGACATTCCTCATGTCAATTTAAAGCATCCAGAAGTAAATATAGCCTCATAAAGTCGGCTCTCTGCTATGACATGCTGTGGACAACATCATAAGAAATATCATTGAGACTGAAATTGGAATTAAGCAAAATGTTTGTAGACCCTTTAATTTTTTAAGAAACTGCTATACACCTATTTATTTGGATGATATTTTTGTTTGGATGAATGTGGTCCTGAAAAGTTAAATGTAAGTTGCAGAATTTCTTAGCAAACTTCACTATTTAAAGCACCTCTGCAGTAAATTACTTTGAATTACATCCTAGCTTATTAGTTTTTATTTATTATAATATTAATATGCAGTTTATTTGAAGTAGGACACGTTTGTATTGGCTATGATACTTTCTGACTCATTGGAGAAATTTATAGCATTAATTAGAAATTTGCAGCATTAATTAGAAATTTGTAGCACTAATTAGAAAATCACAGCAATAATTAATTGTAGCACATGAAAGAAAATTTTGGAAAGTAGCATTTAATTTTTAGGGAAAGAAAAGAAGGCTTAAAGTAGAAATGGAACTTGAGGGTAGCCATAAGAACCAATTGATTAGATGACTAATATCTAAAATTGCTTCTCAGAATGGAAACTACATATTTGTTACTGTTTTATTTTATTTTTTAAGTTTATTGGGTTTCTGGTTCTGATCATTATAGTGAGAGATAATATTATATAGATCCCCAGCCAGGGGTCTCAGCTATACACACACAAGAATAAGCGTAAGCATGCGGGCACACTTGAAATGAAAGGTACATATCTAGTAGTAACAAATAGATCTGAAAAAGAAATATGGAAAATTAATAATAAAAGTAATGGCTTGAGTTTCCTTAGCAGCTGAAGTTTACAAGGTATTTGCCTAATGTGATGTGGTAGGAAAAACTGGATTTTAATGAGAGGAACTCAATTTTAATGGTTGCTTTCCCACTGTGTGAAGTTGGGCGAGTCTTTTAACTGGCCAGAGCTTTGGATTTCTCATCTGTGAAATGAATATAATAGAGAGTTCCTCTGAGGATCAAAAAATAACCTACATACAAAGCCTTTGGCAATTGTCAAACGTTGTACAGATTTCAGAGATTATAGAAATAGAGATTTCAGAAATTACTCTGAGAGCTCAGAGTTTATTTCAGAAATGAAATAAGTATGGCATCAATAATTGTCTTCAGTCTGTGCTTGAGGAAACCAAGATGTGCCACAAGTAATGAGCAGCCAAACTGAAGCTGGACCCCAGGCTTCTGAGTCCAAATGTGGTGCTGTCTGTGCTAGACCATGCTATTTTTGAGCTACACCTGTACATCATTCGCAGGACACAGGTCTAGTAAATGATAGCCTAAACTGAATTTTAAAAACATTAAAAACATGTAATTATTGATTTATTAGTAGTAAGAAATTCTAATATTACAAGGTGACATTTGCGTTTGTGTTTTAATGCAGGTAATGAATTTGGGCATCCTGAATGGTTAGACTTCCCAAGAAAAGGAAATAATGAGAGTTACCATTATGCCAGACGGCAGTTTCATTTAACTGATGATGACCTTCTTCGCTACAAGTTCCTAAATAATTTTGACAGGGATATGAATAGATTGGAAGAAAGATGTGGTTGGCTTTCAGCTCCACAGGTAAGCTCTTGACTCTGAATGCTGTGTTTTAGTCACCAATGATGAACATGCTTAGAATGGTAACCGATTTAAATCCATATGCAGGTCTTTTAAACAGCATTTGATGATTCAGTGTGTAGTGTCCTGTAACATACTTCAGGTTGTCAAAACATGCCACTGAAGTCTCTCCAATTGATCATGAAAATCTTAAACATAATGGCCTGCTTAGTTTCCTGGTTTGTTTGTTGTTACTATTTAAATTTAGTAATTTGTATTTTTATTGGTTAAAATAAACAATAAAAGTTCTGCAGGGAACCCATTTTGGAAATTGCTGTGGAAACATCTTAATTGTTTTGACCACTTTTTTATGTAAATAATTATGCTGTCATAAACTACTTTGACAACATGTAGATTTCTTTATTCCTTTTTTTTTCTCTTCTTTACTGGTCTCTAACTTGTAATTTCAATAGATGCCATTATACCTGCATGCTGTTTTGTATTTTTCATGAGACTGTCTGTCCTCTTGAATTAACGTCTCAGTTTTCAACAAATTTTAGAAAATGTAATTAACAAGTGAAAATTTTATACAGGCTTCTTTTTTTCCTGGCAAAAATTAACATATAATACGTCTTTGTTATAATCCATTTACTTTATACTGGGGCTATTTGAAATTACCGTTGATGTGTTTTTACTTTGGTGTCTATGATTATTATTTTTTTAATGGCTGAGCAAAGGTATTTATATATTCAGTAAGATTTGCTCCATGACATGAATGCCCTAATCACGTTTCTTAGTAATGCTGTTTCCAGAAGAGAGATCAAAATGATGCTCCTTTTCTTTTTTATTTATTTATTTATTTATTTATTTTTATTATACTCCAAGTTCTAGGGTACATGTGCATAACGTGCAGGTTTGTTACATATGTATACTTGTGCCATGTTGGTGTCCTGCACCCATCAACTCATCAGCACCCATCAATTCATCATTTATATCATGTATAACTCCCCAGTGCAATCCCTCCCCCCTCCCCCCTCCCCATGATAGGCCCCAGTGTGTGATGTCCCCCTTCCCGAGTCCAAGTGATCTCATTGTTCAGTTCCCACCTATGAGTGAGAACATGCGGTGTTTGGTTTTCTGTTCTTGTGATAGTTTGCTAAAAATGATGGTTTCCAGCTGCATCCATGTCCCTACAAAGGATGCAAACTCATCCTTTTTGATGGCTGCATAGTATTCCATGGTGTATATGTGCCACATTTTCTTAATCCAGTCTGTCACAGATGGACATTTGGGTTGATTCCAAGTCTTTGCTATTGTGAATAGTGCCGCAATAAACATACGTGTGCATGTGTCTTTGTAGTAGAATAATTTATAATCCTTTGGGTATATACCCAGTAGTGGGATGGCTGGGTCATATGGTACATCTAGTTCTAGATCCTTGAGGAATTGCCATACTGTTTTCCATAATGGTTGAACTAGTTTACAATCCCACCAACAGTGTAAAAGTGTTCCTATATCTCCACATCCTCTCCAACACCTGTTGTTTCCTGATTTTTTGATGATTGCCATTCTAACTGGTGTGAGATGGTATCTCATTGTGGTTTTGATTTGCATTTCTCTGATGGCGAGTGATGATGAGCATTTTCTCATGTGTCTGTTGGCTGTATGAATGTCTTCTTTTGAGAAATGTCTGTTCATATCCTTTGCCCACTTTTTGATGGGGTTGTTTGTTTTTTTCTTGTATATTTGTTTGAGTTCTTTGTAGATTCTGGATATTAGCCCTTGTCAGATGAGTAGATTGCAAAAATTTTCTCCCATTCTGTAGGTTGCCTGTTCACTCTGATGGTAGTTTCTTTTGCTGTGCAGAAGCTCTTTAGTTTAATGAGATCCCACTTGTCAATTTTGGCTTTTGCTGCCGTTGCTTTTGGTGTTTTAGACATGAAGTCCTTGCCCATGCCTATGTCCTGAATGGTACTACCTAGATTTTCTTCTAGGGTTTTTATGGTATTAGGTCTAACATTTAAGTCTCTAATCCATCTTGAATTAATCTTCGTATAAGGAGTAAGGAAAGGATCCAGTTTCAGCTTTCTACTTATGGCTAGCCAATTTTCCCAGCACCATTTATTGAATAGGGAATCCTTTCCCGATTTCTTGTTTCTCTCAGGTTTGTCAAAGATCAGATGGCTGTAGATGTGTGGTATTATTTCTGAGGACTCTGTTCTGTTCCATTGGTCTATATCTCTGTTTTGGTACCAGTACCATACTGTTTTGGTTACTGTAGCCTTGTAGTATAGTTTGAAGTCAGGTAGCATGACGCCTCCAGCTTTGTCCTTTTGACTTAGGATTGTCTTGGCAATGCGGGCTCTTTGTTGGTTCCATATGAACTTTAAAGCCGTTTTTTCCAATTCTGTGAAGAAACTCATTGGTAGCTTGATGGGGATGGCATTGAATCTATAAATAACCTTGGGCAGTATGGCCATTTTCAAGATATTAATTCTTCCTATCCATGAGCATGGTATGTTCTTCCATTTGTTTGTGTCCTCTTTGATTTCACTGAGCAGTGGTTTGTAGTTCTCCTTGAAGAGGTCCTTGACATCCCTTGTAAGTTGGATTCCTAGGTATTTTATTCTCTTTGAAGCAATTGTGAATGGAAGTTCATTCCTGATTTGGCTCTCTGCTTGTCTGTTACTGGTGTATAAGAATGCTTGGGATTTTTGCACATTAATTTTGTATCCTGAGACTTTGCTGAAGTTGCTTATCAGCTTAAGGAGATTCTGGGCTGAGACAATGGGGTTTTCTAAATATACAATCATGTCATCTGCAAACAGGGACAATTTGACTTCTTCTTTTCCTAACTGAATACCCTTGATTTCTTTCTCTTGCCTGATTGCCCTAGCCAGAACTTCCAACACGATGTTGAATAGGAGTGGTGAGAGAGGGCATCCCTGTCTTGTGCCAGTTTTCAAAGGGAATTTTTCCAGTTTTTGCCCATTCAGTATGATATTAGCTGTGGGTTTGTCATAAATAGCTCTTCTTATTTTGAGGTACGTTCCCTCAATACCGAATTTATTGAGTGTTTTTAGCATGAAGGGCTGTTGAATTTTGTCAAAAGCCTTTTCTGCATCTATTGAGATAATCATGTGGTTCTTGACTTTGGTTCTGTTTATATGCTGGATTACGTTTATTGATTTGCGAATGTTGAACCAGCCTTGCATCCCAGGGATGAAGCCCACTTGATCATGGTGGATAAGCTTTTTGATGTGCTGCTGAATCCGGTTTGCCAGTATTTTATTGAGGATTTTTGCATCAATGTTCATCAGGGATATTGGTCTAAAATTCTCTTTTTTTGTTGTGTCTCTGCCAGGCTTTGGTATCAGGATGATGTTGGCCTCATAAAATGAGTTAGGGAGGATTCCCTCTTTTTCTCTTGATTGGAATAGTTTCACAAGGAATGGTACCAGCTCCTCCTTGTACCTCTGGTAGAATTCAGCTGTGAATCCATCTAGTCCTGGACTTTTTTTGGTGGGTAGGCTATTGATTGTTGCCTCAATTTCAGAGCCTGCTATTGGTCTATTCAGGGATTCAACTTCTTCCTGGTTTAGTCTTGGGAGAGTGTAAGTGTCCAGGAAATTATCCGTTTCTTCTAGAATTTCTAGTTGATTTGCGTAGAGGTGTTTATAGTATTCTCTGATGGTAGTTTGTATTTCTGTGGGGTCGGTGGTGATATCCCCTTTATCATTTTTTATTTCGTCTATTTGATTCCTCTCTCTTTTCTTCTTTATTAGTCTTGCTAGCGGTCTGTCAATTTTGTTGATCTTTTCAAAAAAAAATAGGAACAATGTTGAATACCAAAAGGCACCCCATTTACTCTAGAGCTTTAGTTCACATTTCTGAATTACCAAGAGTGCTGCTGATGATGATATGCATGGCAATAAGTCCTCTCAGAGCTCGGGCTGAGTGAGGATGATGTTGGAAAAGCAAAGGCTTTTCACAGCCAACTGAAAATACATGATGATGAATAAAAGAAGAGAGTTTACAGATATAATTTCTTTTCAGACCTTATCTTTTTATTAAGAAAAAAAGTATTGTAATTGACTTTAGTTGCCATTGAATCTGACAAAGTTGGGTAAAAATGGAAAATGGTTAAGAGAGCTATAATTTCAGAAACTATGTTAAAATAACAATGTTACATTGAATTTTGAAAAGTAATTTTATATACCTAACCGCAGTAAGCTCGAGACTAAAAGTCTTAAAGAAAATTCACTTATAAGTAGATCTAATATATACAAACACTTTGTAGTATGTATACGTACCATGGTTTTACTTAAAACCTGAGCCACAATACTAGTTCTCTATTTGAGCTATGAGGTCGGCAAGTGGTTAGTGAGCTTTGTTTACGCCACTAAGCAATTTTTGAGACTGTTCTTGGTTCACAGTTAGGTATAGCAAAATTGTAACATGTTCAAAAATGTATAGTGTTCTGAAATACTCATTTTGGGTTTAATAACCAGACTGTTGAGAAAGACGAAAAATAAGGTACTTGTAGCAGCATCTAGATATTATTTAAATGTAACAAGTGTGTTAATTCTTGCAGGCCTATGTGAGTGAAAAACATGAAGGCAATAAGATCATTGCTTTTGAAAGAGCAGGTCTTCTTTTCATTTTCAACTTCCATCCGAGCAAGAGCTACACTGACTACCGAGTTGGAACAGCATTGCCAGGGAAATATCCTTTTGTTACAAGTGAATATAACTGTCCACATTCACTTCTTTATTATATTATAGGACAAAAAAAAAAAAAGACTAAGGTTGTTCTTGATGACAGAAACATTGATTTTCCTCATCTGAAAAATGAGGAACTTGAAACAGTCGATGGATAAATCTTTGCTCAGCTCAGTTATACTGAATTATTCCTAAGCTTCCTTTTAGCTTTAAACAGAGAGGTTAGTGCAGACGTGGTTCACATCAAAGGAAAGAGCTGTGGATCTTTCTGTCTTGAAGGTTTCAATACAGAGCCCTGCTGTCCAGGTCCCCACATCCACCAACACAGAAGACAGCAAATGTAAGTCTCCTGAGACAATAACAGAGGCTCTGGACTTAGGGGACCAGGCTTTAAAAAGTGTAACTGAACATTTCTTAAATAACATTTCTTAAATGCTGTTTAGATCCAGTAAGCAATATGGGATACGGCTGTAGTTTTACTCTATGAAAATATTTTGTAAGTTACCTCTGAGACTTGTTTTCTTTCCTCCACTCGGTGGGAGAGAGCAAACAATAGTTGTAATGATAGCTTCCTTCCTTTTTCTGTTTCTTCCCTTAAAATTCAAGACATGGCATACCTTTGTAGGCCTGAATTGGTAAGAAGGCAAGGCAGGGGAGGTGTGAGCAATAGAAATAACCAGGGAGAAGGGAGAATGTTGTTGATGTTCTCTGTGTATTCATTTACTCTTTCTTTCATGCATTTTACAGATACTTACTGAGTACCTATTTACTGAACACCTCTGTGATGACTCTGAGCTAATTACTGTAAATACAGGAATTCTCCTAGCAGATACAGTCACTGCCCTCATAGAGCTTTTCAACTAGTAAAGGAGATAAACATTAGTCATTGTAAGTTTGATAATTATTACAAAGGAAATGTACAGTATATTTTAAAGACACATTACTAGATCCATGAAAAAAATGACAGATTCAGGACCTAGCAACAAATCAGCCCAATTTTTCCAGCATGCAGTAGAAGTAATGTGCTTGTGCCCTGAAGCCCTAACAGTGATTAGCATTGCTGCCTGAGCAAGGGGCCTGATGCCCACATGAAGTCCTATGTGTGAGCGTGTCTCCAGCTACAGTAAAGAAACCCTCCCACTCAGCTGGCTCAAATAATAAGGAAAATGTGTTTGTCACTTAACAAAAATCCTAAAGTCTAGTTTCCCCAGCACTGTGACAGTATCAGGTTCCCCAGTTCATTCTTTTTGCTTTCAGTTCTCAGGGTGCCAGCAATGTCCAAACGGTGGCCCCTGTTAATAATCATTAGATAAGAGCCATGACTCCAAGTGTCACCCACCTTCAGACACAACAAAATGCAGACAGATTTTTTTTTGTGTGTATCTCTTCAACAGTGAAGTTACTTCTTTAGCAAAATTTCTTCCATATTTTATTGACCAGAGTTGGGTCTTACATCTCCCAGAAAAATTTTCTAGGAAGAAAAATGATTATTACCATGAGTAGCTTAATCAGGAATTACCCCCGAGCCTCAGGAAGACATCCCTTGGTAAAGTGAACACACCCAGACAGAATTTTACTCTGACAGTAAGAAGAAAAGAGCCAGTGCTTTTTAGTAAGTAGCCTGCACCACCTTGTGCTGCTCATGACATTGAGGGCAGAGAGAGATGGTTCCCTACTTTCTTCCCACCCAGCTCCACATAACATCAGAGCATCTAGGAGAGGAAGCTGTAGTCGTGACAGATAGCACAAATGTGCCCCAGTTAACCTACAGAATGTGCTGTGTTGTCTGTCTCTTTATGCCTACAAATAAATCAATGTGATAGGTTATCTACACTAAAGAGTACAGTACTATTCTGGGAAACAAATGTCCTCTTCATTTCCATGAAAAAATCCAAACAAATACTAGACATGTAGCAATTTGTATGCGATCCTTCTCACCTCCAGAGTGCTAAAGTAGTGCTCCTAGACTAAACCCTTCTATACTTGGTAGTGTAATATAATCAAACCAAAGTACATTTACAGAATACCTGGTATCTAATGCAACCTTTATTATATCTTTGCAGCACTGTCCTTGACCCTTAAGTGGAGGGAAAGAGATGTATGAAACCCAAACTGTGATGTAAGTCTTAATGCAATAAATAGAAAGGGAACAAGGAGCGAGAATGTTCCATGGGAGAACAAAGGACAAGAAAAATGAAAAAATAAATGGCAGGGGAGGAGGGGAGAGATACTGAGATTAAGACAAAGACTTTTAAGCCTAGATTTGGGAAATGGACAAGATTATAGCAGGAAAAAATGAAGAAAACCATTTCAGCTATTAGAAATCATAGACTATTCTTAGATAATGGACAGTACAATGGATTAATTGGAGAATGATGACTATAGAAAGAAGTATTAAGAGATAAAGCTGAAAACATAGATGGAGATCACATAATAGAAGATTTTAATGCCATATTAATTAGTCTTTTTTCTATGATTTTATAGTGAGTTGCTGCAGGTTTTTGACTAGGGAGCTACTTGATAAAAATGTAGGCTTTAGTAAAAGTTCTCATGTACCAGTGTGTAAGGGAGCTTTCATGAGGAAAGAGATTGGAAGTACAGATATTAATTATGAGAAACTGCAGTACACCTAAAAGATAATTAAGGCATGAACTAAAATAATGGCAACAGAATAGAAAAAGTTTATGAAGCCCTTGTAGTAAAGGAACTCAGGATCTGTTTGAACATGGAGTAAAGAAGGGAAAATGTAAGGTTTCGCTTTGGACAATAGAAAGAATGCTGGTGGTATTATTCCTGAGGATAGCAAAGCCAGGAGAAGTAACCAGTTGGGGGGATAGAAAATATAAATTTGAGCAGGATGGTTGAATAGAACTCTCCAACAGTTGTCCTCCCTTCAGGAACACCAAATTAAACAACTATCCACATAAGAAAGTACCTTCATAAGAACCAGAAATCAGGTTAGCAATCGCAGCACCTCATTTTAACATTATTTCAAGCAAAGAGGCACAGAAGAGGGTAAGAAGGACTGTCTTGAATTCCCTATCCCAACCCTCTCCCACGCCCTGGCAGCACCACGTGGGACATGGAAAGAGAGAATCTGTTTGCTTGGGGGAGGGAAAGCACAGTGATTGTGGGACTTTGCATTGGAACTCATTGCTGCCCTGTCACAGCAGAAGACAACATGGGCAGAATTCAGCGAGCACCCACAAAGAGAGCCTTTAGCCCAGCCCTAGCCAGAGGGGTATTGTCTGTCCCAGCATTCAGAACCTAAGTTCCAGCTAGGCCCAGCACTGCACGCTAAAGTACCCTGGGGTTCCAGATAAATTTGAAAGTCTAGGCCACAAGGACTGCAGTTCCTGAGCAAGTCCTGGTGTCGTACTGGACTTAGAGCCAGTGGACATGGGGTACACAAGAAAGGAGAGGAAAAAGTGAAGAGGACTTTTTCTTATAACTTGGATACCAGCTCAGCCACAGTAAAATAAAACAGCAAGCAGAGACCTAAAGCCCCTATTTCAGGCCCCAGCTCTCAGAGGACATTTCTAGACCCACCCTATGCCTTAAGGGAGCTTGCTTCCCTGAAGGGAAGGACACAGCCCTGGCAGAATTCTTTACCTAATGACCGAGGTAAAGTAGCCAGGTAGCAATTGCCGCAGGCCTTTGATGAGACCCAGAACCGTGTTGGCTTCAGTTGTAACCCAGCACATTCCCAGATATGCATGCTGGCCATGAGAAGAGACTCCTTCTGCCTGAGGAAAGGAGAGGGAAGAGTGAAAAGGACTTTATCTTGCAACTTGGGGATCAGCTCTGCCATAGTAAAATAAAGCACCAAGCAGACTCCTAAAGTCTCCAGTTTTAGGCCTTAACTCCTAGATGGCATTTCTCAACCTTCCGTGAGCCAGAAGGGAACCCACTGCCCTGAAAGGAGAGACGTAGGTCTGGCACAATTCACCAGCTGCTGACTAAGGAGCCCTTGGACTTTGAATAAACATCAGCAGTAGCCAGGCTGTGGTTGCCATGGCCTTGGGGTGATGGTGGCCATGGTGAGAGAGCCTCCTTCTGCTTGAGAAAAGGAAAGAGAAGAGTGAAAAGGACATTGCTTGCAATGTGGGTGCCACCTCAGCCACAGTAAAATATGGCATGAAGTAGGTTTCTAAAGTTCCTAGTGCCAGGCCATAGCTCCAGCATGGCATTCCTAGACCTACCCTGGGCCAGATGGGAACACACTGCCCTAAAGGGAAAGACCCAGGCCTGGCAGGATGCTCTCTCCCACCACTTGCTGACTAAAGAACCCTTGGCCTTTGAATAAACATCACTGGTACCCAGGCAATAGTCACTGGAGACTTCGGGTGAGGCCTAGTGCTGTGCTGGCTTCAAGTGGGACCCAGCACAGTCCCAGTGGTGTTGACAATGAACTTGCGTGTTTCACCCCTTCCTCCAATTCCAGGCAGCTCCAGGATGGAGTGAGAGACGACCTTTGTTTGGGAGAAAGTAAGGGAAGAGAACAAGAGATTCTGCCTGATAATCTGGTGAATTATCTCAGATCTTAACTAAGACCATCAAGGTAGTACCTCTATGAGTCAACAAGAGTGAAGCCCCTTAATATAGATACCACCGCAATGACTGAAGACTTAGATCACAACACCCAAGTCTTCAAATACTTAGGAAACCTTCCCAAGGACCAATATAAACAAGCCTGAGCTGTGAAGGCTACAATAAATACCTAATTATTCAATGCCCAGACACTGGCAAACATCCACAAGCATCACTACCTTCCAGAAAATCATGACCTCACTAAACAAAGTAAATAAATCACCAGTAACCAATCCTGGAGTGACAGAGATAGGTGACCTTTCTGACAAAAAAAAAAAAAAAGAAATAGCAGTTTTGAGGCATCTTGATGAAATGCAATTTAACAGAGAAGGAGTTCAGAATTCCATCAGATAAATTTAACAAAGAGATTGAAATACTTTTAAAAAAATCAAGCAGAAATTCTGGGGCTGACAGTCAGTTGACACACTGAAGAACGCATCATAGTTTCTCAACAGCAGAATTGATCAAGCAGAAAAATTAGGGAGTTTGAAGACAAGGTATTTGAAAATGCATAGAAAAGACAGAAAACAAAAAAGAATGAAGCATGCCTACAGGATCTAGAAAATAGCCTCAAAAAAGCAAATCTAAAAGTGAGTGGCTTTAAAGCAGATGGAGAGAAAGAGAGAGGGATTGATTCCGTTAGAAGTTTATTCAAAGAGACAGTAATGGAGAACTTTCCAAGCCCAGAGAAAGATATCAATACTCAAGGACAAGAAGGTTATAGAACACAATGCAGATTTTACCCAAATAATACTACCTCAAGACATTTAAAAATCAATTTCCCAAAGGTCAAGGATGAAGAAGGGATCCTAAAAGCAGCAAGAGAAAATAAACAAATAACATATAAAGGAGCTCCAATACATCTAGCAGCATACTTCTCAGTGGAAACTTTACAGGCCAGGAGAGAGTGTCATGGCATACTTAAAGTGCTGAAGGAAAAAAAAACTTTTATCCTAGAATGTTATATCCAGCAAAAATACCCTCCAAATATGAAGGAGAAATTAAGACTTGCCCAGACAAACAAAAGCTGAGAGATTTTGTTAACACTAAAACTGACCTACAAGAAATGCTAAAGGGAGTACTTCAGTCTTAAAGAAAAGAATATTAATGAGCAATAAGAAATCACCTTGAGGCACAAAACTCACTGGTTATCATAAGTACACAGACAAATATGGAATATGATAAGGCTTCAATTGTGTTGCATGAACTAACTACAACAGCTTTTTAAGACATAGACATTATAATAAGATATAAATACAAACAAAAAGTTAAAATACTGGTGGGGGAAGTTAAAGGGTAGAGTTGGTATCAGTTTTTCTCTTTGTTTGTTTGTTTTTGCAATCAGAATTAAGTTGTCATCAGTTTAAAATAGTGGGTTATATGATGTTACTTGCAAGCCTCATGAGAATCACAAATCAAAAAGCCTTCCACACAGATAGACAAAAAAAAAAAGTGAAAAGCAAGAAATTAAAACATATCAGCAATCAGTTTTACAATAAGGAAGACAAGAAGGAAGACAAAAAAAAAAAAAAAAAACCTGAAAACAAATAACAAAATGGCAGCAATAAATCCTTATCAGTAATAACATTAAATGTAAATGGACTGAACTTTCCAACCAAAAACATAGAGTAGCTTAATGGATAAAAATACAAGACCTAAATATCTGCTGCCTACAATAAACATACTTCACCCATAAAAGTACTCATAGACTAATAAATAGAGGGATGGAAAAAGACATTCTGTGCAAATGAGAAGCATAAAACAGCAGGAGTAGCTGCATTGACATCAGATTATATAGATTTTGAGACAAAACCTATAAAAAGAGACAAGGTCATTATATAATGACAAAGGGTCAATTCAACAAGAGAATATAACAGTTATATGTGCACCCACACTGGAGCATCCATATATATAAAGCAAATATTATTAGAGCTAAAGAGAGAGATAGACCCCAATACAATAATAACTGGAGACTTCAATACCCTACTTTCACCTTTGGACAAATCTTTCAGACAGAAAATCAACAAAGAAACATGAGATGTAATCTGCACTATAGACCAAGTGGACCTGATAACATTTCATCCAATGGCTGTAAAAGGCATGTTGTCGTCAGCTCATGGAATATTCTTAAGAATAGACCGTATGTTAGGCCACAAAGCAAGTCCTAAAACATTAAAAAAAAAATGAAATAATATCAGGCATCTTCTCTGACCAAAATGGAATAAAACCAGAAATGAATAACAAGAATAATTGTAGAAATTATGCAAACACATGCACATAAAACAATATGCTCCTGAATGGCCGTATACCAATGACCATACCAATCCATGGCTAGGTCAAGAAAGAAATTACAAATCCCTATCAAAATACCAATGATATTCATCAAATAAATGGAAAAACAATCCTGAATTTTACTTGAACATAAAAGACCCAGAATAGCAAAAGTTATGTTGCACAAAAAGAAAAGAACTGGAGCGATCACATTACCTGACTTCAAATTATACTACAGAGCTATAGTGACCAAAACAGCATGGTAATGCCATAAAAACAGACACAAATACCAGTAGAACAGAATATAAAACCCAGAAATAAATCCATATATCTATAGTGAACTCATTTTCAACAAAGGTACCAAGAACATACAATGGGGAAAGGACAGTTTCTTCAATAGATGGTGCTGGGAAAATTGGATATCCATGTGCAGAAGAACAAAACTAGACCTCTGTCTCTCATCATATACAAAAAAAAAAAGAAAAAACGGATTAAAGGCTGAAATCTTAGACATAGTTTATGCCTAAACTAAGCATAGGTAATCAAAGCAAAAATGTACAAATGAGATGACAGCAAGTTAAAAAGTTTCTGCACAGAAAGTAAACAAAGGGAAGAGATAATCCACATTATGGGAAAAAATATTTGCAAACTATCCATCTGGCAAAGGATTAATAACCAGAATATATAAGGAGCTCAAAGTATAGGAAAACATTTAATAATCTTATTTGAAAATGGGCAGAAGATCTGAATATATATCTCTCAAAAGAAGACATACAAATTGCAGACAGGTGTATGGAAAGGTGCTCAGCATTACTGATCACGAAAGAAGTGCAAATGATACCTACAGTGAGAAATCTTCTCACCCCAGTTAAAATAACTTTTTTCCAAAAGACAGGCAATAATGATCCTGGTGAAGATGTGGAGAAAGTAGAACCCGCATACACTGTTGGTGGGGTCATCAATTAGTACAACCAATATGGAGAACAGTATGGAGATTACTCAGAAACACTAAAAATATAACTGCCATATGATCCAGCAATCCCTCTGCTAGGTATATACCCAAAAGTAATCAGTATATGGAGCAGATATTTGCACTCCCCTTTTATTGTAGCACTGTTCACTCTAGCCAAGATTTGGAATCAGCCTAAGTGTCCATCAATACACAAATGAATAAAGAAAATATGGTACATTTACACAACGGAATACTATTCAGCCATAAAAGGAATGAGATCCTGTTATTTGCAACAACATGGATGGAACTGGAGGTCGTTATGTTTAGTGAAATACACCAGGCATAGAAAGACTAACTTTGCATGTTTTCACTCATTTATGGAAGCTAAAAATTAAAACAGTAGATCTCATGGAGATAAGAGAGTAGAAGGATAGTTACCAGAGGCTGAGAAGTGTAGTGGGCTAGTGAGAGGGAAATGGAATGCTTAATGGCTGCAAAAGCATAGTTTGACAGAATGAATAAGACCCTAGTATTTGATAGCACAACAAGGTGACTACAGTCAACAGTAATTTATTCTACATTTTAAAACAACTAAAAGTGGAATAGGAATGTTTGTAACACAAAAAAGGATAAATGCTTGAGATGATGGATGCTCTATTTACCCTGATGTGATTATTACATATTGTATGCCTATATCAAAATATCTCTGGCACCCCATAAATATACATGCCTACTATATACTCATAAACATTTTAAATTTTAATTAAAAAATTATTTCATCATTGTCAACAAATGGAAATGTATAGAGTTTTCCATGATGATATTTAGGAGAAAAATCTTGGGGCAAGCTGTAAGGATCTGTCTAAAATACATTAATATATTAACTTTAACAAGTAGTGAATATTATGAAAGCATACATAGTAATATCTGTATTATATTTATATTATATAGTATAGGGTATTACTGTGACCCCTATAAGTCAGTAAGACCCCCAAATGTTAGTTTATATATACTGACACAGAATTACACTATATTTGAAAGCCTGGTTCGGTTTTGAAAATCTTGACACAAATTCGGTCTTTTTGAAATTTAGTTATCTGCTTAAACGTCTATAGGTACTTATTAACACGAAAATTTTCTACTTAAATAAATACTGAATGTTTTTACATAAGTCACCTCTTTTGGAAGCTGTACTCGTTATAAGTTGTAATGATACAGACATTGGAAAACTGAGCCATGTCTTTATAGAAATTATAGTTGGATCCTCAGTCATCTATTTGGTCTCCAAGAGAAACATGAAGAAACCTTGCTGACCTGTTTCCTACATTTTGCCTGCTACAGATTTGTGCCCACTTGGACCTTATTCTTACCACCCATCTCTTCCATGTCTTTCTGTTAACAAGTAGTAAATTCACATATGTTGTTGCTTTCTCTGAGAACATTTCCATTTTAATAATTCTCTTTGAATACTCACAAAGTATTGAAGATGTAATGGTCTATATAGGTGGTGGGAGAATTGTATCATGTTTTTTACTTTATATATTTTAAGTTTTGGGGAGCAGGAAGGAAGCAGGGGCGCATTTCCAACGTAATTTACAACACACCTTCTAATTAAGTATATTTTAATAACGCCAGCCATAACTCTGAGATTGAAATCACAACATCTTCCTTTTGTGAGGGACTCTGCTCCACCCTCCCAGTTCAGTGCAGAAGTCCCATCTAGAAATTTCTTACAAATAATCACCTGTTATTCGAATACTTTGCAGTGCCAGGAATATCACTATTTCACAAGATAAACAGTATTATTTTTTAATAGTTAAAAATGTTATCTTAAAATCAATGCATTAATTCTGTACTCTGGGGCTAACACCTGTTCTATGTGCCAGCTATTCAAATCAGAAAGGTTTTTAACATGCTTCTTAGATTACCACCTCTCCCTGGTTTTTCCTCTTCCAGACCAGATACCACTAATTTCTTAAATAAATTCTCATGATACTTTCCAGACGTCTTACCGTTGCATCTCCCTTATCAAAATGCACCCAGCATTGTTCACAATCCTCCTACACTAACAGCAGAGTATTCTAGATACGGTCTGGCAAGTATGACATACAGAGCCCCATTACTTTCCTTTATCGTGATGCTACTCTCTTATTTGTATCATTAAAGTTACATCAGCTTTCCTGGCAGCCATCACATTTTCCTTTCCCATTGTATTTGTATCCAAATAAAAATCTTGAGTTTTTCTTTTGTATCCTAGTATTATGTCATATCTTCATTTTTCTTTATTCAGTTAATAATTTCAACCTAAAACCCTAAATCTAACATTAAACATGAAAAAGTACAATGTTAACTTTGACCCTCTAACATATTAGAAAAGATAAAAGAGTATTACAGGACACTTCTCTGTCATGAATCTGTTAGGACTGTAGCATCTCCAATAGCCGGCAAATGGATCTCTCCTTTTAACTTGTTGTTCCAAGCTTAGCTTTCAGGTCCCTTTTTCTTCTCTCTTGCATTTTTTTGTCTCATTTGTTTTTGGCCCTTTATCTTTCTGACTTTTTTCTTCTTCTTTTAACCTACAGTGTAGCTCACTATTATAGAATGAATTCAGATATACAAAGTATTAAAAATTAGGATTTCAATGGTATATTTTCTGTCTTTGGCAAAATATTCTATGCCATTGGTATTTCTAAGTACTGAGCAAGTAAATTGAATACAGATTTTTACTGTGAAGAGTCTACAGTGACAAGATTGCATGTGTTAATCAAGTAACAAAATTCATCAAATTTTTAATTCCCTGGGAAGCAGGATGTGGTGCCAGAACAAATTTAACTTTTCTAAAGAAGCCACTTAAACTTCCTCTGTTACTAGGAAATATAGTCCTGCTATAGGTAACATGTCTGAATTTTTGAGCAGTTCCATTTTTTTGAATCTGTAGATCTTGTATGTCAACTAGCAAGACATCAACTTTCACTCAAATCTGTGGAGAATAGATGGTGACTGCCATCCCAAAAACTGTTGGAAGGGGAGCCGTTTTGGAGGTAATGCCAGGCAAGGTAGAAGAAACACTTTAATGATGCTTTTAACTGTCTCTTCAAAATAAGAGGATACCTTTGGAAAACTGAGAGGCAAGACGGATTTGTATCAATAAGGCTTTGAATGTGGCCTTCATGGTGACTGCCAAAGCACATCTTATTGTTTCTGCAATAGAATCTACAGCCATATTCTAGGAAAAAACCAAAAACCAAAACAACAGCAACAACCTTTTACCTATATACTCTCACATTTGTCTTTTTAGCTGCTAATCTTTAGTGTAATAATGACCAACATTCTTTAATACAATAGATAGAAATGTGGGTAATGCTGAGACCTAAATGTACTTAATAAATAGGCAGGTTTCATATTTCATGCTTAGAAAGATAAAATACATTTTCCTGATGTGTGATATTCACTTAAGTTTTCACATTGTTGAGCTGTAAAGAAAGGAACATAGTGCCTTTTATATCATCAGAATCATTATTATATTTCTTTAGTGGCATTTCTTCACCTAGGACATTATCAAGTTGTCATTAAATTAGAAAGAAAACTGTGTTCCCAAGGCCAGAGTGCTCTTTCAAGTCCATTTGAATAATACAAATGATTATACCACATTTTAAAGGATGTGGGGAGAAGGTATTAGGACCCCTCTTTTGCGGGCCTTCTATTTGCTAATTATTTTTATAAAGTATTCATTTTAACGTAGTAATAATGAAAAAGTTGGAAACATTGCGATAATTACCAAAATGTGATGCAGAGACATGAAGTGAGCATATGCTGTTGGAAAGACAGCACCGACAGAGTTGCTCAACCAGGGTTTCCACAAACTTGCAATTTGAAGAAAAACGCAGTATCTGAAAAGCACAAGAAAGTGAAGTGCGTAAAACAACCTGTGACTGTATTCCGGACCACACTACACGGCAGGTTGTAGGCTGAGGCCTGTAATTCACTGAAGGCTTTCCTTCAGCGCATGGCAGGTAAAGGTAAGCAGTGTATTCCACAGCCCATGTTCTTTCTGTGACACGCCGGTGCCTCTTTCTGTTCCCAGAGTATGTACATGTGGTTGGGGGTGGGAGCAATGGTGGTATTATTGATGATTTATTTCTCTAATGTTCAAAATAATGTTGAAAATACTTCTGGGAATATAGGTAGAAGGAGAAAATTACATACAGACTTACGGCCCAGGCAGTTTTCTTTCTAATCCACTCACTTTTCTCACTGCCCTGCCATAACCCCTGACAAATTTGTCCCCAGAAATTCTTCTTAATGATCTTTTTTTGCCACCTGCCACAAGAAGAAAAATAATTTTAAAGCAAAACATACATACGAAGGTCAATTATTGTGATTTTTTTTCTATATTCTAGAGTAGAATATGAAGGTATCATGGTTCTATTTTCAGAGTTTAAGTTAATACATGATATACAATATAAATTTAAAACCTCCCAGCTTATGTATAAGGTATTTGTGTTGGTATATCAGATAAATATCATAAACTGAGACCATAAACAACACAAGAATCAAATGTTTAAGTTATTTATCAGCATACTATTGAGGTGGGAGTAGAAATGGTAGTGTAGTAACAGCCCCCTTTCCAAATGGCATTTCAAACTGTTACAATGTTGACATGCTAAGAGGAGTGGTCACGAAGTATGGCTTGTGAAGAATATGTGAATCTAGGACAAAATCTTTAAACCCAAGGGAGCAGAGGTATAAATAGTTGAATTTGAGCTGAGATTGTTGAAATATTTTCATTAAGCCACTGCAAGATGCACTTTTTAAAATGTAAATTCATACTCTGACATTTGCAACCTGTACACAGAGTTTCTAATAAGCAAATAAGGTCACTTGGATGATTTACTGGAGTGTGATTGCTGAAGGCAGAGATGTTGCTGTGAGTTGCTTGGTTTACAGAAGGCTTTGAAGTGTGGTGATGTAACACTCTTATGTTTATGAGAATCTATGCTTTATGCAACAAATAAAAACAAAGGACTTAATTTAGGATTCGCTAACTACCACATTCTATCCAGATTATATATGTAAAGGTTAATTTCTGGTCTGACTAAATAGAGCATCTCAACTTTCTAGTTTTCCAGGTTGTAGGTACTTTGGTAAAAAGCAAATTCAAGGTTTTCTCCAAAAGTTTGACATAGTGACTTTCACCAGATACAAGCATGTTTCTTTTTCCTTTATGTTAATGCTGCAATTTATTGATGATGAGCTTTATGAGAGCTGAGACAGATGATCCTACTAACAATTTTATATTTAATATAGGTCCTCCTATTTAAAAATAGCTTCATAATGAATGTATGCTCATTGCTCAGGTTCACTTTCTTTAGTTTTGAAATGACTAATACTTTTAAACACAGAGGTCCTTTTAATCATTTTTTTCATTGCTAAACACTGTCTAACAATCCCTATGATTTAATGATAATGACAGACCAGTACCCTCCCCTCCCTTGGTCATAAAAAGCCTATGATTTAGCTTCATTTCTCTACCCAGGAGTTAGGGATGAATCAGCAAGTAAGAAAAATATTTTGCATGATTAAAATATTGCAACGCTATAACACTTTTAGATTGCCTTAATATATATTCATAAGATCATAGGCAGTAATGAATAATGAGTAAGCCCTTACTGCACACAAATGTATTTAGTTTGGGGATTTTTTTCTTGAAGGGGGTTCAGGGTCCTGTTTTGAATAGCCATCACAGTGCTGTCCAATATTTAACAGCATTTCTGTTTTTTTGTTTCATAGCTCAGTTGTGCAGTGATGGTCTCTTCACTTCAGAAACCATCTAACAATAGCCCAGTCAAATTTCTGTCTTCTGTTTCTTGCCCTTCTGGAGGAAAAATAAATCAGAAATGTTATTATAACCTTTAAAGATAGTGCATAATAACCTAGTAATAGTATCCTTCATTGGGGTAAGTAGGGGGAACATTTGTGCCCAAGGTGATCATTTTCACCAGCTTTAAAAAAGGTGAAACTATTATGTGTTTGTAGACTTCAAGATGAATGATAAGACAGAGAATTACCCATATATCAACAATGATGTTTACTTAGAATACACTAGGCACCTGTAAACAGAGAGCTAAATCTCTGATAGGAGGATGTATAGAGGGCTGATGAACTGATAGACGGTCTGACAGATGGAAGGATGGATGGATAAATGGAGTATGTAGCTACCTAGTTGTGAAATAACTCCTGAAGGTTTAAAATTATGTCATTAAAACACAAATAGTACTAAAATGATTTGCTTCTCGCTTAAAACAGTAATTTAATCAAATCATATAAAAATTGATAAGGTATTATCAATAAAATACACCATAATTTTATAGAATTCACAATTAATATATTATACTATGATGTGCTTGCTGAGCAGATGTTCATAATAAGATCTACCATCTCTTATAAATTTATATGTTAGGCTCTCTGAAAGCACTTTACAGTCATTACCACATTAGCTAACCATTTCTTTTCCTAGACTGCAAATATGGAAGAAGGCAGTCTACAGGCATACCTTGGAGATAGTGCAGGTTTGGCTCTAGACCATTGCAATAAAACAAATATTGCAATAAAGCAAGTCACACAAATTTTTTGGTTCACAATACATATAAAAGTTGTGTTTATACTATACTGTAGTCTAATAAGTATGCGATATTATGTCTAAAAAAATGTACATGCCATAATTTACAAATACTGTATTGCTAAAGGATGCTAATGATCATCTAAGTCTTCTGTAAGTCATAATCTTTTTGGTAGTGGAGGCTCTTACCTTGATGTTAATGGCTCCTGACTGATCAGCATGGGGTTTCTTTTTTTTTTTTTTTTTTTAGACGGAGTCTTGCTCTTTCGCCCGGGCTGGAGTGCAGTGGCCGGATCTCAGCTCACTGCAAGCTCCGCCTCCCGGGTTTTTACGCCATTCTCCTGCCTCAGCCTCCGGAGTAGCTGGGATTACAGGCGCCCGCCACCTCGCCCGGCTAGTTTTTTGTATTTTTAGTAGAGACGGGGTTTCACCCTGTTAGCCAGGATGGTCTCGATCTCCTGACCTCGTGATCCGCCCGTCTCGGCCTCCCAAAGTGCTGGGATTACAGGCTTGAGCCACCGCGCCCGGCCTAGCATGGGGTTTCTAAAGGTTGTGGTGGCTAAGACGATGATGAAGTTTGTCACATGGATTGCCTCTTCCTTTTATGAAAGATTTCTCTGTAACATGTGATGCTGTTTGGTAACATTTTACCCACAGTAGAACTCTTTCAAAATTAGAGTGAATCCTCTCAAACCTACCACTTAGTTGATAAAGATTACCTACATTTATATTATATTCTAAATAATTTGTTGCCATCTCTAGCACCTTCACCAGTAATAGATTCCATCTCAAGAAACCATATTCTTTGTTCATCTGTAAGAAACAATTCCTCATCCATTAAAGTTTTATCATGAGACTGCAGCAATTCAGTCACATCTTTAGGTTTCACTTCTAATTCTAGTGATCTTGCTATTTCCACTGTATCTGCAGTTAGTTCTTCCACTGAGGTCTTGAATTCCTCAAAGTCATCTATAAGAGTTGGAATTAACTTCTTCCAAACTCCTATTGTGTTGATATTTTAACCTCCTCCCATGAATCACAAATGTTCATAATGGCATCTAGAATGGTAAATCCTTTCCAGAAGATTTTCAATTTACTTTGCCGAGATTCATTAGAGGAATCACTGCTTATGACAGCTATAGTCTTACAAAATACATTTCTTAAATAATAAGAGTTGAAAGTTGAAATTACTTCTCGATCCATGGGGTACAGAGTTCATGTTGTATTAGTTGGCTTGAAAACAACGTTAGTTTCCTTGTACATGTCAGTCAGAGCTCTTGGGTGACCTTCATCAATGAGGTAATATTTAAAAGGAATTTTTTTTCTGGGCAATAGGTCTCAAGCTTGGGCTTATGGGCTCAGTAAACCATGCTATAAACAGACATGCTGTCATCCAGGCTTTGTGGTTACATTTATAGAGCACAAGCAGAGTAGACTTTAGTATAATTCATAAGGGCATTGGTTTTGGAAACGGTAAATGAACGTTGGCTTCAACTCAAAGTCACCAGCTGCATTAGCCCATAACAAGAGAGTCATCCTTTTCTTTGGAGCTTTGAAACCAGGCACTGTCTTCCCAGTAGTTACAAAAGTCCCAGATGGCATCTTTCAATGGAAGCCTGCTTCATCTACATTGAAAATCTATTGTTTAGTGTAGCCACCTTTATCAATATCCTAGCTAGATCTTCTGGAGGACTTGCTACAGCTTCTAGATCAGCGCTTGCTACTTCACCTTAAACTTTTATGTTATGAAGATGTCTTTATTCCTTAAACCTTAAGAACTAGTCTCTCCTGGCTTTAAACTTTTCTTCTGCAGCTTCCTCACCTCTTCCAGCCTTCACAGAATTGAAGAGAGCTAGGGCCTTGCTGGATTAGGCTTTGACTTAAGGGAATGTTGTGGCTAGTTTGATCTTAGATCCAGACCACCATAAACTTCTTCGAATCGGCAGTAGGCTGGTGTTCACTTTCTTATCAATTATGTGTTCACTAGAGTAGCACTTCGTATTTCTTTGAAGAACTTTTCCTTTGCATTCACAGCTTGGCTAACTCTTTGGCATAAGGGACCTCGCTTTTGTCCTGTCTCAACTTTGAACATGCCTTCCTCACTAAGCTTAACCATTTCTAGTTTTTGATTTAAAGTGAGAGACATGCTACTCTTCTTTTCACTTGAACTCCTAAAGGCTATTGTAGGTTTATTAATTGGGCTAAATTCAAGAGGGTCTTAGACAATAGGGAGGCCCAAGAAAAGGGGAAGAGACAAGAGAACTGCCAGTAGGTTGGAGGAGTCAACACACACATTTATTAAGTATTTGTTAAGTTTGTGGTTGTATATGTGCATGATTTGTGGTGCCCCAAAACAATTATAATAGTAACAACAAAAGTCACTGGTCACAGATCATCATCATAGACATAATGATGATGTAAAAATAATATAATTATGAATAAACAGTCATGTATTAATATATATTAATAATGAAACAGTTTGAAATAATGAAAGAACTACCAAAATGTGACACAGAGACACAAAGTGAACACATGCTATTGGAAAATGGCGCCAATACACTTGCTGGATAAAGGGTTGCCACAAATCTTCAATTTGTAAAAATGTGTATTTGTAAAGTGCAATAAAGTGCTGTAAAACGAGTTATGCTGGTGCAGTAGTATCATTGGCCTGAAAGATTTCACATTGAGCCTTTCCTTTTAAAGTTAGGCTTTACTTAATTTATCCAAAATATATGGTTTTTTCTATTTAAAAAATAAATAAGTCATCTTTATACCTGACACCAGTGTTTTTTAAATAGAGCATTCTATGTCTAAACTAAATTTCTAACATGGATGTTATATTACTTTTCCTTCTGTTCAGTAAAAATTAACTTTTTCAATGAGTATCTCCTGCCTGCCTAAGTGAGATATTATTCGTGTTTCTGACATTTTCCATTAAGCTCTTCTTAATCAGAATCTCACAGGATCAAACTGAGTGGTCAGTGTTTTATTTATATAAAAGTATTACTTGAGTATCCCAGATGATTTCTTAAAATTAAGGCATGATATAATTACTGGCTCACTAAAATTACCTAAGGGCTCCTAAGCATTTTTGAAAGCTACAACCAAAATAAGTTTCTGTTTCTCAGAGAAAATTGGAAATATTAGAGCCATAAACAGTGTGTTCTTGGAAGCAGTGGATTCAGTTGTAATCATGTGTAAGAACCATCTCTATTTCTATTAATGTAGCTTCTCTTGGCCTAATGATGGGAAAATGCATAATTAATTCCCATAAATAAGAATTAATTTGCAAGATTAATTATGGTTATTTTTTGTAGTTATGTGGTATCAGCTGTTGAATAAGGAAAGTGTTTAGATAATATCAAATAAAATTATTTAATTAACATATAACTTAATGAAGTGATTACACTCAGTACCTTTTATTGTCACACAATGATCATTTTATTTCCAGAACATTAATTAAAATGAAAAATTATATTTGTATGTAAAATTATAAACATTACTGTGTGTGTGTTTTTTTTTGTCATGTGTTCTTTACTATTTAGGGAGAGAGCCAATTTTCACTTTGTAGGCTTCCCTACTAACATCTTTCCTTTTTTCCAGCTAAAGAAAACAAAGGAAAAATAATCTTCTCTGGTAGTAGCATTATTTTCTAATTCTGAAACATTATTTTCTTCAGTTTGTTCTCTTATTCTAACATTTCTATTTCCCATTGACTCATGTAACACAGGTCTCCAGAGATAATAGGTATTTCTTGTTCTTATATTTGTAAACAAAGAAATTTGCTCTCATTGCAAGGATAGTGGTTAGGAGCTTGTGCTCTGGAATATGACTATCTGAGGTTCAAGTTCCATGTCTACCACTTAGTTTTGTTTTGAAAATAACCTGTTTCTTGGTTATTCATCTCTAGAACACCTACTCATAGAATTGTTGTCAGAATTAAATTAGTTAATGTGCATGCAAGGCTTAACAACAGTGTCGCCTGCGTTTGAGCTTAGCAAGTGGTAAGGGTAATGGACATCCTTACTGTCATCATCTTCTAAAAATGCATTAGAAATTTTACAATAAAAGGGAATTTTCATAAAAATGAAAGACAAGTAGGTACTAATCCTGTCTGTTGTCTTCACCCTCTTGTCCTACTTTTTGTTTTGTTTTTGATTTTTGTGTTTTCGCATGTCCTAGTTCCCATTTCACCACGACACGGTGATTCCTTTCAGTCCTTTCACACTACTGGAATTGAAACTCTTCTGTTCCCTATTAAATCCCTTCCTCACTCTTGTACTATTTGCCCACCTTTCTTTCTTATTTCCCTTTCTCTGTATCCTGCAGCACTGTCTTGATTTCTTTTTCTTTCCACCCATTCTTTGTGTTATCTTGGTTTTTTTTTAGATCTAAATCCATGTATTCATTTTCCTTGTGCTTTTCCCTGAAAAATTCACCCACCCTTCAACTATTAGCTCTATGAAGATGTTCCCTAATGATTCTCCCCACCTTGACCTATGCCCTATTCACCAAGCAGTGGGCAGTTTTATGATGTTTAATAACTCTTAGGCAAAACTGGGCAGCATGGAATTATAAATTTTTGAAACTGAAAAACTCTAGTGTAACCTAGCTCAGCCCATTCAAATTAAACAAAATCACTTGGGTTAAGATATCTATAAGCTTATTTTAAGAGATCAAAATAAGTACCAAAAGTTAAATTTGCATGGCAATTTACAATATGTGAATACTTTGATTTACATTAACCCACCTGTCCTCACATCATCTCCAGTGATACTGGTTGGGCAAGCATTTTTCGTCTGTCCTCAGTCTACATTTGAGGATCAGAAAGATTTATAATTTTCACAAGATCGTCTTTCTAGTAATTGAATAAATGTGATTTAAATCTAGTTTCTGTAAATTCAGTACAGTTTGACATTTGGTCACCAGGTAATTCATCTTTTTGTTGCCCTCTAGAAATGCCATTGAAGTACATGAAGTGTGTCTCACTAATTTTAGTTTTTTTCTCAATTTATATTTGTAGAGTTTAATGATGCCTTTGACTAAATGTTTTTCTGCAGTGTAATACTATCCTGGTTTCTGACACTCAAAAGCACAGATGAATGTAAGTAGAAAAATGTTTTCAACTATATGTATATATATTTTTTTAAGTTCTACTTTTATTTAGATTTATAGCATACATGTACACTTTTGTTACATGAGGTTCTTTTGTTTGTTTGCTTTTTGTTTTTGTTTTTGTTTGCATGTTGCAAATTTGGGGTTGTAAATGATCCTATCAGCCACGTAGTGAGCATAGGTAGTTTTTCAGACACTGCCTGTGTCCCACTCTCCCGGCTCTGGAAACCCGCAGTATCTATTGTTTTCATCTTTATGTCCATATGTACCCAATGTTTAGCTCCCACGTATAAGTGAGAACATGCAGTATTTGGTTTTCTGTTCCTGTGTTAATTCACTTAGGATAATGGCCTCTAGCTGCATCCATGTTGCTGCAAAGGATATGATTTCATCTTTTCAATGGCTGTGTAGCATTCCATGGTGTATGTACACCACGTTTTCTTTATCCAATCCACCATTCATGGGTGCCTAGATTGATTCCCTGCCTTTCCTATTGTAAATTGTATTGTGTATTGTGATGAACATACAAGTGCATATGTCTTTTTTTTTTTTTTTCTTGTAGGACAATTTATTTTCCTTTGGGTATATGGTGGGTAGTGAGAGTTCTGGGTTGAATGGTAGTTGTGTTTTAAGTTATCTGAGACATTTACAAGCTGCTGCACACAGGGGCTGAACTCATTTACTTCGCACCAAAAGTATATGTGTTCCCATTTATCTGCAGCCTTGTCAGCATCTGTTGTTTTTGACATTTTAATAACAGCCATTGTGTCTGGTGTAAAACGGCATCTCATTGTGGTTTTGACTTGCATTTCTCTAATAGATTAGTGATGTTGAGCATTTTTCTTTTTTTCATGTTTTTGGTGAACGCTTGTCTGTCTTCTTGTAAGAAGTGTCTGGTCATGTCTTTTGCCCATTTTTTAAGGAGGTTATTTGGTTTTTGCTTGTTGAGTGTTTAACTCATAAGTTCCTTATGAATTCCATAAGACTCTAGATAGTAAACATCTGTCAGATTCATAGCTTGCAAATATTTTCTTCCATTCTATATGTTGTCTGTTTACTCTGTTGATAGGTTCTTTTGCTGTGCGGAAGCTCTTTAGTTTAAGTCCCACTTGTCACTATTTGTTTTTGTTTCAGTTGCTTGTGATGAGTTAACCATAAATTGTTTGCAACGACTGATGTCAAGAAGGGTATTTCCTAGGTTTTCTTCTAGGGTTTTTATAGTTTGAGTTCTTACATTTAAATCTTTAATCTATCTTGAGTTAATTTTTGTATATGGTGAAAGGTAGGAGTCTATTATCATTCTTCTGCATATGACTAGTCAGTTACCCAGCACCATTTATTAAATAGGGAGTCCTTTTCCCATTGTTTATTTTTGTTATATTATTTTGTTATTAAAGCATAACTGATAAATAAAAATTATATATATTTAAAGTACAGTGTGACGTTTTGATATACATATACCTTGTGAAATGGTTACTACAATCAAGTTAATTAACATATTCCTCACCTCACATAGTGAACATTTTCTTGTGTGTGTGTGAGAATGCTTACGGTCAACTCTCAGCAAATTTTAGTGTATAACACATCGTTATTAACCGTAGTCCCCATATTGTACATTACAACTTCAGAACGTATTCATCTTATAACTGAAAGTGTATACCTTTGACTAAAGTATCCCCATGGATATGTGTTTAAAACTCCCTTTCCTTATTTTTTATTTCAACAGGTTTTGGGGACAGGTGGTGTTTGGTTACATGAATAAGTTCTTTAGTGGTGATTAAGATTTCGGTGCACCCATCAGCCAAACAGTATAAACTGTACCCAGTTTTTTAAATGCATGTGGGGAAATGTTTACTTTGAATCTTTCTCCTGACAATAATTAATCTGATGTAGTTATGGGCTGTGTGCCCAGAAGTGCTCAGAAAGATTGAAGTGATGGTGCAGATATGCGCACCTGCAAGCTTTGCTTTACACTTTTTCGTGGTACACTACTTTAGGCCCTGTTCTTTGATTTTCTGAAGCACTGAGTGAGACCTGTACTGGGATTTTCTATCTAGTCTTAAAAGAGAAAGAGGACTATACAGTAACTATATGTTACTCCAAATAAGTTGAGACTTCAAATAAAGAAAAATGATGTTTCTTCCACCACAGCTAAAATCATCAGATTTCCAAATTTGCAAGCTTTATCTGGAAGATGGTAGTAGAGTGGTAGAAACTGTTATACCTAAGAGCATATTCTGGCCCTGCCAAAGTATTGGATATATTATTTTGACAAACTCCTTTGATGTTCTGTGCTTAAGTTCAGTTGTTTTTATAGAGAAAGCTAACCAGTAAAGTAGATATGGAAAGTCTTTGAGTTTGTGCTGACTTGAATAAACCTGGAATCATGGTTCCATGTCAACTAAGAATTATATAAAATGTTTATCTTCAAGGCTCATACCAATCAGAGTAGTTAACTTGAGAATTAATTGCTTCAAAGTGACATGCATTTATTATTAATTATCCAAAATGAAGGATTTTTTGTATTACAAATATTCTATTATAAATTCATAAAGAATATGAAATCTTTTAAAATGTCTAAGTTAAACTTTATAGGTAATGAAATGGAATTGTGATAGAAGTTATATTTATACAGATCTTACACGTTAGCTCTATGAAACAAAGGGAAAAATCAAGTTTGGTCTTTAATGACCAAAGCGGTATGAAATTATTTCTTAAAGTTTAGCAAAAACATGCATAGATTAAAAATTAAAACCCAAGGAGGAAACTGCAATCGGAAAATAATGAAAAGATGCGCTCACCAAATGCCAGGTTCTAATCTAGGTCCTATATGGCAGAGAAAAAAAAAAAGAAATTTCTTATATAGATTGTATTTTAATAATGAGAAACAAAAATTAAACTGATGAGAATAGATACTACACTTGATCTTAGCCGAAAGGCCGAGAAGCAAAAATATAATGATTAAATTTATAATAAGTTAAAAGCTGATAATGCTATGGTGAGAAATCAAGGCAGGTTCAGGAGAGTGTGTGGAGGTATTTAATTTTCAGGTAGGATTGTCACCAAGAGCTCTCTCAGTATTTCTCATAAACTTGAGAAGTACCTTCTTTTGTTTTGTTTTTTGTGTTTTTTTTTTTAAAAAAGACAAAATTAAAAAAAGACTCTAGTCCTCAAAGAGTTCTATGTGCTGTATGTTTAAACTTTAATGTAAAAAATTTTAAATAGCAAATTCTAGTGAGAACAAAGACACAGAAAAAGAGGAATAGAAATAAAGATCATAAAGGAAGAAGAGGCCAAGTCAAGTATAAAAAGTAAAATAAAGAATTAATAGAACCACTTCTATATTTTTCATCTCTTGAGACAGCAGTTTAGGTGAGCCAGGGTCTATAGTAATAATAGCCACAGCACCTAATAATTTGAGCACTTTTCCCGGTGCTAGACAGTGTTAAGCACTCAATAATAGATTGCTTCAGTTAATGTCTACGCCCATCCTCTGATGTGTTACCTCCATTTACAAATGAGAGACTGAGCCTCCAGGAAGTAAGTAGCTTGCTCAGAGACACACAGTTAGTAATTGGTAGGACTGGAATGAGAATGCAGTTGTTAGACCCTAAAGCTCATGGAGGCACTCACCATATTTTAGTGTTTTAGAATGCTATCTCCTATCCCTGACTTTCTGCCTGAAATGGCTCGGATAATGCTTTCTTACTGCTTATGATTGTCTTTATTTTTCAGAGACGTCCCCATTTCCAATTGTATTTTTATTTAGATATATTGCACTTGACTACATTAAAGGCTATTCACAGAGTAAGTTTGTTTGGGGAAAGGTGTTTATAGCCTGAATCAAAATTTTTTTGAGTTTAAAAGCACAATTTTTTTTTTTTTTAAAGTGTTGAGTCTGCAGGGTGTAAACTCATTTTGATAATAAAAGATGTGGTTAAAAAGGTGAATAAAAATCTGTTATTTTTTTCTTTTTCAGTTCTAAATAGTTGCCATCGCTTCATCAGATAATTGAATTTACAAGTTCTTTGGATAATCCTAATAGCACAGAGAGCAACAGTTTTGGGGAGAGGTTAGTGCAGAAGTGTGAGCACTATTTTTCTATTTTTCTTCCTTCTCAAATTACTGAGGAACAGTGACATTTTTTAGTTTAAGTTACATAATCTTCTAGGATACAGAAACGTTTCTAAGTAGGTTGTCAGAAGTATTCTGTAAAGTCTTTAGAATAATTGTCCTATTTGCAGAGAGAAATATGTAGTACTCAGTATTTTGTATTACCATTTGATTTGCTATTTACTGATGTGTGTCATTAAGCATGCTTAAAAATAAACTAATAATTTGCATGAAAATACATTTCAAAAAGCATGGTAATCCATTAATTAACCTGGTAGATAATGACATTTGAGCCCCTCATCCTTTGAGCTTGTTTTATTGCTATTTTTGCATTGTACAGTTTCTAAAAATGTATGGCCGAAGAAGCATACTTGCAGGGATTGGAGTTTATTTTGTAGTCTAAAATCAGAAAGCTTTTGTTGATAAAATGAGCACATCCTAGAATATAATAGAAATATGTTTCTGTTTTGCACTTAAGTAAAATGTACAGCTGTTATATAAACTTTTAATGAAGACAGTGTTCACAAATTTGAATGCATGAAGCTTATGCATGAAGATCTTGCTTTTTTCAAGGTCATTAAAATTTTAAGGTAAACTAATAACAACATATATATACACATATATACACACACACACATATATATATAAAGAAAAAAGGTGGATTTGGCTTTTGTTTTATTTTAAAATTTGCTTTGATTACATTCATTAGTAAGTTCTCTCTTTAATTCCACATTACTTTCTTATAAATTTTATTTTACAAATATTATAATATTGAGGGATTTTTTTAAAACTAAAGTCAGGGAGATTAAAAAAATTAACTGGATATTTTCCATTGAAAGAAATATAATCATAAAGGTCACATGGCCATAAATAGTTTTGAAAAGTAATTAAAATATCAGAACTCTCATTTTTTTAAATTTATGTTTTAAGTTCATGGGTACAAGTGCCGGTTTGTTCCGTAGGTAAGCTTGCATTGTTGGGGTTTATTGTACAGATTATTTCATCACCCAGGTATTAAGCCTAGTACCTATTCGTTATTTTTCCTGATCCTCTCCCTCCTCCCACTCTCCACCCACTGAAAGGCACCAGTGTGTGTTGTTCCTCTTTGTGTGTCCTTGTGCTCTCATCATTTAGCTCTGCTTAAGTGAGTACGTGCAGTATTTGGTTTTCTGTTTCTGTGTTAGTTTGCTAAGGATAATGGCCTCCAACTCCTTTCATGTCCCTGCAAAGAACATGATCTCATTCTTTTTAATGGCTGCATAGTATTCCATGGTGTATGTGTACCACATTTTCTTTATCTAGTCTGTCATTGGTGGACATTTAGGTTTATTACCTGATTTTTTCCATTGTGATTAGTGCTGCAGTGAACATGCACCTGCATGTGTCTTTATAATAGAATGAATTATTTTCTTCTGAGTATGTACCCAGTAATAAGATTGCTAGGTTAAATCGTATTTCTGTCTTTAGGTCTTTGAGGAATTGCCGCACTGTCTTCCACAGTGTTCAAACTAATATGCATTCCTACCAATGGTGTATAAGTGTTCCTTCTTCTCCATAGTCTTGCCAGCGTCTGTTATTTTTTGGCTTTTTAATAATAGCCTTTCTGCCTGGTGTGAGATGGTATCTCTTTGTAGTTTTGATTTGCATTCCTCTAGTGATCAGTGATGTTGAGCTTTATTTCATATGATTGTTGGCTATGTGTATATCTTGTTTTGAAAAATGTCTATTCATGTCCTTTGCCTACTTTTCAATGAACGTGTTTGTTGTTTTCCTTGTGAATTTAAGTTCCTTATAGATGCTGAATATTAGAACTTTGTCACATGCATAGTTTGCAAAAATTTTCCCTCATTCTGTAGGTTGTGTGTTTACCCTGTTGATAGTTTCTTTTTCTGTGCAGAAGCTCCCCAGTTTAATTAGATCCCATTTGTCAGTTTTTGCTTTTGGTGTCTTCATCATGAAATCTTTCCCCTTGCCTATGTCCTGAATGGTATTGCCTAGGTTGTCTTTCAGGGTTTTTATAATTTTGGCTTTACATTTAAGTCTTTAATCCATCTTGAGTTAGTTTTTGTATATGGTGTAAGGGAGGAGTCCAGTTTCAATGTTCTACAAATGGTTACCTGGCAGAACTAACATTTTTCATGATGACTGTTTAAGTTTAATGTATATTTTAGATCACAGAAGTAAAGATAGAATTACCTAAATAAGATACACAAATACACACACACACACACACACACCCCTACAAGACCGCTCCACCACACACTAACAGACTGGCACATTCATTATATATATATAACAATTTATCACAAGTCTTTGCCACTCCTGCATTTGGAAAGAGAACAGAGAGAGAAACTGAAAGTTGTAGTTTATAGCCTTTTCTGTGATTCAGGACAATAAAGTAGGCATAATTTAGCTATGTTTATAAAATAAATGGACAGATCTATTTGAGATGCTAGATAGCTATAACCTTAGATTTTGTGGATTATAACCAGCAATAAATAAAATTCAATCCATGTAACATAAAAAGGGAAGGATCGTGTTAGAACATTGTGGCAAGCCCTGTGTTGTATAGATCTCTTCATATTACTAAAATCATAAAACTTTCCTTGCTTTTCAGCAGCTGTTCTTACCCTACCAGACATTTGTTCACATTTACATTAATTAAAACATTCCTTAGAATTTTGAACCTAATATTTTCTACTTTCAGTATAAATTCTCTTTCCTGGGGTCACTTAGCTCCTGGGCATTATTTTAATCATGGTAATATGAATGGATTGATTAAAGAATTAGATATAAAATAACTTATACTAAATTCATATTCCAAAAACCTGCATTTTTTCACATTTTAGCCTGTCTTCAGTTGGAAAGTATCTTACAATATTGATGTGGTAGTGATATTTTTTCTCTTTATTAGAGATATAGAAAATAATTCATCTTGAAATGGATGATGTCTTAGATTTGAAGATATATGGTAACTTACCCACTCTGCTATCGTTATAGTCATCTAGTCACTGGAGAACTCGTCTTTTTGTCACTCAATTTGAAACCTCAAGGGTTGTACCTTACAATAAATTTCCTTAGCTTCATCAGTGGGAGTGAAGTGAGTTTAGTGCAGAATGATATAAATGATAGTACTTCTTACATCAAAATCCTTATACTTTGAACAGACACTTTATCAAGTGGCTGAGCAAACACAGCAGCTTTTGAAGTATTTGAAGAGCCATTGAATTTAAGAGTCTTCATGCCTTCACTGTTCTTTAATCTTATTAGTACATGCCTCCTTCAGAACACTGGCTCTTCCTTGGTTCAAATTTAAGGACTTGGATTATAAAATAATGGCTGAAAACTTCTTATCTACTTCAACCTGTTGATAGATATATCAAATACTTAGGAAGCTCTTGAATTTAAAATAAGAAATCATAATATTTTTAAATGCTATCCAGATTGATAAGGACCTATTTGATCTCCTTTTTAAAAAACTATTAAAAAATAGTCATTCTTTCCCTACTGTATTTTTTTCCCGTTGAACAAGGTAAATTTTATGGCCTAGTGTTTTGTATTTACTAATAAAATGATCAAATGGATCAAATCAATAAGAAATGGACTAGAACAAGTATAGTAAATCTCAGATATTCAGACCTCAACATTACTTTTAGAAATGGCAATCTTGTATATCTGATTCTGTCAGTAACTTAAATGGATATCATTTTATCTGACTTTCCTATTTGTATTCTTCTCTTGTCATATTCATTCTGTCCTCTTTATGCTTGGAATGTGATATGTTTTAGATATTTGTGCCCTCAAGATCTCATGTTGGAATGTGATTCCCAGTGTTGGAGGTGGGGCCTGGTAGAGGTGTTTGGAACACAAGGGAGGATTCTTCATGAATGGCTTGGTGCCCTCCCCTTGGTAACAACTGAGTTCTCACTTACATGAGAGCTGGTTGTTTAAAGGAGCTTCACTCCTCCTCCTCGCTCTCCCTTGCTCCCTTTCTTGCCATGTGACATTCCTGGACACCTTCTCTTTCTGCCATGTTGTAAGCTTCTTAAGGCCCTCACCAAAAGCAGATGCCAGCATCATGCTTCCTGTATGTATGGTCTGCCGAACCATGAGCCAAAATAAACCCCTTTCCTTTATGAATTACAAAGTCTCAAATATAACAATATAAAAAATTTCAACGTGAGAAATAAACAAGAAACTGTATATGAAAACACTGCCTTATTCTTGGCGTAAAATTGGTGCCACATGCAGACAGTAAGGTAATCAGATCTACATTTGACTTACGCACACCTCCCAGCTCTACCACTTAACAAGCTGTCTGCCTTTGGGCCAACTCGTCTCCCCTTCCACTTCTGTTTCCCTAATTCAGCCTCAGTTTCCTTACTTTTGAGTACTGTCACTTGTACTTCTAAAACTCAGTCTATGTCTCTCCTTTCCCACTGTCAGAGATTACACATACATAACTATCCTTGGACTGTTGTTAGACTGCTGACTGGTTTCCCCGACTTAGTCTTTCCACTGTCTGTTTCATACTGCTTACAACCTCCAGGTTAATTTTTTTGATTGTAAAACCCTTTCTCAAGAATTTTAAACACTATCACACTTAACTAACAAAATAAGTCTTAAGACCTTAGCCCAGCCTTCAAAAGTCTTCATATACAGCTTGGCCATCATAGTTTTCTTCCTTGACTCTCTCTTTCCTTGCATATTGCTTTTTGCTCTACTTGTGCGGGTTCATATGTATGCCTAATCTCCTTTTACAGGCTGTAAGCTACATGTAAATGAAGACCATATCTTAGTTATTTTTGTTTCTTGCACAATATCTTGTACATTGTATGTATTTAGTAAATGAATGGGGGAGTAAAGATAATTTACTGTACTTTCCTCAATTATAAAAAACAATATATGCAATTTGGCTTTTCTTGGTAAGTCAGTGTTGTCATTCTGAATATCAGTTTCCAAGTTTTATTGGGAACCTATTATGAGAAGGTCCTCTGCTAGGAATATGGAGGTAGCTATGGATAACTGATGACCTTTTAAGGTGTCCTGCTAAATTTATCCTGTGTACTATGTATTGGAAACCATATAATGATGGTAGTTGAAAATAAGTATAAATTGGCTTTGAGTCATATTTTCAGAGGTAAATTTTCACCGAAAAAGGACGATGTGGGAATTGTGGTGCTGTGTGTGTCCCGTATCATGTATGTACATATGTGTGCATCTGTGTGTATGTGCATGCACATGAGAGAGTGAGGGAGTACCCAAGAGAGAGAACATGAAAAACAAACAAATCAGTTGCTCAGATAATCTCTCTGAAAAGGCTTGTTCTGATTCTAAGCAGCATTCCTAAAACATGTAGTTTCCTGATACTTGAATAATATATGGCAGTAGTTCATGATTATAAAGCTCTTTCACACACATCACCTCTTGTTTAGTGTTTAAATTGGTAGAAATTTCTGGATTTTAAAGGCCACATTTTCTAAAGGAAGCTATTGTTTTCCCTGGGTAATATAGACACAGAACTGAGTGATTGCGCGATTGGACACAGAAAAATTTTTTCTTTAAATTATAGGCCAGAAAAACATGTCTAAACCGATGTTTTGAAACTTTCTCTATGGCTTTTATACGCTTTTCCTGTATGGCTACCAATTATATAAAGTAAGTAGATTCTAACATTTTCAATATGACGATCTCTTTCAGTGTCAAAGAGAAATGAATCCTTGTATAGCAATGGTTCTTTTACTGTCCTTTGATCGAAAAAAGTATACACAAAAACTATTAAATTTTGTGACTTTAAAATTGCATTTTTTGGTGTGCGAAGCTCAGCCTGTACTTTATTGTGGGAAAAGCATGTAAAATGATGGACATGTGATTTTTATTTTACTGTAACATTGAAAATAACATTTAAATATTATTTAATTCTGTTTCAGAAAAATAATTTTGTTGAGAACATTCTCCTTTATTAAGAAAAAGAAAAAAAGGCATGCCAGGCATGATAGCTCACTAATCCCAGCACTTTAAGAGGCTGAGGTGGGCAGATCGCTTGAGCTCAAGAGTTCGAGACCAGCCTGGGCAACATGGTGAAACCCCATTGCTACAAAAAATATAAAAATCAGTTTGGTGGCCTGTGCCTGTGGTCTCAACTACTTGAGAGGCTGAGGTGGGACAAACTGCTTGAGCCTGGGAGGCAAAGGTTTCAGTGAGCCAAGATCGCGCCACTACACTGCAGCCTGGGTGATAGCCAGACCCTGTCTCAAAAAAAAAAAAAAAAAAAAAAATGCCCCTAAATAAATGAGGGAATTATTATTTTTAGTTTTGCAACCTTGAATAATTTTCCTATAACATTTTAAAAATTATAATTCAGGTGACTAAAATGAAAGTGTTCATAGGAGGAAATAGTCATCTCTAGTGTTAGTGAGAAGTTGAAGTTGGTTAGGAAGGGGTTCAGAACGTGCTACCCCAAAATATGCCACTTTGGTTTACTGATTATTTTGAGCTGAATCTGTTTGAGAAACAACAGATGCAGAAAGAGCTCTTTGATCTCCTCCTTTCTACCAAAAAGCAAATCATAAAATTGCCCGTGAAAAAGGTGTCTTTCCTGTGCCAGGAATAGGAGGACATTCTCATCACCAGAGATTGGGAAGTCAAAATAGACCGGTACAAACAAACCTACTAAAATAACCCTGTCTTCCATCAATTTCCCCCATATATTTCCTCATTGTGTTCCCACAATTGACTGCCCCCAGCACAGGCTCTTGTGTCTTGTCACATTCCCATAATTGATCATTCATTGTGTAAAAGGCACATTAAATGTTTGGACCTAATTTTTTTTTTTTTTCTTTTTAACTTTTAGGTTCAGGGGATACATGTGCAGGTTTGTTAGTGGGTAAACTGCATGTCGTGGGGGTTTGGTGCACAGATTATTTTGTCACCCAGGTAATAAGCATAGTCCCTGATGGGTAGTTCTTCCATCCTCACCCTCCGCCCATCTTCTGCCCTCAAGTAGGCTCTGGTGTCTGATAATGCAGGAATGGAAAACCAAATACCTCATGTTCTCACAAATGTGAGCTAAACATTGAGTACACATGGACACAAAGAAGGGAACAATATAATCTGCATTTTAATAGTAAAAACATGTACATTCTTTGAAACACAGTGTCAAATGTGTATAATGACATAATTTAGTCTTTAGACAACGCCTAATCGTATATAAATTCCCAGCCCCTTACAATCACATAACTACTCACTCAGTGAGAACTTACAATAACATGACTACCAGTCAGGTTGGAAACCATTGCTTTTGATGATATGCTTGCCTTATTTAGCCACTGCTATCAAAAGCCTATGTTGTCAACCAGTAATTCATTAATTGATATTTTAATTCAGCTGTTTTTAAAGTATTCCAGAACATTACTCTCTAAACTGTACTGTTTTAGTTTTCGGAAGATTTATCCCAGTATTTAGTGAACTGGAATGAAGAACAAAAGCTAAACTTCTATTTGAATAGTCTTTTTTTTATTCCACAGTAGTCATTATTTGCCATGTCTTTGATTATTTATTTTCGTTATCCGTATTTCAGCATTAAATGTATTGGTAGGCTCAAATCATGTTCAGCTATACTGAGTGACTTTAAATGTCCCTGTGCCTAGTAGTCATCATTTGAATCTCGGTCTTTCTTTCTCAATACAGTAATATTCTGATTATCAGTTTCAGTTTGAATTAGAGAAGGCTGGCCTGGATTCACTAAAATGGAGGCAACACTACTAGCAGAAGTTTCTGTAGCATGTCCGTCTTCACTTCTGAGTTTCCGTAGCATGTCCATCTTCACTTCTGACTTAGACAAAGATTTTCAAGGGTTGACAATGATGGCTCATTGTTCCTTGCCCACAGGTTCTATTAATGTGATAATTTTTGCAGTAATGGTAATATACTAACATTTCTGAGATTAATGATATATTTTCCAGGAAATCAAAACAAAAAGCACTTAAACTATCTGCATTTCTACTAAGGTTAGAAGAAACTTAAGATTTCTAAGATACCAATGCATATATCATTGTAGATTTTTGTATCAAGTGCCATTTCTAGATACTTTGAGCCTAATAAATTTGAACATAATGATAGCTTTTAATTTTGCTGTAAATATGCTAATACCATCTAACAACTTATTGTGAAAAATCAGATGTTCAGTACAGATGCAACGAGGCATTTCCTTTTTTGAATTTTTTTTATCTGAAGTTGATTGAATTCACAGATGCAAAATCCACAGATATGGAGGACTGACTGTATTTACTAATATATCTAGCAGACACATGGAGATAGTATAACTATTAGTAAATATTTAAAAGGTGACTACATGTTGGACTTATTATTTACAACTTGTCTTGGTAGAAGTAATATAATCTTACAGAGCAAAATTTCTATTCAGTATGGAGAAGAATTTATAACAAGTGGAATAGGTTGCTTGAAGAGAAAAGTGGATTAGGTAGGTTTCGTCCCAGGCTGGGTGATCACTTGCTGAGTCATGTTGGGAGTATAACAGGGGTCTCATGGGTGTGTGCAGTAGATAGCCGGTAAAGCCCCTTTCAAACATAAAACTGTACAAGAAGAAATGAGTGCTTAGTACAAATTATGATTTAACACTGCTCAAAAACTCACTTTTAAATTGCTGTCTCAGCACATATTTTACAATGTCTCATTCAACTCCTCATCTGTTGTGAATTCCTTAAAAGCCGTACATTCAAAATTGTGCTAGATTCAGATGCAGCGGAATACGGAGGGCATCAGAGACTCGACCACAGCACTGACTTTTTCTCTGAGGCTTTTGAACATAATGGGCGTCCCTATTCTCTTTTGGTAAGTAAGTTTCTCAACGTATTTCCTGCTATTTTAATTTACTCTTTTATTCTTATAGTAATGTTTTTGTTCAAATAAACAACTCTTCAAATAAGCAACATGGAGTAAAAGCATGAAGGAAAGGGATTAGGGAGAGGGGACTACGCTTGACCAGATGTAATGTGTGGTACTGGACTAAATTGTGTTTTGGAAAAACTAATAGTAAAGGATATTTAGGGGACAATTGGCAAAAATTAAATATTAATAGAATTCAAAACTATTTCTCAAGAAATGAGCAGAAGGCAGTTTTTTATTTTTCTTTCAATTATGAACATTTCTATTCTTTATGCAACAATTCACTCTCCTTCTGTTCTTGTTTTCTCCATAACATTTTATATTAAGCAGATTTCTACATTATGGACTAGCAAATGAAGTTTAATTTAAAACACCTTAAAGGAGTCAATGAAAAATGTATCTTTCTTTTCTTTCATGTAGTAAATTGAAGACTGAATTCATTCTAGCTATAAAATTCTCTGGATTTTTTATATTACTAAAGGAAGCATTATATGACATAACTAATTTTTACATTGTAGTGTTCACACAAATAGAATGTTAGAATGTTGCTTTAAACTACTATGTTTAAATTCTTTAAAATATGTAGAATTTAGTAAGTTTCTAGATTCAGAGGAATTCATTATTTAATGTATGGCCATATAGTAGGTTCAAAACCACATCTACCATTCCTAATTCTAGGAGGCACCTAACAAATACATGACTTTACCATAGCTGTTAACATTCTTATTTCATTAAATTCTCTCACTTTTCAAAAGTTGAGATAGAAGTCAGGCATGAGAATCTCTATGGTACCCCTCGGCCTTCTATCTTTCTACTGTTTTCCCACCTCTCAGAGTGATGCCAGCACTCAGCTTCGTAAAGCTGCCATATTATACATAAAAGTGATATCCCAAAGATCACAGCATAAAATCACTGAAAAGAGCAGGGATTACAAAGAGTGAGTTGTTAGATTATGGGTTGTGAGGAAAGTGCAATGGAAAGTCCTATGAGAATTAGGTGTTGCCCTAAATGTATGTGTGTGCATATGAGTGTGTGTTGATGATGACATTGATCCAGCTTTAGATATATTTGGAGAAAGATATATATTTTTAAGAGAGAGGACTCAAAGGTGCTATCACATTCTTCAAGGAATTATTACTGTAGTCTGTGAGAACATTCAATTTTGACATGTAAAATAAGATTGATAAAAATAGTTTTTTTTATCAAGGAAGTGAATAAGAAAATTACCATAAAGTTCTGAAATAATCAAAAGAGTTAGATGCCCTTAGGGTTTCGGAAAGATGATTCAGCTCACAAAGGGGAGTCATGGGGAAGGAGCAACTGATTGCAATAAAACTGAACTTTCACTGATGGAACTAGAATGAAAGGACTTGGAAAGACTCAGACCGCAAAATTCTTACATAGCCAGCTTTTCTAAATGTCTGTGTACCCCAACAGGGTTCTGTTATAAAAAACTTGAAGGTATAGTGAAAATATCACAAAATGCCGCGGCACAGGACCTGGGATCCTGACCCTAGTCTGCCATTTACTCACTGAGAAATTGAGTGATTTAACTTTTTTTTTGCACTGCAGTTTCCCCCACTTGTAAAATGAAGATTATTCATATTATCTTCCCTACAGCAAGAGATTCTTAGGAAGCAGAAACTCTTTAACATGCCCAAGGTTTTTGGAAACTGTAAAATGCTACTGCATATGTTTTTTAAAGGTGTTATTGTCATGGATAGGCAATTATTATATAGTAGTTTAAACATGTCAAAATACTAAGTGTTTTGAGGACACGTAATTAAGAATACCTTCTCCCAACTTTGGGGAAATTATAATCATAGGCGACAGCTCAGACTCTTTTGAGGTGGGCAGAAAATATCTTGACATCCTTTCAATTTTGTAAGAGTGAAGATATGCTGGCATAATTAAAACAAGCCAACCAACCAGTGACAGCAACATCAGGAGATTACTTTTCAAGCACTAATCGAATTGATCTCACCAATGTGGAAAATGCAGTTGTAAATTATCAGATAGAATAAAGAAGATCTCATAAGTATCAATAATACGTAGAGGAGGACAGCCCTGCAAGGACATGGCCAACAGAGAAGAGCTGAACACTGCCTGCAACAGAACTCTAATCCAATGCAGCCCATGAGGTGAGGGCTAGCCCTGTCTTCCCAGCAGCGGCATCTTGTTTTCCATGACTACAGTGCTTCAGGAATTACTCCTTTAAATACACCTTTAGGCTCCAGATGATAAGATCACTCGTTTTAATGTCAGATTAAGGGAGTCCACACAGACTAGTAAAATACAGAAAATCTAGGCAAACAGGTTTTCTTTTTACCTAAGTTATTCAGCAAAGAGCCAGAGGAGAAAAAAAAAAAAAAATCACATTAACAAATGTACCTACTGTAATAATGCTTCATTATAAGGGAACTCCTTATTAAACTGAGTCATATGTGCTGGGATCCAGTGGAGTTGCTTGAACATGATCATGAGTGCTGTAGGTCTTATACCTCTTCCAGTGAGATCACTCATACCTCCTATTCTCGCAGACTAAAAGGAGGAAGGAAGAACAAAATATAACTTTTCCTTCTATGAAATTTTTCCCATCATAACTAGTACACAGCATTTGCCAAAGCTTAATTTGCAAGCTTAATAATCCAAAGGATCGCTGAATAAGTGTCAAATCTGTTTTCAAAGATAGCAACAAACAGCTCAAAGGAATTTTGTAATAGCCATACATGCTGCAGCATCAGCAGGTACTGCTCTAGCCTTGTCTCTGTGTGCTCCCTCAGCTGAAACTGTGAAGCCGGGGATAACTGCATGTATACAGCCATTGAAACGTATTTGCTAAGGTCAGAGTATGTCACAAATGTCCAAAAGCGATGGGACAGAGCTCCGCCAGTCTGCTTTACTGGCAGTTATTGGAAACTCCATGTTAGCATAATCATTTCTCTATATTTTGATTCCTGATACAGGAACCTAATATGTTAACCTATATGTTAATCAGTGCACTGGAGGCAGGGGGCTTCCTTTCCCTCCTCTGATTCATAAAATCCAATTCCATGGCACAAATGGGAGAAAAGAGATTATTGAGCCTTAAATGAATTCGATTTCTTTACATTAACTGAATGATGATGATGAAAATGAGAATAAAGCAATAGATGTAGCACTAATTACTTTGACAATTAGGCTTCCTATCAATAAGAAGTAGATGTATTTACTCTCATTCTAAATTTGGAGGTTCAAAAGTAGACTTGATTTAAATGTAGGATTTGGCATAGATGTATCACTTTTATTGCCCCTCACTTGTAAGTTTTAATACAGCTTAACAGTTGGAAAATATATTTTGCTCTATTCAAAATTATGAAAATAGCTTTTTAGAAGAAAGAAAATCTTGATTTTTAGTTTACTTTTTTAATGTATATAAGTTAGATGAGCTAATACACATTTCTATACAGAAACACTAGCATCACTTTTCTCCCAACCCTAATGCAAAATAATGAGAATTAGAATAAAAGAATACAATTTATTTTTTCTTAAAAAAGTATTTTATGAACTAAAGCATGTATGTGAAAACTAAAATTATTTTATATCATCTTTTATTTTTCAAAAGACTGTGTAATTTTTATTATGAAAAAATGTGTATGTAGACTATGAAGGAATCTAATGACTTTTTCATTGAATGATGTTTTGTTTGTTTTTTTTGTGAGACGGAGTCTCACTCTGTTGCCCAGGCTGGAGTGCAGTGGCACGATCTTGGCTCACTGCAACCTCTGCGTCTCAGGTTCAAGCAGTTTTCCTGCCTCAGCCTCACAAGTAGCTGGGATTACAGCTGCACACCACCATGCCCAGCTAATTTTTGTATTTTTAGTAGAGATGAGGTTTCATCATGTTGACCAGACTGGTCTCAAACTCCTGACCTCAGGTGATCCACCTGCCTCGGCCTCCCGAAGTGCTGGGATTACAGGCGTGAGCCACCATGCCCGGCCCACTGAATGCTGTTTTCATTCTTCCAAAATTATATGTGTATATGCTATTTCTAAACTTAAAAATTTCTAAGAGAATTTTTTAAATTACCCTTTAAAGTATTAAATGTTTTTTTAATTTTAAAATTTTCTTTTTTAAAATGTTTGACACTGTGTTTTCAAAAATTGTGTAATTAAATTTTGCAAGTCAATTATTAGTCCTAGAGGAAAATATAGTCCTAGAGGAAAATAACATTTTGCCTGAATGACATAAAATAGACCATTGTGTGAACAGTTGTTTTTTTAGCCACACTCATGGTTAGTGTAATAATTAAGTCATTAAAGTCATCAAAATAACTGAGTAGATTAGCATGCATTTGACTCTCTTAATAAATGAATTAGATTGTACTGTGCTATTCTGATTCTTTGTGAAGAGCAGACTATTAATATAGCTAGAAAAAAATGAAACTCATAGCTATATACTACATTGTCTCATGTTCTTAAGGTGATTCTAGATATAAAATGTTTAGGGCTTACAGGCTAATAAATGGACATAGGAGATATGTTTATCAGCATGCATGTTATGCATAGTAAGTCCCTTCTATATACAGGTATGTCAATATACTTTTTATATTTAAATATACTTAAATGATTGTGTTTAAATCTACTTAAATGTGTTCATGCTTCTTTTCTCTTGCCATATTAATCAAAACTGTTGTATGAATTAAAATGATAAAATGAGAATTACAGAGCCAATACTTAGACTAAATTTTAGGAACCCCAAATTGTTCGTGTCTGTAATTATCTCATCATAAGGGTTATCTCTGATTGTTTTAAGTTCTTTAGTATAATTAGTAGTAATTTCCTAACCACTAAAAAAATTGGTTTACATACTCAGAAGAAAACTCAAAATTCCATAAATAGCCATAGTTAAGAAAAATCACTGGCTTAGGGAAATTCTTCTGTGTTGCCTGTACCATAAGGGCTCTGGAGCCATAGAAACACATTCTGATGACTAACACTGCAGTGAAATATATGTATATTATTACAAAGTATTTCTGTTAATGATATTATACAATTGTGAACCGAAGGTGTTTGTTTTTAGCGTATTGCATTAAGAGGTCTCTAAGTATGATGGAAGTGTCGTTATAAACCTCCTTACATGAAAAGACCAGTATCTGTTAGTGAATATTCTTGAAGCATTTTTTAACCATCAAATGCCACAATGGCAATATATTGCAGTGCATATACTACAACCCTGGAACTTTGTTATGGCATCCTTTGAAAAAAAAACCTCTCAGCTGGGTGCGGTGGCTCACACCTATAATCCCAGCACTTTGGGAGGCCAAGGCGGGCGGAACAGCTGAGGTCGGGAGTTCGAGACCAGCCTTACCAACATGGAGAAACCCCATCTCTACTAAAAATACAAAAAAAAATTAGCCGGGTGTGGTGGCGTATCCCTGTAATCTCAGCTACTTGGGAGACTGAGGCAGGAGAATCACTTGAACCTGGGAAGTGGAGGCTGCGGTGAGCTAAGATTGCGTCATTGAACTCCAGCCTGGGTAACAAGAGTGAAAATCTGCCTAAAAAGAAAAAAAAAAAAACCTCTTAAATTTAGACAAGTGAAAATGCCAAAACATCAAAGAGTAAGACTGGTTCTAAATTATCATTATGTAATTATTATTATATTTCATTGATGATATAATGAGGTTATGAATGAAACAGTAGATATCACAATTGCTTAGGATCCAAATCTGAGATATAGCACTATAACATGCACTTACAGAGACCTCTCATTATTTATCCTAGACCTGACTAATGTGTTTCATTGCAACTTTCCTGGGAACCTTGGACTTATCAGAGTCTTTTTGCCTGCATTGTAGGACAATACTCTATAAGAGAAATGTTTTCCATGTAGAGGGAACTGAAATTATTTTGTCTAGTTTCTGGCTCTACTGAAATATTTAGATTGGTTTTCAGTGTTAGATTGCTCATGGCAGAACAATTCAGAACCATTCAAATTGTAACCTTCTGTCCCACTGATTAGTTAAATCCAGTTACTGTGATCCCCAAAATGAAATATGTAGACTATGGCCAGCCACGGTGGCTCACGCCTGTAATCTCAGCAATTTGGGAGGCCAAGGCAGGCAGATCATGAGGTCAAGAGTTGAGACCATCCTGACCAACATTGAGAAACCTCATCTCTACTAAAATTACAAAAATTAGCTGAGTATGGTGTTGCGTGCCTGTAATACCAGCTACTCAGGAGGCTGAGGCAGGAGAATGGCTTGAACCCGGGAGGCAGAGATTGCAGTGAGCTGAGATCACACCACTGCATTCCAGCCTGGTGACAGAGCAAGACTCCATCTCAAAAAAAAAAAAAAAAGAAAGAAAGAAATATGTAGACTAGACTAGACCCCCTGATAAGTACATGGGAAACTCCTTTAGAAGGGTAGGTCACTTTCTCAATTTATACCTGTTTTGATAAGATGTAGGGAGGGAATGGGTTGAATCACACTTTGTTTGTTTGTTGTTTGTTTGTTTTTATTTCTCCTTCTTTGCTTTGGGTTGTGTTCATTTTGTCTGTAGCTTCATTATGGAAATGTGCTCTCCTTTGGACTGGGTCTGTCAGGATCTTTGGTAATAGTCCTGCTTTATTTGTGGATAACTCCAGCTTCCCTTTATTGACTCACTCTCATAACATCTTGCGTATGACAAAGAGAAAATGTTGCATAGAAAGGATTGCATTAGCAGTGAAATTCTGATGTGGTGTGATAGTTATAAGATATAAAATACAATGTGTAAACTATAGGGAAACAGCTTGTAGCACTGAAATACATGGTTTTCTCACACTTAGTGACCGCACGGATGTAATATTTATCTTTTTGGAAATACTGTATTGCAAAACAGACCATGAGACATTGAGCTACACAGCGACTGTTAGCATTTGTTAATCTTTTTCAGATGATCTTCATTTCCTAAATCACTATTACTTTGAATTGAAGATTAGAAAAACCGTTCTCTAGCCATTAAATCCAAAATATAAATTTCTTTAAGTGCCACCATTTTAAACCTGCTTTAACTTTTGATGTTAAAAACTAACCAACTGTATCAATATATCTGATTTTTTTGAGTAGTATTGGTTCTTTATTGTGAAACCTTAAGAGAAAACATTGTGTTCATTTGCAGAGTTGAGATGTATTGGACATACAAGTCTCATTAAATGAAAATCAACTGTTCTGTTTCTTTAATTATTTTTTCCCTAAAGTCATGTTTGCTTTGCGCCTTCATTCTGGTTCTAACCTCTGAAAGCCTTTTTTTTTTTTTTTTTTTTAACCATCAGGCAAGCTTTCATTTAGAGATAAAGTGACTGAAAATAGTAAAATATCAGCAAAGTCAGAAATGAAGAGAGATTGTCACAATGACAACCATCTATAATATTATTTTTACTGTTTGCTTTGTTAATACTTAGATACATTGTTTGAACTAGCATATAAATAAGCATTAAGCAGTTCAAATCACTTCTCAATTTTATAAAAAGATTTCAGATATATTAGAGAGTATCTTGTTAAATACGCATCTATTGATCCACTATTATTCCTTTGTTCATTGTTCATTTTTTTAATTCAGTCATCATCAACATCTGCCTTGTCCAATGGCACCAACTGAGAGTTAGAAGATAAACGTATGACTTCCGCCTTTCTAAAACTCATAGTCTAATGAGGGAAACAGATGGTAAACTTGAAAAATCATTCACAAATTCTGTTAAGTGTTCAGAAAGAAACAAAAAAGCTGCCATGATTAGAAAAGAAGAACTTACCATATCTAGGGTTGTCAAGGAAAGCCTCTCCATATAGCTGGGATTTTTCCAAGAGATAAGGAATCAGCAAGGCAACGAGTGTTTACAGCAGAAGGCACATCATAGGCAAAGATTCAACAAAAGAGGAGTGTTTGATGTGTCCAAGGACCTGAAAGGCTCCTGCGGCTGGAGTGTAGTGGGTGAAGATGCAAGCAAGTAGCTGAGCTGGGATACCAGATGTAGGCAGAGAGGAGCGAGTCAGGGCTGTGCACACCATGGAGAGAATCTGAATCCTAGTTGAAGTGCAATGGCAAGCTTAGTCATTGGTTTCAATTGAGAGTTAGGATTCCTTATATTACATTTCAGTTTTTGTTCTTGTAAGGAAACAAAAAGAGACAAGATTACAAATAAAAGTGTCTTGATGCAAAACAAGTGCTTTGTATATTGCTTTTCTTCATCTAACTGAAGTAGTAACACTGCAAACTGGCAGCCTTCCTTCACCACCTGATAGAGCCTAAACATGGCAGTAGCAGGGCCGTTTACATCATTCCTGTGTGAGGAGCATTGGTTTTCATTAAGTCGTATGGAGCCCTCTAGTGGTGGTTGCTTTATGATAGTCATGTTGCTGCCACAACTGTAGGAACTGCGCAATTGAGCCTTCTAAGAGCATGTAAAATTGTAAAGGGAACTGTAACTTTTAGGCCGATGTGAGGCTGCATCGTGCCTATATCTCTTTGACATAATGACAGGCCGTTTGGTACTCTCTTCAATTGCATTGACATAATTGTTTTGACGTAGGTGTACATTCCAAGCAGAGTGGCGCTCATCCTTCAGAATGTGGATCTGCCGAATTGAAGAGGCCTGATTTCGGCTCCACCAGATGCAGATTTGCGTTTTGCTTTCTTGTTATCACTGTCACACAGCTATAACATGTATGCTTTTCAGAATACAGTTGTCTAGCCAAACCGTCAGGTATCTGAAGTTCAATATTGGTTTATGCAAATACAGCAAACTTTTCTTTAAGTAGATGGGAGAATATGTTTAAAATATTAGGAATCCTAGACCATATTTTCAAGTCATCTTAGCAGCTAGGATTCTCAAATGGAAGTGTTATATATAATATGTTAAAAACATTTTGCTTTCCTGGCTAATTATTTGATCCTTTTAAATTCTAATTTCAGTCATTTGTCATGTATGATTTTTTCTGTTAAATGTACACAGTATTTAAGATGGATATTTGGCGGCTGTATTTGTTCTGATATCTTTTGGTCTAAATTATGAGGTACCAAGATTGTTTCTTTGTTGTTTTCTTTTTGAATTGTGTTTAGAAATACTGTAATAAATATGCAATAGTGATACAAAATAAAGAATTATATCCAAGATAATATAAAAGCCATTATGTATGAACTCATCCATGTCTCGTTTTGTGTAAGTTTTATTTTGTGATCTCTTGTCCACTAAGTATCTTGTTAAATGCCATTACCCCAGTCTTTCTGAAGCCCTGAAATGGTAATTGTAGCATTTCAGAAAATGTCTTTCCTTTCAATCAATAAAAAGCTTTTGTAAAATTGCCTTTGCTAATGTTTATTTTGCTATACTATTATAGGGCTTGATTATAAATGAATATTATTGTGCCTTATCTCAACTCTAATACCTTCTCCACATACATTCACATCTACGTGATGGACTAGGAAGCATGGAGATTAATATTTTTTTTTTAGGCACAATTTTGTAACTTGAAATCACACTAACCAATTTTGATATCTAAGCTACTCCTTCATTGTAAACCCGAACACTTTTAGAAGCTAAATTAAGTATCTCAACTCAGTAGAATAATTCTTCATGAATTTACCCCTTGGTTAATTAAATACCAAGACAGGTCTAAGATCATTGATTCATAACTGACAGATTATATTGTACTTATGGGACATAAAGTATCTATTACTTTTTTAAAAAGATCTAATTTTCCCTAATATTAATACTGACTGCGTGTTTTTTGTTTTTAGCCTGATTATTTGTGATTAATTAGAAATGTGTTATTTCATTAAAAACTCAGTAGGAGAGATAAGCAATAAACATTTTTACAGCCAACTCTATACTGTGTATTAACCATCATCCTTAAACTGTTTTTAAATAAAGCCTTGAGCATCTAAGTGTGAAAGGTGTTATTTACTTTAACTTCTAAACAGAATAGTGGTTTGATTTCCTGAAAGAATCAGCAGTGCCAGCTGATAATGATTCGTGCTGGGGAAAATTACTGAAAGTCATCTGTAATGGTTTTCCCATTGCATAGACATTATTAATATCTTCGCACTGGCATGATCTCTGTACTGTGACTATCATTGATAAAAACACAGCGTAGAACCCTGAAGCATGATATATCTATCATGTTCTAATTTTTAGTTCCTTGATTTTGCATGTGTTATGTATGAAGAGATATACCGTTTATTAGGTATAGTTTTTAAATTACAATAAATTATTTAACATCTAGAACCCATTTACTTTTCATTTTGACCTCTGTGGCAGAGTGAGGAAGACCAGACTAATTATATACGATATTCGTATTATATTGATTGATTTTGCTAAAAGGTTCTTTAATTTCAGAATCTAAAGTTAGGATTTAACAATGTAATGTAAGTTAATTGCCCCTGTCAAGTGCCCTTCTCCCCCACCCAGAAGAGCAATAAATGCATGTTGCTAGGTAGGAATTACAAAAACCCATACAAGCAAATAAAATATTAAGAGTCCAAAATGGAAAGCAGTTGGGTTATATCACAGCATAGATGACCTTTATGGAACATTCTAATATTCTAATATATTTTACTATAGGACTTTTCATTTACGTATCAGTAACATTCTCATTGTTATGTCATCTTGTGGGAAGTTCTTTATTGGCTAAGTGTTTCAACAATCAAAACAGAGAGTTGCAACATTTTACTCTTATAATGTGCCTTATATTGTTTTTTTCTCTGACATATTTATTACCAACATCAGAAATGAGAGTGACCTGTCTTTGTTGACTTTTTAAAAATAAATATTTTGCTATTTCAGTTTTTTATGTTCTAGAAAACTTGAGTACAGATTTCTTGCCATCATTTTCTAATATTAGCAAACGAGTTCTAGTAGTTGCCCTATTACCCATAATAGGATTTACACCTAATGCTAGTGATGCATAAGGTTTTCATTTAATAAGTAGCCTACTCAGAAAATACCACAGCTCGTAATAGCCAAAAATTGAATTGCAAACATTTCTCCTAGAATGGTTCCTACTTTATACCACTTGAACTCTGAGGGTCAACTTCTCTCATATTCTCTTTTCTATAAGTATAATGTTTCTCACTTTACCCTGTTCTTAGCTGACGTGTTTATCTCTAACCTAAAATGAGGGAGTTAGCCACCATGTTCCTCAAGTTCAAAAAGTAACCAGTGACAATAAATTGACTTTTCTTGTAGCAGCTATAAAAGAATGCAAGTTTTTGTTGTTGTTGTTTTTTCTCTCTGACTGACGCACTCCCCTTAGCAATACCAATTCAATTCAGCATTTATCACCCATCAGGGTTATAGCCATTGCTATGGGGATCATATAGGAGGTTGTCTGAATAAGAAGCCTGTTCTTCAAATAATACGGAAGAGAGTACAGACAGATCTGGAGGAAAGCGATGAAGGGTCATGTGTTTTCCTCTCGCATTCAGCTTTCAGTTTCTGGAAAAACACCGTTTCACTGTCTCTGGTCCTGAAGCCATTGAATCTGTTGATGAAAGCAATGTAAAATAGCTTTCTTATTGGTTTTCCTATGTAGAATGAGCTGGAACAGACAGACCTGATAGAGACCAAAACAGTGAATCAGCTTGCTGGCTGGCCTTGTCCCTCTCAGACTATTTCGTTTTGCTATTTTGAGTCATGCCCTAAGCTTGAGGTCTTCAGAGTAGTGAGTTTCATTTCTTTCTCTATTCCTTATAAGGGGACAAGCACTGAGCTATGAACTTTGCTAGGTAGAATATTCTGATGAAAGAAAATAGCATAGCAATGTCATGTCCTTTATGCAGTGGAGTTCATTTATCATTCACAATGTGTTAGAATAGAAATGTAGATAAATTTTCTAACTAAAGCCAGCCTTTAGGGGGGAAAAAATCAAATGAACTCCCTGCTAATTTTTCTACTCTATTATCTTATTAATGGTGATTTGTAGAGAATTTCAGAGAAACATTCATATTTTAGGGCAGAGTTTCTTAACTGGTAGTGTGAGGAATTATCACACAGTAGCTGTAAGTGTTTTTGTCTCCATAAGATGTTACATCTGGATTTTAACTCTCAGCAAAAACTGTGCAGAGGAAGCAACGTTTATATACATTAAAAAATATATTTTGTGTTAGATATGCTTATGCTAATGACATGTCATTCAGAAGCTTACTTCTGACTTACAGTTTTTCTTGTTATTTCTGCTGGACCAGAGAGAGGTGTTTAGCCATCATATATGCTGTGTAGACTGTTTTACCCAGAAGCCTGAACTGTATTTTAAAAGAATAATGTGATACAGTGGACAGGAGACGTGGGCTCAAGTTACAGCTCTTCATGCTCAGTGCCTCCTCATTGCTTGTTTCCTCTTGGAACATACAGATGTCCCAGTGAATTCCTTTCCCCTGCGGTCAGTGTAATGCCCCTTAGTGTTTCAGCTACTCTCAGGCTCTGCACTAATATAGCCCAACCTTGTGAAGGGCATTTAACAGTCTCTCTACAGTAACCAAGAGGGCAATGTAAACTATATACAAAATGAAATAGTCTAGACCCCATCATAGCAACCGAGTGCTGAGATTCTCTATTTCTTTCCCTCTTCCCTCCAACGCACAACCTAGCTAGACTACAGGCAGAAGGAATAATTGACAGAGAAAACAAGAATTGTGAAAGAGAGCTCATAGGTAGAAACAATTTGGTTCAACTTTTTTTGTTATGAAAGTCTGTACTCGCAAGAACACATTGTTATTAATAAATGTTTATACAACTAGACGTTAATTTCTTGAAGATGGGGGAGAGATATCAACCGTTGGCCTGAAATTTCAACAGCCGTCTGATAGTAACAGTAAGGCAATACAAAACAGAAAACTGACCAAAAAAAGCTATCACACCAAATTACTTTGCCACACAAGAATTTGAATGAAATGAAGTGTTCAAATTGTTTATGCATACTTGTCTAAGGTAATGCAGGAAATAGCTGCAAATGTGTGAACAAACTCATCCAACATACATATTATAACACATATAAGTGTGTGAAAAAACACAGATAGACATATATAATTTGTAAGTCAACTGAAAACACACCAAGTCCACTAATTCTAATATTTAACTTGAACAAATGAATCACTTGATCTCTGTGTGTGATACTTGTTCTCAATTTTAGGTATTTTTCTGGTTACACACAAGCATCAAACCCAAACAAATGATTTTATTTGGATTTAAAGAAGGTTCTAGATGCAATATATATGTTTCAAATCTTTAGAAATTTCTCACCTCAAACTATTTAGCTATGAGTCTTCTATTTCTCCTTTAGAAAGGAAGGAGGAGCAGTTGAAATAACTTTATCACTTCTTTATTTATATCCAATAAGGATTCTTTTTTAACTGTTTGTAGTGTCACTTTCCATTGACTCCAGTAGTATACATGAAAAATACTGTTGCAATTTCATTACACACACACCCCAAGCCACGCTATCAGTTATTGATTAAAACTGATCATATGATATTGCACACATGCAGACACACAGTCACTCTATATTCCCTCTTGTTCTTTCTTATGGTAAGTGGGCATCACTCACTGGAACTTTTCTATGTAGAAAAAGCAGCAGAATACCTAATTCTTGACTGAAACATCTATTTTTTGAAAGACATACTGTATTGGCTACCATGTATTGAGCCCTCTCTTTTTACTGTGTCCTGTGCTGAGCACATTTTTATTCTTAAACTGCAAAATTATTATGACTGCACCCCTTTTGTCTAGGTTATGCTGATCTCACTGTTCTCGGCTGCCTTTTATGCTATTTGCACAAAGGATCACCGGAAATCTCTATATCAGGGATCAAAAGTTGGCTGTCTCTTTTGTATTCTTTTGGTTGTTTGCCTTTAATTGAATCTGAATGTCTTTGCTGGAGGACAGGGTGGCACTTGAAGCCATGTGGGAGGGTGGGATGCCCCACTTTGCTGTGAGATGGTGAGGGATGAGTTTGGAGGACTGCCCCAAAGACTGAGAGCTTGTGCCAGGGCTCATCCTCTATCTGCATTGATTCACCATTTTCAGCCCATGCTGCCACACTCTGCCTCATTTACTTGTTGGGTATTTTGCCTCATGATGACTGTATACTGTTGTTTGACTCCTCAGCAAGTCATTATCATTTTCTTTATTGTCTCTACCATAAGAACTGGGAATTACTGTTTATGGTTCTCCTTTATCCTCATCATTTCTTAAAAAATTTTTGAGAATGATGCTTCTATCTTATCTTTATTTCTCAACTTAAATTCCCCACTCCACTCATTTATAAAGAAACAAAATTATAAGTCAGATACCAAACAAAAGACAAATAGTACTACATGTTCTCACTTATATGTGGGATCTAAAAAGGTTGAACTCATAGAAGCAGAGTGAAATGGTAGTTTCTGGGAACTGGGGCAATGGTTGCAGGGTGGGGAGAAGTTGGTCAGAGGATATAAAGTTTCAGTTAGAAGGAATAAGTTTTGGAGATCTGTTGTATAGCATAGTAACTATAGTTAATATCAGGTTGTTATATACTTGAAAATTGCTGAAAGAGTAGATCTTAAATGTTCTCACCACAAGAAAATGGTAAGTTTGTGAGATGAGGAATATGTCAATTTGCTTAATTTAATCATCTCACAATGTATACATGTATCAAAACATCACATTGCACATCATATATATATAATTTTCATTTGTTAATTGAAGCTTAATAAAACTAGTGGGTTGATTGAATGAGGCCCCAACCACACTATCGAGGGTAATATCTTTGACTTAATGCCAACTCATGGTTGATGTTAGCCACAACATCATTGGTGTTAGCCTTCACAACAACCCCTAGATGGGGATATGGTTAAATACTTGGGCATGGTAGTCTACCCAAGTTGACACATAAGAGTAACTATCACAGGAATATTCTGCAGAATACCTGACCAGACAAAGAAATGCCAGACAAGGAAGTCTGAGAAACTGTCCTAGACAGTCCAGAGGGGGCTAAGGAGGCATGACAACTAAATGTAATGTGGTATCCTAGACGTGACTCTGGAACAAAAAAGGGACATTATGGAAACTAGTGAAATCCAAATCAGATGTGGAATTTAACTGTGTGTGTGTGTAAAATAAAAACAGGTACTTGAATAGATAGTTCTCCTTTACTGGAGAAGTATAGTGTTACAACAAATTACATCCGATGTCCCAGGGAGACAAACCAGGGCTGAAAGACACTGGGATCAGGAGCCTGAACACAGTTTTCTGAAGTGACTGGAAAAATGACAGCCAATTGTTTTTCAACATCTTCCCTGACCAACAGACAAAGCAAAGGTCTAAAATCACGATTGCATGAAAGTAAATGTCTAAAATTTAGGCCTCTTGTTGATCTGTGTTGGATTACTTCCTTTAAGATGTTGTGCTTATTATTTGGGTATTGGTTTACAGGTGAATAAATAAAAACATTCTGAAACAAAACTCAGGATATTTGGTAAAATTTCTTTCACATTTAAGTTACTCTTAAGTAACTTAAATAAAGAGTAACAGCTTCTAGGGCGTATACTTTTCAGCCAGGTATCTTGGAGCTACATTTCATGTTAAGAAACAAGATGTTTGTAAATCTTCAAAATTAGGAACTGTGACTGCAATTCTCAGCTAGGAGAAGCTAGGACGAATTTACAAGTAAATCCTAAAATCTTAACAACTGGACAAAACGAAAGTTTATTTTTCATTTATATCACATCTCATTACCGAATAGCGAGGGACTCTCATCCATCCTGTAGCTATGCTCTCTTTAATCTATTGCCTCCAGAGTTATAATGGAAAAAGAGAAAACTGAAGAACTTCAAAAAAAAAAAAAAAATCCAGGCGTGGAAGTGGTTTGTCCTCTTCCCACTGTCCCTTCTGTCCCATCCTGTCAGTCAAAACTCATTCATATTGTCCTGACCTAACTGCAGAGTGGACTGGGTCTTCCAGTGTCCAAGAGGGAAAGCCGCGCAGTGAAAACAGCATGCCATCTGCCGTCATTGCCGACAAAGTCTGGGAAATCTTACATATTTATTCCCCCTCACAGAATCATGATGCAAATTAAATATTAAAGGCCTTGAAAATTCCTAAAATAAGGAAATTCTTCTAGTATTGTTTAATTCAATATTTCCCAAACTCATTGAACAGTGTTCAACTCAGTCCTCATTCACAGGGAACATCAATATCATCTTGGAGGTATAAAGCTGTATTTTCCTAAACACAGTATACAGTAACACAAAGATAAATTTATCTCTCTTTTTCTAGTGTGTCTATGACCAATAACTCCCTCCTTCTAACTCCGTTTTTTGTGTGTGTTGTGCATTTGCAGTCCATTTTCCTTCATGGTCACCTGATCTAGGAGTCAACATTTCTATTAGAATGATGATCTCGTGATTTAACTGTTCACGGACGATCTTATTTCTTTAGGTTCAGAAATCTCTTGATAGGTTTTTAAAAATTGATAAATAACATTAGTACACAGTATATTATAGAGTGCGTGTAATTTTTGTTACACGCATAGAATGTGTAATGATCTAGTCAGGGAATTTAGGATATCCGTCACCTTGAGCGCTTATCATGTCTATATGTTGGGAATATTTCAAGTCCTGTCTTCTGGCTATTTTGAAATACACAATGCACTGTTGTTAACTAGAGTCGCCCTACTCTGCTATAGAACATTAGAGTTTATTCCTTCTATCTAACTGTATGTATGTACCCATTAGCCAGTCTCTCTGCCCCTGCCCCCAGACATTCCCCAGACATTCGTTCCCTGCCTCCAGTACCTGTCATTCTACGGTACCTGTCATTCTACTCTCTATCTCTATGGGATCATGAGAGGTGTTTAATTGGATCCCCAAGTACTGACCTCAAAGTTCTCTTTAATGAATGTTCCTGGGTTATGAGAAATCTGAAAACCAGATTAACGGCCATTTTCTAGAAAGAGAGTAGGATATTAGGGTAAACATTTCATTTAATTACTTAATTGCTGGATTGATCTGCTTTTTTTTCAGCCTAATGTTTTCTTGTTGATTACTGTTGCCTATATTTTAAAATTCATTTTTATATCACTTATTGCAGTATATGTATATTTGTAAACTATTTGCATTATTTTTGGAGAAAGGTAGTAAATAGATGATGGATAGATAGATCATAGATAGGTACACAGATATACAGAGAGACAGATGAATAGATGTTTTAAATATGGCTTCTGTTGTGGTGATGACATAGTCCACAGCGATCTGTTTCGTTATTTTGTGACTGGTTGCTGAGGAACCACTTAAAGCTAGAGAGAAGTGCAGGCGCTTCCCTTGATATTTTATTAGGATAAAACCTGGATTTTCTAAAATCATGGAGATTTCTGCTTAATGTTGTGAAAACAGGATGTGATATCTCACTCTAATGTGTAAAACGTTGGAAAGTTTATACAAAACATAATAAATGTTCTGGGTGTGGCAAAATAATAAATGCTTATATGTGCTTAATCAAACTTCCTTTATATATCTAAATCATTAAAAAATGTGTTACATATCATTTACATAGATATATATGAAAAGTTAAGAGAAGCTCTTAATATGGGACAAAATAAAAATAATATTGGATACAGGAATGTATATTATACCCTGCCTTTTTTGACAGGCAGTCATAAAAATGAAGTTAATAATGTTCAGCTTTTGTTCTGTTCTTTTGAAGAATCACTCTCAAATAAAAATTATTTTTGTCTCTCCTGGACAGCTACTCCTAGTGCTTCTCATAGAACTAGTACAAGCATAAACTGGGTCTACTCTTGACATTCTGACTAGCTAGTCAAATGTCAGTTTAAAATAGACAATTGTGTTATTGATTCATTATTGTTCATTCATATATTGAGATACTGTGCCAGGTTCTTGGAATGTAAAGATAAATAAGATAGAATTTCACAGTTTTGTAAATTGACTAGTCACAAAGGAGCAAATAGATTTGTTATTGTGTCAGAGTCTAAGAGTTACCTATCTAATGTCCATTCTTCTATCTTCCACAATAATAGAACCATTATTCAGGTGCCAAATGACACGTTTCATCGATGTGTCTAAATTCTAGGCAAAAGAGGAAGTTGGGTGGGACTTCTGGGATTACTGCTTAAAAGGAAAAACAGAAAATGGGAACATTTACTATTAACAAGCTTCTCCTTCAGCTGCTTGGAATGTGTATAAAATGCTGGAGATCTATATCTATCTTAGCTATGAGACAACTTTACATGCTCGGTGGCAGATGGGAAAGATAGAAGGATGCAAGATTTCCGATAATTTTAAACTAATCATATAATTATGAGCTGCCTTTACCCACTTTATACGTAAAAAAAAAAAAAAAAAAAAAAAAAAAGGCCTTATGTATTTACTAATATATTTAGGATTTTCTGTTACTTGCAGTCAATACAATCCTAAATGGTTCACTTATCAAGGAAACTAAATGATCTCAATTGATAAATCAATCAAGAAGTTGACCTTGGATACATAAGATTCAAGTAGGTAGATTAGCGGGGCTCTAGGCACACAGAAAGAAGGCACATGAGTATATTAGAACTAAGAGATTACGTTAATGCTTTCTAAACATACATTAATTCCCTCAACATGAACTAGTCCAAAATGATGGAAGCACAATGTCTGTGAAGAAAATGATTTAAAAATAAAGGTGTAGTAAGTTAGAACCAGTTTATAAATAGCCTTCAATGTCTAAGCTAAGAAGACTGAATTTCTTATGGATTATAAAGTCCTTAAAGACTGTTTACAAAGTGAGAGAAAAATAATATTTAGAGCTGAAGAAAGCTTAAAATCCTCTAATGTAGTGATTTTCAAAATATGCTGGGGGACATCCTCATTAACACCTACATGGTTGGCAGGGAGGGGGCTGGAGCAGAGTTTGGGGCTGCTTACTGGGCATGGCTTCACGGCACAGAGAGCCCTCATTCATAGGAACTCTATTTTAATCTGTTTATAATCCCACATAGTAATGCTTCTAACAAAATATTCCAAAGTGAATAGTATTTGAAATCTACCAATCTATGCCAATGTTAAAATTTTATTTATTGGAAAATTTTGACTCAGAGAAGTCTTTGCCCATCATCCCACTGTGAGTTAAGACCTGACCACAGGTCTACAGAACACTGGCCAATCTCTGTATTATGCTGCGGTGCTAATCAGAGATGTGCTTTAAGATCTTCTGAAATGTACTTTGAAGAAAATAAATGTCAGGGGTTGGGCTACCAATGATAACCTACGTCAGTTGCTCTACCAGAGAGGGTGATGGGCTGAAAGCAGAGACGTTTCAGTGGAGCTACACAGTGAGGGATGTGTATCAGTGACCCTGAACAGATTCTAAGCCGCTTTCATCAACAACGTAACCAAACCTCTGCTTTTAATTCCTTGTGCTTTAAGCTCTCAGAACAGTTTCTCTGTTTCTGGTTGCATCCTGACTTATTCATGGTCAATGCCCTACCTTTTACTGAAGAGAGCTGTTGAGGCTGTGAATTTAACTTGCATGGTAATTTTGCAGGCTGCAGCCTCAAAGTTTGGGTCTGATTTTTTAATACATCAGTCCTGAGGCTACAGAAGCTAAAAGATTATTCCAGTCAAGGTATAGGCATTCTAGTGTTCTGATCATGCCTTGAGCTGAGAATTTAAAATCCTGAGCATTTTCATCCTTTAATTTCAGTGTAGACATCTTCTCCCACAGTCCTTGTGCTCATCGCCTCCTTGTCATTCTTTTCCAAGTCACTTGGACTCTCCAGCTTCACTTTCATTAGGCTCTGTATGCCAGGTAACTACAAGTGACAATTTAAGTAACTGTTTTGTCTGCATTTTATGGACTTTCATCTCATTTTCCACCAATGGTAAAGTCATTACTGCCTACAAATCTCACTAAATGAAATAGCCAATAAAAAATACTGTCTTCAGGTGATTCTTTACCTAGGAAGTGCTTCTGATGCCAAATGGTGTATCAGTCAGGGGCAGACAAGAAAACAGACATCACTAAAGGTATTACAAACACAACATGATTTATTATAGGAGCATAGAGACAAATGTTGGAAGTGCTGGTAAAGCAAATGTCAAAAAGTTACTTCTGGCTTTCAGAAATTCCAGAAATGACAGAACTACAGAAAAACCATTGCTAATAAATATAGCTCTCTGAAACACTAAAGCCAGTGTGATTCTCAGGAGGATGCCCAGATACTGCTAGAAGCTGCTGCTGATTACCTCAGCTGCCTACAGCACCGAAGTGGTTAGTTCTCAGGAGGATGGTTGAAAGCCAATGGCGAAACTTCCCTTCTGCCATCTGCAGATGCCCTTCCTCTAAAAAGAGTCATGAAGTTGCTGAGGAAGGGCACCCCATGCACAGTGCAGCACGTGTGCAAAGACTGTTGAAACGGAATTCAGAGTGCACCCAGGCCTTCTTGCTTTGCAGAGTAATGAGGAATTATAAAAATGACAGTATAAGCTAAAACCATGCAAAATGATCTTAATCAAAAAGAAAAAAAGACGTAATTGCTTCACAACCTTTAAACATTTTTGTCAAACTATTAGTCTGTTATTATCAGTTAAAAATCAAATAGGAAAATGAAAAAAATAGGAAAATGAGAAAATAGTAAAACTAACATTTATTTAGTACATGGTAGTTTAAACCATCAGAAACAATGACAATTAGCCTTTTTTCTTTCTTTGTATAAAATGTCAAGAAGAGGTTTTGAGGAAAATAAAAATTAACAATAACCGTTAAATTTAAAGGTGAAGAATACTGATGCCAATAATTGACATAGAGACAAGCAGTACAAAAGTCAAGGATCAGTGAGGAGTCTGATCTCAAACTTCTTAAATTTTAAGTGCATGAGGCTAATCCATGTGGAAACACCCAGCGTGCTGCTAAAGTTTCAATCTCCATCTCAAGAGAGTCAGGAACTAGAGCTACAAATGAAAATGCCATGTACAAAGAAGTGGTAAGTGAAGTTAGGAAATAAAACTGCTGAACTCAGACCCTTCCAGTAGCTCCCAAGTACATGGTATGAGGCAGATAAGCCCAGAGAATGGGTAGATGGTAGTATGAAGAGAGACATAAGGAATGGAGAAAATGCAAAGTTATGTAACAAAGGGCAGTGAATTTTAGAACAAAAGTAACAGCAATAATAACAAAGACAGGCAATGGTAAGAAATATTGCTGAAAAGTAGGATAAGTCCTAAGTAAAAACTCATTAAATCTACCATTTAGAGTGTTAATAGTGATTCTTTATAGAAAAGTGATGATAAAATGCTTGGAAATAAAAGAAGGAGGTAGAAAAGATCTGAGAAGTGAGTGAGCAGTTGATGACTGGCAAATGTGGAAAATGTGGACTATATTTTTTAATTTTTTTTTTCTTTTAGAGAGAAAGAAAGGATAGCTTTATAATACACCTTGAGAAAATTTAATATACCTTGAGATAGTAGAGAGATAAAATTTGAGGATGATAGTCCAGCAGAGATTGAGAGAGTTAAAATGTCTTTTTTTTTTTTTTTTTTCTTTTTTAGAGATGGAGGCCTGGCTCTGCTCCTCAGGCTGGAGTGCAGTGATGCAATTATAACTCAGTGCAGCCGGGAACTCCTGGGCTCAAGTGATCCTGCCTCAGCCTCTGGAGTGGCTGGGATTGCCGGTGTGGTCCACTGAACCCAGCTAGAGGGTTGGGATTGAGAGAACGGATTGAGGGTGTCTTGGACAGGAGGAGGGCAATTCTTCCTGAGAGGGAGGTAAAAAGGAGGAAGTGTCAACTTAGATTATTGGGTGATGAAGCAGAAAACCAGTGGACCTTCATTGGCATATCATTTCACCTTAAAGTTGAATGGAGAGGTCCATTGCACCAAGAGGAAGAGGGAGGATCAAATTGAGAACTTGTGAAGAGCTGAGAATGATTTGCAATATTCACTACAGGAGTTGATAACACATAGCTAAAATAATTGTCTCGTTGTTTTATCTCAACTGGTAGGTTAAATCGCGTGAACTTGACCCATGGATAAGCCAAAATTTTGTTATGTTTTTTTCGATTTTAGTTCTTAGCTAAGAAAAGTTCTGAGAGGTGGAATGAAGGAAAGGAATCTTTTCGTGTTAGAAACAGCGTTGTTAAAAAGGGTGTCTGCATAGGAGGAGTAAAACCAGTTGGAAAGGATTGAGAATATATAGTGACTGTACTACAGAGTGATGGTCAATACCAAGTTTATTAAGGAGTGGCAAGCCATTGTTTGTTTAAAAAAGAAGTCTGTGTCTACAAGAGTTCTGTAGATATTTACCAGTGTCGAGTACTTTATCTTCAAATTCAAATACATTGTTAGATTCATACTCTAGCCTGCTTCTTCAGCCCTACCTGTACTTATCTTTTTTCTGAGAATTTTGTCAGACTGTTGGATCTTCTGCTTTTTTTCTTGGGAAGGTTTTTTTCCCGTGGGCTCATTTCTGACATTATTCAGTGTATAATTTCTTTTCTATCAAATTGATTTTTCCAGAGTGGAGAAAAAAATCCAACTTATTATTCTAAGAAAAGAAAGAGTTTGCCTCATTTTTTAAAAGAAATAAAATCTAATAGCTTGGTGCCTTTTGGTGAGTGAACTGGAAAAAGTTATAAGTATCTTTCTTTCTATATAATTATTTCCATTTGGGCATATGGTTCTTAATAAACAATGAACTGGCTCTGAGTCTTATCTGTTCACTGTGTGAGTTTGGTGTGGATGCACATATATCAGTTCTATCAACTAGTGTACAATTCTTGCTTTGAAACTGCCTAGAAAAAAGAAAATACTTGATTAAAAGAAGAAACCTAACTTGAATTAAGCTCTGAGCCAAGGAATATAAAGAAAAATTAATTCTTTTAAAACATCACAGTCCTAAACTGGAGACTGACCAAAAAATTATTTATAATCAGAATTAAATATTAAAGGTTAAGAACTAGAACCTTAATATATTCAAGAAAAGTGGAAATAGTCATGGTCAACCTAAGAACCTCATATAATTGCTGAAGCTGATACACCAGTGACTTTCATATTCAACGACTCTGTTGCCAGAATGTATTTTGCATGTGGGTAGAGAAATCCTTTTCACAGCACAATGAAATGACACTGAAAATGGGAGAGGAAAAGATGGCCATGCTCAGGCCGCAGATCAAGAGACTTGGCGTAAAAAAGAAATGGCTTAAGGGCAATAAATAAAATTATAAGTGAATGTGCACACACAATAAATCTATTTAGGTACAACCCTCAACCTCTCCCATGTTCACCACTGGGTTACACAGCAATTCACAAGTAGTCAAAGCTTTGGTTAGAAGCTGCCTTGGATGTGTCAGTTGCTATGTGTGTGCTGCATAAAGCTGCAGGGAAAGGACACTCACTCTGTGCTGCTTTTGAAATCCAGGAAGATGCCTTAAAATTAACAGCAAAACTGATGAGCTGGTGAAGGGGCCTCAGAAGGACAATCATTTGGCTTCCCTGAAGGAACTGGCAGTTTTGCATTCACCTCCTGAATAATTTCCACACTCCCCTGGTTTCCAAACTTTTCTTTTCTCTACCTAGCCTATTTATGCTTCTGTTCTCCCTCTTGCAGACCTCAGATTTTGATGACTCCTTTTGTGCGAAAAGTCTTCCTGCTCAAAGCCCACTTTAAATTCCCTCAAAGGAGATAAGATGAGCATCGAGCACATAGACAAATACTGTGTTTCAACACAATAAGTGAAATGAATTTTGTCTTTTGACCCACAGATTTCCTGTACTCATGAACTCATAGCATGTTACATGTCTCGGTGACTTATCTTTAAGCAATGTTTTTTCGCTGTTGTGATTATTTCATGTTTGTGTGTCTTCTTTCTTTAGCGCTCAAGTCTTTATATTCCATGGCTTGCTTTCATTTTTTTCCCAACCACAAAGCAGTGTATCTGTATTAGTCCATTTTCACACTGCTATAAAGAAATACCCAAGACTGGGTAATTTATAAAGAAAAGAAATGTAATTGACTCACAGTTCCACACAGCTGGGAAGGCCTCAGGAAACTTAAAATCATGGCAGAAGGTGAAGGGGAAGGAAGGACCTTCTTTGCCTGGTGGCAGGACAGGGAAGTACAAGCAGGAAAAATGCCAGATGCTTATAAAACTGTCAGATCTCGTGAGAACTCACTCATTATCATGAGAACAGCATGGAGACAGCACCCCCATGATCCATCACCTCCCTCCCTGACACATGGGGATTACAATTTAAGATGAGGTTTGGGTGGGGACACAGAGCCAAACCATATCAGTGCCACGTGGTTGTACAGAGAATATGCTCAATTAATTTCTGTTGTGACAAATAGTTTTTCCCATAGAAGAATTTGTACCCAAACATATAGTTTACCCCTTCGTATTTTACTTGCCTGTTTTACAAAAGATTCATGCAAGGCAGTTCACTAACTCCAACATACTGAAACGATAATCAAATTTTTGTTACGTAGTGGCTCATTATAGAAGGGCTGAGCAGATTTAACTATTTCATTTTGCAGGTGAGGACACAAGAATGCTTATTCAGATTACTCTAACTTATGGAAGGGCAATGGAGAAAAAGAATGGCAGCAGCCAGAGCAAACGCCACACAAAACTTAAGCAGAGTTGTCTTCTACCTCAAAATGTGTTGCCTGACTTCCCTTCTCCTGACTGTAGAAATTTAGTTTGTCTGATTTTTTTTCAATATAAGTTTGCGGCATAGGAATAATTTCATTACTTTTGAACCTAAGTCACTTTCACACTTAATTCTTCACAAAAATGTTTTCCCGGGTTTAAAGAGAATTATAATTTCTCGTGTTTGGACTGTCTTCTAGTGAAGAGGTGGAAAATAGAATTAACTGCAACGAAATGCTATGTTATGCATCGCTTTAAAATTATTCATTTTTTATTTCTTTTATTGAACCAGAGTTTTTACTCATGATTGACCTTCAGATGATTCTGAATATTACTTTCTGCCATAGCACTGAGTAGCCTAGTGTCTGGCTTCTTAGGTTATGAAACTACAAATTGAATTGGCTTTCCTGAAGCTTAAGGCTGAGGTCATTGGAGTGTCTTTTAATGGAGACTTACAAATTGAATAGTCAAACTTTTTATCTGAATGTTCACATCCACCTGTAATCAAAGTCCATTTGTGCTTTGGCTTTGGTAATTTTAGTGATGGCTTTCTTATGAGCTTATTTTAGCAGGTGACTAATTCAGAAGAGGCAGTCATTTTTGGCAAATTCTGATATGGAAAATTATCAGGCAACATACAAATGTCATACTAAGCAGTCAACATCTGATAAAACTCATTGAAAAATATCAAGACAATTAGTCGAGAAATATGTTATGTTTTTAATGGCATACTGAGAGCACAATGATAAGAACTGAGAACATAATAACAGCTCTGTATGACTGCCTATATAGCACCAATATCATGTTCCTAAGCACAATGGCAGTAGACACGATTGTGCCATTCAAGATGGCACTTTCCCTCACATAGCTTAAAACCTATCCTGAGAGACAAAACAAGGAAATAGTTATATGCATAAAAGTGAGACAAGGTCATGGTAGGTGGGAATATTGCAAATGACTTTTTTTTTTTTTTAGTCAGGCCAATAATTAGGACACAAAGCAGAGCAGATTTTGAATTCCTTGATGGGAAAAGCAAGGTGAATCGAAGGAGATGACATAGGATCAGGAAATGCACAAATGAGAATGTAAACATTTTATGCCACAGGACAGAGAGAGCAACAGCCAAAGTAGAGTAGACCATGCTTAGTGGGGTGTGGTGGGGAATAAGGCTAAAGACATAGATTTATGAAGGACTTAATAGAAATGAATATTGTACCCAGTGGAGAATCAATACTGTGTATGTTCTTGAGCAATAAAATTAGATCATGACATCATTCTTCTGCAAAGATTAATCATACTAATGCATTAAAATTATTGAAAGGGAAGAAAGGTGAGAGTTGGAGAAAATAGTTTCAGATTTCCAACTGAACTACTCCTGAGAAAAAGAGAAAAGAGAGGAATGTATAAATATAAGAGACATTTTGAAGGAAGACACAATTAAGCATTATGACTTAGCTGAAGAAAATGGAAGTGAAAACACAGCCATATGCCAACCTTACAAATGACCAAATATCTCTAATGAGTAATAAAATGTTCAGTGTGTTTATTTTGCTTCGCCATCTTGACTGTTCAATGAATGTATTCATTAAAAGGTAATGTATCAACGTCAAGCCAGTATGTAGGAGGCTAGCGAATAACAGGAAAGTGGACTCACCTGACACTACTCTCAGACAACAGAATGCATACCCATTATGTTTTGCAGAATGCCCCTCCTGACTGCAAAACAGAGATTAAATCATTTTCATTATGATAGAAAGCATTGCAGTTTCCAAACATTTATTCTTTTACCCTTGGGCAAAGCCCCTTACTTCTTTGAGTCTCATACCATATTTTACCCCTCCTCATAGCTGTCATTTTCTAATCTTCTATTACTCTAAAAAAAGTGTTGAAGCGTAGATACCACAGTCGTTGCTTCCTCTACATACTGAGATCTGGGAAGAGGAGCTGCTGCTACCCTTCGGAAATCTTGAAATCCCATATACCCCTTTATGATCACAGTCTCTCATTCTTTCAGTCTCACTCACACCTATATTCCTCCTGATGCTAATAATTTCTCAGTGACTACCAGTTGCTTTTGCCTTTACCAAAAACACTCATAACTACTTTTATATTTAACTTCCTCACAAACTTCCCCGATACCAATGAAACAAAACTCCCATCCTGAATGTATGCCATAATCTACCATTCCTCCTTACCTACTTGAGACATAGAATGAGAATATCCATGACTGTTAACCTCAGCGGGTTCCTCAAATTCAAAAACAGATCTAGAGGAAAAACTAAAGACATATGTCTTTCACTTTTGTTATCTCTGCCCACTGAAAAAAAGCAGCAAACTGCCAACTGGCTAAGGTTTCTATAATTACAGTGATTTCTGCGAGTTCATGTTCATGTATATAAGCGTGTGTGTATGTATGTTTCTCGAGAAGAATAAGGATTCAATGAAAGAGAAATCAAATTGCTTATTTTAGTGTCAAGTAACACTCAACATTCTGCCCTTTTCCGATTTCCTCTAATACCTTTTACTTCTCAAGTTTCTTGAGTACAACTCTAGCCTTATGTAATATCTGATCCTTTCTCTCCTGGAGTAAGTGTCTAGAGGCTTTCTGGATTAAGTGTCATGGTGAAATAATTACAAAGAGATTTGAGATTTGAAAACTTCACTCCTTGTTCAGAAAAATTTGGTAAATGAAAAAAATAAGGATAAGTTTAAAGATGTATATGTGTATATATTTGTGGGTTACAGATATTTATACCTCCCCAAAATATAAAAGAAAATAATTTTAAATCAAATGTAAGGTTATATTTACACACATCTGTACCATTCTGAATATTACAATATTCTTTTACTTAAAAAAGCCACCGTCCCAACATGGTTCCTTCATTCTCTCATCAGAAGGGATTAGCATACAAGTTTTCCTGATCTGAAAAGTAGCCTTTAGCTGACAAATGCTTGTTAAGGAAATGAAAACCAGCAGTGTTTCTACTCTTAACCATTTCTTCTAGTCTCTTCTGATGTAAAAATGTTTCGGCTTTCAAAACACTATTGTCTTATATCTGCATATGTTAAGAAAAGCTTTAAATAATTAAGGTGCTTTTCTGAAGTGAGCATACGTATAAATTTAAAATTTAAGGCTAAGCAATAAAGTATTCTCTTTGAATTAAAGTGAACTTGCTGAAATGATTCATTAAACCCTTAAAAATAATTCAAACTGCAAGAATATATACTAATGAATATTTCCTATACAACTTGCAAATTAAGTTTAAAAAGTCTACAAAGACATAACTATCAATATAGGAATTCTGATAAATCATATAGAGTCATGATTTTGCTATAAAAGTTCATTAATACATGACATTTATATGGTTATATACATATTTAGTATATAATTGGCAACCTCACAAAGCCAATGATTTCACACAGGTAGATTTTCCATTATTCTAAGTGTACCCTTAAATATCCAAAGATACCAATTTATTGCAACAAAGTGTTACTGAGCAAAGCCAAGAGAATATAAAGATTACATGAAAGTTACTGGTGCCAGAATGGAGTCACTTATTTCAAATTCTAACAAAGTGGAGTTGAGAGGCTATGGCAGGGAGTTTTCATGCATATATGCCTATGGCAGGACTTTTCACAAGACTTTTCTGCACATAGACCAGTAGCAGCACTTATCACAAGAAATTCCTCAAGACTGTCATATTCCAGATAAGCCACCTGCACAAGGTCACTTAACTAGCAATGGCTGGGTGCACTTTTGACCAAATGCCAATAGCTGCAATGATTTCTATGACCTATGAACTTTGTTTTAAAGCAACTTAAGTGGATTTATTCTTTTTGGCTTTACAAATCTTCCTTTTGCTCCTGTTCCCTTGAATATGCCTATTTTGGTGACAGCATGAAATCCTGGATTGCAACCCTCTGCTATTCCCAAATAAAGTAATTTGTTCCGGAGAGCCTGTCTCTGAGGTTTTTTGCTGGTTGATGATTGGGAGTGGCTTTCTTGGAAATACCAAAGCCCCAGTCCGTTTTGTCACCTTGTACTTGACTTAATGACACTAACAAAAAAAAAAAAAAAAAAAAGTCTAACTCATGAATGGTTCAAAAAGCAATGGAATAATATCAAAAAGTACTATTATTCTCCAAATGGTAATTTTAAAGGTAAGAGCTACTTCTTTTGCATTGATACAAACTGTTCACTTAAAATTTGTTTTTCGAGCCAGTCTTATTCTGTCACTTTGGCTAGAGTGCAATGGCATGATCATAGCTCACTGCAGCCTCAAGTGATCCTCCTACCTCAGCCTCCCAAGTGGCTGGGACTATAGGTGCCCACCATCATGCTCAGCTAATTTTTAAAAATTTTTTTATAGAGATGAAGTCTCACTATGTTGCTCAGACTGGTCTCAAACTCCTGGCTTCAAGCGATCCTCCCACCCTGGCCTCCCAAAATGCTGGGATTATAGGTGTGGGATTACAGGAGCCTGGTCCAATGAATCACTTTTAATTTAAGATATAACAGTGTTTTAAAAATCTTGAGATATTAAACATTATAAAAATAGGTTTTACAGAGAGTTTTAAATCTCTCTGGTAAAAATTAAGATGATGTGCAGAAAGGTGAGTAACATGAACTCCCTAGATAAAAAAATCTGTGGTTAAAGTAGAAATAAAACAGATCTTTACCTTCCAGGAAGAAAGGAAGAGGTGTTAATTAAATACTGGGCTTTTAACTGGATGCGGGCGAGGCATTGATAAGTCCATTTTTGTAATGGAAGTGATTGAAGCTCAAGTAACTGTCCACAAATTATGTGGTTAGCAAGCAGGAGGATATGATTTTTGGATTCAGACTTGCCTGACCCTAAAGGCTATGTATATTTTGCTACAGAAGATTTCCTTCACAACCACTACTTTTCTGTAATACACGCATTTTAAAACGTATCCGGTATATAATCTTTTAAAAAATAAACCCATGCTGACTTATCATGAAATATGTCAGTAATGGTGTAAATTAGTTCAGTATTTTAGAAAAGAAAATTAGCAATATGTAGCCAATCTATAGAAGAAACAAAGGGAAAAGATTCTTCTGGAAACTGCCTACCCAAATAAACTGGAAGGCTAAGAATGCTGCTGGAACAACTAGAATCAGGTGCTGCGATATCTCCAGGATTCTTTTGTTCCACCTCTTTCTGCTGCTGATCTTTGAGTTCTGGCTTTATTCTCTGAAAGCTGCTTTCTCCACAAGGCCGAAGCAATGACCACCAGCAGCTCTGGGCATGCACAGTTTTTCAAGATAAAACAAAATGGGCTTTCAATCACCCTCCCTCAAGTTTCACAATTCCTACTTATAAAACTCTTTGGAAGGCAGGCAGAATTGGCTCGGACCATGTGTATATGCCCTCAATTACAATCCAGGCAGGGACAGAGGAAACTAGGATTGGCTGAGTTTGAATCAGTTGTTCCTCTTTCAACCAGTGCTTGTTACCGGAAAAGTGTAAGTGCATGTCAAAACGAAGTAAGGCTGCTCCCATGAAACATACTTTCCCTAGAAAAAGGGAAAGTATACTGTTCTGGAAAACAAGACAATGTATCTTAATTATACTCCAGTGTTTCCTCATTTGCTTAAACAATTTAAATGGATTCCAGTCATTGTGACCCAAGAAATTCCCATTATTAAATCAAAAATATTTTTTCTTATGTAAGGCAAACCATACCAAAGAAAAAATCAAAAGGAAAGGGAAAATTCTATACATACAATGTCTATTTTATTGCAGCAATCAATGATTGTCGCTACCTAGACTTCCCCTCAAATTCACAAAAACCCAATTTTTAGACAGATGTTGACTCCTCCAGGGTCACCTCCCCTACCACAGCTTCAAAGGTGGGATCGAATGTCTCAGGCAAATCTCATGCCACATAGCATGGTGATTATGTCAAGGATCCAGACCTAAGCCAATTACCGAGTGACATTCTGCCAGCCACAGGCCTCAGGTACATGGATTTATGTAATTCATGAGAGTGCAGTTGGAGAGAGTCTTTTTGAGGATAACAGAAAAGAGGTCTTCTGAGCCTCTATGAGAGAGAATTAAGAAAAGAAAATGTTCTCTGCTCTGTGACACATCTTGGTTTGTGGACACGGGAAGCTGGAACTGCTAAAGGCATTTGCAACCATGAAGGGAGCCATTCCAAATGCCCCTGGTCTGGCACAGATGAGGAATTACGGAGAAACAAAGCCAGCACCACTGTGTTAAGAGAATGGAAACTTGTCCTTCCTTTCCATAGCTACCTAAACAAACACGTGTCCTTCTGATTTATCTCTGGCCTTTTCTTCTGTATTTATTCTACAAAGCATCTTGAGATAGATAGCATAGTTTCAGTTAGGACGCTGTTGGAAACAACATAAGTGATGGACCAAAGAAGAGTGCAAAATGAATGTTCAGGTATTCAAAGAAATATTTTGAAGATACTAAATCTTACAATTATGAAGACTTTGTAGCTGTATTTCACTTTTTAGTTTACGAATAAATCATCTGTTTTTCCTTTTATTTCCTGAGCTATGAGTCAGCATCTGGCAGGAATATTAAGTATCTTATATTCTCCTGTAAACATAGTTGGTTCTTAGTGGTCTAATGTCATTGGGAATGAGATTTTCCACAAAATAAACCTCTTGAATTACTGATGCTTATAAAAAGTAAGCTAAGTATTTTGATAAGAATATTTCTCTGACCTGTTCACTACTTCCTTCCTTATTGGAGCAGGGTGCATAACGTAATGCTTTTCTGACAACTCAGGGTCATCATTGTGCATATCAATTGTATAGTATCTAGTAAAGTAATTATTCCAGGAGACATTTGTCCCAAAGGCTGTGCTTTTCAAATACTGGGGTCAATTTGTTGTCCTTACTTTTAAAACGATTTTGTGTATATTATGGTTCCTCCGACATGGCCCTTTCTGTCAGGCTGTCAGCTGTCATTTCTTGCTGCTCTTTGATGGCCTGCCAATACGGTCATGCCCCCTTCTAATTTTCTGCTTCTAAATTATTCTAGATTAGAAAGTCAAATAAGCATGCCTTTTAGAACTGTATCTAAAAAAGTTTTTAGTAAGGACATTTGTCTAATACACTAAGTTCTGAAACAGGAACACTGAGTTATTTCAGTTGGGCTGTCCAGATACTTTAGGACAGATAGAGTCTTACCATTTGTAAGTTATAAAAGAGGTCACTTGTAAAAGGAATCTTAAATCTGATTAACCTCTCAAAATAAGGTATTATTTTGAGCAGTATTTACATTGAGTTCATTTGGATTTTGCCCTGAATTAGGCTTGTTGTCAAGTGACATGTAAATTTTAGACCTATGATGAGTCTTAAAGCTGGAAAGCACATTAGCTAAGATCTCACATGATCTTTCAATTTACCGAAGGCACCAAGTAGTTTCAATGCTGTTCCCTAATTGACCCAGCTAAGGACAAAGCTGGTCTGTTTTCAGGACGATGCTGTCCACAGTGCCGAGGTCTCCCATATAAAAATATCTAAGTAAACCTGCTCCTTTGTTTCGTTAAAACTACACATGTTTCTGCTGAATGGATGTTTTTAAAGAAAAGTGAGTTTGAATGTATAGTACCCTGAATTGACTTTTTTGGGTTGAGATTAGTTTAAATCTTAAAGGATAGTACTTAACAGAACATCAACTTGAAGATCATAGAAGACCATATGGAAATGATGGCTAAAATGTATACAAAATGCTTTAAATACAATTATTTTTATCCTTATCTTCAATGTATCTATTTTATTTAATAACATCCTTTAGTTATTGTTCTTTGCCAGGAAGACATATAATGTGCTGTCGCATGTAATAAAGTGTGATTAGAAACAGCATCTTGTCACGTTGCTAACTGCAATTCCACAATTTCAATCTGAAATGCAGATTTGTAAATTAGATCATAGGGGAAACCTATCAGTTGAAGAAATTTTATAGGACACTTAAAAAATATATCCTTTCCCTTTTTCAAGAAGGATGAAACTTTAATTGTTTTGAGAAGTCCTATGGAGTTTGAACCTTTAAACAGACACATGGAAAAAAGGGAGTAGGAGAGTTCTAGAACTCTCTGGTTTATAAGGAAGGTATTTGCTTCATGGAAAATCTCCCTCAGACTCAGTCCATATGGATTATCCTGTAAAATGTTTTCATCAGTGTTGTCTTGCTGCCTTCGATTGAAATGAGCCTACACCCTGAATGTTGCTGAGTTTATAGCTCTAGTAAAACAAACTCTTCTGGCATTTCCTACACACAACTGAGTTTCTTAGCTGCTTGAAAGATTTGAGCTACAGTAGTTTGCTTCATTATTAAAGACATATGATGCCTGTTGTACAGATTTCCCCTTGGGCAACAGAGCTGATGAAAGAATAAAGAATTTCAAGAATCTGTATCTCGAAAATAAGTCCCAAGGTATCTTCTTTCATTTTTTTTTGTAAGTTGGAGGAAAGCTTACAAAATAATTACCATTTTTATTTAGCTTTGTACTTATTGTCAAGCTGCGGGAGAACACAGCATTTACCAGATGAAATTATGTGCCATATGAAATAAACATGTCTTATTTTAACTTTTGGCCCGCATTTGGTGGTGTTAATGAAACCTTCCTAAAAATGGGAATCTGAAGTCACATCCTCATCAGAAGGTGTCATCAAATTCCAAAGGGAGCAGATGTGCTTTGTTCCTGAATGCTTCAGTTTCTTCACTTGAGTACTTCTGTTATCCCAGGTAAATTTTTTGTGTGTGGTCAATTGTGAAGTGTTTGAGTCATGACATCTTACATCCATCCTAATGCTTTAACATCACTTCTGTGGTTCTATGACCCAAAGTCATTGTATTAAACCTATCAAACTGCCTGGCCCTTCACAAGCAACTCTGAAGCAGGCTAGCAAGCTGCAATGAGGTACTACATGTGTGCATGTCGTGGGAAAAGGCAATGGTAATCCAGATGTGCTTCCATCTTCTGGGCCACCTGGCTTTCCACACGTACATTAAATAGCTGAAAGGCTCCTTTTGTTAGCGGACAGGATGGCAGCTGAAGTAAAGAGGGGGGATTCACAAAGGTAGGAAATCTATTAGAAATCAGCCCAGAAGCAGGAGCTGGCAGTGTTCCCAAAGTGGTTTTTCAGCTGCCACAGGGTCGGCCATTGACAGATGGACTTGGCTCCAAAATGTCACCAGGGAGAAAAGCATATTCACGAGTAGCATTTAGTTCCCATATCAGTCTAAGTTTAAGGTACTAGGGCTATACAAATAAAGTGCTAAATCTGTGCAAATAAGGTGCTGTGCTGTGGCTATAGCTTTCCAGATAAATTACTAATAAATACAGAATCTTACTTTTACTTTACTGGAGATATGGTGCCCCAAATTTGCAGAAATCCCTTTGTGTCCCAGTTCTGAGTCTAGTCTTTTACTACATAATCTTGCTTATACTAAATGTTCAGTAAATATTTGTTAAATGTAACAACTCCAAGCTATTGTTTAATCTGTTCTGCCCAAGTCTATTGCATATATGGCCATGAAAAAATACATTTCTTTAACTTAGTCTTTGTCTCCAAATTTCCCTTTTAATTAGTTCGGTTTAACAAAACCTCTCTAAGTGAAAAGCTATTAAAGTAATACAATCATGGACATTTAAGGCTGAAGTAAACATTGAGAGAAAGTATATATTAGCCCTTTAATTTTACAGATGAAGAAATTATGGCCCATAGAATCTTACCATTTTGGTAAGAGTCATAAATTTAGCTTGTTGCAGAAGGCAGGACTGAAAATTAGTTCTTCTAAATCCCAATACTGTGCTTTCCACTTTTTTATAATTGGAATGTGTCCATATTTCTTAATGTGCTATAGGATGAGAGAATAACTTTGCGTAATTATTCTGAAAATAACAAGCAATATTTTTGAGCACCTGTTTGATAGGCAATATTGTTATATAAATTATTTCAATAAATCTTCACAATACTAAGAAGTAACTTGCCTCGATTTTAGACAATTTATATTACATATATGGGAAATATTTATGTTTATTGTTACATTTAAATATTATATCTATCTACCTACATATCTCTACCTACTTACCTATCATCCATCTATCTGTTTTTGCTGGTCACAGAATGTAAGTAGATGCAGAACTGGTTAAACATGGCTACCGTATAGCCTACGTAAGAAGACTCACTCTATTTCACTCAATAAACCAACAAAAATATGCAGAAGTTAAGTTTAAGCAAAAAAAAAAAAAAAATCAAAATCCTAACACTACACCGTCCTCAGAATGTACAACACCATAATTTCAAACACAAGCAGGCAAATAAACAATACAAATAAACACAAGTGAGTTAATACATACTTCGGTATTTTAACAAATTATTACCAGTTTTTATTGTGCTAAAAACATAGTTGCTGATTTCTCATTTGAGTCTTGAAAAGTTAAGGCAAAATATAACTAAAGGAAAGTGCAAAGCTTTATCAGATTGAGAATGTGATCATATTGGTCTATGTAGATTCACACAAGAACAATATTTACATAGGCACAATGATGTAAACAGCTAATATGGTTGAGTCAGATGCTGTGGTGTACCTCCATTTGGTGACCGGGAATGAAACATGGCTGGTTGTAACAGAAGAAAAAAATGCTTATTCTTTGATCATCAGAACAGGCAGGTGGCAGAGACTGTAAGTAGATTGTTGAATAATTCGAACTCAGTGGGTGAAAGCGAGGGAGAGTAGAGGTGATTTGTTCTCTAACCACTATGTTTAAACATGATCTGTCAACTCTCCTTCCCCATCCCTTTCCAGTTACTTTCATTTAGAAGAAAAATTAACTATGACTATCTTTACGTATTATGTCCAGACTACTCCAAGTTAAACCTGAATCATTTGGAATTCTCAGTTTCCCTTCTAAACAAGCTCAGGCTCTCTCAGGTTAGACTCAGAGACTTACAATAGAGTCTGTCCTTTCCCTTCTCCTTCAACTGTCCTACCAACCCCATACTTCCTGGGTCCTGCAAAGGAGTGAGATGTTTGGGGGAAATGTAGCAAATGTCTTATATCATCGGTGCTTTTGTAATCCAGCCACTGGTGTCTTCTGTGTGGCAGATATTCACAGGCTGATTCTCTTGGGGATCACATTAAAGGCTTTGTTGAAGGGCCTGCAGTAATCTGCAATCTGCACAGTTGCCTGACATGAGAAACCTTCTTTCTGATGTCATCTCATGACACAACCCCTCCTTTAACCCAACCCCCTGGCACACACTTGTTTCGCTTTTGGAGAATCCTCTCCCACAGCCCTCATCCTGCTCAGTTGAAACTGGATGCCTTCATCTCCTGGCATGCACAATGGCCATGCTGAGACTTTTCTTGTATTCTTTCCTTGATCCTGCGTGGGGTCAGAGGGGATCCTGTGTGTTCCTAAGAACATCATTTCCTTGAAGCACATTCTCAAAGAGCTTCCTAAGAAGGGGTTCTTCAGAGTTAAATTTTCATTTCTTCCATATCAGAAAATGTTTCTATTCCAGACATTCACTGTATTAATCATTGTGCTGAATATAGATGTTAGGCTGAAAGCCTTTTCATTTCGGAAATTTAAATGTGGTGCTCCACCAACTTCTCTAGTAGGAATTTTACAGAAGAATGAGAATGGAGATCCAAGCTCTGCTTTCCTTGGTTTCAACCTAATATCCTGCTTTCTCTCTCGGAACTAACTATATTATTCACAAAGAATTCAATGTTTCCAGTCCAATAAAACTGAACATTACCTGATTTTCAGGAATCACAGATTACTGGCCACAAACAGCCACCTATGGTCTTAAGAGCTTATATTTGCTTGTTGTTCCCTACACTGAGAAAAAAATACTGTTAATGGCCAGGTTCAGTGGCTCACACTTGTAATCCCAGTGCTTTGGCTCAAGTGGGAAGATTGCTTGAGCCCAGAAATTCAGGGTTATAGTGAGCTATGATTGTGCCACTTCACTTTAGCCAGGGCAACAGAGTGAGATCACCTCTGAAAAGAAAGAAAGAAAAGAGAAGGATGGAAGAAGGGAGGGAGGGAGGGAGGAAGGAAGGAAGGAAGGAAGGAAGGAAGGAAGGAAGGAAAGAAGGAAGGAAGATTGTATTGTTAATCATAACAATTTTCATTTTTTAGTGAAGAAAAAATTAGATATAAGGAAATTCAAAAATCTTAGTTTTATAATTCAGTACGTTTTGAAGATATATACACTTACATATCCAACACCCTAGTCAAAGTCTAGAACCTTTGTATAACCCCAGAAAGTTACCTTGAACCCTTCTCAAGTTAGTCCCTACCTAAAATAGGCAACCACTGTTCTGGTTTTATCACCATAGGTCAGTAGTTTTATTGCTTTCTGCTCCTGCTAATTTATCTAGGTCAGAAATAGTAAAGATGTAAGGATTTACTGCTGCTCACACCCCCCCAAAAACATGTCTACTTAATGTAGGGTGAAGGCTGTCCATTGCTGGCCATCTTACAAACTCCGTCATACAGGGTACACAAACCAAGGCTTCCTGTTTCTTTCTCCTTTCCCCTAGGGTATGATATACGGGGAAGTGGGTGGAATGGAAGCAGGAGGGAGATTTTAATTTGAGTAAAGCAGAGGAAAGTCCCTGAATGCAATTGAACCTGAAATGGAAGTAACATTTTTAGGATTAGGGTTAGGGTTAAGCTAAGTGCTTTGAGGTACGTGATTCATAGAAACAACCCTTGCCTGAACTTCATATAGATGGGAACACACAGTAGATGATCTTTGGTGTCAGGGTTTTATTGTTTGTTTAACATAATATCTTTGAGAGTAATTTACTACTATTACATACATCAGTAATTCTGTATTGATATCATTATTATTGTTGTTGAAAAGTATTCCAGTGTTATGACTACACATTATTTTTCCATATATCTGCTGAGGGGCATTTAGGCTGTTTCCTGTTTGAGGTTACCTGGGAATAAACCTGCTCTAAAATTTCATATGCAATGTTTTGTGTTTAAAAATATTTTTTCCTTTTTATTTGGTAAATATTGAAGGGAGAAGATTCTGAACCATAGGGTAAGCAAATGTTTGGCTTCATAAGAATGTCCAGCAGTTTTCTAAAGTGGTTATACTATTTCACACTCACCAGCAACGGGTGCGTGTTCCAGTTGCCCCACATCCTTGCCAACATTTGCTATTATCAGTTCTTTCCATTGTGTTCTGCTTGGCATGATGTGATTTCAGTTGCCAATTCCTTGATGACTAATGATATTGGGTATCTTTTTATATGCTTATTAGCTACTAGAAATTTTTCTTTTGTGAAGTGTGTTTCCATGTTCTACCCATGTTTAAGTGTTGTGGGTTTTTATTACTTAGTTGCAGTAGTTTAGATATTCTAGCTGCAAACCTATTGTCAGATATATGTATTATGAATATTGTTCCAGCCTTTTTGTTTTCTCATGGTGTCTTTTGATGAAGGTTTTATTAATTTAGATGAAATATAATGTATTATTTCTTCATCTTTTGTGGTTAGTGCTTTCTTTTTTCTTTTTGTTTTTTTCCCAGCAATCCTTGCCTAACTCAAGTTTACAGAAATATTTGTCTATGTTGTTTTGTAGAAATGTTACAGTATACGTTTAATGTTTAGGTCTACAGTTGTCTTAAATTACATTTTTGCTAATGGGAGATTAGTGGTTGAAATTGCTATTTTTTTCCATATGTTTATCCCAGTTTTCCAGACTATTTGGTGAAAGACTTAGCATCTCCACTGAATGGCCTGGGTGTGACTTTGAGGGAAAGCCGAATCTATTTCTGCACATTCTTTTCCCTTCCATTAACCTATTAGTTTATTATTCTGCCAGTATCTTTCTGACTTGATAATTGTAGCTTTATAGCAACAAACAAACAAACAAATGACTAAATGAAAAAAATTAAAAATAACAGTATTTTCCCATCATTTCTGCTTTCAGATGTGTCAGATTTGGAGACACACCCTTGGTCTCTCTTTAAGGATGTAGGATAAAAGATGTAGCTAGCTGTCTTACTGACATTTTTATGCCTACTAACCTAAAATTCCAGTTACAGTGGGTACATCACCAGAGTCCTAAAATATAACAAAGTATATTTTAGCCCACTACTTTATTGTTGCGTTACAGGTAATGTCAGTGGTCTCCCTGGTATAGACAAATTGTACCTTCCTCATATTACGCTTTGACTCAGTCAATTCAAAATTATATAATTTATCCCACCTTGAAGTATCAACTTCTGTAAACTTAAATGTTTAAGTTTTAAGTGACATATTTCCCATTATAAATGTGCTTACAGCAATAACAATACCTACACACAAAAGGGTTATTATTAGTTTGCACAATAGAAAAATCCAGCAGTAAGAGAGACAGTGTCAGGAGGATCTATATGCAAAGAATGTCATCAGTACTTCATCAGCCTTCTCCTGTCTCCACTACCCCCTCCCTCTATCCATCTCTTAGCTCTTTTGTTCTGTGTTGGCTCGATTCTTAGGTGCGCTCTAACTATACAGAGACCCATGGCAGGTCTTGACTTAGGAATTTCACTTGTCTTTCCAATGATATCTGAAAGAATCTTGGGCTTAGCTGGATGCAGTGATGTGTGCCTGTAGTTTCAGCTACTTGCGAGGCTGAGGCTTGAGGAACCCTTCAGCCTAGAAGTTTATGACCAAGTTGGTTGCAACATGGTGAAACATTCATCTCTAAAAAAATTAAAACTTAAAAGAGGATTGGGATTAACTCACTGTACCATAGTTCAGGTGCAGTCACACGCCTGTCCCTGAACCTCTCATTATAAGTCTGTTTGGATATAGATTACTTTCCATCCCTCAGAGCAAGATGGTTTGGAGTCAGATTTACCAAAATTGTTTTTGTAAAGAAAAATAGAACAGTAATGTAATAAAAAGGAAAAATCCATGCTGAACAGATAAAACATTAAATTAGATAATCATACTGAAGTACTTATTTTTAAAAGAAGTCTTATGCCAAATATTTTTTCCTCTATTCTTTGCCTTCTACCACAGAACAAGAAGATGGCACGTTTCTTTTTGCAACATAATTCCATAGGTTTCTGATATAAAATGAATCCTCGGAGTTTTTCTGAAAACACTGAAATCATATCACCTTTGTCTTCTCAAAACTTCTGACATGTGGTAGAATATGAAACTGTGGATATTTGACTGTTCAGTCATGTTTCCTGGCCATTGATGAGAGATCCACCAATGCAATACCGTACTATAATCAGTTCTATTCTGAGTTTCGATAGTTTATAAGATAATTTCTCTGAAAGAAATTTTAGATCAAATAATTGGCATTCTGATTGCTGTAAGTATGCTTCATTTTTATAGTGATTAAAAAAGTCCATTTAGCTGATTTGTAAGCCTTGTAAGAACTTGCTGTTAGAAACTCATCAGAATTCTTAGGAGAAGGGTCATTTTATATGTGTGGAGATTACGGAGAGTTTAAATCTTTTTGAAGTTATATTTTAGTTTATGATGCAAATCACCTATGGTTCACATATAAATTAACTCCAGCGTTACCTCAAGGTTAAGCAAGCGTGGTCTAACATCACCTCTTGATCTCTGGATAAAATGGTTTTATATTTCAGTGGACCAATGTGACTACAGCAATACATCACTGTCCAAATAATATATCACCACCCTCATAATCTAAGGGTGATCTTCTAACACCATTGCTTTGTAAAAACATGCTGGAAAATAAAACATTATGTACCTCAATAACCAACTTTATTTGGTTTTAAGAAATCACCTTCCTAATTTCATAGTCAAGGCCTGAGAGTCACAAAAAAATGTGAAAATGACTCCAGAAGGTACATTAAAAAGTTCATTCTACTTGGCCAGCATTTAGCTCAGATACTAGCAAACTCAATTATTCTTTCTTACTGGTAGGGTTATTTCACCTTAGCCTTTTCCAGCTTTATAACACAGAGCAATATAACAGAACTCTCTGGAACACTAATTTCTCTCATTGCCATTAGCATCTCTTTTTTCAGCTTTCCCCCTGCTTGGCCCCCATATCTGCTTTCATGGTCACCAATTATATTGAAAGAGTCCTTTGCTTCTCCATTGTTTTAAATAACATCCCTTTGACTCATTCAACCTCTCTATCTCTTTTTTTTTTCTGCTTCTTTCCAACTTTTAGGTTCAAGACGTTCATGTGTAGGTTTGTTACATGGGTAAATTGTGTGTCATGGGGGTTTGGTGTATATAATAATTTTGTCACCCAGGTAATCGGCCTAATACGTGATAAGTAGTTTTTTGATCTTCACCCTCTTCCTGCTCACCACCCTCAAATAGGCCCCAGTGTGTATTGTTCCCTTCTTTATGTCCATGTGTACTCAGTGTTTAGCTCCCACTCATAAGTGAAAACATGTAGCATGTGGTTTTCTGTCCTTGTATTAGTTTGCTTAGGATAATGGCCTCCAGCTCCATCCATGTGGCTGCAAAGGCCATGAACTCATTTTTTATAACTGTGTAGTATTCCATGGGGTATAAGTGCCACATTTTCTTTATCCAGACCACCACTGATGGACATCTAGGTTGATTCCATGTCTCTGCTGTTGTGGATAGTGCTGTGACAAACATACATGTGCATGTGTCTTTATGATAGAACAATTTACATTCCTTTGGGTATATGTACCCATTAATGGGATTGCTGGGTTAAGTCTGAAGAATCTCCAGAATGCCTTCCACAGTAGTGGAGCTAAAATATTCATTCCCACTAGCAGTGTGTAAGTGTTCCTTTTTCTCCACAACCTCATCAGCATCTGCTTTTTTTTTTTTTACTTTTTAATAATGACCATTCTGACTGGCATGAGATGACATTTTATTGTGGTTTTGATCTGTCTATCCTTAATGATGAGTGGTATTGAGCATTTTCTCATATGCTCATTGGCTGCATGTATGTCTTATTTTGAGAAGTGTCTGTTTATTTAAAATTACCCATTTTTTAACGGGGCTTTTGGTTTTTGCTTGTTCATTTGAGTTACTTATAGATTCTTGATATTAGACCTTTGTTGGATTCATCGTTTGCAAATATTTTCTCCCATTCTGTACGTTGTCTGTTTACTCTGTCCATAGTTTCTTTTGCTGTGCAGAAGCTCTTTAGTTTAATTAGATCCCAGTTGCCAATTTTTGTTTTTGTTGCAATGGCTTTTAGAGTTTTTTTGTCATAAAGTCTTTGCCTGGGCCAATGTCTAGAATGGCATTTCCTAGATTTTCTTCTAGGGCCTTTTTAATTTTAGGCTTTCCATTTAAGTCTTTATTTTGAGTTGATTTTTGTGTACGGTGAAAAGTAGGGAGCCGGTACCGATCTTCTGCCTGTGGGAGCCAGTTAGCCCAGGAGCATTTGTGGAATAAGGAGTCCTTTCTCCAGGGCTTGTTTTTGTTGGTTTTATTGAAGATCAGATGGTTGTACTCGTGCAGCTTTACTTCTGGGTTTTCTAACCCGTTCCATGGGTCTATATTGTCTGATTGTGTAGTAGTATCATGTAATAACCTGCTTTTGTTGCTACAGCCTTGTAGTATAGTCTGAAGTCAGGTATTGTGAAGCCTCCAGCTTTGTTCTTTTCACTTAGGTTTGCTTTGGCCATTAAGACTCTCCTTTGGTTCAAAATAAGTTTTAGAATATTTTCTTCTAATTCTGTGAAAATGTCACCAGTAGTTTCATAGGAATAGCATTGCATCTGTAAATAGCTTTGGGCAGTATGCCCATTTTAACAATATTGATGCTTTCTATCCACGAGCATGGAATGTTTTTTCATTTGTTTGTATTTTCTCTGGTTTCTTTGAGTAGTGTTTTGTCATTCTCGTTGTAGAGGTCTTTCACCTCCGTGGTTAGCTGTATACCTATGTATTTTATTCCTTTTGTGGCTATTGTGAATAGGATTGCATTCTTGATTGATTTGGCTGTCAGCTTGGAAGTTACTGGTGTATAGAAATGTCACTGATTTTTGCAAATTGATTTTGTATCCCAAAATTTTGCTGAAGTTGTTTATCAGTTCTAGGAGCCTTTGGTCAGAGTCTATGGGGTTTTCTAGGTATAGTCTTATATTACCTATGAAAATAGATAGTTTGACTTCCTCTCTTCCTATTTAACTGCCTTTTATTTCCTTCTCTTGCCTGGTTGCTCTGGCTAGGACATCCAGTACTGTGTTAAATAGGAGTGTTGAGAGTAGGCATCCTTGTCTTGCTCTGGTTCTCAAGGGGAATCTTTCTGGTCTTTGCCCATTCAGTATAATTTTGGCTGTGGGATTGTCAGAGATGGCTCTGATCATTTTGAGGTATGTAGTTTCAATGTTTTACTTGTTGAAGCTCTTCTTTATTTTTATTATATTAAGTATATGCCTAGATATTAAAAATGACTAGAAGGGATCATTTTCGATGAGATGTTCACAAAGTGAATGGGGTTGCATTCTTGTTTTGGCTGTCAGCTTGGAAGTTATTGGTGTATAGAAATGTTACTGACTTTTGCAAATTGATTTTGTATCCCAAAACTTTGCTGAAGTTGTTTATCAGTTCTAAGAGCCTTTGGTCAGAGTCTATGGGGTTTTCTAGGTATAGACTTATATTACCTATGAAATATAGATAACATGCAAGCTCTTCCTCTCTCTATTTCTCCCAGGCACCTCTGTATCAGCCTCCACAGATTATGATATTTATATGCAAGGAATGAGGAGCATTCTACACTGACAGTGCTCCTTAACACAAACTCTGTTTACCAGGCAGAAGAAAATAAGAGGAAGGGCGCCCAGTAGCAAACTGGTTGTGACCCATACACTCCCAATGTGATGGGCTCCTCAAGTGGAAGATCCCTTTCTAAGTGAAGGTCACAGAGCAAGCAGAGATTCTCAAATGTCTTTTGAGACCCACAAGGACTGTGGCTCTCCTACTTCCAATGCCATGATCCCTGTCCTCGTGCCTGCTTCGGGGTTTGCCCAGGCTCTAACACAAACATTCCAAAGATATGTTTTTGGTATTGTTTCTTGTTTGACATCCTGAATTTCCCAAGCCCCGCCACTGATAAGGTACACTTTGCCCCTTTCCTTTTCTATCCAGTATTGCTTTTTTGTGCCTATAGCTCTTAGTCAACATATTAGATTGGTTGACAAATATCTGACAGGAACTATATTTGCTTGTTCATAATACTGTATTTTCTTACTGCTATTTGTAGGCATTTCCATTACCTTACTAGTTAACTTGATTGTTTCTGTATTATGTGTCATTATCCATACAAGAAGCAGTACAGAGTAGTGACTTAAGACCATAACCTTAGTGGCAAACTGACTATAATCAAGTTGTATCTTCAACCAGTATCAACTGTGTGACCTTAGAGAGACTATTTAACATCTCTGTGCTTCAATCTCCCAGCCACAAAATAAACATAATTTATATTGCTGAATCAAAGGATGTTGAAAAGACTCAGGCTCTACAACCCTTGTCTAAACCCTCTGAGACCAGATGTACCCTAGAATAAGAAATTTTTATTTTTTATGGAAAGATTATATGGAGTATATATTATATATTAAACAATACCTCATAATAGAGTTTGGGAAACATCTCATAGTCAGACACATCAAAAATTCTACAGGGAGGCCGGGCGCGGTGGCTCAGGTCTGTAATCCCAGCACTTTGGGAGGCTGAGACGGGTGAATCACGAGGTCAGGAGATCGAGACCATCCTGGCTAACCCGGTGAAACCCCGTCTCTACTAAAAAATACAAAAAACTAGCCGGGCGAGGTGGCAGCGTCTGTAGTCCCAGCTACTCGGGAGGCTGAGGCAGGAGAATGGCGGGAACCCGGGGGGCGGAGCTTGCAGTGAGCCAAGATGGCGCCTCTCACTCCAGCCCGGGCGACAGAGCCAGACTCCGTCTCAAAAAAAAAAAAAAATTCTACAGGGAAATATAGAAATATTTCCACTAAGTTGAATAAATAAACACTAGAAATAGCTGCACAGCAGTTCACGTCAAGTTCTGGCATCACACAAATTCAGGTAGAGTCAGGTTTTGTTGCCAAATGAGTTATGGAAAAAAAATAAGTTTCAGAGCTTGAACCACATGAGTATACTGTTTAGCCAAGTGTTTGACACATGTAAGTTCCCACCAAAATGTGGTCTATTATTATTATCAGTGAAAACATTTCTTGAGTGCCTATCACGTGTTATTTATTTTTACATATACTATTGTTCCATGGAACTTGTTAGTTAAGGTCCGGGACTCTCATTTCTTCTCATCAGGCTCTGATTGATAATATTTTCTCTTTTTAAGACCGTGAGTGAAATCTTCAGAACTTCAGGAGACAGAATATCAGAAGAGTTTCCTAGCATCCCTTTATTTTATCCTGTAAATTACTAATATTCAGATATGGTCCATGCCCATTGCTAATCCCACGGTGGAAAAGACTGCAAGCAGAATGGGAAATACATGCCAATCTCATCCTCACTGCTCACCCCACCCCACCCCTCCTCAGTAAAGAATGATTCATAGCCTCTCAAGTCCCTTCACCATATCTGGCTTCTGCACCTGAGGTTGTCCACCTGTCTTTGTTGTCCTTGAGATGATGGACAGTGTGGACATCCAATTACTGCCTTTTGCTTGCGATTTGAGCCACTGAGATCTGGGCATCCCATGTCTTCTACTGGATATTATACAGCAGAAAGTATGCAGAAAATGTCATCTCAAGTTACAAGACATGTAAGCCACAGAATGCTCCTTATTCTTGTTTTCTTTCTCCTTAAATAAATTTTCTCCTGGTGCTCAGGCAGATGAAGGCAAGATCCATCCTTGGCTAGTGACAGTTCACTGAATCGCTATGTTTGCAGATGAACCTTATTCTAAGCCAACGGGCCCAGGCCTTGATCTTCAAAGCATGCCTCATATATTTTAAACCCGAACTTACTAAAATCCTGTCTAAATGATAGTAGAAGTCACCATAATTTTCTGCAGGAAGATTTCTGTAAGTACTCTGAGCCCTAGTTTTCATTTTTACTGTTTGATGATTATAGAATTAATAAAAGTAATGTTGTATAATTTTTTGTGTGAGTAGACTGGTCCCTGATTTTCAATTGTTCATTGTTATATAATCACAAATTAAATATAAGAAATTATGTATGTATACACACATATGCTATATGTACAAATATCTGTCGATAGATAGATAGAAATAGATACAGACATTTCCTGTAAAAAGGCTAAGATTTGTCCACCGCACCCCCCTCACCCCAAACCTTTCTTCAGGGCACATCTCATTTATACACTCATTGAAATGTGAAATTCACTCAGGAGGCCACTTGATTTCTAGCCTAAAATTCCTAACATTCTAAACATTTGATACGGTGGTGCCCTTTAGGATCACTGTGAATTGAACCTAAATTCTGTGGCCATTACTCCACAAAGTATCAGGCTATGAAACAAGCTCTTAAAGGAAAGCAGTTTTTCAAGCTACATTATGGTGCTTTTAAAGGGAATACAATTCTTAATCAGAAAATGAACCTCCCAAAGCTCCTGGCTCTGAGGTCAGCTCTGCATACTTGCTTTCTTGGTTGGCAGCAAATCTGTGAAGGGACATTCCTGGGAGCCCATTCCATAAAAGCCCCAGGATGAAATAGGTTGGCAGGTGATTCTCTGGAGCTTCAGTTGGGCAACTTTATAATTCTCTGACAGATTTCTTCTAAAGCTGTTCCCACACAGCAATACCCTAGTACCTCAGCTTCTCCCCCTGCTTCCTACCAACCACACAAGGAGAAACTGGGTTGCTAAGGAACCTGTTGTAATAACACCTGACGGAACTAACACTTGTCAGCTAATAACAGTTTAGTGTGAATAAACTTATCAGAATCTTCCCAAGTGAATGAATACTTTGCCAGCTTCTGAAGGGCTTGGGCCCTATTTTTATTTATCTTTATTTCTCTTCACATCTAGCACAGTGCTAAGCAAATGTTTGCAGAGCGTCAGCGGAGGTCAGCCCACTCCACCATATTGCTCTCAGCTGGCTCTTCCAAACTGGGAATGTGGAGGAGGAAAAAGATCTTTTTCTAGTTGCTGGGACTGCTTGCTGGAGACAAAGCTGTAAGCAGTACAAAGATGTGGCAGCTTTTAGAAGAGACCCGGAGGGTGACAGAACTTACCTGTTATGATTAGGTGAGAAGGGGGAAAATAAACCTTCAGATTCAGAATCATTCACCAGATGCTAAGATGGGTCTTGTGAATATTGCTGCCTAAAGCATAATGGAATAGCTCTAAAAATTACTGCCCATAAGACTTTTGGAGTCTCTCTAGGTGGTCTCCATTAGTCGATGGTGTAATTCAGGTGTGACTGCCCCACCTCTAGAAGAGTGGTTAAATGGAGCTTTGATGATAGCATATAGAAATCAAGATTAGCATCATTTTGTTCATCCCACTTCCCATGCACCCACATTGAAGGCTTCTTGGTAAGCTACAATGAACACTTCAACATTTTGAGAAATGGAGATGACACTAACATGTAATTACATGTAATTTATGGAATGCAGAATAATAACATCCTGTATACTAGGACAAGTAAGAGGAAGAGAAAATCTAATGTGGTTTACCAGGCCTCTTTCCTTGCTACCTCTTTAGCATTAATCAAGTCTCACTGTAACATGTATTATAAGGAGATGAATTCACTGGTGTTTGTTTTTGTTATTTCACTTTCCCCAGAAGTGTAATGAAGAAGCAAATCATATTACCTTGATGACAGAGACAAAGTATGTCAGAAATGGCATTATTACTACTTAATTACAGAAAACACAGGCTTCATTCCCACTTCTAATTTATCACAATAGTGATAAAAGATCTGACCGCTCCTAAACAGTAAATTTAAATGAGAGTTATTGGCACTTTGTCAGTGATGAGCAGAACTAATTTTTTTTCACTGTTATGGAATTAATTACAGAATGTATGATGTATCTTCACTGCTTTTGATGGTAGTAGCATGTATAACGGTAACAATCCATGGTGCCTTGTTTGGAAGAACTTTTTTTCTCAAGTTATTATTGTCCTATGATTTCACAGGAGAAACTTACAAGTCATGAAGGTGATAAGTAGCATTTTTGATTTAAGAAAATGAGACAGAGTCCAAAGATGTATGAACTTCATGCACTTCAGATTTATACACCATTTCCCAGGAGGGAAAAAATCACCACCCACTTAATTTCACGTGCCTCCTCACCCTGACCCTATGGGGCACGATGGAATCACTAGTGTATACTGTCACTTTCTCACTCTGATGAGATCTGCTGTAAGATGTACCCTTTATGTTCAGGCCAGACACAGGTGCCAATATCTGTCTGGAAGAGCTTCAGACATACACTTACCACCTTGTATGCTACTTTCTCCTGTTTCAGCCCATCCAGAGGGCGCCCTTCTTAGGCTCAGAGCTTTGGAAACGAACCGCAGAATCCAGCCAGGACCTTCCCATTAGCCGAGGGACTTCATGGTCTGATTTTAGGTGTTCCTGAGAGACCATTCTCAGCTCAGCTGTTGTTGTCCCAGATGGTTTCTTTCCTCTTTAAAGACGTTCCCATGTCATTCTTCCTCCCCAGCCCTTGCCCTAATACTTCCATGCAGTGACCTGGTTCTTCCAGGATCTTTGTGAGAAGAGAGGAAAAGAAAGAACCTTTCTTGTTTAGGGCAAGAGCAAGAAAAAAAAGGCTCAGAGCTGGGAGTGACATCAAGACTGACAATGTTGAATTTCACCCTAACTCAGTCCTGGAAAGGAGTGAACATTCAAGAAATCCCCCCATCCTTTGTGTTCCAGAAAATAGTCCACTGCAAAGAACCCCACATCCCCCACTTACCTTAGATACAACTCATGGATGCCCCCTTGTTTACCTATGACTAGGCCAGACACTCATAAATGATTAGTTGAACAACTTGTTACAACTGGTTAATCAGAACAAAATTCTCCCTACCCAAATGTGTGACATTTCTCTCCTTCCCTCTTCCTCGAACCTGGTCTGAAGCACCTTCTGCCTGAGCCAGCATACAACTGCTCACTTAGGACCCACCCCCGCCACGAATAGGCTGACCTCTCTGATCTCACCAGGTCCCCCTTATCCCATTTTTCCAAGCCTGGTTGTTTCTAGCCTTATTTATTCCTGTCTGTAAAAGAAAAAATGCCTTTCTGCCTGTTGTTACAGACATTTGCAGATCTCAGGATCAGAACGTTATTACTATTACAACGGTTCCCTTCCCCAAATCATACCACTGATTAGTATCTTAGGCCAAGGTAAATGCCCAGACATTGCTTTCCTAACAAGTCCGTCTCTCTCATCCTCTCTTCTCTCTCTCTCGTCTCTCTGTCTCACACACACACACACACACACACTCTCTCTCTCTCTCTCTCTCTCTCTTCCAAAAAAAACTACAATATTGCAATTTATGTTTCTCTGATTTTTAAAAAAATACAGATGTGGTGGTTGGTGAGCTACTAAAAAACAAATTTTTCTTTATAGTTGAATTTCTATCTATCTTTATCTTTCCTCATTGCCTGGCAATTCCAAACCCCTTATTGAGATTTCTTTTTGACATAGATGTGTCTTTCAAAACCCATTGGTAAAGCCAGTTAGTTTAACTCGGAGGGAAACAAGCTTAGAAAATGTAAGCAATCCTTGTTTTAATTGTTTCTTTTCCCTCTCAGTAAACAGAGTATGCGTTTGCTAAAAAATGTCAAACTGTCATATTTGACTGAATAAACTATAAGGATTTTAGATAGAATAAATAATGTTAATTCTAAGCTGGTCTTGTTGTGATATTTTCTTTTCTTATGGGGGATGATTCAGTCATGTATTTTAAGTTAAAAACAGTATTTGTTTTTCATGGCATTCATTACTAGCCAGGGCCTATGTCGACTTTCAAGGTTTAAGTCTTTTCAAATGAAATTTAAAAGACCACTATTCTTTCCTATCAGAGTAAAACACATTCTAAATCCTAAAAAATCTATTCCTTTAATATGCCACTTGAAGTACAATAGTGCAAACAAAAACACATAATGGGTTCCTCTTGAGAGAGAGGAAAATGTATTCACTTCTGATGAAAGATCTTTTGATAATTCACTCTTGGCTTCACCACTTGATTTATATCATCTTCCCACATTAATTTGTTTTTAATTTTTTTCTGCCTTCTAACGTTTTTCTCATTTCAGTGACATATACGTGACAGATGAGGTTGATAAACTACAGAAATACAGATTCTAACTCAGATGAAAAGCTTAAATTATTCTGCAGTCCCATAGAATTCAAGAAAGAAACTGAGAAGTCAGGATTTCCAAGGGCTTTGAAACAAATTTTCAAAACAAGTGATGAAATCAACAACGGTCAAAGAAACATTAAAACATGGTTTGTGTCTTTAGCCAATGCCGAATGACTCCCTGGAGTGATTTTTTCCCATCTTCAGGCAATTTAGTTGTATACACTGGAAGTGATGGTAAAACTACAGAAGCACAGTAAAATTCATTCATTATTATAGATTTTAATTTAAAAAGTTTTCCTTTTTACAAAATTTATTTTAATATAGGAAAAAGTAACTTATTTAACTATCTTCAGCTAAGGAGGGAAGCAGAATAGATGACAATGCCTCAAGGTGAAACTCATTGTTTTTAAAAGCAATACCTAATACCTCTACAAGTACAGCTTATGCAGATTCATATAGAAGTTCAATTATTTCCATCCTGTTCTGTTTTTCACCAGTCAAGTTAGACGCTGCTTATTGGATCATTTTTCTTTACTCTGTCTCAGTAACAGGCAATATGTTTTAGTAATCTTCTTCATGATTAGATTGCATTAATATATTTTATGTATCTTATCAATTGTCCTTAATTTCAACCTACAGCCATTGAAAAGATGATTGATTAGAGGATATGGCTCTGTTTAGAATTCTGGCATCCCATCTCTGCCTTCTGGAGTAAGAGTCATTGTGTATCAGCTTCATTCTCTTTAAAATGGAATTATGATGGATATGAAATTGAATCATGTATTTAAATCATCTAATACTTGGGAAACATTCATTCCTTCATTCATTTATTCTACATTTAGTACTTAGGTGAGGATGATGTATTCTATTTATTCAAATTTTAAATTTCTTCCCCAAAGAGCATACTAGGAAAGTATTTGTCTTGTTTCTGGAGTAAGTTCAACTCATAAAATAGGAAACCAGCGTAATTCATTTTTTTTTCTTAAAAATACATTTTTTTCTTATGCTTTCCCTTGCATATACTTCAAAGCCACTTTATTCTATTCCATTACTGAGGGTGGGGTATGGGGAGAGAAGTACATTCCTCAGGAATATATAGGAAAAGGAATAACATCCTCAGGAACAAACCAGTTTAGTTAACTTATTACATAACATTCCTGGCATAATCCTTGTGTTCAGAGCTCTGAACTAGAAGCTTTTGGCTTATTTGCTTAAATTAAAGGAACTTTTTTTTTTTTTTTTTGAGAAGGAGTCTTGGTCTGTGGTCCAGGCTGGAGTGAGCGGCGCCATCTTGGCTCACTGCAAGCTCCGCCCCCAGGGTTCCCGCCATTCTCCTGCCTCAGCCTCCGGAGGAGCTGGGACCACAGGCGCCGCCACCAAGCCCGGCTAATGTTTTTTGTATTTTTTTTAGTAGAGACGGGGTTTCACCGTGTTAGCCGGGATGGTCTCCATCTCCTGACCTCGTGATCCGCCCGTCTCGGCCGCCCAAAGTGCTGGGATTACAGGCCTGAGCCACCGCGCCCGGCCAATTAAAGGAACTTTAAACAGCATCTACAGCAAGACATGGTAAAGGCTATTCTATTAATAACATCCTCTCAGCCTTATCATGGGTGTCTCTATCATGCAGAAGTCACCTGGTTATTACAGCTTACCAGTGGGATATTCCGTACAATCTCTGACATTATGTAATGTCTTCAAAATGGATGCTTGTGACTGGATATGACCACTTAATTCTTAAAATTTAATTTCTACATGGACTCATGTTTTCAAAGCTATCATATAAGTCCTTTAAACTACAGCATTCCCTAGCAACCCACCTACACAACTGACTTATTTAGATGTGTTCTATGAAATTGCATGGGAGGAGATTACTGGAGAAGCCTTTTTTTCCCCCTCTATTTTGTTTTTAGTCACTGAGAGCTGATATTTTTTCCCACTGATAAATGGCCTAATAATTAATGATTATCAGTGTGAATTTTGGACGAAGATATTTACACATACTGTGTGAGTTTTATGCATCCATGCTTAAACAGACTATTTTAATAAGGGACACCCCCGTGTTTTACTAAGAAGTTTGTTTGTTTAAAATCTGGTTCTAATATTCTTCTAACTTATTGCTTAATCATTTGCATTTTTGAAATTAAGAATTCATTTATGTGTCCTCATTATCAGGATTCTTTTTCAAAGAAAAGTGTGATAATATATTGACCAAAGTGGAATTTTATAGTTGTCATATTTATATGAAGTACTATTCATACATTTTCATTAATCCCCATGACAACCTCACAAATGTAACTATTTTATGGAACAAAAAATGTGAGTCGGAGAGTAGAACTTGCTCACCTCACACTACTAATCACAAGTAACACTGGAATTCTAACTCAGTCATCCTAATTTCAAAGCCCAGTCTTGACCTTTATCTTATATCCCAATGCTGTGTATATGTTCTACATACAGTTTCTGGCACAGACTTAGTCTCAAAAATTATTTGTTGAAAGATTAATGAATAGTAAGTATATGATATATCAATATAGGTATACATCTATTAAATTATTTCATTGTATGTTATATTTTTATATTTTCATAAAAACAAAGGCAAATTGCCAGACCTCATACATGCTCATCTTATGGTAGGAAGAATTCTTCAGAGAAGATTCACAAAGTAATAGAAGCAGCAGATGTGGGGTTTGGTGTTGTCCATTGCACTTTGGCTAGGACAGATATCTGACTTGGGAGAGAGATCTCAGCTCTTAATGCTGTGTGATTTTTAAGATGCATGATTAAGAAGCGTTGATCCTCTCCCTGTCATGTCAGGAGGCTGACCCTTATGGCTACAGCTATTTAGTGTATTAACTAATAGCATGACCTACCACTCTGCTGCCTTAGTTTAATTTTGTTTAGTTTTAAGATGCATGATTAAAAAGCACTGATCCTCTCCCTGTCATGGTCAGGAGTCTGACTCTTATGGCTGCAGCTATTTGGTGTATTAAGTAATGGCATGACCTACCACTTCTACTGCCTTAGTTTAGGGAGCACCAGGTCCTCTCCTAACTTAATCATGGACTAGAGTCCATCTGTGGTGCTACCCCCAATGAGATCCCATAGATAGGCAATCTATGTTGATGTGGCAGAGGTGATCTATTCACCACTTTAGCATTCTGCCAACATTATTTGCCTTAAGCACTTGTATATTTTAACTTTCATTAAAACTTGCAGAGAATGTTTGAATAAGTGTATGTACATTATTGTTTGTATTATTATTTTATTTTATATGTGTTCATAAAAGTTGCTGCTGCTAACATAGCTCCTTGATAGAATATGTTTAATGCTTCTTTGAGCTCATTTTACTTTTCTGTTTTCTTCTGCTTGGGGGAAAATATGTAAGATTTCAAAGAAAAAAAGATGATTCGTGAAGGAGAATAGCAATGATAATGATCATGAAGATAAGACTGAATAAGTATTGGAATTATCTCTATTTAGTACTTCTTTTGCCAAGCAAGGCCTGATTTGCTAAGGAGATTGGATAGAACAGTCACCTACCTGGTATGATGTAAGAGATTCAAGGAAACTTCTTTGTTCCTCAAACGTTCCCTTTTCTATTGACTACTTTTTGTAAAATCCTAAAGTAAAAGATTGCTCTGTTTAATTAAAGGCTTAAAATGACAGTTCTCCTGGGAGAGCTTACAGTGAGCAACTGTCAATCCCTTTTGTGTGAAAGAATTTCTGAAAAGTTAATAAGAAAAGGAATTTAGAGGGGGCCACTGGCAAGGAGAGCCTCTATAAAGTTACTGCATAACGGAATAAGATGGTGAGGGCAGGCATTCAATGGAAAAATGTCAGTGATGTCATTAAAGACATTTTGGCTCTTCAAAGATTTTTCTATTCCAAATGCTGCCCTAACCTATGACCTATTGAGTGGCAGTCGCTTATTCTATTTTTAACGTTTACTCTACATATGTTCAACATCTGGATAATTATCAAAAAATTCAATCTGACTTCCAATATATTTGGGCATTTGGAAATAAATGGCTAGCAACTACTGTTGTTTTAAACTTTCTTGCAGACTGGAAAAAAATCATCATGTCAAATGATATTCCAAGATCACCCTGAGCAATTTAAATTAATCTATTTCAAAAAAGAGTAAACATTGAAATGATAAAATGAATAACTTTTTCTCTCAACTGAATATCATGGATGAAACTATGGAGCCATCTCACTCAGCTAAATTACATATGATTTTAGTGCTACTGTGTACCCCAGAGGAATATGAAGGCAGCATATGAATTGGTTTATATTCTATTGTTTTTCATTCAATGGAGTCCAGAAGTAAATAGCACTGTGATAAAGATGTATATATTGTGCTACAGAACATTTTACCTTTTCTTACTTGGTCTTAGGCTGCCTTCTCATTTTCTTTCTTTCTTTTTTTTTTTTTTTTTTTTTTTTAGTACAAACGTGTTAATCATTTGCTTGGATGTAACAAAAGTCATTCATAATTATCTAGTCAGTACCTGGAGCAATCTTGGTGGATCCCATAAAATCCAAGGACAAAAAGTGCAGCCAGGCCCTGTAAGGGACTGAAATTCAGAGCACCCAAACAAGACAATCAGGGCAACCCAGAAACCAACACAACCCAGTTATCCCAATCTCTCCCTGCCTCTCTTGGTTCCACCTGACCTTTAATCCGAATTTCTTCAGCACTTGACTCTTCTGCAGGTGAGCTTTCACTGCTTGCCTTACAACCAAGCTGATAGGTAACCATGGTTCGTCCAGTCCTATTTTACAAGTTCTTTAGAGTTCAGCACTTGGAATCTGTTGGAACTTAAAATTCTTGAGAGAGTGAATCCGATTGGTCTAATCTAGGTCAGGGTTTCATGCATTTGTAATCTCATCCCCTCAACATCACGAGCCAATTTTTGAATGATCAAGGGATTTTCTGAGTTACCTCATGTTCAGACCTGTCCAAATATTTTGAAGTAAAAAAAATTTGAATTGGTATGTGATCATTGTGGATATTTTCTTCCAAGCCAACAGGAGCAATTCTGATAATATTAGGATCGTTGGTATCTATCCATATTTGTAGGCACATATTGCAATTTCCTCAAAATAAGCAACCACTGCCTGGCTTTTAAAAGTTATGTTTAAATGACTTATTTTAGTGCCCAACATATGAAATCATGAGGTAAAACCTCAAAATTAAATCTCGGATATTTTTGTGGCACCAATTTGCTCCATTCTAATATTTCTAGCAGATTCAGTCAGGCCTCTGCAGTGTAAGAAAGGAATATTTTAAAAACACACAAAATTCCTATTTATAAGTTAAGATTGAGCCCAGTTATTACTGTGAAGCATATTCACGGTGCACTGGTTACCAAGTGGTCAGAGTCTGGTGAGACGAAACAGTCGCATGCAAGTGCCATGAAGTGGGTTTATTACTTACAGATAGGCAGCAAAGATGACAGAAACCTAAGACTCAGAAGCCACTCCCCCAAGCTTCAAGAAAGCTGTCTAGTACAGATGGAGTCTGACCTGCACGTGCCCCACTTGTACCGCAGCTGAGGGACCCAGGAAGGCAGCCCACCCTGGGTTTTATGTCCCAGGCCACAGGGCTCATTTAGCTATAAAGCCTAAAGGACATCCTGTTTCTAGTGGGGGAGACTGGAACGGAACCAGGGCTTGCCAGTCCCCATCTGTCTCATGATACTACATTCACAGCACATTCTACAGATATTCCTGGGAACTATAAGTGAGAAAGGAGGGAGAACAGGGACAGTCCAAGGCCACCTGGGTAACTGTCTTTTATCCCTCACAATTTCCCCCATGCAGACCCCTTGCACAACTAAAAAGACCCTCCCCGCCGCTCCTATAACATACAAAACATGCCACAGTTGGCATTGTTGTTTGTAAATGTTTAATTTTCTTTCATGAATTAGGCAACCAGCTTTGACAGGGCAAAAATTTGCCCGGTTTAGTCTGTATTCTCAGAGCCTACGTAGCTCAGTGATGAGTATATGGTAGGTAGGCATATAGTAAAAGTCAACAATCACTTAAAAATAGCTAAGCATAGCATGACAATTATAGTACTATGGTATTACAATTCTCTGTGGCCAAATGAAGGTTATCCTATTCTTAGTTACAGATTTATCCAGAAATGACTATTTATCTCAGACTTAGCCTTTGCTATACATGTTTCTTTTCATATATTTTGGAGGACTCCAAGAAAAGAATAATATTTATGTAAAATAGTATGAAGAACATTTGTTTTATAAATGAGAACTGTGGCTGGCTGTGGCTGTGGTGGCTCACGTCTATCATCCCTGCACTTTGGGAGGCTGAGGTGGGTGGATCATTTGAGCTCAGGAGTTCAAGACCATCCTAGGCAACATGGTAAGACCCCCGTCACTACGAAAAATAAGTAAGTAAGTAAGTAAGTAAATAAATAAATAAATAAATAAATATGGCCAGGCATGTTGGTGCATACCTGTGATCCAAGCGACTTGGAAGGCTGAGGTAGAAGGATCACATGAGCCCAGGAGGGCAGAGGTTGCTGTGAGCCAAGATTGTGCCACTCCTCCAGCCTGGGTAACAAGGCTGGACCCTGCCTCAAATAAATAAATAACTGTGTGAAACTTTGTGCAACAAGTATGATATCGACATGTGGCGTATAGATTAGTCCATTATCAGCTTTAGAGAAAGGGGAAGAGTTAGTTACTTGGTTTTAAATATATTAGCACAAAAATCACATAGTTTTTGACCCAAGTGTCTCACGAAAACCCACGTTATATTTTTAGAAATCACCCTATACATTTCTTAAATTATAATGACAGGTCAAAATATTTTAATGGAGAGGGAGTATATAATGAAAACAGGGCCGGGCATGGTGGCTCACGCCTGTAGTCCCAGCACTTTGGGAGGCCAAGGTGGGCATATCACAAGGTCAGGAGATTGAGACCAACCCAGCTAACATGGTGAAACCCTGTCTCTACTAAAAAATACAAAAAATTAGCCGGGCGTGGTGACGGGCACCTGTAGTTCCAGCTACTTGGGAGGCTGAGGCAGGAGAATGGTGTGAACCCGGGAGGCGGAGCTTGCAGTGAGCCGAGTTCAGGCCGCTGCACTCTGCCTTAGTGACAAAGCGAGACTCCTTTTCACACACACACACACAAAAAAAAAAAGGAAAATAAACTGAAGTATAACAGTGTCACATTTTAAGTTACAAACTTGATAATTAAATATATTGCAGCCTGTTGTAGTTTAATAACAATTTCTTTTTGCCTTTCTCAATATCTTTGTGCTAAATACCTGGACTTGAGACTTTGTCTCTGCTATACCTGAGACTGGCTGATTTATAAAGGAAAGGAATTTATTTTGGTCATGATTCTGCAGGCTGTACAGGAAGCATGGTGCCACCATCTGCTCTTGGGGAAGGCCTCAGGAAGCTTATAATCAAGGTGCAAGGTGAAGGCGAGTCAGCCAGGCACATGACAAGAAGGAGCAAGAGAGAAAAGGAGGAGGTGCCAAGCTCTTTTCAACAACCAGCTCCCCTGGGGTCTAATATAGCAAGAACTCACTCAGCACCAAGTGGACGGTGCCAAGCCATTCATGAGGGATTCACCCTCATGATCCAATACCTCCTACTAGGCCCCACCTGAAACATTTGGGAATCACATTTCAACATGGAATTTAGAGGGAACAAATATCCAAATCATATCACTCTCCATCCTCTTCTCCTACTTCTGTCTCTGGGTGATGTTTGGGTACCATGAGAACATACATAATGTTATGTTGTTCTTATTTACTGGCTTCTGGGTACCTCCAGCTGAGATGTCATCAATCTTGCTTACTTTCAGGCCTTGGCTTCTGTCCTTGCTACATCTTCTGTGTAGTGTATCAATATCCTTTGTCTGTGCAGGAAAATTTCCTTCTATTACCCAGGACACACACTTCAGTTATTGCCAGGATTCGTGACACTGGGATATCAAAGTGTCTGACTCTGAGCTATCTACCAAACACCCACTGAGTGTCATGTAAAAACTTTTGAATTTCTTTCCCGTTTTCCCTGGCTGTGGAGCGTGAGAGGTCACCGTGTCAGGATCTGTTCTCTGCCTAATCACATCATGTCATCATTAATGCTTTGTGGCAGCTACCTTATGTTGTCAAGCTGTTTCTCCAAGGGTTTTTGAAATTTTATGAACTTTAACATGAAAATAAGGAATAAACTCTCCTCCATTTATAAAAGTATTTCTAACAACCTCTCCTCGAATTTTGATTCCGAGGATGAAACACTAGTTGCTACCTTTCACTTCCACTTTCCCCAGGTCCTTCTTCCCTCCGGGACTGGAAAGCCCTTTCCATGTGGAAGTAAGCTGGTTTACATGATGCCATGGACTAGTGTGTTCCCCTAAAATTCATATGTTGAAGCCTTAACCCCCAATGTAATGGTATTTGGAAAGGAGGCTTTGAGAAGATGAATAAGTTTAGTGACAGTCACGAAAGTGGGGTGCTCAGGAGGAACTCAGCGCCCTTGTAAGGAGAGACACCAGGAGGTTTTCTCTCTCTCGCTCTGTCTTTGCTGCGGGAGGACACCGTGAGAAGGAGGCCATCTGCAAGCGAGGATGAGGGCTCTCACAACCAGACCATGTTGGCACACTGATCTCAGACTCCAGCCTCCAGAAACTGTGAAAAAAAAATAAATACTTGTTGTTTAAACCACCTCCTTTGTGATATTTTGTTATGGCAGTCTCAGCTGAGTAAGAAACATTATATTCTATTTTCCTGCTATATGGCTTAATCTTAATTGACCAATGCAATTTACCAAGAAGGCAAAATATGTTGGTACTATTTAAAAAGCATCGTTGATGTTACGGACAAAAGAACACAAAGAAGACCACAAATTCAGGGGTCAAATAATGAGAAATTAAACACATTATTTTTCAAACTGTTGCTTACAACCCACTATTAGACTGAGAAAACAGTTAAGCAGATCACAGCCAGTCCTTTTCTTAATGGTTTAGCATATAATAAAATAGAGTAGAAAATATTAGAGGTTGCTTATGACATTTTTTATTATTTAGTTGTGGATAAGAATGTTTGCTTCACATGTGTATACAAGTTAATAATATTAAATACTTTTCTTCCTGAGACATGAGCTATTGGAGTTACAACTGGCACACTCAAAGAGATGAAGATATATGTAAACCCCTCATTCTCAGTCTCTATTGCCCTCCATAAAGAAACAGTGGCAACAATGCCTTCTGAAAGAGACTATAACCTTGGAAATCAGTGTGGGATTCTGGGCTCCCAGTTTGTCCCCCTCTCCACCATACACACTTTGGGTGTATTTGTATTGAGTTTCAAAATTAATGGTGACACCTCCATAAGCATCTTTTTTTTTTTTTTTTTTTTTTTAGTTCTTTGATATTTTATAGATTTCCTTCAACTTTACCCACACTCATTCTGATCTTGTTCCGACTCCTTTACTATCCACCAAACAAGTCCATTTAGCTTCTATGAGAAAACATTTTCTGTATTTGGAAAACAAGGGAGTTGGCCTTGCTTTTATTTAAAGTCCATTCCAGCCCCCGAAGGCTATAATTCTTTGCCTTTGCTTTTATATTCAAGGATTGTATCTATGCCAGTGTTTCTCAACTGAGGATTTTATGACCAGCCTCTCAGGATCTAATTCATTATCAAGGAAACGAAAACTTTAAAATGTCTTTCCATAAACATTGTTTGTTTGTTGTCTTAGCCTGGGTAATCCAGGGACATTTTTCTGGATGAGTGGCTTTGCAAAGGCTCAGAAACTTCCAGTTGTTTAGCATAATGGGAGCATATTGTATTGTATATGGGGATATAAGATGAGATAAGAGATAGAAGAGGGAGTGGATCATGAGCAGGATTGTAATCTAAGTTGAGATTTTTTCTTTTTTTTTTGGAGATGGAGTTTCGCTCTTGTTTTCCAGGCTGGAGTGCAGTGGCACCGTCTCGGCTCACTACAACCTCTGCCTCCCAGGTTCAAGCAATTCTCCTGCCTGTCTCTCACGTAGCTGGGATTACAGGTATGCACCACCACGCCCAGCTAATTTTGTATTTTTAGTAGAGATGGGGGTTTCACCATATTGGTCAGGCTGATCTGGAACTCCTGACCTCAAGTGATCCACCTGCCTCAGCCTCCCAAAGTGATGGGATTACAGGCGTGAGCCACCGCGCCAGGCCTGAAATTAAGAATTTTGAACTTTATCCAGAGATCAATTTGTGTATGTAGAGTGGGTGTGGGCTGTGGGCACATTTGTGGTAGAAGAGGATAAAAGGAATGCATTAAAAGGAAGAAACAAAATCAGATTTTTTTAAGAGACATTGCCAAGGTACAGAATAGATTAGTGGTAACAAAAAACCTGAGTCTAGTTAGGAAAGCTTTAATGTTATCTAGTGATTAATGTTATTTGTCTGCACTAGGGTTTAAATGGACAGTTAGAAAGAAGAGTGTGGAAATATTGGAGAGATTTTCTAGGTAGAATCAACAGAAATGGATATTAGGCTAGGTTTGGAGAATAAGGGGAAAGAAGAGGTGGGTGATGACTTTGGCATCTGTTGTGTGTAACTAGGTAACTAGGTAACTAGAGACGAACTGGCCATCTTCTGACAGTGTGTCAAGAAATGGTGGAATAGGAAGCAGGAAGAAAATGGAAAGATATTAGTGGGAAGAGCAGGAGAGAAATCTACCTGGACAGGGACTCTGGTTTCACCCATGTGGGACTCATTTTGATCAGCACATTAGGAATCTGTGCACGTTTCTGTAGACGCATTCCACAGCCAGTAGAAGCTGAGAAGTTTATCCGCCTAGAATTGGAGAATGCAAAATGTGGACACAAGTTTGGATGGCTTTCTACAAATGCTGGCCAGCCATTAAAATGTTAGATAAATGTTTTAAACACATTGATTTGGGTCTCGCACCCACAGGATCAACACCTATAAGGAAGGGGGAGGATGGAAGTAGGATTGGACAGAGAGAATTGTTGAAATGCCAAACAATGATAATAAATGGCTCAGCCAGTTTCAGTGGGAGAGCTGGAGCTGAGATAGTCCTTTCGCTTTATCCTTTTGAGGCAAGGAGGCCTGGCTTATGCACCCACAGTGGATCTGAGCTGCTCCAGATGGGAGTGTCACCTTGGGTGAGCAGCTTTCTTCAGCTTAAGACCCTGGTTCCCAAAGTGTGCTTCCCAGAACAGTAGCATCGGCATTACCCAGGTGCTTGCTAGAAAGACAAAATATTGGGCTCCACCCCAGATTTACTAAATCAGAAGTCTGGGGGAACAGCCATCTGAGCTTTAAGCTCAACCAACACACTTCAAAGTTTGAGAGTCCGGGCTTCAAGACATTTTGAGGCAGACTCAGTTGAAAGTTGCCAGCAGTAATTCAGCAACTGGGAAACGAGTCTCTCATTCCTGCAGGAGAAAAATAAGGGTCCTACCACTGCCTCATCAGTAGGAAAAGTCAGAAAGTCTAGGCGAGACGCAGTGTCTTCTATTTTTAGTTAGAAATACTGAGAGCAGTTTTAGTTGGAAGGACATAGAGGAAAAACTAAAGTATTCGGATATTAATTATGAAAATGGACTATGAAGCTTCTTTTACATTTATTGCCTTTTCTTTATATCAACTATTCACCTTACACATACAATTAAGTATTTTTAATATCAACAACTCCTCTGAAGTCAACTATGATTACAACAAATACTTACAGATCAGGAGTTTTATGTCGTGATTAAGGAATAGAATATTTTACCAGTTCAAATAGTTAACTGTAACTCACAATATGTTTTTCCCCCTTTATTATGCACAAGCGGGTAGTGATTTAAAAAGGAGCTCTTGAAAGTGAGTTAAATTCCATTATATAGAAATATTAATATGAAGCAAATATATCTTTCCTTGGCTATTTAGCATGTAAGTTAAATTTTTGTTATAATAAAATACCTAATAATTCATTAAAACACTCATAAGATTGTAGTAAACCTCACTTTAAACCCACATTCAATCAATTCTTTTCCAAGGCCATTGGTTATATATACATTTTATTGCTGAGCTCCTGTATCTTAAATTCCTATAACACCAACCTTGACTAGAGAAATATTCATTGGCAATGCACAATTTATTAAATGCACAGAACAATTTGATGGTTCAGTTCGTCGAAATCTAGATGCTATAAGGTGGACATCTTTAAATTTTCTCACCGCTCAAGGCTGGTAGAAAATTGCAATTCATCTTGAAAGGGGATAAAATATTTACTTTTGCAAAAGCCAGTAAGGTGTCTATGCCACTTGAAATAGAATAAATGCTAGAAAACAGAAACAAATAAATATATAGCAGATCTAAAGATCCCTGGAGAAGGAGATCCAGATATTTGGTTTAGTTGCTACCAAAGGATAATTAGTAGTTTTTTAGAAAAAAAGTGAGATGGGGCTGGGCGCGGTGGCTCAAGCCTGTAATCCCAGCACTTTGGGAGGCCGAGACCAAAGTGCCGAGACGGGCGGATCACCAGGTCAGGAGATGGAGACCATCCTGGCTAACACAGTGAAACCCCGTCTCTACTAAAAAAATACAAAAAACTAGCCGGGCGAGGTGGCGGCGCCTGTAGTCCCAGCTCCTCGGGAGGCTGAGGCAGGAGAATGGCGTAAACCCGGGAGGCAGAGCTTGCAGTGAGCTGAGATCCGGCCACTGCACTCCAGCCTGGGCCACAGAGCGAGACTCCATCTCAAAAAAAAAAAAAAAGAAAAAGAAAAAGAAAAAGAAAAAGAAAAAAAGTGAGATGTAAATCTCTCAATAGAGCCAATATAAAACAAGTTAAAACATGGAGAAAACAGCAAAAAGGCAGAGAACATTACAATGCAGAAATATATGTTTCAATTTGCGTGTGTTATTTGCTTTCTAGTTTCTAAATAACCCAATATCACAAGTGGGTTGCAAGCTCAGCACCCTGGAGCTGGGTGAGCCATTTGTTCCTTGTTGGTAATGTGTTCACGCTCTTTCTGGCTACTTATTATTCACCATATTACTATCATGGAGAAGGGCAATGACAGAAGACAGCAAACTGGAGAGTGAGTTTGTGAGTTTGTGGCTTTCTAGAAAGAAAAGCTGAACTTAGCAGTCTCAATTGCTTTTGATTAGCAGTGGTACTTCGGAGATATCCTAAGGGCAAAAGGCAGTGGTTCTGGCATTCTGTTGAGGGTGAAAGCATATATTAATAATTTCAATCTAGTTAATCCTTTTATACTAGATTAATGGGATTTTTTAATTGAAAAATCTACTAAAATTTTATTTTTGGTTTGTGTATCCTATTCATATTACCTAAACATACTAACTGTGAATTGAAATTTTAAAATATTTTATTTTATTAATTGACAAATAAAAATTGTATGCATTTGTTGTGTACAACATGATGTTTTGAAATATGTATACATTGTTGAATGACTCAATCTAGTAATTAACATGTGCATTACATCACAAACATCTTGTTTTAATGGTGAGAAGAGAAAAATATAATTTTCAAAATGCAATATGTTGTTATTAACTATAGTCACCATGTTTTACAGTGGATCTCTTGACCTTTTTCTTCCTATCTAACCCACATTGTACTTCGATCAAAATCTTCCAAGCCCCTACACCCCTACACCAGCCTCTGGTAACCATCATTCTATGAGTTTAACTTTTTAAAATTTCACATATAAGTGAGGAAATTCAGTAATCACTTTTCTGTGTGTGGTTTATTTCACTTAATCTCCAGGATCATCCATGTTGTGAAAAATGACAAGATTTCCTTCCTTTTAAGATTGAAAAGTATTCTGTCATATTTATATATCACATTTTCTTTATTCATTCATCCATTGATGGATGCTTAGGTAGATTTCTTATCTTTGCTATTGTAAAGAATGGTGCAATAAACATGGAAGTGCAGGTATCTCTTCAACATGCTGATTTCATTTCTTTTGATATATACCCAGTAGTGGATCTGCTGGATCATACTATAGCTCTATTTTTAATTTCTTGAGGGACTTCCTTACTGTTTTCCATAATGACCATACAAATTTACATTCCCACCAACAGTGTACAAGGATCACCTTTTCTCCAAGCCTTGACAGCACTTGCTATCTTTCGTCTTTTTCATAACAGCCATTCAAAGATTGTGAAGTGATATCTCATTGCGGTTTTAATTTACATTTCTCTGATGTTAAGTAATGTCAAGAATTTTTAAATATATTTCTTGCCCATTATATTTCTTCTCTTGAGAAATATCTCTCTTGGTCCTTTGCCCATTTTTAAATCAGTTTATTTATTTTCTTTCTGTTGAGTTGTTTGAGTTTCTTATATATTTTGGATATTAATGCCTTATCAGATGTATGGTTTGCAACTACTTTCTCCCATTCCATAAGTTGTCTTTCACTCTACTGATTGTTTCCTTTGCTGCACAGAAACTATTTTTTTTCATAATCTCATTTATCTATTTTTCTTTTTGTTGCCTGTGCTTTTGGAGTCATATCAAAAAAAAAATCATTGCCCAGACCAATGGAACTCTCCTCTATATTTTCTTCTAGCAGTTTTATAGTTTCAGGTTTTGTGTTTAAGTCTTTAATCCATTTTCAGCTGATTTTCATATATGGTGTGAGATAAGAGTCTAGTTTTATTCTTCTGGAAGTGGATATCCAGTTTTCCAGACACCATTTATTGAAGAGACTGTCCGTGTTTTGTGTGTGTTCTTAGTACCTTTGTTAAAAATCAACTGATCACAAATGTGTCGATTTATCTCTGGGCAGAAATATTTTTAATGCATATATTTGATATTAAAAGCAGAGTGTAAGGTCATTTATCTACCTCTAAATTTATTCCCTTTATCTTGGTACACTACTCTGATTTTAATGAACGTCTCCTTCCTGCTCCCACGACAACCATGTGCTACAAGAAACTGAACATGTTTGCTAGGAACAGTCATGGCACGTGGGCTCCCTAGCCATATTTGTTCCCAGATGGCCTGTTGTTTAGCTGGTTTGATCAGAGTGAATCTCAGAGCATGTAGTTGGAGACTGTGGTAGAAATGTCCTTCTTTGCTTTTGCTTCATAGCAATGCAGAACTATGATTTTGGGGGAGCCACCGTCATTCATCTTGAATCAAGAGAGAGAAGCCTCCAAGGAGTGAAGCAAACACCCAGAAAGAGAAGTTGAGAAATGCAAAAAGTGTAAAGACACGTCCTGGGAATTTCTTTTGAGCTGTCATTAAAGCACTACCTGAAATTATTCTCAATCACTAAAGCAATAAATTATCTATATTAATTAAGCTTGTTTGAGTTGTTTCTACTATTTTTAAATGAAAGCATTCTGTTAAAAATAGTAATCTTGCATCTTTCAATCCGTAACTCAGATGTAAAACACAACAAAAAACAGAAATGAAACCAAAGTAGCAATATTTCTACACAGGTGTTAACTTCTTCTGACTTTCTGCCTAACTCATATATCGTGGGTGCATGCAATACCTAATTTTAATTGCTTATGCTGCCTCAACATAGTTAAAGCCATATACACCTAATATCAGTGTGTAATTTGGAGACTAATTATTTCCTTTCCTTAATTTGTTGCCAAAAAACAGGAATCTTGTAATCAAAGTATTATTTAGGTGTCAGAAGGGTTTCTCAACATTAACAAAAGACAGTCATCAATAAATAAAAATTCTATTTCACTCAAATATTTTGATTATGGTAATAAAGAACACAAGAAAAAATAATGGGAAATCAGAGAAAAAACAAATTCTTTTCCTGTTTCAAAGATTAACTGGAGGGATCTGTTGCCCTTTACTATATAATTAGAAAGACTTGAAGTTAAAATTTCATAAGTATTAAAGGCATGTTTTCCTGGATATATTGGTCTAAAAACCTTAGAGAAAATATGTGCTTTTATTGCAAGTCAAAATTCACAAGAGGAGTACCATATTAAATAACCAAAAATGTCTGTTTTCTTTTTTTTTTCACTTGACTGCATATGTATGTTTATATAATTGTTGTAGACAGCTCCTTCTAGTGTCTGTGTTTTTAAGTTTTAAGGGAGTACAATAAGGAGCCCACTAGGAATATTACAATGGAGGAAATAATCGCCTTTCTTGGAAATAAATGATAAAATCAATATTAGATTATAGATCAGTAGACTTAGGGCAGGCCAGATGGCTTCTGGTAGAAGTATTAACATGTTTAAAGATAAAGGGTGCCACACAGAAGGGGCATCAGTCAACCATGGAAATAAAGTAAAAGGGGCCATGTATTTGAAGAAATGGTAATGATCACAAAATGGAGAGGGTACACTTGTCATTGGACATCAAGTTATTTATGTCCCACTGGCAAGACTAAATCTTGGATTTGGAGCCAGGAAGTCTTAAGTTTTTCTAATCTGAGTGAAAAGACCAACTCTATCGTGAGATGAAAACATCAGATATCCTCGCCTGTTAACATTAAACATTTAATTTATCTACTTGTCATTATTTTGATTTCATGCTCATCAAGAAATCAGATTCCCAAGTTTGCCTCCCTTCTATTTTGTGGTTCTTGTCACTATAATATTTCACAGTAAATTAATAAAACAGGCTTTTATTATGATCACTGCATGACCACATAATTTGGCCACTGAGAGTCAATGTACCAACCTTTTTGACTCAAATATTTGTGATTTGTGTGAAAGTGATATTTTTCAGTGCATACATGTAAATCAACCCTTTGGTATATATCTCCCATGTTATTGATTATTAAATGTGGATCAGTCCTTCAGGGGTTGATGCTACTCTGAGACATAAAAAGGGAAGAGTCTTTGGGGATATAAAAATGAAGACATATTGAAGAAGGCTTTCCTTTGTATAATACCATTTACCTTCTTATTTAAGTATCCATCAGAAAATTGTCAGTCATTGTGTATACTTTTTATACAAAATTTGGTAATTTGCTTAAAATCTTTCATAGCCTCCCATTGCCTTTAGGATATATTCTGGGCTGTTTAGGGTGATATACACATCTCTTTATGGTCTGACTGTCATATCTTCATCTCTTGACATCCTGCTGCATCTAATGAATGCTTTAAGCACATTTGCTATTCTCAGTCTCTAATCTAAACCATCTACACTTCAGGATTCAGCACAAACAATGTCTTGAGGGAGTCATCCCAAACCTTTCTCTTTTCCTCAGCTGAAATACAACCTTTTTTGGACTCTGTTTTTTGCTCTTATAATGCTATTTACAATACTATGATGTGTTGTAACTGTTGACTTGTTTATCTTACCCATAAGATTGCAAGCCTTTTTGAAGGAGCAACCAGAATTTTATCTTGGTATGCCCAAGATGTAAAGATGGTGCTTATATATGAAACTGAAGGGAGTTTACTGAAAAAAAAAAACGAATGGAGTAGAATACAATTTAGCTCCAACCCAATTCATTTTCCTTGTAACTAATTAAACTCAATTGAAATAATGACCCAATTCTTTACTTCTCCCTGTACTCATACTCATTGCCATATACCTTTCACAGAGCTCTTCAACTCTGACTCTTGACCTCTACCATGTGGCTTGCATTGGGTCAATGGAACGTTGGCAAACAAAATTCAAGCAAAGAATTGAGGCATATGGAGCACAACCACTCTGTGGAGGATGAATGAGCTCAGCCAAAGCCAGCCAAGCCTAGTATAGATCAGCCACGTCCCACTGATGCGTGATAAATAAATGCTCATTTTTTTTCCTTTACCTATTGACCCATCCTCTAAATTCCCTCCCCCTACCCCCCACCCCCCAACAAGCCCTGGTGTATGATATTCCCCTCTCTGGGTCCATGTGTTCTCAATGTTCAACTCCCACCTATGAGTGAGAATATGTGGTGTTTGGTTTTCTGTTCTTCTGTTAGTTTGCTGAGGATTTATGGCTTCCAGTTTCATCTATGTCCCTGCAAAGGACATGACCTCATTCCTTTCTATGGCTGCATAGAATTCCATGGCGTATATGTACATATTTTCTTGATCCAGTCTATCATTGATGGGCATTTATGTTAGTTCAATGGCTTTGCTATTGTAAATAGTGCTGAAGTAAACATACATGTGCATGTGTCTTTATAGTAGAATGACTTATATTCCTTTGCGTATATACCCAGTAATAGGATGGCTGGGTCAATGGTAATTTTGGTTCTAGAGCCTTGAGGAATTCCCATATTGTCTTCCACAATGGTTGAACTAGTTCACACTCCCACCAACAGTGTAAAAGCCTTCCTATTTCTCCACAGCCTCAGCAGCATCTACTGTTTCCTGACGTTTTAATAATTGCCATTCTGATTGGCATGTGAGGGTATCTCATTATGGTTTTGACTTGTAGTTCTTTGATGATCAGTGATGTTAAGAATCAATGCTAATTTTTACATGCCACTGAAGTTTTGGGTGGTCTATTATGCAGCATTATTGCCGCAGTATAGCTGGTAACACCCATGGTCACTGGTAAACTTAGTCCAGCAATACTTCTGTTAAAAGCAAAGCAGTATAACTGCTTTGACCGTAGGCAGTCTAAAATAATAGTTCAGGTAGCATGCTCCAAAGCTAGACTGCTTGACTTTTAACCCCATCTTTTCCATTTACTAACAGTTCGATGTCGATCAAAATACTAACCTACAAAATCCTACAGTTTTCTAACCTATAAATGTGGAAAATAGCCTATACCTCATAAGTTTTGTTATGGGCATTAAATGTGTGAATACACGTAGAATACTTTGGACTGTGCCTGGCATGGAATAAATGCTTAAGAATTTTTACTTATTGTTTTATGTGCAAATAAGATCTTGTTTAATAAACTTACCCATTACTCTGTCCCTTGGTGAATGTTATGCTATGTTTATGTTTACCATAATGTGTGGTTCTATATATCTATGAAGGATTGTTAAATTACTAATGTTTTATCATTTTTGTTCAATAATATGTTTCTTTTAAACTGAGAACTAGGCAGAATCCTAAATTGTTAAGCACATTTACATAACTAGAAAAGTAATGATGACAGAAATTTTCAGAGATAGACACACATAATATCCTCTACTAAAATATGAAAACTTAGAAGCTGAGAAGGTGAAGCCTATTCATGACAAAGCAAATGCCCTCACTCCGAAATCGCCTTCCCCAAGTTCACTTCCTCTCGAAGCTATCCAGAGAGCCATTCCCTACAGGCAGATCAGGCCTGACAGACCCTCAAGGGTTAAGGAACCTTAGACTAACCTTAAAACCTACTGCATTTTCATGATTTCTGGCTCTTACGTATGTTCACTTGCATCTTTTGGGCTGCCATTAATTGGTACTGTGGAGCATCTTATGAATCAAGGTACAGAAAGAGCAAGCATTCTACCCCTTCAGCATGACGAACTTTGGAGAAGGATTTTTTTTGTGGTAATAATTTATCAATCTCCTAAAAGTCTTCTACCATTATGCACGAGGCTCTCTATGATACAGAATACTCAAGAAGTTGCAAAGGATAATATTCAACTTTGACGGAATTTGACAAGGCAGGCAAAGTAAAAAATAGTGAAGCCCTTGGACTTTACGACATCCTTGCCAAGAATTCCTAAATAAGAAAATAATTTCACAGACATCTGGAAGAATTCTTCCCATAAAGCACTGGCGATGTGCCTTGGGATGTAGGAAGACCATCATCACCATCTGTAAAGAAGAGTCAAAATGCTGACTGCAGCAGTCGTCTGGAGTTCTCATCTCTCTTCAGCACTGGCACAATCCCTGAACGAGCTGCTTTCAGTCGGTAACTGAGCACTGCTAAATTACTGTTCCAGAGTCATTTGTTGTTTTTGCCTGCTGTAAAAACATTATCCTCCTGATAGGAGAGAAATGCAAAGAATCATGTGAATAGTCTGTACACATCTCTCAGAACTCTTCATTGACATATTTCCAATCATTAGCAAGCCAGAATTGTGGTGCTGCTAAATGGATATGGATGTGAGTATAATTCATTATGAGTCAAAGTTAGTACATGAGGACATGGCCTTGTAGATGACAACTCAGGAGTTGTATTAGGGCCATTCTCCTTTACTAATGGTGTGGAAGTGTTGCGTAACGTGTAGATTTGGCTTCAGAAACATCTTTTTCTGAAAGTCTGTTTAGGGAGATGAAAAATGATGATTATGTTATTAGATTATAAATGTAGCCTCTGGGGAAAGACCTTTCAGCTAAAAAAAATTATGGGTATCTTTAACGCCTCAGGAACCACTTTTGCATACATGATACCTCAGTGGGAGTGTGGAGCCAGCCATACACACCAGCGTCATATAGGAGAGAGTCTTCATGTGCAAGAAGACTGAAATCACAGTCCCACCTTACGCCATGGTGACCACTCACAATACTGAAGATATGATTTTGAGATGCAGAAATGAAAGCTGTCTGTCATATGGGACATTCTGCTGCCTCGTAAGCTTTCTGACAAATAATTATTGATGGCAATAGGTGAGAGAAGAGGCTCTGGCTGTGCTTGGGGATACAAAAATAGCTTGGAAATCCATGGGGGTTATTAAACATTATTCCCTTTCCCAAGACTGCCCTTCAACGTGGTGAAAAATGAATCAATTGAACAGGTCATGGATGCCCACTTTTCACTCTGGGTACATTTGGGGAAGAATTCCTGGGTGGGACTAGTTCATTCATCTCCTTTAAGCCTTCCACCGTTACTCACAAGGCTCCATTTCCCCCCCCCAGAAACTTCAGGGCTCTATTTACATCAGCAGGGACATCAAGTACCACAATGCTCACTAAAAATGAAATCCTACAGCTCAGCCTGTCAGCTCGCATGGAGAATGTAGAGCTGTAAAGTGAGCTTCACGAGGCAAGTCACGCACGAGGGAGGGAAGGCAGCGAGATGCCGAAATCGCTTATGGATAGTATGAAAGAGGGGCAGACTGGGAACGGCAGGCAACAAAACCTAAAAAAACTCACCAAAGAGAAATCTTTGGCTTAGCTCTCTAGAAGCAGACAGACAGAAAGAGAATAACAGAGAGGCTACGATGGCTTTGCAAAGGGCAGGGCCAGACCCGGAGATAAGACCTGCCCAGGAAGCCTGTAGCAGTGAACACAGGGTTATATCCATCTGAACCCAGGGTTTCGAAGGACCCTGGGTTATGTATCAAACATGACAGCTGTATTTGATATTCTCACTGTCATCTGTGTATTGTTGAATATAAAGGGCGTGAAACTAAAGAGTTGCAGAGACATCTTAAATATTAAGGTTATACAAATGACATTCTCAGCATGAGATGGCAACCATTTCAGAAAAGGTTGTTTAAATGCTCTATGTATCTGTTATTTTTATATAAGCTAACACTTCCATGTAGGCCATGAAAAAAATGAGAAAATATCTTTAAGCTGAAGTCAGCATCTTCTTGTCCCTGTGTCTGTATTAGCTTGTTGGCCTCTGTTTCCCACATATCTGAGAGACTGAACACTTAGAAACAGTGCATATATGAAGAGTATGATGGCATGTTGATAAGCTGCACATACATGTACTCCTATTTTCTAAAATGTGACCGCTTCTACACCTTGCAGGGAGTCTTGATTCTTAAAAGGTCATATAGTGCTTAATGTCTATTCATGTGAAACAAGGAACGAGCTCCTTATTTTATGCAGAAGCCATCTTTAACGGCAAAGATGAATCTGGATATGGGGAACATTGACATTTACTTAGAATTATTATTCAATCAAAGTTCTATTTTCTTCTGATGATGATTTCATTTTTCAGAGCAGTTTTAATGCAAAGCTTGTGATCAGGATTTTTTTTCTTAAACAATTGGTGCTACCATCTGTGTCACCTGAGGCGTCTTTTTGTGGATTATTATGCATTGTAGCCTCACGTTATGTGACACGATGAAATCGTAAATAATTCCAGTCTTGTTTTGCTGGGAGAGAACACTCCAGACAGTTATGTGGTGCCAGAGTACTGATTCCAGAGCGGACAGGGCAAGAAATATTCTTCCCAAAAAACACGACACTTTTTTTCTTCCATCCTCTCTTTAAAATTCTTGTTTAATTTGATTAGAGAGCCACATCAGAGACATTTTCTCGGGCATGGGACCTGTGTGTTTGGGAACTTCCCACTGTGCTGATGAAGCACCATTCACCTGGGCTGAGCCGTTGGAGTTCAGAACAACCCTAGGGCATTTTTGTTTTCTGTGTTATATCGCGTTTGTTCTTTCTCTTTGTTCTCTTCCATTCAGAGGAAGGTGTGTGCTAATGCCAATTTGTTAGAAGCATACCCAGCAGGTGAAGAATGTGAGCTGTTTGGGTTCTTTAAAATAGTTCTGGCTTATTTGTCCAGTGCTTTAAATAACAATTAGAAGGTAGACTTTCCATAGACACCAGGAGCTCACTCTGCAAGTAGTTTAGGTTAGAAATTGTGTTGCTGGGTAACAATCTATACACTTTGATGGTTTAACCCAAACTCATAATTAGCTCTAAGCTTCCCTCCCCCATGGCCAGTAGAAATAGTTTTTGGCTATTATTTCTGTAACAAACCTGTGCTCAAGAAAACCAGACACATTGGAGAATGACTCTGAAATATCATTTGGAGATGGCTGGATTCCAGCATGAGTTGTATTTTCTGCTCTCTTAAGTTAGCAAGAACTCCATGGACTGTGCCTCTTGAAATATCCTGGAAATAAAAGGGAGTGCTCACCTAAGTTAATGTTTAAGGATTATTTTTTAAACTTAGTTTTCAGAATGTATCTTCAGAAGGGAAGTGATCATAAATTAGCATTCTTGTAAAAAATTCTAAGAGCTAGGGTTTTGGATCAAAACTCACATTTAGCTTACTGACCAATACAGTTTCTAGATTAGCTGCTTTTGATTGATTAATTTTGTTTTGCTCTCTTACTAGAGCACAAAGGCAGTCTTCTGAGACAGAAAATGTTTAGTAGTGATAGGAAGTGGACTCCCCAGTGGCACCTCATGCCACAAAAATCATCTTGTGTTGTCCATTCTCCTCCTTCACACATTTTCTCTTTCATATCCATAAAAGAGCCGGACCGGATTTTAAGTAGCAGGGCTTAAGACAAAGCACAGATGGACACCAGGGATTTTGATTTTCTACATACTTATTACTCAGAAAGGTTGATTAACTGTGTGTTCCTCAATTAACCGCAGATGTGCCCTTGTGCACCACTAGTTTGTAATTACCCTAATTGATTCCGAGGAGTGATCTTTGCTCAGAGTCAAGCCAGATGTAGGCTTTGTTAGTGATTTTGATAGAATGACCCCCAAAAGCTCCATTTTTACAGCTTTGATATGAGAAAGTCCAAGAAGCTTGTCCAGGCCTCTCTGCTTACTTAATTTTATTTTTGATAATTTATTTTACCAATTGACTTCTAGCCAGGCCAGGTTATGTTTGATCTTGATGAGGTTGCACAGACTTGCAGGAGAGGAGAAAATGTCCCAGCTCATTATCTTCTGTTCTTGCTTTATCAAACCTGTTTTCTGGAAACTATATGCAAATTATGGTTCTCAGACATTCTCTTTGAAAACCATTCCTTCCTTTCTCTCCCCTTTTCTGAATCATTCCATTAGCATACAGTGAATTTTATGTTTCCTGTCTTCTAATCACTGATGTTGGAGATTTCACGCATTACTCACTTTCCTGAGCATTGTCCTTCCAAGTCTATCCAAACACCCCTATTATTTTGGTAAAGTGAGGCTTTAAATAGAATATTAGATTAAGATAAAGCTTCAGTTAGATGTAGCAATAAGATTAACAGAGAATTCTCAATTAGCACTCAATTAGCACCCAGGTAATTTTTGTATTTTCAGTAGAGACAGAGTTTCACTATGTTGGCCAGGCTGGTCCCAAACTCCTGACCTCAGGTGATCCACCCACCTCAGCCTCCCAAAGTGCTGGGATTACAGGCGTGAGCCACCACGCCTGGCCTCCTGGAACTATTTTTTAAATTAGTTTTGGCATCTACAACCTCCTCTCCCCTGCTCCTGGAAGATAATAGTAGAAGGCAGAGAGTAAGCAAAAATATAGTCCGTTTTTTTGTCATGGGGCAGAATGAGGAATGAAGGTAGAAATTAAATTAAGTGATGGAAAAGAAAGTTCTTTTTGTTTTTTTAAATTTTATACCTGAGTTGGTGGTTTGTGAGATTCAGATCTATTACAGTAGTTTGTACTATATTCCGTTATAATTGTCCTTATAAACTTCTGTTGCAGGAGTGTGTCTCCCATCAGTACACATAGGCATCCACTCTTAGAGTGTAGAGAACTCTGGGAATTAAAACATAAAAATCCTTCCCCACCCCATTGCTTTTCCAGATGAAGATGTTGCAGAGAAAAAAAAATGTTGGAATTCATAAAGTATTCATAATATGTGTTGGCTACTGATGGGCAAAGATAAATATTCTGTATATGTCTTTTTTGGAGGGGAGGACGTTGATTGAGAGTGATAGGGGATGAATACGGCTTTGAAGCCAAATTTTATGTATTACATAATTTTACCTAGAGTTCCAGACTTTTCAGAATTTTCTTCAGTCAGTTTAGTAGGCAATTCATAGTTCACGGACAGGTCAGTAAATATTTTATGCAAACTTTTAAATATTTATTTAAAAAAATTTTCCATCTCAACCCTTGCTATGGTGGATTTTGTGAATGTTGTCACTAGAGTAAAATGTCTGAGTGCACAGATATGTAGCCGTTGAAAAAATATAGTAGCGGCACTTTGAAAGCTGAACATGGAGGCACTTGCCTGTTTTTCAAGCTACTAGGTAGGCTGAGGGGAAGGATCACTTGAGGCCAGGTGCTCAAGGCTACAGTGTGTTATCATCACACCTGTGAATAACCATTGCACTCCAGCCTGGGCAACATAGTGAGATCCCATGTCTAAAATAAAACAAACAAATGAGGAGCAATCTTGTCCTCTAATCGCCTCACTTGCATTAGTCATGCTTTCAGTTACAAGTTAAAGACAACTAAACTCAAACTATCTTAAACACGTAATGGGAATATAAAAGTTACCTTTGTCAGGTTTAACATTAGGTTTAATCTAGTGACTCAACCTGGTCACCAAGGACCCAGCTGCATTCATTTCTTTACTCTGTTTCTAAGATATTAGCCCTTACTCTGCCATTGTTTCCCCCATGGTCACATAAAAACTGCCAGTAGATCTCAAGGCCAAATGCTTACAACGGGAGAAAATGAATCTTGGTCCCAGAATTCCCAGCAAAGGTCTTGACGGCCCCTTTAATTGGTCCAGAGCAACTTTCTGATTTTTGCATTAATTGGTCTAATTTGGGTATTGTGTCTGTCTCTTTAGCAATTTCTATGAGCAGGAAATTCAGTACATAAATGGGCTTAATAGAGATTGTGTCCTCTACACCGGAACAATTCCAGCCCAGGATTCACCTTCACTTGTAAAACATGGCCAAAGAATCGAGTTGGATGATTCCCTCAAATCATAATTGTTTGCTCTTGCCTAAAGAAGGGAAAGTAGTTGCTGGGGGAAAAAAATGCAATCAATCATTGATTTTACCATTTTGAGAAACACTGGTTTGGAAACTATATATATACATATTACATAAATAAATTTAGATTAAATTAAAATGTATGTAAGTAACATGCGTGTATGTGCATCTATCAATAATGTATGCTGTGTGTCCTTCTATATTAAAACAAAGGTGATACAGAACTTGAAAGGGTGGATTTTTGTCCAAAGAAAAATAGAGCTAAAGAAATATTTTTGTAAATTAGAAGGAATTCAGTCTTTGGAACAGAGTCATGGAGATGTAGTGCCATACAATCTTGAAATTGAACACTAAAAAAGTAGAAAACTCCAGTTTTTAAAATGTCCTTTCTTACACAGAGCTGAAATCCTCTTTCCTTTAAATTTTGCCAAACCATTTTCTCTGGTGTTGCCATTTGAAACTACTACTACTAAGAAATCATTTTTTAAAAAAATGTGACAGTCCCTCTAACATTTGGAGTTAGTTATAGATAATAACTACTGTAACTCTGTCTTATATTTGGGTAGTATTTCAAAGTTGTTAAAGTCTTGTTATATTCATCTTTTATTTCTAAAAAAAACTTATGTAAAATTAGAGAAGCTAATCAGATTAGGAGTTTTCCTTGCAGAAAGTGATAGATGCCAACTTACAAGATGAAGGAAAGAAAGTGTGCTGCCTAGTGATTTCAAGGAAAGGTTGGAAAACCAAGCAACAGGTATTGCAGATGAGCTCACAATGACTTGGATATCAGAAAGTGACTCACTGTTTCTTAACTGTATCTCTCTATCAGCATCTTTCTTATTGCTGGCTTCTTTGTTTGATAGTAACTATCACCAAGAGCAGCTTCTTAGCTCTCATCTTCCAGCTTAGACTATTGACGACCCTCTGCCCTCTCTGGTTCATGAATTTCAGTAATGGGCCTGATAGCCAGACCAGGATCATGTTTCTTTACCTGCAACAACCAAGTGGAGTTGGAATGTTGCAGATCTCATATGGTTGGTGGATAGTTTCTAGGAAAGGCTGCTGGGGAGACAGCACACAACTATCTATTATATCAATCCAATTTTAGGGATGAGGAAGCTGAGACTTAGAGATATGAGGCAATTTATCGAAGACAGTGTCTCTTGCAGTTGACAGGTCAAGAAGTTTGGTTCAGGTCTCTGGCCCATGTCTCTTTTTAAATATTTTCCAGAGGTGTCTCTTTTTCTAGCCAGTTTTTACCTAAGTATGTTTAATATAATCTTTCAATTATACTTTTCCACAAATATTAAATTTATGAATATTTTGGTACCTAGAGTTTAGCACATTACAGAACATGGAAACCGAGGAAAAATAGTCAAAATGTTATTAATGTATACTTCAATTAAGTCGCATTAATTGTACTGAACATCTCTGCTGTAATCTAAAACTCCTCCGTATTTTTCACTTGAAGATTTGTTAGGTGGGACTCTAATTTTATGTTGCAAAAGATAAATCTTTTTGATATTTTATGTTTTAAGTTTTAATCCACTTTTTCTTTAAGTTCCTCAAGATTTCTGAAAGCTTTATTCTGTCAATCACTGTATGCCAATAACATTTTGAACACAATCATCTCTATATGTGATCTGTGGAAGTGTGTGCTGCTTCTATGTGTGTGATTCCATCCAGACATCAATATATTAAGGTTTCCTCTACACGTCTAATGATAGGGTTTGGCTCTGTCCCTCCCCCAAATCTCATCTTGAATTGTAGTTCCCATAATCCCCCTGTGTTGAGGGAGGGACCAGGTGGAGATAATTGAATCATGCAGATGGTTAACCCCATGGTGATGTTTTTGTGACGGTGAGTGAGTTCTCATGAGATCTGATGGTTTTATACAGGGCTTTTCCCTCTTTTGCTCAGCACTTCTTCTTCTTGCCATCGTGTGAAGAGGGACGTATTTGCTTCCCCTTCTGCCATGATTGTAAGTTTCCTGAGGCTTCCTAGCCCTGTGGAACTGTGAGTCAATTAAACCTCTTTCCTTTATAAATTATCCAGTCTCAGGCAGTTCTTTATAGCAGCGTGAGAGTGGACTAATACATCTATATTAATTGTTTGAAGACAATTTTTTCTCTTCTATTTGTGATTTCTGCCTTTTGCAACCATGAAGAATGAGATTCATTGAAAAGTATGAGTCAGATAGTAGGGTTTGACTCTGTATTTGTCAAGCCTACTTTGGTTCCTAATAAAATTGTATACAAGCTAGTTTGGGGGAAATGGAAAATTATTAGCTCACATAAACGTAAAGACAAACGGCAGGACAGGCTTCAGGCATGAGTGGATCCATGTGCTCAAGTGATATCCTCGTGACACTGCCTCTCTCTTCACCTGTTTCACGTCTCGTGAATTGACTTTTTACTCAGGCAGGTTTTCTCTATGTTGCCGGGCTTTAGGAACTCCTAGTAAAAACCATCGGCAGTTGTTACCATCCAAAATTAAAAGAAATTTCGTGAGCATCTAAGAAGCATTTGCAAAGCAACACTCAAGGTTTTGCATTGAAAAAGAGGAAGTCTAAGGCCTGAAAAGAATGTGACTCTGAGTTATAAGGAGTTTTGAAAGAGCATCTGGGGCTTATGAATTAGAGAGCCAAACTCAAGCCAGTTTCCCTTTTGTATTTCATTGTAGTTTAACCTGCACTATTTGATCAGTCTTTGTATATTTCTTGGATGAAAAATGCACATATTTTCCAAAAGAACAGATTTATATTTATAATTATAAATAAAAGAAAATCTCATCTCTCTTTATTTGGGTTCTGTTTACATTTCTATGGCACAATGTTTTTTTGCATGGAAGTCTCTTAAGTTAAAGGTACTGTTTTATTTATCACCCATTAATAATTAAAGTGCTTGGATTTTATAAGAAGGTATATATCTTGCATCTGTCGTATTTTTAAAAGATGTATTCACTCTCAGTATTTGTATAACTATGAATTAGAAACCTAGCAACTTAATTTAGCTCTGAAATGATTTTCCTTCAAAACACAGCTAAAAAAGAACAAAGAGCATTAGTTAAGATTCTATTGGTTTCAAGTGTTCAAAATAGAACTTGTCCAAGCTTAAGCAAATTGGTAACTTAATAAGTGGCTGCTAGACTCTCTCACAGTTTGGAAGATAAGAAGGCTCAGCCTCAGAAATAACTGAAATCAGGAGCCAAATTCCCAAGAAACTCCAGCCACCTGCTTTAATATTTCTCTTTGTCTTTCATTCCGTTTCCTCAACTTCTCCAGCCCCCACAGGAGGAAAATATGGTTGCCACTAACTCATAAAATGTATATATATGACAGCCTCAGTCACTGGAGAGAGGCCTCAGCCACTGGAGAGATACTTGTTCTCCTTTTCCACAGATTTATAAATCTTTAGAAAACACTCTTATTTATCCATATTGGGTCAGGGACCTAGCCTGGTGACAAAAGTTGGAATTTGAAAAGAACTTTGTCCCAGCTTTTGTCAAATGCTTATGCCAATTGGGTCAGATACCCAGTTGTAGTCGGCAGCCAGTATTATATCACAATAAAATATTGTCCCTGTAGTTATCATGTATATGGGGGAGGAATCATCATTTAGAATAGAGGGTTCTGCAACATTCAGTCTGCTAGGAATTTTCCACAGCAGTGTTAACTTTAGGGGATTGTACAACTTTAACGTGTGTACCCAGCTATAACTGGATTTTATTCTTCAACATTAGTGCTAATAACGTGACACACAAAGTGAACTTGTCCGTTTTCATGCCACTTGCACTAATTTTAATTATCATCTCCTACTAATTTTATTTCAGTTCATCCGTGACAACCCTTGAATGTAATTAGCATTGAAAATAAATATGACTAACCTTGATTAAAGGAATAGCAGTGATTATAGAATTGAACAGATATGTATAATATCTTATAAAAACATGTACTCTTTGGAAATTGGCCATGTGAGATATTTGTTTTGTAAAGGACATGTTTGAGGTGGAGAAAATTCTAATGACAGACTCACGCACCTATCTTCTACTTTATGTTTCTCAAAGGACTTTTATTATTATCCTTTGAGATCTGCAAAATTCCTATAACAAAAGCTGTAACTAATCTTTATCATTATAAAGGAATAGTTCTTTTTAGAAGCCAGTTGAAATCATTAATTAGGTAAAACTTTTCCAGAACATCCAGCACACTAAAGAGACACTGCTAGAAGTCACTGGGACACCATCTTTTTACAATTAGGTAATCACAAAGAAAAAGATTAAATTTTAGAAAAAAATGTAATTCACTTTTTAATGCTTTGTTCCTTAAAAGCACATATGTATCTGAGTAGCTTATTAAACTGAAAATCATTTCAATAGGTGGGTTACACAGAATTGCTAAGAAACTGAATTCAGGCCAGTCATAAAAATTTACTAAAGCTTGCCATCTAGAGGTCTATAGGGGTATACTTTGGAAAGTACTTTTAGAAACATTTTCTATAACCTAATGTCCTGATATGTATATGTTTAATGTATTAAATGAAGATTAAGATAAAAGGAGAACATTTCACTTACTACTGAAGCTACACTTGACATTACAAATGTTGGCACTTTAATCTTGAAAGAACACAAGTTTGCTTCTTTTTTTTCTTACTTAATCATTTTGGTAGCTATGTTATAAGAAATCTTTTAGGCAATCCAGTTTATTTTTTTTTTTTTATAGTATTTGAGAAAAAGGAAAACAATACATTAGAAGTTGATAATGTACCAGGGTGCATATGATGATTAACATTTTTTTCACTATCAAGATTGATTGTTTTAGGGTTCTTTGCATTCCTGGTGAGTAGTGCTGTTTGATGGATGGAAAAATGAAATTATTCATATTAAATAATTATAACAGTATGGAAGGAAAAACTCCCTGATAATAAAAGTGAAGGGCATCAATCTAAAGCTAAGAGTAAGGCCTACTATTACATCCTTAGATACATATGTAATCTATATATGTGTGTGTTTATGTAAACAATGTGATTTTGTGATGTTTTGGTACTTTAAGAAGTAGTTGTAATGCGTAGATCATTGCTACGATAGATTACACAGTGGAAGCATTTATCAAGACTGCAATTGTGTTCTTATGAATGTTTTACAGTTGTCAGCTCATCAAGGCTAAAACAGCCTTGTTTAATGTGCTTTAAAATGTAGGTTATGGGGCCACAATAGAATTTACTTCAAATGAAAACTTTCCAATCAACTGAGTTGAAGGTTTTGAACTTTTAATTCTCACTACATCACAGGGTGATGGTTTTGGCAGCAAGACAGACAAGATGTGTGGCTGCTGCCGTTATTCATGCTTTGTCAAGAGGAGGTGGCGAGCGTTCCACGTGATCTGGGCAAACATGTTATATCTTAACAGGACTGGGAAACACTGAAAAAGCATTTTTTAATTTTTAAAAACTACGTCTATGCCATACCAGTATTAGATTATTTCACTTCTTCCATTTTAAGAGACCTTCTTTTAAGAGGTAACTTTGAATTAAAATCAACATTTGGGGGAGGGTGTCAGCTGATTAAATGTGCACATTTACATGTGATTTCAGGATGTTAAGGTGTCAGAATCCCTAAATGAGGGAAAACAATGTTTCTTAGAAATGAGAAATTCCTATAAAATTATCTCGTAGTGATAACACGTACCTTTGTCTTTAAGCATCTTACGTCATGGTATAATGTACCTGGTGTCATTACACTGACCTCCAGGAAAAGAACGTCTAAATATTACAATATAATTTTAGAATTTGTTTTTGAAAGTAACCTAGTTCCTGGGAAACGCAGTGCATTGTGTTGATAAAATGCCCAAGGCAATTCACTGCCAAACGTTGTGCCAGCAGCACTGAAGTTCCTCCTCTTCATTCCAGGGACCTCTTATATCTGGAAATCGACTTAAAAACAGTAATAAGGTTGAGAAGATAGCTCAATCTCTGTGCTCGTCAGTGTTTGGGGACCACGTGAATCGTGGCTACTGGAGGCTGTGTGTTCATTATGCACCATTCACAGCCACTAATGATAGCAACCATTTTATGTTAACAGTACCAAGATCTTATGATGAGGAAAGCTGGTTGTGAGCGTTGCCTGAAGAAAAGACACTTCTTGAACTTAAAGCAACTCCTCCACAGTCAACACATGCAGTTTGTCATAGGAAGAGTTTCTATTTACTGGTAGGTGTTGATAAGCATCATAATGCAGTGTGAGGTTTTTCTGACTACAGGAGCACATCTTACCACTGTGATTGTAATTATCTGTGCATGCTTTTGTACACATATATGTGTGCGTATGTGTGTTTGCTGGGTGGGATGCTCTGTGGCTTTGTCTTCAAAGATAGCATTTTATATATTTTAATAGTCTTATATGTTCAAATTGTTGCCTCTGCAAGAGAAGGGAATTCGTTGTCTTTTGAAAATGGAATCCACAAATTTAAGTCTAATATGTTTAGCTGCTTATAAGTCTCAATACATTTAGATTCTTAAAAAATGTACTCAGCCTAGCATAGTGGTTAATTGCATGGCTTTGGAATTGGACCATTGAGGTTCACAATCCAGCTCCCCTACCCAACTACCTCTATAACTTTTGGCAAGTTACTTTAAACCTTTCTGTGATGCAATGATCTATGATGCAAATAGGGATAATAACTGTATATACCCTTCAGGATTATTGTGAGGAAAGAATGATTGAAACCTAATAAGAGGCCAATAAATGTTCACTATTAGAATGATATTTATTCACCAGTCAATAGCCTTGAAACCTACCATTGTAGTTTATTTCCCCATGTCAACAAAAATCTCTATTACTCTCCCTGACAAGAGACTCTTAAGTGAAAATCAACCCCTGCATTTTACAAGATCTTGAGGCCTTTAAGTGTAAGAGGCAAGCTGAGTTTCAACATGACAGTATTCTACAGCAATTTTTGAAATGTGTGATTTTCTAAAGATCTAAATACACACTCGTAAGAAGGATAATATTGAAGAAGAATAAAACCAAGGCGGTGTTAGAATAACTGTTGTTAGCATCGTACCAAAGTTAGGATTACAGGCCATCTCTTGGTCACTGTCTTTCAGTTTTATTCCTCATCTATAACTTAGAATAGTATTATTGTCTTGATTAGGGTTGCTGTGAGGGTTAACTGAGATGGATAATTAAATCTTACAAAAAAGAGCCAAAAAGTAATGTTTTTGTTTTTGTTTTAACAAGGAGAAGAAGCCACAGGGGAGGAGATAGCTAAATGTGGGCATACTGCTTCTATATACCCTTAACAACTCCGATTCAGTTTTTCTCCATGTCTCTACATACTGTTCCCTTTTGCTCGCTTTTACCTTTCTCTCTCACTAAATTCATCTTTTGTTCTCTTCCCATTCCCATTTCTTCTGTTATGTTTCACTAAATCTGAACTATTAGTGGGTTTTAATGAATATATATATTTATTTTATATATATACATATTCATTATCTATATATATTCATTATATATATCTAGAGAGAGAGAGAGAGACAGAGAGAGAGAGGGAGAGAGAGAGAGACACACACACACACAGTCGTGCTCTGTGGCCCAGGCTAGAATGCAGTGGTGCAATCTTGGCTCACTTACAGTGAGCCTGCCTTCTGGGCTCAAGCAATTCTCCTGCCTTAGCCTCCCATGTAGCTGGGATTACAGGTGCCTGCCACCACGCCGGGCTAGCTTTTGTATTTTTACTAGAGACAGGGTTTCACCGTGTTGGCTAGGTTGGTCTCGAATTCCCGACCTTAGGTAATTTGCTCACCTTGGCATCCCAAAGTGCTGGGATTACAGGCATGAGCCACTGCACCCGGCCTGCAAATACTTTTTCTAATTTTGCTAAAAAGAGATTCATGCTTATAATAGCTCATTATAATAGAATGTAACATGGCTAATGTACATTACTAAATAAGGAAGAAAAAAGATATATGTATGTATTTACATATAAAAATCCATTGATGGTACATGATTTATATATATATATATATATTTGAATTTTAAATAAATTTTACACATCACAAAATATTATTCTTTTGACTTTTTTTTTTTTCAGCCCATAAGGACATATAAGAACAAATGATAGGCCAGATTTCGTCCACAGGCCGTAGTTTCCAGATCTCTGCTTTAAGTTATATGATTTATGCTGATCTTAAGGAATTATACATTCAAATCCCTAGCTACTTAAAAACAGATTAGAAGAGACTATACTATATGATTGGGTGGAAAGAGATTAAGGAAGACTTGGAATAAGAAGAGGCATTTCGATAAATGATGTTATCACTAGGTTGCTTTATTTATTCTTTTTTTTTTTTTTTTTTTTTTTTGAGACAGAGTCTCGCTCTGTCGCCCAGGCTGGAGTGAGCGCCGCCATCTTGGCTCCCTGCAAGCTCCGCCCCCCGGGTTCCCGCCATTCTCCTGCCTCCGCCTCCCGAGGAGCTGGGACCACAGGCGCCGCCACCACGCCCGGCTCATGTTTTGTATTTTTAGTGGAGACGGGGTTTCACCGTGTTAGCCAGGATGGTCTCAATCTCCCGACCTTGTGATCCACCCACCTCGGCCTCCCAAAGTGTTGGGATTACAGGCGTGAGCCACCGCGCCCGGCCACTTTATTCTTAAGCAGAAGAATGAACTGAGGAAAACAATGTATGAAAAGATTCGTCTGAAAGTGTTGTGGTGCATTGTGGATATCAAAAGGATGCAAAAGTTGAAGTAAATACTCAACATATTTTGTCCTCATCCAGGTGTCAGACAAGGAGGGCCTTGACTTGGGTGGTAGCTTTGAGAATTGTGAAGGAGATGAAGAAAGAACGAGTCAATGAAACTTGACAAAACAATTGTATTTAAAGCTAAAGTAGAGGAGGTAGCTACATAAGGTGGCTATTTTATTAAGTCCACTACTGGGATAAAACAGAAGAGTAACAATGGAAGAGATAAGTCATAATTTGAATTGTATAATCTCTTTTACGCCAAATAACTGAGTATATCAGTTCTTCCAAATTTTGCACAAAGATTCATAAGAGAAAACCTTCCAAAGAATTTTCTTCATCATTTGTTTTTAATAAATTGTTATTTTAAATTTTATGTTGTAATCAAGTTAAGTCAGTAAGCCTGCTAATGACTGGGGACTAAATGGGATGATTAAGTGGTCTGGTGTGAGTAAGCAAAACATGAAAATGTTCTCATAAAAATTCCACAGGCAAAACTGATATCGTGGTAGTTTTATAAACCATAGAGTGTATAAATACATTTGTTTTACTTTGTTTTATTAGTATATAGTGGTAGAAAATGGCTTTGTTCAGAACCCATTTTCTAGGCATTTTTACAATGTATTATTCAAGGATGTACATTCCAAGTAAAAACATTTACCAGTACCCGGAATCACTGAGAATTAAATAACGCAACCTTTAAAACAGGAACTGAATTTTCAAACTTTGATATCTCATTCTTTTCCAGGGACGTGCTACCCCACTCATGACTCCCTTTTGTACTTTCTATCCATCAACTGGGGAAAAGTATTGTGCTTAAGAAGCAAGCGAAAAACAGGGCCTTAGGGCTATGAAGTTTCAAGCTCTTATTTTTATCCAACGAAACCTGTGCTTTTAAGTGAAATATTCACCTAAGCACAGAGTTTAAATAACACATTAGGTGATCTCCAAGAGCTTGGGTGGTGTTATGTAGCACATCAAATACATTAGTTTCTATAGGATAATTGACGTATGCGCATGTGTAAGGTAGTTTTGGTTCTTGTGGATTGTCTTTTTGTAATTTGGATCATCCCTTCTTACTGTCCTTTTTAAACTGAGAGGCAAAACAATCTTTTTCTGTTTCAGTGTAGCAAAATGATATCCATCTATATAAGCAGTTGGTATATAACAGCCTTATGCTCTTTCCCTGCATCTTTGGGATTGTGGTCTGTGGCTGGCAGAGGAAAACGCCTTCTATCCAGTGCAAGTTAGATGGCTAGTAGGTTGATTAATTTAAAAAAAAGTTGGCTTTGCTGGCACTCAAAGCTCTTCACTTAGCTATGTTCTCAGACTTTTAAGAGTTATAAGGTATAACTATAAAACTAATTTTTCTTATACACTAAATGGGTATTATTTGTTCCAAATAATGAAATGTTACGGCTTCACGTTCATTCTGGTGGGATACGGCTTTTATGCAAAACATTTTTAGAACTCCACCTTTCAAATCATGTTTGACTCTAGATTCACTTTTAAAGTCTGCCTAATGGTGGTAAAATTTTTTTTTTTTTTGAGACGGAGTCTTGCTCTGTCGCCCAGGCTGGAGTGCAGTGGCGCGATCTCAACTCACTGCAAGCTCCGCCCCCCGGATTCCCGCCATTCTCCCGCCTCAGCCTCCTGAGTAGCTGGGACCACAGGCGCCCGCCACGTCGCCCGGCTAGTTTTTTGTATTTTTAGTAGAGACGGGGTTTCACCGTGTTAGCCAGGATGGTCTCGATCTCCTGACCTCGTGATCCACCCGCCTCAGCCTCCCAAAGTGCTGGGATTACATATTTTTTCCTTTTAGAATATAATAAATAGTTGATTTGGGGAGGAAAACTTATTCTGAATATTAACAGTGGTGAAAAGGAGACAGATTTTACCCAAAAGTAAAACACACAAAGTAAGACTGGTTTTTAAGAGTAACTCAAAAATTTCAAACTACAAATTTGAATAGCAGCATTAGTGGTTTAAGTGTCTAGCAGAGGAAAAAATGCACCTGGCAAATAAAATGAAGGTCTGGTGTACATGCTATAAAATAATATCATACAGTCACACCTGAAATTAAGCCTTACATTAGGTTCTTCTGTTTTCAGGATATAATTGTTAACTATCATTATTTACCTGATTTAATCATTAAATTTGAAATTCTGTGCCATGGCATATATGTTCAAATTCAAACTATTTAAAAATGTGACAGTTGGACTTCATGCAAGTTGGTAATGTTTCTGGTACTAAAAATTGTGGTTGTTTTTTCTGTTTCTGTAACCTGTTTAGTATTGACCTTCTCTGTCAAGAGGGTCTTCCTAAGAAGAGTGCTGTCACTATTCACTGGTGACATGAGGTTTTTAAAGGGCTTTATGTGAACTGTGATATTCTCACTTTTCAAAGCATATTCAAAAGGGTAACAACATTATGTGTATATGCTAAATCTGATCAGGAAAGTAAGCCAGGAAATGTTGGTGGTATTCGTTAGGTTTGAACTGAATAGAGCAGTTCCTTATATAATAACAATTGTATAGTACGGATGAAACACTAACTTAATGTGTATTCATTTTAAATTGCTCTGATTTTTAAATTGCCAAGAAAAATAAACAAATTTGGACATTTGAAGATTTTTTCCAACAGCTTTTCATCTTCAATGTCTTAATGTGGAAGTTAACCTTTATCAAAAGAAGGAAGTTGGCGAGAGGAGCCTTCTAGCACACTTTTTAAAAATGAATAATGGTAGCCTAAACTTAATATTTTCATAAAGTATTATAATATTGTCTTATGGAAAATTGAAATAGAAAATTATCATTGAATGGCACTCTTAAAAAAAAGAAAAGAAAAAACTGGATCTGGCACGGTGGCTCATGCCTACTAATCCCAGCACTTTGGGAGGCTGAGGCAGGTGACTCACCTGAGGTCAGGAGTTTGAGACCAGCCTGTCCAACATGGCGAAACCCTCTCTCTACTAAAAAAAATACAAAAAAATGTAGCCAGGCCAGGTGGGGGGCACCTGTAATCCCAGCTACTTGGGAGGCTAAGGAAGGAGAATCCCTTGAACCCAAGAGGTGGAGGTTTCAGTGAGCCAAGATCGCACCGCTGCACTCCAGCCTGGGTGGCAGAATGAGACTCCGTTCAAAAAAAGAAAAAAAAAAAAGATTCTAATGAGAACTCATGTAATAATTTGTTATATGCATTCTTTAGAAATTTTCTATTAACCTAAAACCAATAATACTGCCCCTCCCCTCTTTGTTTGGGTGTAAGTCCGTAAGTTTTGGATACCAGATATGATATATGGATATCAGATATGAATAATACTATAGAGTGAATAGATGTCAAGCTAATCAGATCTTTAATTGCTGTTAAATAGCATATCATGAGAGCTTTAAGTAGTGTTAAATAGCATATGTATTGGATTTTTAAAGTCACTCTATAAATTTTCTTTGATTTTTGAAATATATACAGAATGCTAGGTTTTCAGCTCTTGAGAGCAAGGGATAAGTCTTATTTATGATTGTGTGATCAGTGCCTATCACAGTGCTTGACTTATAATAAGCATTCAATTATTTTTTAACTGGAGAAATTAGTGGATGATTGGATGAATATCTATATTCCAAAAGGAAAAGGGATAATATACTGACAGAGTATGAATCTAGATAACCAAGTTAATTCCTCTATGAAAATGTATTTATTTCCATATACTATGGCAAATGTTTTCTTTTCTCATTATATAATAATAGAGAGAGAAATTTCATCTTCAGTATGCGTTTATTGTCTTTTTAAGACTAGCTCAACCAACCAGATCTCATCCTTTGTAATTACATACATTCTGCAAACTGAATCAGGCAGTTTCTCTGGGAAGCCGGTAATCTATATTCATTTCTTCATGTTTTACTTTTACCCTCCAAACCTATACATAATTTCCAAAATACAAAGCATTCATACTACCCACAAGCTAATTTACCTTTGGTTAGTCTGATTCTCCTCCTACTGCATTTTGTAATACATCCACTTTTCTTCATAAAAATAGTAACCACTGATTCTAGAATAGTATGTGGGCTTCTTATTCGTGCATCAAGAATGACTTCCTGCTGTAGTTTAATTGTGATAGTTAGTATAAATTTCCTAACTTTCAGAAATGTCAATGATAGGCTTTAAATAATTCATATTATAAAGTCATAAATAAGTGCAAAATTATTTAATGTACTATTAAAATGAGGTCGCTATGTGGAAATCACAGTAATATCTTGAAATAGCTTCAAATAAGCACTTGCTTTTCACCTTTCATAAAGCCATTGATATATCATACTACTTTGTACAGACTCTATTCAGTGATCTGATGGTATTCATAGGTGTAAGTAAGTGTATGCAACATGAAAAAAAAAAGTTCTTCAGATAAACTGACTTTCATTCAGGTCCCAAATAATTTTTTATGGTACCCGTGATCCCTTACGTCACAATAGATTTGTGATGTAAGATACGTTAGATACAGCTCTTTCTCAGTTTTCCTTGATCTCTCTCCTTTCTTTTCATTTTGTCCCTGGAGTCCTCTGACAATAAGCTCTCCTAGTTCTCTTTCTAATTTTTCTCAATTTTCTGTTCTAGCATTTCATTTTCTTCCCCAAATAGACTTGTTCCTTAGGGCTTTTTTTGTTTTTGTTTTTTGTTTGTTGTTTATTTTTTAATTAGATCACTCCTCATCTTTTTTACACACAGTTATGACTCTTATATATCTGTCTAAAGTCATGATCTCTTTTAAAATTCTAATCCTGTATGTGAAAACGTTGGTCAGAACCTCCTCTGCTCAGATGTTGGGTCGTCATCAAAACGAAAATCACCAATAAGTGTTCTTCTTCCTAAACACTTAAACTACCCCTTTATTCCGGGACTCCACATTTCTGTGCTCTTTCTAGACATAAATTAAAATTCCAGCAGCAACCCTGACTTCTCATTTTTCCTCACTTCCCATATTTTAAGATGAGAACATTTTATTGAATTATAATATATGAAGGGAGGCACCATGTCAGGTCTTAGGGAAGTAAGTCTTGCCAAGTCATTGTTCCTGATTTAGATGAACACTTAAGTAAGGCAAAAAAAAAAAAAAAAAAAAAGCAAAAAGCATCATGGAAAGACAAAAGTTAAGAGTGTGGGGGAAAATTAGAAGTCAGTTTACAATTTGTACTAGGCCTTTAAGAACGAGTAGGATTTTGACAGATAAGGAGGGAATAATAAACCAGACCTCATATTTCTATTCTCTGTATATTTGTTCACGTAACTTTTCTTAACAATTCCCTTCTCTTTTGTATCTACTGTATCTCTTTTGTATCACTGGACTCTGTAGCTCATAATCTTGTTGAGTATTTGTTTTTCGATTTATTACAAATGTGTGTGAGAGAATATATGTGTCAATTGTAAACCCTATCTTGTTTTATTAACTGTATTGTCTCTCCTGCTAGCACTAGCACTGTGTTTGGCACATAGCATATGCGTTCAAAATACATTTGCTAAAGCAGTGACTAACTGTATAAGAAAGCAAGCTGTTTAGGATGGCAACTGATCAAGTTTTTTCTCCTATATTCACATATTAACTAGGAGCTGATCTTAGGATTCTAACTAATTGTAAAGTATAATATAAACACATTGGTGCCTTGAAACCGGAAATAACCAGTCTTTACATGTGGAGATAGGCACAACAAATCTTATGACCTATTATCTTAGTATGCTGTCAATTATTAAGAAGTCGAAGTTCAATCACATATGGAAATTCAACTATAGTGAGTAACAGTATCTGGATCTTCAGTTTCTTCTCATCTTCTGTCCCATGTTTTTCAAATTGTGACTGACACATGCCTCAATGACAAATTTTAGGAAAAGTTTATTTTTGCTGATTTGTTCGCTAAAATATTTTGTGCCTGTAGAAATAAAAATATAGTGACACTTAATATTTATTGAGTGTTTGCAATGCACTAGCCACTGTACATATATTACTTTACTTAATCTTTAGAGCCACTCTATGAATTATTTATCCCATTTTACGATGGAAAGTAAGGGGCAGAGTGATAAACTAACTGCCTGAACTTACAGTCCTAGGAACTGGGGGCAAAGTTTTAGGAAACTAGGTCTAACATCAAACCCAGATTTTATCACTACATACATCATCCTGAGCCACTTAAATGAACTGGCAATATAGAGGTCATAAATGCTGATGGGGCTACTGTTTGCACCTGTAAGAATGTACACAACCATTAACTGAGAAAAGTTTATATGCCTTATGCATTGTATATCATGGGCAAAAATAATTTATTTTAAAAGTTATATTTAGTTATTGTGCCCTTCTCTTAATTCTAGATTGAGGTAGAGTTAGATATTATGGCACAATATGTTATCTAAATATTCGTTCAAATTCTTTCAAACAGCAGAATTCTATGAGATGAATTTTACAGGCCCTTTAAGAATCTAAATCGTCATGGTCACTAGTAAAAAGGACTATGCTAAGCAAGAGGTAGAATAAATGTTTCTTTTAAAAATCAAGGTCCATACAAGTTTGGACATTAAGAGAAGAAGAATGTTTTTCCTTTGCACATAATATTCTATCAGTTATGGCTTTGATTAGCATGACACTAACAAACCAGGTGAAAACTTGAGAATAAAAAATGTCAGCCAGTGGTTTGGGCTGAATTTTGGAAATAACTAAGAGTTTTTTGTTCTCTTCTCATTGAATTAATTTGTGGTTTTTATTTCACATAAACACGTCCTCTGAAGAGCCTAGAACTACTTAAACTTGGCAGTCTTCTTTTTCCACACTCCCTCGCACAGTGACTTGAAAGTTACTTTAAAAAAAAAAAAAAAAAACTTCCTTTTTTCCCTCTTCCTTTTGTCTTCCTGCAGTGTTATATGTCTAAGTGACAGGAGTCTTACACATATTTTGGAAGATAAACACCCTGCCTCTGTTAGGTACAACAGAAGGATTCATACATCATTTACGCATCCCCCTTCTCACCAGTCTGGCTCCGGGAGAACAATAACCCTGGATGGACTTCAGTGCATTATGGCAGATTGCTGTCCAGGACATCATTATTGGCAATCTTGTCTTATCTTTACTTCATGGATGTCACAGAGGTTACTGATCCCAAAGTGAGATTTCTGCAGCAAGGCTGAGACTCATTAGATGTTGTTATTCCACTGGCGAAATGACGAGTACTACGTTCTTTGAAAATAATTTTCAAAGAAATATACATTTAATCATTTTGTGCATGATTTTCACTTTTAAAAATTAGAGTGTCACCATTTTACAAATAATTCTTGGTATTTTAAGCCTTTTTAATGATTGAGTCTCAAAATTCTAATGAACTCTTCTTTTAACGTAAAATAGAAATCTGAAAAACCTGTCTATAACACTCCTAATTGAAATGTGAAACATCCAGAAGACGAATTGCTCCTGTTTCTCTGTGAAACCCAATTGGCTATCTTTTTTTTTTTCTTCCTCGGTGAATTGATCAAATTGGGATTAAATTATTTGCTTGATCATTGTATGTGCATAATTCACATTACCCAGGGATATTGCTCATGGCTGATTTTTCAGGAATTGAGTGGACTTGTGCTTTGTGGGCCTGCTGAAAATTCTGCAGCATGCCTCGCATTTAGTTTGACAGTAGGCTGCCATTGTCAAAATCGTCCATCTGAATGGCATTAGTTATGGAGTTGGAGAAGGACTACGGGGAAATCTTCACTTACAGTAAGGGGCCAACTCACAGGGGACAGACTAGTAGCCTGTTCCACAATACGTATATTACTTTCTCTCAAACCTATAACCCTGACCTCCAACCGTTATGATTTTTACTTAGGGAGAAATAACATAAATCAATATCATTGGCTTCAAAGAGTAGCTATGGCATAAAGTCTTCTGACTTTAAATTGTCTGTTTTAGAGATGGGGCTATGTTCCCTGGGCCTATTTTATCCCGAAGAGATAATCTCTGTGATTCAGAGATTATTTTGTACTTACTGCACAAAGGAAGTATTCCTGCATGCTCACTAGTGCATCTCTGAGTAACAGACGATCACCTTTCTACGACAACTTTTTCACCTCAAATACATTCTATATTAAAACCCCGCTTTACACAACCTGAGCATGGCTCTGCATATAAAATACTGAAACATCATCAGTTTTGATGAAATAGTCAACCTAGTACTTGAAGAATTTATATTTATGGCCCACAGACTAGCAACCGTCCAACATGAGCTAGGTGATGCATTCCTAGTAATTTCAAATTAATCCTTTTCATTATAGGAGTAGGTGCACATGAAAATGAATAGAAATTGCTGATCTCATTAAAGACTGAGTTGAAATCAATTCTTATGGTGGCAGTAGCTACAACGTGTGATAATTTTCTAGCTGCTATATGAGTTAAGTCCTATAATTACTTTTAAAAAATTCTAAATAGCATAATTTTAGGTTGTATTGTATTTTTTATGTGTATATTTGTATGTGTGTTGGAGGAATTGGTATAGAGATATATTTAAAAAGCTTGAATTTTAATTAGGTTGGCTTGGTTTTTATATTCATAGGGCTTTATATATGTCTTTCTGCAGACACAACTTTTTTCCTCCAATTCTTTTGATTCTCATTCTCATTTTGAGAGACTGATCCTCAGATTATGACTCTTGTTATAAATGCATACTATGCTAGAGGGCTATTTTTATGCTCGCAGACTCAAATCATTCTGAGATTTAATTTCCCTTCTATAGTGTGAAACAAATTTTTAAATTTAAAAAGATGAAAACATTTGTCCTTGCCCTAGGGCCCTGATTTAAAGTAAAGACAGAGGGTTAAATATCAGAACTTTAATATAAATCAAGTGCATGCATTTCTAAGTAAAGGTCTGGCACCATCTGCACAGGACACTGATTCCTCTAGCTGGAGGGCTGGAGAGTCTATTTACAAAAGAATACACAATTTAAGCAGAACAAGTGCCCTTCTATCAAATAGAAGAGAAGAGTCATGTTCATTTGTCACTACAAGCACACCGTTTCCCTTTTCGTAAGTTAATGCCCTTCCTGAAAAGGAGATTAGTCCTGTAAAGTAAAGAAATTGAAGCTGGCAGACAGCATCCAGGAGTAGATACAGATTCGAAATTCTTTAAAAGCCTGTGAGTTCAGACCCTTTCAGAATCTCTTAAAACATCACCAGAGAATACTGGTATGTCCACATTCACCTACCAGGATTATTTCTGAATCATGACCACATAACTTCTCACAGTAAGAATCTGCATGTGAGTAGATATCAGTTCTCAGTCAACACTGTGGAAACTTGTTGGTTAATGTGGCAAGAAAGCAAGTGAAAAAAACCACAAGGGTGTTCATAAAGTTATTAATCTTAAAATAGGACAGGACGGGCCATACCTTGATTTTTGCTAATGTCTGTCCTCTATGAGATGGCCCCAATTTCTTTAAAAACTTACCCTTAAAATTAGAGGCAATGGGTAATTATCCTTGTAGAGAATTCAAATTCGTGCCTTGATTTCTTTCATAGATGAATCTCATACTATGAACACAAGGCTAGTAACAGGCCAAGGAGCATTTAGATATTTATGCATATTCTACTTAGATTTTTTTTTTTTTTTTTTGAGACGGAGTCTCGCTCTGTGGCCCGGGCTGGAGTGCAGTGGCCACATCTCAGCTCACTGCAAGCTCCGCCTCCCGGGTTTATGCCATTCTCCTGCCTCAGCCTCCCGAGGAGCTGGGACTACAGGCGCCCGCCACCTCGCCCGGCTAGTTTTTTGTATTTTTTGGTAGAGACGGGGTTTCACCGTGTTAGCCAGGATGGTCTCGATCTCCTGACCTCGTGATCCGCCCGTCTCGGCCTCCCAAAGTGCTGGGATTACAGGCTTGAGCCACCGTGCCCGGCCTCTACTTAGATTTATATTTGGAAACATTTTAACCCTGGTAGAAGAAACACTTCTCTTCTCATGATGTATTATATTTTCTAGGACTTTAAAAGTGGGTATGTTAGTACAGAAAAGCAGCAAAGGAGCCAATCGACCCTGTAGCTTTGAATAAAGATAATTCTATTAAACTTTCCTTTACACATCATGATTAGGAAGTTGGCTGAGAGTAACAATATGCATCATAAATAAATTGAAAGTTGTTCCAAGTATTATCACACAATAAAATATACGTAACACTGATGCTGTATTCAAGACACCTTAATGTTTTATTGGTTTCCAAGTCACTTAGAAAACCTGCATTAGTTTAGGATGTTCATTAATAGTATTGTAATCTTGGGGAAAAAATAAGGGTTTAAGTTTTCTGACTATTTGCATTTGGGACAAAACCCTACTTGTTAGGTTAATTTGTTTTATATCAATCAAGATTTTAGATTTTCTTTTAGTGAGTTAGTCTGAGGGATATTATGTTAACAATGATACTGCTGCCCTTGTTTTTACAACAGTTTTGACACAAAGGAGCATGAAGTCTAGGGAGACATATTCTTATAGATAGTAAATCATTGAAAGAAAAGCAATCTGAAAGGAGGTAGTTCAGTAAGAAATGTAAAAAAGAAAAAGAAAAAGAAAGCACTCTGTTAGACCTAGTTCAACCCTGGCCTTCAACTAGCTGAGTGATTTGGAGCACATACTCCTGAAAGCCACAGTTTCTTTATTCATAAAATATAAAACACAATACATATTGCATTTGCTTGTTGCAGAGGTTAAAGGAGAAGGTATATGTGAAGAGTATGGAGTATTGTCAGTTTCTATTCCCATTAACATTTTAGGTGATAGAAAAGTTAAGATGCGCCAATTCCTCTCATCCTAGACTACTTTTAAAGGCCTCAGAAGAGATAAATCTCTCCATTTCTCATTTCTCGGGTTTTCCTTCCAGGCAGAGATGCCAACCAGTAGGTCACGAGAAACTTCATGAGTATACAACCTCATAATTTATTTTGAGTACTGATATGACCAGAGTCAGTGAGCAAAGAACATTGTGCACAGTGCCTTGGAGCTCAGTTGAACTTACAGGTGCAACTTGGCCTTCTTGTACTTAACTCAAATTCTTTTCATAATGAACTTTCTTTTTTGTCTACAATGTAAATCCCTGCTATCTCATTTCAAAACCTAACCCACAGTGGTGGATCTAAATAGACCCCATGTGATTCAACCGGTACTATGCACTGAATTTTGAGGCAATGTTAGTAAAGCATTGCCACACAGATGGGTACCATTGTCACAGTTAAGGGGAGTGGAGTCTGCATTGAGAAGTCTTTACTGAAAATCTCACAAACATGTTTCAACTTCTACATTCTTTATGGTTCTCTTCATTTTTCAATTGTATGGACGTAAACATCTTATGCAGTGTCTGATTGTTTCTCTCTTGGATTTGTATTATTTTCACAAGTTTTGTATTGTTGCCGACTTGTACAGTTTCTCATTTACATGTTTAAATTTTTAATATCTTCTCTAACCAATTTTGGTTCTTTTTTTGCTATTGCTCCAATATGATAGATTTTGGCTATGACTCTTCTCCACTAACCCCTACTACCCATCCCATACACATAATAGTATTCAATATACTGGCATTAGAAAGCAGTTGTCATATAAATAATATAGTCATGATTCAAGTAAGTGGTCTTTAGCCTTGTCATGGGTAAAGAAAAACAAAGACTGGCCACTAAAAGAAAATGTCAAAATAAATTAATTTGAGGGTGTATATACCAGGGAAATGAAATCATAGGGAAGTCTACACTCTCATATTCATTGCATCACTATTCACAATGGTCAAGGTATGGGAACAAATTTAAATGTCTGTCAACAGCTGACTGCATAAAGAAATCACAGTGTACATATATGTATACATCTAAGTGTATAGATACACAACTGAATATTCAGCTTTAAAAAAGAGATCTTGCCATTTGTGACAACATGGATAAACCTGAGGGACATTTTGCTAAGTGAAATAAACCAGACACAGAAAGAAAATACTGTATGATCTCTCTTATATGTGGAATCTTTAAAAAAGTTGAATACATAGAAATGTAATAAAATGGTGATTATCAGAGGTGAGGTGGGGAGTTGAGAAGAAAGGAGGATGAGAATTGGAAGATGTAGATCAAACAGTAAAAATGTACAGTTATGTAGGGTGAATAAATCTAGAGATCTAAAGTGTAGCATGAGGACTATAGTTAATAATATTGTATTATATACTGGAAATTTTCTAGGAGTATATTTTACTTGCTCTTGCCACAGAAAGGATGACTACATGAGATGATGGATATGTTAAATTGTTTACCTTTAGTACTCATTTTATATATATATACACACACCTACATATATGTATGTATATATGTGTGTGCATATATGTACACACTATATATACATATACTATATATACCTATATACATGTGTATACGTGTATATATGTATGTATACACACATATATATGTATATAGGTATATATTTTGGGGGGAAAATTAAGAGTTTAAGTTTTCTGACTATTTGCATTTGGGAAAAAACCCTAATTGTTAGGGTAATTTGTTTTATATCAATCAAGATTTTAGATTTTCTTTTAGTGAGTTAGTCTGGGGCATATTATGTTAACAATGATACTGCTGCCCTTGTTCTTACACCAGTATACATATACATGTATGTATATGTATATGTATACACACGTAGGTATATATAGTGTGTGTATATAGTGTGTATATATGTATATATGTATACACACATAAATGTATGTATACACAAATATGTAGGTATATATAGTGTATGTATACATCTATGTGTGTATACATATGTATATTTCAAAACATCATGTTGTATACCTTGGATTTATACAATAAAAATCATGTAAAGAATAAAGGCTTATGTGTTAAAAAGAAAAAGAGAAGGAGAGACAGAAAGAAAGAGAGCAATAGAGAAAAGAAGTTGGTTGATTACATGTCTCAAGCTCCATGAAGAAGATATAAGGTCCACTGTAACACTTCCTCTCCTAAATGCCTCTAGTAAGCCCAGTACCAACCCTCAACATCCAAATTTCCTGCAAAATGTCTTCCCTAATATTTTATGCTCCAGTGCAATTTCATTCTCTTACCTTCCCATAATTGTGTGTCACAGTAACGCAAAGATCTGCTTGGACTTGGAACATTTCGTATTATTTGAGATAAAGGAACAAACTTGGCAGGCGGAGCCGAAAACATCTTTAGTGGGGGGGGCATAGGAAAAAACTGGAATTGTTGTTATTTTTATTTTAAAATCCACAAACTTCAGGCACCAGTATGGGTGAACAGAGTTGAAGATCGTAAGAGGTATGCAAGCCAGTGGGTATCAGCAATGGACTACTTAAGGAATTCAGTATAGGATCAGAGAGAACAAATTATTTCCATTTTATTAACATTTGGTGACTGGAACTCAGAAAGAAATGAATTTTTAAGAATGTAAAAAAAGATATGAATCTGAGTTTGTATTCTGGTTAAGTGAAGTTCACTTTCTTTAATAGAGGACACTAGATAACTGCTCTTTGGAGACATTGATTATCTCCCTTCTTTTCAACAGTGGCTGACTAGGAAGATCAATGAAAAATTATAAAAATAATAAGGTTTTATTGTTTACCGCTTACGTAAATAAAAAATAACTGTTATCTGATGGCAATTTGTAAAACTGAGATTAAGTAGCTTTTCTTCAAACAAGTAGCTCCTGCAGTGGTTTAGGGTCAAGGCAAATGTTCTCTGTAACCCACTGTGAGGCCGGCGTTCATCAGTCTCCACAGAGCATGCAATCTTGATGTAGGCGGAAGGGCTGACTGGGTAGTTTCATGCTAAGATTCTATGATCCAAATATAATAGTGAATGGATTTAAAATTCACGTTTCAAAAGATCACAATCCCCAGCCTAAACCAAATATTCAATAAGTTCCTTTTTGCTATTTTTGTTGGGTTCCCAGTTTTTTTAGTTTTCTATCTAGTGTTTGGGGTCTTAATGCTTTTTTTGTCCTTGCATTTTTTTAGCATCTTCATTTTGTATGTGCTAACATTTCTTTCCATACTCAACACTAAACACATTTTTTCCCAGTGAACACTTCTATTTCCCCTTCCCTACCCCACCCTCCTTCCTTCAGATCCTCCACCAAAAGGTAATAATCTATGAATTTATAGCTCAAAAAGGTAAAACTGCCAAACAAGAAAAACACATTGCTTGATTCATTTTAAAGTCATTTCAGAGGATGTCAAGATAAATGAGTTGGATTCCATAAACAAGGAAAGAAATATTAACAGATCAAGAAGTCATAACTGAAACACAAGAATAAATGTGTTAATCTGATAAAAATGATTTAATCATTTCATATATAAGTGAACAATTTTTATACACAACTATGGCACAATTGCATTTTATGACTTTTACAAACAATCTCACTAATATAGGTTTTTTGGGGTTTTTTTTTTGTTTTTTGTTTTTTTTTGAGACAGCCTCTTACTCTGTTGCCCAGGCTGGAGTGCAGTGGCACAATTTTAGCTCACTGCAACCTCTGCCTCCCGGGTTCAAGTGCTTCTCCTGCCTCAGCCTCCTGAGTAGCTGGGATTACAGGTGTGTGCCACCATACCTGGCTAATTTTTGTATTTTTAGTAAAGATAGGTTTTCACCATGTTAGCCAGGCTGGTCTCGAACTCTTGACCTCAAGTAATCTGCCCACCTTGGCCTCCCAAAGTGCTGGGATTACAGTCATGAGCCATTGCGCCTGGCTAATACAGCTTTTTAAAACTTTTATTTCCATTGCTTTATGTGTTATAATAGCAACTGTAATTTGCACTCACTTTATGCTGAGATTGGTATCAGCATTAAAAATGTTGTTTCAGTATTTACATTAACCCTGTCTAATAGGTGTTGTATTAATCTCATTTTACCAATCACAAATGAGTTTTACAGAGGTTAAGTAAATTTCCCAATTCTGTATAACTAGTAAACGTCAGAGCGGGCATTCGTAGCCAAGTCCGTAGAACTCCAGAGTCCTTGGCCATTGCCTTTACACAGTTACGATCCAATAATTTCACCCTCCAACATCACTGCCTTTATTTTTTACATGTCTTTTATTGTATAAATTCAAGGTGTACAACATGATGTTTTGAAATATGCATATATACACACATAGATGTATACATGCACTATATATCTACATATTTGTGTATATATACATTTATGTGTGTATACATATATATACATTGGAAAATATACTGAAAATTATGATTTATTTTCTTGAAAACTTTTTAGCCCATCTCATGAGACAGATCTACTGAGAGCTTCCTTGGAATCACGGAATCTTGGAAGTTCCTTTGAGTAACATTTTGTCTGAGTCAGGAATCCTCACTACAATATTGGTGATAGATAAATGTGTTGCTTCTTCTAAACATTTCCAATAGCAAAGAACACCTGATCTGATAAGTCACATGTGTATATATGTCAATCAAAGACCACTATAATTTTTAAGTTTTTTATCCTCTATTACCGAGCAGATACTTGCTTTCTTTAACACCCATTGATTCCAATTCTGTAATAACCAGATTGAGTCACAAAAGTGAAAAGTATTTTAATATAACATGTGAGACTGAAAAGGGAGTAGAGAAAACTCAACCTAGATGTATAGGTATTCTAAACACAAATAACAATAAATTTATGAGCCTTTTCTATTCGGGAGTGGTTGAGAAAACGATTTTATTTTCTTACCTTAAAAGATATATAATTTGGAATCCTATCTGGGGTGCATTATTAGTTTAATGCAATAGCATTGTAGCAACAGAACTACGTAATACCATGGCAATCCTATAGAAAACGCAGAGAATGTTTCTGTGTCAGACGTAGCCAAGGTTATCCGGTGAGGAAATAACTTTACATCGGATGCAGGGGTACCAAACTGAAAAAATTAGTATTTTCAAAATGTTCCATGACATTGGAGAATATAAAACAATAAAATCTATTTTTGGCATAAACAGTGTTTGACAGTGGAGGAGTGAAAAGGGTGTGATAGCTTTCCTTACCCATCGTAAGAGTCATAGTTGACACTCCTATATCAAAAGAGAGATTAATAAGAGAATAGCCCAGCAACTTCATTTAACTGAAGTTTTATGTGACACAGAAGCCAAATGAAGATAAAAAGATGCAGGGAAAACTATCCATTTTTATGGTTAGGTTGAATGAAGAATGGACCATATAGAAATGTGATGGACAAAGGGTATGATTTGACACTAATAGATTGAGTGAATAAACCCAGCAACGCCTGTCTATTCAGATTCTTACTGGCCTCTCTGATGTAGCATTCCTTCTTCCCAAGTATAAACGAGAACCCCTCTAAAATGAGGGTCTTACGACCTATCAAACAAGATAATTTTTTTATAACCAGCTCCTAAACACAAAGGTAGGAAAAAGTTAACGTAAAACTTGTAATTTTTATGGTTGTCTTTGGGAAAGAGGTGCTCTTGTTTCTGTGACCCACCTTGGGAAAGGGGAACCAGTTTCTCTGACTTGCTTCAGGGAAATTTAATCTTCCCCCTCCTAACTGCTTGTTCCTACATTCACTTGCACTTTGCCATCACCAGAATTACTCTTACCAAAATAATAGCACCCTTAGGGAGCCAATGATAGAGTTTATGAATTGGGTACAGTGTATACTGATCAGGTGATGGGAGCACCAAAATCTCACAAATCACCACTAAAGAACTTACTCATGTCACCAAACACCAACTGTTCCTCAAAAACTTATGGAAATAATAAAAAAAGAAAACCAGTGACAGGGTTTAAGTGAAAGTACTTTGAAGTACATGTCAGAATGAAAGGATGCCGATGCTGCTGCCTCCACTACTTTGAGTATGTGATCTTGGGAAAGTAACATGCATATTTATGATTCTATTTACTCATTTACTAAATAATATTGATGCTTACTGTCTTGTAAGTTTGTTGGTTGATGATGATCAAATAATATATGTAAAATGTGATTTGCAGTGGGGGTTTGTATGGGCATATATATATATTCACATATATACACACACATATATACAGAGTATACACACATGTGCATATATACACATATACTCAGACACTGAAATATTTAGCAATACCTTTTTTTGGCAGAGATAATAGCTAATAGTTGTTGAGTTATTTCTATACATTTTTAGCATTCTAAGTATTTCTATGCATCAACTAATAAGCTCATTTCACTACTATCCCCATTTTTACAGATAAAACGAACAACTTTCCTAAGATTACATAGCTAGTAATTGCAAGAATTAGAAATTACTCCCATGATATCTAACTCCAGAGTCCGGCACCCTTCATCACTCTGCTACATCTCCTGTGTAATATTGCCTATATGTGATCACTCTGGATCTTAATACTATTCAGCTTTATGTTTAGGAGGAATAAAATGTTGTATGTCCAAATCTAGATTTCAGGAAAATATGTAATTTCAATTAGCAAAATATTAAACTTGGTAAGAATAGTCAAAAGAAAATAATAGTTAATACCTAATCTGTTTTGTTATGGTTAGTGTCCCGCTTGCAATGAGTGAATTGAGATTTTACTTTTGTTTCATTTTGCTATTTGTTTAACAGTTGGAGTCATTCTTGGACCTTCATCTATGAATCTCACGAAATTTGTTACCCCTACTAAAGAGTATGTGAAGTAGATAATAAACAATATTAGAAGACTGTAACTCATGTTGAAAGCCCTTTGTCACATGTAATGTAATGCAATAGGTAGTAATGCAATAGGTAGTGTTTTGGACTCCTATTCAAGCATAAGATTTCATCATTTAGAGTTATTCTTAAAAGATTTGAATTACAACTGGTTTCTCCATCTCGTTAGATTTGTCCATATTATGACGTTAAATCTAACTGCAGTATACTATGAGACATATCAGAGCCTTAAGATTAATGAAACCCTTAAGGCCCACTAATATATCTCCCAGGGCCTGCACTCTGTGTCGCTTAGTAACATGATGTAACCTGGCCTAAAGATTTCCAATGTTGACCCAAGGATTGTGGGCTTTCTATAACAGTGTGGTCAGTGTGACCTGATTGTATTATAGACAAGGTTACTTGAGCACAAATGCAACTTTGATGAAGCTTAAAATAAAGTTCACACTTACTAGAATAGCTTAAAGTCCTTTTGTGAAAGAAATATCTAGTAACTGACCCAGGCTGAATATAGGTGTCAGAATAGGAGAAAAATCCCCCAAATTTGATAATGGTTTCCAGACTGAGACTCTTCCGTGACTGACTGTCATCTGACCTCTGACTGCTTCCGGCCCAGTCCCCTGGTCTGTTCCCACCATATGTCTTGAAAAGGTGCTGCCAGCACAAGCAGCCTGAACACCAGACTGTGCCTAAAATTCAACTTTGAAAGTGACTCAGATGGAAGGGGAAAGTCGCCCTCTGGTGATGCTGGTTAACTAAGACCACCATAGACCCCTGAAGGTGGGGTGCTCCGTGCTCCGGATTAATCGGATTCTATTTGGTTTCTTCAATGATTTTTTTTGATTTCTGGATATTTAACATATCTCAAGAGAAACTTTTCAGAAAGACTTTCTAACGTTCGAGAAAGGTGGCATTCAGCTGTTATGTAACACTCATGGAAGATACTGCTAGTGGATCTTCAGATGTAGCCTTCTTTTAAAGAAACCAGTCTTTTATTTTTATGGTGGGTGGTGCTGGTACTCTGAGGAAGAACATGAGTGAAATGCTTATATGCTGTTCAGACAGGCTGCTGAAAACAACCCTAACTAGTCTCAGAATCTCCTAGAAGAAATTCCCATCCCCGTCTCTTTTTTTTTTTTTTTGGGGGGGGGGGTTAGTATTTTTTTCAACCATGTGGTATAAACCTGTCAGGAGTTTATTTGTGATTGTGGGTAGTTTAGACAATGAGATGCTATCCAGGCTATTGAAGCGATAGTCACAAATCTAAAACACACACATTACCCAGCACTTATTGTGGTCTCACTTAGCAGGCTTTCGTGAGTGTGAAGCTTTTCTCATTTTCCCAACCGAGTCCCCAGACCTATTATTAGCATATTATGATTTACAAGAGAGTGGTTTTTAAAATAACAACACTGAGAAAGCAAAACCCATTTGTTCATCCCAAGAGGTTTGAGAACACATTATAAGCACACGGTGGTCGAATAAAAACTGATACAAGTACACAGTCCATGATTGTTCCTAATTGGATAAAATATCCAATTACAGCCAAAAGACTGAGAAACACATTGTTTACCACAGTAAATCATTCTCATAAATATAATTATTTTCAACATTTGAACTCTATTTAAGGATATAAACAGTGATGCGTGTTTCACAAGGAGCTGTAGACAGCTGGCTGGCTTTAAATGTTAGTGGCAGCCACATTGGAGACTGCCGGGGGCTTCTACTGTTCCATTTTAGCTAAAGGCAGGATTACTGAAGCTGCATTATATCCTCCATCTCATTTTCAGCTCTATTGCACCAATTATGCTGCATTGAGGCTTATAAGGGCTTACATTGAGTTTCGGGTAGATGGAAGAAGCCAGTCTATATTCTTTGTGATAAAAATAGTCATTAATTACTGAGACTTATAAACGGCTTAGCATCCTTCTTAATGTGGCCTGTCAGGTGCTTCTTCTCGTTCTATAGCTAATCAGCAAAAGGGGAGAAAAATCCCCAGGAAGTGGATGATCTTTTTTGGCTCAAACATAAAGCCAAGGTTAAAAACAGATCTAAAATGCAGTGAATACCTAAGCCAATATGCCCTCACTGGTAAAATACTGTCTTGTTTTATTTTCAATCAAAGTTGATTAAAGAAAAATTTAGTCTAACATTATCTCATGGGGAAAGTATCAGTATAATATTTAAACGTGTCTGATACAGGACAGTGTGTTTGGATGCCTGTTAAACAATACAATACATTCTGAGGAGCTGGATGCATGAAAACACATTTACAAATAGCTCCAATGGAGTTAGATAATTATCTAATTAAAGAAATGTGAAATGTCACAGGAACCCATAAACTAATTTAGTAGAGAGGGAACCCAACTAGTAAAGGGTCTGCCGAAGGCAACAATAGATAGTTTCATCTTTGAACGGACAGTTTCTATTTTCTGGCGAGATTTCAGATTAGGCTGTTTTGGAATTGACTGCTCTATCCAATATTTGAATGTTTAACAATAGCCTTATGTTTAATGGGCAAAAATGCCCATGATGCCACTTTATTAAGGCAATCAGAGTCATGGGTCAGTAAATGCCAGTATGAGAAACTATAATAACCCTCATTTGGTAGACAAGCTATGAATGAATGGCTTTTGTTTGTAAAAGTATCCCACAGGTTGAAAAAATAGAAAGCATGCCTATATGGAATATAAACACATATTGAGGGCTTCTTTCATTAACATCAATATTTCATGAGTAAAAACCATGCTTTCAGGAATGCTGTACAACCGCGTTTCATGCATTGTGATATGACAAATATTCATGAGCAGGGTGCAGTTTTTCAAAGGAATGGGCGAAGAAAATTGGAGTGATGGTTATTGGCTAAGTTGATTTTTATAAAAACCTTGTAGAGAGCTTTAAAAATGAACAGTGTGTGCAGAAGGAAAAAAATATGAAAGAAATTACAAGTGGGTTTCACTACATTACAAGCTTGAGATTGCTTATTAAATACATAACTTGTTTTTCTGCTATACCACTCATTTGACACAAGTGTGTGATTTGGCTTCCATTTATAATGTGCAACTGCAGCGTGCTTCAACGATGCCACAGGGAATACTTGTTATGGTTTGAATATTTGGTTAAAATCATTGGAAAAATTCCAAAGGTATTTGGAAGCTTTGGGTAAGCACATTCTTTCAGTTCACTTCTCTTCTTGGCAAGTGGGGAAAAAACAATTGCCCTCTAGACCCAGGACAGACAATATATTCCCATTTCCTTTCTTCCCATTCCAGGTTTTTAGGAATCAGTAGTAACTGTATTTGAAAGTAATTTAAATGTTCATTGCTCCTTGGGAAAAGCTTCTTTAATATCTTTCTGTAAAATGTTGAGCTATTAATGAACATTATATGTATAGTTATTTTAATTTTAATTATTGTAGTTTAAACCAGCAATAAAATATTGATGACTTAGTTTAGCTTCTAAGTAAAATCCCACTGCATAACAACTCTGAAAGGCAGGGAGGGGTGGAGAGGAAGTATTAAACAAGCGGATGAATGGGAAGAAATTTGCCCAAAACATAGAGAAGTGCGTCCTTCCTAAGCTAGAGTAAGTGTAGATTCCAGCACAAATTTTATGATGGACACCTGGAGAATGTAAAAACCAAAAACTGTAACAGGTAGTTTTTTTCCCACTTTAAGCTTTTACTAGAAAGAATGACATATAGAGCCTTTACATGTAGTAATTGATTTATTGTAAAGAGGCAGAGTCACCCCCAAAGGGAGCCAGATATGGGGTTCAAGACTGAAAGAATGGAGAGGAGACATTGAAACACGTTCCAGGACCGTTTGTTTTCTAACTGCTCTGGTATTTTTGGTACAATTTGAAAGGCTTTGTAGTAACAATTTGTCAGCAAAGGGAAAACAATCTCATTTTTCACAAAAAAAGGTGCACATGGAAACAGGTAGCTGATATAAAACACTCTTTCCTTTTCACATTGTCACCTTTCCAGGGGTGCCTAGATAAGAAGCTCACTTTGAAGCCATCTCCTTCTCTCACAGCTGTTACTGTTTTCTACCTCTCCCTGCACCCGACACCCTAGTTTCTTCTACGTCTTATCCAGTGGTTTGTGTCCTCTGCACTGGAATCTTAGGGACTTGACGTCATCCTGTCTGGGAGCTTTAACGTCAAGGTCATGAAGAAAATCCTGCATAGATTCAGGCGTAACCTGAGTAGTGACAGAAACGATTCCTCGTGTCTGTGGTTAGGAGTAGGCCTGTATCTTTCGAAATAATCAAACTGCAGGATCAAAAGACCTCCTCACCATCAGGGTTGGAAGTAAAGGAAGAGGGGCAGAAGATTCCTTCCTGTTACGCTTTCCCTCTAGCGGCCTTCTTTGAGTTCTTGGAAGAGGTGGTACTATTTAGCTCTTCGGTGAGTAGGTTTGTGTCTTTAAAAAAAAATGTATTAAGAGACAAGGTCTCACTACATTGCCTTGGCTTGTCTCAAACACCTGGGTTCAAGTGATCTGCCGGCCTCAGTCTCCCAAAGTGCTGGGATTACAGGTATGAGCCACTGTGTCTGGCAGACGGTTTGTGTCTTTGGAGTTGAGGGTAAGATAACTGTAAAGCCTATGTTCTAGGCAACAGTTAGTCAACTGGAAAATGTCTCCCTTGGACATTCATGCCTGATCGTAAGTCAGTTATGCATAGAACTGAAAAACCAATTGATATGGTTTGACTCTATCTCCACCGGAATCTCATCTTGAATTATAGCTCCCGTAATTCCCACCTGTTGTTGGGGGATTCGGTGGGAGATAATTGAATCACGGGGATAGTTTGCCCCATAGTCTTCTCGTGGTAGTGAATAAGTCTCACGAGAACTGATGGTTTCATAAGGAGTTTCCCTTTTTGTTTGGCTCTCATTTTTCTCTCTTGCCTGCTGTCATGTAAGATGTGCCTTTCACCTTCCGCCATGATTGTGAGGCCTCCCCAGCCATGTAGAACTGTGAGTCCAGTAAACCTCTTTTTCTTTTAAATTACCCACTCTCGAGTATGTCTTTATCATACTCGAGACTAATATACCAATTAAAACTTCAGTAAGTACAAAAGGAACAATTTTGGCTCACATTATTGAATAGATCTGGGAACAATTTTGTCTGGGGTTGAAACTTTAATGAGGAACTAAATATTCTATATATTTTTGACTTCCTTATCTTTGTTTTGGCTTCCTTCAGGTACAAATGTCACAATATGGCTGTCAATGCTAAAACCGTAGCCTTATAAAGTACTCCAGTCTCTGGGGTAAATATCTTCTGTCTTAAAAAAATAAAATTAAATTAAAAAAAGGGTACATCTACTAAGAGAAAACTACTACTTCTTTCTTGCTACTTGGAACTGTGAATCTTCCTTCTGAACATTTTATGCATCTACTTTCGTTATCTAGGGTAGCAAGGAGCAAAAATAAATATAGGGCTGTGAAATCATAGATTTTGTGATTTCCAGGATGAAAAAACCCCAGGCTGCCAGACATCCCCCTTCCAATAGGGGAGAAAGCCCTCTATTTGTGGGAGATGACTGGAACCCCGTTTCCATATTTCTTATCAGTGCCTGTTGAGGCCTATGCCACAGAGTATCTGTGGTGCTGTTGCTTAATCTTGAATGACAATGAATTATAAAATTAGTACAATGATTTATAAAACTAGTTAATGTAAAAGCTTTTCCTAGTCTTTTTCACTGGGTCCAGTTTAACACTGATAAGGAACTAGGGAAGAATGACATTTTTAATTCACTCTTGAAAGATACTGCTATAGTTTAAATGTGTCCCCCAAAAGCATGTATTGGAAACCTAATTCCCAATGAAACAATGTTGGAAGGTGGGACCTAGCAGGAGGTGTTTAGATCATGAGGGGCCCTCCCTCATGAATGGATTAGGGCTGGTTGTAAAAGGACTGTAAGCTGTGAGTTCAATCTCTTGGGTTTATGTGTGCTCTCTCTGTTTGTCTGTCTGACTGACTCTCTCTCTCTCCTTTCTTACCCTTCCACATTCCACCATGAGAAAACACAGCAAGAATATCCTCACCAGATATGGCCTCCTTGATTTGGACTTCTAACCTCCAGAACTGTTAAAAATAAACCTCTTGTGCTTTATAAATTACTCAGTCTCAGATATTCTAGTTATAGCAACACAAAATGAGGGCCGATACTGTTTATACATACTTCTTGCTGATAAAAGCAAAGCTAAATCTCAGTTTACAAATGGGTTATCTGTCCTCACTGCCATGTGGATACTAACTAGTAAAGTTCCCAGATTTCCTGTAGAAAAGCACAGCCAACTATTCCAAGATTCATTTTCCTGAATGCCTACAGGATGTCTCTAAGAATGTGCATGTCATCTGGAGGTCTGACTCCTGCTGACCCAAAGGAGCTCCAGGAAGATACCCTCTAATGCAATTGTGATAGGCGGAGGAGATCAGCATAAGCTGTGATAGATAAGCTATCATGACTACAGAACCCCAAAATATGTTTAGCTCTTAAAAATTGGTTGTTCATAGCATATTTTATTATCTAAGAGTTGTGGGGGAGAGAAGTCAGCATTCTATTTCATCCAGCTGTTGGGAAATAGTTCTGTAGAGCAGGTTTGAATTAACAAGACATGGGAGTCATGACGTAGCTCACAGATTCTTTATTAATCCCACAAATATGTATTAAGAGCCTACTATGTAACATACACAATACAAACATATTTCCTGGCTTTAAGAATCATATGAATATTTTAAAGTCTTTTGGTTTACTTAAGTGTTTTCTGGTTTTGAATCTTTCTGAAATTCAGTAAGGACTAATATGACCAGAGAAAGAGACTTGCCTGTCTGTAGAATGAAGCCACCACTATTTACAAGGAAAGGTGGCTAACCTTCAGTCAGAAACAATTGCCAACATTTGCTAGCATCAGAGGACCAGGGAAAATCTTGGAAAATGAGAGCAGATCAAGTGAGGCTCATCAAACACAGGGGTCCTTGGGAAGACTGTGGATGTAGGGGCTGAGATTTTAGTCTAAATCTATACTTCTAAATTGCCACCAGAAAATCAAAGGCGCGTGTCTGAGAGTTAATTGGGGTAGGGTTGTTATGTAACTTAGGATTTTCCTTAAATATCTTAAGAATGTATTAAGAAACATTTAAAATAAAGTAGTCTGTCTGCTAGAGGAAAAGTTAATCATTTTGCTAAAGTTGATTATTTCAGATTTTCTAAAATGTTCCCTGTTGAAAGAAAAATAGTATCATGGACTGTTTAAGAAAGACTATTGACTACCATGCCTGGCTTGTTGACCCTGATTCGGTAATGAGAGTCTGATAATAAATTTGTTTTTTAAAGTTATGGAAAGTCAGATTGTGTCCAAAATGTATACAAGACTTTGAGTAATAAAGAAAATGTTTAGAACCTTTGTCAGTGGTCAGGGTGAAAAATTTCCTTACTGAATCCAAGTAGAAGATATATTAACTACCATATTTTTGAGTACCTGTGTTAGACATTTTATTTCCTGTTCTCAAGGAATTCATATTTTCCCAAGAAAGACTGACCTTATTCACTCATCACCAAGTATGAAACACCAGTGTCAGACACTAAACTTAGTTCTTTTGGGACTTAGCTAGTCCCAAAAGCTATAAAGGCAAGAAACACAGCAGGGTTCTTGGAAGAGTAACAATCTTGGGTGGGTTATGGCTGGGTGGGTTATGATGAAAATGATTGATTCAGTCCCTGCCCTTACGTAAGTTGTACTCTATTGTTGGGAAGTGGCAAGGAGTGATGTTTAATCAAAGAATCCTACAGTACAAATACAACTGGGATAGCTGGTGTCCATAAATTCTTAGTGTTCTAAAAAGAGCATACTAGGGGGATTTTATCTAGTCAGTAAGAGTGGGAAGTGATTTCTGAGGACATGATATTTAGCTGATATCTGAAGGATGCTTAAGAGTTAATTAGAAAACAGTACAGAGGGGACTATGAAGCAAAATGTATAAAAGCAGCGAAAGAGGCCCTGTGAAGAAAGGAATCATAGCTCCTTGCTGAAGGTGTGGATGGACTACAGATGTTATGTGAAATAAGGAGCTAAGTGAGGGATCTCAGACTACTTGGCTTAGAGGGCACCTAATGATTTTGGACACTGCCTTAGGGCCTCTGGAAGCTACTAAAGTGTTAAAAACAGGATGTGAGATGTATAAATTATCATTCCATTAAGATTGTTCTGGTGACCATATGTGAGGAATAGAATGGAAAGGAACACAAGTAATTATGAACAGAGCTATCAGGCAGCTCTTGTAGTTGCTCAGATGAGAAACAGCCATCATCCAGAGCAGTGATGGTGGAGGTGGGGTCCTGCAGCTGGACTAGAGAGATATTTAGAAGCTATAATCACGAAGACTTGGTGAATTTTTGGATAAAGGCAGTAGAGTAGAGGAAGGTCTTTGGATAATTCCTCGGTATTTGGTATCTGTAACTGTACTCTTTTTGATCAATTTCATCAAGAAAGGAAGCAAAGGAAAGGATTCAGTTTTGCTACCATAATGATATGCACATGTTGCCAAAGACATTAAAGGAAGTGGTCAAAGGTAACACAAGTGTTGGAGAGCTCACAATGAGGTTTCTCGTACACACACATACACATACACACACACAGATATGTTCATGGAGAACCATGATGGAATTGCCAGAATTAGGGCCAGTCAACTATGGTCCTCTGTATCATAGTGAATGTGAAAAAGAAAGCATCTTCTCTGAGTTGGCAGGTGGCAGTGACTGTGACCGTGAAAAAATAATTGAGGTTGCCCCTTTCTGCATTCTCCTTTCCCTCCTCTTCATCTCACACATTCTAGGGGTGACCAAGTGGCCAGATCTATTCATCTTGGTTATTGCAAATACTGAATATATCACATTACAGGGGGATGTTAGGTTAGTGGGTGAGGGTGGGAGTGTGAAGAGGGAGAACCTTCCTTTAGTACAGAAATACAAGCTTGTTAAAAATTCAAATAAACTTTAATAAAAGAACTTTTACACAGATTAGTTACGTCAAAATGAATTCTGAAAGGATTTCATTATGATTCAGAAAGTAAAAAAAATATTTTTTTGTATGCTGCAGTTTCCTCTCCACAAAATAAGTATTTTCTTACAATTCAGTATGTAACTCTCCTATAGTTACATACTTTAAACAGAAGACGTTCATATCACTGTTGATTTACATATATTTCACAATACTTCCCCACCCCCTACAAAGACAATTCAAGCATATTCACCAGAACATTTACAGTTGCATATGGAATAATGTTTGTAAGAGTTTTGTTTGCTCCCGTCACTTTCCTGTCAGTACAATTCTCCTCACTCTTCTGAGGAAAACACGTCTCTCTTTCTGAACACAATTTTGGTTCCCAACTGTGTTAAGTAATTTATCTCCAGTTGTTGTCCCAAATCCTGCATTGAATTACCTAAGTTGTCAGTCAGGTTTCCACATATTGATTCAGCAATCTCAGCCGCGTGTCCTGACCAGCTCCAGCAGAGAGCTGATTGCTTTACTCCAAAATCCTTTGAAAAGTTAAATTGTTAACAATACAAATTCACTGGAAATTGGGATAACTCTTCGCCTTAGCTTCAATCTCTTCACCTTGAGCCCTGGGCAGTTAGAACTCATCTCTGGGCAGCAGGGTGGGGAATTGGAAAGGTGAGTGGTAATGCAGTTATTGCCAGGAGCTAAAGGAATAGTTAGATGTGTACTTAATTCTGGCAGTAGGTGCTCAGACGCCCACCTGCTCCCGAAGCAAACAAGTACTGATAAGGATGGCCAATTAAATGTCATCTGCATTCCAGAGTCCCTGCATATTCCTGGCCAAATAACCAGAGAGAGACAAAAATAAATTGACTGAAAGGGCAAGGGATCTATTTACTTCGACCTAAACCTTTGATTAGATTCAGCTCTTGACTAAAGAGAAATATATATTTTTTTTCTTTTTTGAGACAGGGTCCTCTGTTGCCCAGGCTGGAGTGTAGTAGTGTGATCATAGCTCACTATAACCTCAACCTCCTGGGCTCCAGTGATCCTCCTGCCTCAGCCTCCCTGAGTAGCTGAGACCACAGGTGTGCACACCATGCCCAGCTAATTTTTGTAATTTTGTAGAGAGACGGGGGTCTCACTATGTTGCTTACACTGCTCTTGAACTCCTGGCCTCAAGCAATCCTCCCCCCTCTATTCCCCAAAATGCTCAGATTACAGAGACACATTACCCTATAATACTAATTAGAAACATTAAATTCTGTGGTTTATTTCCGTAATAGCTAATGAAAACCATACGTGATTGCAAATATCATACCTTTATAAGAAGGCACTAAAGCCTTAAATAGCCTTGAGTGCTTTCTACTTAATGTTCAATTTGTAGCTAATATACTTTACGAGTTAAGTGCTAGTGTTTAACCTGTTAAGAGATTGTTAAGTTAACTTGGGTGTTTAACAATGAGCTGTTTTGAAACTATTACAAGTGAGCAGGTGTTTAAGAGAGCGGATCATAATTTAAAGTACTTGACTGAAGAATAGGAATCTTTAAACATTACATTTATGTATTAAAGTCTTTGTTAAAATTTCTTTATTAAAAAAAAATGACCTAGCAAGGCAGTATAGCGCATTTGCATTGCTGTTCTTCATACGATTAGAATGCTGAATCTTGAAGTTGCGAAGGAACTTAGTTTATTTATTGCATCTTTCTATCCATCTTTTTTAAGAAAGTGTTTTCCATTATTTTATGCTCAGCAAACTTTCCCATTTCTACGTCCTGTTTGTGTAACAAAAATCCAAAAAAGAGATGTTTATAGATGCATTAATTTATCTTTTCTTATCTGTTCCAATTAATATGTTAATTCCACTATACCATAAAAAATGCTCTGTGAAGGCCAGCAATGACCTCCACATTGCAAAATCCAATTACCTATTGTAATTCTTATCTTAGTTTACATCTCACAGGATTTTACATGATTGACCAGTCCTTCCTTTGTAAGTGTTTTGTACACTTGGCTTATGACACATGTTCTCTATTGGTTCACCCTTTCTTCACTGGCTAGTCATTCTCAGTTTCACGTGATCTCAGCTCACTGCAACCCCCAACTCCTGGGTTCAAGTGATTTTCCTGCCTCAGACTCCCTAGTAGCCGGGATTACAGGTACCCACCACCACACCCAGCTAATTTTTGTATTTTTGGTGGATGGGGTTTCACCATGTTGGCCAGGGTGGTCTGAAACTTCTGACCTCAGGGGATTCGCCTGCCTTGGCCTCCCGAAGTGCTGGGATTACAGGCGTGAGCCACCTCACCCGGCCTCCCTGATGTTTTAATGATGAAAAACCATAGATTTCTTCTCTTTTCATTCTATGCTTACCCCCTTTGCAATATTGTCCAATTTTATGGCTTCATTTGTTGAACCTCAATAAGATATTTAGAGATAATGATTATAAATAATAATTGGATGATTTAGTAAGCAAATACTGTATCTCAGTTAATTCTTATGCATTATCTACTTTATAAATATGAACTTTATTCCACTTAGCTCAGACACAACAGAGAATCAATATATTTTGCTGATTTTCAGGCTAGGAATGAACAATATATTAAGCCTGAACTAAAGACATAGAAATACACCAAAGGATAATTAAAATGGAAGATTAAAAGGCAATATTTTGTTTTAGCACTTAAAATAATTGATAATTTTTGTAGATGCCAAAAATTCCGTTTCTTAGATATGCAAGAAATCATCTCAAATACTTCCTTATCAAATATTTCATTAACTTTAATCTAGAGACAACAAAACAAATACTTTCTAATTGCATTTTAATGCCTGAACTATAGTTTTCTTTGTGAACTGTTTGAGTTGTAACTTGGCATCATCAGAAAAATGTATTGGCATTTGGGATTCAGTATGTGTACGGAACACCCATTAAAGCAAAAGAGAGGAGGCTGGTTTGGGCAAAGAAAACAGTGGAATGGACTTAACAAAGCTTCCAGCAATTCAGCAGATGGCTCTGGAGGCAAATTCGTTAGAGTGTTTTACATGAGGCTGAACTGCCTAAACTTTACACCCCCTTCTCCCTCAGTAACTGCATGTGGGCTGCCCTGGAAAGGGTGTGGTCCCAGACTAGGCTGCTTTTTACAGTTGAGACAAATATTGAAGAGACTGACAGTTGGATAATGTGCTGAGCACAGTCTTCACAGAAGGTGTTTCATTTAAGAATGATCTGAGTGGCACATCTTCGCATCTACTACAGCATACCCCTTGCCTCACTAGGTTCTGCCTCAACTCTCTTTGGACAGCTGCACCATTTCACATGTCAGAATCCAAGGTTTTCCTAATTGGAGCTCTGATGTGGCAAAACTGACTGGCCTTGGTTGGGCACTTACCCTTGCTTGATTCTGGGCATTTAACCACTTGGTCTATTAGGTCCTGTAGCTAGTTTTAGCTTTTTTCTGACCTGCCACTGCAGGTCATTAGAGCTTCTTTGTAGACATCCAAACCTCTGGCTCTCACACCTGGCTTTTGGTTACTTGTTACTTTAACTGCATGTTATCTTTCTAAATAGAGCATAAATGGTGTTTAGCCACAGCCATCCTATCCTGGTATCTTTATACCTTCTAGATCCTTCCTAAATTGCAATGGTTGATCTTACATGTGCGAATTTATTCCCCGTGTCTCTGGTATACCCTCTCAAGTTACCGCTAATACAGCATGAACTATCACCTTATTAGATAAATATTCTTGACCTACCACTGATGATAATGTTCTCATTGTCTGCTGGACGCTGAGTCATCCAGCCTGAAACTCCCATTGTATGGCCTACTTTCTGGAACCCCATGGCTGTTTTTGCAGGTGCTGAAGTGGAGCTTGGGGCATAAGATATATATTAAGGGTCAATTTGTGTGAAAAGAAAGGGGGGAGGCAAAATTTGGCCATGGAAGTAGTTAAACCACAAGGACCCAGAAAACCCCAGCCAATGTGACAGGGAGTTCTGGAGTGAGTCACGGCCATCAGGCTGTGTCATATCAGAGCAGAATTCCTGGGACTTTATGCCCTCACCTTACTTAGTCATTATATTTGGGCTCAGAAACAGTGTGACTTCTGAAACTAAGGTAGACACTGAAAAAGCAGAGAGCTGAGGACTATCTACTGAATGTGCAGGAAGTCCATTCTTGAAGGGATGCATCTGGGCAGCATAGATCTGTGTTTACTACAGAACCTAAGAAAACCAAAAAAAGATACAAAAGATTTTACATGGGTACATGTGAGTATTTGTTACATGCATAGAATGTGTAAAGATGAGGTCAGAGTATTTGGGGGTATCTATTCCCTTGAGTATCTATAATTTCTAAGTGATAGTAATATTTCACACCCTTTCCTCTAGCCACTTTGGAATGTACAATAGGTTGTTGCTAACTATAGTCACCCTACTCTGCTCAGTCAAATACTGGAGCTTATTTTTTCTATCTAACTGTATATTTGTACCGACTCATCAACCTCTCTTTATTTCCCCCTACCATCCACACACCCTACCTATTCTCTAGTATCTATTGTTCTAGTCTCTATATCCATGAGATTAACTTTTTGAACTCTCACGTATGGGTGAAAATATGGTGATATCTATCTTTCTCTGCCTGGCTTTTTTCACTTAACATAGCGACTTCCAGTTTCATCCATGTTGCTGAAAATGACATGATTTCATTCTTATTAATGACTGAATAGTATTTCGTAGCCAATTATGTATATATGCCGTATTTTCTTTATCCATTTGTCCATCCATGGACATTTATGTTGACTGCATACTTTTGCTACTGTGAATAGTGCTGTGATAAATACACAGGTATCTCTTTGATATGCAGATTTCTTTTCCTTTGGACAAATATTCAGTAGTGGGATTGCTGGGTCATACGGTAGCTCTGTTTTAAGATTTTTGAGAAGTCTTCATATTGTTTTCCATACTGGCTGACTAATGTACATACCTACCAACAGTGCACTAATTCTCTTTTCTACATATTCTCACCAGCATGGTATTTTTTGTCTTTTTAAAATGGTCACTGTAACTGGGGTATGATGATATTGAACATTTTCTCATATACCTGCTAACCATTTGTACATTTTCTTTTGAGAAATGTCGTAGGAGAACTGTCCTTTGCCTAATTTTTTAAAGAGACAATGTCTCACTCTGTCATCCAGGCTAGAGGGCAGTGGTACAATAACAGCTCACTGAGGCCTCAAACTCCAGGATCAAGTGATCTCCCATTTTTGGCCTTGTGAGCAGCTAGGGCTACAGCAGGTATGCGCTACAATGCCTGGCTCAATATTTAACTTTTTGTAGAAATGGGATTTTGCTATGTTGCCCAGGCTGGTCTTGAACTCCTAGTCTCAAGCTGTCTTCCTGCTTCAGCTCACAATACACTGAGAAGACAGGTATAAGCTATTGTGCCTGGCCCCTTTGCTCACTTTTTAATGGATTTAATTTTTTTTTTTCTTGTAGAGTTGTTTGAATTCCTTGCATATCATGGATATTATTCTCTTGACAGATAAATAGTTTGTAAATATTTTCTCCCATGTAACAGATTGTCCCTTCATTCTACTGATTGTTTCCTTTGATGTATGGAAACTTTTCAGATTAACATAGTACCGTTTGTCTACTTTTATTATAGTTGTTTGTACTTTTAAAGTCCTGGTCATGAAATATTTGCCTAGATTGATATATTTTAATGTTTCTCTTATTTTTTTTTTTTTCCTGGTAGTTTTAGAGTTTTAAGTCTTACATTTAAGTATTTAATTTATCTTGATTTGATTTACGGATAAGAGGAGAGTTAGAAGTCCAGTTTCATTGTTCTGTATATAGTTATTGGTTGTCCAGTTTTCCCAGAGTAATCACAGGGAGTGGCCTATCACCAGTGTGTGTTCTGTCACCTTTATTGAAAATCAGTTGGCTGTCAATATGTGCACTTATTTCTAAACTCTCTTCCATTCCAATGGTCTATATGTATGTTTTTATACCAGTATGCTATTTTGATTACCATAACCTTGTAACATAGTTTGAAGTCAGGTAGTGTGACCCTTTGGCTTTGTTCTATTTGCTCAGGATTCTTTGGCTATTCATGCTCTATTTTTGTTTCAAACAAAATTTAGGATTTTTTTTCTATTTCTGTGAAAGATGATGTTGATGTTTAGGTAAGGATTGTAGTGAATATGTAGATTTCTTTGGGTAATATGGTCATTTTAACAATATTAATATGATCCATGAGCATGAGATATCTTTACATTTGTTTGGGTCCTCTTCAGTTTCTTTTGTAAGTGTTTTATAGTTTTTCTTATAGCAAGCTGTATCTAATTTTTTGTAGCTATTATGAGTGGAATTGCCTTCATGGTTTCGTTTTTGGCTAGTGTGTTATTGGTGTCTAGAATTACTACTCATTTTTGTATGCTGATTTTGTATCCTACCACTTTACTAAATTTATTTATCAAATCTAGGAATTTTTGGTGGAATCTTTTGGGTTTTCTAGATATAAGATCCTATCATCAGCAAAGAGGGATAATTTGACTTTGTCTTTTCCAATTTGGGTGCCTTTTATTTCTTTCTCTTGCCTGATTGCTCTGGCTAGGACTTCTAGTGCTATATTGAATAGGAGACTTGAAAGCAGGAATCATTATCTTTTTCCAGATCTTAGTAAAAAAGTTTTAGCTTTTTTCCATTCAGTATGATGTTAGCTGTGGGCTTGTCATATATGGCCTTTATTGTTTTAGGTATGTTTCTTCTTTATAGAGTTAGTTAAGAATTTTTATCATGAAGTGATGTTGAATTTTATCAAATGCTTTTCTGCATCTATTGAGATGATCGCATGGTTTTGTCCTTCATTTTGTTGATGGAGATGTTTATTGAATTGCGTATGTTTGTGATTTGTTTGTGTATCTGTTTATTGATTTATGTATATTAAACTGTCTTTGCATTTCTGGTATAAATTCCACTTGGTCATGGTGTATCATCTTTTTAATGTGCAATTGGATTTGGTTTGCTAGTATTTTGTTGAGAATTTTTGCATGTATGTTCATGAAAAACACTGGCCCATATTTTTCTTTTTTAAAATTTTGTCCTTTTCAGGTTTTGGTATGAGAGTAATCCTTGCCTCATAGATTGAATTACAGAGGGTTCCCTCCCATTTGGTGTTTTGAAATAATTTCAGGAGGTTTGAAATTAGTTCTTCTTTATAAGTTTGGTAGAATTAAACTGTGAATCCATACAGTCTTGGAGTTTTCTTTATTGGTAAATATTTTATTCCTCATTGAATCTTGCTGTTTGTTATTGACCTGTTCAAGTTTTTTATTTCTTCCTGATTCAGTCTATGTAGATTGTATGTTTCTAGGAATTTAACATTTTCCTATAAGTTTTCCAATTTGTTAGCATATAGTTACTCATGATAGTCTCTGTTGATCTTTAGTATTTCTGATATCTATTGTAATGTCTCTTGTTTCTGATTTTGTTTATTTTAGTCTTCTCTTTTCTTCATTAGTCTAATTGGTGGTTTATCAACTTTCTTTGTCTTTTCAAAGAAACCTCTTTTCATTTCACTGATCCTTTTAATTGTTTATTTAGCCTCCATTTTGTTTACTTCTGCTCTGATCTTTATTATTCCCTTTTTTCTGTTACTACTGGGTTTGTTTTGTTCTTGCTTTCCAAGTTCTTTGAGGTGTATCATTAGATTGTTTATTTGAAATCTTTCTACTTTTTTACGTAGGAATTTATTTTGATACACTTCCCTCTTAGCACTGTTTTTGTGTTCCACAAATATTGGTGTGTATGTTGCCACTTTCATTTGTTTCAGGAAATTTTTATTTCCATCTTAATTTCTTTATTGACTCAGTGGTCATTCAAGAGTATGTTGTTTAATTTCCATGAATTTGTATAGTTTTCAAAGTTCTACTTTGTATTGATTTCTAGTTTATTGCCATCTGAGAAGATACTTGATATAATTCTGATTTTTGAAAATTTGTTGAGACTTGTTTTGTGGCCTAAAATATGGTCTATCTTGGGGAATGTTCCATGTGCTGATGAGAAAAATGTGTATTCTTCAGCCTTGTATAAAATGTTCTGTAAATATCTATTAGATCCCTTTGGTCTAAAGTCCAGTTTTAAAACAGTGCTTCTTTGTTGAGTTTTTGACTAGATGATCTGTCTAAGGTTTAGAGTGGGGTGTTGAAGTTCTCTGATGTTGTTAGTTTATTGGATTCTCTCTTTAGATGTAGTAATATTTGCTTTGTAAATCTGAGTGCTCCAGGGTTGAGTGCATGTATATTTAGATTTGTTATATTCTCTTGCTGAATTTATCTCTTTATCATTATATAATGATCTTCTTTGTCTTTTTTAAACTGTTTTTTTACATACAGTCTGTTTTATCTTATTTAAATATAGCTACTCCTGCTTGCTTTTGGTTTCCATTTGCATGGAATATATTTTTCCACCCCTTTACTTGATCTCTAAGTGTCTTCATAGTAAAGTACATTTCTTGTCTGCAGCATATAGTTGGATCATGTTTTAAAAAAAAAAAAAAAATTCTATTTAGCCAGTCTATATATTTTGAGTAAAGAATTTAATTCATTTATATTAAAAATTATTATTGATTTGTGAGGTTATGTTCCTGTCATATTATGCTCCTGTCACATTTGTGAGGTTATGTCCTGACACACAAGCTAATGACTTTCTGTGTGTTTTGTATATTCTGTGTCCTTTTTTCTAAAGTTTATTATTTGTTATTGTAGTTTGATGGTTTTACACAGTGGTGCCACTAGAATTCTCTCTTTCTCATTTGTGTGTTTGATTTACTAGTGAGTTTTATGGTTTTTTTTGTGTGTGTGCTTTCATGATGATAATGTCATACTTTAGCTTCCAGGCGTAGGACTCCTTTGAGCATTCCTTGTAGGGCTAGTCTAGTGATAATATATCTTTTCAGTTTTTGTTGTCTGGCAAGGATGTAATTTCTTCTTCATTTGTAAAGAATAGTTTTGCTGGATGTAGTGTCCTTGTGTGGCAATTCTTTTTTCTTTCATTACTTTCATTATGCCATCTCATTATCTCCCGTACGGCCTGTAAGGTTGCTGCTGAGAAATCCATTTTTGGTCCAATGGGCAGTCCCTTTGTAGATGAGTAGATACTTACCTCTTACTGTTTTTAGAATCTTATCTTTGTCTTTGACTTTAAACAGTTTGACTATAATGTACCATGGAGAAGATCTTTTTTTGCATTCTACCTACTTGGGGGTCTCCAAGTCTCCTGTGTCTGAATGCCAAATTCTTTTGCAAGACTTACGAAGTTTTTGTTGATTATTTTATTAAATCGCTTTTGTAATCCTTTCATTCTCTCTTTGACTTAAAGGACACTGATACTTTGAATATTTTGTCACTTTATGTTGTCCCAAATGTCACTAAGGCTTTGCCCATTCTCTTTCATTTGTTTTTCCTTATTTTTAATCTGAATGTATTATCGCAAATGACCTACTTTCAAATTCTGAGGTTCTTTCTTCTGCTTAATACCCTCTATTGTTAAATGTTTTTAAATGAATTTTTCATTTCATTCAATGAATTCTTCAGTTCCAGAATTCCTGTGAGTGTTTTCTTTTTTAATTTAAATTTATTTCTTTGATAAAATCTCATTCATACCCTGGATGGTTTTTCTGATTGTTTTGTATAATGTTTCAGAATTATTTTGTATCTTGCAGTCCTTTTTAAAAGTGAGTGTTTTGAATTCTTTATCTGGGATTCCGCAAATATTTTTAATTGAGATCTGTTGCTGAAGAATTATTATTCCTTTAGAGATGCCACATTTTCTTGCATTTTCACGTTTTCTGTGTCCTTATATTTATATCTGCACATCTGATGTAACAACCACTTCTTCCAATTTTTAAAATATTCTATCTAGGGAAGGACTTTTTCCTGAAGATGTATCTGTGATGTTGATTGGATAGTGTAAACAGTGTCAGTGGCATTTGCTGTTTCTTTGGTAGCTTAGGGTGCAGTTATTAGTGGAGGCTGAGAGGAAGTTTTGCTGGGGACTGGAATTCCAGGTGGCCTAGTCTTTGGGCCCCAGTGGTGGCAGTGGTGAGCTCAGCGTGCCTGTCTTTCAGTCCCAAGCATGAAGGACAGGATGCTTTACTGGATCCAGTGTTAATGGGTCCAGGTGCACCAATTCTTGCACCTCCAGGTGGCTTGCTTAAATACCAGTAATGGCAGCAGTGGGCTGAGCATGTGGGTGGGGGATCTTGGGCTCCCGGGCAATGTACATAATGTGGGTGATGGCAGTACCAGTGGTAGGGCAACCCACTGGAAACCAAGCTGTCCAGGCTGGTGTTGGCAGTGGCTATATCAGATTGGGGGACCAGTCCTGTGACCTACTGGTGGCACATCTAAGTGGGTGCCAACTTTGATGGTATCCACAAGTTGCATTGGCCCAAACTTATACTCTGGGAAAGTGCTGAAGTGCCAATAGTTGTGGGCTGGTCTGGGCAGTTTCCAGGTCTGTAGATGTCATGCTTATGTACTAGGGAGATGGGACCAGGCAGTGGACTTATTGTCAGGCCCCTTGGTCGTTCATTCAGGTACTGATTGTTAAGGCAGGGGCAGGTTGGTCCCTAGGCTGCTGGCTGAGTGCTTAGGTGGGGAGAGTGGCAGCTGCACTGAAGGCCTGCCACTGGTGAGGGCAGGGTCATTCTCAGTGGAAGCAGCACAGACAGGCAGCTGTGTGGCACACAGCCCGCCCATGACTCCCTGGCAGAGCAGCCCACAGCACTAGCGGTGATACTTGTCCTCCGGACAGCTGAGCATGCTCAGCCTCCCTTCTCCATCCTGGCCCAGTGGAGGCAGCAGTGGCGGCAGCTGTAGCATTGGTTCTTGGGCAGGACACAATATATTTGGGGGCTGGCATCTTGGCAGGCAGCTGTACCATACAACTTTTGCGTTTTGTTGGTCAACAAGTATGTCTATAGATATAAATGAACTTTGATTTATAATATTTGTCTTTTCAATGTTTGGAAATTCTGCTCACCCTTATTATTTTAATCAAATGCTCAGGTTTTTCTGAACCTTCTTCAGTCTCTTAAATTAATCTAATCTCTTATTTATGTTTTCACAGCATAACATTATCTTCTTATGCCATACTTATAATAAGATCATGAGTCTAATAGGGACAATTCTTATGATAAACTTCTGTAAATATTTTGCTCACCAGAAAGAAGTGTTTTATCTCCTTGAAACCTGTCTATAATAACCCCTAAAGTATGTGGATTTATACTCCCTGGAAGAAACATAATAATAGTAAACATGTGGTATGTATCTGCTAACAGAAAATATAATCAGAAAGCAATTCTTTTTGTCTAGAGAAGGAGGGGAATTACAGAACACATGAGCGAGAGAGGTAAGAGTGTTTTATTGAAGAAAAGCAAAAAAAAAAAAAAGGGAAGAAATGATTTTGTTCTACTTTCTATTTGGAACTCAAAAACGAAAATTCAACATGATGTAGATATATCTGAGTAGAAATAGACATGTGTTCTACTTAAGCAAGGAGAGAGAAAGAGACGGAAAGTGAGAGTGAGAGAAAGAGAGACAGAGAAAGTAAGAGTAAAAAATAGTGCTAGAGCTAGTAGTGATGGTTTTGGTACATGTGGAAAGGATAGATAGATCTTATTTCATGGTTTTTGCAGGATGCAAGTGACTGATACTGCTGGCTGATACGCTTGCCATGGAGGGAAATGAAAGGGGAGGCTTGATCTGGTGGGGCAAAGTATACACATGGCCTAGGCTGTGAGAACACAGAGAGAACCCAAATGGCAGCAAGAATCGAAGTAGTGATGAAATAGCAAAGGAGAAATCAGTTTGCTGAACCTTCTGCAAGTGGAGCCAGAATCCACTGGACAGAATGCAGTTCAGAGAGAGTGTCCACATTACTGGAGTCCTCTAGACTTAGCAATAGAGCCCATGTCTCTAAATAGGCATTGGTTTTTGTGGGGGCTGGGGGGGGTGGGTGAGAAAGGTGGAACCAGGAGAAACAGCAATGATGGGGTTTAAACTTTGAATTAATTCCATAATGAGCAAATTTAAATGACAATGTCAAATAAACCTGGAGAACCAGTCTCATCACTGCTGTGCACCAAGAAGAAAATGTAAGGCAGGATTAGATCAAATGTGAAAATAAATGTCTTCCATTTTCTTGCCATACATGAAAAGAAGGCTATAAATTGCAATGATTTATTCATACATCCTCAGATAATTTGGGGCTCCACTGGGTTATACCTGACCCCTCCTTTTTTTCCTTTTTTTCTTTTTTTTTTTTTAGACAGAGTTTGGCTCTTGTCGCCCAGGCTGGAGTGCAATGGCAAGATCTTGGCTCACTGCAACCTCCGCCTCCTGGGTTCAAGCGATTCTCCTGCCTCAGCCGCCTGAGTAGCTGGAATTACAAGCATGCACCACCATGCCAAAGTAATTTTGTATTTTTAGTAGAGACGGGTTTTTCCATGTTGGTCAGGCTGATCTCGAACTCCTGACCTCAGGTTATGCCCTCGCCTCGGCCTTCCAAAGTGCTGGGATTATAGGCATGAGTCACCATGCCTGGCCCCCTCCTCATCTTTTTAATCCCTAGGCCTAGCATTTTTAGGTCTTTAATAAATAATTGTGCCTTTAGAGAATGGAAACTTGTTTTATTTTTCTGTGTTCCTTACAGAACGGAGTTTTGCAAACAGAGGTCATTTAGAATGCTTTTTACATTTAATAATACAATTTCATAGTCATCTATAATTTCCTGTTCTGTGTGCATGTGAAACCACCATTTACGGATAAAGTGTCCTCAAAGCATTCTGACTACTTTTGAAATTAAATTTATCTGTCCTCTCTCATTTCCATGTATTATAAAGTATTTGTGTTACTACTTTCCATTTCACCTACGTTTTAATTATCACTAGGTTTTAATTTTAATAGTGAACTTTGTAGTGCTAATTGATTTTTCCTTGCTTATATACTTAAAAACATGTCTCTAAAACTGCTGAGAAAGAAAATTGGCCTAATAAGAAGTATTTATTGCTAATTCACTTTACACTTAATATTGCTTTAGCAGATTTTTAAATATGAATGACACCATTTACTGGAACAGAAAATTTCACAGGGTTTTTACATTAATTCTTCCTCTAATTCTTGCCAATTTGCTGCAACAATGTAATTGCATTGCCTACATTATGGTTAACAGGAAAGATTAGGTATGTAGCATTTTGTTGTCTTTGACAGCTTGATGAATTGTGACTTGAACTGAGCAAGTGCCTTTGTTCTAATTGTCTCTTTTTCATTAAAGCTGAGAACTATACTTCGGCATTGAGAGACTACTCTTCCTCACTGCTTTTAAGTTAGAGCTGTTCACACTGATGAATGTTCTCCACCTAAATTGTGGAGGTGGCTCTTTGTTTATGTTTCACCCTTTTTATCATTTCAAGGCTAAAATTGATGAAGATCAGTCAATACTAGAGACTGAAAAAGATTCTGAAGTAAAGTAATTTCAGGAAACAGAATGCCTTCTCCTACTTTCCAGAGAACTTGATGAATAAGATAAAATAATCCTCATGCCATTTTTGCCATGTATCCTATGCAGTGTTTTTATGTATTTGGTAGGATGAATCTGTGGTTGGTTAATTCAGTGGTCCAGCCTAATTAATCTAGGGTAACACCACAACTTTCATCCCTTCCAGTGCAGATTTACATTTCTCTTTTCAGAGCTATAAGTTATTTCCAAGTGGTCACTTCATGGTCATTTATCCACTCATTTATTTGTAATTAATTAATTTCAGTCATTTGGTACATTTTCACTGAGAATCAACTTTAAGTCTGGCTCTGTCTTATAGGTAGTGTGGACAATAAAAATGAATGTAACATATCCATGTCCTAAAGGGGTTACATTCTGCTCATTGGGTGATCAGATGAGAGACTCTGACCCCAACCGTGAAAACTCTTTTTTTGGCTTCAATATAGTAACAGTTTGTGAGAGGGAAGGCAGCTCCATTTGGAAATGGTTGGAAAAAATTTGTTGGATATATTCACTGTACAGCACAATTCTAGTGATTGCCTTTCGTATGTCCATAAGTACATGAAGCCCCCACCAGTGTGGGATTGGGAAGACATATGTTTGAGATTTTTAAATCTTCTTTGCTAGGTTAAGGGGTTTGGTGTTGACTTTATTCTGAAGTTGAGAAGAGACACTAAAACTTTTACAGAAATGAATGATGGGAATATTTCCAAGGTTTGAAAAGCTAAATGGCAGCACTGAGAGTCAATTGAGGAGAAAGACAGGTTATTAAATATTCAGTTTTTGATAAGGTAAAACTAAATGTTTTTAATACATTTATGGTAGAAAAAATGACTACAGAGTCAGCTGATTTAACTGGTAATGATGAGTGCCATAAAAAAGAGGGTGGCAGTTGGCGTGCCTTACTCCCTTTCTGCTTGACTTCATGTGCCCATCTGCTAATTTTGTTTTCCCAGTAATTCTGGCTACTCCATCCAAATGCCCTATTGACTTGTGCTTGACTCCTGGCTTGCCTCAGAGGAAAGCATCAGTTTCTATTGCTTGGTAGCATTGGAGAAAATGTGTGAAACTCAGTAAATGGAGAACTTTGTCAGCACAAAGCAGATGAATCAGTTCCAGTGTTTTTCAAAGACGTTTTCAGGTCAAGGACATTCCAGTCAAAGGAAACGCAGCTGTTGGGTGGTGAATTATTACATCCCTGGGAAGAGAAACTACTTTGATGCCAGAGTCTTTAAACACCTGCCATCGATGAGATATCCAATGGCTGGCAGAATAATGTAGTGGCCTGAGTCAGGAAGAGGTCATATTAATATCTGGGTCCCTTGCTTGGCTCACATTCCATTTTCTGTCCAAAGAAGCTAATTTTTGGATGCGCGCTCCTTAGTTTCTTTTTTCTTTACTCATTTTCTTTCCTAGGCTTAGTGTCACTGGCTCCGTCTATGGTGTCTGTCTGAATAGTAGATGTTTATTTGAATAGTTTAGAGCTGGAGCTGGTCTCCTTTCATTCATAGCTCCCCAAGTTGATGATTGTTATGTCCAGGAAGGACACCTGGTGACCAAGAAGTCCTTAACATTTCCCTCAGCTTAATTTTAGACAAGCTTCTTCTTAACTCTAGGCCCCTACCTCCCTTTTCTTAGAGCATTTACTTTAGAAAATTGTAATTGTAATTTTTTTTCTGCTCCTTCTAGATAGAAATCTTTTTAAACCTTCTTGCCATTTTTTATAAGCCAGGAATATCTTTCTCAAGGACGTGGGAGCCACCCTTTTGAAATGTAATCATCAAAAAAGAAAATAGAACTGCTTCTATTTTCCACTCTCTCTGGGAAAGCTGAATCCTAACTTAAGCAGAAAATACCTTGCTCCAAGTTGTAAAATTATTACCTCTTATGAAGATACAAGAAAGTTTACTTTTTCTTTAATTGGGTAAAGTCCGTTAAATACAAATGGCCTGCAATTTCTCCACCTCCTCTCTCTCCCTGTCTTCAAGTTTTCCCCAAAAGCTTTTATGTTACATTTGAGTGGTGGGTCAATGACTCTTTTGTATAACAGGCAACCATGAAGGAACATGCAACACTCTATTTTGGGCTTTATGTGCTTGGAAATAGCAGAGTTCAGCTCTATTCCTTCTCTGGGGCAGAAAAGTGGAAGGGCTGATGACTGAATATTCTGTAGACACAGATTGGATGAGTTAAACTGTAATGTGTACCAAGTGTGAAAGGCAGTAGGTTCTTTGTAGTGTCTGATCTATGCAGTGATTGGGAGGTGGCAGCAAAATCCACAACCTGAAATCTCAGAGTGAGGATTTCCTGGGAAAGATACAACACAACATAATGAGGCTGCTGTAGGTAACTAGTAGGAAGAAGGTGGGGTTCAGGAGCATTGAGATGGTCAGGAAGGGTGATAGGCTGGGAGTGGTTACTTGGGTTGTAAATGAGTTAAAGACAGATGGCTGATACAATTACAGAGAGGAGCTACACTGAGGGCAGTGGCTGAGGATGAGGGGAACTAAAAGGTATTTTTAAATGTTACAAAAACTAGCAACACTTTGGTGGAGGGAAGGTCGAGGCTTTTTAGAGAGAATGAAAATACTAGGTATAAGCCAAGAACAGAAGCTGCTCAGAAATGCTTCCAGATTGATTGACCTGAGTGCCTGGAAAGTATTTGGCTGCCTCTTCTGTGAAACATGCAGACAACTCAATGAATTGAAGTGAAAACCTGAACTATTTGATTTAAGGAAATGTTGATTAAATCGCATTTCAATTGGCTACTGATCATTTTGTTGGAGGAGGATCCTGGAAAGGGGAGGGGCTCTGAACTGTGCTTGTTCTTCTCTGTTAATCCTGCCTTTGATCAGTATGATTGTTCTGAGCGCATGGACCTACTGATCAGGTGCATTCATTGTGACTGGTGTTGGTGGCTTCTTTAGTAGCTGAATGCTTGGCTCAGAACTGCTTAATAGCTTAAAGCTTGTCAATGGTTGTAACACTGAAACAATGTCACTTCTGGCGAGATGTTTAAAAAAAAAACAAAAAGGTACTCTTCTCATCCAAGCATCACTGGAGGCAAGGGTGCTATAAAACCAATCTCCTATTCCGGCCACTGAAAGTCATTGAAAGTCACTGGTACTGGGAGATTCACTGTGGTCTGTTGAGGCTTACAAATAAGAAACTGTTATTCTTGTAATGCAGCATCTCATTACAATGACTGAACCAATAGCCGTCACCTATGATATTTTATACGTATCCTTGGGTATTGCTAATGCTCTCTTTTCCATACCCCTTTAATAAAACCCCCACATCAGTTTCTCTTTAGTTGACAAGCAACACAATATGTTGTTACTTGTCCAAGCTTCCCTGGCAAGTGAAACTGGACAAATCTGAATACATTGTGGACTAATAGATGAGGTCTAAACATTCCAGGGTATGGGTATTATTTTGATAGTTGTCGCCAATGAAAAAAGAAAAACCTCTTCTCATTGCATTACATAGCATCTAAGCCCAAGTGACTAAATATGCATAGGACCTTACATCTGGATAGACCTTAAATGTGGAAGACTGGCACACTTGGGAGCTAACTAGACTTCAATCCTTAGAGATAATTCAGTCTATTAAGTTACATTTGATGACCTTTCTGTCTCCCCCCAGAAAGAAGGAGGCCCATCAATTGTTTGACCTCTTTGGATATTGGAGAAAATGAATTCTATACTTGTGCATGTTACTACAATCTGTATCCCAAGGCTGTAGGTACTGTCCAAACGTGATGGGCAGGCCGCAACCTTGAAAATCCTCCTTAATCAGTGAGACAAACCCTGTTCTTGGGCTATCAATTACTTCAGGGCCCAAATTGCTTATTCCTAAGACCAATCTTTAGCTATTTAGAGCCTTACCAAGAACAAGCAAACGAAAACAATGATAACCTCCACCAGTGTTCAGTGGCTTCTGGGTTCTTGGATTTGAGAACTTTATTCTGATGTTTATCAACAACTGTTAGCTTGGGATTGGGCCCTACTGAAGTCAAATCATTTTCACTAAAGGAAGATTTGTGACTTTTACCTGCAAAGCATTCTTACCAAACCAAAGATGATGTAAGAATTTTAAGGTAAGGTAAGCCCAAAAATAATCTGTCGAAAATGGACATGATACAACTGATCAATAGCTAGACTTGGTTTCTGAGCCTGAATCAGCTTTATGAACAGGCAACTCCCTACTCATTTCTCATCAATTGTCCCACCCACACCTTTACCCAAATTTGAAAGATTGTTCACTGAAACCCTTAGCACAGTAGGAGTTTTGCCAATAAGACTTTGCACCTTGGAAAAGGCATGAGTCACTGACTTAAAAAAAAAAAAAAAAAAAAAAAACTTTTCTCCAAGGTGGATAAATCCTATGCAATGACACAATCATCTGCCAAACATAATGATGGTAAATTGTTGATAACTCACGGCATTTGTGGTTCTATACAATAAATTAAACTTTTGTCATCTTGATCATGGAATAGTCCATCTGAAATTGACTGAAATACAAATTGATATAGATGCATGGTACGTTATTATACTTGACTGAAATAAAAATCTATATAGATACATGGTATAGTTATTATAGACATGGTACGTTAATATATGGTCTGGCTTTGAGTCACTCGTGACTAGACTATTAAAGGCAAGAAAGTGCTGCCTTTAGCAGCTACCTCTCATTGAAACAACTCAATCATGAACTCAATCTTAGTGTTACATGTGTACATGTCCATGTGATGTGACCACATTTAACAGAAATAATTTGAGCGTGGTGTGGTGGCTCATGCCTGTAACCCCAGCACTTTGGGAGGCTGAGGCGGTGGATCACAAGGTCAGGAGTTCAAGACCAACCTGGCCAAGATGATGAAACCCCATCTCTACTAAAAATACAAAAATTAGCCAGGTGTGGTGACAGGCACCTGTAAACACAGTTACTCAGGGGGCTGATGCAGAGAACTGCAGTTTGTGCTGAAAAATCCGAACAGATATATGTGGCCATCATCTCTACCCCTGCTTGTTTTACCCAGGTTTGCACTCATCATAGTAACAGAGCTACCATATTTGACTAGGATGACCAATGGAAAATATCTTGACATTAATAGAATCCTGTATTTGTCACCCATTCTAGCCTCTCGATTAATAACATCTAAAAGGTTAGCTGAACTGGCTCCCTCCTGCTCTGTAAAAATTGTATACTGCCCTATCTCCTCTGTCTTAGCTGAGCAACAGTATATCCAGGACTCATAGGGTAATAAGCCAGGACAGTTTGAGCAGAAACAGTTTGGCCATCTTCAATATTTTCAGAATTTATGTTTGCTTTTACAATGGTACATGGATGTATGGTTTATGACTTCGGAGAGTGGATGGGTAGTGTATGACCTTGGTGGGTGGATGAGTGTTTATGACCCTTGGTAGGTGGATGGGTGGTGTATGGTCTTGGTAGGTGGATGGGCAGTATATAACCTTGGTGGGTGGATGGCTGGTATATGACCTTGATGGGTGGATGGGCAGCCTATGGCCTTGGTGGGTGGTTGGGTGGTGTATGACCTGAGTGGGTGAATGAGTGGTACATAATCTTGGTGGGTGGATGGGTGATACGTAACCTTGGTGGATGGATGCATGGTATATGACCTTGGTGGGTGGATAGGTGGTATATGATCTTGGTGGGTGGTTGGGTGGTGTATGACCTGAGTGGGTGAATGAGTGGTACATAATCTTGGTGGGTGATGGCTGGTATATAATCTTGGTTGGTGGATGGGTGGTGTATGACCTTGGTGAGTGGAAGGGCAGTCTATGACCTTGGTGGGTGAATGGGTGATATATGACCTTGGTGGGTGAATGGGTGGCATATATCTTGGTGGGTGGATGCATGGTATATGACCTTGGTGGGTGGATGGGTGGTATATGACCTTGGTGGGTGGAAGGGCAGCGTATGACCTTGGTGGGTGGATGGGCAGCGTATGACCTTGGTGGGTGGATGGGTGGTGTATGACCTTGGTGGGTAAATGGGTATATGACCTTGGTGGGTGGATGGGTGGTGTATGTTGCTCAGTCTGGGGATACCTGAAGAGACATGAATCTAGATAGTGACATTGCCTCTTATGGTTGTACAACTACATTTTTTACCCCCAGAGATTGTTTTCAATAAGAATGATTCCTGAGTCCCTGCAGGACGTTTTTTGTTTGTTTGTTTCCTTAAAAGTATATATAAAGCCTGGCTTTTAATCAAAAAGGGATGACAGACCTTAGGCATTAATATCTCTGATCCCAGAAAGTGTGCAGTGGGTGTAAATTTCCCATTTCACAAATGGATGCAAAGGCCAAAATGATTTTTTACAATGTTTTAAGCAGTGACTTGCTATCCAGGCAGCAGGAGACCTCCCAGACAACTATGCAAGAATGACTCTGACTCAGGATCCATTAGAGCTAGTAGGAAGGCTCACATTTAATGAACCACCAAGGGCCACGGGATAGACTGAGGAGAAAAAACTTTGGATGTTTTTGAGGCTCATCCTCCTCCCAAATCCCCCTCACAAACACCTACACACTTTTGGTGGTTTAGCAAGTGGCTGGCACAACACTTTTGACTTAGTAAAACAGTCTGATACCAGAAGCTAAGCTCAGAGGCTGTCCCGCTGTGCTATACCCAAGCATGCCTCTCTACTTGCCGTCAAGAGAATGGAAGAGTCATGCACTCTGCTGCATCTCTGCTTGTGAGTTTCCCCAATAAACCTTATTTTATTTTACATTTACACTTAGAGTGGTGTGGTATATGTGTGTCCCTGCATGACAAATGCAGAAAGAACATATAGGTAGACATTTCTAGCTATGGACCTTTGTTTAAATCCCAGTGGTAGGGAAGAGGAACATCTATTAAGAACCCAAAGGGGACTATAACATTTGTCTACATTATTTCAAGTAGATGCAGATAATTTAAAAGCTATGAATATGTAATGCATAATTTAAAAGGTTTCAAATGTAAGATGTAAATGTGTTGTAATAGGCCTATGCCTCAGAAGACAGAGGAAAATATTACAAGACCGTTAGTGCATGTTGATAACTCTGCTTCTATTACCATTAGATTATAACTGCAAAAACCTATACACGAAGTACAATAAACCACTATGCATAGTTTTAGTTTGGTGAACAATATTTCAAATAAAAGAATCTTACCTAATGGAAAGGGATACACATGAGTTTTCTTTCCAGTGGGATTTCAATAAATACGACATACTTACTACAGACCATCCAAGGTCACACCTACTACTACAAATCTCCTGTTGTATGGTTATTGTGAGACCAATGATGATTGATGTTTCTGTATGGTATTGAAAGGAACATTTATGACTTCAATGCAATTCTTAGTTACAAAAGTTAGATTTTTGGTTTTGAGTGACTAGCAATCACAGTAAATACAGAGTGCATTATATTGGTTCTAAACTTTTGCATATCCTGTAAGTTTGGAAACATTAAGTCCCAAGGGGCAATTCTAGAAGAATTTTGCATCAGTAGTGAAAGCTCTGCTGCAGAGAACAGGCAGGAGAAGTTAGTGGAATTGGAAGATGGAATATAGAACAATTTCCTGAAAAAAGGGAGTGTCTTGGAAGTTGCAAGTAACTGAACCTCTAGTCAGGTAAAGAACTCGAAGTCTTAGAGACAGTTGTGACAGGCATGGCCATTATTCGCTTTAGACACTTTGAAAGGATTGAAATTGTAATACTCCTCACTATTGGACTTATTAAAAATACATTGGGAGAAAAATGATTACTCCTAATATGGAAAATCAGAAATAGTTACAGTTAATGTGACTCATGAATCTTCAGGAAGAAACAGAATAAAGAAAATAGCTGGAGTTTCATCATTGTGCAGAAAAAGAGCACTTCTTCAGTCTTATGGAAATTATTAAAAATTTTAGTGGCATAACTTCTAAAATGATTAATGACAAGGGTCAGAGCACCAATGGTCATTGTCCTTTAAAAGGAACAGAATTGAACCTGAGGCAAAGTAGAAGTCTAAATATGATGATAGACTTGGCCTGTCGACTGTTAGAGATTGAGCCAACCCATTCCATTAGAAAATCATGAAATTCCTTTGGCTTGATGAGCTACTTAATAATAATATTCTTGTTCAATTTTTATAATTGCTATATGTTGGGTGCACATTCTGTAAATTATAGCTATAAACTGGGAAGATGGCCAAGGTTCCCCAAAATGAAACATATCATTTGGAAAGATTTTCATATTGTAAGAAAATGGTCCCAGTAAAACAAAAAGAGTATCATACGATGAAGGAAGCCTCTCTGGAAATCATTGAAGTATTTAGCAATATGACTATCCTAGATAGTTCATATAAATGGAATTATACAATATTTGTCCTTTTGTGTATGGTTTATTTTACTTAGAATAATGTTTTCAATGTTCATCTATGCTGTAGTGTGTATCGGATATTCATTTTTATTTCTGAGTAATATTTAATTGTATGTTATCTATCACATTTGTTTATCCATCCATCTGTTGATACATACTTTGATACTTTCTATTTTTTTGGCTATTTTGAATATCTTTTCTAGGAACCAGCAAACTGTTTTCCACAGTGGCTATACCATATTACATTCTTTTTTGTTTTGAATTGTGGTAAGTACACTTAACATAAGATCTACCCTCTTAACAAGTTTTTGTTAAGGTACTAGCAATGTACAAAGGTCCAATCCCTCTACAGTTTTACTAACACTTAGTGTTTTTTAATTATAGCTATTCTAGTAAGAATCAAATGGTATATCATTATGGTTTTGATTTACATTTCACTAATGACTAATGATGTCAAGCATCTTTTCATGTGCTTATTGGCCATTTTTGTAACTTTTTTTGAGAAATGTTTATTCAAGCTCCTTGGCCATATTTTAATGGATTTTGTGTTTTTTGTTGTTTTGTGGGAGTTCCTTAGCTATTATGAAAATGAAACTCTTATCAGATATGTAATTTGCAATTTTTTCCTCCCATTCTTTGGGTAGTATTTTTACTTCTTGATCTTTAATACGAAAACATTTTTAATTTTGATGAAGTCCAGTTTATCTATTTCTGTTGCTTTTGCTTGTGCTTTCAGTGGCATATCTAAGAATTCATGGCCCAAATCTAGGTCATGAGGATTTACTCTTATGTTTTATTCTAAGAGTTTTATGGTTTTAGTTTTTACACTTACATTAGTAATAAAATTTTAGTTAATTTTTATATATGTCGTGAGGTGAGAATCCACATTCATTCATTTACATGTGGAAATCCAGTTGGCCCTGTATCATCAATTGAAGTCACTATGCTTGCCTCATTGAATAAACTCTGAAAATTTGTTAAAAATAAATTAGCACAATAGGGAAGTTATAATTATCAATAACTTGTTGTATATTTTAAAATGGATGAAGAGAATTGTAATATTCCCAACACAAAGAAAAATGTTTTAAGTGATGGATAACACAATTACCCTCTTTGATCATTGCACATTGTATATATGTATGAAAATACTACCTGCACTTTCAAAATATGTACAGCTATTATATATCAACAAAAAATACAATATAAGCAAGCCCTAATTATCCGATATAATTAAAAATCAAAATCTGATTAGGGGAAAGAGGCATGGCAGGGTGTGGCTAAAGAGACAGGAATGAGTCTCATCAATAAAAGGCTCCCCTGTGTCTCCTCCTCACAAGACCTAAACTACTGGTGGAAGTAAATGGAGTATAGAGGAGATTCTAGCACAGAAGAGTGGACAAAACTCTTACAAGCTTTAAGCAGATGTCCCATCTGGTCAACCTATCTTGAGAAACCAATGTACCTGAAACATGGATGCATCTTCTGCCTCAACAGTGTCAGTTCACTGCAGAAAGAGCCCTGTGGAAAAGATTTATTGTTCTTCTTTTGCATAGTGGTTTCTCAGAAAAATGACATCAGGTACAACTGGCAGCTAGGAAAGCTGATGCCCAATATCAAGGAAATGGAGCCCCAGCTGAAAGCTTTTCTACAGATGAACCCTAGAATGCTGAAGTTCCAAGTGCATGTGACCTTGGATGCTGGCACGGCCCATAACTTCCTTACTATTTCGGATGACCTCTGGAGCATCCCATGTAAGCATATCAGACAGAATCAGCAAGAGCTTGCAGAGAGATTGGACTTCACAGTTTGTGTCTTGGGCTCTCCTCCTTTTACTTCTGGTGACCGTGACTGGGAGGTGGGTATGGGAACAGGCAAAGAATGGGACCTGGCAATTTGCAACAAATCTCTTGATCAACAAGGAAAGATTACACTTCAGAGTGTGGATCCTGGACTGTGAGTTTGAGGGCAGGAGGCTACTTCTTTGCCAATACAAGGCCTGTCCCCCATGTGGACCCCAAGTTACAGCAAATGGGGATTTTCTTGGATATGAACATGGAAAAAAATTATTTTCCTAAATAGAAGATGGATCCCAAATCCTTACACCCACATGTTTCTTCTGAGGAGCTGCCATATCCATTTTTTTTTTTTTTTTTTTTTTTTGGTCCTTCAGCTCTCCTAGATCAGTGTGTCCTGAGTGTCTGTCCTGTGATGAACCTGGGCACTGCCAATTTTCCAGTCCATCCTGGGAAGGATGAATAAACCTCCACTGCAAAGAAACATAAACAGAAAATTACTTGTTGGTTAGACCCAGAAACTTTCTGCTCGGTATTGTGAACAAAAGTTCTCTGAAAAGGAATTTGGAAGAAAGGGGTTTTATTCCATTGAAAGATTTACAAACCAGAGAGATGCAGCCTTTGATGTCAAATGAAGATGTATGTTCCAGAGAACAAAGGGAGGGTTCAGTTTTTGTAGCAAAAGTTCCTTCCTAGATTCCCAATGAGGTCTGTTTATTCAAATAAGGAATTCAAACCTGCTTAGTTCTGAATGGTTGGTTTATACAACTAAGCCCTGATTGGTTGATAAAACTGAGGCCTGAGTGGTTGGTAAAGGTGATCTCTGAAGTTTCAAAGTTAAACAGACATGTGGATTTTCAAAGAATTCTTTTCAAAGAAAGAATACATGTGTGATGTCTAGTCAACAAATGGCCACTTGGCTCTATTTAAAATTGAGGCTCATTTGGCCACCTGGGCTCCATCTTGAATGATTGGTTCCTTTAGGTTCACATTTGTTCACAGTATAAATATTATACAAATCATAGAAGAAAAATATGGAGCATTCTACGATGCAATTAACCTAATTAGAGTCATTAGAATATAAATTGAGTTTTAAATATTAATTCTTGTCACCACCAAACTCGTTGGGTTTTGTGTTTATAGTTTGCTTCCTATAGATCTGTCTGTATTCTCAGATTAATTTCCAAATGTTTTACTTTTTATTTCTGTAAGTTCAACTTAACATATCATAGATGTTATTAAATGCACATTTTAATGTAAAAAACTCAATTAGTCATAGAAGTAAGGGGTTATTTCTGGACTCTCAAATCTATTCCATCTGTTTATATGTCTATCCTTATGCCAGTGCCATACTGTTTTCATTCTTGTAGCTTCATAGTAAGTTTTGAACTAAGGGTGTGTGAGACCCCCAGCTTTGTTATTTTTCAAGATTATTTCTTCTATGCCTGATTCCATATACATTGGAGGACTGGCTTGTAATAATAAATGCAAATGCTTGAAACACACCAATTAAGATACAGAGATGGTCACATCAGATAAAATGTATGCTATCACAAGAAAACAACTTCAAATGCTAAAGATAAATGATAGACCATGGGATAAGTTTCAATACTTTTTAAAAAGACTGAAATCATATACACTATGTTGTTTGACTGCAGTAGAACTAATCTAAAAATAAATAACAGGAAAAAAGCTGGAAATACACAGGTACATGGAAATTAACCAACATACTTTTCAACAACCAGTGGTTCAAAGAAGAAATCACAAGGCTAGAAAATAATCAGAGACAAATAAAAATGAAAACACAACTACCCAAACCTAAGGGATGCAGTAAAGGCAATGCTAAGCAAGAAATTACCTCTACATGGCTATACAGATTTTTTCCCAGAGGTTACTTTTTAAACATTTTTTGATCTAATTGTACATTAACATGAATGTGTAAGAAGTAATAGAGAAATCCCATACACCATTTCCTTAGTTTTTCCCCATAGTAACATCTTTCATACCTAGAGTACGTTATCACAATTAGGAAATTGAGATAATCCACCTGTCTTCTTCAGATTTCACTTGTTTTACATGCACTAATTTGTGTGTGTGCATTTCTTCTATGCAATTTTTTTCACATGTGTAGATTTGTATGACTATTATAACAAGAGGTAGAGCAGTTCCATCACAAGAATCTGTAATCTACCCCTTTAATAATCATAGCTACTTTTGCCAGTCCTACTCTCCCCTGCTTTCTAACCTCTATCAACTACTAATCTATTTGCTATTTCTATAATTTGTCATTGAAGAAATGTGACATAAGTGGAACCATATAGTTTGTGACAATTCGAGATTGTTTTTTTCACTCAGCATAATTCTCTTGAGATCCATCCAGCTTGTTGCATTTCTTACTACCTTTTTCCTGTTTTATTGCTGAGTGGTATTCTTAACATGGATGTACCAAACGTTTTATTTTGAAGGATATTTGAATTGTAATTTGGGCCCATTGTGAATAAAGACACTATAAATATTCCTCTACAAATTTTTGTGTAAACACATGTTTTCATTTCTATAGTGAAAATGTCAAGTTTTGTGGTAAGCACATATTTAATTTAATGGGAAACTACTCTCCTGCTTTCCAGAGTGTTTGTACTATTTCGCGTTTCCACCAGCAATATATGAGTGATACATTTCCCTTAAAGTTTGAGGTGTCTATGCTACTGTAACAGAACAACTGGGCTGAACTCAAAGTAGGTTTAGGGAAGAAACAAAAACCAAATAAAAGAAAGAAAAAACAACCAACCCACCAGCTTTCTTCTGCATTCTGTAGCTGAAGAATTTCCTTTTCCCATTTCCTTTGCTTTAAAAATATAATTTATTTAAGATAATGTGCTACCCATGCTCTCTGTGAAGTTCTTGGTCTCAGCTTACTTTCAGATCAAATGTCAGAGATAAAGGAGGAAAAAACCCTACTAACTTGCTGCCATACTGGACTTTATTCAATTTTTGACTTTCCTACTCAATCTGTCTGTTACAGCCTATTTTTAAAAGTCTTTGCATTGTTTCTCTTTGTATTCCATCAAGAGTTTTAGTTATTATCATGGCAAGCTATAAGCTGTAGTAAACTTACTTCATCTTGGACACTACTAGAATCATTTCACACAAATTTATGAATTGTCAAACTGTTGGTATAATTTCAAATGCATCGCTTCTCCAGTATTTTTTTTTTTTTTTCTAATCTCTTAGACCTCTTTCTTTTTGGCCAGCTAGGAAAGATGTTTGTAAATGTTCTAAAGGGAACAATGGCTGAAGGATGATTGACTTCTGAGCAATAAATATCATCCAGCTGATGATCGAATAGATGAGAATACAACTTCTGACAGTGAAGAGCATGAATGATGTGAAATATATGATATGCCTTGAAACCAGGACTTATTTGTAAATCTTTGAACATGACTCCCATTGCAACACTTTACACCTTTACGTTTGTCAATGGGAGATGATTAAGTAAAAAGCTTGCAGAGTCAATCTTTTTATTTTTTAAAAAATTGGTAAATCCAGTTTCTATTTTTGTCTCCTCTCGTGTTCTTCCATTTAGCTTATCTTTGGGTGGAGAAAATCACTCCAGTTTCAGAAGGCATGAATTTAATCCATGATATATTAGGGTTTCCAAATTCCTTCTGGGATTCTAGTCTTTCCCCAGGAGAGATAATTAACCTTTGAAAGTAGTCATTTGTATAGTTTCACCTGTGGTTTGTTTTAAGAATTGATTTACCTCCTTCACCTTTCTGTGCAATCACTTTAGACTGCAGGTCTGATTGGTGAGGAAGTAGAAAAAGGTGGCTTTTACAAGGACATTTCAGCAGTGGCAACCCCTACGTATGACATTTTAGTATTTTAACTCTATTTCCGGAATCTTCTCGGTTGCCTCTTTGTACCAACATGTCTTTATAACTAGTAAGTCTAAGATAGCTTTTCTTCACTGGTATACTGGAAAGTGCATAGAATTTCAACTGTAAAGGATTAACTTTGCATCCAGGTCTAACATTTACTAATTACATTACTTTAGACAATTTATTATTACTGAGCCTTGGATTCCTCATCTGGAGATGGGATTAATAATATCAATCACAAATAATTTTGTTCTAAATTTTGCATTTATACAGTTTCACACTTCATACCTGTGTGTTCCAGATCTGTAAAACATGACCAAAAACATTCAAAAAATTAATACAACATAATGCAACAATAAAAAAATACAAATAAAAAATATAGTATAACAATTATCTAGATACCTTTTACATTGTATTAGGTATTATAGGTAATTTAGATACGATTTGAACTATGTAGGTTATATGCAAGTACTACATACGTCATTTTATGTAAAGGACACGAGCATCTGCAGATTTTTGTATCTGGGGGGGTCCTGAAAGCAATTCCTTGTGGATACTGAGAAACAAGTGTGTGTGTGTGTGGTGTGTGTGTGTGTGTGTGTATAGTGTATTTTATACAGCACACATAATACAGGAGTATTATTTTTACATACATAATTTATGCCTGAAGAGCAAAGATAGCTTCCTTAGTGGGAAAAGGCAGCTTAGAAATAGAAGTGCATTTCCAGGAGTAGTTTTTTGAATATTTGCAATATCCTATATTATATTCCTACTTAGTACTATCTCTAGGTAGATTGCAGAAACTGAGGATACTCTCTATTCCAGCTTATAATTATATTTTGCAGGCTCTCTTTGAGGTTCTGGGTCTTTGTACTCCCGTTTTGGAATCTCCATATAAATTGCTGTGTACTGTCAATTTTAGTATAGTCAATACATTTCAAAGCCAAACACCATGATGTTTAAAAAGGGACAGAGAACAATTATCTTTGACAAACATTTTTTACATGACCTGAAAATGTCTTGGGATTAAAAACAATCATTTTATACTTTGATTTACTTGGAAGTGTTTAGCTGAAACTGGTGAAATCATTTCACTTTATTTTACAGGCTGATTGAAAAAGTTGGGGAAGTCTCAACACAGATTTTGCATTGTGGCTTCTTGCTAACTGGGATGAGAGCTCCCAGAGGAGGAGGAATCAACAAGTTTATATTTAATATATTGGGAGTTGTTACAATGAACACTTTCATCATTTATGCAACTTTTATGAATACCCAGGAGATGGTAGTACTTTTCAATTTTGGAAGGAATATTATTTATTGCGGAAAACACTTGACATAACTGTAAGGGAATATGTAGTATTAAAAATTGAAAGTCTGTAGTTAGCTTTTTGTTTCATTTAGCATAAAACAGAAGCATTCATGTTTTTCTCACAATTTCAAAGTAGGCATGTGGAAATTTGTGTCATTCAAAGGAAAAATAAAATAAATAATTCACACTGAAAAAGAACTGCCCCAGAGCTTGGGAAATTTGTTTAAATATGAGTTTCAACTGATTGTCTTTTTAAAAAAAAATCTTATTTCAATTCTTTGGTTATGTTCATTTTTAAATGCAAATTTGCAAACTGATGGAAGTTAAAGGACCACATTTAGGAAGATCAGTAAAGTTTTAATTATACAATGTTTCTCATTTGTCGCCCTGAGTGTCCTATTTGAAGGGTTCCTTGATGGCCCAATGGAACTGTCACCTCATTCTCTTTTCCTTTTCAAAGAGAATATTTTAGAATTTAATTCTTTAAAGTTTTTAAGAATGATTCAGAAGATTAAAGTCATTTTGGCAGATTGGTTCTCAAAATAAAACACATAAAATAAGCACTTTTTCTGAAAGGAATTGGAGCAGTTTTGATGTTCTCTTCCTGAGAATAAATAACTTGCGAAGACAGGGCAGTGCCTTCAAAGCCTCTGTTTCTTTAACAGAGGTCCCATAACATAACAACCTTGATTCTTTCAAATGAAAGGTTTTACCAGGTTTGAATTAATTCACAAGCACTCTTGGAGATTAGTAAAAAGGCCACCTCTCACCCCTGTAAGGGAAAGAGAAAGAAACATTTTATTTCCAAGCTTAGAAAAGATGAAGAATAGGCTCTTAAATCCCTAAGTAGAGTTCAATGTTTGGTTTTATAAACCCAGTAGATAAGGGTCAGGTTATTGTAATAACACCATCACCAACACACACACACACACACATATTTAAACCTTATTTTCTATGAGAAGTCATCAAACAGGAGATGTCATTGGTAGTATTTTTTATTTACTGTTTAAAAACAATGGATACAAGTAGACAAAATAGTGGTAATATAGAGTGATGGTTAAGAGTATAGGCACGTGAAGTCATTCTTATGTACCGTAAGATCCTCAGTTTAGATGCTGGTTGTAACATTAAGTATCTATGTGACGCTGAACACCTTTCTTAACCTTTCTGTGCTTGAGTTTTCCTTTTTATACAAAAAAGACATAAACATTATATAATACATAACCTTTAAGGTTTGTAGGAGAAATAAATGAATAACGTAAAATGCTGGCACAGTTGTCCCTCGGTACCTGGCAGATTGAATCTACAACTCCCTCAGATACCAAAACCTGTGGATGCTCATCTCATAAAAAACGGTGTAGCTTTTGCAAATAAACCATTCCCGTCTCCCTGTATGCCTTAGTTTTTAAATCTTTAATTTTTAAAAAAATATTGTAGAGACAGGTTCTCTGTCACCCATGCTAGAGTACGGTGGCATGATCATTACTCACTGAAGCCTCAAAATTCTGGATTCCAGCAATCTCCCTTCTTTAGGCCTCCTAGGTAGCTATGACTGCAGGTATGTGCCACTACACCTGGCTAATTCTTTAAATTTTTAATTTTTTTCTAGAGGCTGGTCTCAAATTCCTGGCCTCAAGTAATTTTCTGTCATTAGCTTCCCAAAATGCTGGGATTATAGGCATAAATCATGGCCCTTGGCCCCTCTTTTATATTTTAAGTCATCTCTAGATTACTTACAATACTTAATACAATGTAAATGCCATGTGATATGGTTTGGCTCTGTGTCCCCACCCAAATCTCATATCTAATTATAATCTTCAGTGTTGAAGGAGGAGCCCGGTGGGAGGTGATGGAATCATGGGAGTGGAATTACACCCCTTACGTTCCTTGTGATAGAGTTCTCATGTTAGCTGGGTGTTTGAAAGCACGTAGCACATTCCCTTCTCTCTCTTTTCCTCCTAGGGTTCATGTGAGACTTGTCTGCTTCCCCTTCAACTTCCACGATGATTGAAAGTTTCCTGAGGTCTCCCCAGCCATGCTTCCTGTCCAGCCTGTGGAACTGTGAGTCAACTAAACCTCCCTTCCTTATAAAATACCCAGTCACAGGTATTTATAGTAGTGAGAGAATGAACTCATACATCATGTAAATAATTGTTGGACTGTATTGTTTAGGGAATAATGGCAAGAAACAAGCCTGTACACGTTCAGTATAGACACGATTTAAAAAATATATTTTTGATCTACAGTTGTTTGAATTCATGGATGCAAAACCCATGAATATGGAAAATTAACTGTATGTGCTTAGCTTTAAATGGTTTTCAGATGGTTTTATTGTCATCCTCATCATTTTAATAATTGTTACATCATTATTACTATGAGCCTAATTATTATTATATTCCCCAAATTTGTTTTATTGGATTATACCAACATTTTCTCTAAATAGATTACTTTGGTTCCTATATTTAGTAGAGTGATGTGCATATATTTGCATATGGTGTGTTTCAGTATTTTACAGTTTGTTCTTTAGTTCCCAAAAAGTATAAACATAAGAGTAAAATAAATTAATATTTCATATTGTTCCTCTTACTAATACATATACATTTTGATATAATAATTTTATATTTTAAAAATCACTCAAAATAATTTAAGAAACATTAAAGTTTGAAGAGTTAAGTTTAAATATTCAGTAAGAAGTTCTTAGATGTTTTAAGAACCTTTTTGAATTCCAGCAGCCCAGCATATTCTGTAAAGTTTAATATATATTGAACATAAAGTGAAGGTCTGTACCTTTTTAATACACCATCAAGTGAGGAGTTGAAAGGGAACAAGGACAAAAAAAGCGAAAACTCCAATTTTGTACCCTAATTCCATGTTTATTTCAGTACCATAAATGAAGCTATCCTACTTTTGAGAAAATGGCAATGAGATACTTATTCCTCATGTCAGGATATTAAAGCTCATATGTATCAGGTATGGTGACTTACACTTACAATCCCAACACACTGGGAGGTCAAGGTGGGAGGATCACTTGAGGCCAGGAATACCAGACCAGCCTGCACAAATCTTGAGAACCTACATCTATAAAAAATTTGAAAATAAAAATTTTATAGATAGCCAGATATACTGTCATATACCTGTAGTTCCAGCTCCAGATTCTTCTTTCTTATTTTTGGTGCTAGGTGGTAACTAATGAATTTTTTTTTTCAATTAAGGAATAAAGTTATATACTAACTTTACATATATTTATAGTCTTCAGTAAAAAATTTGGTCCACATACAAAGGAGCATGAAAGCTTAAATTTTAACATTATACAAATCATCCCCAAATTACACCAGTCTTTTTCTTGGCATTGTGTGTATAAACACTGATGTGTTTAGAGCACCTTGTATTAGTACATTCTCACATTGCTAAAAATAATACTTGAAGCTGGATAATTTATAAAGAAAAGAGGTGTAATTAACTCATGGCTCTACAAGCTATACAGAAAGCATAGCTGGGGAGGTCACAGGAAACTTACAGTAATGGTGGAAGGCGAACGGGAAACCAGCACATCCTACACAGCTGGAGCAGGAAGAAGAGACAGTGTAGTGGTAGGTGCTACATGCTTTTAAACAACAAGGTATTAGTTCTTTCTGAGCAATATCTCCTGGTTATGCTGTTTTTAAAAAGATGGGATCTCCCTGTGTTGCCATCCTCCTGCCTTAGCCTCCCAAGGAGCTGAAACTACAGGTATATGACAGTATGCCTGGCTAGCTATAAAATTTTTATTTTCAAATTTTTTATAGAGGCAGGTTCTCACCATTTTCTGCAGGCTAGTCTGGAACTCCTGGCCACAGCTGATCCTCCCACCTTGGCCTCCCAGTGTGTTAGGATTATAAGTGTAAGCCACCATACTTCTTGTGAGAACTCAATCACAAAACAGCACTAGGGGGTTGGTGGTAAACCATTAGAAACCATCCTCATGGTGCAATCACCTCCCACTAAGCTTCACCTCTAACATCAACAATTACAATTCAACATGAGATTTGGGTGGGGACAGAGAGCCAAACCATATCATTCCACCCCGGCCCCTCCAAAATCTCGTATCCTTCTCACATTTCAAAACACAGTCATGTCTTCTGAACAGTCCTGCAAAATCTTGACTGATTCTAGCATTAACTCAAAAGTACTAGTTCAAAGTCTTATCAGACAAAGAAAGTCCCTTCTGCCTATAAGCGCGTAAAATAAAAAGCAAGTTAATTATTTCCAAGGTTCAATAGGGGTACAGGCATTGGGTAAATGCCTTTATTCCAAGTGGGAGAAATTCATCCAAACAAAGGAACTACAGGACCCATACCAGTCTGAAACCCAATAGGGCAGTCATTAAATCTTAAAGCTCCAAAATAATCTTTTCACTCCATGTTTCACATCCTGGCCACACTGATGCAAAGGGTGGGCTCCCAAGGCCTTGGGCAACCCTGACCCTTGTCAATAGAAGGGTTTGAAGGGTACAGCCCCCTTGGCTGCTTTCATGGGCTGGTGTTGAGTGCCTGTGACCATTACAAGTGCATAGTGTAAGCTGTAAGTGGATCTTACAGCTTCATTCTGGGGTCTGGAGAATGGTGGCCCTCTTCTCATAGCTTCACTAGGCAGTGCCCCAGCAGGTACTAAGTGTGGGTGCTCTAACCTCACATTTCCTCTCTACACTGCCTTAGAGGAGGTTCTCCATGAGGGCTTTACCCCTGCAGCAGACTTCTGACTGGACATCCAGATGTTTCCATACATCCTCTGAAATCTAGGTGGAGGTTCCCAAGCCTCAACTCTTGTCATCTGTGTATCCACAGGCTTAACACCATGTGGAAGCCTTGGCAGCTTCTGGCTTGTACTCTCTGGAGCAGCAGCCTGAGCTGTATGTACCTTGGTCTCTTTTAACCACAGCTGAACCTGGAGAGGCTGGACACAGGACATCATGTCCCAAGGCTGCACAGAGTAGCAGAGCCCTGGGCCTGGCCCATGAAACCATTTTCCCTTCTAGGCCTCCAGTTCTGTGATGGGAGGGGCTACTACAAAAGTCTGAAATGCCTTGGAGGCATTTTTCCTCCAGTGTCTTGTCTATTGAAATTCAGCTCCTCTTTAATCATGTAAATTTCTGCAGCAGGTTTGAATTCTTCCCCAGAAAATGAGTTTTTGTTTTCTACCACATGGTCAGGCTAAACATTTTCCAAATTTTTCCTCTGCTTCTCTTATAAATATAAGTTGCAATTTCAAACCATCTCTTTGTGAGCATGTATATCTGTATGCTTTAAAAACAAGCCAGGTCACCTCTTGAACACTTTACTGCTTAGACATTTCTTCTGCCAGGTAAAAATACCAAAATAATGTATCTCAAGTTGAAAGTTCCACAGATTTCTAGAGAAAAGGCACAGTGCAAAAGTAAGAGTGTTCTTCAGTTCTCAATGATTTCCTCATCTCCAACTGAGACAACCTCAGCCTGTACTTCACTGTCCATATTACTATCAACATTTTGGTCACAACCAAGTGTAACTTTGGTTACAAGTGTCTAGGAAGTTCTAAACTTTTCCTCTTCTTCTTGTCTTCTAAGCCCTCCAAACTTTTCCCTCCTCTGCTTGTTACCTAGTTCCAAAGTTGCTTTTACATTTTTCAGGTATGTTTACAGCAATATCACACTCATGGTACCAATTTTCTATTATAGTCAATTCTCACATTGCTATAAAAAACTGCCTGCAAGAAATAATAGAGGTATATCTTCATGAGTACTTGGTAGGCAATACTTTCTTAAATCGGGTGATAAAATTACCATCCATAAAAGAAAATTAGACCTCATTAAAATTAAAAACATCTATTCTTACAAAGAAACTATTGAAAGAGCGAAATAGCATACCAAAATTGCCTAACACAGTAATGAAGGCTAAGAAGTCTCAATGATCTGCTGTCTTCAAGGTGGATAACCAAGAAAGGTATTGGTGTAATTTAGTCTGAGTACGAAGGCCTGAGAATTAGAGGGCCTGTGGTGTAAGTCACAGCCTTAGTCCAGAAGCTGAAGAAACAGAAGCACCAATGTCTAAGGGAATGAGAAGATGGTTATATCATCTCAAGAACAGAGGAAATTGGCCCATCCTCAGCCTTCTATTAATAGTTTAACTTAGGCCTTCAATGGATGATGGGGAGCATGCCTACCCACATTGGGGAAGGCCATCTGCTTTCCTCATTTCACCAGGTCAAAAGGTAGTCTCTTCCAGAAATACTCTAGCAGACACACCCAGAAATAATGTTTGACCTATTGTCTGGGCATCCCTTAGCCAAGTCAGGATAAACAAATCATAAAAAGAGATGGACAATACACTTAAAAATGAGCAAATATTATGTACAGGCACCACATGAAAGAGATATCAAACAGCCACCAGCGTGGTGGCTCACGCTTCTAGTCCCAGCACTTTGGGAGGCTGAAGTGAGTAGATGACTTGAGGCCAGGAGTTTCAGACCAGTCTGGCCAAAATAGTGAAACCCCGTGGCTACTGAAAATACAAAAAAAAAAAAAAAAAAAAAAAAAAAAACCTTACCTGGGCAGGGTGACACATGCCTCTAATCCCAGCTACTCCAGAGGCTGAGACATATGAGAATCACTTAAACCTGGGAGGCGGTGGTTGCAGTGAGCTGAGATCACGCCACTGCACTACAGCAGCCTGGGTGACAGAGCGAGACTCTGTCTCAAAAACAAACACAACAACAACAAAAAAGTCAATAAACATGAGAATGCGGTTAATATCATTAGTCCAAGGGAAATTCAAATCATGAACACAAAGTTATACCACTTAAATCCATAAGAATGGTTAAAAAACTTGGAGAGAAATACCAGTGCCAAAAAGAAAGTGAACTAGTTGAACACTGATACTTTGCTGGTGGAAGTAGAGATGAAAGTAGCCCCTTTGGAAACCTGTTTGTCTGTATCTATAAATCCAAGTTTCATGCCCTCTGTTTTGCCAGTCTCACTCCTGATTATACCATACAGAACTGAGTCTTATGTATACGAATAGGCATTTACAAAAATATTTATTGCAGCAGTCTTCATATTAGCCCCCAAAAAGAAACAATTTGTAATTTCTTCCTAATTAAAACGGTTAAAATGTGGTATATCCACACAATTTAACACACATTGCAATAAAAAGTAATAAATTTCTGGTACATGCTGCAACATGGATGATTTTAAATATATAATCCTGGGTTATAAAAAGCCTGACCCAAATAATACGTACTGTATGCTTCAAGTTACAAGTAGTTAAAAAGGAGCAAAACTTATGTATGGTGATAGAGATCAGAATAATCATTACATCTAGAGAAATTTACTGGGTGTCTGGATGCTGAAAATGGGGTGTGTGTGTGTGTGTGTGTAGAAATTCAATTGTTGAGCTGTATGCTAAAAGTTAGTGCACTTAGTATACTTTATTGTATGTAGTTAATTCCTCATTAGGAAAGAGAAAGGAAGAAGAAGGGGAAAGAGAGAAAAAAGAATAAATAAATGTCTTTATAGTATAACTAAATTTCTATTTGCTGTTTCTCTTATTTCAAACTCTCTCATTGTTTCCTAGGTCATTAATGTTTCTTTTATTTTACCTTTGTGAACCTGAGACTGAGTTTTCCTGATTTGTTTGACTTCCCTGATTAGTCTTGCTATATCCTGAATTCTTTTGAAAAGGAGTGAAATCTGATTTTCATTTTCATTTTTTTTTTGCCAAAGATGAAACTGTAAATACATATTATTTACCTTATGTAGGGTAAAATCTGGCAGAAACAAAACCATTTGACATTGTAACACATCATTCTTGGCATTCATTGTGTATCTAACTTCTTAGAATGTAATTTTAAGCTAACTGAGATTTATTTTCAGGTAAATGCACTTTCTGGATATGACTGATGTTTCATTACCTGGCATAAACACAGATACTGGTGCTCTCTAATTCTTAACTATCCCTACCTAGTCATATTAAACTGTGCTGAAGTTATCCTGCCTGTCCTCATATTTCATTTACGAGAGAGTAAAATTCAGATCTTTCATATCATAATTTTATCAGTTGCCAAATTTCTTTTTAGCTGCAGCCTTTTACAAAACCTTGTTTCCCTGCTATTATTCTCTGGCTCAGCAGTTTATTGTCTACTCTTTTACTTTCATTGTTTATACCTTTGTCAGAGGATTGACATGATTAAGATTCAGGCTGCATAGAATCAAAGAGAAATGTTCTGAACCAAAATTGGAAAACATACCTAAATATTTGCGTTCAGCCTGGAGTCCCAAACAAATACATAAGGTGAGACGGTTAAGAAAAAGAGGCCCAAGAGGTCCCTGGAAAACCCCACCACCTTTATAGCCTCCAATTATTATACTTAAACAGAACTTAATGTAATATCCGAGTTTCATGATTCACTCTGTTTCTTCAGAACATGGCTGTTTGTTTTGTAAGAAAGGGGTCTTGACTTAGAGAGTGCCATGGTACTGCTAAATCCATCTCCGATCATCACGATTTTACACTGTGCCTGATCTTTTGATAAGTTATTTTTTCTATGTTGTTCAGAATAGTTCTGACAAGCATCTGAAATAAAGACACCAAGAAAGACAGAAGAATTATTTTCTTTTGCTAAGTAGCACACACTGTTGTTCTGCTCAATTGCCCTTAGCCAATTACTGAACTTACAAGATTATGACAGCCTAGCTTACGATTAATATGCCAGAATTCTGTGGTAGCAGGTCGATGTCACCCTTCTGGGATATTGTCTGCAACAGCACCATTTGTTAGCTTCTTCTCTGTCCTATGTTTCTTCGAATTCCATCCTCCCTACATCGCCATTCTTAGTCATCTTCTGGAGATACATTTTTACTACATCACTAGCAAAAGAATCCTTTTCTTAGAATCTGCTTCTGGGGAACCTGGTCTAATAAAAAATATGAGCCAAATTGCAACTGCTTCTGGTCCATATCCACAATGAATTTCTAGAGAATTTAGTCCTCTTTAGTAAAATTCCATGACATTTATAAGACTGTATAAGTGTTTACAGTACTAATATTATTTTAGATTGTTACCTTCTGAAAACCATAACTGATATTTTACATATTGAGAATAATGTTACTTTCTTTCTACTATAGTAAATGAACTTACATTCTCCTGAAAAAAAAAAAAAAGTCAGACTGGATGTAGCTCCCTTCATTTGCTTATTATTTGATAGAGCAGTTATACTGTCCACTATGAAGTTTATTTTTGAAACTTTAGAAAGCATATATGAATTGTTAATTTTTACGTGTTTTTTCTATGTAATAGTTGACTGCTAGTCAGACAGGATCAAAATGATATGATAGCACTTATTGCTTATTGTGTAACTTAGTTAATACAAACACTAAAAGCTGGAGTTGGTTCACAGAAAGCAGCCAGCTGGGAGCAGAGGGACTGGCTGCAGAGTCAGCAGACTAAGCTGACCCACAGGATCAGGCGCAACACTGTGGCATTCACTGTGTGTCCTACCTCTGTGGTCTAGGAACTAACTAGGCACTGATTGCGCTGGCTCAATTACGTACCCAAGTACTGAGAGCTGTACCAAGAACCTTTTTTTTGTTTTTTCTTTTTTTTTCCAGACAGAATCTTGCTCTGTTGCCCAGGCTAGAATGCAGTGGTGGGATCTCAGCTCACTGCAACCTCTGCCTCACAGGTTCATGTGCTTCTCCTGCCTCAGCCTCCTAAGTAGCTGGGATGACAGGTGTGCACCACCACGCCTAACTCATTTTTTTAGTTTTAGTAGACACAGGGTTTCACCATGTTAGCCAGACGGGTCTCGTATTCCTGACCTCAGGTGATCTGCCAGCCTCGGCCTCCCAAAGTTCTGGGATGACAGGCCTGAGCCATGGCACCCGGCCAGATGAAACTTCTGAACCAGGAGGAGAAGCTCCTTCCTCGATTTTGTCTTTCATCATCCCGCCAGCACTCTCTATTGACAAAGCCTAACATTGTGCCAGCTACCTTGAGGAAACTGACATTGGAGTCCGGCTTCAACATCACAAAGAGTCAAGACACGCAAATTTGGAGCTGAGAGGAAATAAATTGACAATGCACACAAAATGTATGTTTATCTTGCATTTAAAGCAAAGCATCTATTAAATTTAGTTGTTGTGATTAACTCTACTTTAGAAAGCATAAAGTAACTGTATTAGTCAAGGTTTTCTAAAGGGATAGAACATATATATATATATGTGTGTATATATATATATATATATATATATGAGGAGTTTATTAAGTATTAACTTACATGATCATAAGATTCCACAATAGGCTATCTGCAGGCTGAGGAGCAAGAAGAGCCAGTCCGAGTCTCAAAACGGAAGAACTTGGAGTCCGATGTTTGAGGGCAGGAGGCATCCAGCATGGGACACTAGGCAAGTCTCTCCTTTTCACGTTTATCAGTCTGCTTTATATTCACTGGCAGCTGAGTAGGTGGTGCCCGCCCAGTTAAAGGTGGGTCTACCTTCCCCAGCCCACTGAGTCAAGTGCTGATCTCCTTTGGCAACATCCTCACAGACACACGCAGAATCAGTGCTTTGTATCCTTCAATGAAGTCGACACTCCGTATGAACTATCACAGTAACTTACTAGAATGTTTAAACACAAAGACAAAGTTATTAAATTTATATTATATAGAAACAGAGACTACAGTGCTCTGTGTGTGTGTGTTTTAATTAGGGGTTAGTAATGGGGCTCGATGTTTGATCATTCAAACACTCCTTCTTTTTCTATTGTTTACTGTTTATTTTTGTTACTATACCACATCCTTCAGTTTCTTTCGCTGTGGTAGTATATAATGAGAAAAGCAAGTGTGAAATAAACGTATATATTCAGCTCAGAGATTAATTTCATTTTAAAAGTTGCTAAAATTTACTCATCCAGTTAAATAAGAAGTAGTAGTCTTTGGTGCATGTACCAGCCATGCTCTATTTTTAAAGAAAAGGATATTTTAAAATCCTTTTTTCTTTTTATTCTTAGAGTCATGGAGCTAATGTGGTGTTGTAAATCACATGGTAGTACCTTCATTTTTAATATATATATTTTAGAGATGGGGTCTCACTATGTTGCCCAGGCTGGTCTTAAAGTCCTGGCCTCAAATGTTTATCCTATTTTGGCCTCCCAAAGCACTGAGATTATGACATGAGCAATTGCACCCAGCAAACACCTTCTTTTTTTTTTTTTTTTTTTTTAACAGATGAACAGTTTGAGAGCTAAACTAGCAAAGATTACCAACTTGCTTGTGAAAAACTTCTGTGAATGCAAGAAGTAGGTATGCAAGGATCCAGAGATGCAAACTCTTCTTGTGGAGTAATATGATGGCGATGCAAATGTTATATTATTTATCTATGGGTGTGCAATATCACCTTAATATTTAGTAAATTACAGCAGTAAGAATTTAATTCATAATTCTGCAGTTTGACAATTTAGATGAGACTTAGCTTGGCAGTTCTTCTGGTTATGACTGGGTTCCATCATTCATCTGTGTCTTTCCCTGATGGGCAGGCAGCTTTACTGATCTCAACTGGGTGCCTTCATCTGTGGGCCTTAGCTATGACTTTTAGATTGGCTGAAAACCTTTATTCTACCTACTGAAGATAGTCTAACTTCTTTTGTAAAATATTAGCATTCCCCCTCTTTACCATCCCTTCTACCAGTACATATTGCTTGTCTTTGCTAGTTTCATGGGAGAAAAAAAGTTTTAAAATTGGGGAATGATATAGAGGAAGGAACACATTGGAGTTGAAAGGGGTGATAAATGCTGTTGGCACACCCTACGTCTCCTTGGCCTACTGTAGATGTTATCGGCAGGCAGAACACAGGAGAACTGAAGTTCAGTTTGCAAGTGAGAGTAACCTCAAACGGAAGAAGTTTGACTTTCTTTCTTTCTTTTTTTTTTAGGGGAATGTCTATGGAAAAAGACTGGATCCAATGGAAAGGATTTATGCCAGTGCTTACAAACGTGATACAAGCAAATACAGGAGGTGGAGGTAAAAAAAAAAAAAAAAAAAGCCTTAAAGAAATATGTGTGTGTGGGCAGTGAAGACAGGTCATGATAAGGCAAGAAGAGGCTGTGAGCTTGTAGGAGTGATGGAGAAGATGTTCAAGAATGACAGTCTGAGTTTGTGGGCATGGAAAGAACTATACCCCAAGTTAAAAAAAAAAAAAAAAAGATCTGCAATTTGGGTATAATTAATGGAAGAGAAAGTTAACCATAGTAACCTTTATTTATACAACTATTATAAATACTGATTTGTTCCCTAACTCACCAACCATAATGTTTCAGTTTGTTCTCCTGTAAGCCCTTTAATGCTGACATTTAGTTGTAGTACAGCTGGAAATACATACTTTTCTTCATGCAAGCTTGCTGGCATAGATTTTATTTCACTTTCACCTGGCTTAAGCATTGGTTTCGGTGACATTCAAGTGAGTGACCATTTCTTCCTGCCAATTTATAAACTAGAATGAATGGTTTGTAAGAAACATAAAAGCTTTTTTTTCCAAAAAAACCAACACTAATAACTATATTTCACCTGAATATTTACCTCAGGGATACCTTTTAACTTTTTTTCATACCAGTTTAGAAACAGAATATAATTGTAGAATGAAAACCAAGCTTATTTGATACTGTTGTTGGAAAGTAAATAAAACCTAAGTATTTGGGAAATGAAAAAACTTGGAATTTGATTAAGAAGTGCAGAGCTTTAAGTGACACTCCAGTGCCTTGGGCTGGAGTTTCAAAAAGTTGGCAAGGGAATTGAATCCCCCAGTGCTCAGGCTTATGACGGCAAGAACAAAGCTATTTTTATTCTCTAGGCAACAGTTTTCCTCTGCCAAATTTCCCAAGACTCATACAATGAAAGCATCCATCCCAAAACGATTAATGCAAATTTAGTAATTGTGCACATGGATCATTTCTCTGTCACCCATTTTATCCATAAAACGTGGCTTTCTCTCCACGCACGCATTGCTCATGTTTTGTGCCATTCACCTGTTGCTGGGGGCATGGAACAAATTACCTCTTTGTGTGAGGCTGCAGGAAGAAGAAATTATCACATTTGTGGCTGGCATCCCCTACTAAACCAAGCATGTAATTATTTGAATCAGAATGATTGTACGCACAAAGTCAGATTTATCTTGGATATCAGAAGAAGAGCATATGAGGTCTGATCCACAGCTGGACAGTTTCCCAAAGGGAGGATGGGTGGGAGGAAATAGGCTTCTGTTAAAGAAGATAAATTTTTGGCAGAAAAGACAAATTTCAGTAGAAGGCAATGAGACCTCAGGGGTTCTGGCTTTTGTAAAATTTTAAGTGAAGTGAGTGCAAGTGCAAGGTTTTGAGTTGAAAGCCCTGGGGAAGTTAATCACAAAAAGAAGTATTGTGTTGCCAGCCTCACAGTGTGGACTGCCCCAAAGCACTTCACACAAGAACCTCAGACTTAATCAACCAAGAAGGCTCAGAGGAGTAAGCTAGAAGGACCCTCAGGCTTGTGGTATCCCTTTCAAGTTTCCAGGAAGGATTGATGCCTGCTTAATAGGGCCTTTCTGGAAATGAGTAGCTCCTTTTCAGAGGGCACCAATCACTTTTTTTTTTTTTTTTTGAGACGGAGTCTCGCTCAGTCGCCCAGGCTGGACTGAGCAGCGCCATCTTGGCTCCCTGCAAGCTCCGCCCCCCGGGTTCCCGCCGTTCTCCTGCCTCAGCCTTCCGAGGAGCTGGGACCACAGGCGCCGCCACCACGCCCGGCTAATTTTTTGCATTTTTAGTTGAGACGCCGGGTTTCATTGTGTTAGCCAGGATGATCTCGATCTCCTGACCTCGTGATCTGCCCGCCTTGCCCTCCCAAAGTGCTGGGATTACAGGCGTGAGCCACCGTGCCCAGCCCAATCACCTTTAAGTTGTGTTCGGTCAGAGCTTTAAATTGACAGTATAAGATAGAGTAGCCACAGTAAGGTATGGGCCACCGCCACAGAAGCCATTTCATCCCACTGCTTTCTAGCACTCCCATGTACTGAAAGGCTAGATGCTCACTCAGTCCCTAATCTGAAAGGCTATATGCTTACTCTACACTCTGCTTGTGGAGCAAAGTGTCTATGGAATTTTTCTTCGGCACCATAGACTGTCAAGTAGATTTCCTGAAACAAGCATGCTCTTTTAAGCACCAATTAATGATAGTGGATCAAAAACAAATGCATTTTTTTCATATGGAGAATGCAAAGAAAGCTATACATAGAGCACATGGCTGCTTATACATGTCATCAAAATAGGCACAGAGTCAGGTGACCTGATAGATCCCCTTCTCAAATGCCTTGCATCTAAGCTTTTTGAAAATCAGTTGTATGGACATTTCACTTTTAAGGAAGCTTAACCATCTGTCTCTTCTGGTGTTAGGATACACTGGGAAAAGAATAACAACAAGAACAGCAGTAGCACACAATATACAAAAATAGAAGGCTCCAGTTGACAGCATTGTAGGGAAAAATTTGTGAAGGGCATAGAAATGGACAAAACCCAAAAGATATTGAGTGTCCCGTGTAACACACCTTTCCTGGTGATCTGGTTCTGTTTGGCCTTGTACCTTACATCTTTGAGCTATTTAGTAACACAAATCATTCTTGTTTATACAAATTATTAAATTTTGTCCAGTAGAATGCAACTGATTATTGCCATGTGGATATTACATTCATTTGCAAATTTATTTCAGCATTCTTGATTGTCTGTATACACGTAAACAATTGAATCTATGAACCCATAGTAACATCTTACTGGTGCTGTCACTAATGAGTTCAATACAATATTTGCCACGTATTCATTTTATGTTTTTATACAAGTTATCATGCCAACTTTTAAAAAATGTGTCTTTTATTAGCATCAATACAGAAGTATTTTTGGTTTTGTTTTTGCAGTTTTTCAAAATAATATCTGTGCTGAATCTCTTCCAAATTCATTTTCAGCTGAAGGCACGACTTTTGAGATTATAATTAAAACCATTGGTTAGCAAAGATATAGGATTAGATTTTTTTTTCCCCTTTAATCCTTCACAATATAAGGAGTTACTCAGGTAGGAAACGTCATGATTGCTTCTAAAGAAGTCTTCTATTTGTATCCTTTGATGCAACATCACTGTAATGAATGTTATCACAGTTAGAACCAAAGAAAAATAAATGAATGTTGGAGATTATTGAATTAGTTCTTTAAAATACATCTGCTTCATTACAGCTTACATATTCTCCAATAGGTATTTTTGACTAAGAGTAAAGGAAAGATCTGAGTTCAGCTAATACATCATAGAACATATTTTTGAAGTTTACATCATATCAAACTATTCACTTGAATGAGATTTATGCTAAGGGCTTCAGTTGATAAATCATGAGTGTTTAGGAATCTGGCTTCCTGAAACGTTTTTTCTCCTTCCTTCTTGGTAGTTCTTTTTCCCCGCCATCAGTCAAATATAGCACATCTTAATAAACCAGAATAAATCCTCCCAGGACAAGATTATAAGCCTTTTTTTCCCCAAATTTAATATTAATAAGTTGTTTTTCAGCAATAAGGAAGAGGAATGGGGGTCAATGTTTCTCTGGTATGAAAAAGTAATGGGATGACTTGAGCTTATATTTAATATCTGATGGGGAGCTATTAAAAACATCATTTTCTGAGATGTTTGGTGAAACTTGGGTTTGAAGTAATAATTTTTTTACAACTCGTTGGCTATATAGGGAAATGTACCAGAATATAACATACTATTTGTTATTGGTTGTTCCTTCAGGCTTTGTGTTGTTGGTAGGAGAGTGAGAGAGAAGAAAGGAAAGATCACCAGTTAGAATTATATCTTCACAAAAAATTTGCAACTAGAACTAGCATATTTATCTACATTATGGTCTTATTTTCAGTAATAACCTTTTCTTGCCTAAAGATTAGGAAAGATTTCTGGGACTACTTACTAATTAAACTACAGCACTCAAGACTTCCTAAGTTATAACCTAAAGTTAATTTACACCTCTCTCTTTAAACGTTTACATACATTATACTTCAATGAAACTAGACTTTGAGTTTCTACAACCTGTACAATGCTTTGCTTTACAAAAACCTTGGAATGCCCCCCATGTTTAAGTGCACATGTTATTTTATTTATTTATTTATTTATTTGTTTATTGAGATGGAGTTTTGCTTTTGTCGTCCAGGCTGGAGTGCGATGGTGTGATCTCGGCTCACCATAACCTCTGTGTTCCAGGTTCAAGTGATTCTCCTGCCTCAGCCTCTCGAGTAGCTGGGATTACAGGCATGCTCCATCACACCTGGCTAATTTTGTATTTTTAGTAGAGACGGGGTTTCTCCATGTTGGTCAGGCTGGTCTTGAACTCCCGACCTCAGGTGACCCACGTGCCTCGGCCTCCCAAAGTGCTGGGATTACAGGTGTGAGCCACCATGGCTGCCTAGACATGTTATTTGTCTTCTAACAGTGCTTCTAAAAAGACTTCCTGTAGTGGAAGACTGTTTTTGCAAGTTTCTATTTAGCGGTAATCCAACATTGCAAAACAAACAAACAAAAAACAAAAAGCAACAACAATACTGCACAACACATATAAACTTACACAACTCCAGTTTGTTATTGCTTCCAAAACACATTTTCAAATTGTTGTAAATGTTTCTAAACCCTTTGAATCTCCACACTTAGGTGTTCACAAGCCTGAGACAAGCTTTTCAGCTGACTTAAGGCAGTGGACTTACATTGGGTAAGGAGCAGAGCATAATTTTCCTCATAAATGCCATTTCTTCCAATTATTTTTCTTCTATATATCTCTAAATAAAAGTGTTGTAACCTTATTTGAAAGCCTTGGTTCAATGTTGTACTTTCCTTACAATAATCGGCTTCATCTCTACTGTCTTAGGGTTCTTGAATAATTATAATTCCCCTTGAGAGAAACTCCAGCTCAAATCTAGGACTAAATCATCAAGTAATTATTTGCTGAACAAAAGTTACTTAAGTATCTTTTTTTTTTTTTTTGAACTAGATTTTAAAAATTGACGCTAAATACTTATTTCCACCTCCTGGGTTCAAGCGATTCTCCTGCCTCAGCCTCCCAAGTAGCAGGATTACAGGTGCGCACCACCGTGCCCAGACAATTTTGTGTTTTTAGTAGAGATGGGGTTTCACCATGTTGGCCAGGCTGGTCACGAACCCCTGACTTCAAGCATTTGCCCACCTCAGCCTCCCAAAGTGGTGGGATTACAGGCATGAGCCACCATGCCCAGCCTGCCACCATTGCTAATTCTAACACAAGGGTGCATCTCAAAGCAGGAATCTGTAAGTTGCCTTCTGTAAGAATGATAATTTTCTCTTTATTCCAAGTAAATCAAACATAAGAGTTCGAATGTCTGTAACTGACAATATTCTCAACTTTACGGAACCACCGACTTAGTCCTGCTGCCCTTGCCTACTTTACGTTGAACTTAGGTAGATGTGGCTTTTATTTTCATTCATTAAATGTTTATTTTTCATTTCCCCACTATCTAACTTGGTCAAACCTAAGTCCTCATAATCTTCCTTGACCTCTTCCTATTATCATTACTCATATCCAGGAAGTCATATATCATTATGGGTTCTATTGCTCAGTGTCTCTCACATCTATCCTTTTCCGTCCATCTCCATCCACCTTACCCTTATTCTGGGTGTCAACTCAAAATCAGAGTAAGATCAATAGAGATGGAACTCTATTGGTTGTGCAATAGTTTTCATCTATTTTTCTTCATTACCTAACACATACTAGGGTTGGCTCATCTTTGATAATAAAAATTATCACCAAGAGATAATTTTTAATTATTTATTTAGGAAAGTTCTAAAATAACCTCAACACAAGTACAGTTCATATAGTAATAAACTCAACACATCAAAGCCGAAATGATTGTGGAGACTAGGCAGATTCACTCAAGCATGAAGAGATCCAACTCTCTATTGTTTTATATGTTTTTTAATAAACAGAAAAAGTTTTCATAATTATGTCAGTTTATGGTAAAATTGATGACAAAATAAGAGTAGCAATGGCTCATGGGGAAAAAATTACTTCCAGATATAGTATCCTGCACCAATAAACACATTTAAAATGTAGGATTAGTCCTAGTGTAAGGGAGAAATTTCTTGTCCATTGCAAGGTTCATGGCAGAGGCCTCTATAACAAAATACAGATTAAGTCCTAGCTACTCAGGAGGCCGAGGCAGGAGATCTCTTGAGCCCAGGAGTTTGAGGTTGTAGTGAGCTATGATCCTGTCACTGCACTCTAGGCTGGGTGACAGAGCAAGACCCTTTCTTTAAAAACAAAACAGGGAGGGGCGGAGCAAGATGGCCGAATAGGAACAGCTCCAGTCTCCAACTCCCAGCACGAGTAACACAGAAGACCGGTGATTTCTGCATTTTCAACTGAGGGTGGAGTCATCCCTGAGAGGAAACTTCCAAAGGAAGAATCAGACAGGTACACTCACTGCTCAGCAATATTCTATCTTTGGCAACCTCTGCTGCTGATACCCAGGCAAACAGGGTCTGGAGTGGACCTCAAGCAATCTCCAACAGACCAACAGAGAGTCCTTCTGACTGTCAGATGGAAAACTATCAAACAGGAAGGACACCTATACCAAAACCCCATCAGTACGTCACCATCATCAAAGACCAGAGACAGATAAAACCACAAAGATGGGGAAAAAGCAGGGCAGAAAAGCTGGAAATTCAAAAAATAAGAGCGCATCTCCCCCTGCAAAGGAGCGCAGCCCATCGCCAGCAACGGATCAAAGCTGGTCAGAGAATGACTTTGACGAGATGAGAGAAGAAGGCTTCAGTCCATCAAACTTCTCAGAGCTAAAGGAGGAATTACGTACCCAGCGCAAAGAAACTAAAAATCTTGAAAAAAAGTGGAAGAATTGACAGCTAGACTAATTAATGCAGAGAAGATCATAAACGAAATGACAGAGATGAAAACCATGACACGAGAAATACGTGACAAATGCACAAGCTTCAGTAACCGACTCGATCAACTGGAAGAAAGAGTATCAGCGATTGAGGATCAAATGAATGAAATGAAGCGAGAAGAGAAACCAAAAGAAAAAAGAAGAAAAAGAAATGAACAAAGCCTGCAAGAAGTATGGGATTATGTAAAAAGACCAAATCTACGTCTGATTGGGGTGCCTGAAAGTGAGGGGGAAAATGGAACCAAGTTGGAAAACACTCTTCAGGATATCATCCAGGAGAACTTCCCCAACCTAGTAGGGCAGGCCAACATTCAAATTCAGGAAATACAGAGAACGCCACAAAGATACTCCTCCAGAAGAGCAACTCCAAGACACATAATTGCCAGATTCACCAAAGTTGAAATGAAGGAAAAAATCTTAAGGGCAGCCAGAGAGAAAGGTCGGGTTACCCACAAAGGGAAGCCCATCAGACTAACAGCAGATCTCTCGGCAGAAACTCTACAAGCCAGAAGAGAGTGGGGGCCAATATTCAACGTTCTTAAAGAAAAGAATTTTCAACCCAGAATTTCATATCCAGCCAAACTAAGTTTCATCAGTGAAGGAGAAATAAAATCCTTTACAGATAAGCAAATGCTTAGAGATTTTGTCACCACCAGGCCTGCCTTACAAGAGACCCTGAAGGAAGCCCTAAACATGGAAAGGAACAACCGGTACCAGCCATTGCAAAAACATGCCAAAATGTAAAGACCATCGAGGGTAGGAAGAAACTGCATCAACTAATGAGCAAAATAACCAGTTAATATCATAATGACAGGATCAAGTTCACACATAACAATATTAACCTTAAATGTAAATGGACTAAATGCTCCAATTAAAAGACACAGACTGGCAAACTGGATAAAGAGTCAAGACCCATCAGTCTGCTGTATTCAGGAGACCCATCTCACATGCAGAGACATACATAGGCTCAAAATAAAGGGATGGAGAAAGATCTACCAAGCAAATGGAGAACAAAAAAAAGCAGGGGTTGCAATCCTAGTCTCTGATAAAACAGACTTTAAACCATCAAAGATCAAAAGAGACAAAGAAGGCCATTACATAATGGTAAAGGGATCAATTCAACAGGAAGAGCTAACTCTCCTAAATATATATGCACCCAATACAGGAGCACCCAGATTCATAAAGCAAGTCCTTAGAGACCTACAAAGAGACTTAGACTCCCATACAATAATAATGGGAGATTTCAACACTCCACTGTCAACATTAGACAGATCAACGAGACAGAAAGTTAACAAGGATATCCAGGAATTGAACTCATCTCTGCACCAAGCGGACCTAATAGACATCTATAGAACTCTCCACCCCAAATCAACAGAATATACATTCTTCTCAGCACCACATCGCACTTATTCCAAAATTGACCACATAATTGGAAGTAAAGCACTCCTCAGCAAATGTACAAGAACAGAAATTATAACAAACTGTCTCTCAGACCACAGTGCAATCAAACTAGAACTCAGGACTAAGAAACTCAATCAAAACCGCTCAACTACATGGAAACTGAATAACCTGCTCCTGAATGACTACTGGGTACATAACGAAATGAAAGCAGAAATAAAGATGTTCTTTGAAACCAATGAGAACAAAGATACAACATACCAGAATCTCTGGGACACATTTAAAGCAGTGTGTAGAGGGAAATTTATAGCACTAAATGCCCACAAGAGAAAGCAGGAAAGATCTAAAATTGACACTTTAACATCACAATTAAAAGAACTAGAGAGGCAAGAGCAAACACATTCAAAAGCTAGCAGAAGGCAAGAAATAACTAAGATCAGAGCAGAACTGAAGGAGATAGAGTCACAAAAACCCTCCAAAAAATCAATGAATCCAGGAGTTGGTTTTTTGAAAAGATCAACAAAATTGACAGACCGCTAGCAAGACTAATAAAGAAGAAAAGAGAGAGGAATCAAATAGACGCAATAAAAAATGATAAAGGGGATATCACCACCGACCCCACAGAAATACAAACAACCATCAGAGAATACTATAAATGCCTCTACGCAAATCGACTAGAAAATCTAGAAGAAATGGATAATTTCCTGGACACTTACACTCTCCCAAGACTGAACCAGGAAGAAGTTGAATCCCTGAATAGACCAATAACAGGCTCTGAAATTGAGGCAACAATTAATAGCCTACCCACGAAAAAAAGTCCAGGACCAGATGGATTCACAGCTGAATTCTACCAGAGGTACAAGGAGGAGCTGGTACCATTCCTTCTGAAACTATTCCAATCAATAGAAAAAGAGGGAATCCTCCCTAACTCATTTTATGAGGCCAACATCATCCTGATACCAAAGCCTGGCAGAGACACAACAAAAAAAGAGAATTTTAGACCAATATCCCTGATGAACATCGATGCAAAAATTCTCAATAAAATACTGGCAAACCGGATTCAGCAGCACATCAAAAAGCTTATCCACCATGATCAAGTGGGCTTCATCCCTGGGATGCAAGGCTGGTTCAACATTCGCAAATCAATAAATGTAATCCAGCATATAAACAGAACCAAAGACAAGAACCACATGATTATCTCAATAGATGCAGAAAAGGCTTTTGACAAAATTCAACAGCCCTTTATGCTAAAAATGCTCAATAAATTCGGTATTGATGGAACGTACCTCAAAATAATAAGAGCTATTTACGACAAACCCACAGCTAATATCATACTGAATGGGCAAAAACTGGAAAAATTCCCTTTGAAAACTGGCACAAGACAGGGATGCCCTCTCTCACCACTCCTATTCAACATAGTGTTGGAAGTTCTGGCTAGGGCAATCAGGCAAGAGAAAGAAATCAAGGGTATCCAGTTAGGAAAAGAAGAAGTCAAATTGTCCCTGTTTGCAGATGACATGATTGTATATTTAGAAAAACCCATCGTCTCAGCCCAAAATCTCCTTAAGCTGATAAGCAACTTCAGCAAAGTCTCAGGATACAAAATTAATGTGCAAAAATCCCAAGCATTCTTATACACCAGTAACAGACAAGCAGAGAGCCAAGTCAGGAATGAACTTCCATTCACAATTGCTTCAAAGAGAATAAAATACCTAGGAATCCAGCTTACAAGGGATGTAAAGGACCTCTTCAAGGAGAACTACAAACCACTGCTCAGTGAAATCAAAGAGGACACAAACAAATGGAAGAACATACCATGCTCATGGATAGGAAGAATCAATATCGTGAAAATGGCCATACTGCCCAAGGTTATTTATAGATTCAATGCCATCCCCATCAAGCTACCAATGAGTTTCTTCACAGTATTGGAAAAAACTGCTTTAAAGTTCATATGGAACCAAAAAAGAGCCCGCATTGCCAAGACAATCCTAGGTCAAAAGGACAAAGCTGGAGGCGTCACGCTACCTGACTTCAAACTATACTACAAGGCTACAGTAACCAAAACAGCATGGTACTGGTACCACAACAGAGAAATAGACCAGTGGAACAGAACAGAGTCCTCAGAAATAATACCACACATCTACAGCCATCTGATCTTTGACAAACCTGACAAAAACAAGAAATGGGGAAAGGATTCCCTATTTAATAAATGGTGCTGGGAAAATTGGCTAGCCACAAGTAGAAAGCTGAAACTGGATCCTTTCCTTACCCCTTATACGAAAATTAATTCAAGATGGATTAGAGACTTAAATGTTAGACCTAATACCATAAAAACCCTAGAAGAAAATCTAGGTAGTACCATTCAGGACATAGGCATGGGCAAGGACTTCATGTCTAAAACACCAAAAGCAACGGCAGCAAAAGCCAAAATTGACAAATGGGATCTCATTAAACTAAAGAGCTTTTGCACAGCAAAAGAAACTACCATCAGAGTGAACAGGCAACCTACAGAATGGGAGAAAATTTTTGCAACCTACTCATCTGACAAAGGGCTAATATCCAGAATCTACAAAGAACTCAAACAAATATACAAGAAAAAAACAAACAACCCCATCAAAAAGTGGGGAAAGGATATGAACAGACATTTCTCAAAAGAAGACATCCATACAGCCAACAGACACATGAAAAAATGCTCGTCATCACTCGCCATCAGAGAAATGCAAATCAAAACCACAATGAGATACCATCTCACACCAGTTAGAATGGCAATCATTAAGAAGTCAGGAAACAATAGATGTTGGAGAGGATGTGGAGAAATAGGAACACTTTTACACTGTTGGTGGGATTGTAAACTAGTTCAACCATTATGGAAAACAGTATGGCGATTCCTCAAGGATCTAGAACTAGATGTACCATATGACCCAGCCATCCCACTACTGGGTATATACCCAAAGGATTATAAATTACTCTACTACAAAGACACATGCACACGTATGTTTATTGCGGCACTATTCACAATAGCAAAGACTTGGAATCAACCCAAATGTCCATCTGTGACAGACTGGATTAAGAAAATGTGGCACATATACACCATGGAATACTATGCAGCCATCAAAAAGGATGAGTTTGCGTCCTTTGTAGGGACATGGACGCAGCTGGAAACCATCATTCTTAGCAAACTATCACAAGAAGAGAAAACCAAACACCGCATGTTCTCACTCATAGGTGGGAACTGAACAATGAGATCACTTGGACTCGGGAAGGGGAACATCACACACTGGGGCCTATCATGGGGAGGGGGGAGGAGGGAGGGATTGCATTGGGGAGTTATACATGATATAAACGTTATGCACATGTACCCTAGAACTTAAAGTATAATAAAAAAAAAAATACAGATTAACAAAAGAAAAGCATACACACCATCCACATTTATACACATTTATTTAATCATAAGTTTTATGTAACATGAGAGCCTTCCACAATAAAGACTCAAGGAAACAGAAAAAAAATTTGTATTTTTATGCTTAGCTTTGATGAAAATTAGGAAGTCCTACAGAAATATGATTGCACAAAAGGAAGTGTGATCTAATGGTAATAAACTGGGGTAACTCAGGCCTTTTTGTTTAGATTCTTCTTGGCATCTTTGTGTATTTTCTTTGGATATAGGCATGGTATTTCTGGCATGCGTATTTTCTTCAAGCAATATTCAGAGAATTCTGCTATGATACTCTGCATGACAGCAGTGTGGGAGAAAATGAGAGTAGGCTCCTTGCTTCTGCTGTTTACTCAAATGCCAAGGTGCCATAGTTCGAGGTAGCGTGTCCTTAACCCTATTATTAGCAATGGTGTATCTGGTTACACATTACTGAGTTTCAGAAACAGTCAGTTGTCTGTTTCTTAATGCTAGTGTTGAAAACTCTGAAGTCACTGTACAGAATAAGTTTCAAGATAAAAAGTATTTTCTCTTTTGGAACAATTGGATAGAAATAAATCGTATCACACTAATCATTTTGATAGTGATGCTAGCTATGAGTCCTTGTGCAGTGCCTGATCATGAAAGTGATTGATAAGCCATGCGAGTTTCCTGCAAATTAAAAGTTTTATAGATTTTTGGACCATAATTGTTAGAAACCTTTTTCAAATTATAAATGTCAATTTTTGAATACAGCTAGTTTTGTTTGCAGTATGCTTTGTGAAAGTTGTTAGAGTGTTTTGGGGAAGGTGCTAAAGGTTACTGTACTGACAGCTATCAGTAAGATATGTTAGCCTCAGGATGACATTTTTCTTTCAAGAATAAAGGAAAGCTAATCAGATACCCAAGTCCATTATCTGATGAGAAGTAAACCAGTGACAGTATCATAGCTGTCAAATGAAGCATAGTCTGTGAGAGGGTTGTCAAGGAAAATGAAGAAAAGTGAATATAAAAAAATCTCGAAACAAGATGGAAAGAACTGGCTTTTTCCTTTGGACATAACAACGGGTCTTTTTTTTATTTTTTTTTCCACACAAGTGTGTTAAGAAATCTTTGGATTTATAGATTAAAAGTTAGAAATATCAACTGGTAAATGACTATACCTTTCTAAAACGAAAGTTTTAAATGCTATTGAAATATCAGCAGTGAATAAGTAAGTAATGATATTTATACATTGATTATCTTACTTTCAATATACTTGTTTACTTGATCTTGAATTTTAAAAATATAAATTATATTTAAAATAGAATATATGCTCTCATTGTTAGGGTATAGGCCAAGCTGCCATAAAAAGATCTCAAAATTCAGGAGCTTACATGAAATAGGTATTTATCTTTCAGAGAACAATTTTAAGGTTAGGAGATAGAAAATAGCTCAGATCGGGTGCGGTGGCTCCCGCCTGTAATCCCAGCTACTCGGGAGGCTGAGTGAGACAGGAGAATCACTTGAACCCGGGAATTGGAGGTTGCAGTGTGGCAAGATCGCATCACTGTTGTCCAGCCTGGGCAACAGAGTGAGACTGCATCTAAAAAAAAGAAAAAAAAAAATGTAGATAGCTCAACTCTAGAATGCACTGTCACCTAGGTGCTGTTCTCGTTTGCATGGCCAAAGCTGGCTAACGTCCATCCTACAGCCTGTTGGAAGGAAAAATAAAGATAAGGAGGTACAAGGCAAGCAATTTTATTATAAGAAAAATGCCCATGAAATTGCATACTTTGCTTTTGACTCACTTTGCACTGTAAGAATTTAGTTGTATAGTCCTTCCTAATTGCAAGACAGGCTGAGAAATACAGTCTCTAGATGGGAAGCTATGAGCCTTGTTAGAAATGGCCAAATTGGCAGAAAGAAGGGGAAAGTAGGTACTGGGGGATAATCATCAGCTTCATATAGATAAGATTAAAATTAAATAGAGGAGCTTAAAATGAAAGAAATAATTTCATTTTCTCTTTTCCATTCCTTTAGTCCTCCTGTTAATATTTGTGTGATTTCAGATATTTTTATACTCATGAAAAATATATGTTATGGTATTTTCTCCTTTTAGAAAGTGTACCTTAACCTGCATACTGTTTTGTGCTCTGTTTTGTTACTTTCACATCTTAGAAATATTTCTTTATCTGCACACATATATGTTCTTTCTCTTTCTTACCACAGCTGTGCATTGTTGAATTGCATGACTGAATAATAACTTATTCAGTGTGTTGATTTGGGATATTTTGGTATCCTCACAATTTTTCTTTTTCTGCCCTCTCTTATGATCAATTTTACAATGAAATTCCAATATGTACAACTTTGCATAAGTATATACACATATCTACATACATTTCTTTTCTTAATCTTTATTGGATGCAGATACATTCCATAAAATACACTCATTCTAAGTATACAATCTAATGAGTTTTAGTAACATGCAATGATTATGACAACACAGGTTTTGAACATTTTTTATCATCAATAAGAAGTTCCCCTGTGCCCCTTGCAGTGAATTTCTGATTGTATTCAGCCTCAGATAACCATCTATTTGTTTTTTGTTGCTACAGATACTACTTTTTATAAGTTTCACATAAATGGGTTATATAGCATAATGCTTGTTTATTCTGGCTTCTTTAATTCAGCATAATTATTATTTATTAAACTTTTAATTTTGACTTTTTTATTTTTAGAATTTTGACAATTTTAGACTCACAGAAATGTTGTAAAATAATGTAGAATTTACATGCCTCTAATATTAACAACTTCATGCCATCGTACAGTTATCAAAACCGGGAAATTCACAATACTGTAATGGTTTAATTTCATGCATCTTGTATTTAATAGAATGAATCAAAGCTATGGCAACATTCAAATGGTTTTATTTCAGTAATTTCAGCATATGATCTTACAGAAAAGTAATAAATTATTGTTTTAACAGCAGAATAATAAACAGAATGTTAATTCACTAATTCTACTTGTCATTTTTTTCCTTCCGACATAATGCTCAGTCTTGAACCATAGCATACACCATTTTGAAGAGACTGAGGATGTCTTTAGATAATAGCAGTACTCATGTGGATTCTAAAGAACATGTCCATTTTGTTCCAGGTCTCTCAGTGTAGCTCAGCAGTACATAACATTCTATTCCCATCATGCAAAAAACTGTGTAATTAGATGGCTTATTTCTAAAGATGGGAAATTAATTATTTTTTACCTTCACTAAAACTCGTAGATGACACACTTTTTAGATAAATATTTGGTTACTGATTTGTAGATGGACAATTCAGGCTGACTAGAATAACGGTGAGTATAATTATTTTGAGATTCATTCATATTGTTGTATATATTCTTAGTTCCTTACTACTGCTGAGTAGCATTTCATTGTATGGATATACCACAGTTTTGTCTACATAACAAGTAATAAAGAAGAAACAAAACTTGACTTGAAATCATTTTATGAAGAAATAATGATGACTACCATTTTGCAGTATATCTCTTGAGACAATTTTCTATGTCTACATATCTACTTATGAATATTTAGTACTTTCCCTCCAAACACAATGATATCATACATGGAGTTTGTAATCTACTTTTTAGTTTAACAAAATATAATGAAAACTTTTCCATTTAAATGAGTTTAGACCTTTTTTCATATTTTAAATATTTAAGAGATGCTTAGTAATCATTATCAATTCATTACTATTATATAAATATCCTGATGAAAATCTTTGTAATATTGCAAGGTCTCAGTATTATTGTCTTAATGTGAATTTGTGCTTCACGCTTATAGTAGTATATGTTAGGCTTTATTAAATATCAAAAAAAAAGAGTAAGTCTTATTGCTGGCCAACTGGGTAACCCAAGGCTAATGAAAATATTGAAGTGCCTGTCACTATCTTATGTCTATTTTTGCCAGTACAGGTTAAAGAAGAAAACAACATGTGTTAACCCATGTGTACATGCACATGAGCCTATACACATATTCACCCACCTGAAAAACCTTTATAAATAATTAAAAATTCAATTCCTTTACTTTCCATTTTTAGAAAAAAAAAAATTAGGCTATTTAAATCTACTCCTAGTTAACCATAGCTAATGGAACATGACAACTGTGAAGCCTGGGACGTCCCTTGGGCAAGAAGCTACAGATATATGGAACACGAAGAAACTAAGTCACTTCTCAGTCAGGGACTATTACACTAACACCTAAGAAAAATAGCATTAGAGTTGCTTGACAGTTGGAATCTAGTAAAGAATCATCAAAAATGCTGTACGCTAGGTTCATGCCTGAGGCAGATGACCTGGTTGACAAGCTTGCCCAAGCTAACTATATTTATGCTTCAGATCAGTGTAAGTGGAACTAGCAGCAGTTCTCCTTAACTAGTCATGTTAAAATTGTTGACAGATGTTATGCCTGTTTTTCAGCTGCATAACTATTCATCAGTGGGATGAAGAGAGAAGTTCACGTAAATTGATTAGAATATGGGCATCTTCCTTCGTGTGGAATTGTAAGTATATGTGAGCTTTCTTTTCTTTTTTTAAATTTGCTAGTTGTTTCTCCAGTAAGTAAAACTTCCCAACAAGAGCTAATCTTTTTTATTTAAAAAGAGAAATTAAACTGCATAATGTATCTGTCAGTTCTAAGGATTATGCTATGTGAGTTGTAAGCTACATATCTAGGTCACATACTTCTGTCAGGAAAAACAAGTTTCAGTCAAAATTGGGAGAGTCAAGTTCTATACAAATATACTCAATAAAAATATAACCCTTAACCAATAGTTAGCCTTGAAGTTTAAAATTGTGACTATCAATTAAGTTTGTTTGACATTAATTAAGTAGCTTCTCATCTCTTGTAGAAAAGTATTTCAATCATTTTTTTCCTGAGAGTCATTAGATTTTTGAATAATCTATAAATTACCTTACAAGCTGGCTTTCAAAACCCTTCAAACACATGTCTGGTCATGATTTTGCTATATTATGATTTGGCTTTACTTCCTCATTTCTGAGGGAAATAATAATTCTTTACCTGTTGAAAGTGAAAATGATAGTCTTATCAGTTATATCAACTCATACATAGAAAGAAGTTTGAAGTAGCTTGCGTGATATGTGCCAGTAGTATCTATACCATATTTCTCTTTGGAAAGGACTTGGATTGGCTCTTATGAAAAACAAACAAAATCCTGCTTATGTCTTATCACCAGATCCTCAACTTTTCTCTCACTTCTGGAGATAACTTTATGTTTAAATTATGACCTCCTTCTCCTGAGAACCAGAAGTCACTACATCTATTATCCAATTGCTTCTACAATTTTTCTAGTCAGGTACTGCAAACTCAAGAAATACTTTAAGATCTGACTGCTGCTCCCAAATATATAGGGTGTAGTCTTGCTATTTTCTTTTTATTCACTAGATGACATAATAGATGCAGCCTTTCAATATCTGTTAAGGTGTAGGTGTCTGTGTAACATATTTTATAATGTGTGATACCCTGAGCTATGTTTGCTAATGGAACACTTCAAGTGCAAATATGCTGATGGAGCAATGGCTCTTGAGGGTTTATTCCTAACTGCCCACTTCAGTGTTTATGCTTTGCGTCTTGGAGCTTGTCTAGAAATATAATGATTGACCAAGAAAATACTAGTTTTCATTTTGCTACACAATTTCACAGTGATTCAAATGAGAAAAAAAATACAAGAAAAGCACAAGGGATATTGACCAAAAATGAGTTTTTGTGAGTGACTAATCTGCTTTGCCAAATTTGATTGAAACATAAAAGTAAAAAATGAGGAGAGACCAGTAAATGTTACCATAGATTTTATCAGGGTTTCCTTGGGGATGGGACTGAAATCACTCTTAATCTCTTGCTACTCATAAAGCTCATTCTTTAAAATCAGTGTAATGTGATTGCAGAAACACATGTTACTCTTTACTAGTTCCTCTTATTTTTAATTATAGCTCAATAAGGTTATGATTTAAAGCAAGCTTACAATCATGGTGGAAGCGGAAGGAAAAGAAAGCACCTTCTTTCACAGTGGTAGGAGAGAGGGTGAGTGCAGGGAAACGTCCACTTTTAAGCCATCAGATCTCAAGAGAATTCACTCCTTATCACAAGAACAGCATGGGGGAAATCACCCCCATGATCCAATCACCTCCCACCAGGTCCCTCCCTGGAGATGTGGGGATTCCAATTTGAGATGAGATTTGGGTGGGGATGCAGAGCAGAACCATATCAGCCCAAATGCTTCCCACTTCACTAAGATGAAAAGTCAAAGCCCTTAGAATGGTCTGCAGGGTTTTACAAGATGCTGCAAATTTCTGTAAGCCTATAAGGTACTCCACCATCAGTATACTCCCTCCAACCCAGGTCTTTATCTGTCTCAGCTCTTCTCTTGCTGTGATTCTTCCTGAGTACTAATTCTAAGCATGCTTGCTTTCGTACTAGTTTTGGAACAAGCAAGGTATCCGTGTTTTGCCCCATGGTGACTCTCAGCCCTGGCTATGTCACCTCATTCAGGACTTTGCTCACCTGATTGAGAGAGAGTAATTTCTTGACTATCTGAATTTAAATGGAAACCTGACACTCCCATCCCCATTGGTTTGGCATTCTCTGTGCGCTCTCCTTGGTTATTTTCTCACTACAGTACTTATTAGCATCTAACATACTTTGTGTTTTACCTGCTTATTTAATTTATTTTCTATCCTCTACCATTAGAATGTAAATGCATGAGGACTGAGGTCTTTCTGTTTATTCACAACTACTGGAACAGTGCCCGGTATTTTACAGACGTTTAGTAAATATTTGATGACTGGGATAATGTAGAAACTGTACACTGACTAATCGAGACTAAGGAAGCTAAAAGTATCTTGTTTATTTTCTTATAATTTTTATTCCCACCACCCCACAGTATTATTGCTGAATAAGAGCAGGGATCTTCTTTTATGTTCTCTGATATGTACCCAGAAAATGGAGAACACCTAGTATGTGGCAGCTGCATGCATGACACATTCAGCTTTGTTAGTTATGAGACTCAAAGATCACAATAGTCATTTTCATATTTTTGAAATAATCTTTATTAACTAATGTCAATTTTAAAAGAACACATTTAATTGCCTGTAATTTAATTAGAGATTAGAGCATGTTGAAGAAGGAATTTACCTCTCCTATCCGTTGCTAATCCGTAAGATTGAGGACTTAAGAGACCTGAAGCTTTCTAAATCTTGCCTGCATTTGATTCTATAAAGAAGAGACCCATGCCGAGCAGACAAGTATCAGTACCCAGGAGCTGTTCTTTTACGGAAAATACTTTTTCTTTACGCTGAATACTGTGGGTGGTAATGAGAAATGTATGCATGCATGTGTTGGCAGATACAGGGGTGATCAAGTGGATGAGGAAGAAAGAGATGGGGACTATTGAAAGATACGAACTTTGTCACTGGGAGGCAGATTCAGGTTATCTAATTCACTTTTCCACTCTGGCTGGTAATACTATGAAAGGAACTGCATTTTCTTTCTTATTGTTGGTAAAGTATTTACCTAGAGGTCAGAGAAAAAACATTGACGTCATTTGGGAGTGTGTGTGTATATTTGCACATTGCACTGTACAAATGTCTCTTATTGATGCTTTATACTTTTTTATATTTTTAATTCATTATAATTCAGTTCCCTTGTTCATTTCTTATATTCCTTTGAAATATATTTATTTAATGATAACATATATCTAAATGATAAAGAACAAACCCTGGTATAAATTTTGTTTTGACGTAAAATAAAATCGATGTACGTCCAAAGTTTAAAATGAAGAACTAAAGCTTTAATCTTTAGGGGAGTTTAAGGTGGCCACATATTTTTAATGTATTTAATACTATAAACGGTGGCCTACAACTGAAAAACATTGATTTGGAACTGTGCCTTAATTCACAATATGTTTCCTGAAACTTTTCAAACTGTTTTTCTTTCAGTTAACTAGATTAATTTATTATATTATAACCTCTCTACCATTCTCATATTAGAAGATTGACCAGAAAAAAATTGATTTATTAAAACAATGATGAGGAAATAGAACCTACTAATACAAGGAATTAGGTTGCATTTTTCATATCTATAAGACTCCACCAAACACTGCCTAAAATAGATGTGTATGGAAAAGAATATCTCTATTTATTTTGATTACTAGTACTATACATAATGTATATTTATATAAGAAGTTTTATACATATATACATACACACACATGTATGTCTATCTATCTATATCTGTCATCTGTCTATATTTTGTGGACTAAAATGTTTACACCTTTACATCCATTACAGTTTCCCCAGAAGCAAACAGATAAATAATTGGAAATCAGTTTAAAAATATTCTAACTTCACACAAAACTCAAATGAGCAGAGCAAAAAGCAAATGCAGATTTGATAAATAAATACTTTTTTTAAATAATAGAAGTACCAGTACTCCAACTACCTACATTTAAGTGAACTGTTAAAGTGTACCAGGACATTTAAGGTGTATCTCATTCTTTGTGGGAAAGTAGAGTTAAATTTGAAAAAATAAAAATTTAAAAATTCAAGTAAAAAATTGATATGTGGAAATAACATTTTTTGTAACCTAAACTTTGATGAAAGTGGACATTTTAAAATTCTTTATATTACTATTATTTCAATTTTTTTAAAATTATACTTTTCTGGTGGCCTTTAAGAGTTATAGTTTGCCCATTGCACTTCAAGTAAAATGTAGTTTTTATCAGTGCAATAAAGCATTTTCAAAGCAATTAATTTGCATTAATCCATTTGTATTTTTGATGCTGCTAGTGAAATCTTATTTGGCAGAGTGTCAGCCAATTCACTCCAATATTCATAATTTTCTTGGGACATGAGTTATAGATATGAGCTTACCTAAAATAAATGTATGGTTTCTCATGATAGCTGGGTAGTATCTCCACTGAAAGCCATGTTTACTAAGTAAGCTGTTATTTGAAATAACATTTCCTCGTTATCTCAGGATAACACTGTAAATTATATGTATTATTCAGAATACTAAACAAATATTTTCAGGAGCTCATCAAGAACCTGACTTACAGCTCTGAAATTGTCGCAGTGTTACTCCGAGAACAAATCTTGTTTGTGTATATATTATGAAATTAGACTACACCAAGCCCACAGGCAGATGCAATCATTCTTTCAACTGTACAATAAATCCTGCTGCTCTGAAAAGATTGAAAGCCTATTTGCATTTGTCAGAGGTAATGAAATGCATCTTAATAGATTCAAATATGCAGCTTTAATAAGTATCAGCCAAATATAACCATTTGCTGGGTGTGATCAGGTGGGCTCCTAACATGAAGCTTTGTTTCTCCAGTTGGCTCTTGTTTAGTTTTCCTGTTTGCACAGCAGGAATGTGAAGCATTACACTTGCGGGTGGATTGAGCTTCAAAATTTTTATCAGGTAGAAATAAACAGGAATCACTTGTTTTGTCAGCAAATAAATGCTTCAGAAAAAAAGCCCATATTATGCTAAGGCTTTTGGGTCTACTGTTAGCTTAATAAGTAAAAATGCCTTTTTTGCCAAGTCTCTGTAATCTCAGGAACAACAACAACAACAACAAAATAAATGGAATATGTGTTCCAAGAAAGTTTGCATGATTACTTTTAATTATGCAAAGTTCTTGACATACAACTCTATGGACAGACATCCGGCTTGGAAAGTTTTTCTTTAACAGAAGTTGACATTGGGAAATTTATATTTTTTTTTCTCAGATTTCTCTAAAGAGTTTAAAAATTTCAGATAGATCCACTATATAATACACACTTTTTTTATACCACAGTAGACTAAGGGCAATTTCAGAATTAGTATCCTAGCATCACTCATAAAATACCAGTTGGAAATGTATATCCAAAAGAGAAGAGAGCCTACGTCCACTCCAAAAGTGCAGCTAGCATAAGATTTGACTTGGAAGCTTTGCATGCCTATTTGTTCTAAACAGTGCTTGAGCAGCCTAAACACAATGGCATAAATAAAAATAAACGTCCTTCAGAATAACAAGAACATCATGTTCATCACACCTGGATTCATCCTCATCACAGCTGATGTGTACAGGAATGATTAGAAATCATATAGATACTGATGAGGAGTAAGAGGAAGTTATTTAAAATTCGTCTGCACCTTGTGCTCAAAATATCTCCGTCAGCTTGTAGTCACTCTTATAAACAAAATAGGAAACCATGTTTTTTATACTGAAAAAGCTTAATTTTATGAATATTTTAGATACATTTATCCAGATTGAAATTTTTGAAAATGCAAGCATAACATTTTCTTCTCTATTTCATAACAGGTGTAACTAAAAAGTGAACACAAAAAAATCCAACACATGTTACTTAGAAAGTATAGATTTTCTCTATGAAGATAACTCTCATGTTGGTTCATCATCTTTTTAGAACATCATACTAATAATTAGGACATGAATCTGTTTTTTTAATAATATAACTTGATCATATCTACCATATTCCAAACCTATAAAACCAAAAATCAGCAAAAAGAACCCAGCTTGCAAATACTTTGAATCCTATCCTTTATTGATGATGAATCAACATCACTGTCTGTTTGATGGTACGGTATGAAACACAAATATCTAAGTAAACGCTGATTATCTGGTAAGCTGTCATCTCTTAGACACAAAGGTAGTTTATGTTTAGGCACCAAAATCATAACACTGACTTCACTCAAGTTTAAACATGTCCATTTAAACATCAGTCGAAATGAGAATTACATCAGAATTATATATTATTGGTCAATAAATAATAAACGAATGAATGAGAATGATCTATGAATTAATTAGCTAAACAATACAAGTTTGCAAATAATTTACATGTACACATAATACTGATTTGACTCCTATTTAATCACCAGTTTTTTTCATGTTTACTAGATAGATTTACTGTTTGATATACAGGTTCTTAAAACTTTTTTTTCTATTTTTAGTACAAGTATCTTTTAATATTCTTATGACTGGCTATCTTCTGCTGCTGGTAGAAATGTGTCTGATTGCTGTGGTGTGTGCTGTAAAATCCTTTTTGAGTGGAATGTTGGCTTCTATCAGTCTTTTCCTTAAGTGTCTATTCTATTTTTCTTTTTCTAATAAAAGGCCTAGCTGGGCTGATGATGTTGCTATTACATTGCTCTTTTCACCATCCTGTTTCTGACTTTTCCGTTAGCACAGATACACCTTCTGTAACATTGCTGAGTAAAGGCATGCTCCTCTGTCTCACCCGGAATATGCAATTTGTCTTTTTGTCTATTGACCTTTGTGTTTTGAACACTGCAGTAGTATCTCCTGACTTTGGTTTCTCTGATATACACTGACTTCTGAGTTACTCTGTGACCCGCGTTTCCATCTGCCTAAATACAGTTTTCATGTCTCTCCTCCTGAGTTGTATGGTTCCTGGGTCAATCATTTATTATTTTTCCAGTCTTGAAGACCATTTTATGGGATCTTTCAATAGCTCCACTGATCAACAATGCAGTTGAAAAAAACTGCATCATGTTGTCTGCAGGCTTTCCTTTTCTCTCATTTAAATACTTTGAAATAAAATAACTTGGGATTTCTCAAATTGTGTTCCAAAGATTACTCATTTCAAGTCATCAGAACCATATAATAACATAGATCATATTAGTAGATATGATTGCATAAATTTTTCTGGTTAGTGAAGCAATTTTGTGAAAGGCTACATTAAACCAAATTAATCAGGTCCTTTTAACGTAGAATTTCTCATTATCTTCAAGATTCGTTAAGTTTTTTTTGTGACTACGTATGAACTTTTCCAGGAAGAGCACAATGCATTTTGTGGAACAGACTTTGAGAAGTGCTTGGGTAGTTTTTTTACTTCTTGCTTTCACTCAGGATTAATACAGAGTGGACTTAAATACAATCTGTTCTCCCCAGCTTGTTCTTCTATCAGATGATGAAAGAGGACATTCTAGCAATGAGACACAATGAAAGAGCAATTTCATTACATATAAACATTCCATTCTATTTGGGAGCTTAGGTTTCATGTCTTTCTTCGTCAGCTACCACATCTTACTTCATATCTTTTCCTCTCCTGTTGCTTCCTTATACCAGTTGTGTGTACCTGTTCTTTAAACATAGGCCATATGCATCTTTGAGAAGACCCTGAGATACACTTCCTTCTCTGTTCCGTGGCATTTCACGAGAGCAAAATAAATGTTAAAGTCAAAAGTGCGATAGTATTAAATATTAATTATATTTTAAATAATGATAATTAAGATTGAAACAAAATAATTATTGGGTTACACTTTTCTTTATATAAAAATTCACAGTGAAATCCCGACTCTACTAAAAGTACAAAAAATTAGCTGGGCATGCTGGCAGACGCCTGTGGTCCCAGCTACTCAGGGGGTTGAGGCAGGAGAATGGCATGAACCAGGGAGGCGGAGCTTGCAGTGAGCCAAGATCACATCACTGCACTCCAGCCTGGGTGACAGAGCGAGACAAAAAAAAAAAAAAAAAAATTCTATTTATTTCTCGCATTTTAAAAACTGTTTTCACATATTATCTAAATCCCTAGTGAGCGTTTAGGGAAGGTAATTGAGTGGTAGCTGTTAAAATTTTTGTCATGTTTGATTCTAGAAATGACCAAATAGAAGGTTTACTCTATTCCACAAAGATTATGAAACTAGACACATTATATAAAGCAAGTATTTTAGACATCAGACAACATTCCAAGACAGTACTGTGATTCTTAAAGATAACTCAGGAAGTTAGCTTCACATTCACTGCATTCTGCCTGGAGCCACTTTTCAAATTGTGGTTTAAAAAGTGAAGCCTTAGTAGAGGTCAGTAGTCTCTTTGCACAGAGAAAAGCACAGATCAGCTTGAGGCTGCCCAGGTAGCTGCACTTATCAGCACATGTTACCGTAGAGAATAGTCCAGGAACTAGCACGGAGGTAGCCTCCAACACTGAATTGTCATACATGTTTTAAGAATCTAAAAGTCTTGGAAGAGAACAACTACTGGTGGCTGCGAGAGGAGCCAAGATTCTGGAAGCTGAATGATGATGGGAGATGCTGGAGATTTAAATGGGCAAGAAGAGAGGTCTCAATGAACATACTGATTATTCAGTTCAGACTCCAGAAAGACTACTGTGGGAAAGAGAGTTTCTGGGGTGCCAGTTGAGTTGGTCTCCCCTGTGTGAGACACCCATGGGAAGCCATGGGTGGCCTCTCAGGAGAAAAGTCTTATTGCCTTCATGTCTTTATGCCCTGAAAGCATTATCCCTCAGCGGCATTCCACAGGTTGCTCAGGGAGATAACACTCCCCTGAAGCAGTGGAGCATAACCAAACATCTTGGCTCCTTCTGAAACCTGCTCCCACCCGTTTCAGTCCCGATAAGTTAAAGATCTTAAGTAGTTTAGACGCACGCCTTTGCTCAAGGGAATTCCAGAAACCGTCGCTGCTGTACATCTTATCGAATGACTCACGAGTTCTCCTTCACTGATTAATCCTTTTCCTCATCCCTTCTTCCCCTTCCCATCTGCCCTAACAACAAAGATCCTGTAAACCAATAAATTGGGTGGAGTCCAAGAGCTCTGGGTCGTGAGCAAGGCTCTGACGCTCCGGTCCCCTGGACCCGTCTTTTAAACGCTTATTCTGTCTCTTTCTAGCTCCTGTGTCTCCGCCGGACTCTGGGTACCCGCTGGGTGGTGTGGGGCTGGTTTCTCCAACAACTACAGCTTAGGATTGTTCTTGGCCATGCTGTTGACTGACTCTTTCAGGGTCCCTAACTGAGGTCCCAAAGGCAACATCCTACCAGCATAGCCAATCACCTTCATGCTGCGAATGTACATGTCAATTATACAGGCTGACAAAATAACAGCAAACTACCTACCAACCAACCAACCAACTCACCCACAAACAACAGGAATCATAGCTATGGAAGCTCTGATCTAAATAGCAAACTCAGGAGCATTTGGTTCTCCCGCTTTGAAGAGCAGGATTCCTGGCCCCATGGTCAGTTTTTATTTCTGTTCATCCCTTCCTTGACACTTCTAAATCCAGCCTAGGTTTCCCTTCGGCCTATTGACTAACTTGCTAGTCTTTCTATTCCACCGGAAAACACCTCTAGAAAGGCTTCCCCCTTCCATATCTGCCCCATAGGCATGGTCCCTGGGACCGCTAGCATGGGTTTAGCTCTATAATATCCTTAGGTACCTTTCAGGCTCCTGCCTTATTGCAGCAGCCACTGTCCACAGCATGTCTTGCTTCTGAAACTTTAGCTGGCCCATCAGCAACCAGAATCACAGCAAACATAGCTGTTCACATTTGCATGGGTGGGTTCTTCTAAGGAATTATTGAGCCAGGCTTCCTTCTCTTTGGCTATTGGAAGACTGAACAACACATCCAATGCTCTTTGGATTTTGACTCATTATGATGTTCTGCCCTGGTCTAGTCAAGGTCCTGATAGACCATGACCACCGCGTTGTTGGCTCCAAATGCTGTGCTGCTCCTCCCAGAGGGAAAAATTTCCTCCTGTCCTGATGGCCTAGCTCAGTTGTGTTCTTTTCAAAATATCATAGCACTAGAGTAAGTGGAATATTTTAATTGTGGTCATCAATAATTTGCAAAGGGAAGGAGACACACACCACTGGTGCCTCACCATACCATGTAATGAAAAGTTCATTATATGAATTTACAAGCAAAGCAGCCTTACAGCACAGGGAAGCACATGTCAAGGAGTTCCAGAGAGAGATGATGTTCTCATTCAGCTTTGCATAGTTGTATGAAATTGTACACATGAAAAAGTTGATTAGATATGTGAGAATGAGAGTTTCCTGGCATCATAAGAAAGGAAAAACCTCTGGAGCTCAGCAGGTTGTGTTAAAAACCTTGTGTGAGCTTTCTTTGAGATCATTGGGCTCATTCAAAACTACAATGTTTCTAAAAGGTGGGTGGGTAATGAGCCTCCAGAACCCTGTGCTGGCCGTGGCTCAGCCTTCTACCAACTGCCAATTCCCTCAGACTTCTTGAAAGAGAAATATAAACTCATTGTCTCCACTTTTAAATGTCTCATGTATTTTTAAACTCTCTATTCTGGCTTGTGTATAAAAACTTCTTAGATTAAAGACTGGAAATAGCCCCCTTGTTTGTAAATCCAAAGCACTTTTAATTTTCCTTATTTTGTTTGCTCTTTCTTGGAAATTGGTCTATTTTCTCTTTTTCAAAGTTCCTTGTTTCTTTGGTTTTAAATTTTCTTTTAATTTCTATTTTTTGTGGGCACATGGCAGGTGCATATGTTTATGATGTACATAAGATGTTTTGATACAGGCATGCAATCCTTTGGCTTCTATGATCTAAGTCTTTCTGTCATTCTTTCCTCTCTCCCTCAGTTATTCCCCTATATTCTCAGTATGTCTTTTAGTCTCAAATTCTGTTCTTTTATACTTCTCTTTGTTTGTATTTTGGAATAATGGTATTCACTAAAGTTCAGGAGATAGATCTCTTCTCTTCCTTTTCTTTTAAGTGATAACATTTACTCTGATGGATTAATAACTCTCTATATACGTGTAAATCTCACACGTGTACACCCATGTCCGGCCTACCTCATAGTCTCCGGACATATACCTATCTATCTCATGTGTCTAAAACTTGGATGCACCACTTATTTCTTCGACATTAAACCTGTAACTTTCTTGGTGTTCTTTTGCCCTACAATTTGCTCTTCTACTTAGTAACAAAAATAAACTTCTTTTCAATTATATGTCCCTTCTCCCTCTCCACCATGTGAAATGATTACTAAGTCCTATTGATTTCAATTCCTATATTTCAAGTCTGTCACTTTTTCTGCACCTGCCTGAATCAGGTTCTCATTAATATCTTGTTTATGGAAAAGAACCTTATAATGGAATTCCCTAATTTCAGAGTTATTCCCTTCTAAACCATTTTCAGTGGTTTAGCTGGAAAGATTATTTTAGAAATAAAAATATTCTTGTTTAAAATCCTTGAATGTAGGCCGCATGCGGTGGCTTACACGTGTTATCCCAGCACTTTGGGAGGCCGAAGCGGGCAGATCACCTGAGGTCAGGAGTTCAAGACCAGCTTGAACAACATGGAGAAACCCTGTCTCTATTAAAGATACAAAATTAACTGGGCATGGTAGCGCATGCCTGTAATCCCAGCTAGTTGGGAGGCTGAGGCAGGAGAATCACTTGAACCCGGGAAGTGCAGGTTGCGGTGAGCCGAGATCGCACCATTGCACTCCAGCCTGAGTAACAAGAGCGAAACTCCATCTCACAAAAAAAAAAAAAAAAAAAAAAAAAAAAAATCCTTGCATGTTTCCTCAGTGGTCTGCTAGGGAAGTGTACACATTTCCAAGCATGACCATGATACTTCATGACACAGATCCAGCCTGTCTCTCCATGTTGCTTCTCTTGCTATGACTTAATATTTGTTCTCCAACAACATTTCAACCTCTGATCTATATCATCACACACACACACCCCCACACCACACACTCCCTTATGTCCTGTGCAAAAGACTATAAACAGCTCCATCTGCCTAGAAAGGCTTTCTCCTGCCCTGTCCCTTGGGCTAGGTTAACTCTTACATGATTTTCAACATTCAGTTCATGTTTTACCTTCTCTGGAATGCCTTTCTCTCTTTTCCTATGTTAAAATGTATTTATTTATTCATTTTTCTATTTTTACAGATTGTTTTGGTTACATAGTAGGTGTACATATTTATGGGGTACATGAGACGCTGTGATACAAGCATGCAATGTGAAATAATCACATCATGAAGAATGGGGTATCCCCTGAAATATTTATATTTTGTGTTAAAAACAATCTAGTTACATCCTTTCAGTTATTTTAAAATGTACAATTAAGTTATTATTGAATAGAATCACCCTATTCTGTTATCAAATAGTAGATCTTATTCATTCTTTCTATTTTTTGTACCCATTAACCATCCCCACCTCCCCCCAGGCTCCCACTACCCTTCTCAGCCTCTGTTAACCGCCCTACTCTCTATGTTCATGAGCTCACTTGTTTTGAGTTTTAGATCTAACAAACAAGTGAGAACATGCAATGCTTGTCTTTCTGTGCCTGGCTTGTTTCACTTAACGTAATGATTTCTAGTTCCATCCATGTTGTTGCGAATGACAGGAATGCCCTTCCTTCCTTCCTTCCTTCCTTCCTTCCTTCCTTCTTTCCTTCTTTCCTTCTTTCCTTCCTCTCTGTCTCTTTCTTTTTGACAGAGTCTCACTTTGTCACCAGATTGGAGTGCAGTGGTGCCATCTTGAGTCACTGCAACTTCCGCCTCCTGGGTTCAAGCAATTCTCCTGCCTCAGCCGCCTGAGTAGCTGGAATGACAGTCATGCCCCACCACGCCCAAGTAACTTTGTATTTTCAGTAGAGACGGGGTTTCTCCATGTTGGTCAGGCTGGTCTCGAACTCCCGACCTCCTGTGACCCACCTGTCTCGGCCTCCCAAAGTACTGAGATTACAGGCATGAGCCACCGCGCCTGGCCTGGAATGCTTTCTTTTGACATCACGTATACCGTATGCTGTATTAAATAAGTGAAGTGAAATTTTTGGCTTAGTTTCCTAATACATAAAGTGGGAGTGGCAGTGTACTAATGAGGATATATTAATAAATTGATAAATATAAGGTATGTACCTTGAGTAAATAACTTTGCCTACTTTTAATAAGTTTTTCACATGCTACAAATAGTAATAAATTTTGTATGGGAATTCAATGAAAAAAATCTTTGCTAGTTTAGTGAAAAGATCAACACATAGGCCAAGAGTGAAAGTTTAGCTTAAATGGTTTGTCATGAGGTAATATTATGTACTCCATCCACGTTTTCTCAGAATCTGGCAGAATCAAGGGTAAATTTTATGTATTACTTTGATAATTAGTTACCTTTTGCTATTAAAATTATTCTAAATTTGCACATTTCTCTTTCTAATTTCATATATCTCCCATCACAATTGCAATTATTTTGTGTTATCGGGATTTATTCTGTTATTATGTTTATCATTCTGCTATTTTGTATATCCTATTTCTTGGGTCTCACATCTCTAGGGCAGCCTTGTAATTTCTATTATTTGTATATAACAGAAGTGGGGTTTTTATGACCTCTCATTTTGAGGTTTCTAATATTGCCAAAGGAGTGTTTTATTTTTACCTTTCTAGGAAAAACTGTGTTGCAATGTGTTGATCTTTTTTGAAATAATGTCTTTTGCAGTAACATAGATGGAACTGGAGGCCATTATCATAAGTGAAATAATTCAGAAAGTCAAATACTGGATGCTCTCATTTATATGTAGGAGATAATGTATACACAAGAACATAAAGAGTGCAATAATAGACACTGGAGACTCAGAAGGGTGGGAAGTTGGGAAGGATGTGAGGAGTGAAGAATTACTGAATAGGTACAATGTACCTTATTGGGGTGATTGTTTACACTAAAAGCCCAGACTTCACCGCTACACAATATGTCATTGTAACAAAACTGCACTGTACCTCCGAAATCTATAAAAATAATAGTGAATCTCGTAGGTAGTCTCATTGCTTATACAGCCATTAACCCTAACACCTAAGTCTTTGTTTTTGCACAGGGAAAATATGGAACTCTAATATCAGATGAAGGGATTTCAGCTGGTTGGTAACTCTGTGACCCACTCAGAAGAGAGAACACCCTCTCCTCTCCCTCCTGACAAACCCGATGAGGTGACTCTGTGTGAGGGATCTATTTGACTCGGCTTCTAGAAAGAGATGTTGACCTCATCTGCAAGCGACTGTGGGCTTTTGCTTTTAAGCCTCATTTACTCTTTTCTCTGTTCTTTCTTCCTTGTCATAACGCTTAACTCCTGAATCACAGGCCCCATATTCATTGCTTGGTATAAACAACAGATCTCCTCAGGACTGCGTTTCAACAGGGAGGTGTTCCTACTTATTTTATTGTCTGTCATCAGTCAAATGGAAAGAAAGAGTTTCTTATTGTCAAAAATGCAACATTTTGTGGTAACAAAGTTGAAAGGAATCTTAGCACCTGCAAATGGCTTCTAGTTACCTTAGGGTCTCTACAGAAGGAAAGTAACAATTCTAATATCTCTGTTTGTGTGTGCACCTGTGTGTGCACATACATACCTATATTGTCATGTTTTGTTTCCAGAAAGTGTTATGTGAATACATTAACATTACCAATCTGGTTCATTTTACCTATGAATAAACAGATCGGTTTATGGCATACTGGAGCATAGATCCATGTCTCTGTTCTCCTCGCCCAACACGTCTTCCGCCACACTATGTTGTCTCTGATAGCTGTATCCTTTGCAAGAAGGTCCAACTTACATTTATGTGATGTCAATTATCCTGGCAGCTTCTCTGCAATGGGCAGCCTGGCGTCTGTTCCTTGACGATATGTTGAGTGATATTTGCCAGAAAGGAGCTTTCTCAGAAACAAAAAGGCAAGGGATGTGCTAATTCACCAGTTACCATAATCCATATTCCCATAATGTACCTCGAGGACTTTGTCACGTATTTTTACCTAGAAAGCTTTGGCACATGTATCAACTCTGGGTCAATGTACCTGCTCCACTGACATCGCTGCATCACCTTGGATTGCACAAAGGTACAATTAGCCTATAGGCTGCATGTGTTCTAATTTTGAATTATGAATCTCAAGTGGAGCTTATTTTGCCAAATTTGACTCTGTGCTCAGATTCTGTCTTGACGGTTTCTAGGAACCTTCATGGTTTCCCTTACTGTGAAAGAAAATTATATGAGATTTGAGGAATTTCTGCATATGATCCAGACAAAATTGAGGTTTCAGACCTCTATATGGGTGAGCCTTTTGGTGAGCCAGGTTTTACTGAAGCAAAGGTATCTTCTATTCTAAATTTCACGTTTAGGATTTAGGGTCATAACTTAATACTTGTCACTGAACTAAAGACATTGTCTCTGATTCATGGTCACCAGTGTAAAATTCCAAGAGGTTTTCTTCCAAGCTGTCTGAATCGAGGTTGATGACACTGTGCATATCCAGGTGCTGATGGATCTTTCCAGTCACTTGCCAGTATACTCCCATTAGGCACTGTTAGCACTTGGAAAACTGAGTATTATTAAGGATAAAAACTTCGAGGGTCTACCTTACCCAAACACAGTTGAAAGAATGACTTTCCTGAGGGATAGTGCTGTTCTTTATTAACGGGGGTTATATTTGTATTAGCCATTGACATTAATTCATCTCCTGAGGTTTTCTGGAACGTGAACTATTTCATAAATTAAATACTAGATTTCAAGACTAATATGATCAATATGTATGTTTTCTTCTCCCTGAACAAACCTTCCCTCCCTCCCTTCCTCCCTCCCTCCTTCCTTCCCTTTTCCTTCCCTCCCTCCTCCCTCCCTCCCTCCCTCCTTTCCTCCTTTCCTCCTTTCCTCCCTCCCTCCCTCCCTCCCTCCCTCCCTCCCTCCTTCCTTCCTTCCTTCCTTCCTTCCTTCCTTCCTTCCTTTTAAAGGGTTTTGCAATCAGTTTGTATTTCAAAGGATTAGCTATGGTATCTGTACATATTTCTACCAGAGCCTGAGCCAACTTTGAGTGTTTTCAAGAGTGAACGTGTTTTGTTGTTACAAATCAAATAATGGTAAGCTTTTGTCTTATTGAGTGAAATTTATGTAATCTGTTCTAATAGATGACAGGGATTATATGGTCCAATGAACTCTTTTTGATCCTTAACCCTTAGCTTAGCCTGCTTTGTAACTAGAGGTTTGAGATACTACATCTTAAGCAGGGAAATTATTCCTTCACTAGAATTCTATTAAAGTTACAAAATGAAACAAAATTTGAGTTTAAAATTAATAAATAACTCCAACCATGCATGGTGGGACTGGAAATAGGGAAGGAATGAGGTTGTGCCTATGGTGTTTATGGGGTAAAAAGAGCATGCATATTTTTAAATTTTAAAAATGTGGGTTTGAATTTCAATCAGGATAATCTTTGAGAGTTGATAAACCTTTTGGAGCTTTCAATTCCTCATCAGAAAAAATGGATTTGACAGTCCCTATATATAAGAGTTATTTTAAAGATTTACTATTGTATGTTGCATAGTGCCTTTAGAAGATAATTAATACTAGCTTCCATCTCTTTCCTTTTCCACAAAATTTCTTCCTTTACATAAGACATGCATTTTACTCATGCTACTAAAACATGAATCCATGAGATAATACTGCCTAGGGAAGGTAGGTTTTGTAGATTGACTTAGACCTATATCAGAACCAAAGAGACATTTGGAAAGCCAAGATTTTATTTTCGGAGAATAAATATGTTTTATTACTAATTGCAGCATGATTGCTCCAGCCAGCAGGCTCTCATCTGAGTTCCTACAGCATACTTCTGGATAGACTACAAGGGTTTAAATCCACATTGCACCACTTTCTAGCATATGGTCTTAAAAAGGTAATTTATCCTTTCTCTGCCTCAGTTTTCTTACTGTAAAATATCATTTAATGACAGTACCTTTCTCAGTAGAGTTAGTATGAGGATAAAGTGTGCCTAGCTCTTTGAAAATGGTAAAAAGATGATTTGTTATATTTTGTATTATGGTAATATCAACTTGGCCATGTGTCTGGTTTTCCAATAGATGCAGATGGATGTCCTCCTGTTTGGGCCACCTCTGTATCAGCAGCCTTGCTGAATATATGATGTAGTGAGTAGTAGAGGGAGGTTTAGGCCAGTTCATGGCCACTCCCTTGAGATTTCATACTTCAGAAAACAAGTAACAATAAAAGAAGGGGTGCTACTGACATATTAGATGTGTTTTATTGAGAATCAATGATAAACAAGAAGGTATCTCATCCACCTTATCTACATTCCCTCCTTCTGCAATTTCCATCTTTTGTTAGTTTGCTCTAGGACATCTATTGACAGGAGCAATGGCCGACATGACTCATGTTAGTATAAAGTGCAGGGTCAGAGAAGTGAAGCAATCCCTCACGTTCCCCACATGGGATTAAAAAGTAACCATGCAAGAATGGGATGATTACAACTTGCCTAATGGTTATGTTCAGCCCCCAGTGGTCTTTCTGTACTAATCATTAGTATACCGGGAAATGTGACTAGTAGAATGTCAAAATACAATTAAACTTTTTGTGCCATTTCTAGTATAAATACACAAGCAATATAATGTTTACAATGGTAAAGAAAGAGGATTGTTATCTTTCATCAGCAGCCAGGGATTTAGAAAGGTGATGTGTGAAAGGTAAAAAGATAAAAAGTAAATTCTCATTTATCAATAACTTAAATTAAACATATATGTACAGAGAAGATACCTATGTAAAAATATAAGTACATGGACACATATAGAAACACACACATATTTGAATAAATTTTTAACTGATAACAGGGTGGGTTTTGGCGGACAGTACTTCAGATGTTACTGACTAGAAGTAATGAGGCTGAAACTAGTAAGAACTGAAGTGACTCCTAAAGTTTATATAACCTGTTAGTGGCAGACCAGGTTTTAAAATTCACTCCTTGATTCCATTAAGTCCTAGAGCTTAGTCCATTAAGCCATGCTACCTCCATTTAAAACCTATTACCAGATCTTTTACATGCTTAGCATTCAGTGTTTGAAGTAACTAAATGCAACACAACTGAAGTGGCATATTCCTGGATAGATGCACACATATTTGCATATGTATCTCTACTCTTTTATTTGCCATAAGTTTTAAGCTTATAAATTAATAATGGTCCTATAAAGCTAAGGATTTCTTTTTATGTTGTTAAATGCTGTCTTCCGTGATTATTTCCAGAGTGACTGATGTTAATTTTGCAGCCTGTGTAGGCTGAACTGATATCTCTTAAATCACAGTGCTTGATAAAGGGAGGAGGTTAATAAGGCACGGGTCATTACAATTGCAGACCCATTCTAATTTATACTAATGACTAACGGGACTCATAGCAAATAAGAGTCTGTGAATTGGAAAGTGAAATGGCTTGATTAAAAACAATGAGCTTTATGTGTTTTGGAACCACACAAAGAGAATGATAATTTTGATGTCATCTATCCCTGATAAAGAAACTGTCAATACAGAAAACAGAGGATTGTTTATGAATAGCTTTTGTGAATAAGGATATTCACAGACGCCTAATAAATCAGGTTCTAGTGCGCTGAACTCTCCAAGAGTATGGCTGTGGGCTTTATCCCACAGTTTTGATGAACTATTTTCTGAAATGAAGGATAATCAGGTGGGGTATTTTTGTTATATGGAAAATGTTAGTTTTTGTCATAATAGGATTTGACCTATAGATGAAGTACAGTTTAGTTACATTTTTTTGTGAATCAGCCCATATATATTATTAGAGTTTCTCTTTTATTAAGAAACACTGGGAACAGCAGAAGCCATGTAATTCAAGGGAACGTGAGGTTTCAAAGCACCTACTGAGAATTATCCTTCCCCCACAAGCGCCAAGGAAAAGTAGAACTGTTGTCCCTGAGAACCATTTAGAAAAAGGTGGGGAAAATCCGTGCTTCTGTAACCCTCAAACAAGTGGATTTACTCTGTTGACTTTTCCTGACTCCAGGAGCTTTTGATATTCCACTGATGCTAACTTGTAACTCGTGTGTGTGTGTGTGTGTGTGTGTGTGTGTACATGCACATGAATATGTGTTTGTGTGTTGGGGGTTGGGATTGGATACACACAAGGTGGATCTTAAGAAATTAATTTTGTGCTCTTCACTAAAATAAGCCTATCTTGTGGCCACATAACATACAACACACTTAAAGAGGATGCTTTGGCTGGGCGCGGTGGCTCACGCCTGTAATCCCAGCACTGTGGGAGGCTGAGGCGGGTGGATCACCTCAGGTCTGGAGTTCGAGACCACCCTGGCCACTAAAACTGCAAAAATTAGCCAGGCGTGGTGATGCACAACTGTAGTCCTGGCTAATCAGGAGGCTGAGGCAGGAGAATCGCTTGAACCCAGGAGGCGGAGGTTGCAGTGAGCCGAGATGGCGCCAGTGCGCTCCAGCCTGGGCCACAAAGTGAGACTCCATGTCAAACAAAAAACGAACAAACAAAAAGAAGAATATGCTTTAGTTCTAACATTAGTAATGCTGAATAAGTGCAAAAAGAATGAAGAAAAAACACACTTTTAGGTGTGGAATGATAATCGTTTCTTAGTGTCCTCACAGTGTTAGATTAGTTTTTGTGAGGCTGTGCTGAGAAGCCCTTGCAGTCTCTAATTACAGCGTTTATTATCAGTCTTGGCTTAGTACAGAGGCACCAAAACTATATTGCTTTGGTGTTAATTCCAGGTCTGTGATACCATCTCTGGAGAGTTTGTGCAGACCATTTAGGAGACAAGAAGGATTGGGGTCCTGGGTGGGTGGTGTGGGCAGCTGTGTATTATTTAAACCTAAAACCATCCCTTCTATCACAGATGGTAGGAAAAGATCCACGATGGGAAAATTCAGAACTATAAACCACAGTGTTGAGAAGTGAGTCCTTTCAAAGAGGTGGACTGAATGAAGCCTTTTCTAAAGAATGAGTCATCCATTCTTGGGGGAGCAAAACAATGACTAATTAATGAAGAACTGAGTGTGTGTGTACCTATAGGTATAGATGTAGGTGCACACACAGAGAGGGACAGAGAGAGGGGAAAGTGAGCACAGGATCCCACCATGTATGCAGCGTCAGTTAGTTCTGCCTGAGAAATCATACCGGTTGTGTTGAGAGTTATGCAGGATAACTAGGGAGTAAGTGTGGATAAGCTGGATATATAGTTCTTAGGGTATTCAAGTAGATAGTTCCTCTGGCCCACCATTGTGGAGGGTATTTAGACAAAAAGTAACATATTCAGTTGAAAATGTTTCCCACACAGGCTGCCTATCTGAAGATGATGTACACCAAAACACAAAACAAAAAAATCAATCCCCCAGTCCTTGCCTAGAATCACATTGCTTGACTTGGAACTATTCAAATCTTAGCGGTATTCGAGTAGGGATGAACCTCTGGAAATGTCACATCTGGGTAGTTACCAGTGGCAAAAATCTCTCAAGACATGATTTGATTTGAAAAGTAGAATTCTCCTTCCGCTCACCTCCTCTCTCTTCTTCTCATCCTCTTCTTCCTCCTCATCTTCTTCTTCAAATAAGTTCTTTTGTTTAGATTTCCTTTAATCAAAATATAAATATTGAGAATTGATTACTTGGTAATCATATTACTTTATGAAGACTAAAACACGTGGTACAATTCCCCTTTACCTTCCAGAGGAATCCCAACTAGAACACTTTAATTTACCAGTTATTTCTTAATTCAAAATAGTTCACTACATAAGGTAAAATTGCAAGGAGCACTTCATAAAAGTAAGTATCTTTCCTACACCATCTACCAATTCGTTTCTTTACAGAAATCCATTTTGTAGCAGTTTTCTCATAAGTACATATATGTATTTGTCTCTTTTTAAAATTTTACTGTTCTCACTAGAAATATATGTTAATGAATGTAACATTTGAACACTTAAAAGACATACAATCATTATAAAAGATGAAAAGATATCCTTAATCTTATGTCAAGCTCCATCACCCCTACTTGCCCCAGGTACCCTTTGGGTACTTATTTTATATTTCTAGGTTCTTAGAGTGGGTCTTTATGCCTTGAAATTAACACATTGATAGCTCCAGTAATTTATTTATCAACCTCAAGAAGGTTCTCTTTAACCTATCTTTCTCCTATCACTGGTTATATTACGATTTGCATGTTGTCTTTGTTTTTAGCATATAAATTATTTCACCATTACCATAATTGTTTAGCCTTCGTTCCATATTTTAAAGGTTTTTAAGGCTTATCATCACATTTTTATTATTTTTCAAGTATTTTTAAATTTTAACTTTTAATTTCAGAAGGTACAAGTGCAGGTTTGGTACTAATAATGAGTTCTGAAATTGAGGCGGTAATAAATAGCTGACCAAACAAAAATAGCCCAAGACCAGATGAATTCACAGCTAAATTCTACCAGATTTACAACGAAGTGCTGGTACAACTCCTACTGAAATTATTCCAAAGAATTGAGGACGAGAAACTCTTTCCTAACTCATTGTATGAGGCAAGCATCATCCTGATACCAAAACCTGGCAGAGATTCAACACGAAAAGAAAACTTCAGGCCAATATCCTTGATGACATCGATGCAAAAATCCTCAACAAAATATTGGCCAACTGAATCCAGCAGCACATCAAAAAGCGTATTCACCCATTATCAAGTGGGTTTCATACCCAGGATGCAAGGTTGGTTCAACATACACAAATCAAATGTGATTCATCACATAAACAGAACTAAGACAAAACCACATTATTATCTCAACAGATGCAGAAAAGTCTTTCAACAAAATCTGACATCCATTCATGTTAAAAAATAATCTCAATAAAATTGGTATTGAAGGAACATACCTTGGTACTTTTAATAGCTTCAAGACGGCCAAAGTGATGCCCTCAGGTGGCTAATTTCAAACTGGAGTGATGGAATAGTTGTATACCCAATTCCTTCTCTGCCAACTGAGGGAAGACGAGGAAGAGCTGCAATCATTTTTGATGCTTCAAAGCATTTGGCTAAAATGACATTCACTCTTCAAGAATGACTCTTGAATGAAGTAGTCATCCAATCTCATCCCCACTACTCTGTTTCTGCTGCTACCTTGCCTAGGTCTGATATATACCCACCTAAAATCAAGTAAGGTAGCCTTTGTTGATTAATGTATTCTATCTTTTAAGTGAGCTTCTGAGGTAGCTATGTCACCTGTTGGCTCATTTTGAGTTTGTAATCAAGCTTCCTATCCCTCCCTGCACCACCCCTCAAAACACATTCTACGTGTGATGCGACCTTGGCCAAATCACCTCTCAGGCTCTTCTTTCTTATGTGTAAAATGAGAAGATTGTAGGCAGATGCTCTGAATTTCTTTCTATCCTAACTTTTTTTTTAATCCTAGGAGAGTTCACTTGGTATTTTCATGTAGACTCTCTTATCTGCAGCAATGTAGGAGTGTAGATCTGCCCGGAAACATTAAGCTGATTCAACAACATAAATTGTATAGATAATTTATTTCAGTTCTACAAAGCCTATATTCACAGACGCCTGAATACTGTGTGGCTTGTGTGTGTGTGTGTGTGTGTGTCTGTGTGTCTGTGTGTCTGTGTAGATATATTCAATTGACTATGCTGGCTTGTGATGGTCCAGGAGGGAGAAAATAAGTTATAAACAGAAAACACCAGTGGGCATGTGAGTGAGGGAAATCAGGTGTGGATTTCTAGGCAAAAACTGCCTATTTCTCTCTCTCTCTTTCTCTCTCTCTCTCTCTCTCTCTCTCTCTCTCTCTCTCTCTCTCTCCTCTCAGGAACAGGCATTTAATTCAGTACTATATCTGGTTTCAGGTGCTGTCAACCTCTCATCTAATAGGTTCATACACAGGGAAGAGAAAGAGAAATTTTTAGGGCAAATAGATCACAGGCTATGTATAACACTAAGGGAAAGTCTAAAGTGGGTTTTAACCATGTGAAAGCACTAATTATCCTGTAATATATATCCCTCTGTCATATATCAACACATCTCTTAGAGTTTGAAATCCCTTCTCTGGTCTTCATCTTACTCCCAAACTCTTTCCCAGTTTCCATCTAGCTCCAAATTTATATAAACAGGATTAAAAGGTGATTATAAATGACAAAGATGCAACATGCAGAGGCCGATTACTAAAGAGTATCTGAGAAGGGAGAGAAGAGAAGTGACAAGGGAGACAGTTGTCTCCAGTGGCCACGGGTTGGGTGGACATATGCATACCTCCAGAATCTAGAATCCCTTTCTATGATTTTTAAGAAAAGTGAATAAGAATAGAGGATCTTCTGATGTCCTTCTTTGTCTTTGGTTATTTATTGGTCAGAATATGGACTCATATGCAGTACTATGTAAAGAATGGCTTAGTACGTACTTCTGTTTAACACGCCGTAGACTTGCTTAGAGAAAGTTTTTGTTACAGACTGTACTGTGTCTATATTCTCTACTTGAACTTACATGGAAATTATATTAAGAAAAAGCAAAAATAATCAAAAAGGACATGTTTTAGATATTCCTAAAAACAAAAATTATACAAATGCTAAGAACATTATTATAACTAGCATATTAAAAGTATGAGGATATTGTCCATCTGACACTCTGTAAAAAAAAAATTGTTACTCTATATTTTTAAAATGTATTATTCCTACAAAAATTTTATTGTAAAATATCACAATCCTGAACAAAACATCTCGTGGGATTTTATGAAATCCCAGTTGTTTTGAAGGTAAATGACAGTTTAAGTGGAATTATCAAGGTGACTTCCACTATTACTGTTATTTTTGTCTGCAGTAACTAATGACAACCTTTTCCCACAGAACTGAACATAAATTAAATGAAAGCAATGCCACTGACTTCCAGTAATAAATAGAAAGGAGACAGTAATGGGGGCTCCCTACTGTTTTTCTTTGCTAGTGCGTCCTAGGAATGAAGAAGAAAGAATATCTAGTTCATCACTCAAATTTTTATGAAATGTTCCAATTCTCACACCACCCTGAAGATAGAGCATTGGTACATTTAAAAAATGAGCTATCCTCACATATAATGTGACAATTGACAACATAAAACTTAAGGGAAAAAATCTGCATTTTTATACAACTTAGATGCTGGTGAAAGGATATCAGCTTTATAACTTCAATGAATGAAATATATCTTCCTAATATAATCATCGGTTTCATCTATATTTGAATTTTGAAGGCTAATTCTTTAGTTCGGTTTAAAATATGTGAAGGTGAGGCAATATATCAGTTTAGTCAGGTGGTGAAGATGTCAGACTTTGAATGTGGAATCAGAAGCAATTGTTCTGATTCCATTTAATAGCTTTGTGCCCTTGGAGAAATCAGTCTCCGTTTTCTAAAATATCAGATGAGAATGATAAGCCTGACCTCTCTGGTTTGTTCAGAGGTTGTGGTGGACATCTTATTTGGACTATCCACTCATGGTATGGCCTAAGCCATTTTGTATGTCTGCCCCTTACTGCACCATCCCTCAGCCATGATTCACTGGACTAAGGTGAGCCGATGACCCTAGCTAAGCCAACTGGGCCTCTTTCAAATTCAGTTATTGGATAACTGAAATTGAGGGTGAAAGAGTGACAGATAGTTTTGCTGTCTCCAAATACTTATACCTGGACTTATAGAACTCCAAACACAACCCCAAACCCACCATATGGAGCAGAGAAAAAGAGGACAATACGATTTAAGAAGAAACAGAATTAATCAAATTTAGAGAGATGAGGCACGAATGAGATTTCAGATAGTTTTCCATACCTTTCTGATGCTTAGAAATCCCACTGTCTTTGGATTTCACGTGAAACTTCTGTATAGTAATCTCTTTCTGGCCAATGTCAGCTTGAATCAGATTCTTTGTTTGCAACCTGATATGGTTTGGCTGTGTCCCCACCCAAATCTCATCTTGAATTACAGTTCCTATAATCCCCACATGAGATGGGAGGAACCCAGTGGGAGGTAACTGGGTTAGTTACTCATGGGGTCAGTTACCTCCATGCTGTTCTCAAGATAGGAGGGAGTTTTCACGAGATCTGATGGTTTTATAAGGGGATTTTCCTGTTTTACTCAGCACTTCTCCTTGCTGCTGCCATGGGAAGAAGAACATGTTTGCTTCCCCTTCTGCCATGATTGTAAGTTTCCTGAGGCCTCCTCAGTCATGTGGAACTGTGAGTCAGTTAAAACTCTTTCCTTTATAAATTACCCAGTTTCGAGTATGTCTTTATTAGCAGCATGAGACTGGACTAACATACAACCCAAGAAGCCTTACCTAATAATAGATGAAGTGAGAATGCTCACGGATATAATTTTTGAAACTATAGAGCAGCTTAGGAGGGTTGTCACAAAATTCCAGCAAATATAGAAAAAAAGCCCAAACTCCTTAGTATAAGTAAACGACTTAGACCAGCAGGCAGTGACACAGAGCATAAGCTATAGCAGCAATTCCCTCTGGAGCCTTCTGACCTTCAACCTGACTGTGCCCTGCTGCCAGCGAGATCACCTGATTCAGGTGACGATTCTGGAGGGTCTTTTGAGAAGTTCCATTGGCTTTCTAAACCATTACATTTTTCTAATACTCCTCCCTCACTTTTATTTTTTCTAATAGCTCTGGCTTTTTATCTGCTGGCTCAACAGGCAAGAGTGACTGGTAACAGTTCTAATGTGTTCATTTTTGAGTGAAACTATATCTTTAGGATCAATTTCCTAGATATACCATTCTGTTAGCAATCCCAGGTTTAAGCCTATTTATATCTATTCCTGTCCTCATATAAAGGGAAGATATTACCAAGATATTCATTCAGTTATGGTGATTAAGAGCTTCTCCTTGGAGTCAATCACCCCTGTCGGTGCTAGTACCTATTATTATTTTTGTTTCTTCAGAAAATGTAGTGGGCTTGAAATGACATGTGTTATTTCTATAAATAGCATTGGCAGAAAACTTGGGAAAATGTCAATCTAACATTTCTTTTTTTTTTTTTTTTTGAGATGGAGTCTTGCTCTGTTGCCCAGGCTGGAGTGGTGCAGTGGTGCAATCTCAGCTCACTGCAATCTCCACCTCCCAGGTTCAAGGGATTCTCCTGCCTCAACCTCCTGAGTAGCTGGGATTACAGGCACCTGAAACCATGCCAGGTACTTTTTGTATTTTTAGTAGAGACAGGGTTTCACTATGTTGGTCAGGCTGGTCTTGAACTCCTGACCTTGTGATCCACCGGCCTCAGCCTCCCAAAGTGCTGGTATTACAGGCATGACCCACCACGCCCTGCCCAATGTAGCATTTCTATAAGTCCTGCCTCAGATCATATTCTTCCAAGGTAAGACATAATACAATGCAACTAATACATTGCAGGAAACTATTAAAATGAGCAGAATCCTGCCCATCAACTCTGTCTTCTACCTTCAGAAATCAGAAGAAAACAAAGGAAATTTTCTGCTTCAGGAGTTAGCTAGGAGTCCCAGATAAGTTTGGATAAGTTGTCTTCTTTTCTAGCTTTCTCCTCAGCATCAAGCTCAGGTGAAGAAGGACCTTGAAATTCTGAACTTAACTGTCAATACTCTCCCTTCTTCCCCTACCCCTACCCCAGGGCTCCTACCTTTACCATCACTCTCTGCATGGTAACCAGGGCAAAATTTCATTTTATTCTTGGTTTTACTGGCCACCCCTGCACACACGAAACTCTCGGGTCATCCTCATCATGCAGAGTTGTATTCTCATATAGCTCTGCTCATCCTCTTTGCTTACCCATCTGCCACCTTTCTTAAGACCTGAAAATCCTCCTCTGTGTCCTCTGGCACTCACAGGCACTCATCAGCAAAATGCCCTGTTTTCTCCTCCACTTTTTTTTTTTTTTTTGGAATGTTTCTTCTTTTTATGGAACAGAAGTCTGACTTTTCTCCCTGATGACATTATTTCTTCAGAAATTCTGAATTAGTGGTTTCCTGAAGCTGATTTCTCCACCTCAACCCTTACGTAATTGATAGCCCTGGATCTTTACTGTCACATATGGTGGCCACTAGCTTCATGTGTCTATTACACACTTGAAATGTGGCTAATGTGAATTAAGGTATGCTATCTGAGAAAAATACACACTGGATTTCAAAGATTGCACAAAATCAAATGTAATATGTTTCATTAATATGTTTTCATATTGACTGCATGTTTAATTGGATAAATTGGGTTAAATAAAATATATATTTTAAAGTTAATTTTACTTTTTTTTACCCTCTATTCATGTGACTACTGCAAATTTTAAAATTATGTTGTATATATCCCACACTATTTTTCCATTGGGACATTTGCTCTTACTCTTTCCTTTACAAATTTCCTAGTATTTAATCTCATGACATAAAACACCTTCTACCACACTCCTCCTACTGTCTGCATCAACTTTAATCCCCCAAACACTCCAACACTCTTCCCATCCCTTCCTTCTGTCCTATCTTCCACTTCCCTCCCTCCCTCTCTTTTTCTTTTTTCTTTTCCCTTCTTCTCCTCCTTCTCCTTCCTTCCTTCCTTCCCTCCTTTCCTTTCCCTTCCTTTCCTTTCCCTTCCTTCCTCCCTTCCTTTCCTTTCCCTTCCTTCCTCCCTTCCTTTCCTTCCCTTCCTTCCTCCCTTCCCTTCCCTTCCCCTATGTCATTTATCTTCATTCACTCAGTTTGTGGTTTCCTTTCTGTTATTAAAATATGACAAGCTCACTCCTAATCAGAGATTTTTAGTGGATAAGAATAAGAAATAAAACTAAAAGTCCAATGGTAATTTAGACGTTATCCTGTAAGAATTGGAGAATCATTTTCAGTGAAGCAGCAGGCAAAATATGCATTTTGGAAAGTGAACTATAAGCTAAAATTATTTAAGATCAATTAGGAATGGGAGAGACAGTATAGCTTACTAAAATTTGGTGGTTATTTTTTGAGGTTACTAACTAGGCTTTGGAAGAGAGGAACAATGAATTTGAACAGCATTAAAAAAAATGGAATTGAAAGGATTATCTCATTTAATATGCTAGATTGAGGGATAGGAGAGTCAAAGATGGCTGAGGCATTCAGTATGCTCTGAGTACCTTGCTGAGTGGGAAAAGCGGACCAGCTGTTTGTCTTAGTCAGTTTGGGTTTCTATAACAAAGTACCATAACTGAGTGGCTTATAATATATATAAATGTATTTCTCACAGTTCTAAGGGCTAGGAGTTTGATATCAGCATGGCAATGTGTAGCAATCTGCTGAAGAATTTCTCCTAAGTTGTAAACTGCTGACTTCTGTATCCTCACAGTGTGGGAAAAGAGTGAGTTAACTCTCTGGTATTTTCTTATAATTGTACTAACCCTACTCATGAAGATTCCCCACTTATAACTTAATTACCTTTCCAAAGCCCCGTTTCCTAATACCATCACATTGGGGGTTAGGATTTCAAAATATGAATCTTGAGGAGATACAATGTTCAGTTTGTAACAAGATTTTTAAAAATCTATTCTTGATATTGGTTTAATAATACATGTCATGATATTCTGGTTCTAGTCTGTTCCCAAGTCTTGCCCTAATATTAGTAGATCAAGATCTTGTGAAAATGATCTCCATTTCATCAATAGGTACTTTGTTTAAGACCTAAAACCTATAAAAAGGAAATTTTATGCTCCATGAAATTGTATTTCACAAACATCAAATGTTGATGGAATAAGATAATACTGTGACCCAGTCAACTGAATACAAACACCAGTAGTCCAGGCACTCTGGAATACAACATGTTTGATGTAAAATGAGGTACAAAAATTAGCTTGGTATGTTGACTGTAATCTCAGCTACTCAGGTGGCTGAGGCAGGAGAATCACTTGAACCCAGGAGGTGGAGTTTGCAGTGAGTCAAGATTGCGCCACTGCACTCCAGCCTGGGCAATAGAGTGAGACTGTCTCAACAAATAAAAATAAATAAATACAATGAGGGACTTTTCCAAAATTTAAGTTTTGCCTAATTTTTAAGAAATAGTCAAGTACTAATGTCCTGTCTTTTGGATAACTCACTCAGTACCCTGTCCCTTCGCAATTGTTACTGGCTTTAATGTTTCTATGTCCAACTCTGCACTGCTGAAAGGGTTTGGTTTCACTCTGTCTCATGCTCTTTATGATCGAGTTATCTTTTTAAGTATGGGGCTCTGATCTTGAATCCCAGCTGCCAAGTCCACACCCTCTCAGGAGAAATCTAGCAAAAGGTTCATTTATATATCACTTGCGAGAACCACTTTACAAAACCCTGCCATGCATATCAAATATCCGCCTACTTCCTAAAAGGCGAAGGGTCTTTAGACAGGGACTCAGAATTGTTTCATCTGTATAAGCTGTCATTTCTGAAGCAAACACTTTTGAAGCTTTGAACACTAATATTTATATCTAATGCCCTTGGTCCCTAAGGACCTAAAGAATCAATGATGTTACCTAGGTAGTTTAAAGACAGATTTATGGTTGCTGTGCAACCATCATGCCGTAGTGCATGACAGATCATTTTATTTTTTATAACACATCACATGAGTTCTCTCTTTCTCTCTGCGTTTCTGTGCACATGAACACATAGAAGGGACATATTTTGTGATTCAATTTAACATTTCAAAAAATGTATCAGCTAGTATAGGAATGTAGGCAGGGGAAAGACAGGACTTTTTAATTTAGACTTAATGTCTTTATTGCTGATAGTTAGCAGGGTTATTATTATATTACTGGGTTTAGTAACAACTCTTATTGTTCATTTATATTATAATGCATGGCTCAGATGGGAAGATGGAAAATACAGAAAGTAAAATTATCAGGAGTCCCAAGAACCAAAACCAACATAGGTTCTAATTACATACACATGCAAGTATATTTTTCAAAATAGAATAATACACTGTTTTGTAATCTGAAGTAAGAATGATCTAAGCAAATTTATTACTTAATCTAGGGATAGACTTATGTTCTTCCAGTAAACCAAATGAGAAGAATGAGACATTGTGGTGATAAGAACTAGGCATATAGCATTGTGACACTGGGTTCTAGATGTTAAGGTTCAGACATACATCTGTGTCTAGAAAGATACCATGTAGGTTAAACTTTTGAGGGGTTTCAGGGTGAATCTCAATGTTATATGTTGACCATATTTAAAAACTACACCAATCCTTGGAAAATCCTACACAAGTAGGATTGATACAATATCTGTAGTTAAAAATGTGTAGCTTGTGTAACATTGTCCTTTTGGCTTACTATATTATTCATAAATTTCTAAATATTGATTTTTAAAAAATAGTTTATGTACATGCTTACAAATTCTCAATTGATGCTGTACAACTGTACAGTTCCCCGAGGTAGTCTTTGCAATTCTAGCCTTAAAAATTGCAATAATTATTATGATCCTATGGATAGGTGAGAAGCTGGAAGACATACATGACTGGACTTTTATATAATTTGTTAGCAATATGGTGTAAGCTGGCAAGCCCCAGAAAAGACAGAACAAACTAGATTTGTTTCTACCCGCATGGTTTTGTATGACTGTCTTTTTCTATACTGTGTATGTAAAACTGAGTAGATGGTTTGCTAACCTTTCTTTTGCTTCCCACTGAACTTCCAGCTCATGTGAAATGTTTTACCACATCACTTATAATGATTAGAAGGGATTACTTTGTTTAAGCCTGATTATTTTCCCATGTAATCAATACAAAATATTGGATTTGAAAATAGCTTATGCATTAAGAATATTACTTGCCTCCAAACGCAACCCAAATAGGAGGACTGTTTAGTGAATTAAAATACTTTGAAAAATGAGGCCTTTATTTGCAATGTAGCACTTCTAAAAGTAAAAATGCTGCTGGAAATTTCCTTATATTGCTTAAATATATAGAACTACAAGGCAGCTGGATATTGCAAATAGCATTGCATAAATTATATAAACTTGAATAGAGCAGATTTGAAACGAGAACGAAGAGCAACTATCATTGGATTTTCAAAGGAAATATTGCTGTTTGACAAAACACCACACATTCCCCAAAAACATATGTTAATTAGCAAACTTTGAATCTGTTCCTCATGGATCACATTTCCATAGGGGAATTAAAGACAGTTATCCGTTGAAATTTTAGTGGCATATCAGCATCTAGCACAATTTTGAGTTAGGGATAAGTAAATCAATGAACTATGATTAAAGTTTCTAGTAACAAATAGTAGAGTGAAATATACATTCAAGGAATAAAGTAACCTTGGATTTCAAGCTTAAGAGATATCTTCAGATATTAATACGTAAAATGGTATTTAACAAAATTAAGTTCAAACTCTTCTGATTTTGAGATATTTACAAAACAAATTCAACCATAAGCATTATTTTAATGTTCTTTCTCATTAGAACATTTTCTTCAGTTTTATTAAAAACGTGTGCCAATTAAAATAGTTATATGCTTTTCCTAATATTAAACTGACAAATACTGTGTATGCTTCGATTTCTTAAAATATTGATTACTTCAATGAACATGAATGACTTGAAATATGTAATCATTTTGAGTAGACACAATCTTTGGGGTATATACATATATGTAAACTCTTAAAAGCTTTTTAAAAATTTGATAACTTGTGAAAAGTTGTCTAAAATATTATAATAAATTATAATGATTAATAGTGAAATTTTTTTTTTTTTTGAGACGGAATCTCGCTCTGTAGCCCAGGCTGGAGTGAGCGGCGCCATCTTGGCTCCCTGCAAGCTCCGCCCCCCGGGTTCCCGCCATTCTCCTGCCTCCGCCTCCTGAGGAGCTGGGACCACAGGCGCCGCCACCACGCCCGGCTAAATTTTTGTATTTTTAGTAGAGATGGGGTTTCACCGTGTTAGCCAGGATGGTCTCCATCTCCTGACCTCGTGATCCTCCCTCCTGGGCCTCCCAAAGTGCTGGGATTACAGGCATGAGCCACTGCGCCTGGCCATGATTTTTAATACAGTAGATAAATCAGAGGTCTCAAAACTACTTGTTGGACCTCATTGTAAACTAAATTAATTTTCCAGGTTGTTTTAAACCAATAGTCTTACTAAAAGTTATTAGTTTTACATTTTCCTAAAAATAAAACTTTAGTTATGTTAAGTAAGACTTTAAATATATTAAAATCATTCTTCAATTTTTTTACAGTCAGTGAAAACTTCAGCTTGAATATATCTTTATGTAAAAGAGCTTCCGACTGCATAACTGTATTTACTGGAATCCATAAATCTCTACTAAACTACAGAGAAGAGTAAGTGAAAGTATTTGGGCTATTTTTTCCTTTTCTCTCATAATGTCATCTTACTGTGAACATGTTTTTGTTGCTTTAGATACACATACCTTAAATATTCTTCTGATGTTATGGACTCAAATTGAGATACAAACAGGTAACAGCAAATTGAAACAACAGACTATCTTTGTTTTGTAATGAGAATGATGAAAAGCTGCTCTTAGTTCAAAAAATCTAATCAAAATGAGATTGTAGAAGCTATAGCTTCTTGCATGAAGCACATGCAAAAAGACTCAGGATTCAATTTGAGTGTAAGCTTATTATGATTCAGGTGTCATGTGCCTGTTTTGAAAAGCTAATACATCTGAAGGCCTTACTAGATTTGAAAGGTGACTGAGGTTAGATGGAGGTTGAGGGTAAGGGAACCATATATTAAAAACAGTAGACAGAAACTAGGGATATTTAGCTTGGAGGAGAGAAAACTCTAAGGGCAGGTATGGTGGCTATTTAAAAATAGTTGAAGAACTTAAATATGGAAGGAAGATTAAACTGCAGCAAATACTTTAGACTATTTTACACCTGAGGACTTTTCAACTCTAAGATTACATGATTTTGTGAACAATACTAACATTTTCAGAAAATGATGATTGTGATCACTAATAAATTATAAGTAACAATATTTAATTAACTGTTTTTCAAAAATTCCCATCACCAGTGACCCCAGTGTTATCTGTGTTCACCAGCAGTGGTGAAAACATCTGAAAAGTGATGCTGAAGCAAAGAAATATAATTGGGCCTTGGGGATTTGGAAAGCTCAGTAGGGTTAGCCCTTTTTTAAGAAATTGTGTTAAGTATAATCTTAGAATCCTCCAAATCTTGGTATATATTCTCTTTATGGCTGTTCCTGAGATCTAAAGGGTAGTATCTTGGGCTTATATCATTCAGTTAAAGGCTCTGAAGGATGGATGACAGGCCAATTCTTAAGCCTATTAAGTGAAAATTATGGTACTGCTGACTACAGACTCTAAAAGTCTCAGTAATTGCCACTGTGATTTAAGATCATCTCCAGATGCAACATTGTGAAACTCATTGCAATTGCAACAAGCAAAAGTGTAGCCTTTAAATACAGAAGACAATATTTACATAGCTATATTTTTCCATTCATGATTTATCAATTGAATGATTGCTCAGTACCTCCAGATTAGGCCTATTATAAATATTTACAATGGCCATGCATTTCCCTTAGCCCTCCTGTATGGGCATACGTTACCTTGGTGTTAATAACGTTCCTCAAAGGCCATTACCGATGGCATACAGCATAAGATTCAGTTGTTAGGGACAAATTCCAATTAACAGTTAGTCACTTTTCATGGATTTAGAATACCAGAAGAGACAGAAGCTAAATATATGAAGTAAAATCATCATTTGAGTTGTTCCTGAGACAGCGCTAAGGTTACATAGAAACAAAAAAATTGTCTTTAAATAAACCACGTAGGTAACATCATTGATTCTTCAGTTCAAAGAAATTATGATCCTTGGGGACTGGAGCAACAGATACAAATGCTGGTTTTCAGAGCATCAGAACTGTTTGCTTCAAAGAGGACAGTTTAAGGGGATGAAACAATTCTGAGCCCCTGTCAAAGGACCTTTTGGCCTCTTAAGAAGTCGATGGAATTGGACATGCATTGCAAGGATTTGTAAAGTAGCTCCCTTGAGATTTCTTTAACAAGAGTTTTTGACTGATGGTAGTTGTTCTAAATCATCTTTTTCCTTAAATCTGTAAGAATTTACTTATTTTAAAAAAGAAGAAAATAAAAACAAAGACCTGCCCTGGAAAAAGGGTATTTATTTGATAACATAGGGTATCAATGGCTCTGTTTTTCTGGAAACAAATCAAACAAACAAAAGTAAAATAAACTGGAAAACACTATGACCCTGCAGGAACAGCTGATTCAGTTTGTTTTTGAGGGACCTTCAGGGGAGAGCTACATAAGAACTTTGAAAGAAATATATATTTACAATAAAAGTAAGTGATAATTAAAGGCCATTCTATGGTTGTAGTCTGGTTTTAACTTTCCTGTCAATTTTCTCTCTGTTTTTAATAATGGGGAGCTTACACTTACCATTTAAGTAGCCATCTGAAAAGTCCAATCAATAAGGATGTCCATTGTTTATTTTCATTTCCAAAAAGTGAACTGACCTTGCCGAGTTTCTTCTCTAGATAGAGGTAAATAGCTTATTGTAAAGAGGGGACATGTTTTCATCATGTGGGCAGTGGAGGCAGTGAGCTGCTCAGGGAATTGTGTCCAGAGCACACAACTGTGCACAGGTGCCCTCTGCTGGAAAGCACAAGTAGGACAATTTTAGGAAAGCAATTTCTTTTCTTTTCTTTTCTTTTTTTTTTTTTCTTTTCTGAGACCGAGTCTCGCTCTGCAGTCTAGGCTGGAGTGCAGTGGCATGATCTTGGCTCACTGCAACCTCTGCCTCCCAGGTTCAAGCCATTCTCCTGGCTCAGCCTCCTGAGTAGCTGGGATTACTGGTGCCTGCCACCCTCCCCAGCTAATTTGTGTGTTTTTAGTAGAGACAGGATTTCACCATGTTGGCCAGGCTGATCTGGAACTCCTGACCTCAGGTGATCCACCCACTTTGTCCTCCCAAAGTGCTGGGATTACAGGCATGAGCCTCTGCACCCAGGCGGGAAGCAATTTCTAAGCTGTGTTCTTTTCTACCCATGGCATTTGTCAAATCCAATATATATATAGCATCAACAGATTTTTGTTTTGTGCCTACTTCGTGTAAAGTCAGGTGTTAGAATCTATATGAAATAAAAGGAAACACAAGTCATTGCCACTGTTTCAAAGAGGCAACAGTCAAATCTCATATCTTCTCCATTCCTATGTCAGTTTAACTGGGAACAGGGGGAGACAGATAGCCAGGACACTGAGTGGGCTGACTACTGCATACTCCTACTGCACTGTCTAATGCGGTAGCTACTACCTAGGTTTAGGTGTGGCAACTCAATTTTAAATTAATTAAGATTAAAAATAATTAAATTTTCCATTTTAATTCAATCACATTAACCACATTTCAATTGCCCAGGGAATACATGTGGCCTGTGGATATCATATTGAATAGTGTTGAGATAGGATATGACCTCCATCACATCAAGTTCCAGCAGAGAGCACTGCAAGATATCCTAAAATAATAGAAAGAGCAGTGGCCTGAGTGTCAAAAGTCCAAGGTTTGAGTCAGGCTTATTATTATTTTGTGTGACCTAGAAGAAGTTACTTCCCTTTTCTTGAATTCAATTACCATCTTTTCCAAATGAGGGTTTTGTTTGAAAACCCATGAGAAATATTACAGTAGTGATTCAAAAATGCCGTAAGGGGTCCTTTACAGAACAGAGCTAAGAGTCACCTTGAGTCTCCTGAAAGTGTACTCTTGTTTTAAAAATTCCCGGATACATAATTATATCCCAAACTGAAATTTGATTTTGGTTTCTCTCAAGGGTTGGGCCCGTTTGACTTTCAGTAAGCAAATAAACACAACTTTTCACAGTGTGGCTGCTGCCAGACTACTGCCCAATATATAAAAACATAATGCTAAAGGAGTTTTCATCATCTGTATTATCAGCCAATCTACCAGTGTCATTCAAACTGTAAATGTGAAGCTTGTTTTGGTAGCCATGGCTGACACGAAAGCTGAAAAGAATGCTGGAGCTACATTTGTGATTTTATTGAGGATTGTTTTCACTAGGGAACTCTCAGCCTGTTGGATTAAAATGGTAAAGAGACCTTTTACGGCAAGAGCTCTGCCGTTATCCCCTTAGCAAAGTTTGCTTTTGTGATAATTACACCTATCCTTGTTTACCATATGAATCACTTTTCAGTGCTGCTTTTAACCTTGACTGGTTTCCCTTTGATGATTACTCTTTGCTCTGATGAGACGTTGAGAAATAGCCTGCACATTTCACACCGCACATTTTCAAGTGATGTTTACCCTTGGTTTCCTTTAAAGCACGTTTCCAAGGTCCATTTGAGGGGCAGTTAACTTGGGGGAGGATGTCAACAATATGTTTTTCATCTGCAAGAGGATAAATGACTGTGCGCTGGTTAGTTAGGAATAATGATACCTAATTTCTGTGCCTCCCTTGGATGCAATTAAGTATCAACAGACCCACTCCTGATCATGAGAGGAAAGGTTAAGGGAATTTAGAAAGTGGTAGGTGAAGATGAGGCCAATGGTTCCTGTAAGTTAGCACGGGTTTGGTCAGGTACATTTCTTCATAGAGCAAGAAAAGTTTCCACAAGGTAGAAGAATGCTGAGATGTTGAAATCATGTGCTGGACTTCAGGTTCACACTGTAGCACCAGTAATTTTAAGTATAAAGCTTGATAATTAAACATTATAAGTTCCAAAACAGAATTTCTATAACAAACTCAAGAGCCTATCTCTAGTTTTTGTGCGTTGGGGGAAGGTACTAAAAGACTGCTAAAACCTTCTTCATGATAGTGGTGGCAGTAGCAAAGAAGGCAGAAGAGAAATATCAGCGAGTATCAAGAAGTCTGGGTGGTATAGAAATGGCCGAAACTGATACATGTGGCAACCCAGGAAATAACAATGGAAGGGGCAGGCATTACAAAAATCTACTAGACCAGGAACATTGATTTCAGAGGCTGTGGAGATCTGGAACCAAAGTTGAAAGCAAAAGAAACATGGGAGAGGAGAGTCGTGTCCTAGTAATTTGATATTGCTACTCCAAGGAAAAAATGTCTTGCTCACGCTTGTTATCCCAGCACTTTGGGAGGCCTAGACAGGCAGATTACCTGAGGTCAGTAATTCGAGACCAGCCTGGTCAACATGGCAAAATCCTGTCTCTACTAAAAATACAAAAAAAATTAGTTGGGCATGGTGGCAGACACCTGTAATCCCAGCTACCAGGAACGCTGAGGCATGAGAATCACTTGAGCCAGGAAGTCGCAGGTTGCAGTGAGCTGAGATTGCACCACTGCACTCCAGCCTGGGCAACAGAACAAGTGTCCGTCAGAAAAAACAAAAAAAAGAAAAAGTCATGAGGAAGCAAAGGCAAGCGTATGGCCATGGAGACACAAATATAGCATTGTGTCTCATGAACCTGCCTCATCTTCCATGCCACCCTCCCCTGTCGCCTTATCTCTTGTCTCCTTTTCACAGGCAAATTTTCAAGTCACCTTCTGTTCCTTTTGCAATTTTTGGCTTCCGTGTCAACCTTTATTGACACTTTTATTGTGTATTGTGACCTCTACCCCTCTACTGAAGCCAATCTCATTGAAATTACAATACACTCGGTAGACAATGAAACTACACATAATGGGTTCTGAGAATTCATAATTTTCTTAACCACAATGATTAATTTTTCACCTTTAAAATACATAATTTATTTAGCTTTTGTGGTGCTATGTTCCTCGCATTTTCCTACGTTTTCACCTTCTTTGCAGGCTCCTTCCCTTAGAGTTACTTCTTAATTTTGGGTGTTTCAACTTAGGAATTATTTTCTCACTCCATGCACTCTCATGGGGCAATTGCATCTACTCTCGAGATCCAAATACCATCAATATACTTGTAGTACCCAGATATATACTTGCAGGGCAAATTTTCCCTTTAGGCTCATGGAGCACGTCTATAAGTTGAATTCTTTTTTTTTTTTTTTTCCTTTTTACCTTCTATTTATTCTTTTTCCATGATTTCCCATTTCATTAAATTGCTTCATTCTTCCAGTAACTCAAACAAACATACCTGAGGGTAATTGATGATTCCACTGAAGGTCTTAACTCCCCATTCACTAATGACAATCAATGAATTGCCAAGACCTATTGAGTCTTCCATCTACAAGGCCACTCTCTTCTAACCCCATTTCTCCTGTCCTTGATCAGACTGGGTTTTTTTAATTTCTGTAATAGCTTCTAAATGTCTTACATACTATAGTATTTTGTATCTGCAATTCATCTACTATAAAGACAGTAATCTTTTAGAAGCATATTGTGATGTAGACAATCTCTTCCTTAAGATCTCTCAATAATTCTTTATTGCCATCAGGATAAAGTTTCAACGCCTTACAGTCACTAGCAAGACTGTCTGGGACCTTTGTCCTACTTGTATCTTCTTACCACATCCGCGGGAATATTTCCCCTCAACTCAGAGTTTCAAATTCTGATTTCTTGTAGTTCTTTGAATTTTTACATCGTCTCTTACTTCACCACCTTCATACATGTTGTTTGTCTTTCACCATTACTTCATTCTTCTGAAGACCTCCCCACATTTCAGATCTTATCATAAATACTGTTTTCTTCAGGAGAATCTTCCCGACCACTAGAACAGGTTAGGTCCCCTCAAGAGCAGCTCTCCAGAAAATCTCCAACTTCCATTATTATACAAATAGGATTGTATTTACTTTCAATGGTATGTCTCTCTTTCAAACTGTAAGTTCTATTAAAGCAGTTTTAGTAGACTATGCTTTAATAGAACTTACACTTTGTCGATTTTACTTTACTTTTATTTTGTCTACTTTACAATTTAATTTTGATTAGCTATTCTTTAGAACTTTCCTTTGTCAATTTTACTTTGACAAGTGTCAATTTTCACGTTCACTTTGTTAACTTTACTCAAGTTATGGAAAAAACATTTTTTCCACAATTTGAGGCAAAGATTCACACACATAAGAGGTATTTAAATCAATACATAAGATAAACATATACATAGACATATGTATAACATAATACTCATAAAAGCACATGATTTTATCAATTGTGTCAACAAATATCAATATTAATGTCCTGTCGACTCATATAAAGAGATAAGGGCATGCCTAGATATTTCTAGCATAACAATGTGTGGGTTCTTAGATAATCTTTTCTTCTTCAAAATTGCACACCAAAAATAACATGACTTGTTGGAAATACAAATGGGCAGAGATTCAAAACCTATGTAACTTTGTTACTAGAGTTTTAACTAAAATATTAATTTGTATATGGGAATATAACACATAACAAGGCAGGCAGCTCAGTGTGATTGGTGATGGCCACAGAGGATACTTTTTAAAAAATTGTCGGAACAATAGGTTGTATAACCTGGCTTGCGGGTACCAGGATGATGCAGAGCGAGTTGCGCTCTGAGCCAGCGGAGATCCCATTTAGGGGTCACAAGATCAAGAGCAACGTGCCACAAGCTGGAGACTCTGCAAAACTGGTAGCAAACATCTTGGGGGAGAGCCCTGCACACAGGTACTCATTTTTACTTTTGTGAAGTACAGCTGAAAGTGCTTCTATCCGTATAGCAGCCGAACTAAGGGCTTTTTCCTCTTCTGATGAAACTTTCAATTGCACTTTGGCTATTCCGCCTCCTTTCCCTAGAAAAACCTGCATGTGAACTTCCATTATTTTCTAGTCTTGATTATGTATAAGGTAATCAGTGTTAGAGAAGTGTACATGTGGGAGCAGAACAGACTGTATTTGCTCCCTAGGCAAGTGGTACTGGAATTGCATTCCCTACATGACTACCAAGTTCCACAGTCACATTTAGAAGGGAAAAAAAGAAGCCAAAAGTTAATAAAATGTTAACCTTTTCTCACTCACAGGGCAAGAATATGTGCTTCAATAGAAGTGTACATACAAGTGTTTTAGAAGTAAGCATGTGTGTGTGTGTGAAAGAGAGAGAGACAGAGACAGAGATAGAGAATGAGAGAGAGAGAGATAGGAGAGAGAGAGAGACTGAATGAGTCTGCATTTAATAAAGATGGTAAATCACTGAGTAGCTGAGTATTATGGAATAAGGGATTTATTATAGGAAAAAGACCTTACCCAACCACAGGAGGAAGGAAAGGTATGAAAAGGGGAGATGTAGAATCAGAAAAATGTCAATTCCTAAGACTTCTGAATCACTGATGTGGGTGGCAAATTATAACTTGCAAAAGGATCTGGAAAAGCAAGTCCCTCCAACTGATGCTGTGGCACTGTGCAGGAGAGCTGGTGAAGTGAGTGGCCTTTATGTATCATGAGGGCTTGGAGATTCCATCAGCAGAGCCAGCAGTTGGGAAAAAGCTCTCTGTGGAACACAAAGATCAAGGATAAGGTGGAGCCTGCCAGCACTTCTGTATCTGTGTGTTCTCATATCGTACTGCCATGATCTTTGGAGAAGAATGACTGTATCTTTACTTTGCCTTCCAAATGATGAATAGAATTCTCTTGTGGCAAATTGTAACTTGGAGTCATACCGGCAAGGAGATTCTTGAAAACGGGATATAGTCACTGCTTAGACAAGTTGACACTTCAAATATGTGTCAGTAGTTTAGCCTGCAGAGGGAGGCAAGTGCCAAATTATGGAGTTCTTCTAAGGCCAGAACTCAGAAGTAGCATTGTGTTCTGGACAGTACCTTTCTACCATCTTTGTTTTTGTAAGATAATTTTAGTAACAATAGAATGGACTGGATTGGAGAATGAGTGGGAGTTTTGGAGTCCAATAATGAACTCTAGCATACCCTGGAGACCCTCCTTTGTAAGATGTTATAAAGAACTGAGCTATGAGCATGCCATTGGAAGGAAAGAAGGAAAAATCTATTTTTTTAAATAAAATTTCGTAGAAAATTATGGTGAAACAAATTGGATTCTGTCTAAGTGTCACAAAGTCCCAAATAACTAAGGATGAGAGTAAGTTCTGATAGCTCTGTTCCCGTATGGCCCATATATCTCTGGGTCTTTGTTCTTGCAGATCTTTCTTCCTAGAACATTTTTCCAGATATTTGAATGTCTCATTTCACCCAAGCTTGGGCTCACATATCACATCCCCAGAGATATTAAAACAGTGCATCGATGCGTGTTCTCTTTTCTTATCCAATATGATATTTCTTCATAACATTCATTACCATAATACCATATATATATATATATATATTTAAATTTATTCTAGTGTCTCTTTTTGTCAAAAGCATGTACTCCATGAGGGCTGATATGTGTATTACTTTGTTTATTATGTATTCGTGCTCCTTGAATAGAGAATAAATAGTCCATATGGCCTTGGCCATGAAAAATGTGGGAACATCAGTAACAGCCTTTAAAATATGGTCAGACTGGAAGAGGCTGTAATTAGAGGCACTGACCTGACAGTGGAGGTAGAAGTGTACCCTTTCTAATGGGATTACTTTTTGATATCCATACATTAGAGGTCAACTTTGTTGAGATTCTTAGAAATAGTGATATTTAGTGAATGTTTCTATCTGAATCAATAGATGACCACATTTATTTATTTATATGCCTGATGATGAGAATGACAGAGACCAGCCAAGTTCAATTTCAGCTGAATGCTTGCTGGATCTGGAAATTCACCCAGTCATTATCCTAAATGGGTGCAGCACTAAAGTATGTTCAACCTCTACCCATGAGGGATAGACGCCTAACTCCTTGCCAGGCATTACATTAACTGAAGCTGATGGTGCTGGTAGAGAACCTCCCACATGTATTGTTGGGCAGGTATGGAGCAGTTGGGAAATGACGAAATGGCATGAAGTGATTACTTGAAAAGCTAGAATTACTCTGTAATCATTCTGTACCTAGGTTTGGCGTCTGTCAATCAGTGCACTGCTTTCAGATAGACGGCCATAACTGCATACCGCTGTGTGTTCTACATAGTTAGACTATAGGATTTGGCTTGTGGATGGGGAATTCAGGTACTATGGATGTACGGAGTGGAAGTTTGAAAACATTTACTGGGCAGAGCAAGGAAATGGAACCCAGGGAAAGATGATACGTTGCCGGAGAAAGTGGGAGGATTCTCAAAGAAGCCTCCGAATTTCCGTTTGTAGTTAAACCTGAAAATAACATGAAATAGCAGTAGTATATGTGTTCCTTTCCAGGGTCAGGGAGTTGGAATGGGATTATGGGATTGCATCCTCTAAACAGGAGATTGCCCTGGGCACTGAAAGCCAGATGGAAAAAGAAAAAAGATCCCTTGGCTAGAATGCTAAGAGGACCTTATCAAATGCCAGCTTTGATGCCCTGAGTTAAGAGTCACAAATCAGTGTTGGGAAGTATTGATCAGAATGAAAACTGTTTGAGTATGAATAAAGGCATCAAGGTGATTGATGTGAACAAAACTCTGGAGTGCCGGCTGTGTGTCTTCATGTCCTGGCCAGTTTGTGGTGTTTGGGTGTGTATATGTGTATTTGCGTGAATTGTTTTAAGACTCAGGAAAAGCCTGTAACGCTTTAGTGTAGGCTGTGAAATCAGTTATGTTGCAGAATGCTGTTTAATATATTACTTATCTTTCAGAAAACATAGCCTAGTGCTGCAGAAGTGTACCTATGTTAAGGTACATTACCTGATTCATCACAAAAAATTACATATGCATGCATGTATGAATGTATATGTGTATATATTTACATGTGTATGTGTCCATAAGGAATGTGAACCTCAGAGGAGTCCAGGCTTTGAAGAAGGCTCCATTGGTTCTGTATTCTCTGCATCTCCTCTCATCTGGAAGGTGCTTCATGTCTCCAGGATACCTTTGAGGTTATAATGATGAGCCGCAGTAGCTTTGGTAGTTCATTGGTAGTTGTCAGAACCAGGGCCCTGAGAATTATAATAAGCAAAGTTTTCTGACCAGATAACTATGCTAGTGTGTTCATGAGTCTTCTAGTGAGCGGGTAAATTTTTATGATCAAGATGTGTATCAATTCTGCTGTCCTGTTTAATTATAGAGACAAGAAATAGGCAGACACACTGATGCAGCATTCAAGTTTGGGGAAAAAAAAGAGGGAAATTATTACAGACGTCTGGATGGTGTCCTCAATTCCCCCTTTAGCTATTGAATCTCAGCTGCCTGCAATCAAGAACTGAGTCACAAAATGGCTTGCATTGTGTTGCTATTTCAGTTTGACAGACGGTCTTTTAGCATGAAAATTGTGAACAATTCACCAGGTTTTAAAATTTCTATAAAAATAGTTAAATGCTGCTAGAACTTTAGCTATAAGGCAACTAAGTACAAGTCTATGAGAATATTTTAATAATTGTGTGAATATTCACTAAAACCTCATTAAATTGAAAAGTAAGATGCACAGTTGCCTACCACAAGCATATTTTAAAGTAACTGTATTCAGATAAACCAATAATGTTATAAAAGGAAAGCAGGGGCAATTACTCTGCATAATACACCATATGAAAAAAAGATTCCTCATTAATTAGGCATTTCTGAAAACAGCAGGTATTTTGAACCACTTCCTTTGCTGAAATATTTTACTGAAGTTCTCATTTTCCTGATACAAATATTCAAATCTGCAGCTGTTTATGTTTTCCGGTGTGCGTGTTTGCATAGGGTTTCATCTCTGTATTTGTATATTTCTCTGTTTGGTGCACACAGGTATGCAATACATATTGGCTGGGTGCACAGGAATATGTATCATAGTTGATTCATTTTGGTCAGTTTTAGAATGTTCCTGTCTCTCCTCTTGTAAGAGTAATTCGGGGAAAACGCAAGAAAGGAAGCCAAATAGGTTGGGGAATGCAGGCTCCTTCCCCATCCTGTCACTCAAATACAATGTTTCATTTATAAAACATATTTTAAAAGATTATGAATGCCGTTTAAAAGAACACTAAAGGTTGGGCACAGTGACTCACTCTTGTAATTCCAGCACTTTGGGAGGCTGAGGTGGGCAGATGACTTGAGCTCAAGTGTTTGAGACCAGCCTGGACAACATGGCGAGACCCTGTGTCTACCAAAAACACACACACACACAAAAGAAGCCAATCATGGTGGTATGCGCCTGTGATCCCCACTACATGAGAGGCTGAAGTGGGAAGATCACTTGAGCCCAGTAGCTGGAGGTTGCAGTGAGCCAATATATATAAAAGTACATAAAATAAATATAAAATATATAAATATATACATATATATGTATAAAAAAGGCGATCAACCAAACGACAACAATAAAACACTCAAGTGACATGCTGACTCCTTGAAAAGGTGGTAAGCTCTTTAGGCTTCCTAACCAGAGAAGGCAGCTAGAAAGAGTCATTTAACATCATTCTAATCTGCCCCTGATGGAATTTGCAGTGATTTTCTTTCTATTTCTTCTCATTGTTTTTCAACCTAATCACTAATAGGTAGCTGAAATGGAGTCTCTTAATGCTTTTTGCTTTTTAAGAATTCCAAACTCACAGTTTGAAAATTATAGTTCTTGCATTTGAAGTTTTTCTTCATCATGCTCGGCCTGCCTAGCGGCATTTTTTTTTTTAAATTTTGGTTTGTGGTCTCTTTCATCTACCCAAAAGCAGGTGAAATAAATCAAAAGTTGTCTCACTCAGGAATTGTCTAAAGTAAATAAATGAAAAAAAAAAAAACAAGACTAATAATTAGGCAACTCATTGAGTAGGCTGTTGAACCAGCTAAAATGGGAAAGAAATTATTCAGGCTCTAAACCTTTCTACTTGCAAATTCGCCAAAATCAATTGCATTTTAAGCATTGCATCACCTTGATTGATTTTTAAAATGGATAGCACTTTGCTGTTCACATTTATGGTGAGACGTGAAGGACTTGGCAATGGGCATCTTTTCTACTATGTTCTGCATTAAACTCTTTAAATAGCTTCTGCTTCTTAATGTTGAATGAACTTTACTGCAGACTGAGTCTGAGTTTTTTCTTAAGGTTGAAATACGTTCTTCAGACTTTACTTTTTGCATGTAGCATTCTTCTTCCTTAGAATACCTAAGAGTTCCTAACTAATTTCTTTCAGCCACAGGAAATATTTCTATAATTTTGGGGTTAAAATGGAGAACTATAGGATGAAAATATAATACAAGAAAATGAGTTGAAGCCTAAAATGTATTAGATTATATGTGGGTAAAAGTAGAGGGGGAAATCACTGGTTTTGAAATTAAAAGATGAAAAGTGTGAACACTTGCATGGAGACCCTATTCGTGAACTTGGAAGAGCTTCAGTGCCCTCTCTCTGCCATTTTCTCTCATTATCATTTTTCCTCAAGGCATTGTTTTGAGGATTAAATTAGAAAATGTGAACTAGCTTGAGAGTACAGTCAGCACTTGAACAGCATGAGTTGGAACTGTGAGAGTCCACTTATACACACATTGTTTTCAAACAAACTCTGATCTAAAATACAATATTTGTAGGATGTAAAACTCGTGTATATGGAGGGCCGACTTTTCGCATATGAAGGTTCTGCAGGGCCAGCTGCAGGACTTGAATGTGCCTGGATTTGGGTATAAACAGGTAGTCCTGGAACCAATACACCAAGTATACTGAGGGACAATTGTAATAGGCACAAAAATGTAATCGACAAATTTTGTTCTTTTTCCTTAAATGCAAACCAGGACACTTAAAAAACTAAATGAATAATTAATTATACATTTAGTGTCTCTGTGCTTTTCTCTTGTACCTTTTCCTACTTCTTCTGTATACTCAATTTGTTAAGAAAGCATGGAATTTATCTCCAGCTACAGGCATTCCTCATTTGATTGCCCTTAGCTTTAGTGAACTTCACAGGTGTTGCCTTTTTTTTTTTTTTTTTTTTTTCCAATTCAAGTTTGTGGAAATCCTGTATGGAGCAGGTCTATTGGTGCCATTTTTCCAACAGTAGATCATGTGCTCACTTCATGTCTCTGTGTCACATTTTGATACTTCTTTCAATATTTCAAACTCTTTTTATTATTATTACATCTGTTATAGTGATCTGTGGTCATGATTTTTTTCACTTGCTAACTAATGAATTTATTTACTAATTAATTTTGCAATAATTTACCTCTCAATCATTTCCTTGTTTCCACAATCACTAGTCAATAATTTACTGACTCATTAATTTGACGTGATCAGTGATGTTCGATGTTACTACTGTAATTGTTTTGGAGCACTGCACCGAGAACCACTCCTATAAGACTGATAACTTAATCAATAAATGTGTGTGTGCTAAGTGCTCCACTGACTGGCTGTTCTACCCTCTCTCTCCTTTTCCTCAGGCTTCCCTATTCCCTGAAACACAACAATATTGAAATTAGGCCAACTCGTATAACCCTACAATGGGCTCTAAGTATTTACACGAAACAGAATCATATGTCTCTCACTTTAAATCAAAAGCTAGAAATGATTAAGCTTAGTGAGAAAGGCATGTTGAAAGCTGAGACAGGCAAAAAGCGAGGCATTTTGAGCCAGTCAGCCAAGTTGGGAATGCAAAGGAAAAGTTCTTTAAGGAAATGAAAAGTGCTACTCCAGTGAACACACAGATGATAAGAATGTGAAACAGTCTTGTTGCTGATACAGAGGAAGTTTTAGTGCTGTGGGTAGATCAAACTGACCACAACATTCCTTACGCCAAAGCATAATCCAGAGCCAGGCCCTAACTCTCTCTAATTCTGTGAAGGTTGAGAGAGGTAAAGAAGCTACGGAAGAAAAGTTTGACGTTAGCCGAGGTTAGTTCATGAGATCTAAGGGAAGAAGCCATCTTCATAATGTAAAGGTGCAAAGTGAAGCTGCGTGTACTGATTCAGAAGCTGTAGAAAGCTATCCCGAAGATCTAGCTAAGATAATTGATGAAGTGGCTTCACTGAGCAACAGATTTTTCGATGTAGATGAAACCATCATATATTGGAAGAAGATGCCATCTAGACTTTCCATATCTAGAGAGGAGGAGTCAATGCCTGGCTTCAAAGATTCAAAGAACAGGCTGACTGTCATGTTAGGGGTTAAAACAGTTGGTGACTGTAAGTTGAAGCCAATACTCATTTACCATTCTGAAAATTTAGGACTTTTAAGAGTTAGGGTAAATCTACTCTGCCTAAGCTCTGTAAATGGAACAACAAAACCTGGATGACAGAACATCTTTTTTACAGCATGGTTTACTAATTATTTTAGTCCACTATTGAGATATGCTGCTAAAAAGAATTTCCTTAAAAATATTGTTGCTCATTGACAATGTACCTGATCGCCCAGGAGTCTGGAGTTGTACAAGGAGAATAATGGTTTCGTGCCTGTTTATATTTCTGCAGCCCATGAATTAGGCCTAATTTTGACTCTAAAGTTTATTTTTAAAAAAATACATTTTGTAAGGCTATAGCTATCACAGATAGTGATTCCTTTGCATCTGAGCAAAGTAAATTTAAAACCTTTGAATTCAGTTTTAGATGCCATTAAAAATACTTGTCATTCATGGAAGAAGGTAAAAACAAAACAAAACAAAACCTGAGTTGCCTCCTCTGGACGAGCAAAGAAATGGTTTCTGGAGATGTACTCTCTTCTTGGTGAAGATGTTATGAACATTGTTGAACTTACAACAAATAATTTAATCTATTACATACATGTAGTTGACAAAGTAGTGGCACAGTTTGAGAGTGTTGATTCCAATTATTGAAAGAAGTTCTACAATGGGCAAAATGCTGTCAAACAGTGTGACATGCCACAGAGAAATATTTAGTGAAATGAAGACTCAATCAATGCCACTAACTTCATCGTTGTCTTATTTTTAAAAATTGCCACAGCCACCCCAACCTCTGGCACCACCACTCTGATCAGTCAGCAGCCATCAACATTCTCCACTAGCAAAGAGATTGTGACTCGCGGAAGGCTCAGAAGATCATTAATAGTTTTTAGAAATAAAGTGCTTTTAAATTCAGGTATGTATATTGTTTTTTAGACATAATACTATTGCATACTTAATAGACTACATTACAGTGTAAACATAACTTTTATGTGTACTGGAGAACTAAAACATTTGTGTGACTTACTTTATTGTAATATGCACTTTATTGCAGTGGTCTGGAGCCAAACCTGCCATTTCTCTGAGGTGTGCCCGTATACTGCCATGGATCTATATTGAAAACAAAAAGTTAGCGATTATACATGAAATAAGTGGTAATTACTATAGTTATAATTGATAGGAATGATATGATGATATAGACTAGGAGAACAAATATTTTGTGGTTTTGGCCATGTAAAATACTTAAATATATGTTGATTCTCCAGAATTAGGGATGTTTGTAGAGTTAAGGACATTTTGCTAGAATGTTTCATGAATAATATCCATTTTGTACAAATAAAAGTAGGGGAAAAGTTAGGTGAGTTACAGTTTAAGTAAGTAATATCATTTCTAATGATTAGTCACTTATAACTATTGATAACCCAGCTTATTTTTAAAAACACTCTCTTGGTTGAGCTAGAATTTTAATTTGCAAAAATTGGCTGGAAACAAACATTGGTAATTAATTTCTAGTTTGCATAAGCCTTTCTTCACAAATATTTGCTTTTTTAAAGAGTTAGCAGTGGATGTTTGCATATGTACAAGGATTTGTAGGCAGTAACAGTGAAACTCGTTACGACTTTCATAACTGACATCATATATTTTACATGGGCTTCACATTTAATAAGACCTACTTGCTTCTTCACATCACATAGTAATCCAAATTTGACATTTTTGAGAGCCAGTTAATTTTCTTTAAGGAAATATGTTCTCACCAGATTTTATATGTCCCAAGAAGCTCATTTTTTTTTCTTGCCATCTTACCTTGTAAAGAAGAAAGTTTCAGTTGCAGTTGAAACTTTGAATAAAGATTTTTTTCTGTACAGTCATTCCTATTAATTTGTTAATAGAAATAATGGCAACTGGAAATGGTTTCTCTTTTAAAGGCAGAGGTAAAAAATTCTTTTTAAAGTCTAGGGGTGAGGCCCCAGTCAGCACTTTAAAAATAAGCACTTTGGTGGATTCTGACTGGCTCAGATGATCTCACTTCCATACAAATTAATCTGTATAACAAGATTGTCCCAAATTAGGCATGTTTAACACAGGGGACCTGCACCAGAAGGACAAATTAGAACTTATATTGCGATACAATTTTATTTTATCGTTATTTATTGATGTTACCAGAAAGGGACCCAGATCCAGATCCCAAGAGGCTTCTTAGATCTCACGCAAGAAAGAATTCAGGGCGAGTCCATAGAGTAAAGTGAAAAAAAGTTTATTAGGAAAGTAAAGGAATAAGAAAATGACTACTTCATAGACAGAGCAGCCCCAAGGGCTTCTGGCTGCCCATTTTAATGGTTATTTCTTGATGATACACTAAACAAGTGATAGATTATTCATGCCTTTCTCTTTTAGATCATAAAGGGTAACTTCCTGACATTCCCATGGCATTTGTAAACCTTCATGGCACTGGTAGGAGTGTAGCAGTGAGGACGACCAGAGGGCATTCTCGTGGCCATCTTGGTGTTGGTGGGTTTGGGCCAGCTTCTTTACTGCAGGCTGTTTTATCAGGAAGGTCTTTTTGACCAAGTGTCTTGTGCCATCCTCCTAACGCATCCTGGGACTCAGAATGCCTCAGCCGTCTGGGACTGCAGCCCAGTGGGTCTCAGCCTCACTTTACCCCACCCCTATTCAAAATGGAGTTGCTCTTGAAAGTTCAAATGCCACTGACATTGACATCTTTAAATCTGTGTCTGTTTATAAAAATATATTAAGACTGTTGCATTTATGCAATTTATTTAAAATAACTAAATGAATATTTGTGATTGTGATGTTTTATAACTGATAGATATGCAAAATTAGAAAAATCAAAAGGTCTGATCCAGAGTTTCTCTCCTGAATTTCTTTATAACACATCTCTGGAGTACTTTTTGGTGCACTGAAATCCTCTATCGGATAGCTCAAGCTGCATTCAGGTATTTTATATTCCTCCCCTTCAAAAAGGTCTGATATAAAAATAGTGTGAAAGCAAAGGTGATAGTGGGGTGAAATAGGTTTTTTCCAGTCTAAACACCCTATGTACACACAGTCTTTTCTACTGAGCATAGCTGTGTTTCATCAAATCATCCAAGATTATAGTTTTGCCTCAATGGCCACTATATGTCCTAGAAATCGGGGTTCATAAGGTCAGAGGAGCATGATGTGGTGAATAATACAGTTTGATTGCTGACATTTGTTTGTTATATTTTGGCTAGCTTTGCTGTATTAATTCAACTGCAGGCTCTACTGTATGAGAATATTTTGCTTTCTCAGCCAGGAATGCCCGCCTTTCAGTCTGGCGAAAAAAGGTTTCTATGACCTTACAAGCCTGAATGCATGCCACCTTTATGTAGTCACATAATACTCTCAACTTACTTCCATAATATGGAATTCTTCTTTTAATTTTTTGCTTTACATCTTCTTCTTTAGTTTGCATTTAGTAGGTTTTTTATACATTTGGAATTTGTGTTGAATAGGCTTATTGAGGTAGAAGAGACACAATAAAGTGCCCACATTTAACGGATAAATGCTTGAGGGGATGAATACCCCATTCTCAGTGAAGTGCGCATTTCACATCGTATGCCTGTATCAAAACATCTATGTACCCCGTAAATATATACGCCTACTATGTACCCATAAATAGGCTAAAAAATACATTTAAAAAATTAAAAATGAAAAAAATGCATAATTTGGTAAGTTTTGACATACATATGTATGTATACTCATGAAACCGTGGTATGATCTCAGCTCACTGCAACCTCTGCCTCCCAGATTCAAGTGATTCTCCTGGCTTGGCCTTCCAAGTAGCTGAAATTACAGGCATGTGCCAATATGCTCACTAATTTTTGTATTTTGAGTAGAGACAGGATTTCACCATGTTAGCCAGGCTGCTCTCGAACTCCTGGCCTTAAGCGATCCGCCCGCCTTGGCCTCATTAAGTGCTGGGATTGTAGGTGTGAGCCACTGTGCCCAGCCAAGATCCTTTTTATTCTGGATGTGAGTTTTTTTTAATTCTATTTTATTTTATTTATACTGTAAAGCATCCTTTATTTTTTTCTGGATGTAAAAGACTTCCTCAGTAATTTTTTTGCAGGATATATGTGCTGGTGATAAATTCTTTCATGTTTTATGTGTCTAGAAAAAACTACTTACCTTTATTTTCTATAGATATATTTGCCGAGACTAAATTTTAGGCTGCCTGGGTTTTGTTTGTTACTTTTTTCATTATTTTATTACTTCACAGATATTTCTCTGTTTTTTTGACTTGAATCGTTTTGACTGTCATCTTTAATTTCCCTGTACACAATATGCCTCTTTTCTCTTGCTGCTTTTTGGTTTTTTGTTTTTTTTTTTTGGCCAGGGGAAGGGGTGTCTCATTCTGTGGCCAGACTGGAGTTCAGTGGCGTGATCTTGGCTCACTGCAACCTCTGTCTCCCAGGTTCAAGCGATTCTCCTGCTTCAGACTCCTGAGTAGCTGGGACTACAGGCGTGTACCACCACGCCCAGTTAATTTTTGTATTTTTAGTAGAGACGAGGTTTCATCATGTTGGCCAGGATGGTCTAGATCTCTTGACCTCATGATCTGCCTGCCTCGGCCTCCCAAAGTTCTGGGATTACAGGCATGAGTCACCGCGCCCGGCCCTCGTGCTGCTTTTAAGGCTTTCTCTTTATCACTAGTTAAGAAACTGGTTATGATGTGCCTTCTTGTAGGTTTTGAGAATTTAATTATTTTATTTTATGCTTTTTTGCATTTGGAGTTTATTGAATTTTCTGCTTCTGTAGTTGTATAGTTTTCAGGAAAAATTGGCTGCTATTTTTCCAAATATATTGTTGGTCTCCTCACTTCCCCTCCCTCCTCACTGACTCCAATTCTGCATACATTAGGTTTCTTGAAGCTGCCCCATATCTCACTGATGCTCAGCTAAAATTTTTTAGTTATTTTTCTTTCTGTATTTCATATGGGGTAATTACTATTGACATATTTTTCATTTTACTAATTTTCTCTTTTGCCATGTATAATCTACTGTTAATCCTCTCCAGCATATTTTGTTTACCCAGACATTTCTAAAAGTTTGATCTGAGATTTTTTATAGCTTCCATGTCTCTAATTTATGCAATCAATCTTTCCTTCAGCAGCTTCCAAATACAGAATGTAACTGAACTGTTTTATTGGACTTGTTTAATAATTGTGTTATCTTTAGCGTTTCTAGATCAGTGTGTATTGATTGATTTTTCTTATCACCAGTTACATTTAACTGATTGTCTGAACATTTTTGAAAACGTGTCAGCTGTTGTAAGTTTTATGCTTTGGGGATGCTATATGTTTTTTTCTATAAATATTTTTACCTTTATCCTGGAATGTGGTTAAGTGACGTGTGGAATCATTTGATCTTTTAAGTTCTTGCTCTTAATATCTGTTAGTTGGAACCAGAGTATTTACAAAACCCATCTGAGATTTCAACCTGATGCTTCAGGAATTACGGAATATTTTACTGTGGATGGTGGGAATAGAACTATTTCTGGCCCTGTTTGTGTTCCGGATATTGCTTCTTCTAATATTCCCGCATGATTTCTTCCCTGGTCTTGGGTAGTTTCCTCACATGCATCAATACTCATTGACAACTAGAAGGCAACCCTCTGAGCACTTTTTCTGTGCAGCTCTTTGGTATAGCACTCTGTAAACTCTAGCCAACTTGACCTTTCCTTACTCCAAATTCTCTCTTCAGCTCACTGTGCACCTCCCACTACCCCTGCAAAACCTTGCTGAGGTTGTTCCTCCCTGCACCGCAGCCAGGAAGTTTTGTCCATGCAGTAGGCTGGGACAATCCTGGGACTCACCTCGTTGATCTCAACGTCGTTGTACGTTGAGTTTACATCTGAGATTGTTCCTTCATTGCCTAGTATCCGAAGTCCTAAAAACGATTTTTAATATATTTTGTTGTCAAAGGGCAAAAAACACAACAAATTTAGTTTGAAGATCTAATTTGCTCTTTTTTTGCTTTCCAGTGTTGGGAAATATCTCATTCTGTATGATAAAATGAGTATTTTGATGAACTGAACAGAGGAGATTGACTTTGTAGGTAGAAAAAAGCTGAAGACAACAGAAATGAGGAATGAAAAAAGGATTGGTCATTTCAAAGTGATTTTCCTTATGAAGGTTAAAACAGAAAATGTTCCTATCATGCCACCTCAGGAAAACTGGGCCTCTTTTGGGTGGTTGCTGTGAATCTCCTGGTTTTGTTTTTGTTTTTATTTTTTGTTGTTGTTTTGGAAAATTGGCAAGTTTCAGAGTTCATTTTGGTTATGTGGCTATCAGCATGAGGGACTCCATTCTGGTTAGTTCCAGTTGGCTAGGGCCTAGATCGGAAGCTTAGTCCAAAATAATGGCCGCCCATGAATTGATTTAGCATTATCTATATTTTTTGTTTTGGGGAGTTTTTTTCATGTTAGGGTAAATCTGATCCCTGTAACTCAATATTGATTGAAATGGAAATCTATGTGACTTAATTCTTAACATACATTTGTAGTTCCTGCCCGTCCCCCACTTTTTTTTATCTTACTACTTCAAGAAACTTTAAGCTTCTAAGAACTGAAAACCTGTCGTTTATCATTGTATGCCCATTTCTTGGCATAATATCTGGAATATACCAATGTTGAATGATTCTTTAATGATGGACTCACATGCAGACATAATTACAAAAAGAAACCAACCTCCTTATAGCGTGACCTGGTTCCTGTTTACTCTCTATCTTAATGGTTTTCAAACTTTCTCCTAGTGATCATTGACACTTCATAGAAGCGCCTTAGAGGCCACATGGATTAGGGTTGAAACACAAAAGAAAGAAATACAAAGTTTTAATCCCGTTTGTTCAACCGTATTTATGTGTTGAGTTTCTTTATAAAATTTAAGGGTAATTTCAGTGACTTCTACAAAAAGTATTTTAAAATTTGACTTAATGTATTGCGTTACCCTAGGTCATTTATATTATCAAACTTACTGAACAGATTAAGAGTCCCTTCGAAGATTTAAAATACACAATAGCTAGTTGTGAAATGACTCAGTGTTTTACTGGAGACTTGGATGTTTTTTGGGGATAAAGGCTTGCTGGTGGCATTTGAATCATACCACAGAGGTAAATCCCTTTTCTAGTAGTCAAAAATCAATTATGTTTGTTTTTATCCCCCCTAAACAAAAAGGGAAAGCATGCCTGGATTTTCTGTGACTAAATATCATTCTGATTAAGAAACAGAAGTTCAACTTTGTTCTGGTTTTCTCTTCGAAACAATGATAAATGACAGATGAATTTGCCATTCTCCGTTCAATACAAGATTGCAGTGACTAAGATAAGGAAAAAATTCAATAAGAAATCAGTTAAAAAATCAGTTACAAAATTGCTGTACCACTTCTCTCTTGTAGGGAACTGGAAAATGGGAGAGAAAAAAGCCATTTCTGGAGAAACAATTTACATATCAAAAGGAAGATTATTTAAATTGTGTGAGGAAAAAGAATGAGCACAAAGCCAAGGCTACATTGTTGACCATCTAAGTCTTGCTTGATGTCAGACATCAACTAGAATTCTGGGCTCTAGTTATTTGTTTTGTTTTAACTGTTGCTGATTTCAACTACTTATTTTTTACATTTTTGCCTGTTATGCAGTGAAATGTGATCCCTGGAAAATATGGCTGCTCTGTTTTTCCTATTTAGTAATGAAAGATCTGCTACAAGAAAAGGTCTTTGAATGTCAGTAGCATTTCAAAACTTCCTCAGAAAGACACTAGCACTTAGGATGTTTGTTTTTTCTTGCTCGACATCATTGACCTACATAGGCCACTGATCTGGGCTTAAGGAAAAAAAAAAAAAGTGTTTTATCACAAAAGCCAATGATAGCTTTTGACATGTGTGCTAGATCCATTTTCTACCTGCTGTGCTTAATTTCAGAATTCAGTTCTATCATTAAAATAAAAACCTTGTTGGCCCTTCCATCGATGTGCCACATTACATCAATTTTCTCCAAGAATCATGTACAATTTCTAGGTACCAGTGCCCCCTGGATTTCCTTGAAATTTCAGCTCTTGCTACCCTGCTGTATGAATTGATCTTGTGCACTGTGGGATGACATGTGACCTGTGGAAATACATTATTTCTTCATTCCTTTTCCCAATCTCACATCCTGGAATGACCTATTTCACATCTTTGATGGTCTTACTTGTGCAATTCCTCTCTCATCCCACAACGACCATCCTTCCACTAGGAGAGGACTGATCGTTTGGATTGTTTGCAAGAAATAACTTCTCCATCTCAGCCTTCTGTCATAGGCAAAGTGGGTCTGGGCATGCAGGCTGTGTTCACATTCCAGTGTCATTCTCCATCCTATGCTGTCTCTTGAATTTCAGTTTTAAACATAAGCTGAGGGTATTAACTCAGAGCTTCATTACTGAGTGGCTGAATTACTAAAATACTCTTTATGTCAGTGTCTTAGGAGTCTGTTGCTAGTGGAATTACTGATGATAGAGTTTTGACATTAATGAGAGGCATGGGATAGATGCTTCTGTGCTCTATATGCTATCTGATCTTGAAGAAGAGTAACTGGTAGGTTCTGGGTACAATAAAGAAGAGATGCATATTCCCTTAAAAGAGGCAGAAGGAATATCCCTTTTTGTTCAGTCTGTGTTGCAGCTATTACTAATAAGTGTGCTTCTGAGTACATTTTCACTAACTCACTAGTTATGAAAAAGACAGGTGCCATATATTCTTTCCATCTGTAATTCCCTCATGGCCAATGGTAGCTCCATCCATTCCGATTCCTGTGGCAGACATGAGTGTTGTCTTATGCTTACCTGGTGACTAAACACTCTCCTTTTTGCTTTCATGAACATATTCATGTCCATCTTACCTTTCTCTATTCCTGTGGCTATAGCTTTCTTTCAGAGCATTGTCTGAATTTCTTCAATAAGTTCCCAATTTGTTTCTTTTCTCCTCCTCCATAGTGCCCTCAGAGTGATATTTTTGTAAAAGACAAATACGTCTCTTCCCTGACAAAAACTCTTTGAGATTCCCATCACATAATACAGTATTTGTGAGCGGAAAAGGCTAAGTGGAATGTGTGCAAGCCTTTCCAAGTGACTCAGACATATTTCCCTCTTCCCAGATTGAGAATCACAGACGTACAAGACAATAACAGCTAACATTTATATCAGAAATTATTTTAATTGCTTCACATGTAAATACATGTTCACAAATTAATGTTCACATTTAGTGCTCACAAATATGGCATAGGCCCTCTTTTTTTTTTTTTTTTTAGACGAAATTTGGCTCTGTCACCCAGGCTGGAGTGCAGTGGCATGATCTCAGTGAAATGGCCTCTGTCTCTTGGGTTCAAGTGGTTCTCCTGTCTCAGCCTCCTGGGTAGCTGGGACTACAGGTGCATGTCACCACGCCAAACTAATTTTTTTTGTATTTTTAGTAGGGACAGGGTTTCACCATGTTGGCCAGGCTGTTCCCATACTCCTAACCTCAGGTGATCTGCCTGCCTTGGCCTCCCAAAGTGCCGGGATTACAGGCGTGAGCCACCGCACCCGGCCATAGGCACTCTTTTTAGGTCCATTTTTTGGGTGAGGAAACTGAAGCACAGGAAGAATAATTAATTTGTCCAAGACCATAAAATACACTGTGGCAGAAGCAAGAAGCAAATTGGGGATATTCTAGATCCAGGCCAATGCTCCTAAACCCTACGCTATGCTTGTTCCCTTAAGATGGAGTTCTAGTCTCTTGCTCCTATGTCTATGTAGATATCGATGATTTGTGTTGAATATTTGCTATATTCTCTACCTCCAGTCCTTCAGTCTTTTAAAACCCCTTTGTCTTTGGAATTCCTTCAGACAGGACTAATTTAGTTGTAAGATAAACATACAGATTTTTAAATCGAGAATGATTTACTGAAGCAGGTAGCAAAAATCCTAATAACATCCAAATTGCGTATTTTCTTATTTACCCGGAATTTTTTTTTTTTGGGGGGAGACGGAGTCTCGCTCTGTCGCCCGGGCTGGAGTGCAGTGGCCGGATCTCAGCTCCCTGCAAGCTCCGCCCCCCGGGTTCCCGCCATTCTCCTGCCTCAGCCTCCCGAGTAGCTGGGACCACAGGCGCCGCCACCACGCCCGGCTAGTTTTTTGTACTTTTTTTTAGTAGAGACGGGGTTTCACCGTGTTAGCCAGGATGGTCTCGATCTCCTGACCTCGTGATCCGCCCGTCTCGGCCTCCCAAAGTGCTGGGATTACAGGCTTGAGCCACCGCGCCCGGCCCTCATTTACCCGGATGTTTTAAGTGTGGACCTAATAAGGTAAGAGGATCATTAAGGAATGTCACAATGGGAAACAAGGGTTCGCAAAATATACAGAAAAAAACTGTATAATATTAAATTTTGTGGAGAGGCAAGTTGCTTCAAATTTCTCTCTCCAGTAAAGTATTAGCCATACATAGAGAGTAAAATAAATATCTTTCTAGAAGAAGTAACTCTGATTTAGGTTTTGTGAAAGATAAATTACCGCTGGGCGCAGTGGCTCAAGCCTGTAATCCCAGCACTTTGGGAGGCCGAGACGGGCGGATCACGAGGTCAGGAGATGGAGACCATCCTGGCTAACACGGTGAAACCCCGTCTCTACTAAAAATACAAAAAACAAAACTAGCCGGGCGAGGTGGCGGGCGCCTGTGGTCCCAGCTACTCGGGAGGCTGAGGCAGGAGAATGGCGTGAACCCGGGAGGCGGAGCTTGCAGTGAGCTGAGATCCGGCCACTGCACTCCAGCCCGGGCGACAGAGCGAGACTCCGTCTCAAAAAAAAAAAAAAAAAAAGAAAGGTAAATTACCTATAATGAGAGAAGTAGTGAACACATGAAATAAATCACAGAAGCCAGGTAATTAATCGTCTGAAAAAAAAAAGAATCAGGACATTTGACATACTTGAAACTGCAATTCTAACATCAGCAAAAATGCTAAAAAGGGACATTTCAATGTTATAATATAATATAATATGAAGAAACACGTTCAGAAGAGCTTGATATATTTGTTAGCTTTTAAATCATTGTACTGGCCATGTGGCAATCCCTTCAATGTTACAGCAATTTTGTTCAAGCATCCAGACTTTTACAATTACGAATCACTAACTGGCCACTTGAGCTACAACATTTAGAAAAGGACCACACACACAAAGGGTGACTTTTGTTGTGCATATTGTCTAAAGCAACACAAAATACATTTATAAATTTCAGGTAGAAAGTGAGAGAAGAATATTTCTAGGGAATAGGAAGTGGTAAATACAAAATATTGGTAAAGTAGGGAACTATGTATTATGTATTAAAACATACTATATAATATGGCGTTGATATTCTCTAAAACACACACAGACACACACATACCCCACATTTTCTTTGTGATAGCTTCTCAATTGTTTACTAATTAAGAACAAATAAAATAATAATAAGGCATCCTTGTATGACAGTCATAGTTCCTTCCCCAAACTCTCCTCAATCAGGATTAAAATTTTTTTACCTATGATGAGATGTTTTCAAGAACATCACCCTTAGGACTGGGAAAGAACCACTGTGCTACATTCTCCTGCAGAGCGGCTGAAATGAAATGTGCTCTTTTTTGTTTGTTTGTTTGAAAAAAAAACTCTTTTGAAATATGTCTTATATACTACAAAATGTGCCTGTTTTAAGTGTACATTTAAATAAATTTTAGTATATTTATATTTACAGAGTTATGCATTCACCATTGCAATCTAATTTAGAACCATTTAATCGCCTTAGAAATGAATCTTGTGTCTTTTTATAGTCACTCCCCATGCCCATCTCCAAGCCTGGACAACATCTCATCTACTTTCTGTCTCAATGTATTTGTCTCCCCATATTTACTTTTTTTTTTTTTTTGATATTTTGTATAAGTGAACCCATAATATGTGTTCTTCATAAGGCACTGTTAGAGGAATTGAGAGAGAAAGTTTAGAACTCTTCGTTACCTTTGCACTCATGCAAATAATATATAGAAGACTCTTTCTCTAGAGTGGAATATCCCTACCCAATTCTAGAGGAATGGTATTCTATATTCTAGTAAGGGGGAGAATACTTTTTATTTTCTTTGGGCCTTTGGCCAAGTTGCTTAACATTTTTTTTTTTTTTTTTTTTTTTAGTTTTGTTGTTTGAAAAATAGGGATAATAATAGTACTTATCTTACAGTTTTATGGAAATTAAATGTTAATACATAAAAAGTTCTTAAAATAAGGCCTGGAAAATAGTAACATTACATAATTTTTTAAAATGATTGCTAATTTTGGTTATCATCATTCTACTCTTGAAGAAATATAATAAATAGCACTGGGTAGATTTGTGAGTTTTTTGTTGTTGTTGTTGTTTGAGATGGAGTTTCACTCTGTCGCCCAGGCTGGAGCGCAGTGGTGAACCCCAGTTCACTGCAACCTCTGACTCCTGGATTCAAATAATTATCTTGCCTCAGCCTCCTGAGCAGCTAGGATTACAGGCACCCACCACCATGCCCGGCTAATTTTTTTTTTTTTTTTTTTTTTTTGTATTTTTAGTAGAGACGGAGTTTCACCATGTTGGCCAGGCTGGTCTCAAACTCCTGACCTCAGGTGACTGGCCCACCTTGGCCTCCCAAAGTGCTGGGATTAGAGGCGTGAGCCACCGCGCCCGGCCAGGTTTGTGAGTTCTGGTCAGTTGGTACTCGGAAGTGACCAGTGAAATGAAACTCCCTGGGGCAGGAAACTGATGGCTAAATCTGCTCCTATAGGCATAAATTTGCCACATTTGTCACTGGCAGCTTCCTAAATCACAAAATTGAACCATATTTTCCTTTATCACAAAAAGGATGAAGAATGCCCCGTTCTTCCTGTGAATCAGCTGACTTTTCATTTTTTGCTGTGAATCACAAGTGTGATCCCCTTCTCGGGAAACTCCATCTTGATAACAGAGGAAAGGAATCAAGTGGTTATAGGAAAATTGCCCAATTTTATCCATTCTAACAACACAAAGGAAGAATGTCCTTTAAAAAAAAAAAAAAGTTCCGTACCAAGGCCAATTTCTGCTGCACACTCCCAAATATTCTCTATTCATCAACCATTCTGTCACTTCCAATAGGTTTTTATTTTATTTTTTTCAAAGTTAATGGAATGGCTTATTTACTTCATACTTGCTCTGTGAAATTTAAGCTGGCTGACCAATCTGCGTGTCTCACAACCTTCGCAGGTGGAAAAACTTTGGAACAGTAGGTGTTATATTTCTCAAGTGGTGACAAAATAGAGGTACCCTTGAAAGACGAGCATTCGCTTTGCTTGTCTTTTTCCTGGAACAACTCTGACAGTCTGGTGTGTAGCCTTGGTAAAATTCTCTAACATTTTTCCGACTACGGAAATACGTAATAAGAGAAATACATCATTTCTAACAAATGACATTTACTAGGGAGCTGCATTATCTGGGAGTCCCAAAGTGTATGTGTGTTCACTGGTAAACAAGGGAATGTCTGGAGGAGCCGTTTGTAGCCTGGCCCTACCCATTCAGTTACTTGCATAGGTAGTGAACTGCTTCTGATATAGTTTTATGTTAAAACAAAAAATGAAACAACCACAAAAATACAAAGACAGAATGTAATAGAAGATATATTTTAAGTGAATCAGTTACTTGAATAGGTAGCTAGCTGCTTCTGGTAAAGTTTTATGTTAAAACAGAAAACAAAATAACCACAAAAAAAGACAGGATGTAATGAAATATAGAAATAAAACTTTTTATTTATTTATTTGCTTGTTTGTTTGTTTGTTTGTTTATTTTGAGATGGAGTCTTGCTCTGTCAGCCAGGCTGGGGTGCAGTGGCATGATCTTGGCTCACTGCAACTTCTGCCCCGTGGGTTCAAGCAATTCTTCTGCCTCAGCCTCCCTAGTAGCTGGGATTACAGGTGTAAGCTAACACACCCAGTTAATTTCTGTATTTTTAACAGAGACGGGGTTTTTACATGTTGGCCAGTCTGGTCTGGAACTCCTGACCTCAAGTGATCCACTTGCCTCGACCTCCCAAAGTGCTGGGATTACAGGACTGAGCCACTGCATCCAGCCTAGAAGATACATTTTAAGTGAATCCTTACATTGTCCCCTTGATTTCAATAAAATTCTTACACCTTTAATAAAGGCTCAAAACTTTGAGTTGCATAGTACATTAATTTTCTCGAGGTGAGCCTAATTACATTTAGCCAGTTTCTTTTATTTAATGGTGCCCATAGTCTACTTGTTATTATTAATAATGGTAGTGGCAGTAGCACAGTGGTTTAAGTTAAACATTTGATGTATTTCATACAGACCTTCAGAGATAATTCCGAAACATCTCTTTGGGATAATTTTTACATATGTGATTACTCTGTACATTTAAAATAAAAGTACTTACAATATGATCATCCAACTAATAGACCAGGCTATCTTATCTGTTTTCATTTCTTTTATTTTCATCTAACACTTTTAAAATATCTCAATATTGAGGTCATTCCTTTTGAATTCGTTGGGTTGGACATTGATAAGCTCCTTATTCTTTTAATATTTTTCATCCTTTTACACATTCTGACCAAGAATTTCTAATTTATAATTCATTCAAAATAAGAAGCCGGATGACCAAGAAAGCTTTAAGAAACAACATCAATATGGATGGTTTTTTAGTAGTCAGTAAAATCATCTATGCAACTGATCAAAGGAAAACGCCAGAAAGGTCAGAATCAGACCCCCAGATGTATAACAATTCTGTAATTGATAGAAGTGACACCTCCAATTAGTGAACAAATGTTAGGTAATTCAGTGAACAATTTTGGATCAAGTTATTCATGATTTAAGGTGATAATTAAATATTCATACCATGTAACATAATTTCCATGTGTTAATATTTTAAACATTAAAAAACAAGGAATCTTAGAAAAAGGGTACATTTATCTGATCTTTCTGTAGTAATGCCTTCCAATCATAAAAGGCAAAACTACAGACCATAAAAAAAAAAAAAGGATTGTGAGATTTAAGCGTAAAATACTAAAATTTACCATGGCAAAACCATCCCAACCAAAATTAAGTACATATCGTGAAACGGGAAAGACAGCTGTAATACATGTGGTAAACAGTGATATTCTTGAAGATGAAGAGATATTTCAAGTTAATGGAAAAGACAATATCTTAATAATAGGCAAAATGTTGGCAATGCACTCTCCAAAATATAAAAGATCAATGAACATTAAAAAATATTCTAGTCTGGGCACAGTGGCTTACGCCTGTAATCCCAGCACTTTGGGAGGCTGAGGCGGGTGGATCACAAAGTCGAGAGATCGAGACCATCCTGACCAACATGGTGAAACCCCGTCTCTACTAAAAATACAAAAATTAGCTGGGCATGGTGGTGCACACCTGTAGTCTCAGCTACTTGGAAGGCTGAGTGAGGCAGGAGAATCACTTGGACCCAGGAGGCGGAAGTTGCAGTGAGCCAAGATAACGCCACTGCACTCCAGCCTGGCAGCAGAATGACACACCATCTAAAAAGAAAAAATTCTAAATTACTTATTATTAAAGAATTAAAATTAAAATAGTATTGAAATACCACCTTTATCTCATCAATTGGAAAGCTATTTGTTGTTCTAAAATGAAAATATCCTCAGTTGGTCAGTGTGGAGATAGACAGGTGTTGTTACATATAGATCGTGATTGTAAATTGGTATAGCTTTTAAGAGGTCAACTTAGCAAGTTGTAAGAAGTATTCAAAATAGTAGGGAAATAAGCATGATTCTAAATGTTTAGTGACACGGATGTTTGTAGGATTGTTTTATTGACAGTAAAGACAAACATTGGAAACATTAAAAATATGAGATTTATTGGGTAAGATGTTATGCATAGAAAGTGCATATATGCAAGTACTTGAATTAAATTATAGAAGTGTTCAATTTAAGTGGAAAATGTTAAGCAATAAAGATTGTTTGCAAACAACATAAAAATTATCTAATAGAAATTATTCAATAGAAAAAATACTTGAAAATATCTCCAAAATATTTGTGGTAGTTTTCTCTGTAATGAGATTATGGATGATTTTAGTCTTCTTTTTTGGGCTTATTTATTCTTAATTTTTTACAGAATAATTTATTATTTAATAATGAAACAAATAAACACTATAATCTGCTTTAGTTTAGTAGTTTATATTATGGTTAAGCCTTATATAATCATGTTTTCCGGATTTCAATCCTGTCTCCACCACTTACTAACTGGATGTGATGTCAGCCAAAGTGCTTACTCGCTCATTTTAAGTTTTCTCTTTGTAAAATGGATAAAATAAATGTACCTTCTCCATAAAGTTAGTTTTGCGAAAGAAAATGAAATTTCAGGACTCTAAATTTATTATGCCAATGAGGAAGTTAAGCCCTAGAGACTGAGTCACATAGCATGTTTCCAACCTCTGTTTCTTAGATTATGCATTAACTTTATTCCCCATTGTCCTTTTTCTGTAAATGACTAGGAGAAACCAGAGACCAGACCTGCCTGCTTTTCAATCACTGATCTTTGTTATAGATCAAATGTGTATTTATTGTCCTGTATCTGACTCAGACCAGATGTTACTCAAAACCCCATGGCTGCTACATCTTTGGTGTAGAATGTTAAATATACCTTTCCTGAAAGAAAAAGACCAGTTCAATTAATCAAATTGTTATAACTATCCATTAAGCCTTATATAGAAAGATGTTGAAATTCCGTTTGGCTTCCCTAAACTGTATCTATGTCATTGACCCCAAATTTCCGCACTTCAGAACATTGACCTCCGTTCTTTGGCCTTTGTGTTTCCAGAGTGACCATCCTCAAACTTTCAGCTTGAATCTACTCTTTTTAATCTAAATTCTAACTCTTTTGATTATTTTAGGTCGACAGTTTAAAAATTAATTGAGAGTTGGCAAAGCTTGTATCATTATGCCTGTTCTTTATTAATTTTGCTGTAAGCATTTTCCATTGTTACATAAATAAAAGGTTGTATCATAGTTATAAACTTCAAACTTTGCTCAGAATAGATGATGAAACTGATTGTCCAGTTTGCTCATGTTTTTATATTTTTTATAAGAACTTTTTCTGGCGTTCAGGTACAGTTGTACATTTGTGCATTGCACAAAGGCACCAGGGAGAGGAGGTGAGTAGGGTTAAAACCAGCTTTCATTCTATTACCCTGGCCATGTGGTATTCTGTTGAAAGAGGCACGCAATAATAGCTCGTGGAAGCACCATGATTTTCATTGTTCTGTAAAATCCAGTGTCTACCTACAATGATAATGGCTAATAATCTTCATATATTAAGTTTTATGTCTTATGATGTTAATTTTATCTTCCTTCCCACAAAGAAATAACGCTTTCTTCTTACTATCCTTAAATACGACAGACCTCTCAAAACTTTGCCAGTTAGTGAAATTCAATCAGGTCACCTACTTCAGTTATGTTACCTTAACCTTAAAAAAAGTTTTAACTTTGCCATTATTTTCCATGGCCTAAATCACCTGCTTCAAAATGTTTCAGAGGAAATGCTGAATTTTGCACAGTAGCCATTTCAAATAACAGAATAATGTATCTATCAGTACTCTGTTCTCTCTCATATTCTGTGCTATTGAAATCTACCTGCTGTTTAAATTCCATAGTCTGGCACTCTGATATTAACCTTGAGCCCCAAACTCCACAGGGTTTACCAAACATACAGACAATGCCCTATTAACTTACCCTTTGCCTTCCTTTCTCTGTATCTCTCAGATATGAGCTTGTAATTTTCTGTGGTAGGGCACTTGTATGTAATAGCTCGTGCCATCTAATTGAATGAGGGATTTAAAGAACATTAAGCGCTTTGAGGGAAATTGTGCTGGAATATAATGCCCTTTCGGGGCTGTTGGCTAGCTTTTTGGTTCCTAATCAATAGGCTGATCAACAGCTGTGGGAGAGAGACAAGGGTGATAGAAAAACTGTACTCTAATAAGTAGAGAATCAGAGAGAAAGCTGGATCCTTTTACAAGAGGAATAGAAATAAAATTAAAGAGCTGAGACAGAAGTAATTGATTTCATTTTCTACAAACATTTACAAAACACCTACTGTGTGCGTAGCACTAAGCTATGTATCAAGGGAAACTTGAAAAAGCGTTATTTTAATGTTGGCAAATCCTGGGAAGAATAGACTACTTTGGATTAAAACTATCAATGCTTGAGATAGCAGCATTGATATCACCATAGCAGTACAAAAATAATATCTCCTTTAGTGCCACCAAAGGTGTTTTTCTATTTTCTTCTAACAAATGAATGGAGGTAAGCCAGAATATTTATTAATTAAAATAAAAATAGAAGAGAAATCTGCCATGTGGGCTAGGCAATGGAGGAGGGCAGCTATAAGGAACTAGCTAGTTTTCTTCTAACTTCATGTCGTCTCCTTAAAAAAATCTATACCCATCTCAAGGCCGCCAAAGTAATTAATGATATTGCAGCCCATTTATTTATAGCCTCGTAGCATATGAAATCTTTAATTCTAAGCCCTAGTTAGTAACCAAAACCTATTGTTTGATTGTTCTGCTGGTAATGAAAAGGAGAAAGAAAAGAATGATGAAAAATATAAAATACGAAGAAAGAAGAAGAAATTGCAATCCTTCTCATACATGGTAAGGAAAATAAAAATACATTTCTTCTTTTTTACAACAGCCAAGCCTATAGCATGTGTCAGTGGCAGATCAAATATTTAAAGCAAATTTTAATAAGTGAGACTCAAAAAGGGATTTATAAAGCTCAGGGGATTTGGAGAAGAGCGTTCAGATCAGGGAATTCCACAGCTGTGGGGCATAACAGGTGAATGCTCTGTTGCCCATGGATGAGATACCTGACAAGGGGGTTGATGAATTTGAGATTTATTATTAGAAAGTGAGGACTGAGGGCACTTATAAATGGAGGCCAATTCTGATAGGAATGAAAGAGAAGTTCCACAGAGGTAATGAAAAACTCTGAGCCAAATTTTAAAGTCAATGTACTGACTGATAGCGATTGAGTGTAAATCTGCCATAACTGAAGTAATGTGATTGAATTTATTGCTATGAGTAAATGCATGGGTTGTGGCAGGTTGAACAATGGTGTGCTTCGCAAGTGTTAGACTTTGGAGAGTTTCCCTATTAACATAATCTAGAAGTCATAACGGTACACATTATAACAGTAAAAGCAGCACAAGTACTTTAAAAAATAGTGGATTAACTGCTTGAAATGCTTGGACTAGCTCAGTGAAAGAGTTTTCCTTTGATAAAAGCTTTTAGACCATTAACTATAGATGATTTGGGAAACAAAGAGTAATATGAAAATAAAAGTTTTATAAAGCAATAGCAGGACCTTCATAAATTCTATTTAAAGTGAAATTGGCAAATGTGGTAAATAACTAGAGACACACAGTCACAGGAGAAGGTAAAGGGGAATATGATATCAGAAATCCATGATTCTAGAGAAATAATTGTTTCTTATAATAAAGAGAGAATCGCAGTTCTAAATAAAAGCTATTCTTACGAACTGAAGATTGGGAAGCACTGCACTGGATATTAGGACTGCTAATATCCTTTCATCTCATCTTCTGTTCTGCCCCCACAGTTTCTTAAGGCTAAATCATCATTTACTGCCAATGGGTTTTAAGAGGGCCACTTCACAGCTCTAGCATTCCAAGTTGGAATCCAAAGGCTTGGTAGAACCACATTCAGCCTTTTCCTTGTATTTAGTCCTTCTTCATGTCCCCTTGAATAATATGTGTAGACTTATTTTTAGCCCATGTTTTGTATCTGTTCTATTAGGGAGTTTTAAAAAAATCCTCGAAGGCAGGAACATGGCTTTCTTTTGTTGCCACCCATGTCTAATACGATGTATTACACAAAGAAAAAATTTTTATATATTTAAAATTCTTTTGTTGAATAAATAGATTCTGCATTTATGTTAATGATTTGGGAATACTTTTCAAAAATGTTGAAATTGATTCCCATGAATATTTTTTCATTGTCATCATCCACAGCTATAGTAAATGGACATGATTAAGGTGTATATTTTGGGTATACTAAAAGAGGAAATGAGAAAAAAGATCTACTAATTCAGCCATTTATTTCATGCTTTAAATTTATTCAACAAATATTGAGTATCTCCTTTGTGCTAGGCACTCTTAACAGCCTGAAATACCTCAATGACCTAAACTGACAAAATTTCCTGCTTTTATGAAGCTTAAATTCTGGTGGGGAAAGGCAGATAATAAACAACATAAAAATAAGTATATATGTAGGATATTACAAGGTGGTGACTGCTATGGCGGAAAGGCCCGGAGAAGGGTGATCAGGATTGGGAACGTGACAGGGGTGTTGGGTAGAAGCTAAAATTTAAACTAAGTTGTTGAGGATAGGTGAAAGTTGAGCAAAACATTGAAGGAAGTGAAGTTAGCCATGTGGATTTCTAGGGGAACAACTGGTCCAAGGCACCCAAGGCAATGATGTGCCAGGAGGACTGGATTGGAGCAGAATGAATGAAGGAGAGAGTAGTTGGGGAGAGATTTTTATGGCCTTGTCAACTACACTCTAGTCACACTGGAAGCACATTAGCGTTTATTCTAAATGGGACATCTGTGTAGGATTCTAAGTAGAGGAATGGTTTGGTATAACTTTATATGTTTAAAGAATGACTCTGGTTGATGAGTTAATAATACAGTTTAGGGTGCAAGGTTGGACTGAATATTTGTTGAGGTCTCATTGCTAATTGCTGTGGATAGGAAAATAGTACGAGGATGAATAACATATGGAGGGCAGGACCAAATGAGCTGCTCTTTTGCTTTAAAGTTGACCTGTTGAGTAAGATTTCTTTTAACAAACTGTATCAAACATACAGAGTAAAATGATAAAATATACAGAGGTATGATATTAAATGATTATATAAAGCCTTTACCCACTGACCTTTACTAAGCAATTTTAAGTCATAGAGTTTTTTTTTGTTTGTTTGTTTTGTTTTTTTTGAGACAGAGTCTGGCTTTGTCACCCAGGCTGGAGTGAGTGGCGCCATCTTGGCTCACTGTAAGCTCCGCCCCCCGGGTTCCCGCCATTCTCCTGCCTCAGCCTCCCGAGGAGCTGGGACCACAGGCGCCGCCATCGCGCCGGCTCATTTTTTGTATTTTTAGTAGAGACGGGGTTTTACCGTGTTAGCCAGGATGGTCTAGATCTCCTGACCTCGTGATCCGCCCGTCTCGGCCTCCCAAAGTGCTGGGATTACAGGGGTGAGCCACCGCGCCCGGCCTCATGGAGATTTTAAAGCTGGCGGAGACTCTGGAGATCATCTGGTAACTTCTTAGGTACATCAGAGTTCTGAGCCCAGAGAAGAGTCACATAAGAAATTCTTCTGTCCTAAATGCGGGACCTGGACTTCACAAAGGATGTTCAGATCCCAAGTCTAGAGCTTTCTCTAGTACGGCACCTTGGCTCTGTTTATAACAGTGTTGATATCTGTTAAACCAATCTTTAGGACGTAAAAAAAAGAAAAAGATTATTTTCTCTAGGCAAAACTATTAGCACAGTTCTTGCATAAAAGAAGAGAAAAAATGCATTCTGAAACAGCTCTTCAGAGCCATTATCTGGTGCTCCCTCAGAAGAGGTAAGCATTGAAATGCATTGTCATTGATGAAAACTAGTTTAAAAATTAATTGGGAAAGACTATCTCTTTGGATTATGAAGAAGAAATCTAAAGTTTTTTTTTTCTTTGAAATTCTAAAAGCCAAGTAGTTGCAATAAAACAGAGAAACAACCTGAATGATCAAAGTCACTATTTTTCAGCTTCGAAATGACAAATACCAGGAAATACTGCTTTCTGGGAGGAAGTAGTTCATTTTTTAATAAAAAGATGTTAAAATTAACTTATGTACTGACAACAAAACAGATGACATTGAAACAATAAAACACAATAAAATAATAAGAAACTGGAAAACATATTACTCATATATGTTAAAATACTTGTTTGTTAATTCCACATGAAAAGAGCAAAAAAGATCAACAAAAAGGAATCATAACAGCAAAAGAACAAATAAAAACCAGCAGCTAAATTGGTAGAAATGTATTTTTTTAAAAAAAGTCTAGCCACTCTAATCTGATGCCTTGCTTTTTGTAAAATTTTATTTATTTTTTTTTTAAGCTCATTCAGGGATCTAGTTGTTCTAGAGAAAGGGTTAGCACTGTTTTTGTTGTTGTTTGTTTGTTTTTGGTAAAGGACTTCATAGGAGAACTTTTAGGCTTTAGGACCATGTTATGTCTGACTCAACCATTCAACTCTGCCATTGTAGTGTAAAAGCCATAGGCAATATGTAAACAAAGGGTGCATCTGTGTTCCAAAGACATTTAATTCACAAAACAGGCACTGGATCACTGGATTTCAGACCACAGGTTGCAAGCCTCTTTTCGAGGTTACTGTCTGAGTCTGCATGGTTGAACATGGGTCATTGCATTCCATCTGCATTATAGCTCAAAATAAAGAGAAAAAGAAGCTAGAGAAATGTATTGGAGTGTTACAAGTCCAAAGTGACATTTTTTATTTCCACCCCCAGGGGATGTCGAGAAATGTGCCAAACTTAAAAGAATGAAGAGATAAAGGACACTGAGAAACAAAATAAAAAAAGTGCTTCAATAGCTTCATACCAAAATTTAGCCATTGATTACCCACCCAAAGAATGATTAATGTGCTGATAGTCACAACTGATTAGATGCCTATTAGGATTTTAGAAATCCCTCTATTACTTCATTATTGATTATGACAACATTGAAGTATTTAAAAATATTAAAAGAATTATACAGTAAACAATATTCATCACTAAGATTTCATAATATATACATTTATATGTTTTATCAAATACCTATGCATCCATATATCATACTATCAAACAATAACTTCATCTTATTTCTTCCTTCAAAGTAAATCTCTGACCTCAGCATACCTGACTAGCAGGCACATCCTCAAGAATGTCATTAGAGTTCAGTATTTGATTATAGCCAGTTAGGGTTTTTTGAGGTTGAATTCACATACAATGAAATGTATAAATATGAAATGTGCCATTCAGTGGGAAAATACTAGGAAAAGAATTGTAGAATTACTGGGTCAGAAAGTTAGAAGATAAGTATATATTACATTTTATAAGAAAATTCTAGAAGCTTTTGTCATGTGGTGTAACCATTTTATACTTTTGTCATCAGTACATGAGAATTGCAGTTGCTTTACTTCCTCAACAACATTTGAAGTTGTTGGTCTTTTTAATTTTAGCTGTTCTGATGGTGAAGTCGTGGGCCTATGCTTTTTGTTGTTGTTGTTGTTGTTTCTTTTGAGACGAAGTCTTGCTCTGTTGCCAGGCTGGGGTGCAGTGGCATGATCTCAACTCACTGCAACGTCTGCCTCCCGGGTTCAAGCAATTCCCCTACCCTTCAGATTCTCAAGTAGCTGGGACTACAGGCACCCTCTACCACGCCTGGCTGATTTTTTGCATTTTAGTAGAGACAGAGTTTCACCATGTTGGCCAGGATGGTCTCGATCTCCTGACCTCATGATCCGCCCTCCTCAGCCTCCCGAAGTGCTGGGATTACATGCATGAGCCACCGTGCCTGGCCGGGACTATGCTATTTCTATGGAAGATTGTCTACAGGGAAAATATTATCTTCAAAATCTGTTAATTAATCTGTGGTAAAGATGAAATAATTTTCTCACTGAGCTGAGTTAGAATCTCTAAAATGATTCCATGAGAGTGGATCTACTTGTATTGATAAAATCCAAGGGGAATGTGGTACTTGATATAAATGGATCTATATTTCAACTGGAGAATGACGGGGATATTGGGTGGTGATTTACATAGGTTAAAATGTGAATATTACCCCTTGATAACCATCCTAAATGATTGAAACTGTTTAAATAGGCATACAAATCAGGAGAGTACTTTAAAAATAACTTCATTTTAATTTCTGTTTTCTAAAGTTTTACAATTAAAACAGTCTTCGTCTTAAATGTTCTCACCATACACACACACACACACGCATGTGTAACTATGAAAGGTGATGAATGTGTTAACCAAATTTACTATGGTAATCATCCCACAGTATATATGTGCACCAAAGCATCACATTGTACTTCTTAAATACATGTAATTTTGTGAAATATACCTTAATAAAGCTAAAAAAATTTCATAAACAATTTAAAAAAGAAAAAGAAAGATAAAAGCAAATAAAACTTCTCCTATTTCCTTGAGAGACAAATGGATGCACCTTTTGATAGAAACTTGTATATCTCATGAGCAATTCCTGAGTTAATTTTTGTAGGTATGTACTCACAGTTTCAAGGGTCAGAAATAAGGTTTTTGATCTTCCGTTGTAAAATCAAAAGGTTGGGCTTCTTATCAGGCCTGTGATATTTTCAAATTTTCAAGGAAACACTCAAAGAGGAGGAGAGTAAGGGGCCCTTTCCCCCTTTATCTAACAAAGAGAATTTCATTATTTTACCCTTACATAGGGTATCAAAAAATCCAGTGTAAGTTTAAGTCCAACTAGTATAAGAAAGATCAAGAACCAGAGCTTGATACACTATTATCTTATGAAAACAACAAAATATACAACTCTTTTTATTTTTGCTGTGTACATACTAAACCATACCATTTTAAGCATTTGTACCTAATGTGATTATTTTGTGATTAATTTTGATATCTAGTCTTAGTTGACTTATTTATTATCTTAGTAAAGATCATGCTATGCTCATACTTCACCTGTTTTAGGCAAACAACATCTCAATATTTTTATCCATTTCAGTTTAGTCAGTGGGTAAATAAGGGTAAACGGCAGGAAGATTTACATTTTATTTTTAACTGATTTTGCCACCATAAGATTCTTAACTTCTAGGGTAAAATTATTAATATTTTTACTCTTGTAATTTCCTTCTTGTATATTTACACTTTGGCAGTAGTTTTCTTTTGAAATAAAATTTACTAGTTTCCCCTTCCCACCACATCTACTATTGTCTAAAGCCTAATAAAAACGTAATTTTGTAATGAGCTTTTAACTACGGCAATGAACAATAAATTTAGACAAACAGAAGATGCTGTGCTGGGTGAACAACATGGCTCCTGAGATAGTTCCATCTAAATGATCAGTGTAGGAGACAGTTTGTGAAGTTGCCGTTTACAGTGGAGTGCTGTATAGATGCAGTCCAGCAAAATGTCAATTAGATTTTCTACTCATGTTAGTGAAATGTGAACTCTAACGATCCCTGTCCAGTTTCAGTGTGAAATGATATTCTTTATGCAATGGTAAAGAGCGAGTTCATTGTGGCGTCAAACCACACAGAGTCTGTCATGATACCATCAAATCTAACATTTGCAAATTGTCTTAAGTGACTAATTATTATAGTTCTTTCTTTTGTCAATTCTAAAGAAAACTTACTTAAAAAAAAAGTGTTAAGTAAATATTCCTTAAATACCTTGGTAATGTAATGTCTTGCTAAACATATTAATAAAGCTCTTTACTGTTTTAGTCTTAGAGAACAGTTAATTTCCAATTATTTCAATCTTGGCCTTCTCAGACAAATTCTGAAGCTCTTTTACATTTAGGATAGTTAGGGGAATTAAGCTTAATTCAGAAAACTCCAAGGAACCGTTGATTTAATATTTTGAAATTGTAAATATATTGTACCTAATTTCTCACATTTATTAAAAATGCATCTGTGATCATTTCAACAAAACATTTAGTTTCACCCCAGTACAAACAATGTCATCTGAAAAGCTGAAGTGAGAACCTCTATGTAAGTATGCCTTCAGGTGGTTGTGCAGTCAAATAATTGTTTGCCTCTCCATAGAGGAAAGGGTCTTGCTGGTTTTCAGTTGGTTTTAAAACAACAAAAGTTAATTTTCCCCACTGGAACAAAGCAATAAGAGATGATTAGGAAATTGTTATTGCTTGAATACCACATTTTTCAATTGGCATATTGTTAGCATTTACTCATAAAACTAAAACAACTTGTTAAACCATTATTTAAGTCCCTGTACCACATTTTATCACTAAAATTTAACAATATTATTATTTCCTTATATCATTTTCATTTTATCCATAATCTAAAATTACAATATATAACTTTTAACAAATATCTGTAAACCAGTCCCTAAGGTTATTCCCTAGAATAAATTTCTATGAATTAGAATTACTTGGCCACAAATAATGAATATTTAAAGTCATTTAATAAAGTCATTAAATAATTTAAAGTCATATATGCTGCATTATAGTTTCTGGTAATATTTATAAATCCACCATTGACAATATTGAGTATGGTCTCCTTAATCTTTTTCATTTTAATAAGTATAAATTACAGCGTCTTAATAAATATATATTTCTTAGATTACTAGTGAAGTTGGCTATTTTTATAAGATTATCAGTTATCTGCAATTCTCATTCTTGGAGAATATGATTTAATATCAGTTCACCATTTTTCTTTCATCTTTTTTATTTTTTGATTGCTAACATTAGTAATGTTAAATATTTTTCCCCAATATTTGTTGCAAAATTTTTCCCAGTCCACAGTGTGCCTGTTGGTTGTTAGGTCCATTTTGCCCATGTCCAACACATCTGACACCTGTTTTCAATATTTACCCACTTGTGTAGAGCTTTCTCTTTCTGTGGATGATTCTATCTGTGTTCTGTCTCTATAGTTCCCCAATACCCCCTCATCTTTTCCAAGAAGTGTCTCCTAACTTTCAGCTCAGGCAGATCTGGAGATAGCTCTGTTGGCTTGGATATTTATTTTTCAACTTACATATACTTAGAAGTTTGAGGAATTCTCTCTTAGTTATACTGTAGGTATGGGTTGTGAGTGGTTTTACTTATTCTCATACATCTGCATAAAGGAAGTATGAAGAGATTCAATCTTAGGCAGCTGCCATTATGCAGAGAGAATCCTCCCTTATGATTTTTAAAGCAAAGAAAGGTAAAGTAGTAAAGACAACTGCTAAGAATTCAATAGCTTAAATCTTGTATCTTAGGAATATGTCTGCTATCTTGACTAGTTTGATCTTTAAAACTACAATATTAATATTGGTTGTTGGGAAACTTGACTGCAATTGGTAAAAGCAGTTTTTTGTTCAGGATTTTACTCTTTCTCAGCCCTTGATCATATTATTCGCTACTTTCAAAAATGACTTTGTTTTAGTATATCCTCTGCTTTATTCCTTAACTTCCAAGCAGTGTCCTTATTAAGCCTATATTTTTCTATTATCTTAGACTGCATACCTGGTCTTTGTTAAAGAATGATTTTTGATATTTGTTTTGATTTTCATAACTATGTATGCAGTTATTATTTAGACATCTCTGTCTGTCTTTACAGACTGCCCCTTTTAGTTTTAATTAGACTTAGTGTATATTACATATTTCTAAAAATATTCTATATAATTTTAGGATCATTGTTATATGAAATTATCTGTATGCTTTATTCACTAATTAAAATGATTTAGCAGGGCACAAAATGTTGACATCCACAAAAAGTTTAGAGTTTTCCTCTGAAAACTCTAAACATTGTTCCTGTATCTTTTCCATCTAAGCTTGCAGTGGGCAAACATGAACTGGTTGGAGTTTGCTATTTGTAGATAGCTATTTCTTTTCTTTTCCTAACAAGTTATTTGTATATATTTTTACTTTATTATTATGTTTCTCAAATTGTAGATGAGATAATTAGATTTGCCTGTCATTCTTCTTTCATTAGTACTATCTGAAACAGCTTAACCCTTCCATCCCCAACAGTCAGTGCAATTTTCTTTAGATCTATCTCTCTCAATATATTTTCCTCTTTCAATGTTTTAATTTTTCTTATAATCATCTTTAATTTTGAGTTTTAATTTTTACTTCATATTCCATATCTATTACATTTTCTCTTGTCATTTTTTAATCACTTTGCCTTTGAGGTACATATTCTAAAATTTTTGTTCATTTATTTAGTAAATCTATTTTAATGCTCATTGCTAGTTTTCAAGCCCAAAAGTGTGAACTTTGAGTTTGCTGTTTAACTTTTAGCTTCCTGGCAATTTTTGTTTCCATCACTCAGAACTTTTTAGCTTTTCCCATTTATCTTTATTATACCCTGCTGTCTTTCATTTCACCTTGTTTTCTTCCTGTAGATTTCTGCACATTTCATGGAAACTCTCTCTACTTGTGCTACTTTAAACATATGTAACCATTTTTAGGTTTTTTTCCCTCTCATTACAGAAATAAATTATTTTCAGAGTTTGTTATTCCTTCTTGGAGTCCACAAAATAATGTCCACTTCATCTTTGAATGCTGAAATAGCTTTATTCAGGATTCACTACCTTCCTTCCTATATATTCATACTTCAATAATGAGACATTTATCAAATCCAAGTCAAAATTTGACAACAAAGTTGGTTTGTAAACTTGTGTTGACTTCATGTTCATTTGAGTGCTATGAAATGTTTTTCTTGAATATACAACTGAAAAAGTATCATTAGGCATCATTATCATTTAGGTATCATTAATGATACCTCCAGTAATTACTGTTAACTAGTAGAATTTATTAAATGCTCTGCTTAACTTAGATGGAAATGTTTCCTGAGCCATCTCATGTTTCTTGAAGCTCTAAACCGAGGCGCTATTTGAAAAATTAGAGTCCTTATAATGTACTTCTACCAGTGATATTATACTATGTATATCAGTTTACACAAGTAAACTATATCTTCCTAAGTATCGTAACCTGTATTTCCCTCCCTGCCTAAATCATCAAAATCAGCCTTTCCCTGGTTTTGTGTAGAATGAAATTTAACTGATCTTGAGGGAAGGACTATAGAGTCAGACTTCTATGATAGAAAAAGTTCTCATCAGTATAGATAGAAAAGCCTACCTTGGTTCTTGAAAGAATCAAGAGGAAGGTAAAATCTCTTCTTACTTTTTCTTACCTTGATTTCTAAGTTCGAAGGTTTTCTCTATTATAGAGGGTACATAGCACATTAACTGAGTCTCTCATGGAATTCTTATATTTTTAAGTTGGTAGTGAACATTTCAGATTCTGATTACTGGTTGATTTTCACTTAAAATCTCAGTGCTATTATGCATAACTTTTCAATGCTTCCCCTTTAATTTTTATGGTACTGTATGTGACATTAAACTGATAAGTGTATTGTTTATTATTAGGTAGAAAACATACATTTTTAGCATGCAAATGTAAGAATGGGGTTTTCTTTTTTTAATCAGAAAGATTGAGGATTATATTCAAACAGCGAATAGATGTTATATAACACTGTTCAGATTTAGTAGTGGAGATTTTTGTATATGATAATGGTTGTACTAAATCAACCAGTCTTCTAAGGGCAAAATATTGAGAGGGAAAGAGTATACAACTGAGATAAACCTATATTTACAATTCTGTATAACAGATTTTTTCAGGTGTGATTTAATATAACCTCTCTAAATAACAGTTTTAATAACTGTAAAATTAGAAAATACTATTTCATAAGATGATATTGAGATTGAAATGAGACAAAATTTTTAACTGCTTTTATTGAGGTATATTTGATATTTAACAAACTGTACATAGGATAAGGTGTACAATTTGATAAATTTCAATATAGGTATGTACCTGTAAAACCACCGCTATAGCCTACTATACTATCCGCTATAGTAATAGTGAATACGTATGACAACCTCCGAGTTTTCCTTGTTCTCTTCCATAGTCTTTCCACTGATGTTTCCCTTCACTGTACCCTGGGTTACCACTGATCTGCTTCCTGTAAACCATAAATTAGTTGGCATTTTCTAGCACCTTGTAAACATAAAATCATAGAGCGTGCACACGCTTTTGCCTGACTTCTTTAACTCAGCATAATTATTTTGAGATTCGCCCATATTGTAGCATGTATTCATGGTTCATTTATTCGTATTGCTAAGTAGTATTCCACTGTTTAGATATACTACATTTTATTGATTCATACACTTGATGATGGACATTGAGCTCTTTCTAATATTTGGTGATTATGAGAAGAGCTGAGAACAGTCATGTAAAAGTGTTTGTATGGATATATAATATCTTCTTCCCAGCAAAAGGAGAAGATATAAGTTTAACATTTTAAGAAATAAGACAATCTGTATTAAAGTTTATAGGACATTATAAAGTACAACCTAAATGCATGTTATTATTATGTTTAGAAATATGCTCATTTTGTCTGGTCACTGTGGTATGACTCAAAATATCCTATTCAAATTTAATAAGAAGTAAATTATTAAATCAAAGTGAGCATATTATGGTACATGATTCCCAAGAATCTTGGACAAGTCTTAAAAGACCTAGATTTAAAAATGGATTAAAGTCTCTACTAAGAAGAAAAAACTTATAAAATAAGTGTCAACAAATAACGAGAAAATAGGTGGAAATATATGCTGTGACTAAACTTAACTAGGTGGCATCATATATAAAGAAGATAATTTTGTTTATCATAAGGAGATGCAAACTTTATTATTTAAACTATCGCTCAGTTTTCACAAGACACCACTTACATTGTCTCAGCTAATATATTTCTGAGACAGATAATTCAGTGTTAGTGTATTTTCTATCTAACAGACAGAAATAAAGAAATTGAGATTCATAGAAAAACTGGAATTAAATAGAAAAGATTTAAATGTAAAGATAAAAACATGGAGTCACATTAAGGCTCGAGAGTGGTCTTTAGTCTATGTGTACAATTAACTTTTTGCTCAGTTTCTTATGTTCTTCCTAGGTTAGGTCCAAGCAGATGAGATATTAGAAACATAAGTGTGTTATGATTTCCAAGAAGGAAATTACGAAGTGAGAGGTAAGGAGGGGGAAGAAAACACAGTGGGGAAAACATCAGATCATTTGTAGTGTGGGCTAATTCAGAATAGCAGCAAATGCCTGGATGCTTAAGCAATCTTGCTTGCTTTAAAATCATTTGAAGTAATGACAGTGATACCCTAAGAGTTTGTTAAACTTTCATGTTAAAAAGCTAGAGTGGTTTGGCCCATCCTTTAATCATTTACTTTATAAAATTTAAAATATTCTGAATAGAAAAAGACTTATATTATCTAAACAATGTCTAGTTGACTTCTTAATGTTTGGTACTATCAGGTAAAAGAGAGTTTAGGCTAAAATTTCAGAGCATGTAGCATGACAGACAAATGCAGATGAGATGGATAGGAAGAAACAAACATTTTAATTTAAAAATATTTCATATCTAATACATTATTATGGCGCATGGCATTCAGGCCATTGAATATGTTTTAGTGGTCTAGGAATAAAAAAGGCTGACTTCTGACTGAAAAGTATGATTAAGACTAATTATTCTGCATTAAAAATGTTAACCTTGTTAGAGCAAGTTTTTCCTTTTAAAATGTCAGAAACTTCTATCATTATTTTAATGATTGTTCTACATTATACTTAGTGTTTTAAAATATTTTTAAAATTTTGTAAATTTATGAACATTAAAAAATGTTACATTTTCATATTATTGCAATTAGTCATATTTGCACTTCCAGCCTCATATTTTTATTCTATATATACTACTGTAGCAATTTACTGTGTTAATAACCTTGAACCAAGATTAATATCCCAGTTTTAAGATTTGAATTGGAACACTTTAAAAGAAGCACTTTCTAGTCTTGATCAAATAGTACACCTTTTCTCAGGGATTTTCAATTTTGTTCCTACTTTGCAATAATTAACCACTCAAATAGTTGCTATAGCTATGCTCAGTTATCAAGGAAACAGTTTATCCTACATTAATAGAGAAGAGATACATATGAAGTGTAGCAAACATTTCAGAAATTCATGGAGTTTAAAGCCATCAAGATGTGGGGCCACTTAGTGGCCTTAACTATATGAAATGCTTTTTGTTATTCATCTGTTTATGTACCACAAGCTATCCCTTCTGAGATGATCCTTATGGAGCCCTTTCGAATCAACCATGGTTCATTAGTAAATAAACTATCCAAAACTGATCATTGGAAGATGACTTTTTTTTAAAGATGCAAATACAAAATGTTGTTTATATAATTATGTGGTAGAAAGATCAACTGGTTATTCATTCGTCATTTTAAAATACTGCTATGTATGATAGGAATATCAGCGTGGTATCTAAAATCAGGAAAACCATTGAGGTATCTACTGATTATAAATGAAATTATAGTCATATGATATTGTAAATGAATTGGGTTAGCTTTTATATTTTGTTAAAATATAAATATTTTTGTAAGTAATAGATTAGATGAATTCAAACTAAGGACTTAATATAACTGATTTTCTTTGATCAAGTCACATTGAAATATTGTTCTTTAATAAGCCAAGGCAAAACTTTACTTTTTAGAGTTGTTTTTGACCAGTATTAAACCAGATTATTTATAAAAAGAAGAATTAAAAGTAGTTGTATAAATTAAATAATTTCAAAAAAAGCAAATTTTGAACAAAATCACAAATCAAAATAGGCCATCATGGTCTTTCTCTAGGTTGCTGACAGCAAAGCGTTGTTAATCTACATCCTAAAAGCTTGATTCACATGTTTCAACAAGATTGAAAGATGACCTGGTCAGCATGGCATATGACCTTTACAAAACATCTATGATTAAAACAAATGTGGCAATTCTGGTGACAATAAAACAAGGAAACATTTGTCTTTATAAAGGGCATAAAGCCATAGTAATAAGCAATATTGATCAAGAATCAAGATGCCAATAATTTAGATTAAATTTTATTTAATTCTTAATAACTATATGCAGTAGGTTCTAATACTATCTCCTTTTTCTGAACCCAAACTCTTTACATATATTTTAACTAAAAAAAAATTCGACTCTGTATGAATATTGGTGAGTTCAATACCTAAGTTTATATGCATATATATAATATACATAACTAAGATTTTATATATTTATAAATACATAAGTACATATATGTATAGATACATAATAGTACGAGGTATACGTGCAAAGCAGTAAAAAATGTGACTTATCTGGTAATGAAATATGTGGATATGTGGTAAAATGAGTTTCCTTCTTTCTAAAGCTGTTAACTTACACACGTAATACCTAGCTGCTTTTCAAATAGAATTTTTTATTCTTTTATCAGCAACTCCTCCTCCTCGGCAATATCTTTCTAAAGAACTATTTGGAAAAGGTCCTTCCTAAAAGTCTTTACTTAGTTAATGAAAATCTACTGGGAGATAGAGGGTGGTGGGCAGAGTCTGTGGTTTATACTTACTGTTGAAATTGTAGTCCCTTGCTTTTTCTAAGACTCTACCTTATAAGGTTTTAAAATAAGTTTTTTTTTTTATTATTATACTTTAAGTTCTAGGGTACATGTGCATAACGTGCAGGTTTGTTACATATGTATACTTATGCCATGTTGGTGTGCTGCACCCATCAACTCGTCAGCACCCATCAATTCATCATTTATATCATGTATAACTCCCCAATGCAATCCCTCCCCCCTCCCTCCTCCCCATGATAGGCCCCAGTGAGTGATGTTTCCCTTCCCGAGTCCAAGTGATCTCATTGGTCAGTTCCCACCTATGAGTGAGAACATGCGGTGTTTGGTTTTCTTTTTTAAAGATGCTTTCTCATTTTTGTTTGCAAAATTAACTAGCAGAACTGTTTGGAGTTCCTTTGGTTGTTACATATCTATACTCTCATAATAATTTGAAATTATTTGTTTACTGAAACACTTATTTGGAAATATTTTTCAGACACAATATTGATTTGTGAGGCGAAGGAATACTAAAACTTACTTTTTTTTTTTTTTTTTAGATGGAGTCTTGCTCTGTTGCCCAGGCTGGAGTGCAATCTCAGTTCACTGCAACCTCCACCTCCTGGGTTCAAGCGATTCTCCTGCCTCAGACTCCTGAGTAGCTAGGATTGCAGGCATGCACCACCACGCCCACCTAATTTCTGTAATTTTAGTAGAGATGGGGTTTCACCGTGTTGACCAGGCTGGTCTCAAACGCCTGACCTAGTGATCTGCTCACCTCGGCCTCCCAAAATGCTGGGATTACAGGTATGAGCCTCTGTGCTTGGCCAAAACTGACACTTTTTTATACTATAGGACTACGATTTCATTTTCTAATGCTTTTCCAGGACAGAGCTGTTCAGTGCTGACTGTGTGTCAGGTACTCAGCTAGGTGACTATACTTTAAATTTGGACTCAAAAAAATCTCTGCCTTAATGAACCCTAAGTGCGGTAAGAGAAAAAGACAGGTAATTCAAACTTACTTGAGAATTCTGAAAATGTCTTCTAGAAGTTGAGATCTATCCGGCAGGTCTTAAATAAATAATAGAATATTTTTAGTAGGTGTGGAGCAGAGAAGGGGATGTGGGAATAGGATAGATAAGGATGTGGAGGCTTAAGAGTGCATTTGGTAAAGACGCGCGCGTGTGTGTGCGTGTGTGTGTGTGTGTGTGCGTGTGTGTGCGTGTGTGTGCGTGTGTGTGTGTGTGTGTGAATAGGGTATGGAATGTGGTCTTACATTCAGTGCCCTGAAATCTGACCCGTTGATTCCTACCAAACTGATCTGTTTGAAACATACAGATATCTTAGCTTTTTCTTTTTAATCTCGTCACTAAATCTGTGGTTCTTAGTCTACTCAGTGGGGACTTTTCGGAAGAAGTGTTTCCAAGAAAACCTGGTACAGGAGTGGGGACGTGGAAAAAAAGAGAAAATGAGGAGGCTACACTCGTCAGGGTTATCCATAGGACTGTACACAAATCACATAAGGTAATTCCAAAATCTGCAGGTTAGGCTGGCAGGCTGGAGACCCGGGGAAGAGCTGACGCTGAAGCTCCTTCAGTGTGAAGGGAGTCTGTTGGCAGAATTCCCTCTTTTCAGGGGACCTCAGTCTTTTTCTCTTCAGGCCTACAACTGATTAAATGAGGCCCATCCATTTTATGAAAGGCAACCTGCTTTACTCAGAGTCACTGATTTTAACATTCGTCACATCTAAAACAATGCTTTCACAGCAACATCCATACCTGTGTTTGACCAAATATCTGGGAAGAGTGGTCTAGTCAAGTTGACACGTGAAATTAGCCATCACTGAGGCCAAACAACAGCACAGTGTCAGGTAAATCCCCATGGCGAATAACTTTGGCTCAATCCCACTTGGTAGTTTTGGATGCAGTCTAGGTCACATTTTAACAGGTATCTCAATCAGGGGACAGTGAGCTGGTCAATATATCTATTCTTTCTCTCCTGCAATCATTGGTTAATGGTGGCTCCTTAGGGGACATAATTCTCAGGTTTTTGTGTGAGCAGACAAAGCTGTCTCAGTAGCCTAAGGACATTTCTTTTTTTTTTTTTTTTTTTTTTGAGACGGAGTCTTGCTCTGTTGCCCAGGCTGGAGCGCAGTGGCCGGATCTCGGCTCACTGCAAGCTCCGCCTCCCGGGTTCCCGCCATTCTCCTGCCTCAGCCTCCCGAGGAGCTGGGACTACAGGCGCCGCCACCTCGCCCGGCTAGTTTTTTGTATTTTTTAGTAGAGACGGGGTTTCACGGTGTTAGTCAGGATGGTCTCGATCTCCTGACCTCGTGATCCGCCCGTCTCGGCCTCCCAAAGTGCTGGGATTACAGGCTTGAACCACCGCGCCCGGCCAGGACATTTCTTTAACAAAGAAGTATATAGGTGCTGGCTGTTGGAATGACAGTATGCCTATATCCATTATAGACAATATGTCTCTAGAAGTAAAGAGATTAATGGGGATCATCAAAAGCATTTGCATGTACATAAGGAGTTGGGGAAAAGAACTGAGGTTTACAAAGTATACCAGTACTAAACCATGAAGGGTTTTTCAGTACATATCCAAGAATGTAGATTTCATATAACGATAAGTTAGTGTCAGGCTTTACCAGTACCGTCCTGCAGGGAAATTATCATTTGCAATCATTATATATTATCCCCAGGGTCTGTCATTAAGGAGGTCTAAAATTAGGCCCTGGAATCTGATTTAGGATCAATGGATCAGGCTTTGGAGAGCCCCGAAAGAGTTGCACAGGTGCAGAACATGATCATATTTACACTTTACAAAAAGCACACTTGTAATAACTGGAAGGAAGGCAAAACTGAAAGAAATGATCCTTCTTTACTGCATTAAAACACCAGGTGTGAAGACATTATGTGAGAGGAAAGTTAAGAATATATTTAGATGGCAAATTTGACAAAAGTATTTAAAGAGGGACAAGGAAGAAAATGATGAGTGAAAATTTCCAATTCTCAGGCTTGGGAGATGGAAATGATCGTAGTGCCAAACCCTGAAATATAGAACACGGAAGCAGGATTTGCTGGGGAAAATAGTGAATGGGGTTTGAATGGTCAGTGGGACATCAAGGAAGAAACAGTTGGGAGTCAGAAAGAAAGTGTCAGAATAGAAGACTGTAGACTGAAGATAAAACTTTTTGAGTTATTAGTATAGCTCAGATATTGACAAACTATGACAAGCAGGCCAAATCCGCCCTTGCAAGTGTTATGTAAATAAACTTTTTTGGAACACAGCCACACTCATTTGTTTACATATGATCTGTAAGAGTTTTTTCTAAATGACAGAGCAGAGTACAAATATTTTGTTATGACAGAGAGTATAAGGCCCACACAGCAAACAGTACTTCCTATCTGGCTCTCTCTATAAAATGTTTTCAAACTCCTGGTGTAGATGGGTAGTGATTGAACTTTTGGGAATGCATAGATTGCCAAGGGGATGTGTATATTGCAAAGACAATTGAATGGAGCACAAACATTTAAAGACAAAGGAGAAGAAAAAGAACAGAGGAGATGTCATGTGCGTCCGTGTGAAGAGACCACCAAACAGGCTTTGTGTGAGCAACGTGGCTGTTTATTTCACCTGGGTGCAGGCAGGCTGAGTCCAAAAAGAGAGCCAGGGAAGGGAGATAAGTTGTGGGGCCGTTTTATAGGATTTGGGTAGGTAAAGGAAAATTACAGTCAAAGGGGGGTTGTTCTCTGGCCGGCAGGAGTGGGGGTCACAAGGTGCTCAGTGGGGGAGCTTTTTGAGCCAGGATGAGCCAGGAAAAGGAATTTCACAAGATAATATCATCGCTTAAGGCAAGGACTGGCCATTTTTACTTCTTTTGTGGTGGAATGTCATCAGTTAAGTCGAGGCAGGGCATTTACACTTCTTTTGTGATTCTTCAGTTACTTCAGGCCATCTGGGCGTATATATACGTGCAAGTCACAGGGGATGCGATGGCTTGGCTTGGACTCAGAGGCCTGGCAGGAGGTAGACTGCAAACAACAGACCTAGTGAAGAGAGGGAAAAAAGCTATAATTTTAAATCTATATTTATCTAGTACTATTCCATCTATATTTTTTCGATTCACCAAATAAGCCAGATGCTGACAGAAAAACAGGCAGAGTACTTGTTCTCATTTTCTTTCCTTTCTGATCTCTGTCTTGTCTTTTCTTCAACATGTGTATTAGCCTATTTTCACACTGCTATAAAGAACTGCCCAAGACTGGGTAATTTACAAAGAAAAAAGATTTAATTGACTCACAGTTCTGCAAGGCCAGGGAGGCCTCAGGAAACTTACAGTCATGGTGGAAGGGGAAGCAAACGTGTCTTACATGGCAGCAGGAACAAGAGAGCATGCGAAGGAGGAACTGTCAAGCCCTTATAAAACCATCAAATATCCTGAGAACTCCCTCACTATTACAATAACAGCACAGGGGAAACTGCTCCTATGATCCAACCATCTCCCACAAGTTCCTTCCCTTGACACGTGGGGATTATGGGGATTACAATTCAAAATGAGAATTGTAATCTGGTTGGGGACACAGAGAAAAACCATATCAACATGCATTCAAGAAAGAAGACAGTTGGTGGAGGAAATAACAAAGATCATTCTGGAAGTCATGTTTTATTTAAAGATGAAGAAATGTTCCGAGAAACGCGTTGTTAGGTGATTTCATCATTGTGCGAACATCACAGAGTGTACTTACATAAACTGAGATGGGATAGCCTACTACATGCCTAGGCTATATGGTATGGCCTGTTGCTCTTAGGTTACAGATCTGTACGGCACGTTACTGTTCTGAATAGTGTAAGGAAATAGTAACACAAGATTAAGTATTTGTGTATCTACACACACCTAGGTATAGAAAAGATATGGTAAAAGATTTTAAAAATGGCACATCTGTATAGGACACTTAGCATAGATGGAGCTTACAGGACTGGAGGCTGTTATGAGTGAATCAGTGAGTGAGTGGTGAGTGAATGTGAAGGCCTAGGACGGACACTACTGTACACTACTGTAGACATTACAAACACTGTATATTTAGGCTACACTAAATTTATAAAAAATAGTTTTCTTCCTTCAATAATAAATCTTACTATAATGTTTTTACTTTAAAACTTTTAATGTTTTTAAACTTTTTAATTCTTTCATGATAGCACTTAATACAAATATGCATTGTACAGCTATACAAAAATATTTTCTTCATAGATTTCTGCTAAAGGCTGTATTTTCAAAATTTTTTATTTTTCTGTTTACTTTGAAAACTGTTTTTGTTAAACACTAAGATAAAAATGCACACATTAGCGTAGGCCCACACACATTCATGGGGTGTTCCACCTCCACGTCTTGTTGTTCTAGAATGTCTTCAGGGTCAATTACATGCATGGAGCTGTCATTTCCTATGATAATAATGCCTTCTTCTGGATACCTTCTGAAGGACTGGCCTGAGGATGTTTTACAGTTAATAATTTCTATCTAAGTAGGAGTACACTCAAAATGATGAATTATAGTAAATACACAAACCAGTAACATAGTTGTTTATTAGCAAGTATTATGTACCATACATAATTGTATGTATGAAGACTTTTAAATGACAGTCTTAGGTTTGATTAACCAGCATTGCCACAAATATGAGAATAATGTGTTGCATGGTAACTATCACAACTACAATGCCACCAGGTGATTGGAATTTTTTAGCTTCATTAAAATCTTATGAGACCATCATTGAATATGTGGTCCATCATTGACTGAAACATCATGATGTGGCTCATGACTGTAGCTCTAACTGCCTCAGAAGATCCAGGAAAAAGTAGGTTCCTCTGAGGCCAGGAGCCCATTCAGTATCTTAGCCAATGGCATGCCTTATAGGTATGTGTCAATCACACGTCCTGTTTTGCTTTCACATTTCTTTTATCCTCCACTAGTTCCCTTTTATTTGGTTGATATGTTTTTTCTTTTTTTCCCAGATAGATACAAATAGCGCAGCCTTTTGCCAAAGAAATGATATCTTGTTTCCTTTGCCAGGAGCTGTGTACTTGCAACAGTACTATAAATGTGCGGCCCACATTAGGTAGGTACTCAAGCAACTTGTCATTTGTTTGAAAAGCAGCCCTCTATTTGACTAGAAGAAACAGGAGCCAAATGAGCTGGATTCCCTCCTATACCAGCCAGCAATGCAATTACAAGAACGGGGACTGGGGAAGGACAAAGAGATCCGTCACCCATGCACACAGGTGCAGGGGCTATGTCCTTGAAGTGGGTGGTTGTGCTTGGGACTCTGCTTTGGTCTGTTAATTACATATTGTAACATGGGATTTCATAAGTGACTGTAATTCATTGGTAATTTCTTGAGAAATTACAATTTTTGAAAGGAAAGTTTTTTTTCTTTGTGTCGCCTGATGGATTCTCATGGTTTGTAAAATCTTTAGAATTCATAATCCTTAGGTAACACACTTTGTAGAAACAGGAGGAGTGTGAAGATTTGCAAACCTTATTTTCTTCACTGATGAGTAATAAAATGCTGTGGTTTACTTCAACTGTCGAAAGTGGGACTTTCTTCATATTTAAGCAGTGGTGTTCTCTTTTCATGCTGAAAAGCATGAATTGTCAAAAATGGACATCTTGCCATGAATAAAGATGAAAACTGAGTAGGTGACTCACAAATGTGCTTGACAAGAGAGAAATGGTTTGAATATAGAGTGTATATATACTCTTCTGCTAAAAACTTGGGAGACCAAACAAGTCTGATTGCAATGGGTAACCAGCAAACAGGTACAGGGACATCAGTGTGTTCTCATGATACCCACATCGCCAACCAAACCTCTTCTGTGTGCTCTTGTTTGTGAGACTAAGATGCAGCTCTCTTCAGACTAGGATCACAGCTTGGGTGTGATTTGATCCTGCTTCAAGCTGGCAAAGCCTCAGAAGCCCTCTATCATCAGAATCGTGCTCAGAGGAAATAGCTGGAGACCATTCTTGAAGAACTGTTATCTTTAGTACTGGAGTTCAGTGTCCTGTTTGGGTTTCACTGACGTGCTATTCCAGGGACACTCACTGGCATCTGAAACCTCATTCTGGGATCTGGGAATGAAACAGAATTCAGGCAGGAAGCCTTAGAAGTGCCTTATGTTCAGAAAGACCCTGTGTCCTCTTAAGGGAGCATCATTGGTAAACTTCCTACTTCTCAATTTCCTATCTTTAAAAGTCGCTGAATGAATTAAATTATGTGATGTGGAATTCATAAAGAACTCAAGAGTACCTGCTATTACTGTATAATATATTGTTTCTATTTACAGCACATACAAAGTACCAGTTTTTCCATTGTTAATGTGGATGTGAATGTTGCCCTAAAATAATTTTGTCTTTTGGTTTGTTTGTTATTCTTCATCTATCCTTGCTTCTATCATTATTAAAAATTTATCTATGAATAAATTTAGAGAGGAAATTGAAGTCATTATAAAGTTGCATATCCAAGCACGGCGATGATTTGCAATTGTCCCAACAGTTAAGAGTACATCAGTACAGCCCTAGCCATACTCACTAAGGGCTTTTACACTGATTACAGAGATTGTGGGTGCTGAGTTTTCCCCATGTGTTGCCATAAATCTGCTTTTCCTTTCACTTAAGAAGGTACTTAGAATCACAAGAGTGTAAGACTGATGTTATCATAGACTAACATTATAATCCTTTTATTTTATGGAAAAAACCATTATTTGTGAATTTCTGCCATTCTTAACAGCTGACGATGGGTCATGAGAGCTCGCTGCCAGACGCCAAGAGCCTGGCTAAGACACACGAGAGAAGAGAACTCCTAAGCACGGTGACGGCAGAAGCGTGTGCCAATCTGAGTAATGCTTTTTCTCACATACTTTCTATTTTTCCTCTGTCTGGGAACTAGTGCAAGAAATCTAAAAGAGGAAAACCAGCCTGTTTTCTCTCACTTATTTGAATTTACTAGTGTTTGCAATAGTGTTAATTTCTGGCTTTAACTGAAGTATGTTTTTTTGCAGTTTATTCTCTCATTTTTCATTCATGTATTCATTTATCCTTTTATCAACCAATATTTCCCTTCCTTTTTTGACAGGGTTCCTGCATTACATGCTGCAGATTACCAGGACAATGCCTGTTCCCCCAGGAGTTTGCAATCTTCATGTGATTTATACAAACGTATCCATCCACGTTAATCTAAACAAATAGTTCTCAATGGTGCTAGCGGTGGGAGTAAAGGGCTGCTCCCGGAAGACATTCTTTGGCAATGTCTGAAGACATTTGTAACGACTGAGGGACTGAGTGCTCCTGGCATGCCAAGTAGTGAAGAAATGCTGCTAGATATTCTGCAATGCACAGGAGAGCTCTGGGATAACATAAAGTATGATCCAGTCCCAAATGAGAAACCCTGTTCTAAACTTTTGCTTGAAACAGGTTTTATCCTTTACTTAGCACAATTCTTTATGTATAATAAAGGGATTTGCTACTTTGTTCATCAACTAACAGAGGTTCCGAACAGATTGTATACCATTTCATAAATATTTGTCAAAAGGCTTAATAAATATTAAACTGGATTAAATTTAATAATGCAATATAAAGAATAATGATGTGGGGAGTAGAACTGGGTTTGTATTTTTACTCCATAATTTAATATTCTGTAGTTTTGATCAAGTTACTTAACATTTCAGAATCTTAGTTGTATACTAATATAGGATATTAGTACTCACTACTGTACTTAGATTTGAATAAAATATAATGTGTGTACATAATAGTTTCTTATAGGATGCATTTCTTGTCTGTTCTGTGGCTAAATAAATTTTGAAAGGGTGAATGCATAACTTTTTAAATTAATAATCCTACATTAGATATCCCACAACGTATTATTTTGGGGTTATGTGTTCAATTTTCTTTTGAATGACATCTTTTGTGAAATCAAGGTTATTCTGGCTACTGTTTTCTTTTGATTGTTGTTGCAGCCTTACAGTAGAAGGATTGAGTTTGTATTTGGGTCTATATGCTGTTACCTGTTCTTTGTGTGCAAAAATGTAAGCACTAAATGCTCCAGATGGTACCACAGATGCAGAAAGGTTAAGAGATGTAATCAATTGTCATACCAGGGAGGATTCAATGTGATTTTGAGTTTATTGTGAGTCCCTACTGACTGAATTAGAATGTCATGTTCTGTGACAGGATCGTAATAGATTAGATGCTTGCTCCTCTCTGCTCTTCTGGATAAATAAAGGGGAAATGCAGTTGTGAATTGCCTCACTCAGTGGTGAGGACTTCCATGATTGTCTGAGAATGTCCACTCACACTCTCTACCTCACAGTTCAAACTATTTGAGCTCAAACCTTGACATCTCCTCTGCTGTGGAACAAATGAATCGTAGTATTATTGGAATATCCCAGAAAATGCTGTGCCTACTGAAGGAATAAAGGGAGGGAGAAGACTCCTATTCTGAAGGGGCAAGCTCGATGTTTGCCTTCAGTTAGAGGAAGAAAGCAGCACCTGAGGTGGGATTGTTTGGTAATAGAGTAATAGAAGGTTGCTTGATAATAGGTTTCTTTCTTACATAAATTGGGAAACCCATAATTTGAGAAGTTATTTTCCACAGGTAAGAAAGAATAGCACGTATTACATAGGTAGGCTAATGCCCATAAATCACCTAAAGCCCTTTGACAATTACTAATTTTTGGCCGGGCGCGGTGGCTCAAGCCTGTAATCCCAGGACTTTGGGAGGCCGAGACGGGCGGATCACGAGGTCAGGAGATCGAGACCATCCTGGCTAACACGGTGAAACCCCGTCTCTACTAAAAAATACAAAAACTAGCCGGGCGAGGTGGCGGCGCCTGTGGTCCCAGCTCCTCGGGAGGCTGAGGCAGGAGAATGGCGGGAACCCGGGGGGCGGAGCTTGCAGGGAGCCAAGATGGCGCCGCTCACTCCAGCCTGGGCCACAGAGCGAGACTCCGTCTCAAAAAATAAAATAAAATAATTTTTTTAGCAAGTCTAGGTCATGTAATTTCCTTCTTGACAGCAATACTTTTCACCATGTAATATTGTAAGCCATCATAATATGGTGGCTCAGCCATTCAGTGGTATTAGAAAATGTGAAAAAAAAATAAAGTTTTGAAATAGAGGCTATGATAAGCTATTGCTCTTAAAACTATATGAGAGGTAATTTCATTTTAAAATTGGTTTGATAAAGTATCTCACTTGACATCACACTGTGGCATCTGAAAGTAAAAGTTCTGGACTAGAAAATCTTCAGTCTTCAATACGGCTCTCGTGAGTTTCTATGGCAATTACACTCAGCTATGATACTCAAATGTGATGAACTCATGCAAGTTTTAAGCCTAACCTAACATTAAGTGACAGTTAGTGAAAAAAAATTACTATACTAATGTTTTAATGGATATTTCTCATTGATAATGGGTTAAATCTTCCAAGATAAAGTCAATAAAATATGTAAACTAGCTTGAGAAATTATAATTATCACACTAACAGGTAAGTACAAATGTTTTTTGTCACAATTCCCTTAGAATATCATTGTTAATAAAATTGTAAGAAGTTTTAGAGTGAGAAGCATGAGGACTTAGAATTGTCTTCCTTGGTTTTCTTGAGTTTATGGAATATATTTTCATCTTTTAGTCATAGTTATGTTTTTAAATAACTCTGTTCTGCTCCATGAGAGACATTTCAGTTCTAAATGTATGCAACCAAATTATCTCTTAACCCTCATTTTCAAACTGCAGTTCAATCAGCATACTCCAGATGGCACACAATGATGATAAAGTTATGCATATGTTACATTGAGGGACTGAATATGCAAACAGAAGGAGCTGGTTAACTAAGGCTTTTAAATTGCCTTCAGGACTTTACCATTCTCCGACATAATGAAAAAAACCACAGATAATGTTTTGCTTAGTTTTAGGATTTGACACTTTTTAATATAGCAAAATGAAATGCAATTGTAATCCATAATAGTCCACATGAAATTTTGCCAATGTCAATATAAAAGCAAATGTCTTCCTACAGAAGTCTGTACATAGTGATGCATTTTTACCTTAGTTTATTACCAGTGATTTTCAGATTATACTTTCCTCTTGAAAAAATAAGTCAGGGGAAAACCAATCTCAATTAATATATTTCACAAATTAATAGGCATTTTTCTTTTTCTAACTACATGATTGGGGAGCCAGGTCATCCTCTTTTGTCTGCATAATCTTAGAAAAACATCATATTTGGGGGAATATATAGGGAAGAAAAGCAAACAAAAGTCATTTATCTCTAATTACCAAAGGATTATCAACTGTTCTATTATTGAATAATGTTTTCACAGATCTATGGCTCTTTAGTGTGAAAGCTACTAATCAGATCCTTACAGTCACATACAAAAATAGTTTAAAAAATCATGTATTTTTTCAATGTACTGTTACACTATTGTCTTCAGTAAATCTACTCAATTCCAAGGACAATTGTTTGTTTCAGTAAAAAGCATGTCCATCTAGTTTAGATAACTGTTAGTATAGTTTTCAAAGATTAAAGAAAATCGATGGTAGCTTAGCAGTAAAGTCTTCTATATGACAACTTTGGATTATACATATATATATATAGAATTTTCTTCCTATCAACATCCAACCAAAAATTATTATTTTGAAATGTTTAGTCTTACTGCCTAAGGTGGGTTTGTGTAAATTGGTGATACTTTTTTTTTTTTAATAGACTTGCTTAGTTGGGAAGTCCTTTATTCATATGGGAAACTGAGTGTTTTTTGTTTTTTTGGTTTCTTTTTCTGTAGTTTCATGCATTGATTTTGATGAACATTTCATGCTAAAGGAGTTTCTAAAGTAGAACAATTCAGAATCCATGAATAGTAATTGAGCCCTTTAGTTCTGCTCTAAACTTAAAACCATTATTCTCCATTTAAAGCAGACAAATCATGTTGCTCTACAGAACACTGCTCTGTCATTTTAGTGTTTTGTGGTGGTTGCTTCCAGTGAGCTGGGCTGGAATGTTAAACTCTCTTTGCTTCCTATGCTCTCTCTTGCTGTGCTGGGCACATTTAGCGTTCTGTTTGAAATGGGCAAAAAGCAATTCTGTTGTTCATAAAGAATAACTTGTAAGCTGGTGTGGGTTCCTGTACATTCTTTATTTTGTGAAGAGAATGTGCTATTTGTCAGGCTTTGAATCTCTGGCAACCGGCTTGCTGAAACTCAGTTTAAATGTACTGTCGTGCATAAACAATCAAATGTAAAACATAATAAAAGCCTCTTCTTCTGACTGTATTTCTCACAACAAACACATTGGCTCAATACACTATTCTATGTATGGGGAGTTGTATCTGTCAGAAACTAATTTTAAGTGTCATGTAAAAACAAAAAGATAATAGAATAGTGAAATATTGCTTTTAATATTAAAAACGAACTCGAGCATTTGAGAAAAAGTAGCTATTATGGTGCTTGCAGAGTGATGTAGCCAAAAGCCTCTGTGCTGAGAGCTCATTTCATAGCAGGGCAATCATTTTCTAACATGAACTGTCCTGTTACAAAAGTTGTCCGAATACATGCTTGGATTCTCATGATCTGTTTTGTTTGCCTGATGGAGAAAAACTTCGAGTAGCTCTTAAAAAACAAACATACTTCTTTAACCAAAAAAATAAAATTTGTACTGGAAGCACTATGGTAGAATGATTTTTTAGGCCTGTCTTCATAAAAAAAAATGCATTCATCTAAATTTTGTGCACTACATTTGTGTACTCTCACATTTAAGATGCCATATATTAATATTCACTAAATATTATATGTGTTTGATGATCTTTTGATTCTTATTTAAAGATGGCTTATACATGAATTTTCATTCTATATCGTTGTCTTTCTTGGATACTATGTAGAAAATGCTAGTTCTGAATACTACAAATACGAAAGCTCTTTTCTCTTTTCTCCTTTCTTTCCTTCTTCCTTCTTCTCTCTCCTCTTTCCCTCTCTTTGCCTCTTTCTCCCTCTTTCTTTTTTCTCTTCTCTTTTTCCTTTCCTCCATCCCTTCCTCTCCCCTCCCCTCCCTCCTTTCCTTGCTTCTCTATCTTTCCTCTTTCCTTCCTTCTCTTCCGTTTCCTTCCTTCCTTCCTTTCTTCCTTCCTTCCTTCTTTCCTCCCTTACTTCCTCCCCCTTCCCTCCTTTCCTCCCTCTCTGCCTTCCTTCCTTCTTTCCCTCCCTCCCTCCTCCCTTCCTTCCTTCCTTCCCTACTTCTTTCCTCCCATCCTTCCTGACTTTTCTTAGAAATATAAAATGAAATAAAATAATATTTCTGACAACAGATCAAATTCTATTATAAAAACTATGTAAACAAACATTTTTAGGTTACCATCAGGAGTCAAAGACTAATCATGTACTTCTCATACAACACGGTGCCAATCCCAAGCCACCTGATTCATCTGGTGCTCAGTAACAACTACGTCATCAACAACATAATAGCAGCATCTTCTAATGCTGGAAGAAAAGCAACATAATGGATTTGCTGAGAGATTTTGTGAGAGCCTACAAGATGACATCCTAATAAATATTTAAGGGTATGTCTGACCATTAAGGAATTCTATCTCAGTTGGTGAGTGCAGACCCTAACTCCCTCTAGCAGTATATGGCTTTGCAGTAGAAATAGAAGCATGGCCAATGTATCTTGTTATTTACATCTAAGGCATAATCAGAAGTATAAAAAGGAGGTACAAACTACACTGGGGACTTATTCGGTCATTCTATATAAGTGAGGAGGATAATGGGCAAAAGTTTAAAAGAAATGTTTATGCAAGAGATTCTTTGGATAAAGTGGCCAGATAAAATACAGGGTACCCAGTTAAATTTAAATTTTAGCTAAACAACAAACAACTTCTATTATGTCACAAGTATTGTGTGGGACATATTTATACTAAAAATTCAGTGTTTATCTGAAATTCAAATTTACTTGGATGTCATGTAGTTTCCATTGTTAAATCTGGCAGTCCTGGTGTGAAGAAAGCATTGGAAGGGTAATGGAAGCAGGAGCGGATAAACTCCAGACTGATCCTGGGCCTCCCCTGCATAACTTTTCTTCTTTTTTCCATCCTGTGAAATTAAAGAAGTGGAAGTGGGGGTCATACGTGATTGTATCTAGGAAGGACAGACTGAGGGTTCTTGTATCTAGAAGCATCAATATGTAGGACTTAGAAAAGGAGAGAGAGTCAACAAGATGCAGCATTAGCACCTCACTTATTAAATCATCAAGGCCGTTGATACAAAATGCAGGTTTCATCCTCAAAGAATTGTCCTATATCAATCAAATGTGCACCTAAATTAGGAGGTAGTATGGATTGAATTTTGAATAAAAATGGAAGAATCTAGAAGAAACAGGACCTCGAACTCAATCACCATGTTGGCGCTACTTCGTATTTTCTCCTGCTGCTTACTTACAGGCACATTTTAGAGAGGCCAAGGAGGACACTTCCATTGTGATCTGTTGTCATCTCTCTTGAAGACTACATCACAGAAAAAGTTATATTACTAGTCTTTGTGGTAAGTTACAAGGTACTCAAGTCAAGCAATTTTATACTAAAACAGAACTATTTTTGAGTGTCAGACATACATCCAGGTGCCTTATACATCTTCTAAACTAGGCACCTCCATTTTCCATATACAAAAACAATACAAAACAAGAAAGATTAAAATTAAGTTCAAGGTTACAAATCCAGAAAGTGAAGCAGCTGAGATTAGAATTCAGTGTAATAAGACAACCGTTATTGTTGTTTAGCTGCCTAAGAAAAAAATCAAAATTACTCCATGACAGCTTGAACTACATTGTTTGAAGTGTTGTTCTGGCCACTTTTCGTTACTCATTGAAGTAACCCAAACATGAGTTCTAAACCTTAAGTATAAGGTCTAGAATTTAAACGAAAACAAGAACCTGAGATAAGTTCCGGAAAGACATTCTGGTTTAGGTGCTAAGTTTGAACATTATTAGCTATCATAATTCATATTCTACTTATCAGTTACTCTATTTAAACAATGAAGGTGGCAATGCTGACTACCCCACTGTGATACTGTAGGAAGAACAATGACAACAAAAGGCATACCCAAAATAATGCAGAGCTTTTTTAGTGTGTACCAACTGTGGGGCGCTATATGAAGATAAAATGACAACAATAGCTCTCTGATAGACATAAGTATAGACGTTTCCATCCATTCACCCACTCTGCAGATAATTACCAGGAAAAAAGTGGCTTTTATCCTAAGTGAGAGGGCATATATATTCAAAACAGGCAGATGCGATTTTTTTAAAAAAGAAAATTACTGAATTCATACATTTTTTAGCAACAGAGAAGTTAGATGAAGTTACTTTAAAAATTAGTTAAAATGCAAACCTTGGCCCGCCTTACAATCAATTTTTCAAAGAGGTAAGAACAGGACTTTAGAATTGAAAGATTGTAATTCGAATGAATATTAATGCTCAAGTGTGTGGAGCACAGGGGTAACTGACCTCAGACCTCACACAGTGTACAAAGTAGCTGCTTAGCTGGGAAAACCAATTTTTCACCTTTTTTTTTTGTCAGAAATAGGAGACACTCCACTATAGGCTGGATTTTGTTCCTTGTAGAGGTCAAATCAGTGGCTGCTTGAAAAATTCATGATCCAGAAAAGGTAATTTTTAATGAATATTTATGAGCGATGTCCTTTCTTATCAGAGCTGTGCAAGTTTTCTGAAGCTTGCCACTAAGACTGGCTTCTGATTTTTAGCAAAAAACCTCTGAATCAAAACGAAGAAAATGGACTTGATATACTCTCGTCTGACTCATTTTGGCTTCTCCTGTTATGCACCATCATTGCATATAAAACAACATCGTTCGATGCTGTTCGTATCACCACAGCTGCAGCATTCTTTCCATTACTTTTAGGATCCATTCGCCAACATAAAAGAACATTTAAAGGACATTATACTCTTTCTATATTTTTTAACCCTAAACATACTTTGCCCATAAGGCTGCTCATGACTCAGACCAAGTGACAATGGAAATATAGAGTTTTCCTCCACGAGCAGTGACTCTCTTAGTCCATATGTAAAAACAATAAACTCAGAAGACTAAAAAAGTTTATAGCTAAATCATGATGTTTTAGATTTCCTGCATTGTCTCTTAACATCAGTATAAACCAGAAGATGATAGGGTTCTAGCCAGACATCTGTTGGCATTTTCCAGTAAATACAAAATCCCTGAGAAAACTATTAGATATTAATTTGTACGTCTAAAATAATGTGCTATATTCATACTTTTTCAGAATATTAGATACAATCAAATGTCTTTGTAAGTTATTCTAAATCTAATGGATTGTAAAAATAAAACTGCATCACGAAAATAATTCACCCTGCCTACAAACTGGTAAACATTTTAACTTTCAGCCTCTGCCATTTGATAATATGAAATGTCTTCATGGCACAAAATTACTACTTTACTACTTACAGATTTTCCCCTCAAGGTAGTGTATAATAGATACACATTATCATAGTGTTAGTCTTCATGTGGTTTCATAAAATGGTTCTCTGATGAATTAGGATGACAACCTTTATATCATTATAAACATTAGAGGAAGGCATAGTGAAATGGAATATTGTACCTTATGGAATCAAAATCTTTGCTCATAAGGATTCTGTCTTTAGCTTTTGTGAAGATCAAGGTGTTTTGTTGTATATGTCTAATACCAAATTTAAATCATGTTTATTATTTTCATTGTCTATTGCTTTCTAGTATTCTGAAGGATTGGAAGTTGAAACTTACAAAATATTAAAAATATACCTACATCAAGGGACTTTGGTAAACCAAGTGCTGTTGCCTAATTCTGTCTTGATTCCAGACCTTTTCATCAGTTGTAACGCTTCACCTGGAATGCTGTTTCCTGTGTCACCACAAACCTAGTCACATCCCGTAAATAGCCTCTTTTACTGCTACTCATTTTCCAGGTCTTTGATGAAGACCTTAGTAGTGGAATCGAACATTCATATGAGGCCAAGCATGGATGCTCCTTATGGCGAGTCTTATTTTGCAGTCCCAAGCCTTAGCAGCTACCTGTAGTAGCCCCAATTATATTGTGCTTGGCTGTAGTATTACACTGTGATTACATGGTCACATGACACTCTTCCATACTGAAAACTGTTCCACAAGGACCAGAACTGAGGCTTGCTGAGAACTGTACTCTCAGATCATGACACATGCTCTCATTCATTTGGTCCATCTTTATTTACAGAAGGCCTACCAACAGCCAGGCTGTGTTTGAGGCTATGGTGACAGGAATATGTGCCAGACAGATCACATACAAGATGGATTAACAAAAAAAGGAAAAGCCTGAGCTCAGATTCTGCAATAAAAGAACTCTGTAATACAGAACGACTAGGTGAGAATGTGATGCCAAATTTGCATTTCCTTGTCCAGAATATGTCTTAAGTGTTTTGCTGATTGTTATCTTTCTCCTACCCCAAATAATTTGAATATCTACTGAATGTAAAATTATTTTCGAAGTTATGATTCTACATTGAATAAATCCTTCAAAATGCTTGGAGTTTTGAGATGTAAACTTAAAAATCATTAATGAAACAAAGTTCCTGATATTTTGTTTATTTCTTCTTTCTTTTTGTTTGTTTGTTTTAAAATGGATTATTAGTGGAATCAAACATTTATATGAGGCCAAGCGTGGTGGTTCACGCCTGTAATCCCAGCACTTTTGGGGGCTGAGGTGGGCGGATCACAAGGTCCGGTAGATCGAAACCATCCTGGCTAACATGGTGAAACCCTGTCTCCATTTAAAAATACAAAAAATTAGCCAGGTGTGGTGGCGGCGCCTGTAGTCCCAGCTACTCGGGAGACTGAGGCAGGAGAATGGCGGGAACCTGAGAGGCGGAGCTTGCAGTGAGCAGAGACCGCCTCGCGCCACTCACTCCAGCCTGGGCGACAGAGCGAGACTCCGTCTCAATAATAATAATAATAATGTACTAATGCAATTATGTACCAATGACATTCTAAAATTTCTAAATAATGCAAAGGTAGTGATCCTTATCTTACCTCCATGTAATTTACTAACCTATTACAAAAGAAGGACAGATCTTAAAGGGTAATTAAACTCCTGCAAATTCAAATAAGTATTTGCCCCTATTGCAGCTGTTGTCCTACATATGGTATCCTGACTAAAAAAGATTCACAAGGACTCAAGTACTTGATGTGTGTCCATTGGTCAGATAAATGTATTTTTTTCTATCACTGTCTGTAAGGAGGACCAGAAGTAGTCCACAGTCACACGTGGCAGAGAACAGGATGCCTCTGCAGTCTTGACCTGGGTAGTTGTTTACTCTCTCTCATCCTATCATAGTCTAGTTTGGGCCATCAGGATGTTCCGCAGAACATCACATTGCCCTGTCATTGATTATATAATGTAATCAGACAAAATGGGCAAGAATTTCCAAATGCAATGAAGGCATTTTCAATCATATGCACTCAATAAGATGGGGAAAAACTTACCGAGATTCAGAAGCCAATTTCATTAGTGCTCTGTGACATGCTGGGGCATTTCCTATAAAACAAAGGACATGTAGCTCATCTCACACTTCCTACTACTATGAAGGAAGTACAAAACTTTGTAAACCTCTTTGGATTTGGGATTGAAAAATTCTACACTTACAAAAGCTTCTCTAATCCATTTACTGAGTAACACGGAAAACCGCCAGGTTTGAAAGGGCTCCAGAGAAGAGCCGTGTAGTAGGTCTGAGCCATGCTGCAAATAGTACTTTTGCTCGGGCCATATCACCCAGAAGGCCCTAGAGTATCAGACATATCTGTGACAGGCAATGTTGCTGAGTAGAGCTGATGGCAAGCCTAACAGGCGAATAACAGCTTGGAGCCATAGGAGTCTGAAGCAAGGCCATGTGATCCGCAAAAGAAAATTATACACCACTTGAAAATAGCTTCTTGCATGTTACTTAGGTCTGGCACAGACAAAGTGCCTAACCATGGGACACTGAGTAATCATGCAACTAAACGTACACATTGTGAGGTGAATTCTGTCACACATAACACTGGGTGGCAATCCCTTATAAGAAGGAAAGAATATACTTAGTGTGATGGTTAATTGTATGTGTCAACTTGACTGGGCTAAGGGATGCTCTTCTGACTGGTAAAACATTATTTTAGGGTGTGTCTTTAAGTGCATTTCCAGAAGATATTAGCATTAAAATTGTTACCCGCAGTAAGGAAAACACTCTCACCAAGGTAGGGAGGCATCATCCCATCCACCGAGGGCAGGAATAGAACAAAAAGACGGAGGAAGGGCGTGTTAGTCTGTTCTCATGCTGCTAATAAGGACATACTCAAGACTGGGTAATTTATAAAGGAAAGAGGTTTAATGAACTCACAGTTCCACATGGCTGGGAGGTCTCACAATCATGGTGGAAGGCCAAGGAGAAGCAAAGACATGTATTACATTGTGGCAGGTAAGACAGCTGTGCAGAGGAACTCCCATCAGCTCTCATGGGACTTACTCACCACCATGAGAACAGCGTGGGGGAAACCTACCCCATGATTCAATTACCTCCGCCTGGCTCCACCCTTGACATGCAGTGATTATTATAATTCAAGGTGAGATTTCAGTGGGGACACAGCCAAACTATAGCAAAGGGTGCATTTGCTCTCTGTGCTTGAGCTGGCGCATCTATTCTCTTCTGCCCTCAGACGTTGGTTCTCCTGGTTCTTGTGTATTTGAACACAGACCAGAACTTTTGACTGAATGACACCACCGGCTTTCCTGGTTCTCCAGCTTGCAGATAGATGGTAGACTGTGAAACTTCTCAGTTTCTGTAATTGCATGAGCCAAATCCTATAATAAATCTCTATCTATCTATCTATCTATCTATCTGTCTGTCTGTCTATCTCTTATTGGTTATATTTCCCTGAAGAACCCTGTTCATTACACTCAGGACTTAGCACCAGCAGGATCAGAGTTCATTCGTAAGCAGGTGTCACTATCACTGCTACACTTTTGTTCTTTCTTAGCTTGCACCTACATACCCATGGGGGATTCCCTGTGATCAACTGATGGTAGAGGAGAAAAGCTGAGCTTGGGTCACACATATGTGACCTCAGTGTGTATATGCAAGGTCTACTTTTGGTCTCGAACCCAAATCAGGAATGATTTTAAAGCACGACTGTGAAAGTAGATTCTCTCAATGAGCAGAGCTTCGTGAAGTATACCTGATAATCCACTCTGAGTAGAAAGAGTTGTTTGAGGTAAGGCTACATACTAAATCATATTTTTGGTGAATAGCCTGGCTTATTGGTCAGGTGCACAGAAGAAAATAGGCAAGGAACCTCGCGGTCTGAGTAAGAGGCATGTAGGTGGACCTATGGCAATGTGTTAACATTTGCATGTGATATTAACTCTCATCCGAGGTTATCTACCATGGAAGAGCCACTAAATGACCAGCTAGACAAGAGAGATTCAGCCCATGGTTGTCAACCAGCCTCTGACATTGGCCAACCTAATTCTGGCACAATGGGTCCACCAATAGGGTAGCCATGGTGACAGGGCTGCAAGCTATGTATAGACCCAACAGCATAAGCTCCATACACCAAGGGTAATCTGGCATTGCTGAATATCCAATCTTAGCAAAAGAAACCACATTGCGCCACCAACAGTACTATCCCCTGAGATCAGTCATTTTGCAGCAAATTGATTACATTGAGCCCATTGCTCCCTGGAAAAGGTAGTGATTTTTTTTTTGGCCTAGAATCAACACACACTCCATTTGTTATTTATGCCTATTATTAATGGCTAATTTTGTTGTTATTCATGCCTATATTTAATGGCTAATTTTGTTGGCATATGACCTGTGTAGCCACATGAACAAGGGACCCCACATTTTTATTTTTATGGGAACAAATTATGTAGCCAGTCCTACCACGGCCTGGGTCAGTCCTTTTATCTGTAGATATACAAAGTGTTTAATACATTAATATGAATCCTACACAACATGAGGACAGACCAGATCACCCACTGCACAGCAAAGGAAGCAGCATCCACTGGTTTTACCACACACCTCACCATCCAGAAGCTACTAGCCTAATAGAACAACAGAGGGCCTGTGGTTAGCATCGTTGAGGTGCCAGTTTAGAAGGAGCACCAATTTTCAGGACAGACCTGTATTTTAAAAAGGAGAATATGGAGTCCAGGCTTCAAGGGATAGAGGTAAAAATGCTCCTACTTACCATTACTCCCATTGACTGACTTGGAGAAGTTGCGTCTTCTACCTCTGCAGTGTTAGACTCTGTAGGCTTAGGGATCATAATGCTCAGAAGTGGAATCTTCTGCTAGGGGACACAAAAAGAGCCCCATTTCAGTTTTAAGCTTTGTTTGCCACCAGATCATTAAAGACTCCTTTCAGGAAGAGACCAACAAGCAAGAAACGGAATCACCATGTTGGTTCAGGTAATTCACCGTGACCTCAGGAGGCGTGAGAACTGTTATCATACGACAGGGAAAGGCAAGGATAGGTGTGGCTCCCAGGTGAAGGCAAGGATAGGTGTGGCTCCCAGGTGAAGGCAAGGATAGGTGTGGCTCCCAGGTGAAGGCAAGGATAGGTGTGGCTCCCAGGTGAAGGCAAGGATAGGTGTGGCTCCCAGGTGAAGGCAAGGATAGGTACGGCTCCCAGGTGATCAGTTTGGGTGTCTCCTGCTATTCCTGACCCAATTTTGACAGCAGAAGAGCAGTGCTGAAGCTATGGCTGGAGAAAGAGATGGTGGCCAGGGACTCAGAGCCCTCAGCAAGGAAGGTCTGGGCTATCCCCAAGTAAACCATTTAGGCCTACAGAGGTGCAAGTGGAGGGTAAGGGAAATCCTGGATAGTTAACAGAGGAAAGGAATTATAAATAAATATCAGCTGTTACCCTGATAGCAGCTGCAGCAATAAAACGATGCTTTTTTTCACTAACCACCTTCATATAAGTTTTACCAGGAAAAGATACCATCCAGAATCCTAGAGGCGATGTCTCCAGATATGGTGAACATCTAAAACCAAGCCGGGGGGTGCAGCAGCACTAGAGGTGGATTATAGGGGATGCTATGGTCCACTGCTCAGATTCTTTCATGCGGAACCAAGGTATTCACTTCTCAACTACTCTTGAGGGTTGCCACCTGACAGCTCACAGCCATTCCTCAGTAGCCAGTGTTCAATGATTGTTAAATATGAGGGCTTAAAGCCTAATTTGCTTTAATTAGAAAAAGCTCTAATAGGTCATCCTAGTTCCAGGACTTGTCAAATTTCGGTCGTTTGCTTTAATTACAAAACAAATTCTATTTCGTCCTCTATCTAATTCTGTTTCTCTCATTTCCTCACAGGCATTGTTGCTGAGAACACTCTCGAATAAGCGTCCTGCAGACCGTTCTTTGTATCGAAGTCTTTCTTGGAGGACAGCCTGACCTAAGACATTATCAGTGATTGCACCCACAGAGTATCTGTATTAAGACCATCTAGAGCTTTGCTTAGTTCAAAGTCAAGCATTGGACTTGATACTAACACACAATTACTGCTATGAAAGTTATTGTAATCTAACCGGGAATATGAAATAACACAGATATATGGACTAGATGAACATACAATGATTCAAGATATCAATGTCAGCAAAGGAAGAGGCATCACTGTGTATAGAGAATGAGCTTCAGCAAAATGAAAAACACAGGAAAACAATGAAGAGGGTGATCAGAGACAGATGGCAGTCATTAAATGCTAGGGATTCAGTAAATCCCACAGAAGTAAGAGTCTGCTTGGTTTATTTGTGTACTTCAAATGTGTAGAACACTGCCTGGCATGTAATGGGCACCCTATAAATATTTGTTAAATGGGCCGGGCACGGTGGCTCACGCCTGTAATCCCTGCACTTTGGGAGGCCGAGGCGGGCGGACCACGAGGTCAGGAGATCGAGACCATTCTGGCTGACACAGTGAAACCTCGTCTCTACTAAAAATACAATTAGCTGGGCATGGTGGCGGGCACCTGTAGTCCCAGCTACTCGGGAGGCTGAGACAGAAGAATGGCGTGAACCTGGGAGGTGGAGCTTGCAGTGAGCCGAGATGGAGCCCACTGCACTCCAGCCTGGGTGACAGAGCAAGACTCTGTCTCAAAAAAACTAAACAAAACAAAACCAAAAAGTTGTTAAATGTGTCCATCTTAGGATAAACTAAAGTATTCAGAAGCAGGCCAGGCGCAGTGGATCACACCTGTAATCCCAGCACTTTGGGAGGCTGAAGAGAGCAGATCACAAGGTCAGGAGTTCGAGACCAGCCTGGCCAATATGGTGAAACCCCATCTCTACTAAAAACACAAAAATTAGCCGGGCGTGGTTGGCAGGTACCTGTAGTCCCAGCTACTCAGGAGGCTGAGGCAGGAGAATCACTTGAACCCGGGAGGGGAAGGTTGCAGTGAGCTGAGATTGCGCCACTGCACTCCAGCCTGGGCACAGAGCAAGACTCCATCTGAAAAAACAAAACAAAACAAAAAAAGAATTAAGAAGCAAATAACACAGTGAACAAATGTGTGTCACATTTAGGGAGAAACAACTTAGGCATACATTCAATCACATCATAACACTTTACTTTGCACTGACTATGTGACTGGCAATTGCTCAGTGCTAGAAAAACCAACATTAAGAAGACATGACTCCTGGCCCACAAAGGGTCATGGTGAGTGAGGACTTCCTGCTAATGTCCTCTAGAGAGGCCAGGTTTCTTCACAAACATGTCCTGACTTAATGGCTTCCGCTTGATAAGGATTGTTTTGCTTCAGTGTCTGATCCCTAGTTTTGTACTTTCCAAAGCAATTTTCTATGAACTCACTTAAAGTTGATGTTGCACAGACAGGGGCTGACACATATTTATACAATGTACGAAGATCAATGTATGAATCAGGCTTATCCCATATTAACTTATAAGAACCTTTCCAATTCCAAGAATATTTGCCTCCACCAGTCTGTGGAAGCCCTCCTCAGTATCAGGATGCTTTGGAACTGCTAAATGGATACATTTGGAATCGGAATAAAATGGAGGTCAGTATTAGAGAGGAATATCTCACTCACAGAGAGTAAAGTCTAGGGAAACATCCACAACTGTAACAGAAAATGCCTTTTAAATGATTTAAATGCTCATTCTCCCCTAGCGTAACATGTTTCTCCTATTTTATGAATGAGATAAACACAAACATCTTGCGATCCCACTTACCTGTTTTTCTAAGGTTTCTGTTGGCCACCAATTTCCTCAATCAGAATCACGCTCCAGCCGTGCAGTCTTTTGGCTGTTCACTGATCTGATTTTTACGAAGAACTCTTTATCACCCTGGTGAGGCTTGGATTTCTCTACATCTTCTCAGCTACACTTTTAGCAGCCTTCCTTTCAGTTATTTTTCCAAATGTGTTTTTGTTATAAATATTCTAGAACTTGTAAAAATATTATCATTATTGACTTGGAGAATAATAGCCTGCTGTGAGGGCCAAAGGTTAGGCATCATTTCATATGTGATTTGAAACTCTAGGAATTGATATTTACACATCAACATTATGAAGAAACAGTATCTCATGTAGGGCAGAGGTCATGTGAGCATCCCGCATAGCGCAGGCTTGATAAATATCAAATGACTACCTTCAAATTAAAATAGCGTTTGCTCACATCCCGAGTCTATATAGATAGCTGTGTTTTGTTCTTGCAGATGAGCGGTTGACTCGTGATTCTGAACTTTGACATCTCTCTGGCTGTTTGAAAATAAGTTGTGCATGCCAAATAAGCCCTTATATAAGTATGATTTTTGGCAGTTTCCTGTCACAGACTGGCCATGGAAGATACACACACACACACACACACACACATACACACACATATATATATACACACACACATATATATATATTATATATATACACACATATGTTGTTCATCTAGAAACTGTGGTATTATGAGTGTACTAAAAACTAGTCACTACTAAGCCAACTAAGCCCCTAGAGACTTTTGCAGCTGGGGAAAGGGAAGCAATGGTATAAACAGAAAGCCCAATTCATTTTTCATTAGAAGGAAATCACCACACTGTATATGGAAATTATGGTTCCTTTATTAAGTAGTGGAAGTGGAAAAATGTTTAGATTCTATAGATAATTCAGGTATTGCCTAAGGAGATAAAGTAGAAAACGGTTAATTACCTACTTTGACTTCTGGGCAGGACATGAATAGAAAATTTTGCTTTTGGCTTAATGGAAAGATGTTGCAGAAAATATTTTCAAGGAACAATAGATATATAATCAGGAAAACAACCACATTTAATATTTTCAGATGCTGTTCAAACAAACAAACAACTCAGAATGCTTCCCAGTCTACAGGAATTAATCTTTTGATCATTATGGGTTTTGAATATGCAGAGTATTTGATTCATTTTAAGTTTAGTTTTCAATTAACTCTATTAATCATTTTTTCTCTGATGAAAATTTAGCTGTATCTAGTTACTGAAATAAGGTATACCTTTATGTAATAGAATAAAGAATAAGAAAGGAGGCTGTATTTCCCAGGAGTAAACAGGCTAAGAATAACTTGCTCACCCATATAATCCTTACATCATGATGATGACTTTGAGTTTACTCACTGCTGTCCTCAAAGTGTTAGTTCAGTTACCAATAGGCAAGTATTATATAGTGAGGTTGACTTCCCAAGGTCTAGCAGCCCTGTCTTCAATGTGACACCTATCAAGGGGGAAAAAAGTTTCTGAGGGTTTCTAGAAGCTGCACTATTCCAAGGTGGTAACTAGTCTGACATTAAAAAACAAATTAGGGACAAATAGCCTCAATAGAATGAGCTTTACAGGTCTTTGAGACCATTATCATTTCTTTGCTATAACAAAACAAAACTAAAAAACTATTGAATCTGATTTTAAATGTTGAAATAAAAATAATCAAACCAAATGTCGTCTTAATTATAAATATGACACATTTGTATGTACATTCATAATATGTAAAATCCTGAAAACTTTTCAACATTTTCATAGCTTCTCATCTCCTAAACATACTATTGTTGTTGTAAAATTGAAATTATCAGGATTCCTGAGAATATAAATACAGTGATATTGTGAAAATAGATAGTCCTCTGAAAGTCAGGGAGACAGTATTCTGCATTTTGTGTTAGAAAAAACAGCATATTTAAAATAGTTGGTGACTCTAAAAGGAAATATTTTTCTGAAAAATGTTTTTTAAAGTAATTATTAGACAGTTCTGATATGTTAAATTTCCCAAAGATAATCGTCTCTACTACTTAAATATTATGAAACTAACCCAGTGAAAATGTCTCAAATCTTTTATATTTCATTTGTAGAAAATGTAAATTACAAGTATATAGTGTATATATGTTTGTGCACATATACAAACCCACAATTTTGTGTTATATGATAATAAAACTCTTTGCCACTTCGGGCAGATTTTCTACCCTTCCAAGTATTTCTTTCCACTCCCTTTTTAAAATTACACTTCATTTCCTTTTTTCACTATTTTGTCATTAAATCCAATAAAATTATAATTATTAACTAAGCCATTTGTGAAATGTTAATATTTAAGAAAAACATGGAAAATGTAAAGCAAATATTAAAACTGATGCTCTCTCTCTCTCTCTTTTTTCTCTCTCTTTGAGGCAGGAAGGGCTGTGAAAAATAGAGAGAGTGAAACATTAATTCCCCAAAGAGTTACTTTCTCAAAGTGTTCAAAGTCAATTCAACAAGTATTTATTGAGTTTCTACCCCTGCCCTTGGGGACACTGGTGATATAAAATCAAGAATCTTCCTCGACACTTGATTCATTGTGATTTAAAACCAGCAGCCTGGGGAGCCTACTCAAGGTTGCAGTTGCTCTTCATATATAAATATTTTTCTACAGTTTGAGCTTCTACGTATACCAATGCTTGAGTCTTAGAACTCTGTTTTTTTCCCCCCATAGATCACTGTACAAAAAAGTTTGAAAATGATAGTGATTGAAAGGTTATCTACGTTAAAATTAGTCAATTCTTTTTAATAGAGGAAGAAGAATTTTAACTTTGAGAAAAGGTAGAAACTTGTGTTTTCAATATATGGATATTTGGTTATGTTTTCTCTCTTTTGTTTGTATCGTATTAACACAGTATACTTTTGCTAACTGAATGGTGCTTTTTGTTTTTATTTCTTTTATTTTGCTGTATCAATATAGCAATAATAAAGAGAATATTTAATTTGCTTAATCACTTCATAAACATTTAGAAAGCACTTACAGTTTTCCAGGCATTGTACTGAGTGCAAAATTTGGATTTCTCCTTTGATGTAAACCTGAACCTTAGCTAAATTTCTTTTGAACCAAAAGGATTCATCCACGTGGGAAGAAAAACATGTGATAAACAAAATTGGATTTTCATCATCATTTCTTGTCAAAGGAGTCCGGAAAAAGAGGAAGATTCAGAAATGTTCTCTGTTTTGTTCAAGTGAAATCAGCAAGAGAGAGTCACTAAAAAGAAGTAAAGAGGATTAGGACTAATCGTGTTTGAATAAAGGCACAGATTAGAAATTGACTACGCTTATTATTAAAAACAAAAATAAAACTAAAGTACGAAAGGGAAGTGTGTTCTTTATTCAGCTTCATTAGGGACAATTGAGAAATAGCACATTTTCTGAAATGGGCTTAAAAGGAAAAGCTTCTGTTTAAGCTCCAGTTTAAAAGGAGAGCTGGAGTTGTGAGTGGAGTGTGCCTAAGAAACCTAAATCACCAAAAGTAGAAGAGGTGAAACTGGAATACAGGGATCCCACCCACACTGCCAAGTGCAGATTCCATAGTTTTAACAGCAGTGAGAAATTTGTAACAGGGAAAAATAATCACTTCTAACTCTGTAAAATAGTGTGTGATATTCATGTTTACTTACACACCTCAATGGTTTTATCACAATCTCAGGGAACTTTATTCAATTCAAAGAAGGATCCCACAGATTCAGGTAGCCTGGGAAAGAAGGGCTAGGAGGACATGTGAATGATTGACAAGTGGCTACATGGAAGTAGATAAATTGAGTTTTTATGGCTACTGAGGCATTGCCTTATTTCAATTCACATTATTGGAAAGTTTCTTAAACTCTTCAAACAGACCTTTTATTTAGAAGCCTTTATATTCATGTGTGAGTAGTATTAAAGAATACTTTGGGGTTCACAGAGGTATAACTACAACAAGGAGTACTAGTGTTTTGGATTTAAAAATCTGGGGAAGTAAAATGATAAGTAGTAATAGCAACAATGGAAGCTATTAATGTATTCAAGTACAAATATTACTTTTAAATAAACAGAATTAATGACTGGAAGGAAACAAGCTTTTGGAAAAAAAATTAAGTAGACCTAAATATATGAGTTTTGATAAAAATAAGCCAGTTTATTATCAACCAATGTCTCTAATATAACAGAAAATAAAATCCTGGTTCAAATATAGTTTTGATTCACAAAAGTATACTGTGGTTTACGTACATTTAGAAGAAAAACAATTGATTTTGGGATTACCTGCAAGAAAGGATTGTGATGGTGGCAACAGGGAGCCAAGGACCCCAAGCCATTTCCTGTAACTGATATGTAAGCTAAATTGGGTATGAATACGGGACAGTGCTTTGGGACTTTCCTGCGGGACAGTGTGAACTAGAACGCTCAGAGAGGCACTAAATGCAAACATAGATGGAATAAAAAACACACAAAGGAAGGAGGCGGTTTGATTTGTCCAGTCATGCGTGTTTGAGGATTGCTGATGTACTACAGGGCTGTTAGTTTTCTTTCCGCCTGTGGGTCATTGCAAGTAAATGAGTTTTAGCAGCTCAAAGTGTTGGCCTCCTAACTTATCAATATTGGTACAATAAATGGATATTCAATTTCTGGGCTCACTTCCTTGGTAGTACTTGCAAATCGAACTAGGATCGCAATAATGTGTTGCTGTAACCAAACTGCTCTCCTTTTCTACCAATAGATAAACGTGAAAACTCCCAGGGTAGAGAGGAAATTACCAGGAAAATGGACATGCTGTTTCTAACACTTGCCAGTTTTTATAAAATACTCATACTTCCTCCTTGGTCTTCCTTGATATCTGCCCCAAGCCCTTTGTGTGAACGTGTCTGAAGGAAGGACAGATACACCCATATACAGGAATGCCTTGCAATCCGTTTGTAATGGGAGGCAGTGATTTACTTCCATCTGGTCACAACAACAAATTTCTGCTGTTTTTCAGAGTCGATAATGAGTAATTTCATGCATTTCAAGTCCTGGTGAGGGAATAGGAACAGTTGCTTTGTTACCATTTCAGAGATACCTGGGCTAAAGCTCCCGACATACAGATACTGGAATGTGGCACGACGCACATCACCCAAGTAGAAATTCCTGGTGCATATCACCTTCCCATTCTTAGGAAGGGAATATCTGATTGGTACTGTTCAGTCAGGTTCAGCACAAGCTTGCAAAAGCCTAAGAAATCCTGCTCACTTGTTCTTGAAGAGCCACCTACACCAATCTTACAGAATCATGAAGGAAACCCTGGGGCAGAAAGTGGGGCAGTCTGAATCTCCCACTGTTCTAAGCCTAGAAACAGATAACCAACTCCCCTTCTGATGATTTTCCTCTATCTTCCACTAAACCCGAAAAGAGCTCCCACTTGCTCTGCTGGTGGGAGTTTTACTGGGCTAATAAACATGAGGTGCACCATTCGATTTATCTAGGCTCCATTACGTTGGAAGGCAGCTAAAGTTGAAAGTGAGCCCTGTAAACTAAACAGCATTGGAGTCCCTGCAATCTGGAAGGGGAAACATTCAAAGGGCACTGTGAAGTTCAATTTACAGAAATAGACTGAAAATTGCTGCCAAGTGGCCCAGCAGACAATGCTTATGTGCAGCCCTCACAGATCAGGTTGCTCAATGTGAGAAAAAATGTTGTATAGCACCAGGCAGTGATGGCTTTTGTGCCATCATCTCTGAATACAGAGAATAGTGACCCAGGCATTAACACCTGTCTTGATTAACCTGGTGCCAATCTATGAGTTTTAAACATTTTCTCTCTCCTGATCATTTCTACATGTATCAGAAAATATCATCCTTGCTCAGCCTGGCATAATCTACCCTACAGTCAATTTAGAATTGATTCCTGTTTATAAATATCCTGCCTAGACATCCTGGAATAAAATTCCTTAGACTCTTTGCTCATATGCTATGTCAGTATTCTGCTAGAATCCTTGTCAAGCTCTTGGCTTTTGAAATAAGTTATTTTCATCTACGATACTGTGAAAGGTTACATGCCACATTACACCAACACCTTCTGGCCATGCAACTTATCTCTTTACCCCTAATAAAAATGTCTTAGTCCTACATCCCAAGGAATGGTTTCAGAGCTCTTTACGATGACCTTCAGTCAAATAGGTCAACCCTTATTTGAGATTTCACAATTAATGCTTTCCCGAGATGTCTTGTTTTGGAAATGACTTTTGCCATTCTGATAGAATTTAGCTTTGCTATTCAAGCTGATTTGCCCTCCTCCAGTTTTCTCAGCTACCAGATACTTGAACTTGTATTCACATTTTTCTGCTAAGCTTCTGCTGACGGGGCTCTCTAGATACCATTCAGTAGGTGACTGAAATGTAACCTCACTCCAGGTCAAATGCCTTTAAGCTGAAAACCATTTCCAAGAAGAATGGAAATCTTAGATATTTCAACTTTGTCTATGTGACAGTGTTGAGATAAGAACAATGACGGTCTTGTGGTGTTGTTTTATTTTCCTTTTCTTTTTAGCTGTTCCGTAGCAGCTGGAGAGGATGAAGAGTTCAAATATATAGTAATTCTCACTGCTATAAATGCATGAAGCATAGAATGGAAAATAAGAATGGAACAAATTGAGTAGTCATTGTAATAATAGGTAAAATGTATTGATAACAGGTTGAAGGTTCAAGACATACTTAATATTTTATTTTAATAAAAAGAATGTAATTTGACTTCAAATTGAATCAATTTTGCAAATATAAACTCTCACTGATTTAGTAACTTTATGTATGCTGTAGTTTTTAAAAATTACAGCAATGGGTAATAACAAATCAGATGAATTTATTCCTAGTGAATTTTCAGAAGACTTCCTACTACATGGTTTTCCCTTACCATATTGTCTCAAAATTTCAACATTAGAGTCTCTGTTCTGTTCTAATCAGATGTAGCGATCAAAAAGTCTACCTAAAATTATACATATATATGTACACACACACACACACATACACACTCATTTTATAGAGGAAAAGAGAAAGGAGAGGCCATCACTTTTCCCTTTCTGTCCTATTTGATCTATTTGGCTAAAAAGCATAGAGACAGTTTCTTGCAAAATTATGCTGACATTTATACTATATACAGACAGGTTTTCAAAACATAAGACTCAGGCATTTTTACTACATAGAGATAATTTATTGGGCTGTAAGAGTCACTCAGGAAATTTTGCTAAGGGTAAAGAGAGAAGACAAATGGCCAGAGGGCAGGGCTGGAGTAGGATGACACATGCCCTCTTCCTGCATAGTTGAGGAAAATAAGTTGGTTCAAAATCTGGGAGTCTGACAAAGCCTCTAATAGAATCCTTAGAAACTGAGTGATTGGCAACCACCAGAGGCTAGTCAGGCAATGGCTGGGCTGGTTGACTTTGCTGCACAGATGTCGTCTTGGTGAGGGTGAGAAGCAGGAAGTCTTGTCATTTATTTTAGCTTTCTCTGTCTTTACAATAGCCCTTTCTGCACTGTCAACACCCTGTTTTGCTTATTCTCTGTATTGACTTCTCAAACGATCAGTTTTTACAAACGTGAAGCGGCGGTAGCTTATTTCAACTTTAAAGTCATGGATATTTTTGGTTCACAAGAAGGAAAAAGTGGCATACACAAATCTGAGACCTAAAACGTCTAGCTTAAATGGTTTAGTCATGAATTGAAACCCACAGTATTATTATATGTAGTTGAAAATCTAAGTTTAAGATACAACTATTTTGTATATTAGAAGGAGTCAGATATGACTCTCGTTTTTAGGAAATAAAAGTGTCTTAAGACATTGTATTGAATGAGTTACAACGGGGAGCCAAGTATTCTTTAAATTACTTTAAATTGGGGTCTTTTTACTTTTGATTTCATTCATACACTGTTTGCTATCTAATTTTATTAAGTAATTATTAAATAATTTGTATTTATTCTAGGTATCTTCTGGATATGACATTTATTCCCAGGGAAGAAAAGAACTAAATTTCTTTTCACTTTAAAATATTAAACATTTCACTTTATCTTTAGACTAAAGCATGCTGCCTGCCCTCAGTTTCTCTTATTCAGTAGGAAAAACAGTCTTCTGAATTCTCTTCCAAGATTTTGACTGCCTTTTCGTGCTTCGTTATTTTGGAGTTTCTCTCACTCTACCAATTAAACTTCCCCTTATTCCTTCTGGTCAGCACAATAACCAGTCATAAAAACAGAGTGAATTAATGCATTTAAACATAGTTACAACATATTTTTGTGTGTGGTCTAATTCAGTTATAGGCTAAGATAGAGGGGCTAAAAATGTGGCACCTCAGACAAGTTAAAACTGTACTTTCTTCTCATCCGTCTGGTAAGTCCCGAGATTTCTTCTATTACATTATTGTGCTTCCTCTAGAGTGTTATACTTCATCAAGACTGAGGCTGGGTCACCACTGTGCTAGCACTTTAACTTCCTAGAGAAGAAAATAAAAATAAAAAGGGAAAGGAATTTCCTTTTACGAAAATGATATATGTGCAATCTCATATTCCAATGGAGAGAGCTCAGTCACTTGGTCACATCTAGCCACCATGCAAGTTGGGAACTGGAGCCTTCTAGCTGGCTGGCTTGTGCCCCTGCTACAACCTGAAGGTGGCTTCTAACTCTAAAACGGAGAGGAGACTAGAAAGGGTCACAGCCTTAAATTTTTAGCTTGGCCATGTCTGCACTACACCTTGATGCCTTCTTTCCTTCCAATCTTTTATGTCCCTTCTCCTCTGGTTGAGGCTATTTATGCATTCATTGCACCTCTTTCAGAGGACATGGAGGTCGTGCGGCACCAGAGTGTAGTTGGATATTAAATGATTTTACTTTAAACACTAAATTGAAGGTTATTTAATTTACAAAAATGTGCTTTACCCTAAATGCTTAGAGAATATAGCCATGGCCTTAGGGAAGTATGCAATGTGTGCTTAATTAACTTCCTAATTCACCAAATGGTCACTCTATACCTACTACCTGAATAGAGCTGAGTAGTTTAGACACGCAAAGAATTGGAACACAAAGAAACTTCCTTCAAGTAATTTACTAACAACTTATTGAAATCTTAGTAAACAGGACAATGATTCCAAAGCTGACACAGGACAGAAGAAATGTGGAGACCTTTTTTGGATGTTGTTATTGTGGCCAATGAATGCACACATTTAAGTGAGAACCTCTTTCACCCTACATGTTTTTAAAAGATCTCTTTCTTGAATTAGTGTTTATATTCCATGTGGTTTATGAAATATCTCATTATAAATATATAATTATATGAGGAAATAAATATTAATATAAAGCTACCTTCTATTCTGAGCTGTTCATCTAAATCATAAAACCCTTGTCGTTTGACTTCATTGACCATGAAAATGATGTAATTATAACATTTGTAAGGTCATATATTCATTTCTTCTCTTCTTTAATGAACAGAAAGAGTGACTCTCAAAGTTTAATCCTCCTAATCATGTCAAGTTTATTGAAAATACGTATTTAGATCCTTATTCGCTAGGTCTTATATAAAGGCTAGAAACTGTCATTTTTCACAAGTACCTGTATTGATTATGTGGCTACTCTTCCTCTGATTTTAAAAACATTTGGATTAAAGAACACGTTGAGAAGTTTATGTGAATAGATACCATGATTGATAAGCTTTCTTTGGATAGTATAACGTTTGGACATACATCTCTTTCTTGTGAAATTGTTTCTGCCACTGTGATTGCCTCTTTCAAGAGAAGACAATTATTTTCATTTGCCATATTAAGGAAAAAATCAGTGTATTTAAAATGCTTACCTCTGAATGAAAATAGAATCCCACACAAGAGACGTGATTGTAGTGATTTCTTTACTTATTTACCTATTTTTTATCAGAAGATTTTCAATAATGAGACAAATGTTTATTGCTTAATGATATAGGTATAGCATTAATTATATTCTCTTTCCTGATTATGCATTTACCACATTGCTTTTGGATTACAGCTTATGCCTGAGGTTAAGAAAAACAGAAAGCAAGGAAACAAGAAGTTAAAAAGAAAGAAAGAAGGGAAAGAAGTAGAGAAGATAGAGATAATGCAAGAAAGAATGACTGTGAAAAGCAATAGTATTTAATCTGGAAAACTCATGTGAAGGCAGACTCCATAGTTGAGCTAGTTTTGTAGAAATGATACATAAAACACCACTGATACTCAGCTTCCCCACCTACCCCATGACACTCTCACTGTGATCCCTGGAAAACACCAGTGTCCATTTTTCAGATTCATTATTGACTCAACTTGGAAAGCATCCGATTTTATTGAAGGTGCAATTGAAGTACTATTTCATGTTTTCTTAAGAAGTATCATTTTCCAAATGTAGAAGATCGTCTTCAGAAACACAGTCACTGTTCTTGCCTTTCAAAACCTGTCTCTGCATTTTGCCAAAGCCCAATCGTTCTAATTTTAACCTTTAATTTCTTCGAGTAGATAATCATCTTATAACCACAAGCAGCAGGCTGATCTCTTGCCAACTCTTCCCATCTTTAACACCTACCATCATTGATGTTTATTGATTTGAGCCTTCTGCCTCACAGTACTTAATTAATTTCAAACACAGCAGAATATTTGGGGATTTTATATTCAGGATCCCATTGATTTCTTGTCTTGCCAGTTTTAATCAGATTTGGGAAAAGGGAAGATTATGTCAAGGCTGTCTACTCATCTACTGCTTAAAAATGATATAAGCTCAATCATTAGAAAACACTTCATTTGAATAATGTATCTAAGCCTTGAAGTGATCCATTATACACACTAGGCATTAACATAATAATATTTAGTTTAAACATCAGAATGAATGTGTTCTTTAATTAACAGATGTAGTATGTATCTCACATGACCATTTAAAAACAGAGTATTCATTTAAATATACAATGAAATCTTTATTTCATATTTCAATATCATTCATATAGAACTACTTTTCTGTCAAACTCCCACATCAAAATGTCTAATACTAGACTGAAATCCGTGGAGCCTTGCAGGTTTGTGTGCTCAGTTTTAATGATAAACCAAATAGTCAAATACATCATTTCAAACTGTTCTCAAAAGGCAGTCTTTTGAAAGAATATACGTGCAATTGCTGTTTTGTGGTACAACAGTGACAACCAGTGGCTGCTGGATTTCACTTTAGGCTCACCATTTATCGCAGACTTTATGAAGATGAACCCGTATCTAGCTTTAATAACCAACAGTCAGAAACAACTTGCTTCTTATGTATTTTCATCTCATTTTTCTACTAAAAAAGGTTAATATCTACCACCTGTCTATTTGAGACATCTTTGTTTTGTTGACTAAATACGCGGAATGTAGATTAAAATGGTTTTACTATGAAGTCACTGCCAATGCTAACATAAAGGAAAGGACAAGGATTCTTGATGGGTTCACCCTCTGTAATACATGAATCAAATAACCTATTATCGTTTCTCTTACCTTCAGAGGAAAGAAAACAAATCTGCTAGGTATATGTAAAAATAAATAAGTGAATAAATAAAACAGGTCAAGGCACTCCATGGCCAGACAGTTGGGGATTGTATAATTATTTACGACGTGAACATCCCAGGTTGGTCTTGTTTCCCTTCTTAAAAGGTTCATTATTCCATTCAAATGGAAGCCTTAATGGCGTGAGGATTTGCTAGATATAATAAGATGAATAATGTAAAGTTCAACTCTGGATTATAGACTTGCGGAGACTCCAAACAGTTAAAGGTAATGATTTGATTCTTGCATTTATTTCAAATTTCTTCAGAACAGGTCTATTTATAATTTACTGAAAGTCTCTCTGAGACACAGCAATCTGGAAATACCTTTTTTTATTCTCTCTCTGTCTCTAACATCTATGACACTCCTACTCTGTCTCAAACTGTCTTTCTTTTTTCTGTCTTTTTTTTTCTCCTGAGTGCTGCTCTAGACCTTCATTTCCTCCTCCCTGGCACTGCTCTAAGAGTGCTTATGGCAAATTTGCTTCTGTAATCATAACTTGAACCCATCTGGGGATGAGATTGGCTACAAGCTTAGTATTTCCACTTAACATATTCATGATTAGCATGCACAGAAGGAGTAGAATTAGGATGAATGTTTTTGGAACAGTACAGATAAATCCTCATAAATGTAGTACAACAGCTCTGGAAATGCACACTGCGGAAATGTAATGAAGCTGAACTCTGGAGAGTTTGGTATTCTCAGTACCATGCCTCTCCTAATGAACTCATTTAGATTAGAAAATGGATTTAATATTTTATTGGAATTAACCTGAGCCAGTAAAGAGGATTACACTTTCTTTCCATAAATATAGTGATATTACAGGGTGAGGTAGCATGTTACATGAATATTAAGCACTTTATGAACACTGTCATGAAGCCAAAAGGAGTAAGGTGATTATATTTTAATATAGTGGTACTGTTCTTATAATAATTAAATTTCAATAGCAGGAAAGGGATATTTTTCAATGATTTAAATAAAAGTTTTTGGTGCATTTTCAGATTTAAAATGCCGTGTGATTAAAATTAAACTCAAGATAGAACATTTAAGTAACCAGCTCCAGCAGAAGTTATATTTTACCAAGTGGAAAATAAAAAACAAATAAACTTGGTGAAAAAAGAAAACTAAGACTCTGAGTTTGACTAAAGACAAGGATGATCTCCTCGCTAATATGAAGAAAACTGTGTATTTACTCACCTCTGACTATTCCAGTGGATAAGACTGTCAAAGAATAGAATTTTGCTGCATCATTGGCTAGGTTCTTTTTCCTTTTTGTCATCTTTTTTTCAGTGCAAACTCATTCGTGTTCCTTTTGTATGATGAGTGGATGCTTTTCTCATTTTTCATAAGAAATTCATATAAGATTAAAATGTGACCTATAAAGGAAGAAACTCATGAGTCATCATGTCATCTGATACTCAAAGGACATGAATTATAGGCAAAGGAGCTAATATCACACTTTTGTAATCTTAAAAACAATAAACTGTAGGATGAATCTCCTCCATCCTTAAACAAAGGGCAAGCTCTGGCCCTGGAGTGCCATTTCTCCCCATTGTGTGAAGTCAGCTACTGTGCATATGTGCACCCGAGCATTCACTGATTTTACAGTGAGCGCTGCGTGCTGGAAACTGAGGTTAGGTCTTGAGGCTGTGCAGAGATCTTCTGATTAAAGCTGAACATGCACTGTCAAGTTGTTCAAGCATGTACACAGAGTTGGTTTAAGGAAAGCCTTTCACTTCTCCTCCATCCCACCTATGCTGGGGAAACTTTTTTCCCCCTTTAGATGGGTGAAGGCATGTAAGGGGCTTCTTAGTCACTGTGTGTTTTTTAGATTTCTCTCCATTCCATATATGCAAAGAGTTCCCTGATGGACGCTCTTTTAAGTTTCTGTCACACTGGGGCTTTGAGCTAATGCTGTTAAACTGGAGCTAAAGGAAATCAGCTACTTGCTGAGTATGGAAGCGGGGTCGGGGTGGGGGCATTAAAAAAAAAACGCAGGCCCTAAATAGGAGATGCCAGCATCAGTGCTGAGCAGCTGGTGAAACTGGCAAGAAGGCTATTCGCCTTAGCACAGGAAGATCTTCTAGAAGGAACTGCTGGAGTACTGATGAAGAAAAGCAAGCTGGGGAGCCCTCATGGAAACAAGAAGAAAAGAAAACAGGACAGAAATAGGGAAACAAGGCGGGTGAGGGGAAATTGCTAGAAGATTGGAAGCTGCTGGCTTCACAAAGATCCCGGATGAGGCCTTTGGCTCCACTTCATCTTCATTTCTGTGCTTTTTCTTACTAATTGTGATCTTCTGGTTGCCTTTTTCATTTTCGTGCCTCTTATTTTATTATCAAAAAGGTTAAGATATAGAGTACAAGATTTTTACCATATTTAGCCAAAATATGCATTTCTCATGCCCAGGACCTGAACAGGGTTAGGGTAAATCGGAGTGGGATGGGAAATTATTAAAAATGTTGCTGAAATAATCAAAATGAGACACCTAGAAAATCTTTAACTTTTTATGTTTTCTGCAAGGAGCTGGCAGTGAGATGTATGAGGCTTTTCAATCAGGCAACTTAGACTGAAAAAGGAATTTGTAAATTTCTTTATCAACTTCTTTAATATATCAATGGTTAGTCTGGCTGACTTAATTCAGAAAGCTCATTTGACGTTTAGAGACTATATTTTTTGTTTCTACAGCTTTTCATTTTGGAGGAAGAAAAGAAGATATGGGAAAAAGAAATGGTGTGGTGGCAATTTTCATAACACTGGGGATGGTCAATGAGAAGCAGAGAAAGGAAAGGAAGAGAGTGTCCTTATTCTCTAGAAGCTAGAATGGTGTCTCTGTTTTCTCCTTTTTGGGCTAAAGTCCTAATTGGAGAGATCTGAATTATATAAGTATGTGGCCTCTATTCCCTGCCACTTTTTAGATTCTAGGATGAGATGATTTGCAGACTCTCTTCTTTCAGCCTATGAATCAGCTCCCACAAAGTAAACTTAGCAGCTCACAGTAAACAGAACACACAGCAGATGACTGTGGGGTAACAGCCATGAGGTAACCAAAGTGTTGACCAAGAACTAGAGGAAAGAGAGGCAGCAATGCATAAAGACCCTGCCCCCCCGCCCCGCTCTTTTAATGCCATGTTGTTTTGCATCACTTTAAGGAGTGGGTTCTCTGTCTTGCCCTTCCGTCTTTCACCATGAGATGATCCAGCTAGAAGGCCCTCACCGGATGCCAGACCCTCAGCCTTAAACTTCCCAGCTTCCAGAACTGACAGAAGTAAATCTCTGCTATTTATAAATTACCTAGTCTCAGGTCTTCTGTTATGGAAGCATAAAGCAAGCTAAGACAAAAGATCTATTGACACCATGATTTTGGACTTCTGGCCTATAGAACTGTAAGATAATAAATTTCTGTTGTTTTAAGGCACCAAGTTTGTGGCAATTTATTAAGGCAGTCACGGAAAACTAATACATACCCAGAGACCATTCTGGAGATGTTGGCTAGTGGGGAGTTGAGACAAAATTGGAAGACAAAAATATGAACAAGTGGATATTTTAAAAAAATTCAATGTCTAAGCATTAAGTGAAGAATTAGTAAATGACCATCTCGTAAGTGTTCACAGAGGTTAGACATTTAACATTTCCCTTGCTAATCAAACAAAGAACAGTTCAAGAAAGAAGAGCACTAGGCTTATTACCTGGGTGACGAAATAATCTTCACAGCAAACCCCATGACACAAGTTTAGCTGTGTAATAAACCTGCACATGTGCCCCTGAACTTAAAATAAAAGTTAGATCAAAAACAAAAAAAAAGAAAGAAGGAAAGAAGGAACAGCTCAGCCTCATAGTAAATTAAAAAAAAAAAAATCATTTCCTTTGACTATTCCTTGTGTAGTAGGGTGAACCTTTTGAATAAATATATGAATTGAATGGTGAGATATGTTTTGAGATGGCAAGTGCAGAGGAGAAATTTACATAAAGTAAAAGCTCTGTGTCTGTTCCATTTCTCAGGTTTTATAATTCATATTGTTTAAAAGTGAGAAAGAACAATGGTAAAATCACTTTGATGACTAATTCTCTAATTTATACAGTATTCCTTTGAACTTGGTTGAAGTATTGGATTCAGAATAAGAATATGTAGGTAGGTGAATAATACTTTACAGTTTATAATGTGCACGATTACTATCTCAATTATTTTTCACAGTAATATTTTGATGTAAATATTATTTCCTAATTTTACAGCTGAGAAAATAGAGGCTCAGAAAAGTTAAATGATATTCCCAAAGTCAGTTCAGAGGTGGAGTCAGGGGCCGGGCGTGGTGGTTCACGCCTGTAATCCCAGCACTTTGGGAGGTCAAGGAGGGCACATCATGAGGTCAAGACATGGAGTCCATTCTGGCTAACAAAGTGAAACCCCATCTCTACTAAAAATACAAAAATTAGCCGGGGGTGGTGGCGAGTGCCTGTAGTCCCAGATACTCGGGAGGCTGAGGCAGGAGAATTGCTTGAATCCGGGAGGCGGAGTTTGCAGGGAGCCGAGATCCCACCACTGCACTCCAGCCTGGGCCACAGAGCGAGACTCCATCTGAAAAACAAACGAACAAGCAAACAAAGAGGTGGAGTCAGAACAAAAATCCAGAACCCATTTTCCTAGCTTGCTGCTTGTTAGGTTTTGTTTTTGTGAAAATCTTACTTAGTTACTCTCAAGATAGTCTCATTTGCTTGGAGACTGGGTTCTCATTAAAATTAATGGCTTCAGAGTGGTAAATTATTTTAGTTCAATTTTTATGAGGTAAACAGAAGTCCTTTTTATAGGCGTATTATTGTTTGTACTTAAAAATGCATTGCATGGAAACTATGAGAGCCAGGGGCGTACTTTTGCATCCAAGTAATGTTGAGAATAAATGCTGACCATCTTATTAGATTCTGGTTTATCCTGCAGTTGAATCATCAGGCTAAATGTACCCTTTCTTTTTTGTCCAAGTTGGTTCTAGTTAATTGGTGGAAACAGTCTTCTCTGTAAAGACTTTTGCCATCTAAAGGAGTTTACGAGTGACAGCTCTTGACTGATTATCGTGTGGGGGTGATCGCCTCTTTGGATGGAGGTGGGAGTGTGCTGGCCTGGAGTCAATGAGACACTGAGCTTTTGAAACTCTGTCTCATGCTCCCTCCGTGGAGCTCAGCCACACCTTTCTCTAGCACTTCACTAACACCTTGATACATGAACCTCCAACTTGATATCTCAAGGTATACCTTAGATGGGGACTACTTTGAAATCAGCCTTTTATTTTAGTTTTTGAAATATTTTTATTATTTAAACCTTTTTTAAGGAGGGGATGAGATTAAGCAATTTCAAAAGTACACAGAACAATACAGAGAGAACATCCATGTTTCCACCACCTGTCACCCGGTCTCCACAAGTATCAACTCCTGACTAATCTTGTTCGACCTTAAGTGATTGCAGCATGCAGTCAATTCTTCAGTTTCCTATTTGTGTGCCTCCATACCTTCATTTCCAAGACAGAAGTGTTTGGCAATTTACTAGCCCCTGGGCAGCCCTCAAACAGTCATTGGCAGATGTAGTCATTGGCTCCTTTGCATTGAATCAGGAAGTCTCAAAGATTTGTGTATACTCTTGACTTCCACTGCAGGATTTTGCTAATGCTACCTTCTGCAGGACTTTGCATAAAATCTTACTTCTTTTCACCTACTCTTGTTCTGTTCTCTGTAGCAGTGCATATACTCAGGTAACAAAATGTGCCCATGAATTCTTAACTCGAGGTCTCCTTCTGGGGAACCTGAGCTAACACACTCACCTACGAAGACCATACAATGTTAGAGTTAAATAACCTTGAAAACACATTTAATCTGGACTTCTATATATATCTCTATTAAAAATTCCTGAAGAAAATTAAAAAGCATTACCATGATCACATCTACCTAAGACAAAATTTCTTAATATACAAAATAGCAATCAGGATTCTAATTTATAATTTATCATAAATATATATATTTTGAGATGGAGTCTCACTCTGTCTCCCAGGCTGGGGTGCAGTGGCCGGATCTCAGCTCACTGCAAGCTCCGCCTCCCGGGTTCCCGCCATTCTCCTGTCTCAGCCTCCCGAGTAGCTGGGACCACAGGCGCCGCCACCTCGCCCGGCTAGTTTTTTGTATTTTTTAGTAGAGACGGGGTTTCACCGTATTAGCCAGGATGGTCTCGATCTCCTGATCTCGTGATCCGCCCGTCTCGGCCTCCCAAAGTGCTGGGATTACAGGCTTGAGCCACCGCGCCCGGCCCATAAATATATTTTTAATAGTTTAATTCACTAGGTATCCAAATAAAGTTTTCACAGTGCATTTGTTTTGAAATGTGCTGCCGACCTCTCTTTTGACGGACATTTTCCTTTCATCTTTCTTTGTTTTTCTTTGATGTTTGTGTGTTGGAAAAATATTATACTCTTTCCTTTAGAGTTTCCCACAGTCCAAACTTAGCCTACTGAATCTTCATAGTATCTTTTAGCATATTTGTCTTGTCAATGTATAGCCTATTCATTGGTGGTTGAATTTAGAAGCTTGATCAGATTCAGGTATGATATTTTTGCTGAATCTCCTTCATTGGTGGTGATATGTTCTTTAATTAGTAGGCACATAGTTTTATCTTTCTTTCTGTTATTTGACAGCTATTAGTAATAGATCTATTTTGATTATTTGAATTCTTTATTCATTTATAACATGCAATATGTCCAGAAATACAAAATTCCCATCATCCTCTGTTTGGTTCCTACTGAAAGAAATCAGGCACATTCCTCAGTCCTGGGCCCAGTACAAACAACATGTATCTTTCAATTTCCTGAGCCCAGTACAAACACCATATATCTCTCATATCTCTCAACTTCCTGAGCCCAGTACAAACACGTCCCACCATATATCTCAACTTTAGAAAAATACCACCTGGAAAAAATCCCTGATAACGACACAGCTGTTTGTAGTTTTACTGAAAGCACGGGAACCAATAGATCACTGCTAAATGTATAACTTAAAATGCTAACCAATTGTAATGCTGTAACCCAAAGAATTCCCTTGTTTCTCTGTAACCTTACATATCCTGTTTACATCGGGCTATAAAAAGCGAGCGCATGCATCGTTCGGGGCCCTCTTGTATGTTGTGGAACGGAGGGACCAAGTTTGAACTTGCAGTGAAGATCCTTGCCGCTTGGCTTTGACTCTGGACTCTGGTGGTCTTCTTCGGGGAATAAACGGTCTGGGCATAACACTACTGGGCAAAATGCACATAGAAAAGATGAATAAATGATTGAATTTTCTCTTTTACTCAACATTTTTTAAACTAACAAGTCTGTTATCTAGTATAGTTCAACCAAATAAGATTTTTTGGTGTGTTTTAATATAATTGCAAAATCATTACTTCAAATATATTTGATATTTTCCCTACATTGCAGCAATTATCCATCTTGTCCCTTCCTTGGCCAATGGACGCCTCTTCCAATTTACTTACACTCCCTTTGGCATGACTAAGGTGGCGTTTGATGTCTGTATTACTAAGAGGTACAAACTTCTAGTCTCATCTTGTGTGTATCAGCTCCATATCTGGAATGACCATTTTTCCAAGGAGCCTTAATTCCTTTTAGCTTATAGGCAATTTTAGGGCATTAATTTAACTCTTTTCAGTGAGTTGAGGTAGGGTTACTTTTTTAAAAAGCTTCAATATACTGTGAGTTCAACTGATTCTTCCAATTACAGTTTAAAACCACTTGAATTTTTATTTGATCAACTCTAATTTAAATCTCCTTTCTGCCACATGGCAAATACCGGTTCACAGCGATACCAGCAATGACAGAACGAATATATCACATAATCGCTTCCATAAAAGTCCTAAGAGACAATGCCAATTTTCACCAACAATTTGATTCGTGAAATCAATTTAAGAATTTTTTAAAAACAATTTTTGCCGTTATTTTTTTTTCCCCTCTGGCATATCTCACATCAGGGATAAACTGCTAAATGATGTATTACAGGTTCTTGAAATAACCACTTTCTGGGTAGCTATGTCACAAACAGGTTACAGACTTTGCTTTATTTGTTTTATTTTCTTTTTTATTTGGGAGGGTTGCTTTTTTAAGTCTATGAAAACAGGTGTATTCAAAGATGTCTGGCTCCTATCCCTGTGCCATTGATCCTACACCTTCACTCTGCCTGTAGGTAAGTATTCAAAAAAACACACTTTATTTTTTCATTCCATTGTTTGTCAAATATAGGCATATATATTCACATTCCTTCCTTTCTTAAACGGTGACAAATTAGATTTATTATTTATCTTGCTTTTATCCCCCAATAATGAAAAATCTGAATTTCACTTCATAGTAACATATGGAAGCCTCCTCATGTATTCTTACAGCAGCAGAGGGCTCTCTATTTTACGCCGCCTGCCATTATTTCTCAAGTAAGTCCCATGCTGATAGATGTTTGGGTTGTTTCCACTCTTTCACTTATACAAAAACCATCCTTTGATGTATAGCTTTGTGCCTATAGCTTTTTATATTTTTTCTAATGTATCTTTGGGATACATTCCTAGATATGAGATTTTCAGGGACAAAAGCCAAATGCATCTGTAACTTTACTAGATATTGTTAAATGTTTCCATTGTACCACTTTTAGGCATGCTCACCTGCAATATATTTTTCTATTTCCCTTTGTTCTAGAACAAAGCATACTTTGATACATTTTCAAATATTTTGCTAATCTATTGCATAAGAAATAATGTCACAGTGAAATTTTAATTTGCAATGTATGTATTTGTCAATTTCTAGGCTTTTTTTCCTTTTATAAATGACAATCATGCTGTTTGTGTTATTTCCATGCAAAGATTCTTTGAATTCAATGTGTTAAGACAAGTTGTTTCTATTGTATTCTAAAAAAGTTTTATAGAAACCAGACTCTACGTGTCATTCCTAGCATTTTCACCAAATTTTATAATAGTATCTGCATGTAGGTATATAGCTTATATGAATTAGAAAATTTAAATCCATATTTTTTTCTATAATATCATTGTGTTATCTCACCGCTTAGAAAACCTAATATGTAGACTTTTGGGGAAAACCAACTTTTAATGCAGGGATAAATGCAATGAGTGAGATAAACTGAAACACTATTTTTAAAAAAAGTTTTAGGTTAGTATAATGATTAAAAGTGACAAAAATAAAACATGTCTGCACAAGATAACTTCAATATTGCTGTGGGTTAAAAAAGAGACTCTTTAATGAGTATGTCTTTTGGATATTCTTGTTGATAGGATGGCCTCTCTATAGGCAGGATGACTTCATGAATGAATATGCTAACATTTTATGGAGTTTGAGGTTAGAAATGGATGAGAGTGATAAAGTAAGGATACAGAGTAATTGATAAGTGGCATTAGAACTTACCTCTACAACTGGTGAAATCACTTCGCTCTTGAGAGCAGAGAAAGGTGGGGAGCAGAGAGACAGAATTAGGGGGGTAATTGTGTATACATTTGTAGTTTCTAACATTTTGGTGAGATGGGAGCTCAGTTGTTTACATGACCCAATCCATAAACATTTTGCTATAGCAATAAATGAAGAAGATACTGTTTGTTTTATTTTCTATTTAATATTATTGTTACTTCACACTAGAATTAGAATCACACTGTAGCACAGAATCTTGGCCAAGATAGAAATCTTCAAAGTCATCTATGTTTCCTGAAAAAGGGGACAACTATTCGCCATGGCACTAATATCTGTGATCTTTGTGAATGTGATCTAGAAGAAAAAGCACAATTATTTAAATGTGGCCCATTTTGGTTTCTGATAGATTTAATTGTTTGACACCTTTTCTTATTTTGAGGTGTAGTATGCGTCCATGTACCTTTCCAATATAAATTCAGGTCCTACCATCTAGAGTGACTCAAAGTGAAATTGGACTTCTTTTGGAAGACACAACAAACAAACAACAACAACAACAAAAACAATTATTCAAATATTTGAAAATAAATATTGCTGTGAAACGCCATCATGGGTATGCAGTCTTTTTTTTTTTTTGAGACGGATTCTTCCTCTGTTGCCCAGGCTGGAGTGCAGTGGCCAGATCTCAGCTCACTGCAAGCTCCATCCCCCTGATTCCCGCCATTCTCCTGCCTCAGCCTCCTGAGTAGCTGGGACTACAGGCACCCGCCACCTCACCCGGCTAGCTTTTTGTGTTTTTTTAAGTAGAGACGGGGTTTCACCGTGTTAGCCAGGATGGTCTCGATCTCCTGACCTCGTGATCTGCCCGTCTCAGCCTCCCAAAGTGGGGTATGCAGTCTTTTAATCCTTGTATGGTTGGCTAAGAATGTGCTTGGGTCTGGAACCAGTTCTTTAAAAAAGATAGACAACTTTCATAGCCTGTGCTGGGTGTATCTCTTTATTTGGGAATATTTTTCCTGTTCCAGAAGAGATGTGTATTCTTTTGTTCTGCTTAAGCATGTTCATCACATGGCATCCCCTGTTACATCTCTCCCTGGTTGGGAGGAAATGAGGTCCTTCACCTGCTGCCCAAGATGGGTGCATGCAGGTCATCTCTGTGTCAACTGTGAGACGAGACCCACTGGTCATAAGAAACTGAACTGATACTCACTGTTGACACTGGGCTTTCTCTGTCTCTTCTATATGATAGTTAAGCATTATTCCATCCTGTACTCGTTTGAGTCTTCCTTGGAGATCCCAACACCTGCAAAACATGCAGTGGGTTAACATTCCATGACCGCTGCTCCAGTGGTAGGCACTGCTATCCTCTTTACTATTCTCCCCTCACTGGACTCCTCCCTGGGAGATGGCAACAATTGTCACTTGCTCGACAAATATTGAATGAACGCTAATTGCTTCCCCCCTCATTTTGTCTCTGTAGGCCAAATATTGTTCTGTCTTTATGAAAAAACCTAAGCTTTTAAAGTATGACATCTCAAACTGGATATAATACTTAACGTGTATAATGGCAAATAAATCTACTTTAAGTTTGGATACATTAATTAATCATTTGCTATTTTTAGCACTGCATCATATTGTTAATTACTTTTATAATTTTAGTCAACAAAAGCGTTTAAAGCTTTTAAAAAATATAAACTAATTTTTGTCAAGGTTCCTCATGCATAGAGTTAGAAAATTGATTTTTTTTATTTGTCTACAAGCAAGATATTTATTTTGGTTAAGTTGAGTCGTTTTAGTGAGGGCCCTAATTATTTACCCTGCCATTTTTATTTTTGAACCTTGATACTGTCATTAATTTCTTTGATTTATTTTTTTTTTAGATGTGGGTCAGCTGAAAATTTAATCAGTATTATTTTTCTTTCTTTTTTTTTGAGTCAGAGTCTCACTCTCTCGTCCAGGCTCCAATGCAGTGGTGCGAACTGGGCTCACTGCAAGATCTGCCTCCCGGGTTCCCACCATTCTCCTGACTCAGCCTCCCGAGTAGCTGGGACTACAAGCGCCGCCACCACGCTCAGCTAATTTTTTGTATTTTTAGTAGAGACGGGGTTTCACCGTGTTCACCAGGATGGTCTGGATCTCCTGACCTCGTGATCCGCCTGCCTCGGCCTCCCACAGTGCTGGAATTACAGGCGTGAGCCACCGCGCCCGGTCTATTATTTCTCTTTCTATAGCTAAGTCTTTAATAAAAATGTTGACTGGTCTCCAGGTCAATGACAGAGTATTAAACTATGCCATTATAAGCATCTTTCTAGTTACATATCGATCCACGGCTCAATGCTTTCTTGTATTTATTCAACAAATATCTATTGAGTTTTTACTATGCATCAGGAACTAATTTAGGTCCTGAAATAGAACAATAAGACATTTAAAATGTCTGTCTTCATAGAGTCAACAGACAGAGCTGCTGATGGCCTGTATGATGTCTTTGTGCAAATTACGTAAAAGCATACCATTAAGTAAATTTGAGCTTTTTATTTTTTTATTAAAAAAATAAAACGTGCCTCTTTTGGGGGTGCAACAGGCAAGTACTAGGGTGAATAGTTTGCTAAGAAGAGCTGGCTGGACTTCAGCTTCCAAGGAGCTCTGTGGCTGTCAACTTTATTCAATGCACAACCTGTACAACTTTCTATGGTAAATGCTGCACAGTGTGATGTATCTATCTCTTTAAGGACCTGAATAATTTTTACTCAGTTTCTTGGGCTTGCTCATCTTGCTTTTGGAAAATGGCTATGTTATTCAAAGAAGAATGATTCATCTACCTTATGAGGGGGCATACAGAAAACTCAATTCAGGAATTTTCTTCCAAATAATTTAAATATCTTTCCAAGAGAATAATTACTGTTATATTGAACATTATGGAATTGACAGTGGTCTGTCTACCAAAGATTTGTTCTCCTCATGTCAGAGCATCAAACTGCAGCTCTGGAGAGACTGCCTGATAGGGCTTTTGTTTCCTAGAGCCTTTGGCCTTCTTTACCATGGGCCACATGCTAGTTCTTACCGATGGATAGCATCAGAATTGATATATTCCACTTTCATGCCAAGGAGCTTAAGATGTGGTTATATCTTCCCCACTCTCTTTCCTTTAACACAACCAGAAAAGAAAATATCTATTACCGTCTCATAGCAGCTCTCAAAATTTTTGGTCTCAAGATCCCATTACACCCTTAAAGAATACTGAAGATCTCAAGAGCTTTTTTATTTCTGGATTGTAATTCATCAGTACTTATGGTATCCAAAATGACAATTGAGAAATTCTTAAGAAAGTATTTTAACACTTTTATCATAAAACAAATACCCATTATGTAAACATAATGCATTTGTATGAGGAATAACTATATTTCATAAAAATAGAAAACTGACATTGCTTTACATTTTGAAAATCGGATTACTGTCTTTCTTAATTCTTCATTCAAGTGACTATGTTATCACAGATATAGTTCTGGAGAATGTGACAGTTAACTCATTGGGGGTGAGAATAAAAAAGACAGATAACATTTCAGTATTATTACAAAAATTACCTCATGAAATCACTAAAAGAGTCTTGAAGATTTTTGGTGGTGCTGGATTACTGCTGCCCTGGGGGGAGATCGAGCCACTTATTAGAAAGAGTTGTGGGGGACTGAGGGGTGGAGTCTGTGAATCACCATGTGGGAATTTGGTTCTGCAAGAACACCAATAGTGAACTGTCTCATGGGAAAGACGTGAGCTTCTATTGTGTAACCCACTAATGTTTGGGAGTTTATATATTAGACGACCTAGAATTGCCCTATCTCGAACAGAAATCTACAGAAAAACATAAATTTTATACAGAAAATTTAACTTTCCAATGATACTTCTTAAGAATTAATCTTATTTTAAATTTCTAGTGAGCATGCCCAGCAAGATGCATCCGTTGAAAACTGACAAAATCCATAAGAGGCTCAAGAAATAATGGGACTTATACTGTTAGGAAAATGATTTCCACAGAAAAACTAAAGCCATTGAATGCGTTTTAGAAATGAGAAGGCCACGGGGCTATTGCTTTCTAAGTGTATGAAAGCTTAATATAGAAATTACTTCAAAATGCTGTGTATGTACGTGTGTGTGTGTGTGTGTGTGTGTGTGTTTATGCATGATGGATGGTGTTGGTAGAATGACAGAGCAGATATTTAAATTACTATGCATTGAATTTGGATTAATTAGTAGAAATTATGACATGATCATTATTGCTTTGAGATAAGAAACCAAGCTATTAAGAGCTTTGAAAAATATTATTCTTCAGAAAGATGAGTAAAGCTGTGCTAATGCAGCCTTCTACAGACTAGTTAATACTTACAGAATGAGCATTGAGAATGCGTGTACATGCATATGTAATAATGATGTTAGCTGTTTAAAAATAACAATGCTGGTTAGCTGGCAATTTTCCTTATAACCCTGCCCAAGGTGGGGTTTAGAGAAGAGGGAATTGGAGCCCTAATTTATTTACCTCTGGATTTTATCAGCTATGATGAAGAAGAACTTATGATTTGAAGTCTTTGCTAGACAATGATTTCTTGAACTCATTTGGCATAAGAACTAGATAAATGCGGCCGGGCGCGGTGGCTCAAGCCTGTAATCCCAGCACTTTGGGAGGCTGAGGCGGGCAGATCACGAGGTCAGGAGATCGAGACCATCCTGGCTAACACGGTGAAACCCCGTCTCTACTAAAAATACAAAAAAGTAGCCGGGTGAGGTGGCGGCGCCTGTGGTCCCAGCTACTCGGGAGGCTGAGGCAGGAGAATGGCGGGAACCCGGGGGGCGGAGCTTGCAGGGAGCTAAGATGGCGCCGCTCACTCCAGCCTGGGCCACAGAGCGAGACTCTGTCTCAGAAAAAAAAATAAATAAAATAAAATAAAATAAAATAAAAGAACTAGATAAATGCCTGCAAAATTTTGTGTAAACTTGACCACCATCTGTTGTTAAAAAAAGAAGTTCTGTTTCTAATAGCTAGATTAACAGTGTGAAAGATTTCCTTTCCTCTCACTTCCTCGTTAAAATAAAATCAGTAACTGTACTTATTGAGTAACATATCAAGGTGCTACGGTAAAAAAAAAAAAGAAGAAGAAGAAGAAGAAGAGGAAGAGGAAGAAGAAGAAGAAGAGGAAGAGGAAGAAGAAGAAGAAGAAGAAGAAGAAGAAGGAAACTGCCAAAGATTACAAGTCTTGGATTAAAAAAATAAAAAGAAGAGAAATTTGAATGCAGGGTTTGACAATTCTTAGAAGGCTATATAATTTCATTTTCATCATTCATTATGTGACATGGGAATAAAACTACTGATTGATATCTTTTGAAATATTATGCAACAAGCTTGCTTGTGTCATGAATGCCCATAACTCCCATATGGTTCTCCAAGGGTAAAACCCAGAGCAGCTGCAGCAGCATCAGCTGGGAATGTGCACTTGAGCCCCATTTCAGACCTGGCCAATCAGAAACTTTGGAGTTGGGGGTCAGTCATCTGTGGTTTGAACTGGTGTATTCTTATTTGGTCAAGTAGTGTGGATGATGAGAACAGATGAGCTAATTACTTACAGGGGAAGGAACTCACCTCACTACCTTATTGTGAACCCACTTCACAACCCCATTGTTGACATGCAAGTTCTCCAGCCAGTGAGCAAAGTAGAACAGGATTTGGGGTCTCCTAGCCTCTACTGAAATAATCTGGAAAGAAAGCGTTATGACGAGAAAAGGTCTTAATTGGTATACTTTTTTAAATCTATTAAACAGCCAAACATCTGTTACCTTTAGGACATATGCAATAAAAAAGTGAGAGCTCTGAATATTAAAGATCTTATGTCAGAAAGATTTTGTCTATGAAACTTATTTGTGTTATAAAAATGAATGCTTCAGGCCAGGCACGGTGGCTCAGGCAGGTGGATCACCTGAGGTTAGGAGTTCAAGACCAGCTTGGCCAAAATGGCAAGACCCCATGTCTACTAAATAATACAAAAAACTAGCTGGGCATGGTGACAGGCACCTGTAATGCCAGCTACTCAGGAGGCTGAGGCAGGAGAATCATTTGAACCTGGGAGGCAGAGGTTGCAGTGAGCCGAGATCACACCACTGCACTCCAGCCTGGGTGAGAGAGTGAGACTCAGTCTCAAAATTAACTAACTAGCTAGCTAACTAACTAACTAAATAAGAATGTTTCTTGCTTGAATAAATATTTCTCCCCCATCTTCCTAGAGTGCTATTTATTATTTGTTATAATTTCAGGCATCAGAAAAGTGACTAAGTTCCTAAGTTCACATCACAACAAAATGAAGATACATGTTTAACTCCATCTCTAGGAGCTGCTATTTGAGATACGTATAGAGACGTAGGTCCTACTGCTCACCTTTTCAGGAAACAAATAGAATGACAAATACAGGGTGGTCATGCAATACTGTCACATTCTGGTTCAAAAGAATAGAGCAGAACACACAAATGGTTTAGATTAATGTTGGAATACAGTTGATTTTTTTTTGACTTTTGGATGTCAATATACTGTTTTCCACAAACACGCTTTTAGTTAAGTTTCTTCAAAAGCCATGTTTCAGTAGCAAAACAAACACTCATGTAACCAAATACCACAAGTTCCCTAAAAACTTATGAAATAAAAAAATAAAATATGGGTAAAGTCTTCCTTTCTCTTCTTCCCTCTCTCCCTTTTTGCTGGCTCCCTCCATTCCTCACTCCCAGTTTCCCTCCTTCTCTTTCTTCCTTCCCTCCTCTAATAGGTCCTGGCAACTTCATATTTGCTATTTTGTTAATTGCATGCATCAGAGGAGAATATAGGGGATATAATGCTTGACCAGTTTTTTGTTTATAGATTTCAGTACAACACTGTAGGAAATAATATGAGTAACACACATTAGTGACAAAGAACCCTTGTAGTTCTGTGTGTCCATATCTGCATCCTAGATACAGAAATGTTTACATCTTAATGTTCATTTGGTTGCATACATTATATCCATTTTGCTTTATTTAATGAGCGTAATCTAAAACTAAACAGTTAAAAGGCAGCAACTTTAAGAACAAGAAACATTTTGTGGTTTTACATAGTTTATTAGCTCCTTGGGACAGTTAGGGTTCAGGGTCTTGGGAAGAACACTCTCCAGGAATTCTGTGACATCAGCACACATTAGCACACAGTGTAGCCGATAATCGGGCTAGAATCCTCACAATACCATTAGACAATGGGAGACTTAGGAAGGCCTTGTGGAATGTGCAGTCACGTAGAGCTGGGATTGAATCCTGGCTCAGCCATTTTCAGGCTCTACAAGCTTCTACTTGTTACCCAGATTCTTAAATCTATTATTCCACCTCTGAAAATGAGGTAAAACCTGCCTTGTGAAGTGGTCATGGTGTTCATATATACATATATATGGTGTGTATTCGCTATGTATGTGTGTATATATATGTACAGACAGAGAGAGAGAGAGAGAGAGAATTACAGCATGCCCAGATCAGAGTAAGGACTTTAAGCATAGTATTCTATATTACAGAACTGTTCTCTAGAATTTGCCTTATAGCTTTGAAAAACCATGGAAAAACAGAATTGTTTATTTAAAAAGAGGCTAAGGTTTGCCTTTCCTTGAAGCCACTCCTCTCCCTATATTCTGCACATGCACTATTATCTCTGAGAGTTAAGAAGTATACTTACATACTCCGCTGAACACAAAATTAACTACAGAGAAAAGAAAATGGCTTATTTACCCCAAGCACGTGCAGACGGAAATAGAACATGAAGATGAGAAAAGAGAGTGTATTTGATGTATTGATCCTAGTTCTTTCTTGTTATTCAGTTCCGCCAATACTTCCCTTGTTCCTCTGTCCTTTCAGCACCAAAGACTTGGGATGTATCTCTCGAATTTCTGTGTGCTCACTTTTCAGACCTGTTCATGACCCCTGCCCCTTCTCTCTTCACTGAATTCCACTTTTCTGGATGGTTCTCAAAGCTTCAGCTAGGATACTTGGTGTGAGGTTTCACATGGAAACAAGTGAGAATAACGGAAAGAATGCGAAGGGACCCAATCATCGAATGCAATATTTGTAGTGAAACAGAGTTGACAGGCACGTAAGCGGAGGGGTCTTAATAGAGCACACAGTACTATTTAAGGAGATGTGGGACACGTCTTTAAATAATATTTAGTTCTGTCCAATCCAGTTCCCTGGTTCATAGAGAAATCTTCAAAGTACTCGAATACTTAGTCTAGAGGCAGGAGGAAGGTAGAAAAAGGGTCTTCCTTCTACTTCCAATTAGCCAGACTGTAGATAGCTTAGCATGAACAGCTGATAGATGTATATTCAAAATGTCTATACTAAGTAGGCCAGGTGCAATGGCTCGCCCCTGTAATCCCAGCACTTTGGGAGGCTGAGGCCGACAGACTGTCTGAGCTCAGGAGTTTGAGACTGCCCTGAGCAACATGGTGAAACCCCTTCTCTACTAAAATACAAAAAATTAGCCAGGCATGGTGGCCCATGCCTGTAGTCGTATCTACTCGGAAAGGCTGAGGCACCTGAGAATTGCTTGAACCGAGGAGGCAGAGATTGCAGTGAGCCAACATCATGCTACTGCACTCCAGCCTGGGCAACAGGGAAAGACTCTGTCTCCAAAGAACAAAAGTTAAATTAAAAAGCAGAATGTATACACTAAGTAGTTTCTGCAAACTTTTTGTCAGTGGAAATTCCTATGAACTGGAACTAGATTGACCGGGTCTGGGTACGGTGGCTCACGCCTGTAATCCCAGCACTTTGGGAGGCCAAGGCAGGCGGATCACGAGGTCAGGAGATCGAGATCGGGGTGAAACCCCGTTTCTACTGAAAATACAAAAAAAAAAAAAGAAAAATTAGCCTGGCGTGGTGGTGGCGGGCGCTTGTAGTCCCAGCTACTAGGGAGGCTGAGGCAGGAGAACAACTTGAACCCGGGAGGCGGAGCTTGCAGTGAGCCGAGATCGCGTCACCCACTTCAGCCTGGGCCACAGACCGAGACTCTGGCTCAAAAAACAAAAAGAAAAAAGGAACTAGATTGACCAAAAGTCAAAAGTTCTGGTATATGCTATTGTGTATAGCATATGTATGATATGTATGTTCTGGTATATGCTATTTTGGGTGTGCATGTTTTTATATACACTCTAGTAATAAGTTGGAGGATATTTTGGTCATGAGCTCGGTGACAGATGCCATTTTCAAAGAGAAGCTTCTCCTCAGTTTCTTTCGATCTGTTGGCACACAGGTTTGGTGCAGTCTTGTTTGCTAATGGCACTTTGATTTGGGCCTAGTAAATTTTTAAGATTGTTTCTACTATGGAAAACTTTCCAAGTAATCAGTAGTAAAAGGGATAATTGAGGATGGTTGGCATACGGCTTAAGGGACGGTTGAGGTTAATATGATGATTTGTAAACACTGTGGTTTTTCTCTTAAAGTACACATATAATTTGATATAAATAATAATCATGTTTTTTGTTGTGTACTCAGTGAAACTTCGTTTGGTTAAAAGATTGCCCAGTTCAGACACCCAAACAAGATCTGTAATTACGAGCCCAAGTCCAACAATTATTCTGAGCTTCTTTCCCAATTTTGGCAGCTCCAGGGAAAAGGAAGAAATTCAACTTTAACGACTCAAGAGGAATCCAGTACTTTTTCAATCACTGGCATTTCCTGGGGATGAATCTGAGCCTAGCTTGAAGGACCAAAAGGTTCTACACTATTCATTATTCCACTGTTCTGCTTCTGCAAATCAGATGTGCTGTTTCAGTTTTGACTGTGAAATGTTTCCAGTGTCTGAGCTTATTACCATACATCGGTTTAAGCAGACTCTCATTTTCTTATATTCTGCTCCTTTTCCTTTCTTTCGGTTCTTCTGCATGATTTCCCTATCCACACTGCCTGCCTGCTTTGTGTTTCCTTGCTCATCTTAGAGCGAGCTGGCCTGCTTGCAGCATATCTGTTCTCCTTGGGAGGCATGCAAATGGCTTGTTGTTTGCAGCCCACTGCATTCTAGGGCTGTGAATGGAAAAGGGGAGGGCTTGTGGACATTTTCCATTGTCCTTAAATATCTAGGGAGCTACACTGTGATGAATTAACTGCAGATTGTAAGAAACATAAAGACGGACAGATATGGTCTCCTTTTCTAATCCACGTTACACAGTTTTGTTTTGTTTTGTTTTTTTGATGGATTTTTTTTCTGTGATTCATCTAGTTCTCTTTTTGCTCAGTTTTGTGAAGCAGAGACTGAAACACATTTTATTTTCCTGCTGCGAAGCAGCTTGCCAATATCATTTGCCTTCTCTCACACCAAAATACTAGAATTACACATATATAATCATTTAGTTAAGATTTAGTCAATTCTGCCCCTCTCTTATTTATTCTATTTCTAAAGGAAGGTCATAAAAGCGACTATAAATCTTAGTTCTTGTTTCTTTCTGTTTTTTTTTTTCTCTCTCTCAGGTGTGTAATAGTGTATTAATTTCCATAGTACCTTGAATACTCCAAGTGCTATCAACAACGTCACTCTCAATCTTAGAGACTGGTCAAATGGGACACACCTCTTATAGGACCTCATCTCGCTCCTTTTAATCCTATGAGTTAACTGATTGACGTAAGTGAGCATTTCTTAACGGCACTTCCAAGATGCGATTTTCAGCCTATCTGCCTTTGCTTGCCTAGTGCATACTCTGTAAAAAAAATATAAAAGCCCCTTTCTTTTCCCACTCTGGTTCACACAGTTTTTCAGATGACCGTAATCAAAATTCTGCAGCTTCCTCTCAGATGTTATGTTCTTTACATGACATCTAGAGGCCAAAATTGATGGGAGCCGTAATTAATCTTTCCACGTGGCTATGCAGACCCTTGGTATATCTGGGATAAAAACCACACTGTCTGCATACTTAAACTTGCAGAACAATCTAGCACAAATCTATATTCTGTGCAGTGCACAGTTTGATCCCATTATCCTACGGATATAAAAGATATGGGAAAAGAAAGCAGCCTTATGAGGAAGGAAAAGATTTAAGAGAACAGAACTCCTTTCTTCTGAGTTTGCATTTTATATACAATAATGCCTGCTGTTAATTTTCACACAAATTGTGAAATAATCTAATTAGTGCTCTTGATATTTACCCACGACAATCAAAATCCTGCTGGTAATCAATAATGTAAATGTAAAGTGGCTGATTAAATTTCCTTTTCTATTCTGTCAAAAATTTTAAGGATAAAATTCATTTTACTATCCCTTATATGTTGTTGGAACACTCTTCTAACTCTTACTTTAATCTGCAAATTCACAGAAGGCACAGAAAAGAATTTAACTCATGTGAAGGATAATTGATAATAATTGATACCGTCACCACTTGGCTATGAAGCAGTTCTCTGCATTTCTTCAATAGACCTGATAAAGTAAATTATCAGAACCACAGAATCAGTACAACTGTAATTAAGAAAATATTCCAAGCTCTCCTTCTAGATATTTGAATATCAGAAGATTTAAATCCCACCATTTTATAAATGAATCATGAGACTACCATAAATATATGTTAAATCCTTATATATTGTGATGATAACTTTATGCTTTTTATACATATATGTTTTATACACACATAAACATACGCACATATACACATATGAGCATATGTGTATATATATTATATCTCTCTAAATATATATATAATGTATATATAGTTGATTAAGTCTTCCATAGATATTTAAAAATATTTATTGTTAAGCATATCTGGTCTAGTGTCATTCTAACCAATTCAAACTAGGAATAAATAGTTCATTGTGTGTGTTTGTGTGTGTGTGTGCATACATACTGCATAAACATGTTATGTGTGGTGGTAATTTAAATAAACGGTAGCTTACTATAAACCTTGGTTAATTTGTCTATGTTGCCATTTGTACTTACAGCTTGCTGCATCTTACTGCTTCTGTATTGTTCATGTCCACCATATTTTACAAACCCATTCCCTGATGATAGACAACTAGAATGCCATCATTTTTATTACCATTACAAATGCCGAAATGAGTATCTTTATAAATGTCCCACACTGATATGTACATGTATTTTCTGGAATATATATTAAGACTGGAATGTCTATGTCATAGGAAACATGCATACGTAATTTTGCTAAATATTGCCAGATGGCTTTCCAGAATGGCTGTTGCAGTATACGCTGCCAGCAGGGCGTGAAAGTTGCTATCTACCCACATCCTTGCCAATAACTGGAATTATCTCATTTTCTGATTTTCACCATTCTGATGAATTATGAAGTTGTATCTCATTGTTGTTATAATTTCAAATTATTTGACTACTATTAAGTTTAAACAACTCTTCACATGCTTGTCAGATATATGAATTTCTTTTCTATGAACTGCCTTTTAAAGTCTTTTGTTCATTTTTCTATCAAGCTTTTTGTCGTTGTCTTTGTGATTTGCAATTATTTGGATATTCTCTTTCTTAATCCTTTATCATCAACTTTAGATATTGCAGATAAACTCTTCCAATTAACCCAGTGTCTGTTAAGTGATCTTTAATTTTGATGTGGTGAAATCCACTACGCTGTCTGTTTATGATTTGTATATTTTAGATATTTTAAATATTCTTTCATATATCTGGATCACAAATATACTCTTCAATAGTTTCTTTTATTAGCTTTATATTTTGCTTCTCTATAACTGAATTTTTAATCTAAAGGAAACTTTAATCTATTGTGTAAAGTGAAAGAAAGGGACTCAGACTTTATACAGTCAGGCAAATTTGCGTAAAATATCATTAAAAAATTTATCTTTTCTTCATGGTTTTGAGATGTCATTGTGTATCAAGTACACATACATATATGTCTATGTCATAGGACATTTCCTATGTCTATGTCATGGGAAAAGATAGATCATCTTTTCCACGTTATTAACATATTTATCTGTTCGTCACCAGTACTATCCCCAAGACTTGTGTGATGCTGGTTAGCCGTGTACCCTATGTGGCTAGGTGACTCACAGGTAAGTGCTTTCATGCATGAACACAGAGTATTTTCCCATATATTTAAATCTCCTTTTGTGGCTTATAATAGAATTTTTAAAACTTCTCCAGAATTTTTGTTTGTGTATGTGTTTGACAGTATTTGATTCCAAAATGCTTACTAATTTTGTTGATAATGAAAATGGTATCTTACTTGCAACTTCTAGTTTGTTGTTTGTGGTAAGAGATCTATCAGTTGATCATGATTTCAAGTTTATTGTGTATCTAGAAAACTTGCTCAACTATCTAAATAGTTCTATACTTGGCTGTTTCTGTCGAGGTTTCTTATGGCTTGTCACATCATCTGAGGCTAGATTCATGGGCTTGAGGAGATATGGTGGACATTCATCAGATGCCCCTTCATACTCACGGCTCATCATTCACCGTCTTTAATGTGTGGGCTGTGAGCTAACTTGTATAAATAACACTCCTAGAATTGTGCAGTGCACAACCTGTATAACTGTACATGGGTGTCCTTGACTTATGGATACTTAAACTTGGAAGAGACAATAGCTCTCTGAGGTTATTACAAGGCTTATTATTATAAATTTTAAAATATAAATGTTTATCCTATATTTGTATCTGTTTTTAGTCACTTCAGCTGCAAATAACTTCACAGGCAGTTCATCTGTTTTTCAGCTGAGACATTAAATATATGCAAACATTAGTCTTTTGGAGGGTAAGAGATAGGGTCTAAAAGGGGGCATGGATTTGTGACAGCTTAACTTCAGATATGGCATATATAATTCAAATTGTCCATATAAGCTTTATAAAATTAATCAGAAAAGAAGAGAAGGCAGGAACAAAAATAAACTAAGCTTGCAGCATATTCAGTATTAATTATTAGGTCAGCTTGCTCCCTGACCTGCTTTCTCATAATCATTTGGTCTCTGTTGTCCTAAAATGATGTAGACCCCGGATTACAGTTCCCTTAACTGCTCTGTACATAACAACCTGAACATTATGAAACATCAAGTTCTTCCTTTGGGATATTCCTTTAGGTCCACTGTACTGATGAAACTACTGACTCAGCTGGTCTGAAGGACCCCATGAGGCGCTGATTCACCAAATAATGCATTTTTCACATACTGAAGATTTCATTCTCCTTCCCTAGCCAACAAATGACCCCGACTTTCCAGCCCTTCACTCTTCATAATTCACCCCAGAACTCCTTGAGGAGATGGATTTGAGGGTTTTCTTCCATCCCCTCACTCCACACCCTGCAATAATTAAAGTCTTTCTCTGCTGTATTCCTGCTGTTTTGGTGTAATTGGTATGTTACTGCACAGCAGGTATACAGATATGTTGGTCCTATAACATGATGATTTAATGTGTGATGAAAAGTGAAATGCTGGGAATTTAAAATACATATATTTTTGGATATAACAGAGTAAATAAGGCAGTGAGACCAGATATTAAAAGAAAATATTGAGAATTTCAGTGAGTAGGTCAGTAGCCAGGGAGTAGATTATAATAGATATTCAAATAAAACAAATCTAATGGTGAATATAGACTCACTGAAGAGGATGTTTTTGTTCCTTTTCTATTGATTTCTTTTGTTTTGTTATGTTTTAATTTCTTCAAGTTTGGGGATTGTATATATATATATATGTATATATATACACACACACACATGTATACACAATATGTATATAATGTATATATAACTCTAAGCTTAGACTTGGATAGTACCAATGGAATTGCAGAATATGAAATGAATTTCAGAGAATTCTTTCAAAGGTAGCATAGAAAAGAAACTTGGTTATTGATTGGGTGTTAGGGTGTGTTGTGGTCTGAATATTTCTTTCACTACCAAATTTGTATGTTGAAACCTAACTGCCAAGGTGATGGTATTAAAAGGCAGGGGTCTTTAGAAAGTGATTCAATTATAGGAGCTTTGCCCTCATGAATAAATGAAATTAGTGCTGTTATAAAAGAGGCCTAAGCGAGCTTTTCTGCTCCTACTATAATTGGAGGACCAGCTAGAAAGCATCATATTTGAAGAAGATAGCAAACCCTTAATTAAGAATATACTTGAACTTCCCACCTTCTAAAACTAAAACTATGAGCAGTAAATTTAGGATACTTCTAAATTGCCCAGTCTAAGGTATTTTGTTACAGTAGCCCAAATATCCTAATACAGAAATTGTTACTGAGAGTGGGCTGTTGCTATAATAAATTCCTAAAAATGTGCAAGCAGCTTTGGAACTGAGTAACGGTTAGAGGCTGAAAGATTTGAAGGTGCCTGCTAGAAAAAGCCTGCATTGCAATAAATGAAGCATTAAGGGTGATTCTGTTGAAAGATCAGAAAAGAAGAGTTACAGGGAGACCTAATCTTCTTAGAGGGAGGGAAATTTGCCTCAGAATGAGTCAGATGTTCTTGAGTCCCATTTGTATCCAATTTAGATGATATTTAGATGAGATTTTAGTCTTAAGACTTTTGAGTTGATGCTAGAACAAGTTAAGAGTTTGGGGCTATTAGGATGAAATGAATGTATTTTGCATGGGACAAGAACATGAATTTCAGAAATCTAGGGGCAAAATGTTGCTGTCTGAATATTTGTGTGCCCCAAAATTCATATATTGAAACTTATCCCCTAAGGTAATTCTATTCAGAAAGTGATTGGATTATGAGTGATGAACCCTTATGAATGGGATTAGCGCCTTTATAAAGGAGGCCAGAGGGGGCTTGTGTCTTTCCACCACATGAAGACACAGCCAGAAGGTGCTATCTTTGAAATAGAGAGTGAATTCTAAGCAGACAATAAATCTGCTGGTGACTTGGTCTTGAACTTCCTACCTTCAGAACTATGAGCAATCAATGTATGCTTTTATAAATGACTCTGTCTAATGTCCTTTTGAAGAACAACCTAAAAAGCCTAAGACAGGGAGAGAGGATAGCAGAATCAAAGTTGATATTCAAATGTCCTGTTCAATAGCTGGATCTCTAGAATACAAGTTCCATGGAGACAGTGACTTTCTTCCATTTTGTTCACTGATGTATTACAAGTGCCAACAACAATAACTAGCAAACCATATGTGATCCATTAATATGTATTGATAAACAACACTGAAAGAACAATAGGTTGGGGTCATAAGGGGTACTTGGGCTCATTTATCTTGACTTTGAAATGCTGTAAGCATCAAGTCAAAATATGTGGTAGGCATATAAACTTGCAATCTATAAAATAAGCCTCAGCTAAAGACATTTGTGTTGTATAATTAATACTCAAAATATTTTAGATCATTAACAATGGCTCACAATTAAGTATTAGAAAGTAAATATTACATTCATCTGTTTAATCAAAGCAGACAACACGAAGTCTATTACATTAATGATACTTGGTACAAGGTCCAATTACCAATGGTGGGTTACTTGGTAATTTGTAAACTCTATATGGTTTATCACAGAATTGCTACCATGCTATAGTAGTTTTAAATGTTCTGTTTTAAAAATAAAAACGAGTTTTATTCCATAACCTTTTTTTTTTTTACCAGTTCCTGTGGAGATTCAGTTAATGCCTTAAAATGTATGTTTTAAAGTTTTGATCAGTCATACATATTCATGAAATCAAATATCTAAAATTGTAGAAGCTGTGACATTACTCTTACTTGTGAGAGTACATGTTTTGTCGATGTATTAGTTTTGATTAGAAAGTCCAAAAATTGACTGAAGGCTTTACTGAATCTTGGAATATAAATCTACATTTTCTTTGTTATAAAAGATTAAAATGAAGTAGAATTTTATGTACTAATCTGGAGTTTTCTAAGAATTCCATATGCACTTTATATTCTTTAAAAATAGTGTAGAATATTATAATACTTCTATTCAATTGTCCTAGATTTAAAACTATAAAGGTAGACATTTTTGGCAAAAAAATCTTTTGGGTAACCTTAATATTCACTAAAAGGGTGTGTATTTGTGTGTGTGTGTGTGCGCGTGCATGTTTGTATGGCATATGTGTATGTGTGTGCAGTTTGTGTATGTGTGTGTGTGAGAAAGATTTATTTTAATAGTAATATTATCCAATTGTGTTGATTATTTAAATATGATAGTGAGCCTTGAACTTTGTTTTGGACAAAGAAAAGAAAAGAATTATGGAATAATATTGTCTACTGTTTTCATAGCTCTCTTATTTAAGTAATGCAGGTTTATTTTTAATATAAAATGCACATTACAATTTTATTTGTAGTTGTTGATATCATCCTCTAATAGATATCCATTGCCACTACGCAATTCAATTGCAAGATAAATTAAATTTATCTGGTGAAGTAAAAATGTTTGACATTATATCTCTAGTAATGAGCAAAAGTAAGTTTCACAAAATGCACTAGGATTTTCACATAGGTTAATAAAACTTGAGTACACCAAGTATTCTTTTAAATGTCTTTATTTTACATCACAAATATTTTGTCTTATTTAATTGAATGGCTTATAAAAATATAATAAATGTATGTCATTCATCAACACAATTCTTGTAAACCTGTGGTGTCCTTATCAGTGCTTGAAATACTTGCTGATTTATTTTGTGCTTTCTTGCCTCATTTACAGGCGTCTTTGTAGATCGCTCCCAGTTGGAAATATCAAGAGCTTATGTTCGTTTCCGTTGCATGAAATATCAAGTTTGACAGTGATAAGTTGACTACCTTATGGATTCTAAGTACCACATTTAGAGCCTGCTCTCCCATGTAACTGTTTATTTCCCTCACTAACTGAACAATCTGCCTTTTATTTCATTTAATTTTTTTCTCACTAACCTTAACCATATTATTTTAAAGGTAGAATTTTGGAGGGGTTTGATGCTAATAACAAAAATGTGGCACTTCACTTTTATATTAGAGTAAACTAAAAGTAATAATTACCCTTTCTTTTTTATTATTCAGGAAGTATTATGTATTTTAATAGGTTTGACTTTATTATTATTTGTCCGAGATTTCCATTATGGAAAATGCTACCTACAGCCTCATTACATTCTATCTGGAGAGACAGAACAAGATGAATGACTCATATATGGAATATTTTAGAGTATGATCAAGGCTACGAAGAAACGCAAATCAGAAAATGGCACTAGAGATACGTGTGTGGGTAGGGGGAGGGTTGAAACTTTCAAAATGTATTAGAAATGTACTACTGTAAGAAATTCTCACAGACATGGTGGGTTAAAATACAAGAAAGAGTATTATTCCCCAGTTCTGGAGGCCAGAGGGCTGAAATCCAGGTGTCAGTAGGAGTATGCTTTCTCCATGGGCTCTAGAGGAGATTCCATTCCTTGCCTTTCGTCTTCTGGTATCCTTTGGCCTTCCTGTGGTCTCACCAATCCAATCTCGCCTGTTTTGCATAGCTTTTTCTTTTCTGTTGTCTCCTCTTCTGACTTAAACCTTCTTTGCCTTTCTTTCTTGAAGACACTTATCATTGGATTTAGGACCCACCTGTATAATTAAGAACTATCTCATCTGGAGATGCTTAATCACATCTGCAAAGACCTTTCTTTTCAAATAAAGTAAAAGTCATAGATTCCAGAGTTTTGATATGAAAGTGCTTTGGGAGTGAGAGGACACTTTTCAGACTACTGCAATGATAAAACCCAGTTAGATTTATTGATTTTGAAATGGAGGAAAGCAATACTTGCATTGAGAAATAGAAATAAATCGATATTGAGATATACTATTTTACAGAATTCTGCAGAAATAAAGTTTATGTCTTTGCTATTTAATTAATTGGGTGACTAGAAATAATTACGAAAAACTTGCATGTCAATGTATATATTGAGAAATGAGCTTTCAAATCACCATTACTAATTATTATAGCTTTTTAGGTAAACAGCTAGCCAGGAATAATTAGCACCATAGACTAGCAAACCACACTTCACCGCACCATGACATAAACAACCAGGCTAAATTTATCAGAAACTCTTCAAATAAGGTTGAAGGTAAAGGCATTTTGAGATATTCTATGGCGACTAGGCTTCTTTCCTGTTGCAATTGCATATGAAGCACTTTTTTTTTTTTTGAGACGGAGTCTCACTCTGTCGCCCAGGCTGGAGTGCAGTGGCCGGATCTCAGCTCACTGCAAGCTCCGCCTCCCGAGTTTACGCCATTCTCCTGCCTCAGCCTCCCGAGTAGCTGGGACTGCAGGTGTCCGCCACCTCGCCCGGCTAGTTTTTTGTATTTTTTTAGCAGAGACGGGGTTTCACCATGTTAGCCAGGATGGTCTCGATCTCCTGACCTCGTGATCCGCCCGCCTCGGCCTCCCAAAGTGCTGGGATTACAGGTGAAGCACTTTTAACAGAAGTACAACACAAATGGAACCCACACTCCAGGGAAGAGACAGACCATAAGTAATTATGTATAATTAAATTACAACATGGATAGTGCTACATTTAAGGTAACCAGAAATGTGGGTTAACCTCAAGAGCTTTTCAAGCAAAGGCAACACAACACAAAAGTCAAGCTGCAACAAAGAGCATAACATTTGTTGGTAGCAGAGATTATGTCTGAAATAGTGTGAATGCAGTAGAAATGACTGAGGAAACAAAGGTGGTATAATAGAATTACGAAAGACTGAATTTCAGGCCAATGATTTTTGGATCTTTTTCTAAAGATCAGTGGTTTTCATAGCACATTTTCTTACAAATAACAGATTCAGCAGAGGACTGCACCAAGGCTTTAATCCTTCAGGAAAGCCTTCTCAGATAAGCATAAGTGATCAAACTGTGCTTGATATGCAAATGAAGCTTCAAACAAAGTACCATAGGTGCACTCTCACCTTCCTTTACAGCCAGAGAGAAATGACAGTGAGCCCCTTTGCTGCTGATCGAAATTCTTGGTCCTGATCCTCTTTCATATAAATTCCGGAAAGCTCCTCATTAGCAAATCAGGTGCCAGAACTGTGCAGCTCCAGATAGTAAAAATATTTGCCATTAAAGTAATGGCAAAAACTGACATTACTTTCAAACCAACCTAATAATTTCTGGCCCAAGATTTTTGACAGTGTCAGAATAGTAACAGGATATAATGAAGTTTTTAAAGAGATTTTAAATATTGCTTTCAAAACTTACAAATTTCTATCAATAAAACAATGTGTGATGAGAAAAATTTTCCGTATTTAGATTCTCTATTTCTCACACCCTCTCACTTCATCCCAAGCTTCTACATGTACAGATATGTCAACAATAACTTTTCAGGTTTGTTGATCAGAGAAGTGAAATGAGAAAAATATAAATTAAATTTACACAATAAAGTGATTGGATGACTCCAAGACAGGTTCATTTAGAGTAGAGGAAGTGAAAGGGTAAGAAAGAGCTATAAAGAATTGCTGAGAGTGACATATCTGTAACTTTAGAAAAGAGGAGCTTTGAGAAATTTTCTTATGCCATATGCAATGTATTTCTATGCCAATCTCCCATCCACACTAACACATCATCTCCCAATCACACAGACACATCACATCATCACATCAACAGAAAAATTCAGTAGAGATCTACATTGCTCTTTGGTGATTTTGGAGTCAGGTGTGTTCTTTTCAATATGAAAACAAATTTTAAATTTGTCATTCTTTTTGTCCTTCCTGTCTTTTTTTGTTTTGTTTTTTGAGATGGAGTCTGGCTTTGTCACCAGGCTGGAGTGCGATGACACAATCTCGGCTCACTGCAACCTCCACTTCCCAGGTTCAAGAGATTCTCCTGCCTCAGCCTCCTGAGTAGCTGGGATTACAGGCACATGCCACCATGCCCAGTTAATTTTTGTATTTTTTAGTAGAGATGGAGTTTCACCATGTTGGCCAGGATGGTCTTGATCTCCTGATCTCGTGATCCACCCACCTCAGCCTCCGAAAGTGCTGGGATTACAGGTGTGAGCCACTGTGTCCGGCCTGTCCTTCCTGTCTTCTCTCTGTTTCTATTTTCTGTCTTTCTGTTTCTATACATATCTCTGAAAGTATATTGTGTTTTCACTTGGAGAATGTTCTATATTCTGAGATCTTCTTATTTCTACTTTGATTTAACAATTTTTTTTAACAAAATGATGTACAATAGTGAAAGGAAGTGTTTACATTTTACATTACAATTGCCAAAATAATATGTTAACATGCATGTTTATATACAAAATGTCATATTTTAAGTTGTTTTATGAGGCTTCCAAATTGTTCCAGATGATGTAAAAACATCAATAAAAACTTTAGAAAGAAAGGTTTGATCAGATTTGCCTTTTACAGAGAGAACTAAGATTGTAGTGTGGACAAAGCATAGGAGGAAGCACAGGAGGTGATGGGAAAATATAGATCAGCAAATGAGTTCAGAGTTTAGATTATAGTTCAGGATAATGATTATGTGGATCTGAACTCTAATGACATAAAAAGCGTGCAGAGGAAAATGTATCTTTGTGGGTGAGGTTGCTGATGATATTTAGAAGCATAAACAATGCTCCGTGATCAATTAGATATGAATGATAAGGAGAGGGAAGAGTTAAGGAGACTGTTTTCCATGTTACATGCATAGGTAGATAGAATCACCATAATCTGAAAGAGGAAGTAGAGTAGGAAAAAACGTTTTGGAAAGGAGAGAAAGTAATGGCTATTTTGAAAGATTATAGCTGGTCAGTAAAACTACTCAGAAAACACTTCGAGATTAGGCCAAAGCTGTCAATTACAGAAAATACTAATAAATAAATAAATAGATAAGAAAAATTATGAAACTCTCCCAGAAAAGCCTTTTATCTAATTTTGACACTGAACAGTGTTGAATAGTCTATATATATTTTTTTGCTTTATTAAAAGTAGATTTTCACTCTTAACTGTAAGCCTATATTTTTCAAGTGGATGCTGTTATTTCCTATGAATGTGTATGTGCTGCACATATATGTATGTGTGTGTATATACTACATACGTATACACATCATATGGACATATATATATATCTATAGGCCCATTTGCGTTATTATAAAGAAGTACCTGAGATTGAGTAATTTATAAAGAAAACAGATTTATTTGCCTTATGGGCCTGTGGGCTTTACACAAAGCATAGTTCCAGCATCTGCTTCTTGTGAGGGTGTCGAGAAGCTTACAACCATGGTGGAAGGCAAAGAGGAACCAGCGTGTCACACGGTGAGAGAGGGAGCAAGAGAGAGAGGGAGGAGGTTGAAGGTTCCTTTAAACCATCAGAACTTGTATGAACTCGAAGAGGGAGATCTCACTTATTACTGTGAAGGCATCGTCAAGCCTTTCATGAGGGATCTGCCCCCATGACCCAAACATCTCCCACTAGGCCTACCTCCAACACTAGAGGTCACATGTCAACAGGAGATTTGGAGAAGACAAAACATCCAAACCATATCTTTTAGCCCCTAACCCCCAAATCTCATATCCTTCTCACATTCCAAAATACAATCATCCCTTCACAACAGTCTCCCAAAGTCTTAACCCATTTCAGCTCTACACAGAATTTCACAGATCAAAGTTTCCTCTGAGACACAAAGCAAGTTCTTTCCACCTATGAACCTACAAAATAAAAAAAACAAGCTATTTACATCAGGATACAATGGTGGTACAGGCTTTGGGTAAACATTCTCTTTCTGAAAGAGAGAAATAAGCCAAAAGAAAAGGACAATAGGCGCCATGCAAATCGGAAACCCAGCAGGGCAATCATTACATCTTAAAGCTCAAAGTAATTTCCTTTGACTCCTTGTCCCACATCCAGAACACATTGGTACAAGGAGTGAGCTCACAATACTTTGGGCAGCTTCAATCTTGTGCATCGCAGGGTAAAGGACCTGTGGCTGTTCCCATGGGTCGGAGTTAAGTGCCTGGGGCTCAGCATGCAAGCTACTGATGGCTGCACCATTCTGGGGTCTGGAGAGTGGCAGCCCCCTTCCCACAGCTTCACTAAGTAGTGTTGTGGTAGAGACTTTGTGTGAGGGCACCAACCCCACATTTCCCCTTGGCACTGTCCTAGTAGACTCTCTCCGCAAGGGCTCTGCTCCTGTGACAGTCTTCTGCCTAGGGACTCAGGCTTTGAAATTCATCTCTGAAATCTGGGTAAAAGCTGCTAAGCTTCTTTCACCCTTGCGTTCTGTGTACCTGAAGGCTTAACACCATGTGGAAACCCGCATGGATTATAGCTTGTGAAAGATCAAACGAAGAGACTAAGAGGCAGAAATGAAGTCCACAGGCAAACAGCCCGGGCGGCGCCCTGACAGCCCGGGTGGCGCCCTGAGCCTAGTTAAAGATCGACCCCGGACCTAACCGATTAAGGTTATCTATAGACTCCAGACATTGTAAGGATAAACGTTGTGAAAGTCTCTGTCCTGCTCTAATTACCAGTGTCTGCCACATATCTTAGTCCTGGGCCCAGTACAAACACAATCCTCTATTTTGTCCCAACTTCCTGGGCCCGACACAAACACATGAAGAAAAACAACACCTGGGGAAGCTCCAATAAGGTTACAACCGTTTGTAAAAGCGCAGGAACCGATAAGAAGGCTGCTAAAAGCATAACTTCACATTAACATGTAAACCAATTGTAATGCTGTAGCCTAGAGAAATGCCTTGTTCCTCTGTAACCTGACAAGTCCTGTTTACCTCGAGCTATAAATAGCAAGCGCACGCATTGTTCCAGGCCCTCTTGTATGTTGTGGAACGGAGGGACCAAGTTCGAACTTGCATTAAAGATCCTTGCCGCTTGGCTTTGACTCTGGACTCTGGTGGTCTTCTTCGGGGAACAAACGGTCTGGGCATAACATTTGGGGGCTCGTCCGGGATTCCCCAAGCCCACCAGACCCCTGGTCAACGGATCTACTAGGATCGATCTGCTAATAGGTGAGCCGGCTCGTCTGTTTGTCTGTCTGCGTTCGTTCTGAATCGGCGGCTCTCTGAGGCTGCGGCTCGTCTTTGTTTGTCTGTCTCTGTCCGTTCTGAACCTGCGGATCTCTAAGTCCGCTCTGAGGCTGTTAGCCTGTCTGAATCCGCGGCTCTCTAAGTCCGCTCTGAATCTGTGACTCGCGAGGTCTGAAGCTGAAAGCTGGCATAAGTCCTGGCGGACGCGCTATAGGACAGCCAGCGGAGACCGGTGGGAGACGTCCCCCGGCTCTCATCTGATTCTTGTCTGAACTTGTTCTGACCCAGATTTCTGGTGCGCGCCTGCGACTGATGTAAACTTGTTGTTGATATTCCAGCAACTCACTTTTCCCTTGCAGGTTCTGTTGCAGACGCCACTACGGGCGCTACTGTTCAGGATGGGTAATACCCAGAGCACTCCCCTATCTCTCCTTACAAGTAATTTCAAGGATGTTAGGGCAAGGGGCCATGATCTTGGTATGGACATCAGGAAGGGAAAGCTAATTACTCTGTGCCGCTCCGAGTGGCCCGCCCTCAACGTAGGGTGGCCACCCGAAGGGACGTTCTGTCTCCCTGTCATCACTAGGGTAAAGTCCAAGGTTTTCCAGCCTGGGCGTGCTAATCACCCGGATCATATCCCATATATCCTCATATGGCAGGATATAGCTGGGAACCCGCCCCCTTGGCTGTCCCCTTTCCAATTAGCCTCTGAACCCTGTAAGGCACTGGTTGCTCGACAGCTAAAATCCAAGCAACCGACTGCCCCCCCCATCCTGTTCTACCGGATAGCGAGGACCCTCTGTCCACAGAACCCCCTCCATACCCCTCCGGTCCCCGGGTCCCAGCCCCCCGGGAGGAATCGCAGGAGGGAGCAGGTGAACGGGAAGCGGTCGGCGTGCCTGTACCCACTGAAAGTGAAAGCAACTCCGAAGGGCCGGCGGGGCGAACGCGAGGGCGTACTTTGCGGATTCCCCCTCCCCAGCCACCTGACTCCACAGTGGCGTTACCCCTTCGGGAAATAGGGCCCCCAGACGACACGGGAAGTCCGAGGCTCCAGTACTGGCCATTCTCCACCAGTGATCTATATAATTGGAAGACCCAGAGTGCTCGGTTTTCAGACAACCCCAAAGATTTAATGGCTTTACTGGATAGTATTATGTTTACCCACCAGCCCACTTGGGATGATTGTCAGCAGCTCCTCCGAATCTTGTTCACAACGGAGGAGCGAGAGAGAATACAGGTAGAAGCTAGAAAGCTGGTCCCGGGGGACGACGGTCGACCGACTGCCAACCCCGACCTCATAAGTGCGACTTTTCCTCTGTCCAGACCGGCGTGGGACTACAACACGGCAGAAGGTAGGGGACGGCTACACCTTTATCGCCAGACTCTAATGGCAGGTCTCCGGGCGGCTGCTCGCAAGCCCACAAATTTGGCTAAAGTATACTCTGTTCTGCAGGGAAAGACAGAAAGCCCGGCTAGCTACTTAGAAAGATTAATGGAAGCCTTTAGGCAGTATACTCCTATAGACCCAGAGGCCTCAGGAAGTCAAGCAGCTGTCGTAATGTCCTTTGTAAATCAGGCAGCACCAGATATTAGAAAGAAGCTCCAGAAATTAGAAGACTTAGGGGGAAAACAGCTTCAGGACCTTCTTCAGATAGCCCAGCGGGTTTACAATAATAGAGATACTCCAGAGGAAAAAATGACCAAGGTCCTGGCAGCGGTTGTACAAAAAGAGCACCTACAGACAGATAACACCCAACCTAAGCGGCCCCCCAGATATAACAACCTGAGCAAAGACCAATGTGCCTACTGTAAAAAGACTGGCCACTGGGCAAGAGACTGCCCCAAAAAGAAACAACAAGGACGGGGACCCCCTAGGCCTACACCCGTACTAGTTACTCAAAATGAGGACTAGGGAAGACGGGGTTCGGTCCCCCTCCCCGAACCTAGGGTAACTTTGCAAGTGGAGGGGTCCCCAGTTCAGTTCTTGGTCGATACGGGAGCACAGCACTCAGTCCTAGTTAAAACTGAGGGAAAATTATCCTCCAAGTCCTCGTGGGTACAAGGGGCCACAGGAATTAAGAAGTACCCCTGGACGACACAAAGAACAGTAAATCTTGGAGCCAAGAATGTAACCCACTCTTTCCTGGTTATCCCTGAGAGCCCCTGTCCCCTACTAGGGAGAGACCTGCTAACTAAAATGGGAGCACAGATCCATTTCCTCCCTGAGGGGCCCATCGTGATCGATTCCCAAAATCAGCCCGTGCCCGTCCTGACCATAACCTTAGAAGATGAGTACCGGCTCCACCAGGAGCAGGCGGCCCCTGACCACGACATAGCAACCTGGCTCCAGCAATATCCAGGAGCCTGGGCAGAAACGGGAGGTTTAGGACTAGCAAAACACCGTCCTGCCTTGTTTGTCGAACTCAAGCCTGGGGCAGACCCCGTTCGGGTGCGTCAATACCCGATGCCCCTAGAGGCCAAAGAAGGAATTACGCCCCACATCCGTCGGCTCCTCGACCAAGGGGTCCTTCGGCCCTGTCACTCACCCTGGAATACTCCCTTGTTGCCGGTACGGAAGCCTAATAGCGGGGAGTATAGACCTGTGCAAGACTTAAGAGAAGTCAATAAGAGGGTTATGGACATACATCCAACTGTGCCTAACCCGTATACCCTCCTGAGTACTCTAAACCCCAAACACCAATGGTACACTGTTTTAGATTTGAAAGATGCCTTCTTCAGTTTGCCTTTAGCCCCTCAGAGCCAAAAGCTTTTCGCCTTCGAGTGGACTGACCCTGAAAGGGGCATAAGCGGCCAACTGACATGGACCAGGCTGCCGCAGGGATTCAAAAACTCTCCTACCCTGTTCGATGAGGCTCTCCATGAAGACCTGGGTGAGTACCGACGCAAACACCCTGAAATAACCTTGCTACAGTATGTTGATGACCTCCTGATCGCTGCCGAGACCCAAGAAGCTTGCCTCCAAGGGACCAAAAGTCTCTTACAAGCTCTAGGGAGTCTAGGCTATCGGGCCTCGGCAAAGAAAGCTCAAATCTGTAAACCAGAAGTAACATATCTGGGGTACCTGCTAAAAGGAGGGCAGCGCTGGTTAACAGACGCCCGGAAACAGACTGTTCTGCAGATCCCCAGGCCACAGTCCACCCGACAAGTAAGGGAATTCCTGGGGTCAGCAGGATTTTGTAGACTATGGATACCCGGGTTTGCAGAGCTGGCTAAGCCCTTATATCAGGCAACGCGGGGACAGCAGCCATTTAATTGGACAGAAGAAGCCGAGTCGGCTTTCCAACAGATTAAAACCGCCCTACTCTCTGCGCCTGCACTGGGACTGCCTGACGTCACTAAGCCCTTCCACTTATACGTGGACGAGAGTAAGGGCGTCGCCAAGGCGGTGCTGACTCAGAACTTAGGCCCCTGGCGGAGGCCAGTCGCCTACCTGTCAAAGAAATTAGACCCAGTGGCTGCCGGGTGGCCCCCTTGCCTCCGAGTGATCGCAGCCACGGCCCTGATGGTACAAGATGCTGAAAAACTTGTCTTGGGACAAGAATTACGGGTCGTTACCCCACATGCCATTGAAGGTGTACTCAAACAGCCGCCTAACCGATGGATAAGCAACGCCCGGCTCACCCACTACCAAGGACTACTATTAAATCCCCTCAGAATAACTTTCCTGCCCCCAACAACCTTAAACCCTGCCTCGCTGCTGCCCAACCCGGACCTGGACGCGCCGCTCCATAATTGCACCGAGATATTAGCCCAGGTGCACGGAGTTCGAGAGGACCTGCAGGACCGCCCACTTCCTGACGCCGACCTCGTTTGGTTCACCGATGGGAGCAGCTTTATACACCAAGGCCAGAGGTATGCTGGAGCAGCGGTGACTTCAGAGACTTAGGTAATCTGGGCGGAACCCCTGCCCCCGGGGACATCGGCCCAGCGGGCCGAACTGATAGCGCTCACCCAAGCTCTTACCTTAGGGGCAGGGAAGAAACTGACGGTATACACAGATAGCCGATATGCTTTCGCTACGGCGCACATACATGGAGCCATTTACAGGGAGCGAGGGTTGCTAACGGCTGAAGGAAAAGAAATAAAAAATAAGCAAGAGATCCTAGCCCTGCTAACAGCCCTATGGAAACCAAAAAAATTGGCTATTGTACATTGCCCAGGGCACCAGAAGCCAACCACTCCAATTGCTCAAGGCAACTTTCTGGCAGATCAAGCTGCAAGGAGTGTAGCAAAGGCTCCCAGTCAACTCCTAGCACTCCAGCTCCCTGATCCGGGCCCTCGGGACCTGCCATATCGCCCTGATTATTCAGAACAAGACCTCCAGTGGATCAACAAACTTCCCCTGAAACAGATCCAGAATGGGTGGTGGACTGATACTAATGATCAAATTATCCTACCAGAAAAATTAGGGCAGCAAGTGTTAGAACACATCCACCGAACCACCCATCTGGGTGCCCGGCGGATGATAGACCTGATCAGACGCTCCAAACTTAAGATCAGACGCATAGCGGAGACAGCCAGCAGCATCGTGACGAGTTGCAAAGTCTGCCAGCTTAGCAACGCCTATCCCCAATCCCAGGCTGCTACAGGAACAAGGCTCAGGGGAACCAGGCCCGGTATCTACTGGGAAGTAGATTTCACTGAGGTAAAGCCAGGAAAATACGGGTATCGGTACTTACTTGTCTTTGTAGATACCTTTTCAGGGTGGACTGAAGCATTTCCAACCAAAAGAGAAACCGCTCAGGTTGTAGCAAAGAAAATTCTGGAAGACATCCTCCCCAGGTATGGCTTTCCCATCCAGATAGGGTCAGATAATGGGCCGGCCTTCATTGCTAAGGTAAGTCAGGATTTGGCTTCCATTCTTGGGGCTAATTGGAAATTACATTGCGCTTACAGGCCCCAGAGTTCAGGACAGGTAGAGAGGATGAATCGGACCTTAAAGGAGACCTTAACTAAATTGACTATGGAGACTGGCGCTAATTGGGTGGTCCTTCTCCCTTACGCTCTGTTCCGGGCCCGTAATACCCCTTACAGACTGGGCCTTACCCCTTATGAAATCATGTATGGCAGACCCCCGCCCCTGGTTCCCAGCCTAAAAGATGATCTGCTCAAATCTGAAACAGAAAATGTCTCTGAACTCCTGTTTTCCCTACAAGCCTTGCAGAAAATTCATCAGGAAGTCTGGCCCAAGCTGAAGGAACTATATGAGACCGGCCCCCCACCGACACCCCATCCGTACCAGCCGGGAGACTGGGTCCTAGTCAAGCGACACCGGCAAGAAACCTTAGAACCCCGGTGGAAGGGACCGCTTCAAGTACTCCTAACCACACCCACCGCCCTTAAGGTAGAAGGCATCGCGTCGTGGATCCACTACACCCACGTCAAGCCGGTGGACCCAGCCTCCGACCTTCTCGGACCCGTCACGATAGCGACTGAAGCACCGACCACGTGGACTGTGGACAAAGCTAAGAACAACCCCTTAAAACTCACCCTGCGCCGGCAGCATAGCTCACTACAAACATGCAGCTAGGTAGTCTAACCCTAATGTTAGTCGCCCTAGTGGCCGCGGGGGCAAACACAAAACCAGTTTCTAATCCCTTTGTCTGGAGGTTCTGGCTTTATGAAAATCGAACCCACCCTGGGCAACCTCATAAGCCGGGAAATTATTGGCCAGTGCTGATTGCCCCTCCTCAGGGTGCAGTGCCCCAATTTTGCTAAATTTTACTGGTTTTCAGATAGCTGACCCAGTGGTACCAATGATATGCTTTGAGTTTGATCAGACTGAGTACAATTGTAAACACTATTGGTGGCACCAAAACGCAGGCTGCCCCTACAGTTACTGCAAAATGCACTCAGTCAGGGGGTGGAACGAGCAATCTGGGTGGAACTTCTACCAGCAGGATAGAGGCGGCATCTACACTTGGATAGTTAAGGACCCCTGGAACTCCCGCTGGACCACGCCTCAACATGGGGCTGTGTACTATTCCTCTTCCTCCACATGGCCTAGCAGTCACCTCTATCTGTGGCGTGGCCTAGTTCAAGTACTGCCCCTGGTCCACGGGAATATCCAACGACAGGAAGACAGACTGACACAAGAGTTACGCCCTTTCTCCTGGTTAGAATTACTACAAGAAGGATTAGAACTTGCTAACATTACAGGACTTCACAGCTTGTCTGGCTGCTTTCTGTGTGCCACCCTAGGGCGTCCACCACTAACCGCTGTCCCTCTGCCATGGGAATCCTTTACCCAAACTAAGGACCTTCAGAATCTCACAAACGCCCCCATTCTTAATGTGCCACTGTACCTGAACCCCAGTCAGGAGAAGTTTCCCTACTGTTTTTCAGGCACTAACTCCAGCCTTTGCAACATCACTGTAACACCCCCTAGAACCTCTCTAAGAGCCCCACCGGGCATATTCTTTTGGTGTAATGGAACATTATCTAAGAACTTATCTGGTCCCTCTGTTACCGACCTACTATGCCTTCCTGTCACATTAGTTCCCCGGTTAACTCTATTAACTGCCGGCGAGTTCCTGGGGTACACCGGTAACTGGACTAGTACTGCTATTCACTCAATCTCTAAACCGAGACCTACACGAGCAATATTTCTCCCCCTCATTGCGGGAATCTCCCTCACATCATCCCTCATTGCGGCCGGACTGGCGGGGGGAGCCCTAGGTCACACCCTCATAGAAAGCAACAAATTGTACCAACAATTTGCCGTAGCTATGGAGGAGTCAGCTGAGTCCCTTGCCTCCCTTCAGCGACAGCTCACATCCCTAGCTCAGGTGACCTTGCAGAACCGAAGGGCCCTAGACCTACTCACTGCTGAAAAAGGTGGTACATGTATGTTCCTGAAAGAGGACTGTTGCTTCTATGTAAATGAATCAGGGCTTGTAGAAAACCGGGTCCAACAGCTGCGCAAGTTAAGCATAGAAATGAGAAAACAGCAGTTTGCCTCAGCTGCAAATCAATGGTGGAATTCTTATATGTTTTCTCGGTTAGCCCCCTTCCTTGGACCCCTGCTAAGTCTACTATTTCTGCTTACCGTAGGACCTTGTGTTATTAACAGAATTTTGCGGTTTGTCAGGGAAAGGTTTGACACCATACAGCTCATGGTCCTCAGAGCCCAATACCAACCTGCAAGCGCTGAAACAGAATCAGACTTATAAGACCCAAGATTGGCTCCAGAGGTACCTGAGAAAGGGGGAAATGAAAGATCAAATGAAGAGACTAAGAGGCAGAAATGAAGTCCACAGGCAAACAGCCCGGGCGGCGCCCTGACAGCCCGGGTGGCGCCCTGAGCCTAGTTAAAGATCGACCCCGGACCTAACCGATTAAGGTTATCTATAGACTCCAGACATTGTAAGGATAAACGTTGTGAAAGTCTCTGTCCTGCTCTAATTACCAGTGTCTGCCACATATCTTAGTCCTGGGCCCAGTACAAACACAATCCTCTATTTTGTCCCAACTTCCTGGGCCCGACACAAACACATGAAGAAAAACAACACCTGGGGAAGCTCCAATAAGGTTACAACCGTTTGTAAAAGCGCAGGAACCGATAAGAAGGCTGCTAAAAGCATAACTTCACATTAACATGTAAACCAATTGTAATGCTGTAGCCTAGAGAAATGCCTTGTTCCTCTGTAACCTGACAAGTCCTGTTTACCTCGAGCTATAAATAGCAAGCGCACGCATTGTTCCAGGCCCTCTTGTATGTTGTGGAACGGAGGGACCAAGTTCGAACTTGCATTAAAGATCCTTGCCGCTTGGCTTTGACTCTGGACTCTGGTGGTCTTCTTCGGGGAACAAACGGTCTGGGCATAACACTTGCGCCCTCTGAAACAGTGGCCCAAGCTGTACTTGGGGCTCTTTGATCCATGGCTGGAGCTGGAGCAGTGGGCGTGTAGGAAGCAGAGTTCAAAGGCTTTGCAGGGCAGCAGGGCCCTGGGCCTGGCTCTCAAAGCCATTCATTGCTCCTAGGCCCCTGGGCCTATAATGGGAGGGACTACCTTAAACATTTTGTAAATGCCTTCAAGGCCTTTTCCCCATTTTCTTGGATATTAACACTTGGTTCCCTTTTAGTAATGCAAATCTCTCTAACAAGTAGTTGCTCCAGAGCCCTCTTGGATTTTCCTGAAAGTGTTTTTTCCTTCTCTACTGTGGGGCCAGGCTACAAATTTTTATGCTTTGATTCCCTTTAAATTATAAATTCCAACTTTAAGTAATTCTTTGCTCCCATATCTAATTTAGGCTGTTAGAAGCAACCATGGCATATCTTGAATGCTTTGCAGCTGAAGAATTTCCTCTGCCAGATACCCTAAGTCAGCACTCTCAAGTTTCACAAAGCCCTAAGATGTGGACACAATGTATCCAAGTTATTTGCTAAGATGTTACAAGGGCAACCTTTGCTCCAGTTGCCAATACATTTCTCATTTCCGTTTGAGACTTCATCAGCCTCGCATTTACTGTTCATGTTTCTATCAGCATTTTGCTCACCACCATTTATCCATTCTCTAAGGTGTTCTCAACTTCCTCTTATTTTCCTGTATTCTTTTGAGACCCCAAACTCTTCCAACCTCTGCCTGTTACACACTTCCAATGCTTCCACATTTTCAAGTATCGTTATGGCAATACCATACTTCTTGACACCAGTTTTCTGTATTAGTTTGCATGTCTATAAAGGAGTATCTAAGACTAGGTAATTTACTAATAAAAGAGGTTTATTTGGCTCATGGTTCTGCAGGCTGTAGACAAAGCAGAGTGCCAGAATCTGCTTCTTGTGTGGGCATCAGAAAGCTTACACTGATGGCAGAAGGTAAAGGGGAGATGGTGTGTCACATGGTAAGACAGGGAGCAAGACAGAGAAGGAGGAGGTATCAGGCTGTTATAAACAACTACATCTCATGTGAATTCGTAGTGTGAGAACTTACTCCTTACTGTGACATAGCACCAAACCATTTATGAAGGATCCATCCCAATGCCCCAAACACCTCCCTCTAGTCCCTTCTACAACATTGGAGGTCACATTTCAATATGAGATTAGAAGTGGACAAAATATCCCAACCATATCCATCTATCTACCTATCTGTCTATCTAATGTTTATGTATATGAGAGTCCATCTCATTGTGTTGATGAAATAAGATTTGCTGCAGTATTAAAAAAAAATTCCCTACTCTTCCAGTGTTTTCAGTATTATTGTTAAACACCTTAATCATCTTTTACTATACACTCATCTTCTAAATGCACAAGCCAATTTGAACTTTATAGATTTAATTTTCTCTAAGTAGAGCACATAACTAAATATAAACTGTACGAGTTTTCTATGTTGTGATAACAAATGACCACAAATTTAGTGGCTTCAAATACTTCAAATGGAGGAAGTATTCTTACTTTGTAGAACAAAAAACTTAGCACCACTATTGTCTACAATAATGTGGACAGTAGAGAATGTAACTAAAGAATTTGCTGTGATAGTTAAGATACTTATAAACAAAGTTTTTATGGTGTACCCTAGTTTATTCTTACTGCTTTTAGTAAAATGTGAGAAGAGACAGATAAATTGAGTAACGGACTTTAAAAAAAGATACAACTTTATGGTTTTAAAAATTCTCAGAATTTCCAAATGGCAAAGACGATAAAATTAAGAAATGCCTTCTGAACTCATTTCAAACTTAGGGCACTGCCAGAAAGTCTGGTCTAGAGATGAAGCCAAATTTCTGACTCATATATTCCCTCAAGCAATGTGGACTGTAAGGAGCTAAAAGCTCATTGTGAAAAGATTTGTGGTTACAGCTTTTGTCTAATGGGATAACTCCTGTGATATACACAGGAAGTTCACAAAGTTTTGAGAAAATTACATTGGAAGAAACACTGTCAGCTTGGACTGATAAGGGAAGATACAGTACAAAATGAAATGAAAAAAAAAAAGCAGAAGTTATCTCCAACTTCTATTGGTGCCAAGCAAACTGAGAAAACTACTCATTTGCAAACCAGAGCTACCTTTCTTGAAAAAGGAAGTTTTGCTCAGAGGGTGAAATCAAGAGAGAGAGAGAGTAGCTGAGAGCCATGGAAAATAACTTCTTGATAAAGAGATCTAATCAGAAAAATTCCAACTTTCTGTTTTGCCTGAATTTAAAAATTGATATGGACCAGTGATGTTTTTATGACCCTCATTTAATGTTTAGAACCAGCCAACATGTTCTTTATTTCACAGTTGCACAGATTTAAAGGAACACTATACAAAAAGCAATAACTATGGATTTTATCTGAGGAAACTCATTCACTCTCAAACATGATTTAAATAATGACATGCTGGACGGTGAGCAAAATCTCTATTGGGACAAGACTTTTGGGGGTGTTTCTGACCCTTACAATTATGAAAAAATAAATATTTGTTATTGTAATCTGCTAAATCTCACACTATATTGAAGTCCAGTAGAAAAATCATCAATAATATAAAAGGTTTTCATACTTTTAGTATCTACCAATTATCTTGGCATCAAGAGGCCTTTTCCAGTCAGTTTAAAGAACAGTTGCCAAACTTCTAAATCCCAAAAGTTATATTTTTTTGCTGACACTGGACTGGTTCTAATTTTCAAAATACCTCTCACAATTTTTTTTAAATTGTATATTTTTCTTCATCCTGAACTCTATTACTTGTTAGGCTATGAGTCCTTGACCATATATATTTTGTGTTCCATCTCTGTGACCTGATCATCAAGCAATGCTGACAATGGCTAGTGCTCAATAAATGCATATTAAATACATTAGTGAGAGAACAGGTAAGCACACACCCTGTAATTAGAAACAAATATAAATAACCCAAACATTTCTTGATCTTAATGAAACTCCCTTCATCTTTTCTTCTAAATCATAAACATGCTTATATCTTTTATTATTCGTGTATTATTATTTCATTTTCACAAGCGTTTTTTGATACTTTTTTGATAATAATGGGTATTCCTCTCTTGGTTTGTTTCTTTGCTGTGTCTTTCCTATACTTCTAATAGAAAATACCAAAGAATTTTACCTCTTTGAATTACTTTTATTTTTAAAGCATACTTTTGGAAAAATTGTCTTTATTATTATTTTATAGATGATATCCAATTTCAAGTTTAATTCATTGTTAGAAATCATTTTGGCTTATTGAATTATTTATTAGCCTATTTTAAAGTTTTGATTTGTCTATACATTTTAAACTCAGTAATCCTACGTGAATGTCTGATAAACCTGTCATTTTAAAATTATATTTTTTCTGTCCTTCAGTTATATATCCTGGGTACCAAGTGGGGTGATGGAGAATTACTACTTTGATGACTCCCTTATTTACTATCTTTCATGTAGCCACTAGTTTCCATTCTGAACTTTAAGTCTGTTCTATGTAACATTTCTTCTATGATTTATTATTTAGAGTGTTTTTTAGAAATAAAAACTGTGCATTTTAACCTTTTTCTCAGGAAATCATGTTTATTTTTATTAAAATATCTTTAAAACTACTTTTTAAAGCATAATCATTAATCCTCGTACTATATTGTCATAAGATGTTGTCTTACTCTGTTAAGGCGGCTATAACACAATAAATACCTTAACTGGATCAAGGACCAGCAGATTTGGTCTCTGATGATATCTATTTTCTGGTTCGTACGTAGTGCCTTCTTGCTATGCCTATCCATAGTGGGAAAGGGCAAAGCAGCCCTCTGGGGCTTCTTTCATAAGGGTACTAATCTCATTCATGTGGGCTCCACCTATGACCTCATCACTTCCCAATGACCCACGTCCGAACCATCACATTGGTCATTAGGTGTCCACCTATGAATCTGGGGAGATGCAAACATTCAGGCTACAACAGCAAATGTGAATAATATACATATACAATAATACACGCTTCTTAGGTGTGCCTATTCTTCACCGTTTCTAACGTATTATTATAGCAGAAGCATTTATATGAGAGAAATCTGTTGACCACTTCTGAAAAATTGACACATTAATTCTTGTTATTTTGTAATTAGCTTATTACTTTTTACAGCGCTGGTGATCCTCTTCTATGTCTGATAGATATATTCCATCAATTAAGGATATGGCTGGTATTCTTAATGTGTTATGTATTCTAATATTAAAGATAAAATAACATCTCCTACTCTTCTCCCTTAATATTAAGATCTTAATAACCCTTTAAAATTTGCACATATTCCACATATTACCAATATAAATAATTAAATTTAAAAAGTATGGATCCATTGAATTATAATATATCCAATCTCTATTTCCCTCATGTACCCATTTTTAAGTGGGCATTTATGAAATTGAGAAGTTATACAGAGACTAAGAGTCTTTTCTTTCTAATTTTAGAGAGTGATTAAATTGACTAATAAATATTAGGATAGGGCAAACATAGTGTTTAATAAGCTTAATTTATGAAACACAATTTATTAGGATTTTATTTATAGGGTCACAAAATCACAGCTAATTGTCAATTAAATTTAGAATCGTATACCCTACAGATACTCTATATTTATCATGTATTTGAATGCTAATTGCAAGTACTTTTATTTCTTGATAAAGGAAGTTTCTGAGGCTTATTCTTTTCTGCTTCCATGAAATTGTTGGTGCAATTATAATAATCATAATTCAGGGCCAGCTATTCTCCCAAAGAAAAATCCTGAGGACTATGGCCTTATATACAAGGCTAGTTACTCAGATAAACCAGGAAGTATAGTTATGGCTTCAGTAAGAATGGCGTAATGGAATATGTGTAGAATTGCAATCAAGCTAGTATAATTGGAGTATACTGAGTGAAGAGATGAGTGGAACTAGATAAGTCTAGAGGTAGGCAGGGACCAGATATGTAAGACTTTTAAGCCTAGTAGAAATTGAGAAAAGAAATCTTACACTAATGAAAATGTGGAACTATCAAACAATTTAAACAAGAGAATACTTTCTGTATAAGGAATGGATTAGAGAAAAGTAACAGTGGAATCAAGAAAAATAGATCAGAGGCTAAAGAGACAATTGCTAGAATTGCAGGGAGAAGGAGATGACTCAAAATATATTTTGGTTTAGAATCAAGAGGATGTTTTAACAGGTGGGAGGAGAAAAACAAGGGCGCAGGAGATGTCAGGGGACAGTTTTCTATAGAATTTGGGTGAATTGAGGTGACAGGAAATGAGATGGGAAATATTAGAGATAAAATGGATTTAAATGGTGAGCCGGGATCATGAATTAAACTTTGAAAATACATTTAAGATATCTGAAAGAGACGGATGGGATGTTGTTAAATTAGCTTAGAAAAGAGGTCTGTATGGAACATTTACATTAAGAAGTTGGAAATTTGGTGGTATTGCATGTCATCAGAAGTAAGTGAATCTAGTAAGATGTACCGAGATGGTGAAAAGAAGAGAGTCCAGGACTAATTTTTAAGTAACTCCAACATGTATAGGTTGGGTAGTGCTAAACAAATCAGTGAAGTATATTAACAAATTTCCCAAACTCGAAATACACTAAGCCAATGAGAAGAAATTATAGAGTATAATTTCTAGAGGGCTCTGAAATTAAACCACTCAGGTACAGATAATGGGTTTCACACTTACTGACTTCAGGCTTAAAATGAAGTAGGTTACTTAGTCCCTTTATTCAGCAGTTTCCCGCTGGTAAACAGTGACATCCACATTGCCCGTCACAGAAAATTATTGATAGGACTAGAAGGAGTATATTTTTGTAATTTTTGTTTTCCCAACATCTTAATGTATAGAATAGACTGGGCATATAATAATAGATGGTACAGTTACTATTATATTAATAATGACTGAAACTTATATACTGGGGCTTATTGATGACTTCAGTCAGAAAGAATACAGTGGAATTGGGAGGGAGAGTTGAGAATAAAAGTGCTTGAAGAATCAATGAGAATGGGAATATTAAATAGTGTACAGTTATTGGAAGAAAGTTATCTATTTAAGGAGCGTAGAGAACTAGGAAAACAGCCAGAGATGAATGTGGGGCAAGAAAATGTTATTAAATCATGGAATAAAGTAAAGGATGTTGTCATCTTGAAAGACATGTTTTAGTAGATGCAAAATGTGGATACATGGAATCAAGTCTTTGGAGAGACAGTGCGAGGGGTTCAAAGTGCTTATAGAGGCATATCTTTTGATAGAAGATAAGATAGCTTTTCTTTGTGAGAACAAGAAAGTAAAAGTGAATGGTATCAGATGAAAGCAAATGGTCAGATTTGAGGATAGAAAACTAACATAATGATTATTTTGTTTGATTGCTTTTATCCTTGTGTTCACTGAACAACTTTTATTCAATGCTTATCATGTACCAGCACCACATTAAATGCTCAGGATAGAGGAACGTAAAAAGTAATCCACTAGAAACATCCTATTTAATTATTGACTGTGATGGTTAATACTGAGTGCAAACTTCATTGGATTGAAGGATACAAAATATACATCCAGGGTGTGTCTGTGAGGATGTTGCCAAAGGATTAATATTTGAGTCAATGGGCTGGGAAAGGCAGACCCACCCTTAAATCTGGGTGGACACCATCTAATCAGCTGCCAGTGTGGCTAGAATATAAGCAGGCAAAAAAATGTGAAAAGAGGGAGTGGCCTAGCCTCCCAGCTGACACTTTCTCCTGTGCTAGATGCTTCCTGCCTTTGAACACCCAACTCCAAGTTCTTCAGTTCTGGAACTTGGACTGGCTCTCCATACTCCTTAGCCTGCAGATGGCCTATTGTGGGACCTTGTGATCATGTGAGTTAATACTTAAGAAACTCCCCTTTATATATATATATTAATTGGATATGTATATAAATTAATTGGATATATCTCTAATTATATATATTATATATAATATATACTATATAATACACATATATATCCAAAATATATATATCCAATTAATTTATATATATATATATTAATTGGATATGTATATAAATTAATTGGATATATCTCTAATTATATATATATATATAATATATACTATATAATACACATATATATCCAAAATATATATATCCAATTAATTTATATATATATATAAAAGAAATATATATATTTATCAAATTAATTCTGTCCTTCCAGAGAACCCTAATACATTGACCTTAAATTTTACTAGAAGGTAGGAAGACACATAGGCCTCCAAATAAATATGTACTATTTTAGATGATAAGGTCTATGGAAAGAAGTAAAGTCAAGAATGGAGGTAGATAATTTTGGAGATTCACTTTTAAATAGGATGATAAGAGTTGGTCTCACAGAGAATGTGAGATTTGAGGGAGATGAAGAGTAATGGTAATACCTGGAGGATGGACATTCTAGACCAAAGTAAGTATAAAAATATCTAATGTGAGACTATGTCTGAAGTATTCAACAAGGAGACAGGAGGTTTCCGCAGTTCCAGCATGGAGAGTAGTTTTCACTCTGACTGACACACACACAGACAGTAGAAGTTTATGAAGAGAGAGGAACAACATGATTTTGATTATATTTGGCACAAGCCCTCTGGCTGCCATATTAAAAATACACTGAAGTAGGCAAGAATTGAATCAGGAGACTATTTAAAGAAGAACTAGAAAAGTTTTGGGATTGGAGGTACTAATGAATTTAAAAAATTGAAATAATCCAAGCTTGCTACGGGGTGAAGGTAGTAAATTTAATACAAATAGAATTCTGGATATGTTTTTAGAGTGTATGAAATGACATTATGGGTATGTTTTAACAGCAAAGTATATAGAATTTAGCAAATAATTGAATGAAGATAGTGAGAAAAAATAGGATTGAAGATGACGATATTTTAGGCTGAATAACAAGCATGGAAACTTCATTATTTAGATGAAGGAATTTGAAGATGCAGGTGGAGAGAGAATGTGAAGATTGTGGATTCTCATGTTAAGTATAAAATACCAGTTAGATATTTGGGTCAATATATAAAGTATCAAGTTATATATATTAGTCAAGAGTTTAAAGGAGAGTTTAGTCTGAAAAGTATAAATGTTATAAGGCATCGTGCAGAAGGCATTTAGAGTCATAAGACTGGAAGAGATCACTGAGAAATTGTGTGTAGACAGAACAAATTCAAGGACTGACATCTGGGGGATTTGAAGTTTTTGAGGTCAAGAACATGAGTACCAAGCAGTCTAAGCGACTGAAAAGGAGCAGAGATTTCAAAAAAGGAAGCAAATCAGTTCAGTGTAGTGCCCTTGAAATCAAATACAAAGTGTTTTTAGAAGGAAGAAGTGAACCAACAATGTCAAACATTGCTGATAGATGAAGTAAGATGCTGAGAACTATATCCTTGGATTTAATAAAGTGAACGTAATTGGTGAAAACCTGAATGGTTTGGGCTTAAGAGAGAATAAAGCTGAAGAAATTAAAAACAGTTGTCTGAAGAGTTTATCTTTAAAAGGACAGGTAAATGGAAAGGGAAATGGAGTCGCCATATTTATGCTAATAAAAATGTCCAGTTCAGAGGGGACAACTGATGATATAGAGAGAGGGGAGAAAAGTCAGTGCACATATTATTTCTGACATGCGAGGCCAAGTTATCTTCTGAGATGGACAGGGAGGGAGGGAAGATTAAAGTTGAAAAATCATCTTGATCTCATGACCCATATGTTACAGAGAATGGGAGAAAAATATTACCAGAGCAATCTGGTAAAACACTGTTGAAATCCTGGATCTGGTTAGAGATTGTGAAGTGTAGTGATACCAGTACCATTGATTATGCGAGTCTTCTCCAGTAATGTTTACCTTTTGCAGTAAGTCATGAAGAAAACAGATTGTGGTGTTAATTCGAGAGTTATTTTTGGTAATTGGAAGGGAAAAGAGTGTTGGGAAGGTGAGGGTATATGTTAGGTAATGATTGTACAGATTTATTATGCTGTTATAGCTGGACATGAAAGGAGGTGAAGACAGTAATGAGATGATGGGTAGAGTAAAAATGAGGGGTTCACTGGAGTATACAAAATGGTGAAGTTAAAAAATTCTTGCAGTGGAGCTTGAGAAAGTAGAAAGGCCAGGTTTCCTCTAGAGACTAGGATTGTTGAATTCGTCATTCCAGAGGTGAAAACCGTTATGACAGCACAGCTCGAGAGGGTGGCCATGAGACCAGGGGAAGGGAAAGAGGACTTGTGATAAAAACCAAAAAAACAAAACTCAAGGAATTTGAGACCAAGAAATTCTGGCATTTTTGTTTAGAACTGTAACAGAATAAAGGATGGGGAGAAAGATGATTATTTCAGTTCTAAAGTTTTCAGTTGAATGACAGGAAATGTGGTTTAACAGTATTATACTGGTGAAGAAGAAATGACGAGATGGCTTAACAACATAAATTAAATTTTCTTCTCTTTATAAAGATGGCTACTGTAGGCCAAACAAGACTCAGTAGCAGGAATGCTTGAAATTTAAACTTCATTTTGTGGGCAGTTGGTGGTGTTTTCTACACTGAATGTAGTTGGTGTTTCCCAGCAATGAGTACATACTTGAATCAACTAGAGCATTTTAAAAAGATGCCTAAACCAGTTCTTATCACCAAAAATCTTCATTCAATTGGTCTGAAGTGGGGCTTAAAGACAAGTGATTTTAACCTACAGCTAATGAGAGAACCGCTTTGCACCTCATTCTGCCATGCATTGCTACCTTTCCTCCCGCAGATACTTTGTGGTCACCCTGTTAGAAATGTCACCTGAGGGCCATAAGTACAATTGATTAGACGTCAGACAGGACTTGTTCAGGCTGTTTACTCCTCCTGCGTTGCCTTTCCAATCATTTCTTATGTCTGAAATCTAGCGTTGCCTTTCCAATCATTTCTTATGTCTGAAATCTAAACCTACATCTTGGAAATTCTCTCTGTTTCCAATAGATTTCCAAAGTACTTTACAGACATTACCACAAAGTGCATTTTTTTCTATGTTAAATAGCAGTTTTAATGTGCACATAAATAGACTTAATGAAAATCTACACTGAGGATATTACATTTTATTGTTGCATCTCCTAAACTCCTAACATAGTATTTTGCACTTAGAAAGTGCTCATTAAATATTTGCTGAATGAGAGTCTAATAAGTGGGATTTCCCTGTGTTAAAAGTAGTTGGCTTTTTGGATGAAAATTCATGTATTTTTAAATTGTATCAAGACCTAACTTAGAGTAGCTATGTAATATATTTTCAGCTATTGTGAAACAAAATGGTAGTCAATAAATGCTTGAATTACCTATTTTACAATTGCAATAAATTTTGGAGAACCTTATTACATAGATTTAGATTACAAAAAATATGCCTTTAACTGACTAAGCAGTATCTGCTTGAAGACTGTGAAAACTAATAAGCCTAAAAACCAGTTCTATCTGTGAAATTATTTAACTTTTAAATTTTGGCTCAAGAATTGAAAGCTAGCTCATTCCAGTGTCCCAAGTTAAGCATCCTGAGATAACAGTTAAATATTAAGATGTCATAACTTTGGTCTTTGATGTAACGTGCTGGTATATGTTGCATAGGCTTGTCTGGTAATATTAGCAATATAAAATTAATACTCTATTCTATTTATAGCATCTCTTTTGTAAGTTTCTAATGCAATTTAAAAGAATAAATTTAAAGTGTTTATTTCTGATCAGAATTTTTTACATTTAATTTTACCTCTAGCCCAAATATCTCTATATCTTTTATATACAGTGAAGGGCAATGCCATGGTGGTACCGTCAGAAAAGCAGTAGAGATGAAACTAAATTCACTAGCTTTTTCTTTTTAATCCTGTTTTCAAAACTGCTTAGAGGCCCTTCAGAAACACTGCTGTTTACAAGATTACCAAATTGGTGGAAAACATTGAAACATTAAAATGTTGAACTGCTATAGTGTCTCATAAACACATTCATAAAGAAAAGCAGAGCCAATTAAAAAAATAAATTCCTCATGTACTATAAGATAAATCACTGCAAGCCAACCAGTAAAAATAATACAGCTGTCAAAACAGCATAATTTCTGTGCACAAACCAAAGCATACCCAATATAATAATGGAACGAAGATCTCCTGAATAAATACCTCGTCAGAAATTAACTGTAGGGGAAAATACATTTATTTAGAGCTCAGTTGGCTCATGGAAACAAATGTCTTCTTCTAAGTTTGTAATATTTGACAAGGGAAAGATTACAGCTCAGCCATGGCCTTCAATAATTTAAAATATTTGAAGCTTTAGACCTTGCTCAGTTAAATGAGTTACCCAAATGTTCACCTTTCACAGATTGATAACCTGGCTATAGGCTAGGGCACTTGACTATCTGTAAACTGATGAATGATCAAGGCATTTAACTTGATAGATCAGGGTCTTTTGCTAAATAAATTAAAGCAAATAGGACTTACTGAGCAAGCTGTTGGCTGGTTTAATGGGTATTTGTCAAATTAATCTCAGTCAGTGATTGGGAAGAGATGTGTTCCAATTTCATTTTGTTCATTGAGGGACAAAGTGCGTTCTTGAATTCTGAATGGTTGCAGAGCATTCACTTAGATAAATGAAATATAAGATCACCCGAAAGAAGAAGGTAGAGCTGCCTTTTAACCATGTAGAACTGTAAACATGGGCTCAAATAATATGTACCAATTTCTATTACAGGACATCACATGTGGAGGCAAAGTAACAGGAGCATCCATGCAAATCTTTTGATTTGTGAAACCAAGGAGCAGAGGTTCACCTGGTTGAGGAAGACAAGAAGTTAGGATTTGGGAGGAATCACTTTTTCTTGAAGCAAAGATTAGAGAGACGCTTAGAGAAGGTTGTGCCTTAACTTCAAATCGGCAGAAATATGTAGGAGGATCACAATTATTTAGAAGGGAGATTATGGGAATCAATCACGTCACAGGGCTTCTTTCTGGAACACAGGGGGCTTCAGATGGACCAGGCGTGATGCAGTAATGCACGAGGAATACTCATAGAAACTACAGGTTATTTTGTTAGTTTATTTTCTGGAACTGAAACATAAATGGGAAAATAAACATGAGTAGAGGCCTTTATTGGGGATAATTTAGTATGAACTAGGTAATCCAAGGTAGTTCTCCGACTCTCGTTTCCCATGGTTAGAGAAAACCTGCAATGCTGTTTCTCGCTGCAGCTAAACCTTGCGTGTCTTCTATTCAATGTGTCATTAACTCAATAGTATTATCTCACTTTGCCTCTTTATATGATCAAGTGACTGATCCCAGTGTTAAATATTTTCCTCACATGCCAGCAGCCAAAACTACAAAACTGCCATTCTCCTGAAACTCATGCAATTCTAAATGTTATGGCTCTGGTTTCTGCCACAAAAGTTTTTTTTTAATTTTTTTAATTTTTTTTTATTTTTAGGAAAGCTAATCTAAGACACTTAACCATCTTCTTGCTCACCTACCCAATATGATAGTTGAAAGTGGGTTAAATGTATCTATTTCTGGCCCGTTTTTAATCAATGGCCCCATGCTAGAGATTTAAAACTCACTGATTATTTAATAAGGGAGATATTTGGAGTGACTAAGATATTTGGTCTTAGTATTACAAACATTTCACCTGCTATCTACTCTGTCTACTTTTATGCCCTTTTAATATTAATTCAAACTATATAAAGAAGTCAGAGGGGGAACTGCTGCCTCAGGAGAGACGTAGAATTCTACTCAATGTATGTCATTTCCTCTGCTCAGCATCTCCTTCTAATCAGCTCCATGCTGGGATGGACATTACCATCTCTGAGACTGATAAAGGACAGCCCACCTCCTGCTGTCTGCTTCCTCTTCATCTCCTTTTCCATAATCAGAGAGCCTATAGAAAACATAGTGAATGGCCTACAGGTGTCTGCAGACCAAACTGCTCTCCAGAGAGAAACATCGTAATGGCTGAACCCATTCCATCATGTGCTCCTAATTGGCTCCAGTATGCCTGTTATAGTCTTTTGCCTATTTTTTTTTCCTAACCTTTTGTGAGTAAATTTGTTTTTGTCAGATGATGGAATTCAGGACACGCTATCCCAAAATGCAGCTCCTTGGCATTTGAGAAACAGCAGAAAGCCTCTCCTACCTTCCTCTCTCCTTCTCCCCTGAAGCAAGCCATAAAATCATTTTCTGACCTTCCTCTAAAGTAGGTTGTAGGCTTTAATTCTAGAGGCACTCTTTTTATAACACAGAGGAAAAGAAACCTTCCTTATTTTCTAAGACATAGAGATGCCAAAAAGAATCTGACAAACAGACCTTGCTTAGTTTCCACCAGTTTATTCCCATTACCATTAAATCATATCCTTTATTCTCCAATCATAACTTCCCCAGTGACTGTTCATAAAAATACATAGGTTTCAGCCTGGGACGGTGGCTCACGCCTGTAATCCCAGTACTTTGGGAGGCGGAGGCAGGCGGATCACTAGGTCAGGAGATCGAGACCATCCTGGCTGACACAGTGAAACCTCTTCTCTACTAAAAAACACAAAAAATTAGCCGGGCGAGGTGGCGGCGCCTGTGGTCCCAGCTCCTCGGGAGGCGGAGGCAGGAGAATGGCGGGAACCCGGGGGGCGGAGCTTGCAGGGAGCCAAGATGGCGCCGCTCACTCCAGCCTGGGAGATAGAGTGAGACTCCCTCTCAAAAAAACAAAAACAAAAACAAAAACAAAAAACATACGTTTCACTGTTTCTTTGGGTCTTCTTTTCTGAAGGTGAAACTACCTTTGCAAAAACTATAATTGTAAGAAAATTATGACAGTGAAAGAGATCTGACCTAACGGGCCCTTTAACCTCCAAATCTTTCCTTCAGCTTCCAAACCGCCCTTGTTCATTCCTGGGTGGAGCCCAAGCTAGCTCTAGGAGGAATTTAGCTTATAATTTAACTTTCAAACAAAGATGATAACAGATCTTCCCTGAAACAAACCCCTTTCTTACCTAGGAACCAGACCACCAACCTTGTAAAACTAACTAATTAGCCACAAAATTAGAAATTATGATTTAGGAGTCACACCTACCTCCCCAGTTGCTCCTATGGATAGCATCACTACTGTAAAACCTAAGACTGGGCTTTGAGGCATTTTTCAGACCCTGCATTCTGATGGATCAGCTGGTCCCACCTGGCTAAATAATCTGGCGCAACTAGTTCTGTGATCACATCCAGAAACAGAAGACAAAGAAAAATCCACTTTGACTCTCACTATGATTTCACCTCTGACCTAAACAATCAGCACTACCACTCCTGAGTCCTCAACCTGCCAAATTATCCTTAAAAAATCTCAGTCTCAGAAGTTTCAGGGAGATTGATTTGAACAATAAAACTTCATCCTCCCATTTACGCAGCTATATGCATGCATTAAACCCTTTTCTATTGCAGTTCCCCTGTCTTGATAAATCAGCTCTACTTGGTCAGTAGGCAAGAAGAACCCAGTGGGCAGTTACAAAGGCTCTCATGTTACATAAAACTTACATGAAATAAATGTGTGCGCTTTTCTTTCATTAATCTGTCTCTTGTAATAAGGATCTCAACCATGAACCTAATGTTGGATGAGAAAAAGAAAAACCTCCTCTCCCTTACATGGGACATGCAAAAACAGACTGCAGCCACCAGTTTTCAAGAGTAAAGATCATTAATATGTTAGATCTCTACCTTTTCCAACAGATCTAGAAGGGCTGATGTTTGCTTGACAATCTTAGCATTCTGAAATGATTGTTCTTCAATATTCCTTCTGGCTAATGGCTGGACACATTTTAACTCTGTGCTTATATTGATGGTTACTTAAACTTAGTTTATTTTGTCACATAACTTATGGAATATTTTTAGTTGTTTCTCACTTCTATAAGTGCTGCTACCTAATTATCCATTCAGCAAATATTTATTGACTGCTTTCTCCCAAGAACCATGCTATATAGATCCTGGGCTTAAAATGGTAAGCATATGAAGGCCTCTTTAAGTTTTCAATAATCAAATTTTATAGTTTGATATGTAAATTTTACAAAATAATATGTGGAATAAGGAAAGGTACCTATTGACAAGTATGCATCAATTAGCAGATGTTATGGAATCTGAAGACCAGGAACGGCTTCAAGAAGAAAATGATAACTGAGCTGAATTCTGAATGGATGGTAAGAATTAAATAAGTGGAGGAGAAAAGGAATGCACAAATGCTCTTTTGTAGAAGGAAGCATGAGTTATTTGAGAATCGATCAAAAGGAAGGACAGAGCAAAAAATGAAGAAATTGATAGAAATAAGGCCATGAAGAAATCAGCCACAGGAGGATTAATAAGTCATGTTAGGAATTTAGGGCTTTGCCCTGAATCACAGTAAATCAATGAAGCTTTTTTTTTTCTTTTTTTTTTTGAGACGGAGTCTCACTCTGTCACCCAGGCTGGAGTACAGTGACGTGATCTCGGCTCACTGCAATCTCTGCCTCCCAGGTTCACACCATTCTCCTGCCTCAGCCTCCCCAGCAGCTGGGACTATAGGCACCTGCCACCATGCCTGGCTAATTTCTTGTATATTTACTAGAGACGGGGTTTCACCACGTTAGTCAGGATGGTCTTGATCTCCTGACCTCGTGATCTGCCTGCCTCGGCCTTCCAATGTGCTGGGATTACAGGCATGAGCCACAGTGCCCAGCCAAATCAATGAAGCATTTGATGCTGAATTTTGAGAACATAATCAGAAGATGATTCTGGCTACAGCATGGAGAATAGGAAAAGAAAAGTTTCAGGGTGCCCAGATAGCACACTATTGCAGTCATGAAGATTAGAGATAAAAGTAGATAAGAATAGGTTAGTAGGTATATAATTTATTAGCAAGAAAAAAAGATTCAAGAAACATGTAAAAAGCCATATCGATACACTATGGATAGATTGATTAGGGATTTCATGAAGGGTGTGGTGAGGGGAAATCTGTGTCAAGGATTTCATCTAGTTTTCTGAGTTACAATGTCATTTTCTGGGACAGGGAGGCTTGGAATGCTCAAGGCTTTTAGATCACAAATTCTGTTTTGGACACGTTGAGTTGGAGATATCTGTCGGGGGAAACTCCACCCCCGATATTCAATGTGGGTTCTTTTCTATTTCCCTAAGCGTCAGTTGGTCTGAGAAATAAAGGGAAAGAGTACAAAAGAGAGAAATTTTAAAGCTGGGTGTCTGGGGGCGACATCACATGTTGGCAGGTTCTGTGACGCTCTCTGAGCTGTAAAACCAGCAAATTTTTATTAGTGATTTTCAAAAGGGGAGAGAATGTGGGTCACAGAGATCACAAGCTTCACAAGGTAATAAAATATCACAAAGCAAATGGAGGCAGGACAAGATCACAGAACCACAGGATGGGGCGAAATTAAAATTTCTAATGAAGTTTCAGGCACACATTATCATTGACAACATCTTATCAGGAGAAGGGTTTGAGAGCAGACAACTTATCTGACCAAAATTTATTAGGCGGGAATTTCCTTGTCCTAATAAGCCTGGGAGCACTACAGGAGACCGGGGCTTATTTCATCCCTTTGGCTTCGAGGCTAAAAGACAGCCACCTCCCAGGGGGCCGTTTATAGACCTACCCTCAGGGCGCATTCTCTTTCTCAGGGATGTTGCTTGCTGAGAAAAAGAATTCAGTGATATTTCTCCTATCTGCTTTTGAAAGAAGAGAAATATGGCTCTGTTCCATCCAGCTCACTGGCAGTCAGAGTTTAAGGTTATCTCCCTTGTTCCCTGAACATTGCTGTGATCCAGTTCTTTTTTCAAGGTGCCCAGGTTTCATATTGTTCAAACACTCATGCTCTACAAACAATTTGTGCAGTTAACGCAATCATCACAGGGTCCTGAGGCAATGTACATCCTCCTCAGCTTATGAAGATGACAAGATTAAGAGATTAAAGACAGACATAGGAAATCACAATGGTATTGATTGGAGAAGTGATAAGTGTCCACGAAATCTTGACAATTTATGTGCAGAGACTGCAGTAAAGACAGGCGTAAGAAATTATAAAAGTATTAATTTGGGGAACTAATACATGTCCATGAAATCTTCACAATTTATGTTCTTCTGCCGTGACTTCAGCTGGTCCCTCCGTTTGGGGCCCCTGACTTCCCGCAACAGATATCATTGAAAAATTTAAGTTAAGATAAAAAGGGAAATGTTGGATATGTAGGTTGCTAGTTTAGAAAGGAGGTCTAGGCCAGAGAAAATCAAGTGTGAGCTGGCCACTTACATATGGTAACTAAAGCTGCTCTCATTTGTAGTAGTGATTTATTAATATGGACTCATTTAATCCTTGTGACAATCCTATAAGAACTATTATAATTTTAAAATAAAAATTTTAAATTAAAACAGATAAAAATAGGCTGAGTTTTTGCTGTGATGGCAAAAGTGGTGTCTGAGCTAAATTTTGAACCAAGGCAGATTGGAAAAGGGATTATTATTCTTAATCACCCTGTTATGCCACTTCTCCTGAATGAGGTTTCTTACAAACAAAATGTAGATTGAATTAGGAACTTTGATTACACTTCTAGAAACCCTAGCATTTAAAGTCAAGAAGGTACGTTCAGAAGTACAACTAAAAAGGAGAATCCAGAAAGGTAGGAAGAGAACTGGACACGATGTCTTGAAAATTAAGGCAGAGGGTTACAAGAGCAAGTAAGATAATACCTAAGGGAAAACACAAACTTTGGGTTTAGAGACCTGTAGTTTATTGATGACTTTAATGATGCTTTTCCTTAAATACTGGGGGCTGAGGACAATTTGGAGGGAATTGAGAAGTCAGTGGAAAGTGGGGAGGAAGAGAAAACTCTTTGCAAAACTTTGACTTAGACAACAAGAAAAGGAGGTTTATAACTGGAGTGGATGAGGAGTTATTTGCTTTGTTTTGCTTTAATAGTAGAGATAAAAGTATGGTTAAAAGAATAAGGATGCAGTTGATAGGGAGAGGTTAACCTCCGGCACATCAATGTACATAATTAACACAGCCGATAGGATATTTCACTCTCCTGAGTTTTATTTTCCAGCATTCACCATTCCATCTAATTTAGTTTCCTGGCTTCTTCTCAACTCCCTGGCTTTTTAAAGTTAGAGTGTCCCAGAGATTAAGCCATGCACAGTTCTCTTTCTATGCATGACCCCTTAATGGTCTCATACAACTTTTCTAACACATCTATAATTGAATTCTTAATATTTTTCACACATGCTCCACTCACATTCTTCCCTGTGTCAGCACATTACTATTTCACCTTTATATCTGTTCAGGCCAAACACTTGCTTTCTTGACTTCTTTCTTTGTCTCCCACCCCTCTTTCAATCCATCAGTAAATCCATGGGTCTAGCTTCAAAATATAACCAGAAGTGTAATAATTTATACCCTATCCACAAATACAACCCTAGTCCAAGTTGAGCTATCTCTGACTCAACTTACAGCAAAAAGTTCCTACTTTTTCTTCATACCTCTATGTGTTCCCACACATAGCTTAAATTTGAACAAAGCAGCCAGACTGACCCCATTAAAAAACAAACCAAGTTATGGCACTGTTTTCTATCAAAGTAGAGTATATTTTACAGAAAGCAGAATGCACAGATGGTAAGCGTAGAGTGGGTAAGTTTTCACAAATACACACAGTTGTATAATTCATATCCCATGAAAAAATACAATATTTCTATCATTTGTACCCTTTTTAATATGCAGCTTAGTATTCCAATATAAATGCAAGGGGACTGATAGGCAGATTTTGGGAACACCTGTTCTGTGTACAGTTACCTCTAATCTGTCTTCTCAATTCAGCAAGACTACTTTTCTCTGTTTGAACTTCTCTCTTCCTTGTGCCATGGCATGCAAAATGCATCCCTGCAGAAAGATGGAGTAACAGTGGAGCTTACCTTGCTCATTATTTTTTCGAAGTCACAGATCTGTGCTATCCAGTACCTGAAAACAATATTAGATATATTTTGTCCAAATTTTTATTATCTACAGTGAGATGGCTTTCTGGTGTCAGACAGTTTATTATGACTGGAAGTGGAAGACATGTCATGTCATTCTTGACATAAGTTGATACCTCACCATTTTGTAGGCCACATACAGTCTCTGTATATTACATATACTAAATTATCTTCTTTCAATATCTGCTGACCTATGTTAGTACTTACTTCGGTACATGGGCTTTTCGTAAATAGACTTGCTGCTTGTACCTTGGCCCAGTTCTTCACTCATGCTTGTCTCATGACACTTAGCTCATTTGGGTAGCTAGTTATATGTGCTTGAGTTATCCTTCATGCAAGACTGTAAACTTTCCAATGGTAGAAGGCAGCATTCTATAAATATGTATGGGATTGAATTGAAAATATAAGAGAACCAAGTGAATAAGAATGAATTTTGATGATTATGATTTTATGGTGAACTGTAGACCCAAGAGATGAAGAAGCTATTTAATTTTTAATTACTTTTGGGATGCTGTGGGTATCTAATACATATTTATTGACTAACAGTCAGGACAGGCTCCAGAATAAGGAACCCATAACAGTTGAGTTAAATATCCAGAAGTTTTTAGTTTTTGCTAACATTCTATTTCTGTCTTCACAACTAAATCCTTTCAAATACTCTCTCTTCCAAAGAGCCAAGACGAAAATGACCCTCCTATTTTTGCCATGTGTGAATGACCTCGTTGAGTTAATTCAATGGAAATAACAATTATAAAATAAACCACTTGCTGTTGTTATTTCTTGTTATTTTATCTGTAAGCAAAATCCTGTTTGCCACAGAGGGGCTTAACTGGAAGTGAATAGTATGTGCAAAGGCTGACCATTTAAATTGCTTTCTCAAATGGGTTAGGCAATTGTACAAAAACAAATAAAACTTATACATTAATGAGAAACAGAATAGAAGGAAATTGATTTTCTGACTGTTGATCCTAAGCAGCTACTCATAAATTTAACGAAATGGTCTTTGGGGCAACCTATGCAATTGATTCTGTGACTCTAATGTCTATGCTATAAATACGTGAAAGAAATCAAATCAATGTTCAAGTCTAGTCAAGTGTCACAACGTGAAGTTATCTGTAGGTCTGCTTTTATGTGACTTTACCCCATGGTGAATTTTGTAGTATTGCTGGTTAAACTATTAGTCAGTCTCTTTAATGCTTATACTATTTCATGTCAGATACTAATATTTTATTTTATTTTTACAATACTAGCCAGGCGGATAGTATTGTCATAATAAATACTCCTGCCTCCCAGTTTTAGAGATGGCAAATAATATTTTAGGAATGGATAACAAAGCTTACCAACTTTGCAAATGAATGCTTTCTTAAAAATAGCATTGTTTGGGACATCTTGGAAGCTATAAAGCAAAAAATATGTATACTGCCATTGGCTATACACATAAGTTTTGTTCTATTCTGGTGTGGAAATAAATGAATAAATATTGAAATTATACTGCTCCAGAAGTGCATTTTATTTATAATGCATGCTACTCCTCAGGCCACTGTCCTTTAAGAAACAGAATAATGTACAGTTCTCTTGTGTTTGAGGCTGCTCTAGACCTCCTGACACTACTAAACTATTTACAATTTTTAAAAGATCATCTGACTGATAACACCTAAAGGCCTATTTAAGCAACAAGAAGGGGTATGCTTTAGGAAACACTGGCACAGCTATGGCTAAACAATAAAATAATAACATTTCTTCTGATGCTCTGACATAGAATTGAAACTTTCTCAAAGCTAACATATTTTTGATTATGTTTACATTGTTATCAATGCAGGATTATAAAAGGCATTGACTTTGTATTGTTTTCTAGAAAATTAAGCAGAAATAGAATTTTTAATCAGTGCTTTTGTTATTAATGTTATCATGAAACTAACCTAATGTGGTTATGTCTTAGAAAGGTCAAGAAGTTAATACCTACACAACCAAACGCTGAAAATCCCAGGGGAAGGAAAAAATGAAGAAGCAAATGTACTTTCTCAATATGACAACCTCATTAACGCTGAGTAGTGATTTTTACATGTTGGGGAAATAACAAGGAACAGATGTGGAGATGAACCAACCGAAGCACCTAAAATGTCAGATTCTAGCAAACTCACTCAGTGGTTCACAATCCTACACATTAAAATCATTCAGGAAGTCTTTTTAAAAATACCTATAGAGCAACACCTTCCCAACTCTACTCTGTTCTGATTTAATTGGTCTAGGTCCAGTTAAGGCATCCCCATGCCTTAAAGTCACTTCAGGTGATGCTAATGACCTGCCAGGTTCAAGAAGCACCTAAGTAAATCTGATGAAAATGCAATTATGGAAACTAGGACAACAAATTAGAAAACAGTTTTGTTATCTCTATACATGTATGTGTGTATGCATGTAGGTATGTATGTGAATGAGAGAGAGCAAGTATCAGTTTTCTTTTTTAATAGTTGAAATATTTGGACTGATTCTGGACTCCTCATTTTTTCTCATTTTCTTTGTAGACACACTGTGAAAATGAAGGATTCAAATATCTGGCTGCCGTCAATGGTCAACGAATTATAGAGCAACATGCCAAGCTAACCCCAAATTACAAAGCACTAGGATTTAATGTGTCTATTACAGCCCCTTAGTTAAGTCTTTCTGCTTGGTGAAGCTCTTGTAGAAAAGAAATTACTCACAATATTGAGATGCATTGTTCATGTCGATTTATGGGTTCACAAATTAGTAGAGAATTATTGTTTAATTTTTATTTTTCACTTATTTGTACTTTTGGGGGAAAAAAAATAAACAGCATACACAATGCAGGCTGAGGTGATGCTATGATAGAATTTCCCAACTAAATTACTTGCATAATAGCACCACCATTTAACTGGGCAGATTACTGGGGAAAGATTCAGTACTCTTATTTCTGTGATAGTTAAAAATGAGGAAAGAGACTTTTGACTGACATATAAAAGAAAAACATAAACTTCAGTAGCACGTCAATTGTTTTTTACAGCCGAGGTTTGCTTTCTAATAATGCTTATATGGTAAAAATTGGTGCTTGCTGGGCTATGATATTCACTTTGGGCTGCCTTCTTTCTCTATTATACCTCTTAAGTAAGCTATTCTTACCTCTGTATACACAAGCAAAACTTGTCCTGCCTTGTTACCAAGTTTACCTTAAAGGCACTTGACAAAAGAGAAAGTAAATGTCATCCAACACTGTGTGTTACCTGATGGTTATTTATTTGACATGTTTATATTTCTCCCCAGGCATGCCAATTAAGATAGTTCATCTGCCTGTGTTAGAAAATTGACTTAGAATGGGCTGCTAAAACCAACCACAATGCCCAAGGTCATTGTCTAATAGAGTAACTTGTCCAATTACAGAGTAAGTTGCAGAAACAATAGGGAAAACATGATAAAAAATACTTTAATTAGCGCTGTCTCACTAATAGGCTAACTCCTTCCCACACTGTCTGGACAATAAGATTTAGCTAATCTTTTCATTTCTTCAGGGTGAAGTCTTGTCAGAACCATTGTTGTGAGAAGGACTAGCAGGTGTCTCAAGGCTGCCCATCACACACCTACAAAATGTTTGTTCCGGGAGGTAAACAACGGTAAGCTATTAATCTATTATCAACCATAATCTTCACAACAATCTGATAAGGTAGAAATTAGTAGTGCTTCCATTTTATAGGTAAGTTAACATATTGGGGTAAGAGCAGAAAGAAATGATAGCTCAGTTATTTTGGAACTTGAAATAGCTGATTTCATATAGAGAAAAAATCATTTGCTAAGTATTCATAATTGTAGTGGATTGGATTGTGTCTCCCACAAAGATATGTTCAAGTCTTAAATCCTAGTACCCAGGAATGTGTTCTTGTTTTAAAATAGGATATTTGCACATGTAGACAAGCTAAAATGAGGTCATATCGGATTGGGGTGTGCCATACATCCAATGACTGATGTCTTTATAAGATAAAAAGGGAGACTTTGGAGACAGAAACACAGACGCACACAGAGGGAAGATGATCATGTGAAGACAGTGCAGAAATTGAAATGATTCAGCTAAGGAATGCAGGGAGCTAGAAAGAGACAAGGAAGGATTTTTCCCTAGGGTTTTCAGAAAGATTATGGCCCTGTTGACAAATGGATCTCAGATTTCTAACCTCAAGAAATGTGAGAAGATACATTTCTGTTGTTTTAATAGACCTGATTTATGACAATTTGTTATGGCAGCACAGGGAAATTAATACAATCTTATTGTTATGTAGTGGTTTAAAAAAGTGAATTATGCGTTCACCAAGGTAAGGAATTGCACGTTATATCCGTCTTCCTTCCTTTACTCCCCATTACTGTTTTCCTTCCTGCCTTTTTTTTTTTTTTGATGTTAGAATCAGAATATTTCCCCCATGAAATGTAGATATATATGAAGTCTACTTACTAATTTATATACTTAGTTTTTCAGTGTCTCCTTAGTTGAGTGATCAAAAGATTCTGTAAACCTGTGCACAACACAGTAAATTGTTGTTGGGTTACACCTCCCTGGGCTGATAATCAGAGCCCTTTTAAGGTAATTATTACTAGATTGGGAAGTCTTGACATTTTGCCTTTCCTCATCGCTCTGCCGCTATGGCAACGGCAATATGGTGCCCAATTCTTACCATTGCTCATTTCATTTCATTTGGTAACTCAGAACCAAAACGATAGGCTAAAAATATGGTGCAGAGTATGGAATTAATTACAACATCACAACTTCATACCCAGAGGCTAGATAATAAAAACATGGCCCAATTGTTTCCGGTATCCTTTCTGTTTATCTTCCAACTGAAAGTGGTCTAATATCATCATTCAATCTAAATTATTACCATAATACCTAAGGCCAAGAAAACATCTTAAGGCCTTTTACTTTACTTTTATTTTCCCATGTACACTGGGAAATGTTTTGTCCCTAACACTAGTACCTATGTAAATCTTTCCATTTGAGGCATTGTATTTCCCTATAATCCCACTATCAAGGGGCCAGTTGAAGGTGTCCAAATTCTTCTGGTTCTCCATCCCCTTACTGATTTCATTGTTTTTTTCTTAATCCTGCTTCACTTTTCTACCCTTACTCTTTCAAACACACAAAAAATTCCCTCAGCATTTAAATAACCTCACATCATTCAGACTTTCGATGTTGTTCTTTTTCAGATTTTAATTATTTTTCCTTTGAGTAGATTTCCTTATTTCTCAGAAGAGTCTTCCACATGAGATGCCTACTTTACTTACCTCTAATTCGCTTCCCAATCCCTTTTCACCACACACTGAAACTACGCCAGCATCATCTCTTCACTCCTCTTCATCTCCGCCTCTCCTGCAGGATTTCTATCTTTCCTTTATCCTCCACTGTCTGTGTCACATACCTGTCTTGGAATACAGCGAAATTAAGTTACAAAAGAAGGTATTGTGAGAGAGATAGGGAGCATAAAAGGACTCTTGATTTGGAGACAGCAAGTGGAAAAAGAGAGGATTTAAACCTGAGTATATTTTCCCCTAGTGACCTCAGAAGGTGGCCTTCTTTTGTGACCCTGAGGCCATCAATCACTGTGTTCATACCTGTTGAGTTTTCAATAAGTTAAATAGAAGAGGCACACCTAAAATACTACCTCTGCCCTTTCACATGTGTTTGCAGAAATGACTGTGTGTGTGTGTGTGTGTGTGTGTGTGTGTGTAATGCATGATGTGGGAATTAGTTTTCAATAACAGAATGTATTGAGACATTTTAAAAATATTTCACTCTATATTTTTTATCTTGGAGAAATCATGTAATCTTATGATTTAAAGTACTACCTGCGACCTGATAAGTCTAAAATAAGTCTCTAGTCTACATCTTCCTTCCGATCTATCAACTGTAATAGCTTTTGTGATACAACGACTTGACTGGTCTTCAGTTTCAGGTTATTCAATCAAACTTATACTAGGTGCTTCTGTGAAGGGATTTGAAAGATATAATTAAAGTCCCCAATCAGTTGAATTTAAGTAAAAGACACTGGATAAACTGCATGTGCCTGATTTAATCATCTAGATGGATTGAAAGCACGAACTTGTGAGAAAGAGAGTGGGCAATTCCTATAGATTGTGAACTTGCTTTGCTAGCTCCAATCCTTATAATTGTGTAAGCCAATTTATTATAATAAACCTCTGTCTATCTGGATATTTATATATTATTGAATTTTTGAAAATTTATCCAGTTATTCATTTCTACTTTCATACTATTGTCCTCAGAAACAATAGTTAATATAATTTTAATCTTAAACTTATTCACACTTGTTTTGTGGCCTATTATATGGTCTAGGCTGCAGAGCGTTCCATGTGCACTAAAGAAGAATGTGTATTCTCCCATTATTGATGAACGTTTTCTTTATATCTGTTCGATCCATTTTGTCTAAAGTACAGTTCAATTCCAGTATTTCCTTATTAATTTTCTCTCTCGTTAATCTTCCCATTGTTACAAGCAGGGTATTGAAGTTCTCTACTATTATTGCATTGCTATCTATTTTTTCCTTTATGTCCACTAACATTTGCATAATACATTTAGGTGCTCCAATTTTGGGTGCATATAGATTTAAAATTGCTATGTCCTCTTGATAAGTTGAGCGCTTTATCACTAAATAATTGCATTCTTTGCTTTTTTAAACGATTTTTGACATAAAGAATATTATATTTGATAGAAAAAAATGCCACTTCTACTCTCTGTTGGTTATCATTTGCATGGAATATATTCTTTCTTCCCTTCACATTTAGCCTACGTGTGCCCTTAAGGCTGAAATGTCTTTCCTATAAGCAGCATACATTTGGATCATGTTTCTTAACCCATTAAGCCACTTGATGTCTTTTGATCAGAGAATTTAATCTATTTACATTCCAAGTAATTAGTGATAATTAAGGATTTACTACTGCACTGCCATTTTGTTGACTGTTTTCTGGTTATTTTATAGACTGTTGGTTTCTTTCTCTCTTTTTTTTTTATCTTTGTAATTTGGTGATTCTCTGTAATACTGTTCTAATTCTTTTCTCTTTATCATTTGTGTCTCTACTATAGTTTGTGCATCATGGTTGCCATGAGGGTTATATAAAACATCTTAATTATAATAGGCTAATTTTACCCTGATAACAACTTAACTTTAGTTGCATACAGAACCTGAACATTTATCCTCCCCCTCACCCACATTTTTTTCTTTTTTGATTTAAACATTTACATCTTTTTAATTACGTATTTTTCAACAACTTACTGTAGCTGTCATTATTTTTACTATTTTGACTTTTAACTTTCATTCTGTCTGTCTTCTATCACCTATGCATCTCTATATTTATGATTTACAGAGTACCATATTGGTATTAGATTGGTCTGGATATGAAAAAAATATCTACCTTTTCTAGCAAATTTTGTTCTTGTATCTTTGCATGTTAGTAATTAGCATTATTTTGATTTTACTTGAAAGATTCTCATGGACATTTCTTGTAAGACAAGTGTAGTGGTGCTGAATTTCCTTAATTTTTGCTTATCTGGGAAAGAGTTTATTTCTCTTTCACTTTTGAAGGATAGTATTCCTAGGTATAATATTCTTGACTGACAGATTCTTTTTTTTTTCTTTTAGCACTTGAAATATACCATCCCACTGTCTTCTGGTTTGTAAGATTTCTGCTGAGAAATACACTGAAATTCTAATGAAATTCCCATATATATAACCTGACACTTTTCTCTTGCTGCTTTTAAAATTTTCTCGTCATTGATTTTGACAGTTTAATTACAAAGCGTTTTAGGGAGTACATCTTTCAGTTAAATCTTTTTGGGGATCACTGAGCTTCATGGATCTAGATGTCCATGTCTCTTTCAAGACTTGTGAAGGTTTTTTTTTGTTTTTGTTTTTTTTGAGATGGAGTCTCGCTCTGTCACCCAGGCTGGAGTGCAGTGGTGTGATCTTGACTCACTGCAATCTCTGCTTCCTGGGTTCAAGCGATTCTCCTGCCTCAGCCTCCCGAGTAGATGGGACTACAATGCATGCCACCACGCCCTGCTAATTTTTGTATTTTTAGTAGAGACGGGATTTCACCGTGTTAGCCAGGATGGTCTCGATCTCCTGACCTTGTGATCTGCCTTCCTCGGCCTCCCAAATTGCTGGGATTACAGGTGTGATCCACCATGCCTGGCCGATTTGGGAAATTTTTAACAATAGTTTGTCCAATAAGCTTTCTGTCCCTATCTTTGTCTCTTTTTCTTCTTTTACTCTAATATTGTGAATGTTTGCTTAGTTGTGTGCCATAAGTCCCATAGGCTGTCCTCACCCTTTTTTCATTTTTTTTCACTCTGACTGGGTAATTTTCAGAAATGTATCTCCAACTTCAGAGATTCTTATGCTTGATTTAGTCTCTCGTTGAAGCTCTCTATTACGTATTTTTATTTTTCTCATTGAATTCTTTAGCTCCAAGATTTCAGTTTGGTTATTTCTTCTGATAATTATTTCTTTATTGAATTACTCATTCATCATGCATTGTTTTCCTGATTTTGTTTGATTGTCTATCTGTATTATCTTATATCTTGGTGAGTTTCCACAAGATCGTTTTTTAAATTTCTTCCCAGGCTAGGGGTGTCAGTTACCAGAGAATGATTGTGTTCCTTTGGTGGTGCCATGTTTCCTTTCTCTTGTTTCTTGTGTCCCTGCATTGATGTCTGCACATCTGATGAAACAATAATCCCTTTCAAACTTCACAGAGTATATTTCTCAGGGAAAATCTTGCACCTGTGGATAGATCTTAGTTTGTCAGTTGAAAAGGGTGTGGTGGCTCTGATTCTGAGTGGATGCAGTTGTATATTTCATTACAGCTTCTTCAGCTGCAATTCACATTAGTGATGACTATGGGGTGTCTTAGTGGCCTAGACTGTAGGAATTTGTGGCCACAGTGGTGGCAGCATAGATTGGTATGGTCCTTGGTGAAAAGGGCTTTTGGAGTCCTCCTGTTTTCACTTTCCTCACAATGTGAAGTATTAGTTGAGAGGACTTTTCTTGGTGTTGAGTCTGTTTTACAAGCAGCTGCAGCAATGATGAGTTCCAGGGCACAGGTGCTCAGAGCAGCTCTGAAGACAGGGTCTTGGGTTGTTGGTTTTAGGAAACTATTTTGCCATCTGGGTCTTGGTGTGAAAGTTTAGTCTTTAAGGCAGGTTGGATGGAGATTGCCCAAAAAGGTCTACTCTTTAAGGCAGAGTTGGATGCAGATTGCTCACAAAGTCAGCATCTGTGATGCTGAGGCACCCCCGGTAGCTAGGTTGCTGTGACTCGAACCCTGGGAGGTAGGGCACAGCACTGGCTTAGTTTTGGGAAGGAAGGGATGCTTTGGACATTTAGGCATGGGGAGTAGGATGTGGCTGCAATTTGGGAACCAGAGCCAATAGGGCACAGTGGCAACTCAGGTCTGGGGAATGAGGAAACACCTTGTGGTGACTTTGGCCCCTGGGATGGTGGGAAACAGCAGTATCCTGGACACTGTGAGCGAGGTATAGTGGTAGAAGATTCTCAGGATGTTGGAGCATAGCTGCTGCTTGGTCCCTAGGAGCCACAGAGCAGCACAGCCATAATTCTACTTCCCTAGGGAGACGGGTATCTCATCAGCTCAGACTTTAAGGGGCAGCCTAATTCCAGGGAAGTGGGGTACTACAGCTTTTGGCCATTACAGCTGTATTTCTCAGCTCAGTTGATGCTCTGTTTCCCTGAGACACAAGGTACCACATCAGTTCACCTCTGGGATGAGCAGCTGCTCAGCTCTGCTAGGGCACCAGTTCTCTGATAGGTTACGCTTAGTTTCAGCTCAGACCTGGAAGGCATTACTGCTCTGAGAGGGCAAGGTACTAATTTCCCAAAATGCAGGGAGCTGCTTTAGCGCAGGTGTTGAGGGACATGACTGTACTGGGAAGCCAAAGCACGATTTCTCTGAGAGACAGGATGTTGCTTCAGTTTAGGCACTAGGGAGTGTGACTGCTCCAGGCGGCCAAGGCACCACTTCCCTTTATCTCAGGTCTTGAGTGGCAGGGGCTAAGCAGTTACTGGGTGGTGTAGATGGAGCAGCTATGGAGCAGCTTGAACCCATGAAGTACGGTGTAGAGCAGCTCCGCTTAGGAATGGTGGGCTACCAGGCAGGTGTGTTTCAGCATCAGCAGAGCCTCAGGGGTGGGAGGATAATGTGGTTACTCACTCGACAGTGCAGAACACACTTCAGTGTGGTCCCGTTCCCAACATGGCATAACACAGTAGTTCCGTGGGTTATAGGGGTCAGGGAACAGCATCAGCTCCATCCATGGTTTGCGGGTAGGGAGGTAGCACAACTGTGTTGTGTCCAAGCAGCTCTTTCAGCTGAGCTTAGTACCTGTGAGAACTACAGGAGTCCCCAGTGGTGAAAACTGTAAGTGTCCAAAGGAGTTATGAGAGTTCCTACTGAGCTCTTGCTTACCTCTTCCCCAGAGGGAGAATTCGCTCCTGGCTCTGAACTGATCCCAGCTGTGGAACAGGATGACAAAGCTAAAGGGTTTCCTCCTTGTCTTCCTGTGGCCATCTTGAATTTCTGTGCGCCATTGGGTTTCTGTGAATCCTTTGGTATACTCTGACTTTCTCCTTTTGTTATTTTCATCAAAATGTAGCTGTTCATTTATTGTTTTGGTTGTCTTTGTTGGATGGGACAAGTGCTAGATGCTTTTATTCAGTCATCTTGCTGACATCACTCTCTTCACCACCTCAATTCCTTTTCAAGTTTATAATTTTTACATTGCCTTTTCCCCCTATTGTAATGTAAATCTTGCTTTCCCACTGACTTTCATCTCAATTTTCAAACTTATTAAGGTATCCTCTATCCAAAAAAGTTAACATTTCTGACCTGCTTTCTTGTTAAATTACTGCCATATTTTTTTTCTTTTTTCCAGGAAAGTTATTGAATGATTTGTCTGTACTTACAGCCTCAATTTTCTCTGATTGCTTTCATTTCTCAACCAACTGCAATCTAGACCTCTGGTTGATTTGGTTGTTGTGCAAAATGACATTTCCAAAATACCTGGCCAAAATAAACATAAAAATAAAAATAGCAGCTGGCATTTATGTTAATCATTTCCTCCTTTTTGTTGGTCTCATTATTTGATTCTGTATCCTCACTGCTTTTTTTCAGTTTTCTTCTTACTTCTTGTGAGCGCTCCTTAGTCACTCTCCAAAGTCCCTTTCCTTGCTTCTTCTTATTAGCTTTCCCCAATATTTCACATTCACGTTCATTATTTTGAAAGTATATCTCTAAACATGAATTGCTTCTGTTTTCCAGATAATTTTTAATTAATAACAAGACATTTTCAGTGTAATTCCTACTAGAAACAAACTTATGTACCTGAGACTGAAATTACTATCCTTTCTGTTAAACCTGTTTTTTCCTGTGTTCTCTCCTCAGGTAATATACATCCATCAGATGGTAAATCTTGAAAACAAATTTGGCTTCTTCTGCTTTATTTGTGCAGCCTCCAATTATTAACTAAGTACTATTAACCCCCATCGGAAATGTTTTTCAAATGGGTTTATTTTTCTTTCTCTTCTTCCACTTCTCTCCGCATCTACCCCAACTGCTAAAGTTCAAGTCCCATCATTTCTTGCCTGGATTAGCACAATAGCCTTTTAACATGATATCCAATGATATAGTCTAAATTTCACATTGACCGTATTCACTCTGAATTTAGCACTACAATTGTACTTATTTTAAAGTATTGTCGTATCTTAATGTTTATTCCACCAAATTTCAATTTATATTCTTAAAACACAGCACAATGTCAACTACTCTTTGTAGATATTCAATCATCATTTATTTGGTTATAGTTACTTAGGTATTAAATGGGAAAGCAGAGGTTTAGTTTTTAGTTAGTATAATTTCAAAGTTCATTCTCTTTTTATTAAACCAAAATAAAAAAATAGTATCAGAGTGTTAGAAAGAAATTTTCAGGCACTCTCTGGGAAAGAGTAAATATTTAACCAATTTACAGTTCCTTTCACAGCTTGAAAGCTCTATAATGAGAAATGAAGTTCAGAATGGTAACACTGACATTCATAATAATAGCAAATATGTTTTAACCCCTACATGGAGAATATTGAACTTTACCTTATGCAATTTTATCTATAAAATACTTCTATGTGGTAAGTAACAGTGCATCACTTTATGGCAAAAAATTTCTAGCTATTCAGTACATAAATTTTTGCTCTTTCTAGCCACTTAACCAAACAAAGTCCCAACCTGCTTACAGTTAGGTGTGATCAAGTAATTAAGTTTTAGCCAATGGAATAATGAGCAGAAGTGGTGTGTGGTTGACAGAGACAACTTTCATGCTTGATCTTGCATGCTCTTTTCTTCTCTCAAACAACTGAAAAGAAGCATTCAAACAACATTGGTAGTTAGAAATTGAAGATAGTTCCTCTACCAACTCATGTTCCACACTTCTCCCTGATATCCATTCCTGGATGACTAAGAACATTTATTTTAGACTTTTACTGAGTAAGAAACATAAGTATAATATGTAAGCTTAGATACGAAATGAAGAGTGAAGCCTCAATGTGAACCCATATTTGTTCAAGTGTAGAAGTTGATTTGTTTTTCTAAGACCACCAGAGCGGGCACAAAAGAACCAGCAAGCAGGCAAGGGTAGGAGCAAAACTGCAAATTTATTTTTGGTCACCTAAGGTGTGGGGGAGAGGTCTGTCGGCCTCTGGCAAAGGAGGCCGACAGAGTCCCCTGGTGGGGCTCTTGGGCGGGGTTCCTGATACAGTCCTGACATCCTGACAGGAGTGGGGCTGGGAAGTCCGTGCATGGCGTCCCTCCGGAGCGGCTTTTCTAGGAGTGGGAGGGCAATAGGCGGGGCATGGGCGTGTCAGGGGGCGTTCTGCAGGTGCGACCAGGTAAATCTTGGTCTCTTCGGATGGACATCACCTGGCGCATGTCCGGTTGGTCTGCACCCTCCTGGGTGCCGGCTGCATTTTCATGCGCGCAGGAAAAGTTGGTGATGAAGAACCCGGAGGTGCACCATCTTGCCTCCGTTCATCCAAACAGTCCAACCTTTTATTGATAATAGTGATAAGGGGCACCTGGTCTGTCTGGCTACTTCCTGCTGTTAAGGGGCGTTGTTAAGGTCGGGGCCTATGGTTGGTATTTGGACGTATGGATGAAGAATAAAATAAGGCACAGTATTAGTATAGGAATGAGGAATGGAAGCAGTTGTTGGAATATGGACAAAACCCAGAAGGGTAGTCCTGGCAAGGCTGGGGAGTATGAGATAGTTAAGAAAATTTAGTAAGTTTGAGGCGAGTGGGGGAAAGCCAAACTGATTTCCACTGATTGCTTTCGGTAGGCGCCCTTTTTAGTTGGGAATGAGGAACAAGTGCGCAAAGTAGTTGTTGGCCAGGCAGCAATTAAGGAGTGGAGTTTTTTGTGGAGTGGATGGCTTTCCGCTTACTCTTACTACAGAGATATTGGATGGAAGGCTAGGTCCAGAGAAGGACGGCAAAACAGAATAGGTAGCCTCGCTGTTGATTAAAAAATTAATTGTCTTACCCGCTACCAGGAGAGTTACCCGCGGCTCAGCGAGGGTGATGGGGGTCCCCGAGTCTCGGCACCTTCAGTTGTCGTCGTCCAGATGTAGGAGCTGGAAGGAGCTCCCAGGATCCTGGGAAAGGGGGTCACGTGGAGACGCAGCACCTGTTCTCAGGGTGGGGCAATCAGACCTCCAGTGTCCTCCCTGCTGGCAAGCAGGGCAGGGGGTTGCTGGTGGACGAGGGTTAGGACATTCACTGGCCCAATGTCCTGATGCCTTGCACTTATAGCAAGGCTGCGTTGGGGCTCGGGGACCTTGCAGACACCTGTTGGCATAGTGTCCTGCCTTGCCGCACTTATAGCAGGCTCCTTTTGTAGCCTTGGAGTCTGCGGGGTGTGTACTCTCTGGCCTGGGGTTACGACTGAACTGTAAAGCCGCAGCTAGGATGCGCTCTTGCTCCTCAGGGTGTAGGGTAGAGGTTAGGATAACCTGGGGGTCATGCCAAGTTAAGTCATAGGCCTGACAAGGGTATCTAAATTCCTTTATGTATATGGTAGGATTAGCTGAGAAATCACCTAAACGCTTCTCAATTTTGGAAAGGTCGGCCAGTGAAAAAGGAACATGTACTCTGACTACCCCCTCCGCCCCAGCTACCTCTGGCAAAGGCGCTAACACTGTAGGAGGGTGTGGGCACAGATAGGGGACTCAAGACAACCAGTTGGGGGCCCCGAAGGAGGCACGGGACAGAGTGGATTACTAGTAGATAAGGAGGAGGAAGGAGGAGTCTGGGCAGGAAGGGAGGGGGTGGAGAGAGTGGGGAGAGAAGGAGGAGTATAGGGCAGATCGGGACAAGAGTGTAAGGCCCAAAAGCCTTGTACGTAATTAATTTCGGACCACTTGCCTAGCCACTGGCAGATATTGCTGAGGTCGATCATGCCACAGTGGAAAGGAAAATTAACTGCTTCCTCCTAAGGTCTTGTTCAAGCTGTAAGGTTTTTAAATTGGCTAGGAGGCACCCTAAGGGGGTGCTCTTTGGAAATTTGGACTGGGGGTTTCCCGTTTGTTTCCTCTTTACTTACACAATGGACACAATGGAAATGGAAGTGGATCTCTGCCTGGCTTCAAAGCGTCCTTTGGAACCAGCAGAGACAGACTGGAGGCTCTTAGAGCCAAGGTGGAGATTACCTTCAGGCGGACGCCTCCGTCCTGAACGGGTCTCCCGAGCCACAGGGTGGCTCAAAAGTGGGCCTCGGACCTGCGCAGGATTTTTGGCCGAGGGAGGTAAAGAGGAGATAAGGGCACGTACCCCAGAGAGGCCGTGAGAGTGAGGGAAGTGGGTCTCAGGTCCTGGTCCGTCTGCGGCGTGGAAGGAGGAGGAGGAGGAGGCTCCCCAGACCCTGGGGGCCCTGAGGAGGGATCTCCTCCCCGGTTGGCACCAACTGATTTGTTTTTCTAAGACCACCAGAGAGGGCACAAAAGAAGCAGCCGGTGGGGCTCTCGGGCGGGGTTCCTGTTACAGTCCCGACATCCCGACAGGTGTAGGGCAGGGAAGTCCCAGCGTGGCAGTCGGTCGGGAGCGGCTTTTCTAGGAGTGGGAGGGCAGTAGGCGGGGCACGGGCGTGTCGGGGGTCGTTCCACAGGTGCGACCAGGTAAATCTTGGTCTCTTCGGATTGACGTCACCTGGCGAATGCCCGGTTGGTCTGCCTGCACCCTCCCGGGCGCCGGCTGCATTTTCGCGCGCCTGGGAAAAGTTGGTCATGAAGAACCGGGAAGTGCACCGTCTTGCCTCCGTTCGTCCAAACAGAAGTCACAACTCAACAGTAGTACTTTGACACTCAATGAATAAAAACAAACTAATAAGTATTTTAAAATATTTTTCAAAGTTAGATTTTAAAAATAGAACCAGTAAGTTCTATTTTCAACCTTCTCTTAAACAGGAAATTACTTGGAAGAAAACAATCACACAAAAAAATTTCAGTTAGCATTGTTCTATGATCTTTACATGCTGCTAAATTATCATGTATATAAGGGAATTGCTAGCACATCCTCTTTCTAAGGTTTTCTAAAGTGATCTTGCGATCTTGTTATCTTGCCCTTGCTAAGTCACCACACAAGTGTTTGCTAAAATTCTTCTCTGAGGAGAAGGTGAACCAATGATCCTGTATTTTTAAAAATGAAATCAAATTAACTTTATTTTCCATTCAAATCTCTAATTCCTCTTACTGATTTCGTTGGATGTGTTTGTGAATTGACACAAAATTTTAAGAAAATTTTATAGCTTTAGTAGGGAAAAGCTCTAAGGAAAAACTATTTTTAAAATATCATTAAATGCACATAGTTACATTGACATCCAACCACTATCTGACTAGCTCTCTTAGAGCAAATTTATATTTTGATCAGATTTCAGAACAAACATTCATGTTAAAATATATTAGCTAGCAATATTAGATAGAGATAGAGATTTTTAATTTACTTAAGACATAGGAAACTACGTCTTAGCTTGGCTTTTCTTTTGCTTTTACATGTTACTCTTAACTGATACTCACTTCTTAAAAGGCATATTTGAAGACGACATATAGCAGATAATAGTGTGTCAGGGATGGAAATAATTTTGGAGAGCAGCCAGACAAGTTTTTCTTCTCCCCTAGATAATGGAAACATGTGCTTACTACTAATTCTACCATCTCCCTCAAGTCGGGGGAATACGTAGATTTGTTTTTTTCTGGAGATTGAGGCACATTTCTGGAGAGAAATCCAATATTAACTGGGAGTTCTTATCAAAGTCAGGATGACTAATTTTTAAATAAATAGCTTTTATTATGTTCTGTCATAAAATGCTCCCCCAATTTTGTTTCTAGGAATTACCATCAAATATAACAGAAAGGAAATTATCTAGTTTTTGCACATACAAAGTAGATCATCCCATTTCTGCATCCCATGTGTGCAGCTGTCTAAGTGCAGCGTGGTGGCTCGTGCCTGTTATGCCAGAATTTTGGGAGGCCAAGACAGGAGGATGGCTTGAGGCCAGGAGTTTGAGACCAGCCTGGGCAACATAGTGAGACCCCATCTGTGCAAAAAAAAGAAAAGAAAAAAGAAAAGAAAAGAAAGAAAGAAAGACAGACAAATTGCCAGGTGTGGTGGTTTGCACTTGTAGCCCTAGCTATGAGGGAGGCTGGAGTCAGAGGGTTGCTTGAGCCCAGGAGTTTGAGGTTACAGTGACCCAGGATAGTGCCACTGCACTCCAACCTGGGAGACAAATCAAGAACCTGTCTCTAAATAAAATGAAATACAATAAGTAATTATTTAATGTTTTGCGTTAAATATTCTTATGTGAAAAATAACTAGAAGCTATGTTTTATGTGTATGTTTTTAAAATGTCATCTTTAAGCAAATTATTTTTCTCCCACCCAAAAGGTCAGAGCTCATACATCCATATGATTGTCTAGTTTGTGTTATTTCTTGATGGAAGTGGTACTCCCTGAAAACTTTGGCAGGCTTGTCTGTAGAATATCAAATGCTACCACCTGTTTAATCAATAGTTTTGATTTAGGGGAGAAGAAATATAGAATTAGATTGTGATTGTATTCGTCCATAAAAATATTCACTTATCATTAAAAGTTTATGATTTCTGTTTTATATCCCTTCTAGCAAAACTTTGATTAGAGAACTTTTGAATGTTTCATTTAATTAATAATTATTTTCTTAGAGACAGGATCTTGTTATGTTGTCTAGGCTGAACTCAAAGTTCTAGGCTCAAGTGATCCTTCCACCTCAGCCTCTTGAGTAGCTGGGACTACAGGCATGTGCCAGGGTGCCAGGCTCCTAAAGGACTTTTGTGAATAATTCTTTGCAAATGTATTCTATAGTTCAAACCTAATGAGCAAGTTGGATTAGCATTATCAATTGGTAATGTGGTTCTCAATATTGTTCAGTGCATCTTAATTGTTCTAAATATGGCTTAAAACCTAGCTCATCACAAAAATGTGAAAAATAGGATTAAGTTTTTTATTTCTCTCCTATGATGACAAAACAAATTCCTAACTGACAGTATAAAGTCTATTCTTTTCTTTGTAAATACACATGTTCAGAAAAATCTTTGTTTCAAAGTTAATTTAAGTTATTTTTAAAAAGGAGAAACACCTGGAAGAACTGTGAATTCTAATTACATATAATATTAATTGTAAAGAATTGTAAAGAATTAATTTCTTCATTCTCCAAAAGTAGACTTGTATTACAATATTGTGGTTTCTAAGTAAATTTGAAAAAAAAAACAGCCAAAAGTTCAGTGTTTAAATATCAATTATTAACATGAGTATTATTTCCAATAAATTGCACTTTTAAAAATATATTCAGATTATTATAGGCTAATTATGCTCTTTTCACTCATTACCCTAGGACTTTCTTTCTTGTTCTTATTATCTATTTTAAAATTAACAGTGGCAAAAGTAAAATATAATATGAAACGTATATTCTATTAAAGTAAAAATATCATTCTAAAGTCACATAAATGTTGATACTAAACTATAAAAGTTTTGAAAATGTGCTATGCTTCTTTAATATAAACAAATTTTCTCTTCTGTGAATAATTTTTAAAGCACTGATATTTCATATTAGAATTGGCCTTCTATTTTCTGGCCTTCTGAAAAGACTTTACATCCAAACTGACTGGATTTCAATTGTTACCACCTTTAAGAAGACATTATTTCATTTCATTTCATTTCGTGTCTAAAAGTTCTAGGAAAAACATGAAATCAAATAGCTTATTAATCTATCTTCAAATAGATGACTCACATAGGTGGTGCACCTACAAGAACACATATAATTGTGCTTTCCAAAATGATTTTCTTCTAATATTGCTTCTTTTATATGATGATGATTTGCAACTTTTAATGACACTCCTTATATAAATGACTTTTCAAAAAGACACTCTTACACTTTGTAAGACCAATTAACTTCCTGCTGAATGTCTGTTTTAAAAATAAATTTTTCAAGTATTTATTTCCAGGCATTCAATAAAAAAGGTGTTCACTTTATTAAAAAATTCAAGTTATGGCAGGGCGCGGTGGCTCACACCTCTAATTCCAGCACTTTGGGAGGCTGAGACGGGTGGATCACGAGGTCAGGAGATCGAGACCATCCTGGCTAACGTGGTGAAACCCCGTCTCTACTAAAAATACAAAAAATTAGCCTGGCGTGGTGGCGGCGCCTGTAGTCCCAGCTACTGAGGCTGAGGCAGGAGAACGGTGTGAACCCAGGAGGCGGAGCTTGCAGCGAGCCCAGATCGGGCCACTGCACTCCAGCCTGGGCGACAGAGCGAGACTCCGTCTCAAAAAACAAACAAACAAACAAACAAACCCAAAATTCAAGATATGTAGAAAGTCCAACTTGATGTTGTCCAAGAAAACATTCTGCAATGTTGGAGTTGTTTACATCTTCACTGTCCCAAATTGTAGCTTACTGCAACATGGACCTGTTGATTATTATTATTATTATTATTATTATTTTGCAATTGAGAAGCTGAATTTTTAATTTAATTTATTATTTTAAATTTTAATAGCTTTCATTATGAAAAGAGTGACTACCATATAGGATAGTGCAGATGCAAAACGTTACATCAACATCAACTATTTGACATTCCTGTTTTTCCCGATATTTTCCTAAAACTATGCAGATAGTTTTATTAGCATATAAAACAATATTGAAGGGAATACAACTGTCAGCACTATTATTTTTAAAAATGGTCAGAGTTTGAACTATATAGTATGAAAACTTTTAAAACACTTTTTCTTTAATATCAAAGTTCTACTTTCAAATAAGTGACTCAAATGATGAGAGCCTACACGGACACATGTAAGTATGTAACCCAAAATAATTTTCTCCCATAATTGTTTCTTTTATATGATCACTACTTTCAACTTTTAATGACATTCCCTTTATAAATAAATGATTTTTCAAAAGACATCCATTACACTTTCTAGGACCAATTGACTTCTTGCTGAATGACTGCTTTTAAAAACACATTTCTCAAGTATTTATTTCAAGGCTGTTAATGATGAAATCTTCACTTGATTAAAATACATGTTTCATTGTTGGTATTTTGAGAATGACAGGCATGATTTCATATAGCTAAAATAATTTATAAAACCTGTCACAAAATTGAGACACTTATTATTGTGTATGTAAGAAAATTCCAACCACAAAATTGCCCCAAAGTACCTCTGACCTGGGGACGCAGTAATTGGCATGCTGTTCTTTTGAACATATTCCCAAATTAGTGATTGATTGTTATCTTAGATTTAATAAAAGAATTTCAATTTTTCATTTCCAGAGCTTTAAAACTGTATTATCTTTTATGGCTTATTGTAGTCATGTTATAGGTACTATCGCTACACTATTTTATTCCAGTGATAAATTTTAAAGTTTCTATTTCTGTAAGATAGAAATACAAGAAAAAGAAAATAAACTGATTGACACAACGTTGAAAAACGTAAAGAATCACTGTTTTTAGTCATGTTAAAGATACTTATCCAATAAAGAATGGCTATTTTTAGTCACAGTAAATATACTTTGGTGATTTTATTTGCCTAAGGAAATAAAGTTGAGTCTAACATTGGAAGAATTTATATTTCCTATTTTAAAGAATGTTCCTTAAGGACCAGCACACAAGTGTGTAAACTACTTTATATATGTATCATTTAGGACATGGATTAGCTAAAAACTATTTTAAAATGTTGGAAATAAACTTTCATATCATATGCATAAGAGGCATTAGGAAAACTGGATTCTGTACTGTTGCTCCATGCTGTGAGTGTAATTTTAGATCGTTTAATAGGTTTCTTTTAGCATTCAGGCTAAATCTTTCATATTTAATTCTATAACAAGATAAAAAAATTGCTTACTGCTATAAAATGTCATACTTTTACAGTTAGATGTATTAGCATTAATAAAGAAAAAGTAGTCATTGATTCAGAAAAGTAAATCATATTAAGGTGAACACACTGATATTTTTAAATAGTTATCTGTATTCATAAGTTTATATTATTTTTTTCTAATTAAAAACATACAATATGCAATCATAGGCAAAGTTCAGTCTTATTTTAATTATTTTCCCCACTTAATTAGACATTTATTTCTCTGCAGATGGGAGTTTGCAAGATTAAACTTCTTAGTATTTAAAGGTCATGTATTAAACCCAAGCGAAGGGTTTATACATTATACAATGTTAATATACATTAACTTATATTGCTAATATAGGCTATACCTATATATGTGTATCTATAAGGTGAAAAAAGAGAATAAATTTACTTAAAGCATTGTAAAAAATAGACATTTTCATACTGGGTTTTTTCCTTTCACTTCTGCCTCTATTTAAAATGGGCATTATGTAAAAGCAAGCACAGAGAGAGAATAGTCAAACCAGTATCAAAAGTGATAAAAATGATATATATAAAAGATGTCTTAAATATATATGTAACATATACATATATATGATTTTGATGTATATTATATATGTGATTTTTGAGCTATTCCATCTATGTTTGTTACCTGTAGAACCTGGAATTATATACTTGCAAATTTACTTTCAGTATCTGAAAGATTTATCACAATGTGAGATATGTGTTCAAATGATCAGAATATACATTATGAATTCTCAAGTTTCTCCAATTGCATTCCATCAATTCTATCTTGAATCCAGTGCTTTAGATCTAGTGTATTGTGGAGAAGATTGACTATAACGTAGCATTGGCAAGCATAACTCTATCTTTTGCCTTAAAAGTTAAAACCATTTCAAAGACAACACCAAGAGGAAGGGAGGCATTTTGCAAGCATTGTTGTCAAAGGGCCATGGAAAAAGCCAGTAAATAATGGAGGCAGATACTGAAAGAAGAATCCCAAATCTAAATGACAGAGTAGAAAATGTGCCTCATTAGAAGTATACAGGAGGAAAACAAAAAGGGAAAGAAAGAGAAGGTCAACACCTTGGGAGGAGAGGATTGGAGTCAGTTGACTTTGATAAATTGAAAGAGTTATGAAAAACAAATGAAACTGACATTCAATAGGAACAAGTATGGTGTAATGCAATTAAGACAGAGAAAGGGGTTGCATGCAAACAATGAGCAGTAACACATTGAGCTGTGTAACATTCATCTCATTCTCAAGTAGGAAGGGGAAAGTGGAGGCCATTTTACAAAGGAGTAAACAGGTGTAGGGCACCTTCACAATTCACTAGAAGGAACTAAGACTATAATTATCTCGCATCTGTTAGCTTAAGAATTTCCCCTGATCACCATACTATCGTGGAATCTAACAGGAAATGGTCTAAGGAATCATAATTGAGTAAAAGAACTGACTCCACTCCTCAACATCCGATCCAAGAGCAGATCTTTCAGCACCATTCAACATGTGTTCTAAATGTCTTCACTTCTGTCATTTCTGGTACTTCTGTGCCAGCGCAAGGCACCGTCACCCCGCTCCGCTCTGATATCTGTTTCTCAGACAGCAGATTCAGTGGTTTCTCCCCCGATATCCTCTTGTTTATGAAACCTACAGTGGGCTTAATGGCATTAGAATAAAAAACAAGCCTCTGGACATTGCTAACGGTTCTTTATATGATCAGTTCCCTTCCTCCCCCAACACTGCCTATCTACATTTACATCAACTTTCTTTGTTTTCTGGAAGTTATGTTTGCATTTTCCTCACAATGGAATGTTTTCTGTTCCCTAACTAAAAAGCCTTGAAATGACATGAGGAATATCCAGTGTGGCCAAGGAATTGTAATACCATCTTTTATTATTACATTTTGATGAAAAAGTTCAGGTTTGGTGTGGACAATAATGTACTCATCTGTTTTTAAAATGTTGAAAATTTAAAATAAATTTACAAGCAATCACATTCCCTATGTAACTCAGCTAACTTATGAGTGACTGAGAAGAAAGAGCAGTTTCTTTTCCCAGTATGAATGCATCTGTATTCAAGATCATATTTTGTTTGAGATTTGTCACTTTTCACATGAAATTAATTTTTCTTTGTTGACTGTTGTCATAATAATTGGATATCCACTCCATGAAAAGCAATTCTTGGATGTTCCAGTCAGATCTCTGCATTTAAATAAAAAATTGACAGAGCAGAAAGCAGAAGAAAAACGTGTGCACTGAAGAGGTGCTACCTGCTGCCTCTGACTCTGGGTGAGCATATGTTCTGCAGAGGCAGAGTCAGCTCACTGATGTCTACCATTCCCTCTGTTTAGTGCCCAAGGTAGCAATTATCAGGAACCATTTATTTTTCCTACTTCATACTATTTCTTTGCTTAAACTCTCAAAGCTTTGGAAACTGTTCAAGAAAGGACAGGTCCAGGGAAGCTGAGAGATACTCATTATATAAGCAAAATAGTTCATTAAACGTAAGACTGTGACTGCAGGCAGCTGTCTGGTCATGCTTTGCCACAGCCAGGTTATTTTAAAGTTGGTATAAATTAAGTAAGTTCTTTTTATGGCAGTATCTTCTGGGTTCAGGCGTATTTCAAGAGGGCAGGAAAATAATTAATTTTGGACTCTTAAATATTCAGTACCTGTGAACACTGCATAGGAACAATTTATAGGAAGCAATCTTTTTATGATTTTCAATTGAATGGGTGAGAAATATCAACTCTAGTTCTAATAATTGTCAGCAATAGAGTCAAATAGATAATAAACAGGCATTTTGAAAAGTTTCAGGGAGAAAACTCCTCTTTTTCTTTTTTGTTTTATGAATGAGAGGGTGTCATCTTGTTTAGTCTGTGTCATGCCAGAGTATGGTTAGATATGAAATACTGTGTCAAGTTTGGGATGAAAAATAATAGTGATATAACTATTCTACTTAGTTTGCATAATCTATTTAGGTGAACCAGTTAAAATTATTTAATTCCAAATATTCAAAATGTTTAAACTATAATTTTGTTTTTAGTTTTGCTCAGTTTTCCAACATTTTTATATATTTTGTTGTATCAACAAGATTACATATTTTGCCACGTATGTGTATGACAAAAGCTGTATGTGTGTGTACATACATACATACGTACCTTTTTACCAATAGTTCTCGATTCATTTGTTTTTTGCATATTTTGAAATCATGCTTCTGGTTAAGTGATGATTTTCTAACTACAAGGCAATATTAAAAAGGCCCTCTTCTTTGTGTGATTAAATCATATTTATTCAGTCTGATAGTTGTTCTGGTATAGAAATTAATATGATTTTTAAATTTTATGTATTTTTTTTTTTTTTTTTTTTTTTTGAGGCGGAGTCTCGCTCTGTCGCCCAGGCTGGAGTGCAGTGGCCGGATCTCAGCTCACTGCAAGCTCCGCCTCCCGGGTTTATGCCATTCTCCTGCCTCAGCCTCCCGAGTAGCTGGGACTACAGGCGCCCGCCACGTCGCCCGGCTAGTTTTTGTATTTTTAGTAGAGACGGAGTTTCACCGTGTTCGCCAGGATGGTCTTGATCTCCTGACCTCGTGATCCGCCCGTCTCGGCCTCCCAAAGTGCTGGGATTACAGGCTTGAGCCACCGTAAATTTTATGTATTTTATTATGTTTTGTGATCATTATTATTCTAGGCAAATGTTATTTTAATTTTTTATTTTATAAGGGTATAATTGATAAAGATTGTATAACTTACACAACATGATATTTTGATATAAATATACATTGTGAAATGTTTAAATCAAGCTAATCAACATATGCATCCTCTCACATAACATTTTTTTTGCAGTCAAAATGTTTAACATCTATTCTCTTAGCAATTTCCAAGTATAAAATACATTATTATTAACTATAGTTACTATGCTGTATGATAGACCTGCAGAATTTATTCATCCTAACTAAAACTTTGCACACTTTGACCAACTTCTCTCAATCTCCCAGTGTTTCCTAGACTCTGGCAACCACTATTCTACCCTCTGCTTCTATGAACTTGACATTTTAGATTCCACATGTAAATGAGATCATGCATTTATTTGTCTCTCTGTGTCTGGCTTATTTCACTTACCAGTGATTTTTAGATTCATCCATGGTGTCATAAATGGTTGAATTCCCTTCATTGATAAAGCTAAATGCTATTCTATTGCATATATACAATATTTTCTTTAACCATCCTTTTGCTGATAGGCACTTAGGTTGGTTCCATATCTTGGCTACTGTGAATAATGCTGCAAATAACATGGGAGTGCAATCTCTTTGACATAATGATGTCATTTCCTTTGGATATAGACCCAGAAGTGAGATTGCTGGGTCCTATAATGATTCCATTTTAATGCGTTGATGAACTTCCACACTGTTTCCCAAATTGGCTGCACAAGTTGACATTCCTATCATCAGTGCACAAGTGTTCTCTTCTCTCCATATATTCACCAACTGTTATCTTTTGACTTTTGATAATGGCTGTTGTAGTAAGTGTGGAGTTAGATCTTTTTGCAGCTTTAATTTGTACTTCCAAGATGATTAGTGATGTTAAGTACTTTTTCATATATCTGTTGAGCATTGGTATGTCTGTTTTGAGAAATGACTATGATTTTATGCTTGGAGAGAACATTTAACACCGTATTTCCCAAATTGAATTCTGTAAAATCTCAAAACTATGAGCAAAAATTTTAAAAAATGATCTGAATGTTTTAGATATTTGGAATTGAACCATTTAAACTGATTTATCGAAGGCAAGACCCCACAGATTTACAACCGTCATGCTCATCAGATTAGCAACAATTTCTAAGTTGATTTGCCATGGTACTGCCAGTAACATCTTGAGAGACCCAGTTTTTCTTTAAATTAAAACTCAGTCAGTAAAATATTGCTAAATCACAAAACTCTTGCTGAACAGCAAAGAAAGTGAGGTCCAGGGAGGTTAATCTGCTGAGCCAAAGACGAGGAGGGAATTACTGACAGGACCATGTCTTTTGGTTTTACATCACTGGCATTTCCACTGCACGACCTTCTGTTTTTTGTCAATTCAGATGACCAGCACTATTGCCACTAACCTTAAATACCATGCTCCAGGCAAGAAGCAGCATCAACATGAGTCAACCCCGCAAAGAGTTTTTGGACAGAAGGGTAGATGTGCTTGTTAGCTGCCTTGGGTGTTCGATCAGATGCATCTCTAGTAATTTATGTTTTGAAAGGTTATGTACAGAGAAAAATTTAGCTCCTATGGCAAATTCAAAACATGTCTCCCTATACTCTTTCTTGTATATGCACACACATACACACAAACCTGCAACATGTGGAACTTATGAGTTTCTCAACAACTGACACAAGACCATTAAGAAGAATCTACAGAAAGTCTCAGACACATTCTTTTACTCTGAAATACTGATTATTTATTGTGAGGGACCATATGCACAAGTTTGAAATATCTACATTCTTCTACAATGGCATATATCAGAGTGAGATCCACCAGCTTGAGTGTTTTCCTGATATTTTATATTGTTCATTTAGAGATGGGAAATTTGTTTATGAGTTTATTGTATCAACAACATTATATATTTTGCCACGTATGTGTATGACAAAAGCTGTATGTGTGTGTATATACAACATACATACATACATACATACATACATACCTTTTTACCAGTAATTCTTAATTCATTTATTTTTTGTATATTTTGAAATCGTACTTCTGGTTAAGTGATGATTTTCTAACTACGAGGCAGTATTAAAAAGGCCCTCTTCTTTGTGTGATTAAATCATATTATTAATTCAGTCTGATGGTTATTCTGGTATAGAAATTAATATGATATTTTTTATGTAGTGTTAAGTTCTTATAAATAATTACTAATTTTCTTCCTGAAACTATTATTAATTTTTTAGTCATGGACAATTCTTCACTAAATTTGTGTGGTTCTGTCAAAGTGTTTTATAAGAAGTGACCTTTATGGTCAAGATATCTCAATGGTATGGCTTATTAAATTATTGTTTATTTAAAGCTTTTATGTTGCAAAAGTAACACACAGGAAAGACGTAAAACGATTTAAACTATATAAGGAAAAGGCCAATGTTATTGCCCTGTCTTCGCCAACCCCAATGCTATGATGCTAGTCTTGGATGTGCTTCTGTTTTCTCAATGCTGATTTAAAACATCAGTTTTTAACTGCACACACTTTCCTATTTTCTCTATGCATACCCACATACTTATAATTTTATATGAATGAGATCATATCACAAACACTAAAGGATTATACACAATTTTAGTTTTTCATATATGCTGCCCTTTTTCTTCTCTCCAGTCAACATACTCAAAAGAATAATGCATGTTAATAGATCCTTTCATTTTCTCTCTGTGCTCTGTATTCTTATTTCCCTTTCCTTCCTTGCCACTTTCTTTTCTTTCTCTTTCTCTTTCTTTCTTTCTTTCTTTCTTTCTTTCTTTCTTTCTTTCTTTCTTTCTCTTTCTTTCTTTCTTTCTCTTTCTTTCTCCTTCCTTTCTCCCTTCCTTTCCTTCCTCCCTCTTTCCCTTCCTCCTTCCTCCCTCCCTCTCTTCCCCTTTCCTTTTTTCCTCCTCCCTCCCTCCCTCTTTCCCTCCTTCCTTCCTTCCTTCCTTCCTTCCTCCCTCCCTCCCTTCCTTCCTTCCTTTCTTTCTTCTTCTTTCTCTCTTTTTCATTTCTTCCTTTTTTCCTTTCTCTCTCTCTCTCATTGTTTCCTCCTTTCGTTTAGTGATAGCTATAGAACTATCTACCATCTATATTTTTTACTTGTTATTGTCTTTAAACCTCTTTTACATTTATTTAACACTTCAATAAATTAATACCTACTTTCAGTATCTTCACACAAGTGGCTTCTCACTGATTTTTCTTTATCTAGAGGTCTCCAGCATTTATTACTTCCTTTTTTTTACATTGCTTATTGTTTTGTTTGCGATTCCTAAAGAGCATTGTTTATTTTTATCTTAGCAATATTACTATAATGCAAGATTAAAAAGGGATTGTTTGCATGGAGAAAATATATAAAACTTATACTCTCGTTTGCACCTATTTGAACCAATTTTTCTTTTTATGATGTTTTTGTGGTCATTTGTGATGTCTCTTATTGATAGCAACAAAAGCCTTAATAAAATTATCATGCTCAGTTTTATTTGTACAATAATTTATTAAATATATCTGAAAATAGTATTTTTATAATATAACATTAAAAAGATTGTTATTGGTCAATAAATCTTCATTGATTGTATGTTACTAGGGTAAAATATAATATATAAATACTGGTGATCCAAGTGATATTAATTTCATAATCTCTACCTTGCCTTGCAAAATAAAGAGTTCTTTAACTACTGTAAACTAAACATTTGCCTTTTAACGTGTAATTTAGCTTCTCTCAGAAGAATTAATTTGCCAGGAATATCGTTATTTAATGTTTTAAACTGAAAATAAAATCATAGTGATTTATCAAAAGCCAACAAATGTTTTAAGCAATGTCTAATTCTACCAATATAAGAGAAGTTAACTTCAGAGCTGTGTAGTAAGAAAAGCTTTGCTTCCCTGAGAAGCTGGAGTATGGTCCATTGACAATGAACATTTTTGCAACTGGAAGTATTTTTCTTTCTGTTTGGTCAACAGGAGCTAAGATCCAAAGTGTGGATCCATTCTAGCAGGTGTGTTGGCTTTTTGGTCGTATGCATTTGCATATTATGATTCCTCTCATCTTACTGCACTGACATATCTCAATGCCCAGTCTGACTTTAAATTCATAGTTAATTTTATACATTTCTTGATGTTGAGTTTTTCCCATATGTTGTGGAATTAGGCCAGCCATGAAAACAACTAAATAGATAAGTAAAGTAGATATTCAAAAGCAAAAATAAAGATAAAATGTGTCTTACCGACAAATTATACTTTATTATATTTATTAAACAAAATTTCAAGGATGTATTAAGAATTGAAATATTTTAGAATAGGTAGAGCGAATATCATTGATCCTCAGTTGGGTTGCTGCTGTCAGATTGCAGGTGAGATATCTGACAGGAAAGGGACACAGATATTTGCCTGGATATGTGCTATGGATAAAGCATGTTAGGTTTGCTGGAAAATTACTGTGAAACAAACACGTTTAAAAAATCATCTACCACCATCTCGCTGGTTTTGTTGTGGCGGTTCTTTTCTATTGGGACATGCATAACTCATGTCTGTATATTTCTATCTAATAGAGACATTGTGAGAGTAAAAATAAAATAAATCATATGTTGCCAGATTTTATGAATCTCAGTGCTAGGTACTTTTATCTTCATAGACTGTGAACTAACTATTCATCCTTTACTATTGAGTAAAGATGATCTTTCTAAATTCCAATTTGAATCATGTTAGTTTTCTGCTTAAAATTATTTATGGCATATCCTCATACATAACCTAAAATCGAAATTTATTTGCTTGGTACAATGTCCTTCATTAGCTGGTACTTGCCACTTGTCTGGATTAATTTCCTAAAACTCTCCAACAAAAGTTATATTTCAACAATAATAAATTATGTGCCATTCTTGATAAGGAGCACTTTTTGTCTTTCTAACAAAAAAGTCATTTTATTTTCTAGAAGTATCCTTTTCTGTACAACTTGATGCACTCCTCCTTAGATTCTAGGGAGAGGCTTACCTGAATTTATCAAAAAGTGTTAAAAGTTGTCTGTCCTTTCTCTTACCGTAATTCTATGTACAGTGCTGGGGAATGGTTAATGATCCAAACATCTGTCACTCCACTCTTATATTATTATGAAGGAGCTTTAGTCTCCTTGCTTTTCATGAGTTCTTTGTTCAAAGTTGCAGTAGACATTAGTGTATTGTACAAAGTTTCTAGTTTCCTTGAATATGGACACATATAAAACAAATATTCTCTGGAAAGAGAAGATTGCTCTGGTTAGAAATGAGTGTGAGGGAAGAGAGGAAACGACCAAGAGAAGATGGGCTAGAACGTATCTTCCATGCACAGAACATTATACAGTAAGTTAAGGGACATGAAAATTGTTATTATTGCTGTCCTTTCAGGAGGAATAGAAAGTGAGCAGGAGAGACCTTGTACAAAATCAGGGAAACCAGAATTAAAAGGAACAAAAATCGACATGAGCATTTTGATGTCTACTTTTGTATAATGGATCTATCAACCTTGAACATGGTTTTGATGCAGTGACCCGGAAAAAATAATAACAAATGGCATAGGTGCTGGGAAGCTTGGATCTAAAAGTATTGAATTTCTTGGCAGGCAGAGGTGATCCTATAATTGGGGAAACGCAACAGGTGAGGGCCTCAGCCTACCTCTATGATAGTGCTTATTGTTTGTATTAAAAATCAATAGTTTGTCTTCTCCTTATGTAATTCCATAAGAAAGGGTACCTTGATTATTTTCAGATTATTAGAATATAGTATAATATTTAAGTGTGGAAAGAATGTATGAACGACCGAGAGAATGAATAAATGAGTAAATATATTGCACTCATACTTGTTTCTGCCAGCGGAGGGGAAAAATAGTGTTTGGTAGGCGCTGAAGTACTAGCGAGTATTTGATTACCAGGTTGCACTACATAAAGGATATGGATCTAATTCATAAAAGCAGAGTTGAGTTGAGCATAGCAAAGAATAATAACCAAGATAACATAAAATAGATATTTCATATTATCAATAAATAGTTACATCTTTATCAATTCAAACGTTATTTAGGATTTCTGCAAAGCTTGAATCATGGCTACTATTGAAAATCTATTCTGCTACCTGGAAGAGAAAATTCAAGTTAGTTATTAGATGTGGGACTGATCATTTAGCTTCATCACTCTGAGCAGGGTGCATGAACAAAATCCCTTTCCTCGTGGTACACAAACTACTTCTGTAAAAAAAGCACATGAGGAATAAAACTGTTTTGTTATTGGCCACATTAATTTCCCTGTAGAATCTCAGACAACTTTGTATATTTTCCTGTATATGATCATCACTTTTCAATGATCTCAAACAGTGCTTGTAAATTCAGATGTTTTACTGAAAGCATTAATGTGGATGAAAAAGATGATGTTTTTATTTTTTATTTATTTATTTTTTTTGAGACGGAGTCTCGCTGTCACCCAGGCTGGAGTGCAGTGGCCGGATCTCAGCTCACTGCAAGCTCCGCCTCCCGGGTTCCCGCCATTCTCCTGCCTCAGCCTCCCGAGGAGCTGGGACCACAGGCGCCGCCACCTCGCCCGGCTAGTTTTTTGTAGTTTTTTTTTTAGTAGAGACGGGGTTTCACCGTGTTAGCCAGGATGGTCTCGATCTCCTGACCTCGTGATCCGCCCATCTCGGCCTCCCAAAGTGCTGGGATTACAGGCTTGAGCCACCTCACCCGGCCAGATGATGTTTTTAATACGATACAATTGTAAACCTCTTTGTGTCAAGCCACTCTTTGTAATCGCAATACTAACTTTTGATTAAAATAGCATCTTTTAAAATTAGTGCTATTTTCTTGTCAGATGTACCAGTCAAAGTAATTCTCTTATTATTTAATCTATTGTAACACTTTCTAAATCGTTTACCTTAGTCATATGTTTTGAGTGTTTATGTTAAGCAGGAAAATGTTAATATTAAAAAGCCAACCACTGATTATAACTTCTACAATATGTAAATCTGGAAACACAGGAACTGTTATTCTGTCGACCACTCTATAACAGTAATTAGTGCCTATTTCACAAAGATTCTTTTGTGGGAATAAAAATGAACATGTAAAATGGTTTCATCCAGAGGTTCCAAATTTCTTTATTTGAAGTTTGCTGAGAATCAAGAGCAGTAACATTTAGCTTTATTCAGACTAACACAGGAACAGAAAACCAAACACCTCATGTTCTTACTTGTAAGTGGGAGCTGAAGGATGAAAACACGTGGACACATTAGGGGGAACAACAGTGTCTGGGGCCTGTGGTGGGGGTGAGGGGGTGGGAGAGCCCAGGAAGAACAGCTGATGGATGCTGTGCCTAATATCTGGATGATGGTTTGATCTGTGCAGCAAAACACCATGGCACATATTTACCTATGTGACAAACCTGTACATCCTGCGCATGCACTGCAGAACTTAAAAGTTGATGAAAAAATTATGGTTATTACTTGTTATGCCTCTTCTTTGGGTTGAAATATTTTTGCTTTCATTTTTCTTTAAAATCCTTATTTTGAAGTATCCAAACATATACTGCATTAGACACAATATTTAATAACTAAATCTGTACTGATAACTTTTATTTAACAACGGTTAACATTTGGACTTGATTTGTTATATTTTTTGCTGATATATTTATGAGTAATGTTATCACGGCATTTTGACCTCAAAAATTACAGCATGCATTTACAATAAATATAAATATTTCCTGTTTAACCACAATATTAACTCATCTAAAAGTTGAAAGTATTTTCCTAAATTTATTGAATATTTACCCTATATTCAGATGTTACAAATTGTCTAGTGAATATTTTTTAGCTGTTTTTATTTTAAACTGATTTTTATGACCAGCATCTAAACAAGGAATAGATATTGCCCTTAGTTATGTCCCTTAAGTTTCCTTTAATCCAGAATGGATTTAACATGGAATTGTGGAATGGTAGTTACTAATGTTCTATACGTGGGAATACTTCGGGATGGCAGATCTACCCTTCCTCTTGTTAGGGTGGTTGAAGGTTGTAGTGGCTGTTGAAAGTGCCATTCAGACCTCCTTTACATAGAGGAGCTGCTGTGAAGTTCCTCTCTGTACTTAGCTAACAATTGCTAGTTGCCATACATTCAGGATTTACTTTAGCTTTCACAAAGGCCTTACTCCCCTCAGGCAGCTCTGAGCAAATCTCTCATATATCCAACTCTTAGCAACTGCTTGGAGGACTCAAAAGAATTATTTTAAAAAGTGGTCTAGGAAATGTAGAAAACTCTTTTGACATTCATTCAGATTTCCCTTTTTCTTAGCAGTATAGCATAGCAGGCTGGGCATGGTGGCTTACGCCTGTAATCCCAGCTCTTTGGGAGGTTGAGGCGGGTGGATCACTTGAGTTCAGGAGTTCGAGACCACTCTGGCCAACATGACAAAACCCTGTTTCTACTAAAAATACAAAACTAGCTAGGTGTGGTGGTGTGGACCTGTAATCTCAGCTACTCAGCAGGCTGAGGCATAAGAATTGGTTGAACCCAGGAGGCGGAGATTGCAGGGAGCTGAGATTGCATCACTGCACTTCAGCCTGGGCAACAGAGTGAGACTCCATAAAAAACCAAAACCAAAACCAAAACAAACAAGCAAAAAAACAACCGTACAGTATAGCAAGAACAATCAGAAAAATGTATGTGTGTGTATATAGATAGACAGATAGATAGATAGATAGATAGATAGACAGACAGAAAGATTGACAATGTCCTCCATTTTTATTACCACAACACACTGGAGTGATAGATAATGGTTTTGTTAATTATTCTCAAAAGTGGATTAAAGTATCCCCTCCACCAAAGGATTTGATGTCCATCTCCACTCCCACTATTACAAATTGCTGACAAACATTAAACATTTAGGACTAAAATACTGAATAATATTTCTTGCTGCTATTAGGGGAAAGACATTTTTAATTGTGAAATTAGGGCCCTTTATATTTCTACTGATGGTCATTATAATATGTCCACGAGAATGAAAGTATGTAAAATTGTTATTTAAGCTTCCATTTTTGTTATAAAAATACATGTAGGAGATTCAAATTTTTATTTGAATCTTTTATTCAAATTTGAATATTTTATTCCCACATTTATTCAATAAGCTTGTATTGAGTTCCTGGATTGGGACAGATTTGAAGTTCAGTAATACCTGTCTCAATTCTAAAATTGTTCAATGGAACAAATAAACATTAAAAATGCCATTATTCAGCTGGGCGCTGTGGCTCACACTTGTAATCCCAGCACTTTGGGAGGCCAAGGCGGGTGGATCACCTGAAGTCAAGAGTGCAAGATCAGCCTGACCAACATGGTGAAATGCTGTCTCTACTAAAAATACAAAAAAAATTATCCAGTCGTGGTGGCAGATGCCTGTAATCTCAGCTACTCGGGAGGCTGAGGCAGGAGAATCACTTGAACCCAGGAGGCAGAGGTTGCAGTGAGCTGAGATCACGCCATTGCACTCCAGTCTGGGCGACAGAGTGAGATTCTGTCACAAACAAACAAACAAACAAACAAACAAAAAAGGCCTTATTCAAGAGGAAAACTGTTTTAAGTCCTAAAAAGAGGAATAAAGAATAAGCTTTAGCAGCTTGGAGGAAGGGTGTATTAGTTACAACTAGATCAGGGAAAGCATCCAACTTTGCTGGTGAATTATGTAGCTGCTTTGATGTGTCCCCAACACTGAAGGCCCCAGTGAGTCACTGCAGCCTGGATTCTATGGCAACCAAACCACCCAAACGAAAATTTAAAATTGAATGAAGGTGGATAAAATTGTTGAATCGTGTAGTGAACACACATAGCAAACTAAATAAAATAGACTATTATGTTTTTCACAATAATTCCATGTTACTTATTTGCTGAAGTTTCCAAAGTAAAAGCAGCAATTGGATAACAAATAGAAGGTTCTTTTTCAAAAAAAGAGTTGTACCTTCACAAAAAAAGTGGTATTTTGGTGGATCATCTGTTTAGTGCCCAAAATTCAAATGTACTCTGCTTACTGTAGCAGTAAGGCCCGACCCGGGTGGCCAGAACACAAAATATGGCTGTTAACTGTTACCAAAAATTTAAGCACTTTGCCTGGGAAACACAGATTAGCCTTTATAGATTTGGCCTTGCCTGTATAAACCTATGAATCAAGAGGGAATGTCTTACTCCAGGCAGTTAGTTTTTACAATGGAACAGTAAATAGGCCCTAATTAATGACTTTTTGTAATTATTCTTCTGTATGTAGACATTTACTGGTGTTCAGACACTAACTGTGACATCAACATGATTGCCTGTCAGTAAAAAGACCATTTTGTGCTTAATTATGTATTTCAGGGACTCATATATCTCATAGCTCTCAAAATCACTTCAAGTAGCCTCTAAGTCTTTCAATGGACTATAAAGTCTGAAGGTAGGAGGTCTCTTTTGACCTCTTCCTTCCTTGTCCATTTTAATCTCTTATATCATATGCATACAACTTCCTCTCCCCTACTCCACTCCTAAAAATGCCTATACATAAAGTATAGGACCATGCTGTGCCACACGGAAACTACTAGCCACATGTGGTGATTCAAAGGTCAATTTCATAAAATTAAATAAAATTACAAGTTTGTTTTTTAGTCAGACTAATTATATGTTAAGTGTTCAATAACCACATAGTGGCTAGTTACAGTATGTGCATATGTAGAGTATTTTCATCATCACAGAAAGTTCTATTGGACATCATGGCATACAGCAAAAGCTCCATGAAGGCTTGGTTTTTGTCTGTTTCTTTCACTGATCTATCTCTAGAGTTTACAATATTGCTAGGCAAAGTGTACGTGCTCAAGAACTATTGGTTCATTGAATAAATGACTCTTCCCTTTCCCCTATGTTCGAATTTGTTTTGGGATTGCACCTAGAGACACAAACTTCAGGAATGCATGAAGTCACATAAAGAGCACTCTATCACAGAGATAAGAATGTGCAATGGGGTACTTACACATTGAGCTCTCTTCTGGATCTGAAGTACCACAGAGAATGCACTAATTAGGTTTGATAAAATGAGTGCTTCCAGGAAAAGATGGTATGCATTATTTTATCAATTATGACAGTCACACAAGAATGAAAGGTCACAAAACATTGGCTATGAAAAATGTTGAGCTGAGATTTTATCCAACTATATCAAAGAACTATGATCATACTTTAGAAACATTCTTGGGAAACATTAAATTGTTTCTAAAAGACAATAAAAATAATTTAATTGATCAAGATTAAAACAATTATTAGAAAGAGAGAAGAATAAAACTGACCAGAAAAAGAGAGGCTGTTCAAGAAATGGTGTTCTAGACTGATACATTTCTCTCTCTCTCTCTCTCTCTCTGTTATACACACACAGACACACACACACACACAGAGCATTACAACCAAAATATTTTTTTCTTTTATTCCTTAAACTTGAATGCCAGTTGCAAATCATATAGTAACAACCATACATATAGCAAGGTAATTATAGTAAAATGAAGAAAGCAGAACAAATTTGCAAGCAATAATCAAAAGGCTAAGATATGTTTACCATTTAATGACATAAAATAAAAATTTAAATGAGTTTCAAATCAAGAAGGTAAAATTTATAAAATGACAAAATAATACAATTTCAGTTATTCAGTGAAAACCAATAACTTCCAATTATTGTTTGAGAATGTGATTAGACGTTTTTTATTATGTGCCCAAAGAAAAATTATTTAGAAACATTGTGATATCCATTAATCAATTAAAGTATCTTTATATTACATTTGTGCAAAAATTATTGTGTTTTTGTCACTAAACATATTGCAAAAACAACTATCACTTTAGCACTAACCTAATATTTAAGAAAATGTTTAAATAAGCTCCTTTATTTACATATCACATAAAAACACATAATATTAGCAGTGATAGGTTAACTAAAAAAAATTCTAAATAATAACTAGACCAAATTCAAATGTTACAGGATTTAAAAATGAGGTTTCCACAAATAACGTTTAAGGAAATGCCTAGCTTTTATTTAAAATCAGAGAGAACAATAGCCTGAAGTTTAGAAGCCAGGAATTGATATCTATCAACATTAATGGTACAGGCTTATAAGAGCTGCACTAGAAGTGTAAACTGTCTATGAGACTTCTGTAATGTCTGCTCTCATTTCTCTTTTTAACTCAGTTTATCAAATAGTTACTGAAAACCTAGTTGGTTCTAAGTGCTGTGTTGTGTACTGGGGACCCAACATTGTACAAGATGAATTATATGGTCCTTGTCCTTAAGAAGTCTAAAATTTATAGAGGAAGACAGATAATTCAACTTACTCTTATGACGATTGTACTACTGAACTGTATAAGGTGGATAAAACAAGTGGTGTGATGTTAAGTCTAAAATAATGATAGTTTGTTTCATTTTTCTATTTGCACACACTTATGGGGTACAAGTGAAGCTCTCTGAAATGTCTTCAAGGCATTTTCCCCATTGTCTTGGTTATTAACATTCAGCTCCTCTTTACTTGTGCAAATTTCTGCAGCCAGCTTGAATTCCTCCACAAAAAAGTTGGTTTTTCTTTCCTACCACATGGTCAGGCTACAAATTTTCTGAACTTTTATCCTCTGCTTCCTTGTTAAATATAAGTTCCAGTTTCAGATAATCTCTTTGCTTATGCATATGATCATATGCTATTAGAAACAGCCGGGCTACTTCTTGAACATGTTGTACTTGGAAATTTCTTCTACCAGCGCGACCCTAAATCATCATTCTTGATTTCAAAGTTCCAAAGATATCTAGAGCACAGCCACAATGCTGATAGTCTCTTTGCTAAAGCATAGCAAGAGTGACCTATAATCCAGTTCCCAATCAGTTTCTCATCTTCGTCTGAGAACACCTTCAGCCTGGATTTTATTGACCATGTCACTATCAGTATTTTGGTCACAACAATTTAAAACATCTCTAGGAAGTTTTGAATGTTTCCTCATCTTCCTGTCTTCTTCTGAGACCTCTAAACTGTACCAACCTCTGTATATTACCCAATTCCATAGTTGCTTCCAAATTTTCAGATATCTTATAAAGATATAAAGATAGGCAATGTCTCACTCTCAGGGCCAATTTTCTGTATTAGTCCGTTCTCATATTACTCTAAATAACTACCTGAGACTGAATTTTATGAAGAAAAGAGGTTTAATTGGCTATTAGTTCTACAGGCTGTATAGGAATCATGGTTGGGGAGGCCTCCGGGAATTTATAATCATGGCGAAAGGCAAAGAGGAAGGAGTTATGTCTTACATGGTTGGAGCAGGAGGAAGAAAGTGAAGGGGGAAGTGATACACACTTAAATAACCATATCTCGTGAGAACTCACTATCATGAGAACAGCAAAGGAAAAATCCACCGCCATGATCCAGTCACCTCCCACCAAGCCTTTCCTTCAACACTGGGCATTACAATTTAACACGAGGTTTGGATGGGAACACAAATTCAAACCGCGTCAGTTCATGTGTCTGTTTTTATAGTAGTGCCATGCTGTTTTTGTTACTACAGCCCAGCCTTGCTATGTATTTGGAAGTTAGGTAATACCATGCCTCTGGCTTTGTTCTTTTTGCTGAGGATTGCTTTGGCTATTCTGGCTTTTTTTTTTTCAGTTCCATACAAATTATAGGAATAAGTTTTAATAATTCTGTCAAGAATGACATTGGTATTTTGATAAGGATTGCATTGAATCTATTGATTTCTTTCAGCAATATGGTCATTTTAAAGACAATAATTATTCTGATCTTTGAGCATGGCATGATTTTTCATTTTTTGTGTGTTATTTTCAATTTATCTCATCAGTGTTTTGTGATTTTCCTTGTAGAGATCGTTTGTATTTATTTATTTCGGTTTGTGTGTTTTATTTATTTATTTATCTACTTATTGCTATTGTAACTGGTATTGACTTCTTGATTTCTTTCTCAGCTAGATCCTTATTGGCGTATAGAAACATAACTGATTTTGTATCTTCATTTTACATCCTGCAACTGTAATAAATATGTTGATTAATTCTGAGAATATTTTGGTGGAGCCTTTAGGCTTTCTAAATATAAGATCATATCATTGCAAAGAGGGACAATTCGACTTTCTCTTTTCCAATCTGAATATCTTCTATTTCTTTATCTTACCTGATTGCTCTGGCTAGGACTCTCAGTGCACACTTTGTTGAATAGCAGTGGTGAGACTGAGCATAACTTCTTGGTCCAGTTCTCTTTTTTTTTTTTTTTTTTTGAGACGGAGTCTCGCTCTGTTGCCCAGGCTGGAGTGCAGTGGCCGGATCTCAGCTCACTGCAAGCTCCGCCTCCCGGGTTTATGCCATTCTCCTGCCTCAGTCTCCTGAGTAGCTGGGACTACAGGTGCCCGCCACCTTGCCTGGCTAGTTTTTTGTATTTTTTAGTAGAGACGGGGTTTCACCGTGTTAGCCAGGATGGTCTCGATCTCCTGACCTCGTGATCCGCCCGTCTCGGCCTCCCAAAGTGCTGGGATTACAGGCTTGAGTCACCGCCTCCGGCCGGTCCAGTTCTTAAAAGAGAAGACTTTCAACTTTTCTGGATTCAGTATAAAACTAGCTCTTGGCTTGTCATATAAGCCTTTATTATTTGGAGACATGTTTCTTCCATGCCTAGTTTATTAAGAGTTATTATTATGAAGTGATGTTGAATTTTATCAGTTGCTTTTTCTGTATTGATTGAGGTGATCATATGTTTTTTCTTCCTGTACCATACTTATTGACTTTTATATGTTAAACTATTCTTGTATGTCTGGTATAAATCCACTTGATTGTACAGTATTATTTTTTGACGTGCTGTTAGATTCAGCTTACTAGTATTTTGTCAGTTTTTTGTGTGTGTATATGTCCTGATATGGTTTGAAATTGTGTCTCCACCCAAATTTTATGTCATATTGTAATCCCCAATGTTGGAGGAGGAACCTGGTAGAAGGTGATTGGATCATGGGGCTGGACTTCCCTCTTGCTGTTCTCATGACAGTGAGTGCATTCTCATGTGATATGTTTAAAAGTGTATAGCATCTCCCCATTCGCTCTCTCCCTCCTGCTCTGCCATTTGAAGATGGCGCCTGCTTCCCCTTCTGTCATGACTGAAAGTTTCCTGAGGCCTCCCCAGCTGTGCTTCCTGTACAGTCTGCAACGCTGTGAGCCAACTAAACCTCTTTACTTTATAAATACCCAGTCTTAGATAGCTCCTTATAGCCATGCAAGAATGGGCTAATACGTGTTCATTAAGGATATTCGCCTGTGGGTTTTTAATTTTTTTCATTTGTCTGTGTGTGTGTGTGTGTGTGTGTGTGTGTGGTTTGTGTGTATGTGTGTGTTTCTTTGCCTGGTTTTGGTATCAGGATAATGCATGCCTCACAGAATGAGTTAAGGAGAGTTCTCTCCTCTTCAATTTTCCTTGGAATAGTTTCAGGAAGATTGGTATTAGTTCTCCTTTGAATATTTGGTAGAATTTGACTGTGAATCCATCTGGTCCTGGACTTTTCTTTGTTGGGATACTTTTTATTACTGATTCAATCTCACTACTCATTATAATCTGTTCAAGTTTCCTATTTCTTCACAATTTAATCTTAGGAGATTGAATGTTTCCAGGATTATATCTATTTTCTCTAGGGTTTTTAGAGTATGAGCACATAATTGTTTATAATCGTACCTGATGGTATTTTTTATTTCTGTGGGATCAGTTATAATGTCTTATTTCTTTCATTTCTGATGTTGTTTATAGAGTCATTGCTCTTTGTTTTGGTTAGTCTAGCTACTGGTTTATCCATTTAGTTTATATTTTTGAAGAACCAACTTTTTGTTTCACTGATACTTTGCATTAATTTTTTAACCCTGTTTTACGTAGTTCTAGTCTAATTTTATTATTTCTTTTCTTCCACTAACGTTAGGTTTAGCTTGTTTTTGCCTTTCTAGCTCCTTGGGGTGCACTATTAGATTGTTATTTTGTAATCCTTTTACTTTTTTGATGTAGGCAGTTATTATTATAAATTTCCATCTTAGCGTTGCTTCTGTTGTATTCCTCAGGTTCTCAATTTTTATTAGTATCAAAACATTTAAAAAATATTCATCACTGACCTAATGGTCATTCAGGATCATGTTTATTTTCCATTTATTTGTATAGTTTCCAACATTCCTCTTGGTATTGGTTTCTAGTTTTATTCCATTGTGGTTTGAAAAGATACTTGATAAAATTTCATTTATTAAAAGTTTGTTGAGTTTTTTTTTGTACCTAACATATGGTCTATCCTGTAGAATGTTTCATGTGTTGAGGAAAATAATATATAGTCTTCATTTGTTTGGTAGAATCTTCCGTATCTGTTAGGTCCATCTACTCTAAAGTCTAGTTTAAATCTAATATTTGTTTGTTGATTTTCTGTCTAGGTGATCTGTCTACTGCTGAGAATGGAATATTGAAGTCCTCTACTATTGTGGCACTGCAGTCCATTTCACTCATTAGATATGGGAATATTTACTTATAAATCTGGGTGCTCCATTATTAGGCATGTATATACTCAGAATTACTACATCCTCTTGCCGGATTGACCCATTTGTCATTATATAATAAAGTTTTTGTTTTTCATTATTTTTGAGGTAAAGTCTGTTTTTATCTGAATATAGCTACTGTGGCTTGTTTTTGGTTGCTGTTTGTGTGAAACATCTTTTTGCATCTTTTTGCTTTTAGTCTATGTGTATTTACTAGTAAGGTGAATCTCTTGTAAGCAGCGTATAGTTTTATCATGCTGTTTATTTAATTCAGCCATTCTGGATCTTTTAAGCAGATAACTTAATATATTTATATTCAAGGCTATTATTGATATGTGATGCTTTGTTGTCCTGTCATATTGTTAATTGTTTTCTGGTTGTTTTTACGTTCTTTATTCTTTCCCTTTTCTCCTATTGATTGCTGTAATAGTTTGTTGGGTAACTGAAGTGATATTGAGTTCGTTCTCTTCCTTTATTGTGTTATTGTTTTGCTAGTGAGTTTTATATTTTTGTATGTTTTTATAATGATAAATGCTGTCCTTTCATTCCCAGGTTTAGGACTCCTTTGAGGATTTCTCCTAGCTGTGGTATAGTGCTAATGAATATTCTCAGCATTTGCTTGGCTGGAAAATACTTTATTTCTTCTTTTATGAAGGAGAATTTTATAAAATAGCATTCTCGGCTGCCAGTTTTTTTTTTTTTAATACTTTAAATATATTATTCCTTTCTCTTCTTGGCTGTAAAATTTCTGTTGAGAAGTTTGCTGTTAGTCTAATGGGGTTTCCTTTATAGGTGTCTGGATGCTTTTCTCTTGCTGTTATTAAAATTCATCCTATCTTTAGCTTTAGATAGTTTAAGCATAATGTGCTTTAGGGGAGATATTTTTGCATTACATCTTCCTAGAGATCACTGAGCTTGCTGTGTTTGAATGTTAATTTCTTTCTTTTCTTTTTTTTTTTTTTGCTAGACTTGGACTTCTTTTTTTTTACTTTTTTGCTAAACTTTGCATCTATTTCATTAAACAGAATTTCTAATCCTTTCTTTGCCTCTTTGAACTCCAGGATGTTGACAATTTTAAATATTCAATCTTTTTGTTTTCTCACAAATGGCATTAAGACTTTGCTCACTCTTTTCTATTCTTTTTCCCTTTATTCTATTCTGCCTGGATTATTTGAAAAGACCTGTCTTGAAGTTCTCAGATTTTTTCTTCTGTCAGATCTAGTCTATTGTTGATGGTTTCAAATAGATTCTGTATTTCTTTCAATGAATTCTTCATTTTCAGAATTTCTGTCTGGTTCCTTTCTTCAAAAAATCTCTTTGATAAATTTTTCAGCCATATCCTAAATTGTTTTTAAGAATTCTTTTGTATCTCATTAAGCTTCTTTAAATTCAAATTTTGAGCTCTTTATCTGGGATTTGAGAAATTCCTTTTTGATTAAGATCTATTAATGGAGAATTATTGCATTCCTTTGGAGATGTCATATTTCCTTGCTTTTTCATGTTTCCTGTGTCCTTACTTTAATGTGTGTGCATTTGCTTCTTTTATTTTTGAATTTACATTTGTACAAGAGGACTTTTTCCTGAAGGTATATCTGTGGTGTCAGTTGTATAGGACACTTGACTTCAGTCCTGGGTATATGCAGTTTTGTCATCTCTGTATGATATATTTGTTTATAAATAGTGTCATTAATATCTGTAAAATCCTCAGCATCTTAGGGCACAGTTATTAATGGAGATTGTGGTAAAGTTTTGCTTGGGACAAGAATGGCAGGTGGGCCAGTCTTCTGGCCTCAGGGGTAGCAGTGGTGGACTGAGTATGCCTGTCCTTGAGCCCCAGAAAAGTATATGTTGGTTTTGTTCTCATTGGGTCCAGAGGGTCAGTTCTTGAGTCTCACCATGGCTTTTTTAGATGCTGGTGGTGGCAGCAGCGGCCCAGCAGGTGAACAGACTTGGGTCCCTGGGTAGACAGTGTGGTGTGGGCTATGGCAATAGCAGTGATGGGATGTCTCTCTGGCTCCCAGTGCTACTGGCTGGTGTTGGTGGTGGGTGCAATACAGGGTTGACACCCATATTCCCAGACAAACTGCTCTCAGGCACTCCTGCTGTCTGTGGCAGCCGTGCTGCTGCACCACAGGATTCCACAGAAGCTCAGGGATGGAGGCCAAACCATATGTGAGGTTGCAGTTGGCACTTCTATCCCAGACAGGTAGACCTCCGGTTCACCTGCCTCTAGCCTCTGCAGCTGCAGAAATACACATACTCAAAGGGACCAGAGGGGTCCTGTTCTCTACACAAAAGTCTCAGCACAGACGCTGCTCTGCCTCTGGAGGGGATTTCACTCTCTACAAAACAAGCACTTTGGTTTCCTTCATCCCCAGGGCTACCTTTTTGTTGTGCAGCACCATCCTTTCCCCAGGGAGTGGTACTCCCTGTGGGCTGGAGTCCTGGAGACCCTGTAGCATCTTTGGGTCTAGTTAGCATTGTGCCACCCACTGCAGCTCTCCAGGAGGACACTGCAGCATGTTAATGGGAGCTCCCAGGATATAAAAATATGGGGGCTCTGGTTCCCAGGGCTAGCTGTAGTCCTCTGATGGCTATGCTCCCAAAATATTGCCCTGCTGCAGCCTCTCAGGTCTCAGTGTGTGGCTGAGTGATCTGGTGTGAGCTATCTGTCTGCGGCAGTAAACTTGCAGTGTCTCCAAATCACCGCCAACACCAGTGTCAGGGTTTGTGAGAGCAGACGAGCTTCCACGTGGTTCAGACTGCGGTAGTATGAAGCTGATATAGACATCACGGAAGCCCTCTTGCTTACCCTTTTCAGGCAGTACTGAGCCCCTTCAGCTCTCAGCCAGTGTCAGCCAAGTTGGCTGCTAGCTTCCTTTTCCTTCTGTGCCTCAGGTGCTTCCCGTGAGTTCTCCATTGGACTGTGATGTCATTTCCCAGGTAATTCATTTGTGGTATGATTACATATATATTATTTTTGCTATTCTTTCTGAAGAGGGTGGATGACTGATGTCTCTAGTCAGTCATCTTGAACCAGGATCCATATTTCTTATGTAGGATTACATATTTCTTATGTAAAATATTTCACATGTAAAATATTTAAACCAGGATTACATATTTCTTATGTAAAATATTTAAAAGTGCATTGTAATTTCCTTATTAAGTTTACAGCAATATTTTTTCTTTGAGATGGAGTCTCGGTCTGTCACCCAGGCTGGAATGTAGTGGTACAATCTCAGCTCACTGCAATCTCTGCCTCCTGGGTTCAAGGGATACTCCTGACTCAGCCTCCTGAGTAGTTGGGACTACAGGCGTGTGCCACCGCACTTGGCTAATTTTTTGTATTTTTAGTAGAGATGGAGTGTCACCGTGTTAGCCAGGATGGTCTCCATCTCCTGACCTCGTGATCCGCCCACCTCGGCCTCCCAAAGTGCTGGGATTACAGGCGTGAGCCACCGTGCCTGGCCAGCACTAATTCTTTACATTGAAGAATCTGATTTGTTATGAAGACAGGGTGCCATTTATTAAATGTGCTATTGAGAAATAATAATCAGGTCCCAAATGTATATATTCAAATATTTTGAAAGTATAATAAAATTTTATTTAAATCCTCAAAATGGTTTTATATCTTTGCATCAATTATTTGATGTTATAATGAAATAAATTATCTTAAGTTCCATAAGTCTGCTAACTTTTCGTATTTAAGAAAAGTTAATGCAAGCTGAGAATTCTTTCCCCAAACAAAAAACATAGAAAGATAAACATGTTGTTTCTGATAACTAATTTAATGTGACATATCTTACGATAAAATTGACTTAAGTAAGTAAATATTTAGTTTTATTGTGTTTAGCTAATGTAGCATAACTAGAAAATGGCTTTATAATCCAAGAATATCTTAGTGGATTTTAAGTAAGCAGAAACCTGAAAAGTTCACATTGCATTCTGCAGCATTGTTTGTTTGCTTGTTTGTTTTAAGTTGTTCCTGGTAAATAAATCAAATGTTTAACTTTCGGAGCATACTAATGTCCTGTTATAACACATTAGGGATGAGATACCCACTATGGATAAATTAAGAGCTGACCTAAACT